>NC_092876.1:76794422-78124779 GCF_028372415.1 Notamacropus eugenii
TCCTACTAATGACAGGGGCATGTCCCACACAGTGACCACTACAGACAAGTAATAATGCATTTTTTTCCCCATTGGCCATCTTCATTTCATCACTCTCTTGCTCAAAAACGTTCAGTGACTCCCCATTGACCTTCAAAACCATTCCACACCCTTCCCCCTCCCCTGGCATTTTCAGGTCCTCCACCATCTGGCCCCAAGCTTCTAGGCCCAAAACAAACCCTCTATTCTAGATTGAGTACATAGGAGAAAACCAGTATTTATTGTTCAAATTGTTCCTGTAGGTATTTATTGCCTTTAAGGAACACTGGCTAAGGATCTCATGAATCTGTAGGGTCCTTAGTGCAGGGCAAATTGTACTGGGATCTGGAGTTAGAGGACCACATCTGTAAAATGGGCAACATTGGACTCAGTAACCAATGTTTTGCCACTCCCTGTACTTCAGGAGGCCTCAGGTACATCACCTCTATGGGCCTCTGTTCCTCCTCTGTAAGATGAGACAACCTGTAGATACCCTTTCCTAGTCTGGAAGTCTGGTCCTCTGATTGACCCAAGTTCAAATCTGAATTCAAAATCTATGCTCCTATCTCTACAGCTGGGGGATTGTAAAAATCCAGATTTAACAAAGCCACCTACCACCCCATCCTTGCCCTCAACATGCCCCTAACAACAGTTCACATTTCTATCACACTTTTTAAAGGTTTTCAACCCCAAGTGTGCTGCAGCCTGTCCTGCCCAGCTTGAGAGAGAGTCAGTTGTTCAATGTTCAGTGTGACCTTTGACACTTCAGAAACCAGCAAATACTACAAATCAGGGCACATGATTTGTTGCTTTGTTGATTTCCAGATCTTTTAAAAGTGATGGAGAAGATGTCAATATTGTTTAAAAGTATGGCATAGATACAATTTGTCCCCCAGAGAGTCTATCGTTAAACATTGACCAGCACACCCCTTTCTCCAAAGGTAAGTGCTATGGGAGTGTTATTTTCCCCACTTAATGGAGGAAAAAATTGAGATTCTGGCAAGTGAAATGACTGAGAATCAAAGGATCACTAATGTACAACTGGAATGAGCAATCTAGCCCAAATCTTTCATTTTACAGGTAACAATTTATAGTGTAATTTTATATAATATAATAGTATTTTATAGATAATGCACTTGTGTATAATATATGCTTATAATATATAATGTAAAATATACGTACATACTATATATAATAATTTATAAATATTATTTCATTTTATGTTCACAACAACCTGGGAGGCTGGGGCTACAGATGAGGAACAGTGAGACCCAGAGAACTTAAGTAGTTTGCCCAGGATCACACAAACCAGCCTCTTGGCTCCAAGTCTGGAGTATAACTATACTGCCTCTTAATAAAACTTATAATCTCATTATAGAATCATGAAGGCTTACTAATTACATTAAAGGCAATTCAAAAAAAATCTTCATTTTCTGCCTGAGGGAACTAAGGCTCAGACAGAGCAAATTGCTATACCACGGTCACACAAAGCTATTTGTATGAAGAGCCAGGTTTCAGAATCCCAAAATTTTGGGAGATATGGTTGAGGGGAGTTAGATGACCTTTAAAAAGGTGCCTTTTCGATTCTAAATCTGTGATTTGAGGAAATGGCCACTAACATTTATCCCAATTCTGTATCCCAGCTCTGTCTGCGATACGCTGAACTCTCATCGTGAATGATCATCCAGCCTTCTCTTGAAGATTTTCAATTCTAGGAAATCCCCTTCTCCTCCCAAGGGAGCCAGCCTCTTTGGATGGCTCTTTGGGAAAGTATTCCTTACAATCAGCCTACCTGGCAGTAGGGTGGGACCTCGCCACCTTCGCCAGCTCCACCTCGTTGTCAAAGCTGAGCACTCGAATGCCAAGCCTGGCAGCCTGCTTCACCTGGGCAGCCTGCTTGCATGGACTGGTATAGATGATCTTGTGGGCAGGGACCCCAATGTGCCGCAGCAGCTCCATCTCTGCCTACAAGGACAGTAAGGGACTAAGCTCTGGTCTTGCTCATCTTGAACCTCATCCAGCAAGACTCCACCAAGCTGGCCCATTACTATCCCATGGACTAATCAGGCTCTTAGGCTTTCTGCAGGAGTGTGCTACAATTTTAAATGATGGATAAGAATTCAGTGAAAGGCAGCCTGGCCCAGTGGATAGACAGTCAGTCTCAGAGTCATGAAGACCTGGCTAGATGCAAGTTCTATTTCAGGCACAATACTGGCTGGGTAGCTAACCCTAGACAAGTCACTTAAATCTCAGTGCCCCCGGGTCAGCTCTCTAAGACTAGAAGGTGAAGAGAAAGTGTCTCTGTATGGAAATTGAGAGTTTCCACATCAGGAATTCCTTATAGGAAAGAAAGGAAAGGAGGGGAAGGAAGGAAGGAAGGAAGGAAGGAAGGAAGGAAGGAAGGAAGGAAGGAAGGAAGGAAGGAAGGAAGGAAGGGAACAAAAGAGGAGGGAGGAGAGGTGGGATGGAGGAAGGAAGAAAAGAAGAAAGGAAGGGAGGGAGGAAAGAAAGAAGGAAGGAAGGGAGGGAGGATGAAAGGGAGGGAGGGAAGAGGGAGCAGAAGGAGAGAGAGGGAGGGAGGATTACAGATATACGGAACCAGAATAAGAAAAGGGTAGAGAAAGGAAAGTAAAGAGTGTTTGTCGGGGCTAAAGAGTTCAGGTCAGATATACCCCAAAATAGATAGAGTAGCATGAGATGAGACTAAAAAGAAAGGGGTAGGCAATAGTAATGGAGGGCTTTGAATGCTGAGCAAAGAAGAGTTTGAGCAGAAGAGAAATCTGGATAACTCAGGCAATGATCCGTGATAATACTCTGCTCCCTGGTACACTTAGATAGTAAACATTATTAGTTGACATCCATTCAGTGCCTACTTGACATGGTGGGATAGGACACAGAAGTAGATGCAAGGTCTTGACTTAGAACAGCAACTAAGACTGCAAAAGGTCACAGAATCCCAGAAACTCCAAGGCTTTAAGAAGGTAGGGGACAACTTATGAACAACAACAGTTCTGACAAGTGGTTGCCCCACATTGCCCATGAACTACTCCAGTGACAAGGAGACCAAGTCAAACTCGATGTTGTTGAAGGCAGCGCTCCCAAATCTTCCAATAACCTAGGCTCACAACCTCATAGCCATCCTCAGCTCTTACCTCTCCCTCACCTCACCTCCCGCTTTTGTCAATTATGCCTCTACATAATCTCTCACATCAATTCCCTTCTCTGCACTCTTCAAGGCAATCTACCTTTGGTTCAGAACCTCAGGGAGGGAGTCAGGGGGAAAGCTTATGATACAAGGAGATGGAATGGGACCAGGTGCTTCCTAAGAGTTCTTAAGACCTCAGAAATCCCCTTCCAGCTCTGAAAGTATCTATGAGCCATATAAAAGTAGTTGGATAATGAGATTAATAGGGGTCATATTTTACACCCCCATCCATTATCATTCCATATCCTTTCTCCTTTTTGTGACTGAAATCCTTGAGAAGGCCATCTATAATCAACGCTTCCATTTACTTTCTTCTCACTCTTTTTTAATCTCTACAGTCTGGCTTCTGACCTCATCATTTAACCAGAATTGCTCTCTCCAATGATCTCTTAATTGCCAAATCTGATGGTCTTTTTTCAAGCCTTATCCTTCTTAAACCCTCTGCATCTTTTGAAACTTTTGATCATCTGTCTTCCCCTTGATACCCTCTTCTGTCTAGGTTTCCATGACGCTACTTTATCCTGGATCTCCTCCTGATAGTCTGAGACTCTTTCTAAGTCTCCTTTGCTGGATCTGTGGATGCCCACCTAGGACTCTGTGCTAGGCCCTCTTATATTATTATTATCCCCTCTATATTATTTCACTTGGTGATCTCTTATCAGGTCCCATGAAATATTTCCATTACCGTATTTATGCTGGTAATTCTCAGTTATAATTTATCTAGCCATCCTAATCTCTAGTTCTCTCCTAATCTCCATTTCCAACTGCCTTTTAGATATCTCAAACTAAATGTCCTGTAAGATATATCTTAAGCTCAACATGTCCAAAGCTGAACTTATTCTCTTTCCCCACAAACCCTTCCAAATCTCCTTATTATGGCCAAAGATACCACCCTCCTCCCAGTCACCAAGGCTCAAAACTAGGTTCATCATTCTCAACTCCCCACTCTCTCATATCCAATCAATGTGTTGCCAAGTCCTGTTGATTTCACCTTTATAACATCTCTCTTATGTACCCCCTTTCTTCCCTCTGACACCACCGCCATCTTAGTGGATGCCCTCATCATCTCCTACCTGAAACAACTGCAAATAGCCTGCTGGTTTGTCTCCCTGCCTCAAGTCTCACTTCATTCCAGTCCCCTCCACTCAGCTGTCCAATTAATCTTTCTAATGTGCAGGTCTGACCATGTCACACACACACACACACACACACACACACACATGCACACACCACCACCACCACCATCACTACCACCACCATTCAATCACTTCCCTATCATTAATGGTGGTCTAGTGGTCCCCTGTCACTTCCAGGATCAAATATATAATCCTCTGCTGTCATCCAAAGCCCTTCCACACCTCTCTTACCTCTCCAGCCATACTGGACATTTATCATCCCCACCCCCACCCCCACCATCCTTGCTGTTCCTTAAATAAACAGGAAATTTTCACCGGCTGTCCCCTATACCTGGAATGCTCTCCTCCTCACCTCCACCTCCTGGCTTCCTTCAGGTTCTAATTAATAAGATCCTGCCTTCTACAAGAAATCTTTCCTGATTCCCTCTCTGGTACTTTTCCCTTATTGATTATCTCTAATTTACCAATTATATATCTTATTTTACAGTTATCTATATGTTTCTGTCCCCTTCAATTGTACTGAATGCAGAGACTATCTTTTGTATTTCTTTGTATCCCCAGAACATACAGTGGGAGCTTAATAAGTGCTTATTGACTGACTGCTAGAAAGACAATCCTATCAGTTGTCTTTAATGAGCACCAATGCTCCACCAGGAATAGCCACAAGGGGGAATCCTCCACTGTCTAGACCAGGAGTCCCTAGAAACAGCTTCTAAACTGGATGATGTCACAGAATTTCCTGTAATTGAGCTCATAGCATCACCTCTACCTAGAACTGACTAGAAAGTGGAGGTTTAGGTGGAGACACATCTGTAAAGAGAGTAGAAAAAAGGGTCAACCTACCTATTAGCCTATATAACGTATAGCTATATCTATTAGCATGGGACTCCCTGCCCTGGCCCTCATTTTCTCCCCACCCTCCCCCAAACCTCCAAAAAGATAAAGCCACTGACCCAGTGGGTCAAGCCCAGGGCCTACAAGTTCCCATTCCACCACCACCCCACCCAGGAAATGGGTCCTGGGGGAGTCCAAGCATCTAAAATCCCCAGGAGGGTTTTCTTTAGTCAGCCTTGGGAGAGGAAGGAGGTAATAAACAAGTGAAAACTAAGTCAACTCTATGCTGAGTAACAACAATCATAAAATGCTCTACAAAGGAGAAGGTTTATTACAATAGTTCAAATCAGGACAGATTTCACCCCTGAGCTCATTCTCTCAGCCCATCCAAGTCTTATCTCCTTCAATGTAACCCACAACCCAGATTCATCTTTCTTCCTCTCTGGTTGGTCCAGAGCCTATCCACTCCTCAATATTTTCTATCAAGCCTTCCCTGACAACCCTGACCCAAAGAGATAAAAATGAATATTATTACAACCCAAGAAATGATGAGGCAGATGGTTTCAGGAAACTAAAACCTGGGGAAACTTGTGTGAACTGATGCAAAAGTGAAGTGAGAAGAACCAGAACATTGTACACAGTAACAACAATATTATAATGCTAATCAACTGTGAAAGACTTAGCCACTCAACCAAGATAATGATCCACAATTCCAAAGGACTCATGGTGAAAAATGCTATCCACCCCCAGAAAAAGCACTGATGAATTCTGAGTACAAATTGGAGCATAGTGTTTTTCACTTTACTTTTCTTGATTTTTTTTCAACACAGCTAATATTGAAATATGTTTTGAACAATTTCATATATAAAATCGGTATTATATTGCTTGCCTTTTCTGGCCCCTCAGTGGCAGAGGGGCTAGCAGGAGAGGGACAATCTGGAACTTGAAACTTCTAAAAATGAATGTTATAAATAAATAAAATTGAAAATAAAAAAATTATTATAACCCTTCACATTTTGCAAAATGCAGTAAGGAACCTTAAGAAGTTATCTAATCCAACCCCTTTATTTTACAGATGAGTAAACTGAGATCTAGAGAAGTGAAGTAAGTCTTGCCCTAGAATACAGCTATTGATCAATAAACCAAACTCAAATACAGTTTTCCTGACTCCAAATGTCTGTCAGCTATACTCCAGCTGTTTTCTCTAAAATCTCATGGCCAGGTTCTTCAAGTATTTATTGTTCCCATAATAACAGTTGTTTCATACACAGGCGTCTTTTCACACTTCAGTACTCATTCTATGATCTTTTTAAAGTTTGGAAGCACTTTTCAGTCCTGTAAGGTTAATATTTAGAAAGTTAATGCCCATTTAACAGGTAAGAAAAGTGAGGCTTAGAGAGGTAATCCAAGCTGGGAAATGACAGAACTTTAAAGCTTGAATCCCAAGTTTTCTGATTCTGAGTGCTGTGATTTTCCCTTTTTTGTTGGGTTTGGCAGGGGGGAGTAATGCTTCTTCCACTTTACAACATTTAAGGGCAATCAGGGGGCACCACAGCACATAGTGTGCCAGGTCTGAAGTCAGGAAGACTCATCTTCCCGAGTTCAAACCTGGTCTCAGACAACACTTAGTAGCTGTGTGACCCTAGGCAAGCCACTTAACCCTGTTTGCCTCAGTTTCCTCATCTGTAAAATGAGCTGGAGAAGGAAACGCCAAAAGCTACTCCAGGAGCTTTGCAAGAAAACCCTAAATGGGGTCACGAAGAGTCAGATACAACTGAAATGACTGAACAACAGCAAAAATACTTCAATTCAATAATCTCTTGGTTCCCTTTACTGCTTAATGAACAGTAATAGACTCAAAAAACTGACTGAATAATTGGAAGATATATTTTAGTGACGATAAAAAGCATTGGAGGCGGGCAAGTCCCATATGTCACTACTGACACTGTAGATAACTTTGGGCATCACTAACCTCCTCCTTCCTCAGACTCCCCCAACTGTATGTAACAAGAGGAGAAAGACGGACTACATCATTATGTCTCATCCCCCTTCCTCCAATAAATAATGCCTGTCAATTTCACCTTTGCAACATCTCTTGAATATGCCCTGCCTCCTCTGCCACTTTAGTGCACATCTTCATCACCACCTGCCTGGCTGGACTATTGCACTAGCTAGTGGTGGGTCAGCCTGCCTCTGGTCTCTCCCCACTCCGATACCCTCATTCAGTCATCAGAGTGGGTTTTCCTAAAGCATAGGTCTGACCATGTCCTCCCCTACTCAAAATAAACTCTAGTGACTCCCCATTGCCTCCAGGATCAAATTTGGCTTTCATATAACCTAGCCCTCACCTGTCTTTCCAGTTTTCTTATACCTTATGATCCCCTCCTACCAAAGTACTCTTCAATCCAGTCCTTGCTGTTCCTAGTATAAGACCTTCCATCTCCCAGACTACATGCATTTTCATTGGTTGTCTCCCCTGCTGGGAATATGCCTTCATTTTTTTTCCCCCTGGCTTCCTTTAAGTCCTAGTTAAAATCCCACCTTCTACAGGAAGCAATTCTTATTTCTAGTACCTCTCTCTGTTGATTATTTCCTATGTATCCTGTATATGTTTCTGCATAATTGTTTGCATTCTCGCAAAACTCCTTGAGGGAGTTTTCGTTGGTATCATTCAGTTGTTTCAGTTATGTCCAACTTTGTGGGTGGAATAGTTTGCCTTTTCCATCTCCAGGTCATTTTCCAAATGAAGAAACTGAAGTAAACAGGCTTAAGTGACTTGCCCAAGGACACACAGCTAGTAAGTGTCCAAGATTTGAACTCAGGAAGGTGAGTCTTCCTGACTCCAGCCCCAGAGCTCTGTGCACCCTGACACCTAGCTGCCGCAGGAGGGCAGAGACTGTCTTTTACCTTTCTTTGTATCTCTAGCACTTAACACAATGTCTGGTGCTTTAAATTTTTACTGACTGAATGGTTTTAAGTTTCCTCCTACAAGCTAACATTCTGTCAGGTCAGCAGCTAGGTGGTGCAGTGGATAGAACACTAAGCCTGGAATCAGGAAGACCTGAGTTCTGATCTGACCTTAGACACTTAATATAGGTAAGTCACTTAATGCTATCTGTCCCAGGTTCCTCATTTGAAAAATGAGTTTGAAAAGGAAATGGCAAAAGCCATTCCAGTACCTTGGCCAAGAAAACCCCAAGTGGGGTCATGAAGAATTGGACATGGCTGAAACAACTCAACAGCAGTAAAGGTGATCTCCAATGCTAGCAGTCTACATGCTAAGATTCCTATTACTGCCTTTTCCAGCTGGATAGCCTAGGTTCTAAGGTTCACCTCTCAGCTCTGACAATGTATGCTCCAAGCTCTTGAAATGAACTAGGACTCTTGAGGTAGGCAAGAGAAGGGAAAAGGGGAGCATCTCCTTACCTTATTAGCACAACTGAACCCCAACCCCAGCTCCGCCAGGGCCCTCAGCACCCCGGGGCTGCTGTTGCACTTGACGACATAGAAGGGTCTGACACGGGGCAGGTTCTTCAGAAAACGAAGGTGCTTCTTCACCACATCTCCTAGGTCAGCCACAAAGAAGGATGCACCTTTATCCTACACAGAGAGTAGAAGCGAACCAGCATTGAGGCCCTGGGGTCCCTGGCCTTCCCCACGCCCTTTCCCCATCTAAACAGGAAACTTCCAAACACTGCATCACCTCAACCCAGAAGACAATCACTACTAAGTCGCCAGGTCACCTATTTAATTATTGCCCCAATATTTTCTGGGCTAATAGTTGTACAAGGTTAGAATACTTGCACATGCCCTCCCTGGGACTCATTTTTACCTAAAAATGGGAAGAAAAGGGATCTCAAGCTGGAAAAAAATTTAAAGATCATCAAGCCCAATCCCCTTTATTTGTCAGGTGAGGGAAGTGAAGCCCCAGATTCATGGAGTTAATTGTCCAACATCACCAGTAACTGACAGGAGGTCTCTTCTTCACATTCCTGGATTAGCCTGTGTGTATCTGCCAAATGAGGGTCCCTGGCTTTAGAGTCTCTAAGAATCCTTTCCATCTCCAGAGCCCATCAGCCTGCAATTTTTCCCGTCTTCCACTCTAGCTTATTTATCTTCTGCCTATATACATCTTGAAAGGGATTTGCATTATGTGGTTGCTGTTACTTTTTCACTTCAGTCATGTCGACTCTCTGTGACCCCATTTGGGGTTTTCTTGGCCAAGATACTAGAGTCATTTGCATTTCCTTCTTCAGCTCATTTTACAGAAGAGGAAACTGAGGCAAACAGGATTACAGTGTCACAGTGTCTGACGTCAGATTTGAACTTAGAAAGATGAGTCTTCCTGACTCCAGGCCCAGCACTCTATCCACTGCACCACCTAGCTGCTCAAGCACAGGATCATAAGATATTATAATGAATTTAGAGCTAGAAGGTGCCTCTCGGAGGTCTAGTCTAATCCCTTCCCTTATTTGATCGATAAGAAAAGTTAAGACTGATTTAGTGACTTGCCCAAGGACATCCAGGCAGGAATGGAAGACCTATGATACTAACCTATGTCCCAAGTGACACCAAATCCAGGGCTTAACGCACCATACTCCACGCCCACCTTCCTAGCTAGCCTCTGGAACTTCCCCTCCCTGCAGGATATCCAATATGTCCAATTATTCTTCTCTTTTTCCTACCTGTGAGCCCACCAAGGTCAGCTCCTCCAGTAGGTCTCTGGTGGTGAAGCCCTCCTCCACCATCACAAAGTCTGATTCACTCAGGTAGCCAGCCATGCTTGGGAGCCACGGGGAATGCTAGGTGGACCGGCTCCCGCCGCCGTAGAAAGTATGCAACACACTGCCAGGTTTGGAAGAAAGACAGGAAGAGAGGGCCCCACGAAGAGGTCTAGGAACAGTAAGCTTACCCAGGGCCCTCAGCATCCCTAGGCCCCAGTCTGTTTGCTGGAACACACCAGCATAGAAGGGATGGTAGGAGAGTAGGAATAAGCCTCGCCTTGCAGGCAAGTCGAGTCTCCAGGAAAGGCCTCAGGCGCCTGATCTAAGAATGCTGGATATTGTTAGTACAAGAGGGAGGATGAGTTGCAGAAAAATACCCTCTGGGATTAAGAAGAGCAGGTGACCTGAAATCTAATAGCCATTCTGCCCACACTTTCTCTCTGGGCCTCAGGTTCCAAGACCCCCATTATCTGGCTCATCCCTCCCAGGGTCACTAGGCTGGAGCCCTTCCTTTCCTCCCCTCCTCCCCTTAAGGTTTCCTTCCCCTTGGTAAGGGCCCCACTTACCGAGCCCCGTCCTCCTTGGCGGGGGCAGAGCCAGATGCGATGCTAGGGGGGCTCGCAGGTGAGCTCAGAACTTGTGCAACACCCCGAGGAGTAGCTGCTGCTGGGGAGCTGAGGCCCCTGCTTCCCAAGAAAGGAGGGAGGGAAGGGAGGAGGCAGCTAATCAGAATAGGGTGAAGGGAAGAGGAAAGAAGAAGGAGGGGGAAGGCTCTACAGCAGGAAAGGAATTTAGTGACCTTCTGGTCCAAATTTTCCCCATTTTGCAGATGGCAAAACTGAGGCTCCAAAAAGTGTAACGGACTTGTCCAAGATTGGGGGGAAGGAGAGGAAGACCTGGCCCAGGAGGAGAGGGGAGATGGCCCGTTCTATCACCACCCCCTTGGGAACACCCCCTTCCTCCTCCCTTCCACTCACCTTAAAACGCATTTACACGGCTTCTGCCCATAGGTCTCCCCAGCGAGTGAATCGGATCCCGGCGCCTCCGCTCCCCCCGCGGCTCCGGCCCGGCCCTGCGGCCTGCGCCCCGCCCGCCCGCAGCAGCGACTGATTCCACACCCCACCTCCCGCCAGCCTCTCCCCTTATATACCCCCACCCCGCCACGACCCCTCTCGCCCCGCCTCCTCTGACTCTTCCGTAGCCCTAGCAACCGGGCATCGCCAGTCCATTGGTCGATTCCGACACAAAGCATTCGTCCCCGGCCGCACCCTAACCCGCGACACACATCTTAGCATCTTCCCCCATCACCGCCCCTGTCTCCTGGACCTCACCCTCCACATCCTCCGTTCACATCCACCGCATTACGGACCCCACAGTGCAATATGATCCCAAAGGCAAGGTAGCTGCCCCGCAGCGCCAAGGCTCAAGAAGGATGAGCCGGACGTCTTGAATGATAGTGATGTGGGAGGAAGGCTTCCCAGCCTACAGGCCATCCCCTTCCAGTTCTAAATTCCAGATCCGGGGTGGATAGTCCTTCAGGGCCCAGACCCAGTCTATCTCCTCTGCGCTGCTTTTCCCACTCATCCTGGGAGAGAGATCTCTCTCTTCTCTGAGGTTCTGTATCTTATGGAATGGGAAGGTTAGACAGGAGTTGTAGCATTTCCTAGTTGAAAAGGATCCACAGTCACAGTTTGATCATTTATTTGATACTTGGGGAAACTGAGGTCCAGGAGAGAAGTGACTTCCCCAAGGTCACCCAGCAGGCAGCAAAATCAGAATTAAAATCCAGGTTCATAGATCCAGTCATGTTTCCGGTATTCTATGCTAGATGAATGTCTTACAGCCCTAAGACCTAAGTTTCCATTGCCCCCTTGACTCTTGCCATCTAGGCGCAAGGCCTGAGGCTCATACTGTCAGTGCTCTTTCCCGACCTTCTGCCAGCCCCAGCACTGACTCTGGGCACATTGCTTCCCTTCCTCCTCTTTATGTAAAAGGACCAAGGAAAGGTGAGATTTGGGGGTCTTCCATTCTAAATCCAAGATTCTTCAAGGCAGGAAAGTGTAAGCCCTTTGAGGGCAGAGATGGAGCCTAGGAATCCATAGGATCCTAGAGTGTGAGCTGGAAGAGATGTTAGAGGGCATCTAGCCCAAGTCCCTCATTTTATAAGTGAGGAACCTGAGACCCAGAGAAGGATAATGACTTGGCCAATGTCATGGAAGTGATAAGTGACAGACAGTTGTGAACCGGTGTTCTCTGATTCCAAAGTTGATGTTCTTTTCACTGTATCACAGATTCAGGCACAAAACTTAAATATATAGATTTAAATATGTAGATTTCTTTGTAACCCCAGTGACCAACATAGAGCTAGGTAAATAGAGAGCACTGCCCCTTTGTGGGAGAGGAGACAGTAAAGGATTCAACCCTGAACCCTGAACTTTGATGATATACATAAGCTTCCCAGAAATTGATGGCACAACAGAAGGAATGCTGGGTTTGAATTCTGGCTCTGTTATTTACTCCTTGTGCAGTATCAGGCAAGATGCCCAGCCTCTCTGGATTTCAATTTTCAAATCTATAAAAAATGAGGAGTTGGATATGATGATCAATGAGGTCATTTTTAGCTTTGAATTTCTCATGAATTTCACCACCTTCTATAAGCCAATGGCACTGCATTCAACCCCCAGGAGGTTCCCCTTTCATTATTAATCCACACTCAGTTATTATGAGCTGGGAAATATACTAAGCAATGAGGCTACAAATCTAAGAGTGAAGCAGTCCCTGCCCTCAAGGAGCTTATATTCCAGTGGGGGAGAAAGAGAATAGAAACATGTAAGTATACACAAAGCACATAGAAGGTAATTTGGGGAGGGAGAGCACTAGGAGCTTTGGAGGGAAAGTCTCCTGCAGAAGGTGGGGTGGGTGCAGGATTTTCAAAGAAAATCAAAAATTCCTAAAGGCAAAGTTGGGGAGGGAGTGCATTCTAGCAATGAGTCACAGAGAAGGGAGGTGGCACACTGCATGGACAAAACACTGAGAAGGCCAGTATGGGAGGAATAAAAGATACCAGGGAGGTGGTAAAGTGTAAGAAGGCTGGAAAGTCAGGAAGGTGGCACATTGGAAAGAGCCATAATAATCAAATATTTGATCCCAGAGGCAACAAAGAGCCCCTGAAGGTTTTAAGTAGGGGGTAATATGATCAGACCTTCACTTAGGACAATCACTTTAGCAGCGATATTGAGAATGGATTGAAATGGAGAGGCATAAGGCAAGGAGGTCAGATAGGCCAGGTGAGGGATATTGAGGGCCTGAATTATAGTAGTGGCTGTATGAGTGGAGAGGAAGCGATGTACAGGAGAGTAGGTGCAGAGTTAGAAATGAGATTTGGCAAATGATTAGATCTATCAGGATCCTCATGCCAAGACCACTCCTCTCCTTTTACTCTTAGGAGGTACCCTGTTTTCCAGAGCTAAGGCCCAGCAAGCAAGCTGTGCCCTGAATGTAGCATAACAGCAATCATTTGTGTTCACCCTCTGAATGAACTCAGCCACAGCAAAATCCCAAAATTGTCTTATACCAGCACCAGGTGGTCCCTGAACTCAGACAAGTCCCTGAAGAAACCAAATTCCACTCATGAAGCCCTGCTATGAATCATACTTGTCTCATGGTTGCTGTTACCTTTCATTGTCAGGAATACAGTTCACTTCATAGCCCCTAGTCCGCACTAAATTAGGTCAGTTCAGTATCAGAGGATGCCCTGATACATGTGTCTAGTTTCCCTCCTCCAAAGGAAGAAAGAAATATTTTTCCCTGTGACCAAAATTAGCTCTTTGGTTTTATGTTATTTTGTTTTTCAGAGTTAACTGTGGTTGTGATTATCTGTGTGAATTCTGGTATTTTCAGAGTTAACAGCAGTTGCATAATCTCTGTGACTATTTGGTCATTTGTTTTCAGAGTGGACTGATCTACAGGTAGGTAAAAGTGAGCATTCAAGGACAATCTGGAGGTTTTCAATCTGGATGACTAGAAAGATGATCATGTCCAATAATTTGGAAGAGGGATAGGTTGGGGTTTGGAGATATAATGAGATCTATTTTAGATATGTTGTGTCTGAAATGCCCCTTAGAGTTTGTTGGAAATATCCAACAGGCAGTTGGTGCTACAGAACTACAACTCACAAGAGATAAGGGTAGGATCTATAGATTTGGGAGTAATCTACATGGAGGTGATAATTGAATGCACAGGAGCTTATGAGATCACTGAGAGAGTACAGCAATAAAAGAGAAGAGGGCCCAGAACCGAACCTTGGGATACCCCCATGGTTAGTGGTCATAACATGGATGATGAGCCAGCAAAGGAGAAGGAGCAGTCAGAATCAAGACAGTAGTGTCATGAAAACTCAGGTGAAGAGAGCAGTCAGCCATGTCAAATGAAGCAGAGAGGTAAAGGATAAAGATTGAAAATGGCTGTTGAACTTAATGGCTAGGAGATCATTGGTAACCTTGGAAAAAGTAGTTTCAGTTGAATGATAAGAGCAGGTCAGATTATAAGGGGTTAAAAGAGAGTTAGAGGAAAAGAAGAGGAGACACCAAGTGTAGATGGCTTCTTCAAAGAGTTTGACTAAAAAAGGGAGAAGAGGTAAAGGATGACAGTGGGGGATGGTCAGATACAGGAAGGTTTTGTTTTGTTTTGTTTTGTTTTTTTGAGGATAGGGTAGACTTGAGTGTATTTGGAAACAGCAAGAAAAGAACCAGTAGATAAAGACTGAATACTGGTAAGAGGAAATCTGCTTAAGAAGATGAAAAGGGATCAGATCAAAGGTGCATGTAGAAGGTCTGTTCTTAGTGAGGAGAAGGGCCATCTCTTCACTGGAGATGAGAGAGGGTGGGGAATAGTGTCAGTATGTTATGAGAAGAGATGAGTTGTCAGCTGAGGAGGAAGGGAGAAAATGGAGTGGAAAGTCTTAATTATTTTTTGTGAAGTACTTCCCAAATCATCCCTGAATTCCCAAACCAAGACCCATAGAAACCTGATCTCAGTCCCTTTGTGCACTGTTTCCTGAGTCTTCCTCCTTCTCTTGTCACTTCCATCACACCTGAGTTTGTCCTCTCATTCCATTTTCTTTTCTCCTCTCTGTCCTCCCAAACCACAAGAGTCCTAGTCCTCCTTTATCATTTGTTCTTTCATTTCCCCTCTCCCAATAGAAGGAAAAACATGGAAGTACAGATTAGTGTCACCACTACTTCATAAATAGAATATATCATCACACAAAGACAAGCCTGTCCATCACAGAGGCAGACACTTAAATGACTGGTAAATACCAAAAAGAACCCTCTAATGGAGTACCATAGGACTCTATCCGTGGCTATTTAATTTTTTTATTAAATTTCATTATTTTTATTAATGACTTGGATGAAGGCATTAATGGCAAGCTTATCAAATTTGCAAGTGATTCAGGGCTGGGAGGAATATGCCAGATGATGAAAGCAGCATCTGGAGTTATCTCAATGGGCCATGACCTAAAAGTAATTAGATGAAATCACACTTTGTCACTTCAGTGATTTGTGGCTTGTGGTGGGTGCTCCCTATTATAATACTAATGGCAGCCCCTCTAGGTCTTAGAATCATCTTCATGACCATCGCCTGAGGGCTAACTTTCTAGTGATAAAATGCTCTGAAATTAGCTAGACTGGTCCTTGGAGGACAGACAATCCATTTCTAGACATGAACTTGAAACACTTTTAGCTTAGTGAGAACTTTCTGAGTTTGTGGTCTCTTGGCACAGGATCCCTTTTGGTCAAGGGAACAGAGAAGGAATGGGGGATGGTCCTTTGAAACAATGAATCCATCCATCAAAGGAACTCCCAGTATGGACTTTCTTTCTGCTAATTTGGTTTACCAATACTGTAATTTATCATCTTAGACAATTGCCTAAGGTGCTGAGAGGTTATACCCATGACCCTCTCTAGAATATTTCAGAGGTAGGATTTGAACCCAGGATTTCCCTGACTGCAAGACCAGTCCTGTATTCCTTATGCTTTTCAGCCCCTTATAGTAAAGCATCACAGATTTAGAGCTAAAGCAATCAGAGAAAATATCTGTAGAAAAGCATCTCTACCTATTCCAGCAGTTAAGAAAATTAAGCAGAGGCAGGATTATGAAAAAGAAGATAAGAAAGGACACTTTCCAGGAACAGAAAAGAGACTGTCCAAAGGCACAGTAGTTGTGAGGGAAGGAATAGCCATTTACTGTGTCTACTATGTGCCAGGCACTACATCAAGGGCTTTACAAATATCATTTCATTTGATCCTCACAACAATTCTGGGAGGTAGGTGCTATTACGATCCTTATTTACAGTTGGGAAAACTGAGATTAAGTGACTTATCCAGGGCTACACAGCTAATAAGTGTCTCTGGATGAATTTAAAATCAGGTCTTCCTGGCTCTAGGGTTGGTGATTTATCCACTGGGCTCCCTAGCTGGTCCCTATTCCCTCTCTATTTGGAGATATCCTGACAAATTCAATAAATAACTAGTAATTCAGTTTGGCCTGTAAGTTGAGTGAATAAAGGGGAAAATATAAAGAAAGTCATTGATTTAAAACACTAAACAACACAGGGCCAAAAAGATCCCTGGGGCATTCCTCTAGAAATGAACTTCCAAGCTAGCATTGACCCATTAATCACCATTCTTTGGGCCTAGTCATTCAATCAGTTTCAAATCCACTTAATTGTACTGTCATAGATATTATCTAGCTCACAGTTTGCCATCCTATCTGTATGGATAGCATGAGGGTCCTGTCCTGGTCAAATGTTTTGCTAAAATCTATACAGATTATATATCTACAGCCTTTCCCTGATCTATCAGCCTAGTAACCCTATTGGACAATAAAATAAGGGTAGACTGGCATCACTTATTCTTGCTGAAGCTAAATTGGCTTTTAAGGTTTGGTTTTCTAGATGCTCATTTACTTCATTCATCTCTTTAATAATATGTTCTAGAAGTGAAATCAAGTTCATCGCCCTGTAGTTTACAGAGTCTACTTTTGGAGCAACATTTGCCTTCTCTAATCCTGCAGTTCTTCACAATCTTTCCAAGATTCCTGACAGAGGCTCAACAGCAGAGGTATTCTAGAGCCAGTTGAACCATCTCCAAAACCACTTGTCAAATGCAGCATGCTCATTTACACTTCAGAAATGCAAATCAGGGCTTGATTCATTCTTTTGTCTAGACTTTTAAAAGTTATGGAAAAAAAAGGTTAACAATACAGATTCAACTTAAAAGTGGTCATTGATAAAGAGAGCATTAAACATTAATAGCATAACTGCTCAACAGTCGCATCCACTAGAGGAATAGGATGAAATAATAATTTCATCTGAGCCTGGTAACTTAAATTCATCAAGATAGTAGGCTCTGTCTTACTATCTTCTTACTGATCAAGGGTTTCAACTAACTATGAATTGTTCCTTTTCCTTTCCAGTCAAAGAATCATTCTCCTTGGCAGAGAAAATGGAAGTCAAATAATAATGAATTGGTTACACCCTCTCTCCATCTGATATCATTGTGTTATCCATCCCCAAACAATGGTCCTATTCCTTTTTTGATCCTCTTTTTTTTCCAGTATACTTTTATTTTTTAGAAAACTACCTTGATGTTATCTTAAACAACCTCAGCTGATCTTCAGCTCTAAGTCTACTGACACTTCTTTACAGGACCATGTCATGCCTTTGCCTTTCTTCCTTCACCCATCTTCACCTCCATCTCCTGTACATGTCTTTTTAAAATAGATTTTTACTGGTATCTTTGACTTTTATCACCTACATTTCCTCTCCATCCTTCCTCCTCCCCTTTCCCCAAGATCCATCTCTTATAACAAAGAAACTTTTTTTAAAGGAGACGAGAGAAAAAAAATTATCAAAATCAATCAACACATTGAAAAGTGTTCTTGCCTTTTTAAAGTGCAAGTTGATCAATGAGTTCCCTAAATATCTACATTGGTCTCTTTAGACATCTCCTTTTCTTCCTCATTTAAGTTGTTTGTATATGTCCTCAGATTTTCATTCTTAGGTGTTTCCCATTCCTCCTGAGCTGACTTCCTCTATAGTATTTTAAGCCATGGAATCCTACCTAACCTTTCTTTGAACCTTTTGAAATCTGCTTCCCCAAACCATAAAATGCATGTCAGACTATGGGCTGTTTTAACAAGTTCTCAGCATTTATCACTTGATCTCCAAATTTCCCATTATTTCAACTTTAGTTCCTTCTCCTTGGTGAGAATAAGATTCAAAATAGCAATTCCCCTTGTCACTTCCTCTACCTTTTATAGACACAAATTATCATAAAAGTAAGCCAAGAGTTTATTAGCTGGTCTACTTTGGCAACTTCAATAGATGCAAAGATATCAGAAGCCACACATCACTACTATGTCTTGCCCAAGTCAGACTTGCTAGATCAGTTTCTCAAATTTCTCTTCTATTTCTTCATTCTTTCCAAAATTGATCATGTGACATAAGTCTCATTACAATATTACTTTTTCCTCCCTCATTCTTCATCCTTTATCTTTATTTGCTCTGTGAGGTTTTAAAGTTAAGAGAATGAGGGCTGAAATGGTACACTCTGGAAAGGAATGGGTTTATAGAGATGAATGGTGATGAATTTTGTTTTAGGGAGTCTGAGGAAAGATATCCAGGGAAAGCAAAAACTTGAGGGAGAGATTGAGAGTGCCATACAAGAATGCATTGAAGGAACTGGGATTGTTTCATTTGGAAGGATTGGAGAGAAATGATAGCTCTCTTCAAATACTGGTAATAACATCACGTGCTAACATTGTTCTCTTTGGCCACAAAGGGAAGGACTAGAAGCAGTGAATAGGAGCTGCAAAAAAAGCAGGTTTAATCTTGATGTAAGGAAACCTTCCTGCCAAGTGCAATGGGATGCTTCTAGAGGCAGCAGGTTCCCATCATTGAAACTCTTTAAGTAATTGCAAGATGTCATTATGTCATTTGTTGCGTGTCTCTTACAGGAGATTCATTTGGGACAAACAATAAAACAAGATGGCCCCTGAGGTAGCTTCCAACTTTAAAATTCTGTGATTCTGTGCCTTGGGGAGCATTTGCAGATAATGTCTTCTATCTAAACTTAGCTGTTGCCATGGAGAACAATGAGGGTGGTGGCAATGGAATGTTCTGCAGCTGAAAGGAATTCTGAAGAAGCTGGTGTATAGTGTGGCCTTGAAAAAAGAAAAGGGGAGGGGAGAGGGGAGAGAGAGAGAGAGAGAGAGAGAGAGAGAGAGAGAGAGAGAGAGAGAGAGAGAGAGAGAGAGATGGGGGAAGAGAGAGAGGAGGGAGAAAGGAAGAGGGGTGGGGGGGGGGGGGGAGAGAGATGCACTCTCCCATAGAGCATTTGAGTGAATGAACATTGATTGAGACAATTTTATGTCAAGTTCAACCCTTTGTTGCTTAAGCTGATATTGAACTGCTTGTAGTCCAGTCTCTAAACTCAGCTTTCATTAGCTTCCTTTCAATTCAGTGCAATTCAGAAACATTTATTAAGTTCCAGTGAAAAACCCTATACTCAACACCAAGGATACAAATGGAAAATTATGCATTTCATATTTCTCTAAATTCTCAAGAAAAATTCAGAAGGCACAAATAGAAACTATTCAAATGAAGGAGAAAAGGGGAAGTTGTATAAGGAAACCAACGTCAATGCACAGGAAACTGGTTCATCAATGAAACTGACCTTCTCCAGGTGCAGAATAATATATTTTTGACACGGCCAATACAAGAATTTATTTTGCTTGACAGTGTATATTTGTTATAAGGGCTTTGTTTTACTTTTTCTTTTCCTACAATGGGAAGGGGAAGGGAAAGAATAGAGAGGGGTGAAAAGGAAGAGGGAGAGGGGAAGGAAGGAAGGAAGGAAGGAAGGAAGAAAGGAAGGAAGGAAGGAAGGAAGGAAGGAAGGAAGGAAGGAAGGAAGGAAGGAAGGAAGGAAGGAAGGAAGGAAGGAAGGAAGGGAGGGAGGGAGGGAGGGAGAGAGGGAGGGAGGGAGGAAAGAAGGAAGGAAGGAAGGAAGGAAGGAAGGAAGGAAGGAAGGAAGGAAGGAAGGAAGGGAAGGAGGGAGGGAAGAAGAAAAAAAGAAAAGAGAGGTCACTGAGGCATCATTTTTAATGCAAGAAGAGAGCAGAAGAAGACCAGAAGAAATCACAAGTCAAGCAGGATTACTTTAAGAGTCATAAATTAAATTTAATATATACTTTAAGAAGAAAAGCAAGCTCTACATAATAAAGATCTATAGTTGCGTGCCCAATCCTCTTTTTCTGTTCTACTGTGTGTATGGAAATATTCATTTTCTTTGGTGCCTGTTCAGAAAAAAACCACAAAGAAACTATAAAAAAAAGAAACAATCCCTGCCTTGATAATGTTTAATATAAAATTTTGGAATAATGTCTTTGTTCTCTCTGAAGTAAACTCAGAGAGTGCCTCTTTCTATGTCAGCAAAAGCCAGCCAAGGCCGACTCTACACTCCTTAAGGAGACCTTTAACCTAAGAGGCTATATCTTGAATAATGAGACTTTCCTTTGAATCTTATTATCTATAGACACATACTATGTTATGAATAATGAAACTTTCCTTTGATGAATAATGAGACTTTCCTTTGAATCTTATTATCTATAGACACATACTATGTTATGAATAATGGGACTTTCCTTTGTATCTTATTATCTACAGACATATACTATGTTATGGCATATTAATGGTAAAGAAAATATAGACATCTTAGATCGTAATTTCTATTGAACATTGTTTACCCTTTCCTATGTCAATTATCTGTTTAGGGGAGGAAGCCTGCCACTTACTAGTGGTGGGATTTCTTTCCTTATCACCGAGACATATGCTTACCCAGCTTGAAATCCCAAGGCCTGACTAACATTGCTTTGTTAATTGTCCTGTCTTACTGAATTTATGATTTGCTTAATTAGGAGAGTTTCTTTCTCATGGCAAAATGTACTTAAGACAGATGATTTCTGTACTAGATAGTCAGAGTCACCTCTGACTCCATAGCTCTATGACTGTTATCTTTAAGAGGGAATTAATTAATTAATTAATAACGCATGCCTTTAGTCTGATGTTTTTCTTTAACCGAGTTTTCAGGTTAACAGCCTTCAAGGAGTTTCAAATCTAAGGGGAGCAGGTGGGAGAAACAGACGATGGATGAAGGTTGCTCTCTCCCACCAGAGAGCATCAGGCTCA
Source organism: Notamacropus eugenii (assembly GCF_028372415.1). Classification (NCBI taxonomy): domain Eukaryota; kingdom Metazoa; phylum Chordata; class Mammalia; order Diprotodontia; family Macropodidae; genus Notamacropus; species Notamacropus eugenii. Next base: position 76,815,591 of record NC_092876.1, read on the forward strand.
AATTCTGACTCTGACGTATGCTACCTGTGCTGAGTCAATGATCTTGGTGCCACAAGCTCCTTTCAAAGGTTATAAAGCACAAAATGCCAGCAATTTTTTTTTGTTTTACTATTTTTGTTTTTACATCATTTTTGTTTTGTTATTTCTCACCCCACCCCCACCTAAAGAATTTTCCCTTTTAAGAAAGAAAAATAGTTAATCATGTGGCACAGTGACAGCCTGACTGCTAATGTGACTGTCCACATATATAGTCCTTCACCTCTCCAGGGAAGGGAGGGAGATTCCTATCTACTTTTGAGATTTTCTGTTTCCTCCATCACTATAAATAAACACATAAGGGAGTGACTCAATGAAAAAGCATTTATTGATTACTCTGTGCAAAGCACTATGCTTAATTTTGGGGATGCAAATGGAAAAACAAGGTAGTCCTTGCTTTCAAAGATCTCGTATTCTTACAGAGGGAGATAACATATATAGAAAGTTTCCGATGCAAATCAGATGGGAGGGTATCAGTGAAGTAGCATCTTCCTTTCCACTCATAAAACCATATTTATCTCTGATATTGAACCATTCGACGGTGCCTAGGACTTAGATGTCAAGAAGTCTCTTTTCCACATCTTCAGTAGTTGTAGCTGCCAAAAAAGCAGGGCTTTTTTCTGTACTTTTTTCTGACCTTCTTCTGTTCTCTTCTCTGCATTAAAGAAAGGATGTCTCAATGACCTTTCTTTTCTTTCTCTCTTCCTTTCTTCTTCCCTTTCTTTCTTTTTGCAGCACTTGTGAAACAGTTACCAGGTAGCAACTACACAAGGATCAATTCCCTAGATGATTGAAAGAACTTAGCCAAAATCAGAGTCAGTATTCGATGGAGGAAGGGATATCACTGCTATTCCAGGGGTTCTTGGACAAACTACCTACCCATTGGTGACAGTCAGTCAGCAATTGCTAGTAGTGGTGGTATGTTGGGCCTTGAGGATGTCACTTCTGTAATGATGCCTGCTTCTACCAAGCACAATTACAGCAATCCCAATACATCATTCTCTCTCATATACCATGAGTTTTTGAGGATTTCTAGGGATTTCTGTCTGTATGTCAAAGTCCTATTCCACCCTAGGCTTTTAAAACAATTTTTTCTGATTTTCATCAGAAATTAATTCCATTAAATTAAAATTAATTTAATTCCATTAAAGATCTATTTTTTTCTTCTTTAGGATTATATCCATTTTTGCAGGATAAATCCTTTTTGGTTGTAAGTCTATAACTTTTGTCTTTTGGAATATCATATTCTAAGCTTCTATATTTATAGCAGATGCCACTAGGTCTTGGGTTATCTTAACTGTGTTCCTTTGACACTTGAATTGCTTCTTTCTAATTGCCTCCAGTAATTTTTCTTTAACATGGAAGCTCTCTGAACTTTAGCTGTGATATTCCTGGGGCTTTTCTTCTTTCGTGAGTAGAAGATTAATGGATTCTTTCTAGCCTTGCTTCATCCTCCCATCTTAATAGTCTTGGTAGTTTTCATTGATACTTTCTTGACATTTTTGGTCATGGTTTTCAAGGTGGCTGATGATTTTTATTATCTCTCTCCTTGACCTGTTTTCCCGGTCAGTTGTTTTTTATATGAAATATGTTATTTTTTTCAGTCTTTTGATTTTATTCTTTCTGGGTGATACAGTGAATAGAGCCCTGGACCTGGAATCGGAAAGACCTGAGTTCAAATCCAGCTTCACACACTTGTTAGCTGTGTGAACCTGGGCAAGTCATTTAACTTCTGTTTGCCTCAGCTTCTATATTTGTAAAATGAGAATAATAATATCAACTGCCTGCCGGGGTTGTTGTGAGGATAAAAATGAAATCATTTTAGCATGCTTTGCAAATCTTAAAGCCCTCTATGAATGCTAGTTAGTTATTAGTATTATTATTTCTTGCTGTCTCAAAGAGTCATTGATTTCTGTTTGGTTTATTCTCCTTCCAATTTATTCTTCTAGAGAATTTATTTCATTTTTATCTCATTCCTCCTAAGTATTCATCTAGTCCTTGTGGAAAATCCATTTTTTTCCTTTGAGTCTCTACCTGAAGTTTTTACAACGTTATGAAAACAGTCCTTTAAATTTCACAGAATTCAATTTCATTTTTAAATTGGTCTTGTTCTTTCCATTGTGATCATTGTGTATGTTGTTTTCCTGGTTCTCTAACTTCACTCTGCATGAGTTCATATAAGTCTTCCCATGCATCTTTAAATTCTGTTTTGTGACAGTCCTCTGGCATAAGGGAGTCCCTCCTAGGAGGACACAAGGTTTTCCTTTCGACTCTTGCTTTCTACAACTGGGCTTACAGTGTCATACTCCCCAGTGTAGATGCAACTTTCAATAGGTTAAGTCTTTATTCTAGTATACAGCTTATCTCTCAGGAAAGCTCATGAGTCAGGTGGAGACATGGGGGGAAACAACCATTTAATGAGCTCAGATGCTGAGAGCAACATGTAAAACAATGGGAATCACTTTGATGCAAAGCTTTATTGCAAGCAATGGGAAAGAATGGGGAGAGAAACAGGAGATCCAACATACAACTCAAGTATACACACTAACATAGATTATAGCTCAAGTAAGGACAGAGTTGTGTTGGGGAGCACAGACACAGGTTCATTCATCAGGAAAGGGGTGCTGGGACAGGAAGTTGTTCTCCTGGAAGGGATGATGTGCTCTAAAGTTCTGTTGTAAGAGTGGGGTTCTTATGCTCTGATTATGAATGACTTCCCTGGAGCTAGCCAATTTGCATGTCAGATCAGGGCAAAATATTGGTTTGGGGATTTGCATGTCAGGGAGAAAAATAAGCTAATGGTAAACAAAATATTATTTGGGAGGTACAGCTATACTAACCTTTGAAAAATGTTATTGTCAGTATTTTTCCATGAGTATGTACCATAAGCTCACAGCCTCCCTTAAGGGACTGTCATGATGATCTCAAGACTGTCAGGCTCAATTTCATAACATCTTCCTATTCATTGTTTCTTATAGCAGAGTAATATCTCATTACTCTCATGTGCTATTTAGTGACTTCCCAATCAATAGACATCTAGTTTGTTTTGAGTTCTGTGCTACCACAAAAGTACTATTATTAATATTTTGGTGTTTCTTTCTGTCTTTGACCTTTATGGGATATATACCTAGTGGTGTGATCTCTGGATCAAAGAGAATGGACCTTTAAGTCACTTTTCAGGGTAATTCTACATTGCTTTCTAGAATGATTAGACCAATTCACAGCTGGGTGATTTATAAGGTCTCTTCCAGCTCAAAAACCTATCATCAGGCTGAACACAAATATGAAAAATAATTATCACTAGAGCTGGGAAGTCACACACCATCTCTAGTGTCAAATCTAAATCATTCTCCCTGAACATGAAGGAGAAATCCACCTAGTATTCTCAGTTAGATCACAGATCATGAAACATTAATGATCCCAGATATTAATTAGCCAAATTTTATCATTTTACAGATAAAACTGAAGCCCAAAGAGATTGTGACTTCCCCAAGGTCACGTATACAACAAACAGCAAAGCCAAGATTTGAACTTTGGTCCTTGGACACCAGTACCAGAACTCTTTCTACTAAAACACACAACTGTTTTCTTCAAGAACAGAAGGAGAAGAAGAAAATTACTAATTTCATCATTCTTTCAGATATACAAAGTGCTTTTCTCACATGCCTATGAAGTAGATAGTACAAGGAATATTCTAATTTTACAAAAAGTGTACCCAAGGGTTAGATACATAAAATTATTTGCTCAGGGTCAGACAATCAGAAAGCATAAGAAGTGAAATTCAAAATCAGGTCTTCAAACTCCAATTCCAGCACTCTTTCTACTACATGACACTGTTGGAAAATCTGTGAATTCCAATTTTCCCACTGCAACAGAGGCCTTGAAATAGAAGACAAAAGTTCTGAGTCATCTTCAAGGATATAAATGCTTTTACAAAAGTATTAAATCAGGATTCTCAGGCATGCCCCAACATTGAAGAGGGGAGAGTTTCAGACAGTTGCGTCTATAATAAATAAACTAGGCAATCTCCAGAAAGCCTAATTATCACAGATTTGTCTTTTTTCAAAAAAATCGACCAATGTAGATATACAACTCAATCAAGCAATCTGCAAGCATTTATTAAATGCCTGTTATGCTCCAGGCATTGTGCTAATCCTGGGGATAGGAAAAAAAACACAAAAATGCAACAAGTCTCTCCTGGCCTCACAAAGCTGCAGCTCAGCTAGAAATCAGTTTGGAGCTGTCCTTGGCCATAGGTGCTGACTCAGCTCACCATTTTCAGCTTCCCTTCTGTTCTTAGCAGAGGTACTGACACCTTGAGACTTACTGTAGTCCTCCGTTTGTACAGGGTGCCAAACTATCTGAACAAACACTACCAAACGCACACTTGTATAGCATGGGTAGGCAGGGGTTGAGGGGAGGGTAGTTGACAACTAAAGGCATGTATTCCAGAGGTGTCATGCAAAGTGAGCTCTGTGCATAGGCTCAATATCACTGCCACCAACATTGTTTTCTAGGGTCAAGAAACTGTAAATAAATTCAGATAGTTCTACTGGGATTGTCAGTGCCCATTTGCACCTAAACATAGTTTTCTTCATCATCACTTACTTTCCCAATTCTTTTATACCATGTGCTTTGTGTCCCTAGCAGCATGAACTAATAAGACCCAGATTGGTACAGACTAGCCCCTTGAAACTGCCTCACTTACTACAAAGAAGATATAAGGGGATAATTCCCCAAAACAAGTGTCGTGGCCATCACTTCCCCCACTGATTCCCAGAATTGATTAATCTCTCCTTTAGGTTCAACTTCATTGACCCACCCTATATTTTCTTACTAAGCTTTCTTTAGAATCATTGTAGTATGGTCTACAGAGTGTGAGACCTGAAGTAAGAAAGACATAGGATCAAATTCAGCCTCAGACACTTAGTAGTTGCAAGACCATTGGCGAGTCACTTAATCATTGGAAGACTCAGTTTTTTCATCTGTAAAATGGAAATAATGGCACTTACCTCAGATGCTGAGAGGATCAAATGAGAATATATATACATATATATATCAAAATCAGGAAAGCAATACATAAATGTGAGCTATTGTTATTACCACCATACTTCCTCATCACTAAGTATACTCCAAACTCCATCACCCCCTTTACTACTCTCTGATCCATCCTAAATAGACCAAGCATTGCACATTCTCAGGGTAGCTAGGTAGTACAGTAGACACAATTCCAGATCTAGAGTCAGGAGGACTCCTCTTCCTGAGTTCAAAAGCAGCCTCAGAAACTTACTGTGTGACCTTGGGCAAATCACTTAATACTCTTTGCCTCAGTTTCCTCATCTGTAAAGTGAGCTAAAGGAGGAAATTGCAAACCATTCCAATATCCTTGCCAAGAAAATCCCAAATAGGGTCATGAAAAGTCAGACACAGCTAAAAAGATTGAACAACAAAAATTGCACATTCTACTTCCTAGCCCCATAGTTTCATATTCTACCTAGGGATAGGTGAACGGATATCAGTGGCTAGATAAAGTGTCATGGAGAAGAACAATTCCTTCCTAGATAAGAGTTGGGGGGAGCTGGATGGGGATTCAAGTAATCATAAGCCAAAATGACCAGCCCAGGCAAGACATTCAAGGTAGTAAGGCCATGGTGTCCTGGGGGATGGGAGGATGAAGCATGGGTTAGGGCCACTTAGATTTAAAGAATTGAGTGGCATAAAAGATACCATCAAGGAAGTGTCTGGACTGAAAAGGAACTGAACAGGTCATATAGGGAAAGGTATCAGTGAAATATTCAAAAAACCAGAGAAATGCTTTCAGGGCACTTGCTGGATCTATATTCTGTGGCGGATTCATGAAAACACACAATTGAACAATTCAATTTAACCAACATTTATTAAGCACCTATTGTTTGGCATGCACAACACTAGGCATTGGGAATAAATACAAAGACAAGGACTTTACATGCTACAAAGGGAGAAACAATATACACAGAAAAATGAGTATGAATTAACTTCAGCAGGGTGGGATGGAGCACAAACAAAAAAAGTATGAAATGCTTCCTGAATTTATATATCACACAGGATATAAAGGTGCCAATAGGTTGTAATCTATGCCAATAGAAGGAGACCCCAACACTGATGTGATCATTGATCTGTTAAGGTAGCCAGATACTGAATGACAGTTCCTACATGATCAGAAACCACTTGCATGATACCTGGTAGAAGTCAGTCAATAAGTATTTTTTGTTTACTACATGGTGAGCACTATGCTAAGTATTGAGGATGAAAAGGGCAAAAAATAGTTCCTTCCCACAAGAAGCTCACACTCTAAAAGGAGAGACAAGATATAAATAGCTATGTAGAGGTAAAGGCATTAGCCATAGAACATATACAATATGTCCTTTCTGGTATCAACTCATGTGGAGGCTTGGTGAACCTGCTTCCAGAAATATATGATAGAATGACCCTCCACTTTTATTAAGGACTCTTTAACAATGATCTGAGATTCAACCCGATCCCACCTTGAAGGGATATAGAGGAGTCACTAGTAGAGGGGACAAACAAGTTGAGTGATTTGACTGGTGAGAATGCACACATATGACCCTTAGTGCCACCCATGCAAAAGGAAGTGCTAAAGAGTGATTGTCAACCAGTTTCTCTGAAATCTTGAAAGGGATAAGTTGGTAGAGATCCCTGTAGATGACGCTCTTCAAGTTTGTTAACTGAAGAGAGTGTAGCCACGTACTCCACTACATATAAATATAAGCCCATAAGTACTTCAAAGGTTCTTGAATTTAGATGGGAAAAAATTACATCATTATTTTCAATAAGTTGTAACTAAAATTTTGCATTCCTTTCAAATAACTTTTTTTAAATTCTGAAAAGGGATCCACAGGTTTCAACAGACTGTCAAAGAGGTCCATGATACACATACACACACACACACACACACGCACGCACACACAGAAATGGTAAGAGTCCTTGTCTTGCCTGGAAGGAGCAGCGCTTTCATCCTGACCTCGAATGATATAATGAAAAGCTTGGTCTCCCCATAAAGAAATTTCAGACATCAAGAGCAGGGGAGAGAGGGAAGGAAAAGCAGCCTCCCAGTTCTGGTATGCATTTCAAAAGAAAAGCTTGAATTGAAAAAAGAACTTGTGAGCTGGGTCAAGTTTGGCAGCTGCGAAGGGAGGGTGCCAGGCAGGGCAGGGCTGACTGATCCTAGATAATGAGAGGAGGAAACCACAATTTAAGAGACATTCATTTCCTATGTCTGAACCAAGCCCACGGCCCTTTCATTTCTGAGTTTGACTGGGGTGAGGAACCTGCAGCCTCAAAGTCACACGTGGCCCTCTAGGTCCTCAAGTACAGTCCTTTGACTGAATCCAAACTTCACAGAAGTTTTCAAAAATTATAAAAATTTTTAATGATGTATCTTAAATTTAATAATTTATTATAAATTTATTGAAATTTTGATGATGCAGTATTGTTTCATGTAACCACACAGCATCGTGTTGTAAACAAATCATTACATGCACATATTCCTGCTGATGCATGCTAGACTTCCCGACAATGCACAACACACTCTTGCCTGCCAATACTTGCTTGTTAAGACTGTCAGTGGACTTGATCACAGGTGGGTTATAACTTGCATTTTGTGTGTTTATTTGAAATATAATGTAATCACTGCAACTGTAACTCTCTTACACAACAGATGAAATGTGTGAAAGGTTTTCCTAAATTTTCTTCTCTCCTTATGTTTCCAGTACCCTCTTATTTTTATTCAATGCCCCCCAGTTGGACCCAAGGCTCTACTGCCCCCCCATCATCCCAATACCCCCCCAGGGGGAAGTATCACCTATCTTGGGAACGTAAAAGTGACCAGTCTGTGAGGGAAGTACCCTTTCCTGTTATTCAGAAAGGGTTATGATAATATTGATCTGCAGACAAGAAACCTTTTCAGACTTTGAAGGGAGTGGTCAAGAAATGAATTAAGTAGTAACTATTGTTTTGGAATACCAAACCAAAACTATATTTTGATATATTTTTATTTTTTCCCTTGTTCAAGATTCCTATATATGTTACTTCAAATTATCTTGGAGTACAGAGAGATCTGAGAACGCAGAGGACTGTGCCAATTTGGACATTTCTCTAAATTAGAAATGTTTGGATGTTAAATAATGCTAAATTAATTTTTAAAATTGTTTCTGGGCCTAAAATAGACTAAAAAAGACTTGGGCCGAAAATACAAAGTGCAGTATTAATGGGTTTTTTTTGGTTTTGCTTTCCTACAATACAAAGCATAGAGATTTCATTGTTCCAGTGACTACCCTGGTCCATACTGCTGAAAGACCAAGTAGGTTACATTTTGTTCTTTCCCCAGGGTTCTCTGGCACCCTTAAAGGGGTAGGGAGAAATGTCTAGTCCCTCTGTCATTGGCTCAAGCCCTTACTGATTGTTTTCCATCTATTTTAGGGGAGTCCTCTATAAAAGCATATTTACTTAAAAGGTATAGCAAGAACCAAAATACTAACTTCCCCCAAAGAAACATGAAGGCATAATATCCTCCATACCACCCAAGTCTCTGGGGAGGAGATGGGAATTTGGTTCACAGGTTAACTCAGTTCCTATATAACATGATCTCACCCAATTCCAACTCCAGAGCCCCCTGGAGTTCATATCCCAGCAACCCTGACTTCTCAGGGATTCCCTCCCTGCTAGACTGAGAACAACCTCCATCCTGGAAACGTGACTCCAAGATCACCATGGCTTGAACTCAGGTCCAGGGATGCTACTGTCTATACCCAGAACTGAAAAGGACAAGTGAAATAGATGTCAGACCTCAGGGGACAGATCAGTCCCCCAAGCCTACTTTTTGGTATCCACAAGGTCCAAAGAGGTCTGGGGAGGACAGGGTAGTCCTTCCATCTACCCAACTCAGTCTGGTCCCCATGATATAAGTAAAGAAAATCTTCATCCCACTTCCACCCCCTTGTATGCTGCAGAAAAAGAGAGATTGTCACAGTCTGATAATTTTAAAAATGCATTCAGCTATGCAACCAATAAAAAGAAGCTGCTTCCACTCTCATGATAGGGGAAGGCAGAAAAGTCTCCCAGAAGCAGGTCTCTGGCACCTCCTAGATGGATGCTTCTATGTTAGGTGATCTGGGCATGTGCAAAGTCAAACCTCATTTTACATACTAACAGAGGGGATTCCAGAATCAGGAACCCTCCTCTACCAATTCAGGTTAGCATCTTCTCTGCAACTTAAAAGTCCTGGAGAATTGCCTAGAGCACTGAACTGTTAGGTGACCTGCCTAGGAGCCAAACAACCAATATATGTCAGAGGCAAGACTTGCACCCAGGTCCACCTTGGCTTTGAGGCCATTCCTTTGTTCACTATCTCATAGCCGCCCTCTCTCCAAATCCAAATATTGTAAGCAATATGTTTATCCAAAAAGGTACAATTTTGTTCCCAATAAAGATTTAATAGCTCACCTAAAATACTTCATAACAATTTCTTTTACACAAGGCAGTGTTTGTAAGGATTATTTCAATTCCCCACATATGTTTTTCACATATATGATATTAGCAATATTTGGGTTCTTCTATGGGCAACTTATGAAAAAATTGCCATCCCATAAATTTCTCAAAGGTTAATTGAGGTAATTAAGGTGTATGCTTATCACAGTGCTTGGCACATTGTAGACACTTAGTAAATGCTTATTGACTGACTGGTAGCTCTGTAGATGCTTATTGACTGACATGAAATGCTGGGTAATGGATTGGGTAATGGATTAGAGTAAACCTGACCCTTATAATTCAACTCAATTAAACGTTTATTGAGTGCTTACTGTGTGTAAGGCAGAAGTGTCAAATCTGCCTCCTGTAATATTCCTAAGAACACTCTGATTAAAATGTAATTGAGAAATATTTAACAAAATAAATAAAAATACAATAGAATATAGATAATGTTAATCTGTGGTTTTCTAAGTCAGTATTAGAGGGTGGAGGAGAATCCTAATGCAAGATTTAGTGCCTCTATTTCCACTTGAGTCTGATAACACTGATGTAAGGCATAATAGATACAAAGACAAAAGCAAACCATCTCTAACCTCTAACTCAGGTTCCCAAAGTGGTAATACTTCTCCCCAGGGGAGCACTTAAATGATCCAGGGAGGGGTTGCAGTAGCCTCAGGTGCAACTAGGGGGCATTGAATAAAAACAAAGGGTGGTAGAAGCATAAGGAAAGACAAGAAGAGAAGAAATTTTTGAAAAACCATTCCTACATGTTTCATCTCTTGTGTAACAGAGTTAAAGTCATACTAATTACATTATTTTCCAAATAAACACACAAAATGCAAATTATAACCCATCAATGGTTAAGTCTGCTGACAGATCTTAACAAGTAAGTGTTGGCAGGCAAGCCTGTGTTGTGCAATGTCAGGAAGTCCAGCATGCATCATCAGGAAGATGTGCATGTAATAACTTCTTTACGATACAATACTATACCATACATATACAATATGTATACAATACTATACTATACATATACAATATACATATACAATACAATACAATACTACATAGTTACATGACCCAATATTGCATCATAAAAATTTCAAGACAGGAAAAAACCAACAAATTTACAATAAATTATCAAATTTAAGATACATCATTTTTTAAAATATATATTATCTTTTTAAAAACCATTAAAGGGTTAAAGAAAGTTGATTTCCAGGGGAGTGTTGAATACTTTTTTTAAAGGAGGCAGTAGGCCAAATAAGTTTGGGAACCTCTGCTCTAGTAGCTTAAGTTCAACTAAGATGGGGGACAAATAAATAAAGTATCAGGTGCTCTAAAGGTCTTAGAGTGATTAGCTTAAAATACAAATATGTACGTATGTGTGGGTGTGTGGGTGTGTATATATATATGCACACACACACACCCACATATATATATATACACACATTTATATGAAGTTTGATAGCAAAAAAAAAGCATATTCCAGACATGGGAGGACAGCCTGATTACATGAAGGTGTGTGGAGTACTGAAGGTTAGTGATGGAAGAGGTGGCAGGGACCTGGTGGGTGGAGAGGGAAATGAGATTCTAACATTCCCACGCTGCCTTCTGGTGTAACAAACAAAACCCACAAATGCCTCTTCTTGAGTTCTCTGAGCCTAAATCTCAGGCCTTGCCTCTGACCAGATCGCTTTCAAGTCTCATTATGTAGAGTTTTTGCTTTCCACTCTGCTTCTCTCTTAAGTGTCCCCTGACTCTGACTCTTTCTCTCTTGCCAACTGGTCTTCTGAGTTCCTGGTATTATTGCACCAGAGTCCTAGAGCATCTTCTGTTGTGGGACTCCTCTTCCTCCTTCCTTCTTCCTCTTTCCTCGCCCCCCCCCCCCCCCCACTTCCAGAAGGGAGAATCCACACATGGGAGGTCTTGGATCAGCTGAAATAGAAGTTTCAATTCAACACATTTCTTTGCTTTAAAAGTTAGAGAAGTTAGCATATAAGTTGTTCCATCTGGGATCTTCAGCTCACGCTATGGGCAATGAGTTTTTGTCTGAGAGCTAACCTAGGCTTTATCTAGATGTCCTCATCACAGACTCTGCCCCTACCCAAACACTAATTCCTCAGCCCCTGGCATACCAGGTATAGCCACAGCACACAAAATGACCAGTGAAAGAAAGGTCTATCGCAGTGCTCAGTGGTGACTTTTCTGATGGTCTACAAACTGGAAAAGATACAGAGGCACACCCAGGACAGGAAAACTTCCCAAGAAACCTAGACAATGTAGCCATATAACAATAAAATATAATGATTATAAAAGCAACTACTACTTATGCAGTGCTTTAAGATTTGTAAAATGTTTTATATGTTATCTCATTGGATCTCCATAACAACTTCTCAAGGTATTTATTATACCCGTTTTCCATATGAAGAAACTGATGCTAGCTGAGGTCATGTGACCTGTGCAGAGTCACACACAGCTAATAAGTGTCTGAGGCAGGATTTTAGCCCACACCATTCTGACACTCAGTCCTTTGCTCTAACCATTAGACTACCTAGCTGCCTATCCTCCCTGACTTCTGCAGGGTACCTTGTTCTGACCTCACACTTAAAACAACCAAATCTTCCTGAAGGGAGTAAAGATTAAGAGCCCATGGTATACCAGGCACCGTGCTAAACATTTTATAAATATTATCTCATTCGATCCTTGAGACAACTCTGTGAGGCAGGTTCTATTTTGAACTCTATTTAACAGTTGAGGAAACTGAGGCAGACAGGAGTTAAGTAATTTGCCCAAGGTCACACTGCTAGTAAAAGTATCTGAGGCTGGATTTGAACTTATTCCTAACTCCAAGTCCAGCTCTCTATCTGATGTGCCACCTAGCACTAATTTAACAATCTCTTGGTAATGATAACCTCCCTTCTTTCCCCTTCAATACCATAATCAATGCTTCATCTTCTATTTCCATGGCCTGACAAAATGGTAGCTTGTATACTCACAGAGCACTCTCCTGGTTCCCACACGTCACTTCTTTAATTAGAATTCAGACACACGTTTGCTGTATTTTGTTTATGAAAAGCTTTTAAAATGTTGCCAGGACCAAGGATCAATGTTTATTAAATTGATAATTGCACATACCCTGGTATCAGCATCACTAAGAGTGCATTCCATTAGTGAAAACTGCTGTCATGTTTTTATTTGTTCTGTATTCAAGATTTACTCTTCTAGCTAGATTCATGGCTCTCTACATCAACATCAGGGTCTTCATTCTAAGCAGGCTCAAAGATTCAGTGCTAGAGGGGACCTGAAAGGATCAAAACTAAACTTCTCATTTTGCAAATAGAATCTTGATAGGGACCTTAATCAACAAGACAGGATGCTGACATCCCCATCAACTGTACCTGAAGTGATCCTTTGCTTGGGACTTTGAAGGACTCTCCTTCTGAAGATGGGGATACAATGAGAGGCAGTGTGGTATAACTGATAGAACACTGGACCTGGGGTCAAAAGAACAAGGGCTCAGATTCTACCTCAAGACACTTATTATCTAGGTGTCTTCCCTGGCTTCCTTCAAGTCCCAGCTAAAATCCCCCCTTTTATAACAAGACTTTCCCATTTCCCCTCAATGCTAGTATTTTCTCTCTGCTAATTTTCTCCAGTTTATGCTGTCTGTAACTTGTTTATACATAATTGTTTCCAGATTTTCTTCCCAATTTGATTATGAGCTCCTTGAGAGCAGCGAATATGTTTTGTCTTGCTTTGTGTCCCCCAACACTTAGAACATTAGGCACTTTATAAATGTTTACTGTCTGATGACTTCCCTGGGTCTCAGTTTCTGCCATTGTAAAATGAGAGGATTAGATTCAGTGACCTTTAAGGTTCCTTCTACCTGTGATCCTTGACCCATTCATTCCTCTTTGAGAGGACTGAGGTTAGTACTTTTTGATCCATTCAAACTTCATGCCAGAGAATCCCTGCCACCAGTACCAGAGATAAGAACCCAGCACATGGTCCCAGAAATAGAGCAACAACAAGGCACTGAGACAAATATAGAAAAGCAGAGCACTAGATTTTGCCCTGCTCCTCTAAGCTATTTGGATTTTGCAGGTCCAGTGAGGAAAAGGGTACCTTTCCAGCAGCCCTAAATCCATTTCCTTTGGAGGGAGAATCAGAGGTTATTCACAATAGGCAAAGAGGGCTTCCGGATTCTTATTGGTTCCCATGAGTCAAGGGATTTTTAACTCATAGATTTAGAACTAGAAAGGACCTTAGAGACCATCTGGTCCAATGGCCTCTTCAGATAAGGGAACTAAGGACCGGGAAGTTAAGGTTATTTGCCAAAGCTCATATAGATACTAAGTATAAGAAGCAGGATTTGAATCCAGGTCTTCATGATTTCAAATACAGCACTCACTCTACCCCATTAGAAATTCTTTATATTTTCTACATTAAGGGCTACAAGGAATCTTTTATATTGTTTAATATATTCTTTATTATAAAATAGAAGCTGTTGTACTTCTACTATATGTTCTTACCCAGAATGCATACAGAGGCACTGAGGATCCTCTTGTCCATATTAGTCAGTTGTATACTCTGAAGTTCCCAGAGGAGGCTGAATGGGGACAAAATAAGCCAAAGAGAACAAATTCTTGGATGAATTCAAAACATGGAACCCAAACCATGTAGACACAGAGCTTGGGGCTCTGGGCCACAGTTTGATGATGAAACTGAGACACAGAGAGGTCAAGTGACTCGTCAAAAGTCACATACATACTCAGAAGCAAAGCAAAGTTTTGAACTTGAATCCTTTGGCTCCAGATTCAAGGGTTTTAACCCATTTTGATCATGGATATTGATACAAAAACAATTATGATAAGAATAAAATATTTATACATTTGTTTCATTGTTTTTTTCATTATTGCTTCATGATTCAATGGAACCATTTGTTTCATTGGGTGCATCCAATGTTTCATTTTAGATCAATAAGAAACTAACTTTTCTGTCATCAATTTCAACTTCTCTCTCTCTCTTTCTCTCTCTCTCTCTCTCTCTCTCTCTCTCTCTCTCTCTCTCTCATGTGTCTCTGTCTCTCTTTCTTTTACGGCTCTCTGGACTAGCTGAATGCACATAGTATGTGTAAATCACACAAACAGCATACCGGATGGGTTTACTGTGTGTACTTATCTATTATTTCAACTTTTTTCTTCATAGAACTCCTTACAGTATTTTGCCCAACCCCAGGGTTTCATGGAACACAATTTGAGAAATATGGAATGGTCCCTATTGAGCATATATTCCTAAGAAGTTTAATCTCCTTAGATTCAATCTTGATATTCTCACCTGTTGAGATTTTTTTGGACCATGATTCTGGCATTTAATGTGTTAGCTATCCCTCACAACTTTGTGATACCCACAATAGGTATCATCTCTATCTTCATCTATGACCTTCAGAGAAATGTTGGCCAAAGAGACCAAAATCAGATTGTTCCACTAAAACCTCCCTCCAGCTTGACATTGATTTCTTAATCAATCCTGTCTACCAGTATCTCCTTGGAAACTCATGACTGGAATTTAAGAATTTAAGTGATTGATAAGAAAGCTTGATTCTTCACAACTGTATTGCACCCCATCCAAGGTCATGCAGTTATAACAAAAGGTCAGGTGGCAGGGGAGTACAGAGAAGGGAGAGTTAAGGAGCAAGAATCTTTCACAGCAAGAAAGAAAGCAAAATCTCTGGCCTAGGAATTAAAAATCCTAGGTTCTAAACCAGGCTCTCCATCAACTAGCTAAAAATCCCTTCCACACTCTGGGCCTCTAGAGAAAATCATGAAACTGCTGCCCCATTTGACTATAAATTTATGTTTTTTATCCTCAAGTGATGAGACAGCACAATAGATAGAACTCTGAGTCTGGAATCAGAAAGGCCTGAGTTGAAATCTTGTCTTAAACACTCACTAGCTGTGTGACTATGGGAAAATCATTTATTCTCTGTTTCTTTCAGTTTCACCATCTGTAAAATGAGGGTCATAATTTCACCTGTCTCCCAGAGTTATTGTCCAGATCAAATGAGATAATACTTGTAAAGCACTAAGCACCTACTAGGTGGACCCTCACTTCAAAATAACAGTCCTTTTATTTATCTCTGATCAACTCCCTGTCATAGTACCCAGAGCAGATGTTACAAATCTCTCTTCCTCAAGCCCCAGATTGATCCCAAAGTCCTCTATCTCTTATGAGCTGACCTTGCCTCCTACTTGACACTGAGAAGACTAAGGCTGTCCACCATACCATCTTGTTCTCCACACTAGACTTTAGCTCATCCCCTCCTCCTTTCCTCTCATCTCAGAGGAGATTTCCCAATAGAGTGAATTCCTCCACCCTTGATCTCAATCTGACTTCCTTCTGTGTCTTCTGGGAACTTGCTTGATTTATAAGTCAATCTCCCCACCCCAACCTTGTGTGTGTCTGTCTGTCTTTCTCTCACAAAAATATTTATACTCTGAAATCAGCAAACACATCAAATCTTGATTAATTCTTTTATTGATTTTCAAGACCTAAGAAAGTGTTAGTAATGCAGATTGAGCTTTTAAAATGTTTATGTCCAGGGAGGAACCAAGATGGCAGAGTAGAAAGATACACATATGCTAGCTCCTAACCCACAGCCCATAAAATACCTGTAAAGAAGGACTCCCAACAAATTCTGGAGCAGCAGAAGCCACAGAACAATGGAGTGGAGGAGATTTCTGTCCCAGAGAGACCTGAAAAACTGACACGAAAGGTCCATCGTGCACCGGATCCAGAGCAGAGCCCAGCCCTGCCTTGGCCACAGGGCAAGATCTAAGCAGGCTTCAGGGACAGAATCTCCAGCAGCAGCGCAGGTCCCTCCACCCACAGGCACCAAAGGTCAATGAGAGGGTCTTTTCAGCTTGCTGAGAGGGGAGTGGGGTGTCTCCATAACTCAGGCCCCCTCGGGAGGCAGCAGCAGAGGTAGCAGCGGACAGGGGCTCCCAAAGCAGGCAGGAGCTCAGATCCATTGTTGAAGGTCTCCACATAAACCCCTGGAGGGAACTGAGCCCCTTGTGGTGGCCCTGCCCCAACCTGAGCACCTGAACTTAATCTCACACTGAATAGCTGCCCCACCCCCGCCAAAAGCCCTGAGGCTGGGAAGCAGCATTTGAATCTTAGACCCCAAGCACTAGCAGGGTGGATCTGGAGATGAGGTGGGGGTGGAGAGGAAACTCAGAAGTCAAGTAACTGGCTGGGAAAATGCCCAGAAAAGGGGAAAAAAATAAGACCATAGAAGGTTACTTTCTTGGTGAACAGATATCTCCTCCCATCCTTTCAGATGAGGAAGAACAATGCTTACCATCAGGGAAAGACATAGAAGTCAAGGCTTCTGAATCCCAAACATCCACAATAAATATTCAATAGGCTCAGGCCATGGAAGAGCTCAAAAAGGATTTTGAAAATCAAGTTAGAGAGGTGGAGGAAAAACTGGGAAGAGAAATGAGAGAGATGCAAGAAAAGCATGAAAAGCAAGTCAACACCTTGCTAAAGGAGACCCAAAAAAATGCTGAAGAAAATAACACCTTGAAAAATAGGATAACTCAATTGGCAAAAGAGGTTCAAAAAGCCAATGAGGAGAAGAATGCTTTCAAAAGCAGAATTAGCCAAATGGAAAAGGAGATTCAAAAGCTCACTGAAGAAAATAGTCCTTTCAAAATAAGAATGGAACAGATGGAGGCTAATGACTTTATGAGAAACCAAGAAACCACAAAACAAAACCAAAAGAATGAAAAAACGGAAGATAATGTGAACTATCTCCTTGGAAAAACAACTGACCTGGAAAATAGATCCAGGAGAGACAATTTAAAAATTATGGGACTGCCTGAAAGCCATGATCAAAGAAAGAGCCTAGACATCATCTTTCATGAAATTATCAAGGAAAACTGCCCTGAGATTTTAGAACCAGAGGGCAAAATAAGTATTCAAGGAATCCACCAATCACTGCCAGAAAGAGATCCAAAAAAAGAAACTCCTAGGAACATTGTGGCCAAATTCCACAGTTCCCTGGTCAAGGAAAAAATATTGCAAGCAGCTAGAAAGAAACAATTCAAGTATTGTGGAAATGCAATCAGGATAACACAAGATCTAGAAGCTTCTACATTAAGGGATCGAAGGGCATGGAATAGGATATTCCAGAAGTCAACAGAACTAGGACTAAAACTAAGAATCACCTTCCCAGAAAAACTGAGTATAATACTTCAGGGGAAAAAATGGTCTTTCAATGAAATCAAGGACTTTCAAGCATTCTTGATGAAAAGACCAGAGCTGAGAAGGAAATTTGACTTTCAAACACAAGAATGAAGAGAAGCATGAAAAGGTAAACAGCAAAGAGAAGTTAAAAGGACTTACTAAAGTTGAACTGTTTACATTCCTACATGGAAAGACAATATTTGTAACTCTTGAAACTATTCAGTATCTGGGTAGTGGGTGGGATTACACACACACACACACACACACACACACACAACACAGAGTGAATTGAATAGGATTGGATTATATCTTTAAAAAATGAAATTAAGTAGTGAGAGAGAAATATATTGGAAGGAGAAAGGGAGAAATGGAATGGGGCAAATTATCTCTCATAAAAGAGGCAAGTAAAAGACTTTTTAGTGGAGGGGAAAAGAGGGGAGGTGAGAGAAAAACATGAAGTTTACTCTCATCACATTCAACTAAAGGAAGGAATAAAATGCACACTCATTTTGGTATGAAAACCTATCTTACAATACAGGAAAGTGAGGGAGAAGGGGATAAGCAGGGTCGGGGGGATGATGGAAGGGAAGGCAATGGGAGGAGGGAGCAATTTGAAGTCAACACTCTTGGGGAGGGACAGGATCAAAAGAGAGAATAGAAGCAATGGGGGGCAGGATAGGATGGAGGGAAATATAGTTAGTCTTACACAACACGACTATTGTGGAAGTCATTTGCAAAACTACACAGATATGGCCTATATTGAATTGCTTGACTTCCCAAAGGGAATGGGTGGGGAGGGAGGGAGGAAGAGAAGTTGGAACTCAAAGTTTTAGGAACAACTGTCGAGTACTGTTCTTGCTACTAGGAAATAAGAAATACAGGTAATGGGGTATAGAAAGTTATCTGGCCCTACAGGACAAAAGAGAAGATGGGGACAAGGGAAGGGAGGGATGATAGAAGAGAGGGCAGATTGGTGATAGGGGCAATTAGAATGCTCGGTGTTTTGGGGTGGGGGGAGGGGAGAAATGGGGAGAAAATTTGGAACCCAAAATTTTGTGAAAATGAATGTTAAAAGTTAAATAAATAAATTTTTAAAAAAATGTTTATGTCCAGACCTGGTGGTTAAAACATTTACCAGCACACCTCTCTATGGTTCTATAACCATTGCTTGAGCTCAACAGGAGTACAGTATGATAGAGAATTGTCCCTCACTTATAACATAGGAGTATCATTGTGTGGCTAAAAGGGAGGCAGAACAGATATCTCTAACCTTTTTCTGACCACCCTTCTCCAAGGGAACCTTTATTTCCTGCCAGGAGAGAAGGTAGGAGATAAGGGCCAACAGAAGCCTGGCCACCACTCTCCTCAGTGAGAGGAGGTACCAAGCTAGAATAATATCTATCTGTTCTCTTCAACAGTATTAGTCTAAGGGATGTGATTTCTAAGTTTAAGGTAACTTCTGACCACTGAGTGGTATGAGTCTGAAAAGACTCCCTGGAGAAGTGGCACCTAAACCAAGCTCGGAAGGAAAGAAGGGAGTTGCTTCAACAAATGGAGACAGAGATGGAAGTGGGGAAGACAGCATAAGCAAAGGCAAGGAGATAAAAGTGGATGGAATGAAGGCCAAGGATGAAGAGTCTTCCTGTTTGAATAGAAGACAGAATATGAAGGGGAGTAGTATGAGATAAGTTTGAAAATTTATCCCACAGTCCCCTATGGGGAAAAAGTTTAGAAAGGTAGTTTGGGGCCAAGTTATAGAAGGCCTTAAATTCCAGGACCAGGAGTCTTTTTTGGCAAACTATGGGGAGCCACTGAAGGTTTTTGAGTATCTGAGTGACACAGTCAAAGCTGGACTTTAGGAGAATTCCTCAGGCAAGATGTGCAAAATGGAGTGGAAGGAGAAAACACTACTGTAATAGTGTAGGCAAAAATTCTTCCCAATATCTCAATGGCCTTTCAAACTCAACATATCTAGAACTGAATTTATCATCTTCCCCCTATATCTGTTCCTGCTCCCAATTCCCCTATTTCTTTTGAAGGCACCAACATTCTCCCAACCACCTAGGATTCAAACTTCAGAAATATCTTTGAAAAGCTTCTTTTTTTCTTCCTCTCCATCCCTATAATTGAACCAGTTGCCAATTCCTGATGATTCTACCTTCATAATATCTCTGGCAACCATCCCATCCTATCTCTCTCACCCTAGCTCAGGGCCTTATGATCTTTCATGTGGATAATTACAATGATCTCCAAAATGTTCTCATTCCTTCCATCTTTCCTCTCTTTCATTGATTTGTAACCCACAACTCAAAGGCTATTTGAATAAGACTCTCCTCAGTGGTGGAGATTAATTATTAAATGTTCCACATCTATGTAAGGACTAGAGTTGAGAAGAGCAGAAGAGAAGAGACTTCCTGGTCTTCTGTTTCCAGTTTTGAGAGAGCAAACATATGGTTCCAACCTCTCTTCATGTCCCCAAAGGAGAGAAAGACTCTGAGAAGAAATCAACACATAGAAGAGTTTGACATCTCTATCATGTCCCTATCCCCAACTTGCTAGACTAGAGACTTTGGGGAATTTTCTCTGGGGTGAGATCTAAGACTTTCTTGATTGAGTTATTTTGCTTCCAATAGGAGAACCCATTCATTTTGTACTGGCTGATATATATTCTCCTGTGTCAACACTCTCTGATTTCTGTTTGTTATCTACTTGGATAAATGATTTATTCACTATTTGCTATGTATGTTAATTGTAGAACTAGCTTTTAGTGGCAAGGGTGTCAAGCCATTGATATACAGTTTGGGGCACTCCTTCCTCATTAAAGGATAGTGATCAGGAGCACATCTTGAACCTAAAAATGACTTGCCCTAGATAATAATATTTAAGGAAGCAAAAAGATATAATTCTTATCTAGTATCCCCTCTCCCTGGGGAAAGCCAGCCTCTGGCATTAACTTCTTGTTTGCCCTCTAGGCAGGAATTAAAAATTGCCTTGAAGAAGGTTTGAGAGAAGAGACTCTAGAGATAGTGGTTCTTCCCTTGCTGTGAGCAACGTCTAGACAGACCCATGAATACACATAAACCACATGGGCAAAGCAAAACAGCACAAGCCCATGTCACCCCTTTTATATCCTTCACAAAGCTGCAAAATAATCTACCTAATGTACAAGAAGGATCATTTCATCACCACTGAAAACCCTGTAGTGGCCCCTTATTTCTGATAGGATAAAATGCAAACTCCTTGACCTGGAATTTAAGGACTTCTGTCTTCTGGCTCCTTTCTACCTTTCCAGTCTTTTTTCATTCTGATCCCCTTTACACACTCAATGGTCCTACCAAAGTAGACTGATGATCTCATCCTACAAATTACCACCTCCAGGAACTTGCATAGGCAGTTCCCATTAATTGAAACACATTTCTACACTGTCTAGGTGAAATCCTTCTTTTCCTTCAAGGTTCAACTAAGGTAATACCCTTCTACTCCTGATCCCCCCACCAGAAACACAACTCAAAGTGTCACTTCTTCTCAAGATACCTTAAAGTGTTTTTTCTGGACTTCTCTTTTGATCTTACATATTCTATGTTGCATATTGTTTTTCTTGTGTGAACATTATATTCCCCAGTAAATTATGAGTTTCTTGAGATCACTTACTATATATTTGTTCATTTCTTGTTCATTTGTTCATTTTGTTCACCTTACAAAACACAGGACCTTATACATAGTAAGTAATTAGTGAACCCTGGGTTCAAGTCTGATGCATTTACATGAGATTCTCCTCTTTGGCAGAATGATTGTCAAATGCTCAGTGCCTGTATCAAAGGTGGAACTACTGAGAGTTTGGGAGAGGAAAGAGCTCTAGCTTCCAGCTTTGAGAGAGGATGCATGAGGCTCCAAACTCTCTTCAGAGAGAGATCCCTGAAGAGAAAAACTTTGGAAAGAAGCAGACTTATAGAGAAGCCAATGCCCCCACAAGTCTTTGACCTCCATTTTGCTGTACTAGAAACCTTGGGGAATTTTCGTATGAATAGGATTGGGGACTACTGAGACATTTTTCTCCAAAGAAGAGAGCTAATTAACTATGAATTGTCTGATTTATTCTAATCTGCATAATTTCTCTTATTTCTATTAGCTATCAGCTTGGATAAATTGGTTAATTCACTATTTGTGATGGTATGTATAACTAACATTTACCAAGAACAATAATGATAATAACAGTAATAGACAACACTTATAAATCATTTACTATGTGTCAGGCATTCTGCTAAGCACTTTACACTTATTATCATATTTGATTCTCATAAGAACCCGGAGAGATAAGTGCTATCATTATCCCCATTTTACAGATGAGGAAACTGAGGCAAACAGATTAAGCAACTTGCCCAGGGTCACGCAGGGCTTCCCCACGGAGTCTAACTTTGAGCATTTACAGGCAGAGCATGTGTTTTTGCTATTAATGTCATAAGTATTTTCCAGGAAACTGACAGGTTCCATGGAAATCTGCTTTTTACTGCAATGATCTCAAAACAGCAGCTGTTCCTAAAAGACTGTGGGTATTCAGAATGATGAGCAGATGTCTAGATTTAGCCATACTTTCGTTATTTAGAAACCACCTTTCAATTTTAAATTGAACTGAACAGAATTGAATGTCAGAAATGGAAGTTACCTTACAAAAGAGGACACAGAATGTCAGCATTGGAAGGGATATTAGACCATAAATTGTAAAATGACGGAGTTGACAAGATTAAAACATAGAATGCCAGAACTGCAAGCAAGCTTGGGATATAGAGCATTAGAGTGGGGGAGGAGGGGCAGGAGAAAGGGAAGGAGAAGGAAGGTTAGGGGGAGGGGTGCAGTTCATCTCCAACCAGAGACAATCTGTGCTTCCCGATCATCTCCAGTCCATGTTGGCATGAAGGTCATTAATCTCATCCTCCTCTTCTTTCTCCTCTTGGATTCTACCCCTAAAACTACCCAAGCCTCTGGAAATTGAGCTTCCACCATATCTTACCCAGATCCAGGACGTCCTGGACATTTCTAAACATGCCTTCACGTACACTCACCCCATGCTATTTTCCAGCTATCTTTTATGTATTTTCTTCCCTAGTTAGACTGTAATCTCCTTAAGGTCAGAGTCTGTCTTATGTAGCATATGCTCTGGAGTCACTCACTCAATCTCCAACTCAGACTAGAAGACTGGGTCCCCAGAACTCATCCAGTATATCCCTCAAGGCTTTTGGGGTTAACTATGAGGGGTTGGGGTGTGTCTTTCTAATGCTCTATAGTACATAGGCCCCCATAAGTATGATTCCTCCCATGATTATAAATTAACACTAATTATTAAGTGAGACAATTTTGTTGCTACTGCTATAGTTCAGATGTTTTCAGTCTTCTACAATTCTTCATGATCCCATTTGGGGTTTGATTGGCAAAGATACTGGAGTACTTTGCCATTTCCTTCCCCAGCTTATTTTATGGATGAGGAAATTGAGGCAAACAGCATTAAGTGACTTGTCCAAGGTCACACAGCTAGTAAGTGTCTGAGACCAAATTGGAACTCAGGAAGATAAGGATTCTAGGTTGGGCATTCTATTCACTGTGACATTTAGCTGTCCCCAGACTTAATTAGCTTTTTAGAAAAGGGTATTTTATGAAGATAGTGTAGCAGGAACAGTTAGCATAAAACATTCCCCAAAAGTCTATGACATATTTTCCCATAAGTACATACAGAGTCCAGGGGAAGGTTTAAAGGGCATACTTTGGCAAAAGAATAACTTACCATTTCTGGAAATCCTTCTGTTAGAATCTTCAAGATTGGTATTTTCTTATTGCTAACATTTATATAAAGCTTTACTGTTTGCAACGTGCTTGACAAATATTTTACAAATTTCACAAATGAGAAAATTGAGGCAGACAGAAATTACTTGACTCACTCAGGGTCACACACCTATTAAGTATCTGAGGCTAGATTTGAACTCAGGTCTCCCTGACTAGATTTAGCATTTCATCACCAGGTGTGTAACTTTTCTGTTAGGCTCTTTGTGGAGGCTCGAATCTGCTTTCCTCATCAAAACATTTGTCCTTGACTCCAGATACCAACACTTCCATCAGTCATTCCAGGGATGTTGCAAGGACACTGAAGAAAAAATCCAAGTCCTTCACACACTGAAATTCACAAGGCCCCTTTGGCCATGGCATGAAGCGTAGCCCAAAACCTAGGCCAAGGCCTGGGGTCTGACGTTCTGCTGTTCTCCCCACATCCCAACTGAAACCTTCTCAGGGGTTTAACTAGGACATCTCTCTGATGCCAGGCACTGGCATCTCTGTGTCTAGCTACCTTGATCTTTCTAATCAGTCCTCAGGGGACATGACCAAGACCCTCAGTCAACCCAAACAGACCTCCCACAGTACCAAGGGAGGTGTCCAGGCCACGTTCTCATCTAGTGAAAAGCTGAGATGTGTTCTTATCTGATAAGTATATCTTTTCATTTGTTTTAGGTGGAGTGAGGTGATTTTATGGATTGATTCACCCTACCCTCCACCCTTCCATCTGTATAATAGAATTTCAGAGTGGGAAGGGATCTCAATGACCTCAGTCTGGACCTACAGAAGAATGCCCAGGACAACATGTCTGAAAAGCAGCCATTCAGCCTTTCTATAAAACTCTTCTCCCCCCTCCCTGAGGAAAGCCCACCACCTCCTGAGGCCCTTCTGCTTGGGAATGAGTTCCAAGTTTTTCCTTATCAAGCAAGAATTTGCCTTCCTGCAACTCCCACTCGCTCCTAATTCTGTTCTCTTGGCCACATGGAACAAGTCAAATCTCCCATCTGCCATGACAGCCCTCCTACTATTGGGCCATTTTCCCTAATGTCATGCATAAACTCGCCTCTTTGTTGCTTCCACCCATTGCTCTGGGTCCCACCCTTTGGGGCCAAATGGAAGAAGTCCATTCCCTCCTCCATGACAGCCCTTCAAATACCTGAAGATAGTCATCATTTTACAAGTCTGCCCTTCTCCAGGTTATAAAAATCCCCCATTCTTTCAATTAATCCTTATTTGGCATGGATTGAAGGGCATCTACCATCCCGGGTATTCTCCTGTGGGTACTCTCCATCTTCTCATCATCCTTCTTAAGCTATGGCACCTAGAACTGAACATAATACTACAGATAGTTGTAGGACTTATAGCTGGAAGAGATCTCAGAGATAATCTAGTCCAACTCGTAATAAGAAATAAGGGAAACTGAGGCACAGAAGACAGAGAATTGTCAAAGACCACACAGTAAAACCTAGAGATCACTTACCTCATCAGTTCCCTAAATGCAGTCTGCTGATGCCTAGGGGCCCCTGAGACCCTTTCAGAGGGTCCATGAGGTCAAAAACATTTTCATAAAAATACTAAGACATTGTTTGTCTCTAAAAATACTCCCTTTTCCAACTACAATTCTGTGTAAGGCCAGATTTGCTTCATATATTTCAACCAAAACAAAATATCCCAAAAGATTGAATGCAGAAGCAAATATGAGAATCCAATTGTCTTCCAGTTAAACCAGATGTTAAGGAGATATTCCAAAATATGTAAAATAATGCCACATTAAATTTTTTTGTTTTGAAAAATGCACTTCTTTTTCACAAAAACATATTAACATGTCATGGATTTGTTACTGTTCTTTTCAATGAATTAGTAAGTATTTTCAAAATGTATACGTTTTAATTTCTAATAGAGTAGTTATCAATAGATATAATCCATAACATTTGGGGTTCTCAATAATTTTTAAGAATGTAAAGGGTTCCGGAAATCAAAAAGTTTGAGAACCTCCAATTTAGCCCAGTCCCCTCACTTGACAAACTGACACATAGAGACAGGAAAGGACTTGACCAGTAAACTAGTGACCAGGAGCTGAGCCTAGAACTCAGATTCTCTGACTCCATATCAGCGAGTCTACAAAGCATTATTAAGGGCTCACTTTGTGTCAGTCACTGGGTCAAATACTGGAGATATATTGAAAGGCAAACAGAGTCCCAGCCCTGAGGGCACTCACATTCTAATGGGGGAGAAATATTTAAATAATTTAATAAGTACAAGATATATACAGAGAAGATGGAACATAATGGGAGAGAAGGGACTTGCAGAGGTTGGGAATGAGGAAAGACCTCCCGCAGACTCTGCTTTAGGGCAGAATTTGCAGAATCTTAGAGCTAGAATCATCATAAGATCAAAGTATTTAAAGATGGAAGCAACTTCAGAGATCATCTAGCCTTCTTCATGATCTACCTTCCCATTTTACAAAGGAGGAAACAGAGGCCCAGGGAAGTTGTGATTTACCCAAAGTCACACATATGGTAAGCAACAGAGCTGAGATTCATGCCCCTCTTCTCTGCCTACCACTTTTACTTTTTTCCCAGTGCCCCAACCAGATTTCCTCTGGGAAGGCAGTGGCTTAGTTTGGATTGCCTAAATACAATAGCTCCTTTAAGTCTTGAGTCTCCTTTATCAAAGGCTGTGTGATATATCCTTAAGAACAGTGAATCTGGAATCAGACAGCCTGGGTTTAAGCCTTAATGCTGTCACTCACTGGATTTGCAACTTGGGCCAAATTCCTTTTTCTCTTTGAGCCTCAGTTTCCTCATCTGCATAATGAGGGGATCGGATCTATATAACCCTTCTATCTCTGATGGCCTCATATTATGATACTGTGAATTCCAGTGGTCAAAACTACTCAGCAGCTTGGCCACCTTCCAATTCCAGGACATCCATCTTCCCCGGACCATGCCTTACCCACTGAACAATCAATTTAACAGGGTGCGGACGCTGTGTATGCTACAGCTTCTTGGAGTCACAGGTGAGAGTTGGGTGGAACAGGTAAAAACCAAATGGGAAAGCATCCCTGAAAAAGGCTCTGCAGCCATCATACCAAAGGTACTGGTCCTCCCTGAACACATCTTACACCCCTCTCGTGCCTTCCCAGGCACCAATGGAGTGAAATAGGGCTGTGTGCTTGCTCCCATGCTTTTAGCATGATGTTTTCAGTCATGTTGTCAAATGCTTTCAAGGAGGATGAACACAGAATCAAGGTCAGCTCCTGCACTAATGGTAAATTCTTCGATTTGAAAAGGCTACAAGCCAAAATCAAAGTGAAGGGAGTGTTGGTGCATGATTTTCTGTTGGCAGATGACTGTGCACTCAATGCAGTCTCTAAAGCTGAGATGTAACAAAGTATGGATCAATTCTCTGCTGCCTGTGCTAATTTTGGCCTAATAATTAACACCAAGAAAGCACAGATGCTCCATTAGCCACCACCTCTCTATCCATACGTGGAACCATCAGTTACAACAAATGGAGAAGTTTTAAATGCTGTAGATAAGTTCACCTACCTTGGCAGTATACTTTCCAGGAATGTACACATTGACAATGAGGTTGATGCATGCATTGCCAGAGCCAGCTCAGTGTTTGGGAGGCTCTGAAGAAAAGTTTGGGAAAGAAGAGGTATTAGACTGACTACCAAACTGAAGGTCTACAGAGATGTTTTGCTGACCTCATTGTTGTATGCCTGTGAAACATGGACAGTCTACCAGCACCATGCCAGGAAATTGAAGTGCTTCCATTTGAACTGTCTTAGGAAGATTCTGAGAATCACCTGGCAAGATAAGATACCAGACACTCAAACTAAACTGCCAAGCATTCAGACTATGCTTCAGAGAGCACAACTCCAACGAGCTAGCCATGTTGTTCGCATGCAAAACATATGCTTGCCCAAAAGAACTATTTTATGGAGAACTCACATGGGGCAGGCGATCACAAGGTATCAGAAGAAGCAATACAAGGACTTTTTCAAGGTCTCTCTCAAGAACTTTGGATTTAATTGTGGTACATGGAAGACACTGGCATAGGACCACTCAGCATGGTGTGCCGACATGCCCACATCAGAAAAGGTGCTGTGCTCTATGAGCAAAACAGAATTGAGACAGCACAAAGTAAATGTAGGATACACAAATTTGGAGTATCCACCCCAGATGTTCACATGGATGATCTGTGCCCAATCTGTGGTAGAGAATTCCGAGCTCATATCGGTCTGATCAGCCACAGTCAGACACACTGAAACTTGACTTTATAGTGGTGATGTCATTTTGGTCCTCTTCGAGAATGAAGGACAACAACCAACCAACTAAACAATTTCTCTGTTTTATTTCCTGTGGCATTTAACAGAGCCCTCAACTCTGTCCTTTCCCTGTTCAACCTCTAACACAGACAACTACCTTGAGAATGCTGCTTGTCCTTCTTACTCAAAGAATAACACTGATACCATGTCTGAATCAAGGTACAGCTGTGGCCAGTCAGTCCAATATGAGCTCAGAAGGCTCTACCACAGGTCGGGCACAAATAGTCTATTTGAACATTTGTAATGGTGATGTCTCTAAATTTGCACATCTCGTATTTCTTTTGAGTTACTGCAATTCTCCTTTGCTCGCAGAGCACAGCACCTTTTTTGATGTGAGCTGCTTGACCATCCTGTGCCAGCATCTCCAACATCTCACATGTCTTTCTTCAGAGATCTTGAGAATGTCCTTGTATCACTTCTTCTGACCTCTGTGTGAGTGCTTGTGTGAGTTCTGCATAAAATAGTCTTTTTAGCCCAATGTACATACGTTTGGCATTTGGGCTATGTGTCTAGCCCATCAGAGTTGCACTCTCTGCAGTAAAGTATGAAAGCTTGGCAGTTAGCTCAAGAGAAGACGTCAGTGTCTTGTACCTTATGTTGTCAGGTGATCGTTAGAATCTTCCTAAGACATTTCAAATGGAAGCATTTCATTTTTCTGGCATGACATTGGTATACTGCCCAGGTTTCACAAGAATACCAGAGTCCCAAAGTCTTTTGCTACAGGGCTCTCTCCTCACTAGTAGGAATCAATTCCCTATACCTTTTGGAGGATGGTCTGGGGAGAGGTAGAATCGATGAGAGTTCTCTTCAGTCTCTGAAGTTTTCTTTGACCTTTTCAGTTCTCTTTGGATTTCTCTTCCAACTTTTGAGTCTCTTCAGGTTCTTCTGGCTCCCAGCTTTCAGAGAAAAAGTGATGATGCCTTCCCCACTTCAGGTTGCTAAAGGGAGAAAAAGACTGGGAAGAAGCCAACATGAGAAGAGTTGGTGGTCTCCATCATGTCCCTGTCCCCACCTTGCTACACTAGAGAATCTGGAGAATTATCCCTTTGGGTGAGATCTGAGACACTTTCAGTTGAGTTACCTCATTTCCAATGAGAGAGCACCTTCAGTATTGTCTGATATATATTTTCTGGTATACATATGTATATGTATATGTATATGTATATATGTATATACACATATATACATATATACATATATATATACATATACATATATACATACATTTTCTCTGACTTTTGTTATTTCTTTGAATACATGTCTCTATTAAGGGCAATGTGTATTCATCATGGATCTTGTATTTGGTGGGAAGGGAGTCATCTTGGATTAAAGGTTGAGTCCTCCTTTCCTGATTCATGACAAAGCCATCAGAAGTTTAGCTTAATCCTGAAACCCCTTCCCCTAGATAAACAATATTTAAGGGAACATACATATACTTCTAGCCAAAAATTCTGTCTCTGAGGAAAGTAGAGTGTCCAAACTTCAGGCCCCAAACTCTTGCTTCTCCTCCTGACAGGAAATAAAATCTTCTCCCATGGGCAGCATGGGGGGTGTTGTGTGACTTGAAGGGAGGCAGAAAAGATATCTCTAACCTCTTCACTACTCCCATCCCCCCACCCATCTCCAAGGGCTTTGGAACTGGTCCTTTCGGGTTTTAGAACTTGATGTGGAGATTGCCTAGAGAAACTTTAATTCTTGCATAATCCTATCCAACGCCCTCTGGGTGTTCTGCTGCGTGGAGCATTGGCTTTTGCTCCACAGCGGTGGAGTTGTGCATTGAACTTTAACCTACCAGAGGTGGCTTAAAGACACAGTCTGAGAAGATAATAAAAACCTCCTAGTATATAGTACTGTAGTAGCTGGATGTCCCACTCTCCCAGCAACCTTGGATGAGTCACTCAGCCTAGCTGAGCCCCAATTTTCTCAGTGAAACTAAGGGTAAATGTTCAACAACCGGCTTTCCAGATTTAATTTGCACCATCAACATTTTTCTTCATTGCTTTCCTAAGTCTAGACAATCAGCAAAGCTCTGACAGGTAGCATTTGTGGCTCCTGGTGGGGGAAGGCTCTTGGTTCAGTGAACTAAGAGATCTCTAGGGTGCTTTCAGCAATTGTTCCACTCTCCGTGACCCCATGAAGGGTTCTCTTGGCAAAGATCCCGGAGCGCTTTGCCATTTCCTTCTCCAGCTCGTTTTACAGATGAGGAAACTGAGGCAAACAGGGAGAAGCGACTTGTCCAAGGCCACCCAGCTACTGAGCATCTGAGGCCTTTCTGACTCCAGGCCAAGTGCTCTCTCCACTGCCTCGTGAGTTTAGCTAGGATCTATATTTATTTATGGGACAGAGGGAGCCCCAACATATTCTTGGAAACGGGGACTCGAACTCGCAGCCTACATCTCGCTCCTTTGCCAGCCCGCTCCAGACAGCCTCACAGTTCTCCTCAAACCCCTCCTACTCCGAGAGAAGCTGCCCCGCCCCTTCCCAAGGTCTTCTCCAATCATAAACGACCTCTTACACTGTGTCGAGTTTCATTGGTAAAGAGAAGCGTCTGTCGCCGATATGGGGGCGGGCCTGTAGTCTCAAGGGACGTCTCCAGGACCCAATGGCGGCGTCGGGCGGGGGGCGTGATCACCGGTGCGCGTGGCGACTGGCTTAGCGTGACGTAACGTAGCGTAACGTAGCGTAGCGTGCGCGGCGGGACCAGGCTGTCGGAGGACTTGGGAGCACGGCTTTGGGGTCGAGGCGGAGAGTGAGGGACGATGGCGCCCAGCGTGCCCACGGCGCCGGAGCCGAAGCCGGACTCGCCCAAGGGCATCCGCGCCGTGCTGCTGGGGCCGCCCGGGGCCGGCAAGGGCACGCAGGTGAGCGGCCGGGCCGGGCCGAGCCCAAGGTCAGCTGGGGGTGGGGTGGGGGCCTCGAAGCCAGGGTCCAGACGGGGAGTAACGGAGTTGGCGGGGGCGCGCGGAGCCCGAGGGCCTGGGTTAGAGCCTGAGGCCGGGCCGGGCCTGGTCACGTGGCCGCGTGTCAGTGCCCCAGGCGGCCTGGGGCCTCCGAGCCCAGTGCCCTCACCACCTCCTTTTCCCCCGTTGGTGACAGGCTGTTGAAGCCTGCGGGCACATTCTCCAGGCCAGAGTTTAACTTAGACGTATAAAACCAGCGCAGATAAAGCGAGTGAAGGAGCCCTGGCGTCCGGAGATCGGCTGTGGGGGAGGGGGAGGGAGCGAGCCCCTCTAGCCGGGTGAAGGGGTGTCCTCCTCTGGGCAGCCCAGAAGAGAGGCCCAGCCTGGCCACGCGGGGGTCGAAGCCTCCCAGGTGGACGTGGTAGTCATGGGGGGAAAGGGAGGGAGAAGCTAAGGAAAGAGGAGGGGAGGGCGAGGGGAGACATACCCCTCTGCTTGAAGGTCTCCAAGGAAAGGGATCCCCCCCTCCCCCACTGCAGCAAGCCTAAATTTGCCTTTTGGCAGTTTCCCCCAGGTTGAGTAAAGGATATAAGGGAAGTCAGGAGAGTGGTGCCGAGGGAGGGGAGAAAATCACCCCTGGAATGAGGGGTGATGGGCAGTGTCAGAACTGGCTTTGGGAACTCTGGCACAACTGGGCTGCTCTTTCCCTCCCCAGTTCTTGTATTATCCTCCCTCCTGTCCCTTTGCTTTTGCCCTGGTCCAAATGAATTCCCTTCCCCCCCCTCTTCATCTTTGTTGAAAAACCTCTTTCCTTCAGGGGCTGACTCAGGTGCCACCTTTTTCCTCCAAGCCTCCGATGAGGTAATGTATGTAAAGCACACACCTGAAAGTGCTGTGTAAATGTCAACTGTTATCGCTTTTATGAAAATGAATCACTTCCTCTAATCTCTCAGAAATTTATCTCTTCACACCTTTTATTCTAGTTAGGTGTAGGCATCTTCTTTCCTCTGTATTAGATGGTAAACTCCTCAAGAGCAAGGTTTGTGCTGTGTGTGTGGGTTTGTATCCCCAGTGACTAGCACTGTGCTTTGCACACAGTAGTCTCTTAATAAATGTTTGTTGAATATACAGAAGGTAAGAACAACCAAAAAAGACTGTTGGATTGGAAGTTCCAGAGGTCATTAACTATCTTGAAGAGGCATTTTCAGTAGTGTGATAGAAAATGAAAAGTATATTTCAGTGTCGAAGAGAAAACTAATCCTAGAGAATTGTAGTTCTGGGTTTGGACAGCTTTTTCCAGAAGTGTTTTCAGTGAAGAGTAGAGAGTTGAGACGACGAATGGTTAGAAGGGAAGTCTTATAGGAATGGGCAGAGTTGAACATGTGCAAAGGAAGATGGGTAGTTGTTGGCCTTGGCCAGGTCACTGGGACTCAGGGGCCTCCTTTGCAAAATGGGGGTTGGGGGAGATTTGGCTGTACAACTAAGTAATTGGTGATTCTGATCTTCAGAATCTCTAGGTTGATCTTTTACTCATTAGCCAGGTCAAAGCTATCTGGACACATGAGGACTCCAGGGCTCTTGAGCTAGGATTTCTCAAGACCTCTGAGCCCTGGCAAAAGGGAGGGTGTTGGGGGCTGATCCACTTCCGCTTAACTAGAATCATAGATTTTTAGAATTGGAAGAGATCTTACAGACCACCTAGTCCAATTTCCTTCATTTTGAATTCCTTAGGGCCTCACATAGTAGACATTGAATAATTATTAGTTGAATTGAATGAGGCAGATTGTGTTGGAAGGATGGAGAGCATAAGGGTGAGTAGGGAAGATTTGTTCATGAAACTTATTGATAAAACACATTGTTCGTTGACCTCTTGTTATGCTTAGGGTAAGGCTAGAATGTTGCCTTACTACATTCTTAACTGCCCTTCTGGAAGATTCAAGCTGGACTCCTATTACCCTACTACACTTAACCTGAGATTCTGTTTGAGGGTCTCGTACGTTGGCATTCCCCTACCCTGCAAACTTTGGTTTAGAAACCTGAGGCCTGAAGCTCATTATTGTAGCAGCAAGGATTGGTGGTCTGACTTGTGTGGTAGGGGAGGTCAGGGTAGCTACAAATAGGTACAAATCAATGGTTTCTTATTTAGGCTTTTTTTCTTGCCATTATTTTTCGAAATTGCTGTGATAAGGCGTAACTCACATTAGCAGAGCATTTTAAGATTTGCGAAACACTTTCTTCAGAACAATCCCCTGAGGTAAGCAGTGAACTGAATCTTTGACAGATGTGGAAACTGAGGCTCCAAGAAGTTGAGTGATTTACCCCAAAATCACAGTCAGGATTCGAGGCAGGATTGGAACCCAGTTCTCATACCTCTCAAGTCCAGCCCCTTCTCCACTGCACCAGAGAGGTCAAAAACTTAGCCCCTGGGCTTGATGTGTGGCTCAGGACACTCTGAGTGCAGCCCAAACTAGATTAAAATATAATTGGAAAATATTTAATAAAATAGATAATAAAATCAATATATGCCTCTCAGGGTTCCGTATGTACTGGTTAGTGACCCCCATTACTTTCTGAGTTTGACACCACTGCATTACACTATAATGCCTCTTATCCAGAAATCATCCTTTCCTGTCAGGACAAAAGGTGAACTATTAAAAACAAATCATGAAGTTTTCAGAAGCTTTCATACCAGTGACCTGGTGATAAACCCTTAAATACTAGAATTCTCGAAAATAACCGAGATTTACTTGCAGTAGTAACTTGTGAGGATGACTGTAACATATCTCTTTTTATCATCATTCTAAAAAGAAATCATTAGAAACTCAAAAATCAAGAAATCTCATCTTCCCAGTCTAAATAAACACGGAAAGTGAAACTGCTAACTGAAAAACTTACTTTGTCTTCTAGTGCTAAACTGGTAGAAAGATTTTTTTTAATGGTTGTTGGGTTTCAAATAGGAAATCTATTTTAAAATTTTAAAAATCAATTTTAAAATTGCAAATATGTCATTACAAGTATTCACTTTTGTCTGACTTTTGTGATCTCATCTGGGGTTTTCTTGGCAGATACTGAAGTGGTTTGCCATTTCCTTTTCCAGCTCATTTTACAAATGAGAAAACTGAGGCAAACAGGGTTAAGTGATTTGCCCAGGATCACACAGCTAGGAAGTGTCTGAAGCTGGATTTGAACTCAAGAAGAAAAATGAGTCTTCCTGACTCCAGGCCCAATGTGCTATCCACTGTGCCACCTAGCTGCCCCATCATAATTATAGACTACTTCTTCTCCAAATGTGCCCCATACAGAACCTGAGTTAACCTGTCATACCACTCCAGTTGTTTTTTGTCCGCATACACCTTCTTCAGCAAACATAGCAGCCTTGTACAGTTGATGGATTCCTTCCCCTTCAACCAGAATGGTGGTATGTGAATTTGCCAACAGTTTCTGGTTGCTGTTGACATTGTCCCAAAAGCCACCAGTACAAGGTGCAATTCAATCCAGCAAACATGATTCTGTCCCAGATAGCTCTGTAGCACAAAAGCAGCTATTTGCCTCCTTCAACTGTTGAACTTTCACAGTACAAACTTTTTTGTTTTGTTTAACTTTTTTCCCTGTGTCCATGAAAGTGCTGTCCGGTCTCTAATTGTGGTTAGAGGTGCTCCTAGCTCGCTAGGTAGGACTTATGTCTTACCATAAAATATTTATAGTTAGAGCTAAAAGAGATCTTCAAGTTCAACTCTAGCCTCATTTTACAGAGTAAGAAACTGAGACCCAGAAAAGTTGTGGCTTGTCCAAGATTACCCAGGTAGCAAGTAGCCGAGCTGGTTTTTGAACCCAAGCCCTCTACCTCCAAATTCAGGCTTTCAGTACAGAACCAATGATGGACCACCAGCTTGGCTGCAGAGCAAAGGATTTTTCAACAACAGAAGCCATCTTGAGTCACCAAAGGATTGTGATCTGTTCCAGTGACAGTATCCACCCCGATAAAATCCTGACTCTGAAGTGGGGAGAGGGGAAAATGTATATTTCATATGTGTACTGTACTAAGTTTTCTTGGCCACAAAGTTCTCATTTTAGAAACACATTCTAAGCAAGTCTGTATTCAGACTAATACATTAAGTATGTTTATATTGTTAATGTAATTATGTTGCTTAGTTGAAAAAAATTTCTAGAATACATAAGCTTGTTTTAATTAAATAAAACAACTTCAGCTTATTTTTTGTGATAGTCTTTTCCTTCTAGTGATACCTTGTGCTTCCATGACACTTTGGCTATCATACCTGGCCTCTTTTCATCCCTCTAACATCCCGTAGAGGTAGGGAGAAAAGAGATTGTTATCATCCTCCTTTTGCAGAAAAGAGAATTGAGACTGCCCTAAAAGAATGAGGGACTGCCCAAGGGCTCCCCAACAGAAAGGGAAGGACCCACATGGTCAGGACTAGAGTTGAGGCCCCTGACTCCTGATCAGACTTCCCCCACTTCCACCAAGACACCTCTAAGAACATCCACGACTGTGCTGTGATTTCTTAGGGCTTGGAGAGGATTCCCATTAGAACCCTGGGGGAGAGAGGGAAGAAGTAGAGTCTTCCCCATGGCCATAAAATTCATAAGTATGGAGCCAAGATTCAGAGTCAGGGTCCACCCTCCCAGGTGTTCTGTGTGTTCCACACCAGGTCTCCTTTCAGATGGGGTCAGAGTAGTCATGATTAAGCTATGTCATGTTTAATCTCCTGATGACTCTACAGCTATCGGTTTCGTAAAAAGAGTAATTCATTCTTCTTATAGAGTTATTAGCAAAAAGCTGGGAAATATTAAAGAGAATTTTTCTTATGTAGTGAAAACCTAAAATGCAAGCCACTCCCACTTGTGGGTTACAATGACGTGTTTGGAGCTATTCCAAGCAGTTGTACTTTTTGTAGGACTAGTTATTAAGTCCTTTAGGTGCCTGTGTGGTAGGTTCTGATGAGATGAAAGCACAAAATAGAGTGTCTGTCCTGGAGGGCTTATATTCTGGCTGGGGAAACAAAATAGATACATAAAGATAAATAGCTGGACTTTTAGTGCCGTATAAGCAGCAGGTCCATCCTGTAGTATCCAGTTCATGTAGCCTTTTCGTGAATTTTTCCTCATCCCAAAATCTCTTTTTGCTTTGAACTAACATGGTATTTCATACCTCTCATTCATATCTCATATTCTCTTTCACACCTCTTTTAGTTCCCTTTCTGGACTGACCCTGAGGCTAGGGCTGTTTTCTTCTTTCTTGTCTCCATCCTAACGCTTGATTTGTCAAGGAAAAGACCTCAGTGTTGGCTCAGTGAATGTACAAACTGGAGTGGGAAGCAGGGTGAAAGGAAGTGATTTGTGGAGCTGGGTTCTGGAAACACTAATACAGAGGCAGGTGGACTGGTTAGTTTGTAACAGTGGCTGTAAGGAGCTGTGGGAGATAAAGAATAACTGGATTTGCATTCAGAAAACTTAAGTTTGAATACTGGTTTGCCTGTGTGATCTTGGACAAGTCACTTAGCCTCTAAGGGCCTTTTCAACTCTAAATCATGTTCTGATAAGTATGGAGGGAGAGATAGATTATGGAAGGCCTTGAATGCCAGGCCTAAAGAGTGGGGAGTGAGACTCTATTGAAGGCTTTTGATTGGTAGGGTGGTACATAGCTTAAGAATATTGTGGCCTTGATTTTGGAGGGAAGAGAAATGGGATCTAGGATTATGCTTTCAGAGACTTAATTATAGTAGTTTAGGGATGAGGTCCTAGACTAAAGTCTTGGTAAGTGGAAAGGAAGAGGTCCATGGAAGCAAGATTACCAAGAATCGATCACGTTCATTCTTCCTGACTACTGATTTGTCAGCTTGATCCAAGGTACTGAAATTATTGTACTTTTTTATTGGGATTTGGGATAGGGCAGTTTGGAGGAGTACCTTTCTGCCAGCTTCCTAGAGGTCTTGTGGCTACTGCCTCTGTTGTTGATAACCAGAACACAAGATGACTCAGTGACTTAGGAGTCACGAGCTCAGGTGGTGAGTGTAGAGCAGATGGTGGTCATCAGGCACGTAGGAATAAGAACCTGGGTTTTATTTTAGAGGCATGACGTGGTTACAGTCAGGTTGTTTTGATGAGCAGACAAGTGCTGTTGCTCTGATTTTCTGTAGTTTCCCTCTATAGGATAGTTGAAGGATCTCTGGATTTGCAGTGAGCCCCTTGGCTCAGATTGCAGATGTCTTCAACCTCTCTGGGCCTTGGTTTCATTTTATAAAATAGGAGCGATTGGATTAGATGATCTCTAAGGTCCCTTCCAGCTCTAAGACTGATCAACAATCTAGAGTTAGAAATTAACGTTAGGTACCCCTAACCCTCCTTTTCAAGGTCTGTTGTTGACACACCAGCCCGGCACTCATTCACTTGGAACAGAGCACTGACAGTTGGATGCCAGTCATACATTTGGGGGAGGGTAAAATAGGAAAGTCAGTTCAGTTGTGACAGTTCTTTTCTGTGGTTTCTCTGCCTTTCTTATGCCATGAGTAAGCATTGCCTCTCCCTGGAGTTGATTTCAACAAATGAGGAGATAGATTAACAGAAAACTCTGTCCTCTTTTGGTATAGGGTGTGGTAATAACCCATTTGGAGAGTGTAAGAGGCTTTCTCTTGCCCAATGGTCCTAGCCTATAGTTATTGCTCAAGGTGCCTTATTTTTAACACTTTAAAATCCAGTTTTCATTTTCATTTTACTTTAATTTGTTCTTCTGACTAAATTAGTCTGTTAACTGAAAGCTAGAATGAATAGCACCAGTTTGCTACATGGGTCTGGCGGGGGGGGGGGGGGGGGGGGGGGGGGGTCGGGGAGCTGTAAGGCAGTGTGGTATAGGAGAAAGGGGGTTGGTTGTCCTTCCTTCTTGAAGAGGACCAAAATAACATCACCATGATAAAGTCAAGTTTAAGTGTATACAGCTGTGGCTGATCAGACCATTAAGAGCTCGGAATTCTCTGCCACAGATTGGGCATAGATAGTCTATGTGAACATTTGGGGTGGTTACTCCAAATTTCCTTTGTGCTGTCTCAATTCTGCATTGCTCACAGAGCACAGTACCTTTTCTTATGTGGGCATGCCATGCTGAGCAGTCCTGTGCCAGTGTCTCCCATGTCCCACAATCAAATCCAAAGTTCTTGAGAGAGACCTTGAGAGTATCCTTGTATTGCTTCTTCTGACCACCATGTGATCACCTGCCCCGTGCAAGTTCTCCATAAAATTGTCTTTTTGGCAAGCATACATACATTTTGCATGCAAACAACATGGCTAGCATGGTTTGAATGCTTGGCAGTTTAGTTTGAGCAAGGACCTCAGTGTCTGGTACCTTATCCTGCCAGGTGATCCTCAAAATCTTCCTAAGACAGTTCAAATAGAAGTGATTCAGTTTCCTGGCATGGCAGTGGTAGACTGTCCATGTTTCACAGGCATACAACAATGAGGTCAGCACAACAGCTCTGTAGACTTTCAGTTTGGTAGTCTCTCTCCCAAACTTTTCTTCAGAGCCTCTTAGACACTGAGCTAGCTCTGTCAGTGAGTGTGTCAGCCTCATTGTCAGCGTGTGCATCCCTGGAAAGTACACTACCACGGTAAGTGAATTGATCCACAGCATTCAAAACTTATCCGTTTGTTGTAACTGATGGTTCCACATATGGATGGTGTGGTGGCTGATGGAGCATCTGTGTTTTCTTGGTGTTAATTATTAGGCCAAAATTAGCACAGGCAGCAGAGAATTGATCCATACTTTGTTACATCTCAGCTTCAGAGGCTGCATTGAGTGCACAATCACTTGCAAACAAAATCATGCACCAACACTCCCTCTACTTTGGTCTTGGCTTGTAGCCTTTTCAAATTGAAGAACTTGCCATTAGGATGGTAGTTGACCTTGATGCCATGTTTATCCTCATTGAGAGCATTTGACAACATGACTGAAAACATCATACTAAAAAGCATGGGAGCAAGCACACAGCCCTGTTTCACTCCATTGGTGACTGGGAAGGCAAGATAGCATTGTCTGTTATCTAGAACCTGGGCAAACATGCCATCCTGAAATTGATGTACAATACTTATGAACTTCTCTGGGCAACCAAATTTTGACACAATTTTCCATAAGCCCTAACAACTAATATTGTAAAAGGCCTTGGTCAGATCCACAAACGTTGTGTACAGACCTCTTTTCTGCTCCTGGCATTTCTCCTGGAGTTGTCAGACAGCAGACACCATATCGTTTGGTCCTCAGCCCTTTCTGAAGCCACACTGGCTCTCAGGTATATAACCATCTTCCAGGTGAAGGATCAGCCTATCAAGGAGGACTCTAGCAAGAATCCTGCCATCAGTGACTAAGAGAGAGACTCCCCTGTGATTATCACAGGACAATCTATTCCCTTTACTTTTATAGAGATGGACAATAGAGGCATTCTTGAACTCCTGGGGAATAACCTCTTGCCGTATAACCTGGAAAATTTCAGTCAGCTTTGGTATGAGCAATGGTCCCCCTACTTTGTACATCTCAGCTGGAATAGAATCAGCACCAGATGCATTGCCACATGAAAGGAGCCTAATGGCCCTCAAAACCTCTTCTTCAGTTGGAAGTTCAGCTAAGGAGGGGTTGACTTCAATCTGAGGTAAACTGTCAATGGCCTCAGCATTGATTGATGATGGTCTGTTGAGAAGGGGGTTATGCTAGAGGCAGAGGACCTGGAGTAGAATCCTGGGTCTGTCACTTACTACCTTTGTGACCTTGGACAAGTCATCTATCTCCTGAGCCTGTTTTCTCATCAATAAATTGATGGGGTTGGATTAAGTGAGCTCTGAGTTTTATAAATCAGAGCATGAGAAGAAAGAACTAGGAATGTTTAGCTCAAAGAAACCTCTTTAGCCCTGAATCCCATCACCTATGACTAAGTGGAAGAATTTAGTCATTGCTTATCTTCAAATATTTTTCAATCTCTCATCTTGTGGAAATGGGATTAAATTAAATTTATTCTGTATGACTTTAAATTTTAATTAGGACCAATTATTGGAAGTTATAGTGAGGTGAATGAGAAAAACTGTCAGGTGGAGTAGACTACCTTGGCAAAGAATGATTTCCTTATCATTAGAGGAATTTAGGCATAGGCTAGAGAACTAGGACCACTTGGTACTATCAGAGAATAGATACCTATATGATAATTTGAGGGGCAGAAAGCAGGTTATACTAGGTTAATCAGGAGAAGCTTCACAAACAAGGACATCGAATCTGAGTGGTTCCATAAAGGAACCAAGAATTCTAGAAAGTCAGAGTTAAAAGGTTATGTGTTCCAGTTAGGAGGGGACCAGCCTGTGCATAGGCCTGGAGGTGGGAGAGGGAGACCCAAGTTCTAGAAGCAGGAAATATGGCCACTTTAAAAGTGCTTGGAGGTGAATAATGTGAGATAAGTCAGGAAAGATGGGCTGCAAGCAGTCCATGGAAGGACTTCAGAGGCCAAGCTAAAGAATGTGTGTTTCATGCTAGAGGCAATAGGGAACCACTGCAGATATTTCCTAGAAGAATCGTTTGTTGAGACCTGGGTGGCCTTCAACACCTGGAAGTATTTTAACATTTCATTTGGTCCAAGCCTGCTAACTTGGGTGAAGACAATAATAGTATCGATAGCTAGCATTTATATAGCACCTGCTGTGCGCTGGGTACTGTGCTAAAACACTTTACAAACACCCTGGGAGGTAGGTGCTGTTATTATCCCTATTTTATAATTGAGGAAACTGAAGCAAACAGAAGATACGTGACTTGTCCAAAGTCACACAGCTAGTATGTGTCTGTGGCTGGATTTGAATTCGAGTCTTCCTGGCTTATCACATTTGCCGATGGTGTTAATCTGGGAAGGATAACTAATGAGTTGAATGGTCCAAAGAGACAGTGGAAATATATTCAAGATGAATAACATAAATTGTAATGGGCATAAATGTAAAGGCCTGCCCTTGTGTGGCTGGATCATTCTACCCAAATGCCAAATAGGGAAGTAGAGTTAAAGAACGATTCCTGAGGATAGTTGTAGTCAATTACAGCACATACAGTTTGAATCGGTTGTGTGACATGGCAGCCCAGAAAGGCTGCCCTACGGAAGCAACATGGTGCTCAGATCCGAGATAGTCACTCGGTTGTGCTGGGCCTGGTCTGACCACATCTACAGCAGAAGGGAAGTTGTTGGCACTGCATTTTAGAAAGAACAGTGACAAACCTGGAGGACTTCTGGTGAGAGGGATATTTGTTGAGGGGATTTGAAGCCTTTTGTCCTGTGAGAATTAATTGAGTAAACTGCA
The DNA here is from genome assembly GCF_028372415.1 of Notamacropus eugenii. Lineage (NCBI taxonomy): Eukaryota > Metazoa > Chordata > Mammalia > Diprotodontia > Macropodidae > Notamacropus > Notamacropus eugenii. The sequence continues at coordinate 76,856,790 of NC_092876.1, forward strand.
GAGGACAATTCCCTAGAAGAGATAAGATGGGGGAGGGCATGGTGAACTGCCTTCAGTTACTTGAAAGGCTGTCTAGGAGCTAAAAGGTTGAATTTGTTCTGTTTGGCCCCAGAGAACAGAATTGAGATCAGTGAGAAATTGCAGGGGCAGATTTCAACTAAACTGAAGGGGAAATTTCCTCAAAATGAGAGTGGTCCAAAAAGCACCTCCTCTGCCTGTGAAGCCCTTGCCTCTGAAGACCTGCCTTCCTTCTTGTAGAGGCCAGATGACAGCTCCCTGGGATCCCAGAGAGAAGCCTCCTCCGTGCCTCAGGTTCTGGTTGGATGAGATGATCCCTGAGGTTCCCCCAGCTTTGAGATTTTGTGATTCTGTCTACTTGCTAGGCTGTGACAGTTCCTGTTCTAAGTTTCTAATGTGAATAAGTTGTGTCATGTGGTAGAGTAGTGGCATTGAACCCAGAAGACCTGGGTTCCAATCCTGCCTCCACTACTTGCTACCTTTGTGACTGGAGAAATTGCTTCACCTCAGTCTCTCCATTTACTCATCGCTAAAATGAGGGACTTAGCTGTCCTGTAGGGCCCCTTCCAACTCTGAATCGCTGATCTACCAACTAGATTTTTCCAATTAGGTGTCCTCCCAGTACATGAAATAGTACCCAATCTCGGAATTTCAGGTGCCTTCCTGTGTGATGGTATCTAAAGAGTGTGATAACAGCTCCTTGCTTTTTCCTCTCCTCCTCCTCTTTCCCCCTGCAGGCTCCCAAGCTGGCTGAAAATTACTGTGTTTGCCATTTGGCTACAGGGGATATGCTGAGAGCCATGGTAGCTTCTGGCTCCGAGCTGGGCCAGAGACTCAAGAAGACAATGGATGCTGGAAAACTGGTAGGTTGGTGGCCTTGTGTGTTTACAAAACAAAACTATTTTTTGCCATCTTAAAATAACAGACAAGTCACATCTGCTTTGATTGGTTCAAGTTTTTCTGAGAAACAGAAACCTAATGAGATTAGTTCTTGGCCTTTGGTTTATTCTGAATATCACTTTGTTTACAATGCTCTTGAGGTCCTTTGCAGTGAATAAGTAAAAGATGTTTAATCTTTTGTTCCTTCTTCCCCTTCCCCCATACGCTTCCAGGTCAGAACTATCAAAATGTTTTTACCTATTAGAGACATAGTATTCAATGTAGTAGCTTAAAAGCTTACCTATTAGAGACATTGTATTCAATGTAGTAGCTTAAAAGTTCCCTTGATGAGAGATTTGTTTCTGTGACTTGAAAAGATTTTTGATTTTTGTCACCTGCCCTGGCACATGAAGACCTCTCTAAGGCTTATTGGGGTTGGCTTCATGAGCTACATAGATGGCACTTCTCTGTCTTCCCCCTCTACTTCTGTCTCCTGTCCCCAGTTGGTTTATATTTATTTATAAATTCTTAAAGTCGCTTAGTCACCAAAGTTCTGATGACAAGCCTCGAATTCCTAGCCAGGCTGATGAATTACAGGCACAGTACTGGGCCCACATTCAAAACTGACCCTGCTTGATAAAACCAGCCAGAGCTTGTACTCTGTCATCATAGACCAAGGTCACCTTCAGACTGTGACAGAGCATCGAGTTGGGCCCTTTGCAAAAGGTTCATTTTCAGTATATGTTAAAATTTTCACTTCAAGTCATAGGACATCCATGTCCAAAAAGAGTCCTACGTGCTGTCTAGTCTCAACCTCCCTCACTTTGAGTAGGAAAAAAACCCTGAGAGGTTGTTCCTCAGCACTTCATTCCTGTTATGTCACCTAGCTAAAACTTGGTTTTCCTGCCTTTAGTCCAGCATTCCTTTTACTATAATACACTGTGTTGATCTTTCAATGGTTTGTTCTCTTATAATTGATTTTAAAGAATTTGTGGTTCAATTCAAGTTCAGTAAACATTTTTAGCAACCTTCTATGTTGAAGATATAATTATGACAATGGTATTCCAAGACTAGGCCTCCAGGAGATCTTTTTTGCCTATTTATCCTTTGTTTCTAGTGGACTTTAGCTTCCTAGAGTCTTAGAGGGAGGCTTTGGGAGAATTTCCCTTTCCTTAAGAAAGAGAACACTTGGTGATGCAATGGCTGTCTGTAAATATCTAAAGGCTATCATCTGTGGCCCCAGAGGACAGGACAGGGCTTAGTTGGTAAGAGTTAAAGGGAAGCAAATATTGGCTCATAGGGAGCAGAGCTGGATTGGACCCTGGGGCCCCCCTGTCATTTTACAGATGAAGAAACTGAAGCTGAGTGCTAGATTTACCCAGGGTTACACGGGTGGCCTTTGTCAGACCCAAGATTCTAATGGAGCTCCTTTGACTCCTTGATCTAGTACCTTCCTGCTGTCCTCAGGGAAATAACCAGTTACCTGTCAGAGCTGGCTAGTAGCAACATGAACTTCCTTGGGAGGCATTGGCCTCCCTGGCACTTGACATGTGAATTCGAGTTGAGGCTGGGTGTCCCCAGTTAGAGTCATGAAGGATTAGGGCTTGTACTGGGTGATTGCTCAGGTCCCTTCTGACTCAAGATTCTGTGCTTGCTACGTCATCACTTGCCTTTGAAACAAGTTGTACCCAAGAGTTTTTCATGCTGATGTGGGCTCACTTTTCCTTTGCCCTCTCTCTGCCTCTCGTCAGCATGGCCTTGAGTCACATTGGAAGGTCTTTGTGGACTTTGGTGCTTAGCAGGAGGGCCTTGGGGGACATGGCAGTGGTGCTTATCTCCAGGCTGCCTTCCTCTCTAAGCTTGTACTTTGCCCCTGAGTTGAGCTGGCCTTGGCAGATCAGGGTATTAGCTGGCATACTAACAACCCCTGCGTTGCTAGTTTGGACAGGCCTTTTTTATGCAGACGTCTAAACTTGGGACCTCTGCTCATCTTGATTTTGAGGACCTGTATTTTAGGGGTGAAGTAGTTGCAGAGTTCCTCATGTCTGCACTTGAATCCCTGCTCTGCTGTTACTGCCTGTGTGACCTTGGACAAGTAACCTCAGGAAATGATTCTTTCAGTATAATTTGTTTCCTTTGTGATCATGTTTAAAAAGAGGGAGCACCCTGGGCTAGACAGTCTGTAAACTCTGAGTTCTGTGATCTGCAGTATTAACTTCATAGCCATGGTTGTTCACATGACTATTTCCTTGTTTCCCACCTAGTTACCCACATTTATCTTCAGTACTGGCCTGCACCCTTAGTCTCCTACCAGGGTTCCATTACTTGGCCTTCTCTGTGTCAGCAAATCCCTGATAGGATATCAAGCCCCTTCTTGCCCAGCAGACTCTGTGGCACCACAAGTAGAAAGACCCAAAGGAGAGAAATTGTAGGCCTGGCATGGTATGGCCCTGGAGGTGGGAAGGCATGTGCCTTGTAAGGTTCAGACAAAACTACAGAGAGATTGGATCTACCTCCAGATGGGATCTGTCAGAGAAACTCACTTCCATTTTCTCAGTTCTCTTCCACATCAGGGAACACTGAGAGCAGCCTGCACTGCTGCACTCAGGTCAAGGATATGGTGTTAATATTTAGTAATTGGGCCTGGAGTGGCCAATGGCAACTAAGGTAACCAGCCCTTCCCCCTACCCCTCCTCCTTACCCTTCTTGGCTGGAAGGTGGCTTTCTAGTCCCCACCAGAGGGAATCAGGAGTCCTTGCCCCATTCCTACCCTTAGGCCTACTTCCCTCTTCCCACTGTTGGTAGGCCAGTCCCCTCCAGGTTCCCTTTTTGCAGTGCCCTAAGAATTCCTGGACTTCTCCATTTGTCTTGCACCTGATGTGTTGACTTTATGTCTTGACTCCCCTAGTTAGAGGATAAGCAGAGACTCTGTCTTCTTTTTTACTCATATCTCAGTACTTACTTAGAGCAGTACATGTATTAACTTACTCGTTCATGTCACCAAGTTGATAGATGAAAAATGTTGTTTCTTCTCTGACTTTCAGGTGAGTGATGATATGGTCGTGGAACTGATCGAGAAGAATTTAGACAGTCCTCCTTGCAAGAATGGCTTTCTCTTAGATGGCTTCCCTCGGACAGTGAGGCAGGCAGAAATGGTACGTGAGCTTTTTCTGGTGTCTTGGGGTAGGGGGCAGGCCTGAATATGACCTCTGGCTCCTTTAATAATCCAGTCATTTCTTAAGAGAAGATGGGGTCAGGTGATAGCTCCAGAGTTTAAGTGTACTGCATCACTCTTACTCTCTTGCAGCTCGATGACCTCATGGACAAGAGGAAAGAAAAGCTAGATGCAGTTATTGAGTTCAGCATTGCCGACTCTCTGCTTATCCGGAGAATCACAGGAAGGTATTTGCTTTCCCTGTACCCCCAGTGCCATCCACTTAATTCCTAAAACCCCAGCTTTCAGACTTTTCTGGTACTTTGTCAGTCCGTACCAAAGTGGAGTGGACCCAACCCCTTTCAAAGAATGCTGTTGGAACATGAGGTTCCGCTGCATCCTGGTGTATGACTGAGAAAGAGATTTATTGACTTGGTTCAACTTCTTGAAGGTGACCATACCTCCTGTGGGCTTCATTTATGAGGTCAGGGAAAGAGGAACCAAAGGGTCAAGGTCAGGGCCAACCCCTAATCCAGCCTATATATCACTTGGAGAAATGGGGGAGTTCATGCTCCCAGCCGTAGTTCTCTCCATTCCCTAAAGTGAATCTTAGGAAGTAAGAGCAACTGCTGGGATCTCTGTCTTGGACAAGGGTTTATATGGTTAGTGTTCTGATGTAGTGCCAGAGGTCAGGCACATCAAGGGGAATTTCTGTTGATGCTCAGAAGACCTCAGGCCTCTGGACTGATCCTGCAAGAACCTCAGAGGAAGAGTGTGGATAAAATGAGTGGGTTTATTCAGCATATACTGCCAGGATGTGCTCAGTGAAGGGAAGGGATGGCCACCAGCAGGTGTGGGGCAAATTGTCTTTGGGTAGAGAGTAGTGCCAAAGAATTAGCCATACGTAGGGCTTTAAGAAGGGTCAGGGTGGTCCCCTCATAAGTGACCCTTAGTGAGGATGCTAGTCGTAATGTCCCACCAAGGCAGGAGTATTCTCAGCTAGAGATAGTATCATTTGGTTCATGATGGGTGTGGGGGGTGAATCAAGAAATCAAGTCCTAATTTGCTAATTGGGCAACCCTAAAGTGTCAGAGGAGGATCCCAGTAGTGAAGGAGCTACCTCTCAAAGCATCCCAGGTGTGGTCCATATAGTTCACTACACTTGTATTTTTATTTGTCTTTGAAATGTTTCCTGTCTTATTTCACCAACTATATCTTGTAAACTTTTAAAGTTTTGTAGAACAGGAGCCGAGTTTGACACAACTTTGTAAATCCACTGCCTAACATAGTGCTGTGTTTATAGTAGACATAATACTTGTTGGCTGATCCACAGACCAAAAGGGATGAAATTAAAGGCATCATGGGGGCTGGTATTTTAATGGGAGGCAAAGACTGGGAGAAATCATTCAAACCCAGTGAGAAAAGAGCTTTTGTTTCAACCAGTCTATAAGCATTGATTGTCTCCTGTATGCCCAGCACTATGCCAGACATAGAGAATATAGAAGTATAAGACATCATCTCTCCCCACACTCCAAAGAGAAGAAACTTCCTATATTCTCAACACGTAGACATGAAGGCCTCATTGTTGAGAGACCAGTGTGAGCTGGGCTACAATTTCCAGAGCTTAGGTTTCAAACACATGGCAGCCAGAAAAAGCCAGCATCCACTAGCCCTGCAGTAAAAGAAGCAACAGGAAGGGGGAGTCTCCCTGCATGAAGCTTAGCCCTGCTTACAGCAGCTCTGTGAACATCCTCAAGTGCATCCAGAGGAATGTGACTGTTATGGCAAGGAAACTTAAAGCTATGATACTTGATAGATAGCGTTGTATTGTGTCCTGGCAGAATGGAAGCTGCCTGAGCAGAAACTTTTTTAAAAGCTTTTGTCTTTGCAATCAGCCCCTCATAAAAAGCACATAATAGCTGCTAAGTCCACAACTGATTGAATTGAATCTCATTTGAACCTACCAACCACCCTGTAGTTTAGATAGTAGAGATATTATTGTGTCCATCTTCCAGATGAGAAGATACTGAGTGAGGTTCAGGCAGTTTAAGGGACCTGCCCAAAGGCACACAAATAGGAATTGTCACAGCAGGATTTGGGAGGAAAAAACTAGAGAAATCATTGACCAATGAGGCCAGAGCCTGAAGGAGGGAGAAGAGCCAGAGGACTAGCTTCTTATCCTGAATGACTGAATGAATAGTGGTTCTGCTGGAGCGAACCTGAGAGCTCAGTTAATTCAGCTACCTCATTTCATGAATGAGGAACCTAAGGCTGGGACAGGTTAGCCCTTGAGTGGGAATTGTCTTGAGTCAAGTTTGGGACATAGGTGTTCTGAGCCCAGCTCAGTGGAATTCTGTTATACCAGTTTGGTGGAAGTGGGCCAGAAATGAAGCAGGGGATGCAAACAGAATGAACACTTTTGGATCTTGATGGCAGTTAGAGGGACATCCTGGGAGGGAAATGTCCCTTCTTAGGCAATAGGAAGTCTAGGACTGAAATGCTAATAAATGCAGGTTGGAAGTTAGAGACTTGGGTGTCTCATGTCTAGAACCTGTTGTTGAAGTTATGAGAATTACTATGAAACAAAAAGTGTAGTAGCAGCAGGTTTCTGATTAAACATTGATTTAATGGATCTGTTTGGTCCATCAAGATTGTTAAAAATGAGATCTTTCTGTCCATATTAGGTCAGTATTCGTGGTATCACTTATTGTCAAAAACCACCTGATATTATTTTCTTGTCAGGTTGGCTTTCCCCTCTCCCCCCAACTCTGTTGCGCCGCAGGCATCCCCCTTCTATGGAGAAAAACTGAAGTGACAGAAAGGCCTGCCCTGCAGTCTCTGGGCATTGGCTTAGAATCATGTAGTCTTATCCTCTGAAGTCTACAGTAGGGAATGTCATGAGGACATCACAAAAAGCTGCTCTGGCCAGCATCTGAAATGCGTAGGAGAGATTCTCAACTGGGCAGTATTAACTTTGGGCCCAAACTCAGAACCTGAGCTGGGGTTTAAATTCTTGTTTGTGAGCAGAGTGGTTTTGAGCATGTGCCTGGATGGGGGTTTGCATGGGGTGGGGGGTGGGGCGTCACATCTAGATGTGTGCAGAAAGAATTCGGAATGAGTAACTCTGCATGTGGCCAACCTTCTTTCTTCCATCTGTGCTTCTTGAGGCGTGTAAAAGAATTTTGAATTCAAACTCTTACCTCTCCACCCCTGCCCTGAAGCCAGCCATTAGATAAGAGAATTTAAAGTTGGGACACATCTTAGAAATAGTCATGCCCAGCCTTCCCATTTTATGGATGAAGAAACTGAAGCTCAAAGAGGTTCAGGAAGGATCGAAGTAGCCAAGCTGAGATTCAGGCCCCCAAGGCGCTGCTCACCTCCCAAAGATTCCAGCATAGGGATAGTCTTGCTGCCCTCCTTCCTCATTGTGATTCTGCAGCACTTAAATCACTCAACAGAAATGTATGTGTATGTAAAAGAGTCCTTCCAGACTTGAGGAATGCATGATTAGTCATGAATCCACCCCACAGTGCTGCCTCCTCCCCAGATGCATAGATGTGGCTTCATAGATCCCTTGTGGCCAGCTTGTCTCTGTTCTCACATGCAAGTCTGTGCTTTTAAGCTGGGAAACACTATGCTAATGTACATCAGGAGCCTCCTGTTCACGTGCCCTCCACTGGAATGGCCAGCTTTGCATCCTCAGTCAGCTCTGAGAACACTGATGAACCCCCTCTTTCCTCCCCCCCAAACCTGTCTGATGTGCTCATCGGGCCTTTGACAAAGGAAGCCACTGATTTGAATTGCGATATAAGAGGCAGTTCTGAGGATGAGACTGAACCTTGGTGGTTGTAGTTGTTAACAAAACAAACATCAGATATAGATATTGTTTTGATTTTTTAACCTATGTTCCAATGGTAAGAAAAATGCAAATTGAGCCAAAGAGAGAAAATTTTCCTTGAATGTAAAGCTTCAAATACAGCTTAGCCAAATTTTCTTTTTAAAAAAGCCTTAAAGATTACCGTTTTAGAGATACATGATAGGATCGTAGACTTTAGAGTCCATTAAATCCAATCCGTTTATTTTACAGATGAGGAAAAAGACACAGTTTCAATGACTTGTCTAGGTCCCCAAAGGAAGTGTAGTGTTTGAGCCTAGGTCTTCCTGACTTCAGCGCCCTATCCACTATGGGATGCTGCTTTTCAGTATTTTATTTGTGACAGCTTTGAGTTCAGGCTGTTATTGTCTTTAGAATTACTGTTTATGTTACTCTTTTTTGTTTAAATACATGTTCTCCTAAGTTTTGCTAAATTTTCTAAGTTTATTTTTTAATTACATTCAGAGTCCAAGGTTTTGGTTTTAGGGTTTTTTTTGTTTTGTTTTGTTTTTCATTTTTGATCATGGCATCTCAGTGAAGAGTCTCCTGTGAAGAACCCCTGTAGTCATAGTTTCTGCTTAATTAGTGTCCTTGAACCCCAGCTTTTTTCAGTGTGATGTTCATCCTGGAGTGCACAGAGGAATGACCGTGCTGGGTCCACTCTCCCAGCCCAGGTAGGAAGATGGCACCTGGGCTCACCTTCATTTAATGTTTTTCAGGCTGATCCATCCTGCAAGTGGCCGCTCCTACCATGAGGAGTTCAACCCCCCAAAGCAGCACATGAAGGATGATGTATGTGAATTTGGGGGGGCAGAGTTTCCTGGTTTTCTTTTGAACTGCCTGACAGTACTTACTGCCTGAAATTTTTGTGTTTCCTGTCCCTTCCCCAGAAGTTAAGATAGGCATAGCTCCATTGGAGAGTTCAGAGATAGGAGGGAAAAGAAGAGAGGTGTGGAAGTGAAGACTCCAAAGAGAGAACTAGCAGTGTTCTTGGAAGTTAATGATCTTGTGTTGGTCTTTACATTTGGAAAATGTGATATTTTAAGTTTAATCCAGGGAGGAGCGGGATCCAAGCCTAGGGAGCACTCATATAAACCCTTAATCCTCCCATGCCTGGTAGATAAGTCCCTATTGGTCAGAGGCAGCCTTATTTGCAGGCAGATTTCCTGAACCAGGTCAGTCTTACTCAAAAAATAGCAGAACTTTTAGGTGTAAGGGTCAGTTGGCCAGTCTTCTGTCAGAGTCTCAGAGCATCTGAGGAAGGGGAAAGCTTAAGAGATCATTCAGCTCCCTTTTTCCCAGGGGAGGAGGTAGAGAATCAAAGAGAAATGGCTCACCCAGAATCACACAGGTAGTAAGTAGGAGAGCCAGGGCTTGGAGAGCCATGTTTTTCTGCTGTAACTGGGGAAGAGGGAGGACATAGGAAGAAAATCACAGTGGGGGCAGGCGGGATCCACTTTGCCATTTCTTGTCATAAGCCTGGCCTGCTTACTGCCTTCTTCCTGTTCCCAGATCACTGGGGAGCCTTTGATTCGACGTTCAGATGATAATGAAACTGCTTTGCAAACCCGCCTGAAGGCATACCACTCTCAGACTACCCCGCTGGTGAAGTACTACAGTAAACGAGGGATCCATTCTACTGTGGACGCATCTCAGTCCCCAGATGTGGTGTTCGCCAGCATCCTGGCAGCCTTCTCCAAAGCAACGTGTAAAGACGTGATTATATTTATCTAAGGGTCTTTTCACTTAGGGCCCACTTGATCCTCCATCTGTCTCTACTTGGAGAGAATGCAGAGTGAGGCTTGGTCCTGCCAGGAAGACACAGTGTTCAAGCTGTTAATTAAATCAGCACTTGATCATTTCTTTGGCATGTGTACAACTGTCATGTCATCATACGTAATGGTGCTCGCATGTGTGTGTATGTGAGAGAGAGAAAGAGAGGGTGAATTTTGTTTGATCAAAAGGGAAAGCAGATAATTCTAGCTCCATTTAGAACATACTCGTTCCCGCTCAACCCCAGTGTCTGAGTATTGTCTGCTCATCAGGTGACTGTTCTGAAATGTAAGAACTGGAAAGGACCCTCTCATCCAATCCCTTCATGTGAGTCAACTGAGGCCTTGAGAGAGAAAGTGGATTGATTATGCAGAGCTAGGCTTATGGCCCCAAACTGAGATCACAGTAGAGGGGGCTGGTGACATAGCCCACCTAATCCTGCTGTCACCATTTTTTGAGTGAACTTGCTGACACAGAAGTTCTGAAAGCCAGCACCGAGGAAAGAATGTATTACTGTTACTTTGTGCCATTTCAGCAGGCCAGCCACACTACTGTGGACCAGGAGCTGAGAGTGACGGGTAGAATTGTCTTGTTGGGATATGGTGGCCACTGATTACACACATAGAGGCACCTGGGTAATTAGAATTATAGCCAGGAGGATCTAGAGCAGGTGAAAGCACCATTTGGATCTTGTGGATTTCCTGTCATTTCCTAAGGGTACAAACCAGGAACAAGAGAGTGATATAGCCCCGGAAGGTTTATAGAGTGCTTTCCTAGAAGCATGGGTAGTGTGAGAATTAGCCTCCTTTTACAGAGAAGGAAACTGAAGCCCATAAAGGCAAAGTGACTTACCCATATTTACACACCTGGTAAGTGTTGTGGCTCTGATTGGAATTCATGGCTCCTGCTTAGAAGCCTAGCATTTTATCTGTTACACATAGTATAAAGCGTGCTTCTAGTAACAGCCATATCCCAAAAAGCCTCCTGTCTCCTTGAGGCAGTAAGACAGTGGTTTGTTCTGTGTTTTGATGACTGAACATGATAAAACAACCTAGATGAAATGGATGATCCTTTCACATTCAGACCAGCCCCCCGTACTCTTTGATGGCCAGGAGTGTGGACCACCTCCTCTCCTTCTGAAACTCTGGGCTTCTTATCCCTGCGTTTGTTTCATTGCTATTGTTTGAAATAACGAACTCCATCATGAGACCCAGAAATGGCAGAATCTAGAATCTAAAACCCATTTTCAGTTCAGTAGTTGAAGCAGTGAATAACACCTCCTGTCCTTCCCACATTTGCTGATTCATTGGAACATAGCTTCAGTACATAGCCCTGATCTAGCTGGAGATTTTTCTTCTTTGTCTGTGGGTTTATGAGAAGGCTAGATCCCATCAGTTTGGCTATTCAGCCCTGACTTAGGAATATTATTCACCCAGCTTTGTCTGCTGTGAATGTGCCTGTGTACTCTGGTTTTTGCTCTAAAGGCTAACATTCACTCCTAACTCAGAAGTGAAACTCAGTCTAACTGTATATGCTTACTGGAAAACACATGATTAGTAAGAAGATTACAGAAGGCACCAAAGTGAAAGTAAAACAATCTTGATGCTGGGTTTTTCCCCAGACTTAAAGACCTTGTTTCTTCCTTTTCCCTCAGCACCTGCCAAGGGTCACATTCCTGGCCAAAAGGCTTGTGGCTCCTGTGACTGGCTGGCCTGCTGAGATGGCACAAAGAGCCATCCATGTGATTTCTGTGGTCACTGACAGGCTTGCCAGTTGATTGTCCCTGTGGTTCCTCTCTCCTTGCCTCCCCCCATCCCCCAGAGTGGACGTGTACCTTCAGTGACTGCTCTGTTAGGAGTTAGGGAGAGCTTGGGCCTTAGGATTGTCTAAGAAAAGCAGCCTGGGCCAGGGTGGCAAGAGCCCTGGGTCAGCTTGACCCACCATCGCATTCTGGAGCTGCAGGCACAGCACTGCCCCTCTCTTGGCTTTAGTTTCTATGTCTGTAAAAATACTTGACTCACCTATGTCAGAGTTGTGAGGAATGAAGAGAGGGGTGTTGTGACTCTTCTTTTCTCCTACTAGATTGAACCTCATGAGGGCGGGGACTGTTTCTTATCTAAACTTTGTATCTTCCCCAGTGCCTGGCATGGTGCTCAGAGTTGTTCAGTAAATGTTTGTTGAAGTGAACTTCCATTTAGAGCTGGAAGGGACCTGTGACAGTCTCCATTCCTACCCCTTTGTCTTGCAGGTGAGAAAACTGAGGATCAGAGAAGTTAAGGGCCTTGCCCGAAACTACACAAGTAGTAAGTAGTGGGGCCAGGGCTCTGACCCAGCTCTCCTGGTCTTCCTCCCACCACCCGCACTCTGCATTTTGAAAATGTTAATGATAGGGTTTAGAGCTGGGAGGGATCTCACCATTGAGTCCAGTCCCTCATTTGACAGATGAGGAAACAGAGACCCAGAGTTGGGAAGGGGCCATGGTAGTAAGTAGCAGAGCCTGCATTTGAACCCTATTCCGATTCCCCTTCCAAGATGGAAACCATCTCCCTATGGAATCCCAAAGCACGGCTTTGAATTTTCCTTTGTCATTAACCCTCCTAAGCCATAGCTTAGCAGCCCCTGAGGCATGAGGCATATACCTGGTACACTTGTCCCATTTAGCTCATTGGGTGACATGGGGCTTGACTTTGTATGCCAGCCTCATTCTGGTTTGCTTGGTTATTTTTTAAAATGCATTTTGTCTTCTCGTGTTTCCTTTTTTTTATTTCAGCCAAATGACTGCAGGCCAGGCAGGACCACACCGATGCTGACCAACTTCAGAGCAGGAATGCGAGCTTTTAAGTGTTGGGCAGAGGGGAGGGGTTGGGGATACAAGTATTGGGGGGAGATTGTTTTAGTGGGTCATTGTTTTTCCCCATTCAGGAGGGAGTTTTATAAATAGTAGTTAGTTGGGAGGTGTGTTACGGGAAGAGGAATGTACATTTTTAAAGCTCCCCAGGTGGAGGGTGTGGGAAAGAGGAGGGAGGCCTAGTGTCAATTCTGCAGGATCCCTTTCATCCAGGAATGTGATTGTCATTGAAAAGCCATTAATTTAAGACCGCCGTTGTCATTGATGGACCTCTAAGCTTGCCAATGACTCCCCCTGTGGCCTCCTCTATTCTGTACCTCATAACAGGGTAGGTTTTGGTTGCAGACCTTAACACCCCATATAATGTGACCAAATAACAGTCTCCATATTGGGAAGGGTGGTGAGGAATGTCTTGACAAAGGTAGCAAGTTTAATGGGACTCCCAAGGGTGAAGCGAGGGAAGGTTGATTCCTCCCAGTCTACTTACCTCTGACAGTGATGAACTCCATTAATCTCAAGGGAAAAGCCATTATCAATTGCTGTCTGCCAGTGTGCGTCCTCTCTTCTTGCCTTCTCTCTACACACTGTGTAAAGAATCTTTTTTCCTTTAAAAAAACTTTGAAGATTGTCTCATTCCAAAGAAATTCCTTCCCCTTTCCAACTCTTGAGGCTGAAACACAGCAGCCCTGCGGTGGTGTGTTTGTTTTTAAAAAAAACAAAAACAAAAAACAAGGTGCCTTTCACCTTTAACTGACCAAATGCTGCTCTTTTTTTGGCCCTGGAATCAATAAAATGTATTAATCATTTGTAGCCCTATGGTGATGTTGTCTCTGGAGCTGGATGTGACATTGGATTCTGAGTTGGATTTGTGTATTTTTTTGGCAGTAATTCATTTGCCACAGAAGGCTGAGGCCTAAATACTTTGAAGAGCTTTTACTTAGACTTTTTGCTAAGTGCTGAAAACCCAAACCTCGTTTGACCTTGAGTTTGTGAAACTCCTTATTTGTGGTCTGTCTTCTGAATTCAGAGTTTATCATCATTCTCCTACCCTGACAAAGAAGGACTTTGTGAGTTACTGTGGTCAGATGGCCCCTCACCTCGTAGCCAGGTGCCTCTCCAAACTTAGTGAGTCTGGGCTAGCTGATTTCATGCCAGCCTTTTATGTCAAGGTTTCTCACCCTAATAGGACTTCCTGTGTTTGGACACCTTCATGATGCCCCTCCATACAGCAGTGGGGCCCTGGAGAAGGACATTAGCCTCAGGAGAAGGAGACAGAGAAAACCTTGGCTAACTCGAGTCCATAAATAGCTTCTTCCTTTTAAATCTGACCATCATTCAGCAGGGGAGTTTTCACAAACTAGACCATTCCTAAATTGCTGAGCTAGATTTTCCACTCTTTGCCTTTTCAGCCTTCTCTCTAACTAGGGAGATGGTCCACTTGTCTGTCCTGGTTAAATTCCCTACTCTGTGCCCATTCCATATTAGGGAGGGAGGGGGGCCTAGACTTTTTCCTTTATGTATGGACTGAATATTCTTATTTGTCCAAGACCATTTCAGAGGGCTTTCATGCAATCACTACTTTAAATCTGACCGGGTGGTGTTGAGGATGATAACCTCAAGAAATATAGGGATATTTGGAGAAGGGGCAGGTTTCAGGGTTTACCAGGAAGGAAAGAGCACTTCCATTTTGGACATAACCTAATCTGACATGTCAGTGGCATGTCAAGACTGAGGTCAGAAAAGAGATGAGAAGTGAGTCAGTGGGTTTAGGATTCATCTACATGGAAATAATTAAACCCACAGCTGCTAGTGGCAGAGGGACAGTCTGCATATGGTAGTGAAAAGAGACTGTCAGGTACACCCATTACTAAAGAGTGATCAGAGAGCAGATCCTTACAGAGGCATCTCTGTTTCTTTTAGCACCCAAAGCTGGAATGATTGGGAAGTAGGAAGATCCAGGATGATGGGAAGTTGGTTAAATAAAGTATGGGCTCTAGGTGACAGTGGGACAGGAAGGTAGGTAAAGCTATCCGCTGGAGGGGGAGGACTGGGATGGGGGGAGAAACAGAGCAGAGAGGAACGAATTTTTTGACTCAAATGATTGAATATCAGGAATAAGGAGATGAGAGTTTGCCATTGGATGAAGGGAAAGCCAATTATTTGACCCCCACCCTCCAGGCTGTCAGCTTCCAAGTGAACTTGGATGCTCACTCCAAACAGAAGAGCTAGTGATGTTCAAAGCATGAGATTCTGTCCAGGCATCTGAGTCAGCATATAGCTTATGTTTTAGTCTCCTGGGCCATCCTGAATTCATTTTTGGCTACCATCAAATAACCTGAACTCCAAGATGGCAGGAAATGAGGCATAAATTGTCTAAGACCTTTGGAACTCTGAGGTCAGGTTCTCAGGTGGCTGCATGACCTCTTCAAAATAAGAATCCCTCCTAGAAGTGGTCGTCCAGCCTTTACTTGGAAACCTCCAGTGCTAAGAAATTCACTGCCACCAAAGGCAGCCCTTTCTGCTTTGGAGTATGGATACTTTACTGGTTTGCTCATGCTAACTGAATTCTGCCTCTTCATTTCAACTCATTAGTCCTAGTTTCACTGAGCAAATAAGCTGAGTTCCTCTTTGCCCTGACAGCCCTTCAAATATTTAAAGACAGCAGGCATGTTCTCTGTATTCCCCAATTACTCATCCAATGAGCACATATTAAATTCTAGGGACTGCTTCTAGATTCTGGGGATACAAAGAATACTGGGAAAGCCTTTCTATTTTAGCTTTATTTGTTTTAGGGGAGATGATAAGAGCAGAGAAAATAGGAGACAGTAGCTGGGGGGTGGGGATCAGAAGGAAACAGGATTCAAGTAGAGAGGAAGGGAAGGAGTGCACTACAGGCACAGAAGAAAGCCAGTCCAAAGTTTTGGGTGGGAGATGGAATCCTGAACAAGACAATGGAAGAAATGACTAGCCCAGGCTCGTACCACTGCTAAGTGTCTGAGGCCAGACTTGAGCTCTGGTCTTCCATGACCAGGCCTAGAACTCTCCCCACTGTACCACCTGCTGCCCTAAGGGGCAGTAGGGCATTTGACCAGACCATATTATGTGTAGGGGAGTAATGTGTAAAAAGGCTGAAGAGGTAGTGTATGGCCAGATTGTAAAGGGTTTTTGATGCCCATGAACAGGAATTTATATAGGGACACCATGGAAATGGTTGTGTCGTGGGGTGACACTGTCAGTCCTACTCTTCAGAGGAACCGTTTTGTCTGCCTTTTGGGAGGTTGGATTGAGGTGGACAAAGAACTAAGGCCAGCTTTTGTAATGAACACAACTAGGATTTACGTAGCTCTTCATGGTTTGCAAAGCACTTTAGAAGAAATATTTTATCTTCACAACAATCCTAGGCTGTAGGTTCTATTATTGTCTTCTTGAAGGGATGCCCTCCAGCTGAGGAAAGTGAGACTGAGGAAGAGTAAGGGATTTGCTCAGGGTCATACAGTTAAGAAAGTGAGGCAGAATTTGAACTCAGGATTCCTTGATTCCGCATCCAGCACTCATCTACCAGGACAAATAGCTACCTGAATGTATGGAAAGTGCTTTATGAATCAAAAAACAGCAAAATATCAGCTATATCTGGAAATGTTTGTATAGAATCATGGATCTAGAGCCAGACAAGATACCTTCCTTCTCACCACTTTGACTTGCTTCCTTAGGACATTCTACTTGAAGCTAGAGGTTTATGAAATTGGGGAAAGTTGGGGGGGGGGAGAGACAATTGCACGAGACTGGGTAGGGACTGTCTTTGTCACCAGAGACCTCAGAGGTTACCACGGAGAGAAGCAGCACTCTGAAGAAACTTAGTAACATCCCCTTTCCAACTAAAGCCCATTGAGGAAAGGACATGCTTTTTATAGCTGATGGGTTTTCATTATTTATAACCCCAAAGATAACATTGTTCTTTTGATGTAAATCTTGAAAAACACAGGCATCTGTGTGGTTAGATGTCTTTCTTACAGTCTACGATAATCTTGCATCTTGAAAAAGGCAAGTTCCAAAGGACAGGGCAGGGGGCCTTGATTGCCCTTTGTGAAAACGAAGGAAAGCTGAACCTTTGTGTGGAAATAACTAGAAACCAAGCAGCTGCCCATCAGTCATGGACTAGCTGAACAAACAGGTATGTGAATGTAATGGAATATTTAAAGCATCATGAAGGAAAATGAATAGGAGAAAGTCAGAGGAATGGAAGGACTTGTAAGAACTGTAGCAGAGAGGAAGAAGCAGAATGATGAACACCATGTGGAACGTGAATGAAAGGAACAATAAAAAGAATTTGGTAAAGATCAGCCTTTGTCTTGGGGGAACCCAGGAAATTCACCTCCTACCTTTTGTTGGCTGGGTGCGTGTCCCAGGGAAGGTGGTGGAACGCCTGTGGAATGTTGCCTACGCCATCATCAGTTGGTTTTACTTGTTTCTCCTTGTCACCAGAGACAATTCCCTGGAGGAGAGAAGGATCTACCAGGAAATGAGGACATAAAATGAAAGGCTTCAACAGAAAGGGGGGAAGGGGAGGGAGGGAGAAAGAAAGGAAAGGGAAAGAGAGACAAAAAGAAATTGAGTAAGGGAGCTAAAATATTTAGTGGCAAAAAGTGGAAGAGATATAGCAAAGAGGTGAAGGCTCCCTTCTCTCCCGTGCTCAATTCACAAACAGGTACAACATGATGCAAGACAGGAATCGTGACAGGAATCAAGTGCTGACTTGTGAAGCAGAAACACAATTACGTAATGATTAGAACAATCCAAAAAAACCAAACAAAAAACCTCCCAGTACAGACTTCCTCTGAGGTTCCCTTCTCTGGAGGTCTTCAAGCATAGGGTAAATGACCACTTGTTGGACATGTAGAGGAGATCCCTGCTTTAGATATGGGTCAAGTGGGATGGCCTCAGAGGTCCATTCCAACTAGAATCTGCTGCACTTCAGAGAACAAGGAGCAAGATCAACATGGACTGGGCAGGAAAGAACAGAAAATGCTGGGTGCTGAGGAAACTTCATTGTTAATGGCTCCAATTCCCATTTCACCCGATGTGCTGTCAGCATTCTGACTGTGAGCAAGGGCAGCTGTTGTACCGCAGAACAGAGCAGAGGGGTGGTGTACCAGAACACAACCCCAGGAGTTTTCCTTCTGTTAATGAGGCCACCAGCTGCTCTAACAGGCCAAGTACCAGGTGAGGAGGTGATGGGGAAGAGGCCAACAGTCTGACAGTCCTTGCATCTCATGTGGCCCTGAAGGTGGGATGCCAAGGGATCAAGAGCTCTGTGCGTCAGCATCCCTGTGTCCAAGGTACACACCCATTCCATACGGCCATAGCCTCTCTTCTCCCTTGAGGGCTGATGCCCAAACCCTGTGTCCTACAAGGATGCTAATTATGTTCATGACCCTGGTGCCAGGAGATGATGCAGAAATTACCTTGTGGCTTTCTTTGAACAAAGTGGGCCCATCCTGCTTTTCCAACCTTATTACATGTTACTTCTAGCCAGTAAAAGAAATCATTTCCCTGATGTCATGGTCCTCTTCAAAAATGAAGGACAAACACGACCTGTGAGGAAATTGAGCTGCCTGAATGGGGCCCCAGCTAGCTAGGTAACTCAGCTCATTCTCTCGCTCTCCTTCTCCCTCTCCCTCTCTCTCTCCTCTCCAAAGGAAGGTAAATTTTGATGGCCAGAAGCTGCCCAGTTAATTTGGGGTTTACTGGCTAGATTTCTTTTCTTTTCTCTTTCTATTCTTTTTTCTTCTTTGTTTCTTAATTCTTTCACAAAACCTTAAACCCATTTCACTCTGATGACCATAGATTGGACCACAATAGGTACCTGCCCAAGTTCCACTGAATGGCTGTACTTTGGACCCTCCTGTCTTAGAGTGAATGTCAATGGCAACCCTGAGGTTCTTGCTCTCCCAGCTTGATTTTTTTCTTTTTTCTAATTAAAGGAGCCATCTCTTGACTCACTTCTTAAAGAGGCCTATTTACTGAATGAACATTACCTCACTCTAAGGAAGTGCCTGAAAAGGCCTTAGCCTAAAAGGGTCTCCCATTGCATCCTGAGCCATCTCCAGTCATCCTGATGAATATCAGACCATTGGACCCAGATGGTTCTGGAGGAGAAAGTAAGACTAGTGACCTTGCACAGTCCTCCCTCACTCAAATCAAAGTCAACTGCAAGTCATGTCATTTCCCTGATGTTAGGGGGTCATCTTCAAGAACGAAGGACAAATACAACAACACATTACTTCTCCTTGCCTCACCCTTTAGTCCAGCCAAGCTGGTCTTAACATCTAGCATGCCCTCTCCTACCTGCGTACCTTTGCCTTGGTTGTCCCCATGCCTGGGGTGGCCTTCCCTCTCCCTTCTGCCTTCTAGCACCCCTGATTTCTTTCTAGCCTCAGCCCAAGCACCCTGTTAATCATCTTCCACTGGATGCCAAATGGACTCCATTGGATCGCTGCCAAAGCGATCTCCCTGAAGAACAGGTCTGAACACATTGCCCTCCTCTTTCCCTATTGCCTCTAAGATCAACTATGAAACCCTTAGTTTGACATTTAAAGACCTTCACAATTTGACCCCTCTCTACCTTTCTGGTCTCCTTGTACGTTACTCCCTTACACATACTTTTTGCTGTTCCTCCCACATGGTCCTTCATTTCCCACCTCCTTGCCTTTATACTGGCTGTTCCCAGAATGCTGTCCCTCCTCAACTCCACCTCCTAACTGCCTCTCAAATCTCTTGAACAAAAGATCTTTCCCTGCTTTTCCCCTCCTCTCCTGCAAATGCTTTCCATCTGAGATTACCTCCCATTTACACTGTTTGCATGTTGCCTACCCCATTAAGATGTGAGTTCACTGAGTACAAGGACCAAGTTTTTGTCTTTCTTTGTATCCTGAGTACTGGCACACAGTGGGAGCTTAGTAATGCTTGTTGATTGAGCTAGACAGTTTCTCAGATCACACACACACAGACACACACACACACAGACACACACACACACACGCACGCACACACGCACGTACGCATGCACGCTCTTCCTTGAAACCTGTCCAGTTTGGGATGGGGCCTTCTAGAGTCTGCACAGCACTTGCATAACCTTCAAGAGCCCAGGGTGACCTTCAAAGAAAAGCACATAGTACAATCCAGCCTAAAACGCTGCTCACCCAAGCTAGACCAGGCATGGGAAGAATCTGTCACCTGCCTGATGGGCACCACAGGGATACAGGAGAAATTCAAGGAAATGGTCCTTGCTGGCAAAGAATCTACTCAGGGAGGCAAGAGTTATTCATTACAAAACAACAAACACGAAAAAAATAGTTGTGTTTTATTGATGCCTTTTGCTTTACATCAGTCATTTCCAAATATACCATCCCACCCATCCATCCACCCACCCCCAGTGAATCTTCCCAGGGAACAGAAAAACAACAAAGCAAAGCCAACTGTTACAGTGACCATATCTGGCATCAGATGCCACATTTCATACTCATCCTCCCCCACGTCTCCAGCAAAGACAAGAATCTCCTCACCTCTTCTCCAGGAGCCAAACTGGACATTCCAATTATACAGAAGCATGTGGCCTTATTGTCAGACAGCCAACAAGCATTTATTAAATACCTACTGTGTGCCAGGCACTGAACTAAGCCCTAGGTAGACAAAGAAAGGCAAAAGACAATCTCTGTCATCAAGGAGCTCACAGATTAATGGAGGAGGTGATATGCAAACAAGATGGAGACAGGATGCCCAGGAGATCATCAACAGAGGGAAGGCCTTAGATTAGGATTTCCTTTTGTTTGCAATACCGTGGTTATTATTCTCTTTGCTTTCCTGGGCCCCATGGCACCCATTCATACAAGTGTGCCCATATTTCTCTGAATTCCTCACATTAATCGTTGAGTTTTGCAGCACAATAATGTGCATGATGTTCATATACTCTGCCAGAATTTAAATGTACAATTTTAGGGGTCCAGCTACGGCACAGGGCAGCTGGGTGGTGCAGTGGATTAGAGCCTGGAGTCAGGAAGACTCATCTTCCTGAGTTCAAATCTGATCTCAGACATTTACTAGCTGTGTGACCCTGGGCAAGGCACTTCACCCTGTTTGCCTCAGTTTCCTCATCTGTAAAATGAGCTGGAGAAGGAAATGGAAAACCACTCCAGTATCTTTGCCAAAAAAAACCCATATGGAGTCACGGAACATAATTGATAAGACACAACAATGGCATGTGAGTGCAGAGGTTTATAGGAAGAGGAGAGAAAAGTGCAGTAATGAAAGAAGCTGTCCTGGAAATGAGACTTGAAATGGGCCTTGAAGGATGCTTAGTATTTGAAGGAACTGGGAGGAGCAAGAAATACCTTCCAAGAACCTTGTTACAGAGAGACCCCGAGGCAGAATGAGTAGCCCTGTCTGAGACACATGAAGGAAACCAGCCCCAATACAGCAGTATGATCATAGGATTTATAGCTGAAAGCAATCTCAGAAACCATCTAGTCCACCCCTTTCATTATACAGATAAGAAAACTGAGGCCCAGAATGACTGTGACTTTCCCAGGTTTACATGGGTAGTAAGTTGCAGGAAGAATCTTCCAGATAAAGGGAACCTTATGGGTTGGAGCCTAAGCCCCTGACCTGAGATCCTGGGCTCTCTTCATTTTGGGACTCAGGGTTCAGAAGATGAGTTCAAATGCCACCCCACCCAACCACTTCCTAGCTATTTTACCCTGGTCGGGTGACTTCACTTAACTGTGCCTCAGTTTCCTCATCTGTAAAATGAGGGCATCAGATTTAGCCTCCTCTAAAGTCCCTTTCAGCTCTAAATCTGTGTTCCTATATGGAGGCAGGAGAGAGCATTCAAGAACAGATCAAGCATGGCCGTTTTGTAGGAAGGTTAATGTTCTAACTAAAGCTGTCCACCAAGGGAACAAGCTACCTCTCAAAGTAGTGAGCTTCCCATCACTGGAAATATTCAAGGAAAGGCTGGATGCCATAGAAAGGATACCTGCATTGGGTGGAAGAATGATCTTGGAGCTCCTTTCCTGTTCTGAGGTTCTAAGGTTTTCTTAGTAGAAGGATTATTGACTCCAGCCAAATTTCTACTGTCTGCTTCCAATCAAGCAGTTTGACTAATGTTACAATAAGAAAAGCAGTCAGAAAACGTGTGAATAAGCAGCAAGATGGCACTGGACCTGAGTTCAAAACCTGCCTCAGACACGTGCTGGCTGTATGATGCTGGGCCAGTCCTTTACCCTCTCTCAGCCACAGTTTCCTCGTTTGTGAAATAAGGATAATAGTAGCTCCTGCCTCACAAGGTCATCGGGAGGATCAAATGAGAAAGCATATGTACAACACTTTGCCATTTCCTTCTCCAGCTCATTTTACAGATGAGGAAACTGAGGTAAACATGGTTAAATGACTTGTCCAGGGTCACACAGCCAGTAAGTACCTG
Organism: Notamacropus eugenii; assembly: GCF_028372415.1. Classification (NCBI taxonomy): domain Eukaryota; kingdom Metazoa; phylum Chordata; class Mammalia; order Diprotodontia; family Macropodidae; genus Notamacropus; species Notamacropus eugenii. Next base: position 76,878,814 of record NC_092876.1, read on the forward strand.
AGACTGGGTTTGAACTCAGGTCTTCCTGACTCCAATCCCAGCATTCTATCCTACCCATAAAGCAGTACAATAGCTATTATTACCACTATCATTATTCTTCTTATAGATCCATTCCCCATTCTTATAAAAATGTCACAGAATTTCAGAGATGGAATAGGTGTCTCTAGGGTATCTAATCCAGCCAGAACCTCCAACCTATTTGAGAAAGAGTCATTCAGCCCCCTCCACCTGGAGCCCTGCAGCGACGTGGAGCTCATTACCCTTTCAGGTAGCTGATTTCACTATTGGACATCTCTAATTTGTAGGAAGTTGTTCTTTACATCAAACCAAAATCTCCCTCTCAGTAATTTCTAAAAATAAGAGAATTGCAAGTAAAAATACACACACACACACACACACACAGACACACACACACAGACACACACACAGACACACATACACACACACACACACACACACACACACCCACTCTGAGATTTCACCTCTTGCCCAGAAAACTGCAAAGATGGCACACACACACACACACACACACACACACACACACACACACACACACACACACACACACACACACACACACACACACACACACACACACCCCGCTCTGAGAGATGGCAAAAGATGGAAATAATATCTTACACGCTGCAGGGAGCCAGAAAAATTAATGAGCTCGCCAATGCTGGATGACCTAGGCCTGGGTGCTGCTCACTTGGAAACCAGAACGCAATGCCCAGGCTAGGTCTGCTTTGAGTCTGAGCACTGCACTCTTGGTGATAGCTGAACCCACCACAGCTCTCAAGAAAGGCTAACAGCCTGACTGTTCAAAGCTGACCAGCCGTGTCCTACTTTGATATTAAGGGAGGTGTTTGCATTCTGACAGGGAGACAGGAAACAATTCTTTCTACCTTTTGTTGTGCCAAGGTTCTCAAGCTGTTCCCTGGGCTTTCTGCTGGCACTGACCTCCTCTTCCTGTGCCACATCTGGGACCCCCCAGAGTGTTCTGTGAGGCAGGGGGAATCCTCAAACCTCTACCTACCAGAGAATGTTAGGACTCCCACCTCCACCTTCCTTCCCTAGAGGATCATTTGGCAGGTTCAGGAATGGAAGCAGAGAGGTGCTCTTTGGACCTCCGTAGTGGTCTGAATCCAGGCCAGACCTGCATCCTGCACCAGGCCCCAGCTCCATCACATGCTCCTGGAAGCCAGGGAGCCGTGAAGGGCTGGTGATTGTGAGGGTTCTGTCTGAGGGCAGTGAGCACTTGTCATCTTGTTCAAAGACCTACAGATCAGCAGACAAGGGCCAGGCTCTCTAACACATGCAAACTAGGGAGCCAATTTCACGAGCTCCTATGGTACATTTTCCCCTAAGAGCTAAAAGTGTTTTTACATCAATCTTCATGTATTCTTTTTCTCTTTTTTTCCACATTTAATACCTTTTATTTATATCTATTTTTTTAATCAGAAAAACTAAATGTGTGAAATGGAAATTTATGGTTTTACATTGAATCCTTTTTCCGTTGTGCTATATACATGAAAAATGTTCTTTTTTATGTCTTTTTGTATTTAAGTTCAAAATGAATTTAAAAAATTAAATACCTCAAAATCATTTCCTCACATGCTTCTCCCATTGAATCATCCCTTATAACAAAGAAAAATTGGAACAGAATTCACCCCACAAAGTGGCTGTGCCTGATGGCGTATGCAGCATTCCACACCCATAGTACCCCAACTATGTGTCCTCCTCTTTTCTCTCGCTCCAGCGTTGATCACTGTAATTTAATCTGAGCTCAGCAGCATTCTAGCATAGTGACAAAGAGTGGTGCCCCCTCTGTGGAGTGAGGCTTCACGTCTGGCAAGACCTATAGTTAGGTGTGTGACTCAAAGAGAGAAGCAGCATAGACATCTCTAGCCCCTTCTCTCCCCACTTTTCTCCAAGGGACACTTTCATTCCCACCAAGAGGGGAAGCAGGAGGTTGGGCCCAGTCTACCAATTTAGAAGTATATCTACCTGCTCCTTTAAATATTGTTCATCTACGGATCAAAGTATATTATTTTCTCTCTTTTTGCTTTTTCTTTCTTGTGTTTTTTCTTTTTGTTCCGATTCTTCTTTCACAAAATGACTTATGTGGCAATATGTTTAATATGATTGTACATGTGTAACCTATATCAGATTACATGCCATCTTGGGGAGGGGGGAATTTAGAACTCAAAATCTTATAAAGGTAAATGTTGAAAGCTAAAATAAATAAATTTTTAAAAATATATTGTTCATCTAGGGGATATAGTCAGGTTCAAGTTAACTTTTGATCACTTTGTCATTTTGGAGGGGAAGGAGGGTTCCAAGCTCTATATCCAAGGCTTGACTCCTTCCCTACCTAATACTAGTTCCACAATGAACACATATAATGAATAGCAAAGAAACCCATTCATCCAAATCATAACAAAACAGAAATCAGTAAAGGTGTATGTACAGGAAAATACATACCAGATAATGCAAAGTGAAGGAGCTCTCCCACTGGGAGTGAGATAACTCAACCAAGAGAGGGCCCTAGTTTTCACTCAAAGGGAAAGTCCCTGAAGTAGCAAGCTGGCAATACGTCCATAGAGGAGACCACCAGCTCCTCTCATGTCTTCCCAGAGTCTTTTCCTCTAGCAACCTGAAGTGGGGTTGGCCTCTTGAAGTTGGAGACCAACTCTACTCTTGAAGAAAACTTGAGGTTTAACTTGTCCCAAGAAGGAGGGACAGAGTTGAAACTCTGTGTCTCTTGCCAACTCCACCCCACCCATCATGGAGGACAGGCCCTTCATCTCCACCAATAAGGAGACAGTCCCATACCAATGGACTTTGGGACAGGGCTTTCATTAGTATCACATTTATTCTTCCTGCAGAATCTCAAAGATCACCCAGACTAACTCCTGCCTGATCTGGGATGCTGTCTATAATGTCCCCCTCTACCAAAGGATCACCAGCCTCCGTTGGATGGTCTCCTTTATAGCAGCTTTCTGATTGACTTAATTGGATTAATTCCAAAGAGTAACTGCTATTTCTTGGATTCTACGAACACCAACAAGCTGGTGAGAGAGCTGGAGTTCAGGCCAGAGAAAAACCGGTTGGAAGAAATGGAGATGTTAAGAAGATTTATGGGGTATATGCTCATTGACTTCAAATACCTGGAAGGCTATCATGAATAAGAGATTCAACTTGTTCTGCTCGGCCCAAAGGGATGAGCTAAGAGCAGTGGTTGTAGAGACAAAAATATAGGGTCAAGTTTCCTAATCAGAAAACTTTACTAGCTGTATGACCCTGGCCAAGTCACTTAACCTCTCTTTTCTTCTGTTTCCTTGTCTGTAAAATAGAAATAATAAAAATACCAGCTACCTCCAGGGCTGTTAGGAGGATCCAATGAGATTTTACATGTATATACAGTGCTTTGCAAACCTTAAAGCTCTACGTAAAGTGGTTGTTCAGTCATTTCAACCATATCCTGCTCTTGTGACCACAGTTGAGGTTTTGATGGCAAAGTTACTGAAGTGGTCTGTCATTTCCTTCTCCAGTTCCTTTTGCAGATGAAGAAACTGAGGCAAATGGGGTAAAGTGATTTGTCCAGGGTCACACAGCTAGTCAGTGTCTGAGGCTTGATTTGAACTTGGGTCTTCCTGACTCTAGACCTGGTGCTTTATCGACTCTGCATCCCTATCTGCTACTATACAAATGCTAGCTGCTACTACTAGCGCTACAACTTCTACTACTACTACTATCATTATCGTCATCATCATCTCTTAAAAGCAGATGAAGTAATAAGACAAAGTTCTACTTTTGGAATGGGTTGCTTCAGTAAAGAAGGAGTTCCCCATTATATACCCTCCACTTCAAGTGGAGAATGGATAGCCACATTTTGGGGGTGCTTTGGTTATAGTTTGTCCCACTGTCCAACCAGCTCCTCAACTCTGATTCAGGGATGCTTTAATAGGTCATATATGGCTTCTATATCCAGAACAATACAGATTTTCGGAGCTGGTCTACCCGGTCTCCCTACCTCCTTATTCTGTGCCCCACTCCCTTCAAAAGCTCCCAAATCACAGTCTTACCTATTTGGAAGTGAGCTCAGCACTCATCTAGTTAAAACCACACTCCCAAAAAGAATCATCCCTGCAAGACACCAGACAAGAGGTCATTCAGCTTTTTCTTGAGTTCTCCTAAGAAGCGGCAATCCACTCCCCACTTCTGGATAACTCATGGGCAGGAAATTTGGGAATTTATTTTGTTTTCCCCAAACATCAAGCCTAAATCTGTTTCTTTGCAAATACCTCCTGCTGCCAAATAGAATACTAAACAGAACAAATCTATCCCCTCATTCATATAGCAGCCTTTCAGGTATCTACAGACACATTAAGCAGAGCTAGGAAAACAGGACAGACAGAGACAGCAATGGAAATGGAAAGAACAAAATGCCCAGTCCCTTCTCTGGCATTCATCTGACCCCTCCTTGCATTGCAATTTTTGGGGTTACATGTGGATTCCTCCCAGCAGGCTCTGAATACATAAGTGTTTCAGGAATGCTGGAAGTGCTTTGGGGAGGCAGCAGAGTGAAGGATTTGGAGTTAGCCAACTGAGGTTCAAAACCCATTCTCTCCGTGTACTGCCTTCCTAAAGCATAGGTATGACCATGTCACTCCCCTGTTATTATAGACAGAAACACAGATTTACACCTGGAAGGGACCTAAGATGTCATCAGGTCTAACCACCACATTTTACAGATGAGGAAACTGAGGCCCAGAGAGGTTACATGGCATAGGTGGTAGGTATCTTAGCACATAGTAGGTACCTACTTAAAGCCTTTTGATTGATTGGTAATTGTGAAAATACTGGCAACCTAGACCCTGCCAAATTAAGCAAAAAATTGTGATCCTGGAAGTCAAGGCATGCTACAACTTTAATCTCTCAGGGCTTCAGCTTCCTCATCTACAATATGTAATGTAATATAATATAAGGTTAATATATGTATATACATACATACATACACACACACACATAAATGAGAAGTAGCTGGTTTGGGTGAAAAGATCTCTGAGGACCTTTCCTGCTCTGTGTCCTATGAGCCTAGGATCAATGAACTGGTTTGAATTGAATTGAACTGAATTCAATTGAATTAAACTGATACTAGTCAATTAATTAGACAGGAGAATGAAAAAATGACTCCCCAAAGACAAATCACCCCCTAAACTGAGCTGTCAGTTGCAGACCTTGGGAACTTCCTATGACTAAGAAAAAAGCCCTATGTTTTGTTTTGTCTGATAGCTCTGGCTAGGAGTAGTTTGGACACCTCCCAGGATCACTGACCATGACCCTTGGCAGGGGATGGCCCCTCTGCCACGTGTTGGAGCTGACTGGTGGCAAAGAGTTAGGGGGTGGTAAGGAAGCTGAGATAGCTGATTGGGAAGCTGCCCTTCAGGGATGTCAGCATGGCCAGGTCTGGCTCCACTCCATCTAGCAGGCTAACCCAGTGTACTAGAGTGGAAAGAGCTTTTGACTGGGAAACGGAATATTCTAGTACTGGTTTTTCTGTATTTAATAATAACCCCAGCTTTCATTTCTAGAGTGCTTTATGGTTTACAAAACACTTTCTCACAACAGTCCTGTGAGGGAATCCGTGCAGGTATGTATTTCTCCCACCCACCCCAGGAGAATCAAAGGCTTCCTTGAGGGCATCCCCTAGAACTTCAATGGTTCTTCCCATTTTGCAGATGAGAAAACTGTGGTACTATGGTACACCAAGGTTAAATGACTTGCTCAAAGTTTAGAGAATAAGTTTTTTGGCTTGTAAGCCAGAGTCCTTATCACTACATTATCTTATGTGACCTTGAGCAAGTTACTGTCCTGTTCCTGATCCTACTTTCCTTCTCTGTAAATTGAAGAGGTTGGACTATATTAGATAATGAATAAGGAGTCTGTGATAGACCAGATGTCCCACTCCAGCCCAAGACACAGTAAGAAGCACTAGCAGTGAACCACACCCTTAGGAGACTATGGGGACCTAGTAATCAGGTGAGAATCATTCTTCCACCCCATGCTCCCCAGAGCATGTGATCCTGTTCTAACCAGAGTATCCATGGGAGCAGTCTTTTGTGGCTAGCACCTCTGTGAGCTCCTGAGTCATCAGTCAAAAGCTGAAATGCCAAAGAAAAGTCCTTTACTGGACAGACCCTATGGTATCCCAGCCAGAGACAGACTGACCTTTAGAGAGAAGCACAGAACCAGTGATGAAGCATGCTGCCCACCTCCAGCAGAGAAGGGATGAGCTAAGTGTGCAGAATAAGACATGTGTCTTCTTCTTCTCCTCCTCCTTCTTCTTCTTCTCCTTCTCCTTCTCCTTCTTCTCCTTCTCCTTCTCCTTCTTCTTCTTCTTCTTCTTCTCCTTCTCCTTCTTCTTCTTCTTCTTCTCCTTCTCCTTATTCTTCTTCTCCATCTTCTCCTTCTTCTTCTTCTTCTCCATCTTCTTCTTCTCCTTCTTCTTCTTCTTCTCCATCTTCTTCTTCTCCTTCTTCTTCTTCTTCTTCTCCTTCTTCTTCTTCTTCTTCTTCTCCTTCTTCTTCTCCTTCTCCTTGTTCTTCTTCTCCTTCTTCTTCTTCTTCTTCTTCTCCTTCTTCTTGTCCTTCTCCTTGTTCTTCTTCTCCTTCTTCTTCTTCTTCTTCTTCTCCTTCTTCTTCTTCTTCTTCTCCTTCTTCTTCTTCTCCTTCTCCTTCTTCTTCTTCTCCTTCTCCTTCTCCTTCTTCTTCTTCTTCTTCTTCTTCTTCTTCTTCTTCTTCTTCTTCTTCTTCTTCTTCTCCTCCTCCTCCTCCTCCTCCTCTTCCCACACAGGAGGGAAAGGGAGAAAAAAAACAATCATTGAAAAAAATTAATAATTAATTTTTTAAAAAGCATGGTTGTTCCTTCCTGCCAAGAAAACAAGTCTGGGTCTGGAGTCAGATCACCCGGATTTTGGGTCCCCAGCTCTACCCTTTCTTACCTGTGTGACCCTGGGCAAGTCCCTTAAGGGACTTCTAGACCTCAATAAAATGATAGTTTTGCACTAGAAACTCCAAGTGCCCTTCCAGCATTTATTTCCTTGCTCAAAGGAACAACCCCCCTCTCTCAGCTTCTCTGGAGCAGTAAGACCTAGGGTGGAGGCTACATTCCCAGAACTCCTGGGCTCTTTTCCCAGTTCTGGCTGGCCCTGGTTAGTAAAGAAGGCTCTCATTAGCTCAGACTCAGATAGTAAAAAGATCACTTTGGAATCAGAAGCCTTGCATTGAAGTCTGAGGTCTGTGACTTAAAAGCTGTCTGACCTAGGCAAAGCCATTCCCCTCTCTGGGCCCTGAACTTTTCTCATCAATAAAATAAAGGTGTTGTACCAGATCAGGAATTCTTTTTTTAAAAAAAATTTATAAAATGTATTCATTTTCAATTCTCAACATTCACTTCCACAAGAATTTGAATTCAAAATTTTCTCCCCATCTCTCCCCACCCCCACCCCAGGACATCATGTACCCCATCCACCCTTTCCTCCATTCTATCCTCCCGTCTATTACCCATCCTTCTTCTATCCCCCTTTCCGTCTATTTTCCTGTAGAGCAAAATAGATTTCTATATTCCATTGCCTATATATCTTAATTTCTAGTAGCATGCTAAAATAATTTTTAACATTCATTATTAAAGTTCTGAGTTCCATATTTTCTCCTTTCCTCCCTACCCACCCACCCTCATTGAGAAAACAAGCAATTCAATATAGGTCATACATGTGAAACAATACAAAACACTTCCGTAATAGTTATGTTGTAAAAGACTAACCACATTTCCCTCTGTCCTATCCTGCCCTCCATTTTTTTCCATTCTTTCCTTTGACCTGTCTTCCCACTATAGTGTTTACTTCTGATCATCCCTTTCCCCAATTTGCTGTCCCTTCTATTATCTTCCTTCTCCTATCCCCTTCCCCCTTGCCTTCCTGCAGGGTAAAATAGATTTCCATATCCAGTTGAGTGTGTGTTATTCCCTCCTTAAACCAAATCCTATGAGAGTAAGATTTACTTATTACCTTTCATCTCCCCTGCTTCCCCTCCATTGTAAACACTCTTTCTTTCCTCTTTTATGTGAGATGATTTGCTACATTCTACTTCTCCCTTTCTCTTACTCCTAGTACATTCCACTCAAGAGTAAATTTTATTTTTTTTACGTATTCTCCTTTCATATTCAGTTCAGCCTGTGCCCTCTATCTCTCTGTATATATAACATATATATGCACATATATAATATATACACACATACATATGCATATATACATACACATATGCATACACACATATACCCATGTACATATACATACCTACATATAAATAATATGCACATATATACATACATACCCATACACACACATATATGTATATATGTATTCCCTCTAAAGACCCTAAAACTGAAAAAGGTCTCATGAGTTAAAAATAACATCTTTCCATGTAGGAATGTAAACACTTTAACTTTAAAAGAGTTCCTTAAGGCTTCTCTTTCCTGTTTACCTTTTCATGTTTCTCTTGATTCTTGTTTTTGAAAGTAAAATTTTCTATTCAGCACTAGTCTTTTCAGCAAGAATGTTTGGAAATCCTCTATTTCATTGAAATTCCATTTTTTTCCTCGAAGTATTATACTCAGTTTTGCTGGGCAGGTGATTCTTGGTTTTAATCCTTGCTCCTTTGACCTCTGGGATATCATATTCCAAGCCCTTGGATCCCTTAGTGTAGAAGCTGCTAAATCCTGTGTTATCCTGATTGTATTTCCACAATACTTGAATTGTTTCTTTCTGGCTGCTTGTAATATTTTCTCCTTGACCTGGGAACTCTGAAATTTGGCTACAATATTCCTAGGAGTTTTCCTTTTGGGATCTCTTTCAGGAGGTGATTGGTGAATTCTTTCCATTTCTATTTTACCCTCTGGTTCTAGAATATTAGGGCAGCTTTGCTTGATAATTTCTTGGAAGATGATGTCTAGGCTTTTTTCTATCATGGTTTTCAGGTGGACCAATACTTTTTAAATTATCTCTCCTGTATCAGTTGTTTTTCCAATGAGATATTTCACATTGTCTTCTATTTTTTCATTCTTTTGGTTTTGTTTTATAATTTCTTGGTTTCTCATAAAGCCATTAGCTTCCATGTGCTCCATTCTAATTTTTAAAGAACTATTTTCTTCAGGGAGCTTTTGAACTTTCTTTTCCACTTCGTCAGTTCTGTTTTTTAAAGCATTCTTCTCCTCATTTGGCTTTTTGGACCTCTTTTTCCATTTGGATTAGTTTATTTTTAAAGGTGTTATTTTCTTCAGCATTTTTTTGGGTCTCCTTTGGCAAGTTTGTTGACTCACTTTTCATGATTTCTTGCACTGCTCTCATTTCTCTTCCCAATTTTCCCTCCACCTCTCTTACTTGATTTTCAAAATCCTTTTTGAGCTCTTCCATGGCCTGGGACCATTGCATATTGGGGGGGGGGGGGGAGGTGGAGAGGTTTGAATGTAGAAGCTTTGACTTTGATGTCTTCCTCTGATGGTATGCTATGTTCTTCCTCATTCTAAAGGATGGAAGAAAATACCTTTTCACCAAGAAAGTAACCTTCTATACTCTTATTTTTTTCCCCTTTTTAAGGCATTTTCCCTGCCAATTACTTGACTTTTGAGTCCTTTGTCAAAAAGTGGAGGGTATACTACCCTAGGCTTCAGAGGTTTTGTGCAGCTATTCTCTGAGATACCTCTAGGGACCTGTAAGTTCTCAGTTCCTCCAAGGTGGCACAGTGAAGGGAGAGGAGTTTACTCCTCTCCTGGCCTGCACTCTGGTCTGTGAGCAACCACAAGGACTCTTCTCTGCCCTGGAACTTCGAGTAGGGTTCCCTCTCCACTGCCACCATCAGCTCCACCATGCCAGTGGCTCCTCCTTACCCCAGGACTGCCACTCAGGACTGAGACCCAGATCGGTCCCTCGATTCCTACAGATCTTTAGTCCCAGGGCTCCAAAAGTGGATTCTACTGCCACCCTGGTCTGGGGCTGACATCAGATTGTGCTCCCCTCTCACCCAGGTGAAAGAGTTTTCTTACTGACCTCTGAAGCTGCCTTCGGCATTTGTGGGTTGAGAAATCTGGGAACTTCAACAGCTACTGTGATTCCCCATCCTGAAGTCTGCTCCAGTCCTGTCTGTGCCTTGTGGCACATACTGGGCTGCACTCCACTCTGAGCCTGGTGTGATAAATGCTTCTTATAGGCCTTCCAGGCTGTCTTGGGCTAAAAATCTGTTTCACTCCATTTTGTGGCTTCTGCTGCTCTAGTATTTGTTTAGAGTCATTTTTTACAGGCATTATATGGACTATGGGGGGAGAGCTTCTACAGGTCTGTCCTTCTACTTTGCTATCTTGGCTCCACCCCATGGATCAGGAATTCTTAACCTTGGGTCCATGAACATGTTTTTTGTAAAATATTTTGATAACTACATTTTGATATAATTGGTTTCCTTTGTCACTCTATGTTATTCTTTATGCTATTTTATGGTATTCATTTAAACTCATGATTCTGACAAGGGATCCATAGGCTTCACCAGGCTGCCCAAAGGGTTCAGGACACAAGAAAGGTATCCCAGAACTGAGGAAGATCCAGATCCTAAGATAAAGCCTCTTCTTTGTATCCAGGCCAGATTGCTCACATATCCAAAGGTAGAATTTCCTAGGCCTAGCCTTACTTCCACTCCAAAGGAAGCCAAGATTGGGGCAATATCTCCAAGGCCTCAGAAACTACTCCCTCCTTACAAAGAACAGGAAAGAAAATGCTGGTAAAGTTGCAGCTGCTCCTTGGGTACCTCCCACCTCCATCACCTCTTGCCTGGCCCATACCTGCCTTCCCCATGTCATTATTCAATTTTCTAATGAATCTTCACCTTCTTTCCTTCCTCCCTCCTGCTGCCCCGTGGGGAAACTGAGAAAAACAAAACCATAGTTACAAACATGTATAGTCAAACAAAGCAAATTCTCATATTGACCAGGTCCATCAGCTCCTCTAATAGATTGTGAGCTCATTATTGTGAGTGCTCCCTTGAAATTGGGTCTACCCACCTGACTCTTCTGACTCTTGTCCAGTGCTCCCAGAAATCCACCCCAGAGAGACCACTGACATGCTGGGGACTTTTCTCAGGTTCTTTGAAATTACATGTAAACTGGTTAGTCTTTGATCTTCACTTGTAAGTGGACCATCATTTTCCCCCATCTTATATTTCTCTGATAACATTCTTTGTACCATTTGCTGCTTCTCCTGCAAAGTCCTTATTCATAAAGTGCTGCAGGCCTCTTCATACCTACCACCTCCATCACCCTTTGGGCAATCCTAGATTTCAATTTTTAGAGACTGTGGGGCCCCATGATTTGCAGCTTAGCAACATCACTAGAAGAAAATAAACATTCATGGAAACTGAGCCTAAGATCTCAAAGGAACCTCAGAAGTCAACTGTTTCAACCTACCTCATTTTACCCAAGACATGTGACTTTGCTGAGGTCACATGTTAAAAAACAAAAAAGATGGGCCTTTGTTCCAGGAAGAATCTTGGGATCAGGAAAAATTCACAGCTTCCCAAAGGCAGTTCAAGCTCAATCCTCAATAGCTGGCTGAGAATAGTAATGGGGAAAGCTCCCAGAAATACTGCCACCACAAAGGAAGAAAAATCAAAAAAAGAGGAAAATGACTTATTTGGAAAAAAAATATTTATAGCAACTCTTTTTATGGTGGCAAAGAATTAGAAATAAGGAGGTACTCACCAATTGGGGAATGGCTGAACAAGTTATGGTATGTGAATGTGACAGAATACGATTATGCTGTAAGAAATGATGACAGAAATGGTTTCAGAGAAATATGGGAAGACTAGTATGAACTGATGTAGAGAGAAGTGAAAACAATTTATATAATAATAGTATTGTAAAGATAAAGAAGACTTGTAAACTCTGATCAACACAATGACCAACCAGAATTCAAAAGGACTCATGATCCCACCTCCTAATAGAGAGTAATGGACTCCTGGTACAGATGGAGCCATATTTGGTGAAGGAGGTATGGAATTGTGGGAATTTATTTTACATGACTATACATGTTTATAACTATGGTTTTGTTTTTCTCAAATTCTCAGGCAACAAAGGGAAATGATGGTAGAGAAGGTGGGGATTCATTTGAAAATTGAATAATGATTTGGGGAAGGCAACTGGTGATGCCAGGCAGGAGATGATGGAGGTGGGAGGTGCCAGAGGGTGTTTCATCCATCAGATATGCCACACCCAGAAGTGGGTTTAGTGAGAAGAATATAGCATCCACTTTAAACTTTTGTCCACAACCACCACCCCAGGGATCAGGTGAGTACATAGAGAGGAAGCAATCTCTTATTCAAGACTGTTTTTGCAATTCTGTCTTTGCTATACTTTCACAATAAATATCCCTCTGTAAAAGCTAATTGATAACACTTGGTTATTTAACAATGAGAAGAAATCTACTAGTCAGATTAGTATTGAGGAGATGATAACTCATCAATGATACTGGATGGGAACTTGTAAGTGATAGCACTAAAGAAAAAACCACAACACCACAGGGTTACCCCTAAAATCCTAGGTGTCCCAGAGCCTAGTGATGCATCAATAATAACAAAAGCTGACCTTTATAAAATGTGTTTAAGGCACTGAGAAGCAAAACAGTGTAGTGGAAAAAAAGTTGGTTTTGAAATCAAGAAGACCTGACCTTAAATCCTCTTTTTTCTTCTTACTAACTGTGTGGCCTTAACCATTCTGGTTCTCATTTTCCTCAACTGTAAAATGAAGGTCCTCTTGGACAAGAAGACCTCCCAAGCCTCTTCCAACTTTGAATCCATGTTCGTATGAACTTATGACCTTGTGAGGAAGGTACCTGATATTACTATCCATAATTCTAAGTAAGGAAACTAAAGAACTGAGAAGTTAAGTGAATAGTTCTAGACAATTGATTAATATTAATAATAACAAAAATGGCAACTTAAGGTTTATAGAACATTTTACTTACGTTGTCTCATTTAATCTTCACAACAATTTTATGAAATAGGTGCTGGTGTCACTATTTTACCGATGGGCTCAGAGAGGTTAAGAGTTAAGTACCAGGAGTTAGAAACTAGATGTCTTCTGCCTCCAAATCCAGGCTTCTTTCCTATAGTATGATAGGATCCTGGGCTTGAGATCTGGAAGGGTCCTCAAGAGATGATCTTGTCACAGGAACATAGACTATCAGAGCTGAGAAGGGCCTTGGAGATTTATCCCAACTCCCTTGTCTTAACGGATGAGGAAACTGATGTAGTCAGGGGGAGTGACCTACCCAAGACCACACACATAGGCTCACAAAGGAGCAGACTCAGGATTCCAAGCCAGGATGAAGATCTGGAATATCCTTTGTAAGGTAGAGTAACGAAGCCATTTTGGTTGAATACTAGTGTAGGGGAAGGTGAGTCACGTATAATAAATCCAGAAACATAGGTTTGGGCTGGGTTATAAAGAGGTTTAAATGCACTGCACATAGGCACTCAAAAGATGAACAAAGGTGGGCTTTAATTTGTTCTCCTCTTGCAATGGCATGGTGGGTAAGGGTTGGAAGATAATAATATCCTAGGGACCTGGGAGGACCAATCTCTTCCAAAGCTTTCCTGGAGGACTAATAACTGTTTATAGTTCACTTTGAAGAGGCAAAGTACTCATTACTATGCCAGGCATGGTACAGTGGGAAAGTGTCAGGCTATTAGAAGCCTGGGTGCCAGCCTCACCTCTGCTGCTCACTTATTCTGTGATCCTGGACCTGAATTGTCCCTTCTCCTCTCCCAGGTCTCAGATTCCTCATCTGCAAAATGGGGAAGATATCCCCTACAGACAGGGAAGGGCTCCTCATTCCCCATCAAGAGCCAAGGGCATGGAAGGGATGGGTGGCAGCTAATATTCAGTTGGACAGCCCAGGCCTCCCAGAATCAGAGAAGTCATGTTTTGACTTGTGAGATTAGATGTGGCACAGTGAGAGAAAGTGCCTGCAGGACGATTCTTTCTTTCTTTTTTAAAGACAAGAGTCAGCACAAAGGAGGAAAAACCAGTGGGACTGAATTGAGCAACTGCCTGGGTCAGGCTGAGAAGTCCTCCAGAGACTAAATTGTCCTGGCAGAGGCCCAGCAGTGTGTGAGGTCCTTCCTCCCTCATAGCATAGCCCATAAATCCCTTCCTGCCACCAAGTCATAATGAGGAGAATGGGGATGTACAGAGCCAAGGGCAGAGGAGAACATTGCATTGGAGCTAGAAGGGACTTTCAAGGCCAAATCCAACCCTTTTATTCTACAGATGAGGAGCCTGAGGCCCAGAGAAGTTAAGTACTTTGTCCCTGAGAAGCTGAAGAGTAGGGATGTTATTTCCCCAGCTGGTGATAAAATTTATTTGTGACATTCATTTCCATACCATCAGCCCCTTTCCCACTGTCCAAAGACTATTCCCCACCCTTTTGGTGATTTCTTTTCTTAATCTCTTTATTTTGCCCTTCAAGGCTGTCTTTGGTAAGAAAAATTTTTAATTTAATTTTAAATTTTTAAATTTTTTAAAGTTTATGAATTTTTAAAGTTATGGAAAAAAAGAAAAAATGTTATGGAATCACACTGATCATGGATGTCAATGGGTTACCATGGAGTCAAGTCCTTCCTATGATAGTATGACCTTGACCCAATCACTAAGTCGCCTCCATGAGCCTCAGCTTCCTCATCTGTAAAATGAGAGAGGGGGACTAGATTGCCTCTGGAACCTCTCCCAGTTCTAAATCTATGATCCCATGACTTAACATCTCTGTGATCCTGGACAAGTTACTTAACTTCTTAGACCTTCTGTTTCCTTCTCTGTAAAATGAAAGATTTAGGCTGAACGATCTCTCTCTAAAGCCTTTTCTAGCTCTAAATCTATGGTCCTAAACCACTGAATGTAGAGTTCCTTGGGCTATCATGAGCCACTTACTAGCTGTGCTAATTACTACACTGGGTGACATTGAATAAGTCACTTCATTTCTCAGATCCTCAGTTTCCTTCTTTGTAAAAGGAGGACAATAATCCTTGTTCCACCTTCCTCTTATGGTTGTTGTGAGGAAAGCACTTGATAAAAAGCAAGGAAACATGAGCTGTTAGGATAATTGCCACCTTCTTTAGGTTGACAAATAAAACAATTCCCAGGCTCATAACTCCGAGTTAGACCCCCTATAATAATAATAGCTAACATGTATATAATACCTACTACATGCCAGGCACTGTGAAAAGGACTTCGTGACTATTATCTCATTTGATCCTGCCAACAAACCTGGGGCTATGATTATGTCCATTTTACAGTTGAGGAAACTGAGGAAAAGAAAAGTTAAGTGACTTGCCCAAGGTCATGAGACTAGGAAGTGTCTGAGACTGGATTTGAACTCAGATCTTTCTGACTCCAAGTCTAGCACTCTATGCACTAAGCCACCTAACTGCCTTTAGAGACAAAAGCCATCTTTCAGACAGTTTCCATCCTGGGTCTCAGTGGAAGCATGAAAAGCAATATGGTATGGTCCAAAGAGTGCAGGGCCTGGGGTCAAAAGTTCTAGGTACAGGTCCCAGCTCTATTTGCCTTGTGATCTGGGACAAGTCACACTTCCCTTCTGAGTCCTAGTTTCCCTATCTGTGAAGTGAGAGGCCCAGTCTAGACAGCCTCTGAGGTCGCAGAGGTCAGTTCTCACCTCCTGACAATCTCTGTGAGCCAAAGAGAAACCTCAGTGCCCCAACTGTAAACAAAGCTTCTCGGGGACGGGGTCCCCTAGTGAAGTGAGAGGAAGGAGGGAGGCCTATGTGATTTCCTCTGTCCTTGAGGTTCTATTTGAGGCTGGTTTTGACGGAAGTGGAGAGGAGTGTTCACAGAGGAAAGGGAGGGAGAGGATGCTGTGGGCTATAACTTCTCCCTGACCTGAAGGGCTCCTACAAGTCGAAAAACAGGAAGGAGCTGGGTCCTACATAGAACCTCCTCTGTGCTGCTCTTTCCCCACTGCTCACAAGTTAGACTCCCCCATAGAATGACTATTGTAGGATCAATTTATTCTCTACCAAAGCTTCCCCCTACTACTGGAATATCCCTATTCAATAAATGTTCTCTTTGCTACCATACTGTGTTTCTCACTGCTCTGGTGTTCCCACAATTCAAATGCTACTGTCATTTGCAATTTTGTTCCAAAGAGAATGATTTACTTGGGTACTTAGTAGGTCTGCACTCCTAAATTTATAAGCCACAAGCCCCAATCAATGTGCTTATTTTCAAGTCAGTCAGTAGACACAATTTGCTCAAGGCTAAAGAAATTTACTGAGTTGGCATTATTAGAACAACAAACCTGGGAAATATTCCCTCACAATTACATACATCAGTGGGAAGCAATGCAGATATTTAGGGGACATAGGTGGCTAAGGCAACTCACAACGTCCTTTTCCTTTCATGGTATACTCTTGCTACTCCCACTGGGTACAGCATTTCTACTGAGCAGGTCACTCAACCGGGCCCTCCAAGTCTGTTCCTCTCTGCTGCTCTGCTCTCAGAAGCTGGAGTTTGCTCATTTAACTCACATTCCTCAAAACTGTCTCGGGCCCAGACTCTCAACTGTTCCCCAATAGGCATGAAAATCCTACAGAGCAATGAGCTTCACTGAAAGATGTAAGGCCAATGGGGAAAGGCCAAGGATGAAAAGAATCCCCTCCCTCCACTAAGAGGCAAAGGATGACTCCTTTCAAGAGCTAGGTTCTTCCATAACTGGTTTTCTTCTGCCAGTGCTCTTCTGTTTATCTCCAGCCTAGACCAACTCATTAAAGGGTATGTCCTGATTTTTAAAGGGCCACCAGCTGGGCTTTCTGCCGACCAATAGCTAGCTGCCCTCTGATCCCATCAAGGAGAATGGCACATCTTGCAAAGGGGCAACCAAGTCACCTTTCTTTAAGGCCTTAACACCTCATTGTCTCTATGACCTGGCCCCATTTTCTGTGATTTCATACACTGGACTGGAGGGAATCAATTGATCAGGGACATCCTGATAAATTCCCCTTTATACCCACTTTTCTTTCATTTAAACATTTGCTATCCCCAGCAAATCAACTAGAGCATTTGGGGCATATTTCTCTATAGTCCCAATTCTTAATAACTTTCTAAAGACTTGGGAAGGCTCATTCATTGGCCTTTTGAGCATCTTCCCCCTGTGCCTTATTCTAAATAACCTCAACAAAAGCCATGTGGTACAATTCTTATACAATCCAAAACTTATCACAAAGGTCTAGGTATACCCTAGCCAGTAAGCCTAGAGATTACATTCACCCCCAAATACATGGTTTTAAATTCAACAAGTAAATACCGTCATACAAAATTCTTATCTGTCACCATCTGATCTAGTGCTTGTAAAGGTCTGCCACACTCCAAAAATAGCTTAAAAAAAGAAAAGAGAAAAAACATATTCAAATATCTGGTCCCAATGGAGGCATACACTTAATTCCTAACAGAAATAAGAGACCTAAGGTTGACAGTAAGTCTAACCTTTAAGTGGAAATCAAACTCTCCTGGGTGAAAATTCCTTTGGGTCCCTAAATGTTTCCCCAATGGACCCCTGCAACACAGAGCATTCCAACTGAAGGTCCAGAGAAATATTTCCACAGAGTCCCACATAAAGAATCTGAAATTTCCCCCAATGGACCCCCAAAACTTTTCTGACTTTACAAATGGCTGTTAATTAGAACAAGCAAGATAGCTTAAAAAGAAACTCAACTCCGTCCCAGAGATGTATGGGGTTTCCAAGAAATGATCAAGCTCTTGGGTTTCATTCCTTGGGGCTTCTAAGCCATCAAGAGAAGCTTCTTCCAATGACCTTCAGTCCATCAGGATCCCAAGTGAGGTGTCCAGACTTGTGCCACAATAAGACAAGCAATCTAGTTCTGCCCAAAAATAATTCTAAAAAAAAATAAGCATGGTTGAACCCTACATCGCTCTCTAAATACATTACCAGGTGCCTGTAGTCTAGAGATGAAACACCAATTCTGCTCATATCAGTTTCTATACTCATCACAAAGTAATACAACAGATATCAGTACATGAACATTCAACCATGCAAAAGTTATCACCAAGAAATGAATGAGACAGCCCAGAAATCTAATTACAAACTAAAAACAAAAGAAAAAAGGGGGAAGTCATTCTTTTTTTCAGTTTTTCAGATCCCTGAAAAACTGGAACATGACATGTTGATCCTTGATAGAGAATAGCTCTAGCATGTCCCTGAAAATGCACAGGACACACCAATCATACCCCGAAAGCACCCACTCACACATGCGCCCGTGGGGACATGCACAGGCCTGCACACACACACACACATGCACACACACAGTGCAGTACTTCCTCTGAACTCCTCCTCGTATGAGGCAGGGAATCTGCAAAAGACTTTGTATGAAAATATAGGATGAATAAAAGTGTCTCTCAGTGATCCTCGCTATGGCAGAGACTATTGTGATCTGACCTAGGGCAATAGAATTATATTCCCCTCTGGTTCAGCCAAGTAGTGACATGAATGTGGGCAGGTGCATTCCTTTATCTATACATGCTTATAGCAGAGGCCAGCAAACGACAGCCTTTCAGACAAATCTGGCCTGCTGCCTGCTTTTGTATGGCACAATTTCTTTTAAGTATAATTTTAAATAAAATTTCATTTAAAAATATAAAAATCATTCTTAGCTGGCTGTCCCTTGAGTCAGAATGTACCAAGCCTTGGTCCATATCTAATCTGTATATCCAGGGGCCATCTGCATAAAAGTACCCCTCTAATAAGGCTAATGGGAACCTCTGTCCTGATCCAGCCAGTGATACCAGAAGGTAGCTATTTCACAGAGGCTGTCCTAGAATTTCCCGTGTTGCTGCTGGAAACATGAACTTATCCCTATTCAGTAATAATTCTTTTTGCCGTCACAATGTGATTTTTGCTTTCAGGATTTGAACCCAGGCCTGTCCCCAGCAGAGTCATGGTTCTTGGGCCAAGACCATGCCTTCACTCACAGAGAAAAAGAGGGGAGAAGAAAAAGGGGGTGTCTCTATAACCTAAAAAAGGGGGAAGTCATATCAAACAGTCATTTAGTAATAGGGGCTGCCTTCCTGATGTAGACGCCCTATATATCTCTGGGTGGTTGATGTGGTCCCCAGTGACAAAGACCTAGTCCAATTTAGAGGAAGCTGTTGCCAGCCGGCAGTAACTGGTATGTCACAGGAGTCTGGGCAGGAATGAGAGGTCCAGCAGTGCTAAAGGTGAGAAAGAATATGGCATCAGGGGTAGATACCACTGAGCACACTCTCACTTAAATGAGTCCTCATAACAGGAAAAGACTAAAAGCAGGCATTTGTGGGAGGATGTTGAATCTTTAGTTGTTTAGCCATATATGACTCTTCCCAAGTTTTCATGGTAAAGATATACTAGTGGTTTGTCATTTCCTTCTCCAGGTCATTTTACAGAGGAAAAAACTGAGGCAAACACGGTTAAAAGTGACTTCTCCAGGGCTATCATACAGTTAGTAAGTATCTGAGGCCACATTTGAACTCAGGAAGATGTCTTCCTGCCTGGGAATCTAACCACTGTACACCTCGTTGTTGAGCCTTAAAGGACTCATACATAGAGAGGCAAAAGAGATTGCCTCTAGGATTACTGAGCAGTGGAAGGATGAAGATGGGAGAGTGGCTCTTCAGATGAAGGAGCTCCTCAGAAGTGATCACCATGATCCTCTGACATTACAGCCATCCTGAAACATGGCTGGTGGGACTATGGGGCAGCAGGAGCTACTCAGTGCTCCAATAGGAAATTTCTGGCTGGAAGGGAACCATCGAGATCTTTGCAGCCTTCCTAGGAGGGTCTTAGAGTCTTACAGAAAGGCTCTGATGCTGCTCCCAGACATAGAAGAAGCTTGGAAGCCAGGACAGCTATGACGACATTGAATGGAAGTGTCTTGGAGAGACTGTGGGGTACGTATAGACATTCTGTAACTGTTTCTGACTTCTTAGAAGTGTTGCAAGAATGTTCAGAGTCCTTGCTGGCCACTGCACAAATCAACCAGCACAGGTTACAGACAGACAGGTACACTGCAGCTTATTCAGTCACTTGGGTGGATATCCATGCCATCAGGGGGAGATGGACATGTGTGTAGTCACTTCTCCTGAGATACTTGACATAGAGTTTTGGCTAAGATCAGTTAAGTCACATAGGCAAGTTTCATAGCCGTTTGGGGAAAGATCAGAAAGGGCAGTAGATAGAAAGAAGTACAATTTTAGGAAAAGCAAAAGTATTGCTGCAAAGGCTGCAGCTGCTACTGCTGTTACTGCTACAGTTGCTGCGATTACTGTTGAGTAGAGCCCAGGAGTCTGGGAGTCAGAATCCATGGTGGGCTTTGTAGCCAGCCCAATGTTAATATCCTGAAGAGCAAGAAATGACCTTCAGATCTTTAGATGGGAAAGGGGAAAGTATTCCCCAGAGGTGTTGGGGTGGGTGGAAGGGATGGAGGAGATATTTGTACTTTTTATTACTATATATTCAAAATAAATATCCTTTATAAAAAGCTAATTGATATCATGGTTAAGTGGAATTAGAATTCTAGTCACTGTTGGTTTGCAGTGGGTTGAAATATAATGAAATGGGTCTTGAGCCAATGCCATTAGAGAAAAAGACCCCAAGGCTTTTAGTGGTACCCCCTCCAGCCCTGAGGGGGAGATGTAGCAGCCTGATCTTGAAATAATGAACCAGAGCTACATGTCTTTTCTGGGGTTTGCTGAAACAGAAGAATAGTACTATACTTCTTTGGAGAGAAAACTTTCTTTTTTGCTCCTCTGTTGATTTTCCTGGAGAATGGCTACTTTTGGTTCAAAGAACTCTTTGGACCTGTACTCCTAAAACACCACTGTGTTTAACTTTAGTAGTATTATTAGTTCAATTAGTTCAAGGTATTTCCTGATATGGTATTAACAACAAAATATTCATCCCATAAAGATGAGGAGCATTCTCCCAAAACTATTTACAACATTGACGGGAACACCTTCAAGGAACACCTGTGACAAAAGCAACCCCCACTGACAACCCTGAAGGATCCAAATCCCTTTTCATTCTCATGGAGTTCCTAAATTACTCCCTGCTCAAGGCATAGAATCTCTGCTGGAAAAGTCTCTTGTCTGGGCTCCCTGAGCCTAGAAAAGTACAGGGGATAGGGGTCAACGAGTACCAGAAAACTAAGTTAGTGGAGTATAGGGGGTAAAAAAGATGCCTGTTGTGAAGTCCAAAGACCAGAGTGTGAGCCCTAGGATCAGACATTTACTAACTAACAGTGTTATACTGGACACATCCCTTAATATCTCTGGGCCAGAGACCCTAGGAGGCATGGGTGCTGAAAGGAGAAATCGCCTTACCTGCACCAGCCTACCCACCTCCTAGACCCCACTAGGCTCAGCAGAACAGGTCCCCAATGACCTTTGCCTCCTTCTACCTTTTAACCAAGCACTGACCTCCCATCTCTACTCCCTCAGGAGGGAAGACAGGACCCCAGCTCTACTCCAATTTCAGTAATAATCTCTCACTAGAAAAATCATGGGCTAGGTCCCTTCTACCCCATCTCCTTGGCCCCTCACATCTGGTGGATTAGCATAGAGTCATCTATCTACAATCCTTCAGTGAGACAGACATAAGCATACCTTACCATATGCCCTACTGATGTGGATAGAAACAGTGCCCTAAGAGTTAAAATAATATTGATTGATTTTGTGAAGCCCTTGGTGCCCTAAAGTCTCCCCTTACCACAACTTCCCCTTATCCTGGCCTATAAGATTCCCTGTCCTCACCCCTCATCCTGGGGAATGGGATTTCCTTATCTTATGTCATTCATAGTCCTCACCCTCTGCCTTTATCTTACAAGACTTCTTTATTTTTCAAGACTTACCCTAGAACTCCAATCCCCACAAGGAAACCCTAAAATCATCCTGTATAAGTCTGATCCTTTTCCTATACCATTGCCTTTGTTTAGCTCTTGCTAAATCTCAGGTCCGCTGCTTTCTCGTCAATAAAGCTCCCAATGGCTACAGAGAGGGTCTAAGTGAATTCATTCACATTTTGAACCAGCTCTCCCATCTCTCTCTCTTCAACACTACCACTGTGGTTAAAGGACAGCTGGGCCTTCTCATCTGCCCTGCTACTACACCCTCCCTACTACAAGGCATTGCCAGCTGATCTCGTCCTTCACTCTACACACCAGAGGGCCTTGCTATCAGTTATGCAGGCATACTGTCTTTTTTGTGTTGTCCTCCCCCAATTAGAATGTGAGCTTCCCAAGTAGAGGGACTGCTTTCAGTCTCTGGGACAGAGATTAAAGCCTTATTCCTACCCCACAACACTGATAGCAGTCATAAGACCTGGATTTGAACCTTTACTCTGATAACTTGTTTTGTGGATCTCAAGTGGGCCATTTCCCTTCTTTCGGCCTCTATTGCCTTATCTGTAAAATGGGGGTGATCATTTGCACTACTTACAGAAGTCTTGTGAACAAAGTATTGTTTAAATTTCAAAGAACTAGAAAAGTGGGGGGGAGGAATTTTCTTACTGGTGGGGATTCTTTGGGTGCTAATGGAGGAGATATGAGATCCAATCTCTCACTGTTTGACCTCAAACAAGCCACTTTTCAGTGAAATGAGGAGATTAAACTATCTAAAGCCTAAACTCTCTTTCAGCTCTGATATTCAATAGTTATGTGATTCTGAGATATCTGGGGA
The DNA here is from genome assembly GCF_028372415.1 of Notamacropus eugenii. NCBI lineage: Eukaryota > Metazoa > Chordata > Mammalia > Diprotodontia > Macropodidae > Notamacropus > Notamacropus eugenii. The sequence goes on from NC_092876.1 coordinate 76,901,656, forward strand.
TTTGTTGGGAAATGTAAAGGGATGCATTCCCTGAGCACTGGATTCCCTTGGGTCTTTGCTTGGGAGATTGCACAATGATACTATATGCAAAGTGGGCCAAGGAGTAGCAAAGGAGGAAAAACAGATGACCCCCCCCAACTCCACTAGGCAGGGAGGCCCAGAGGATTAAATCTGTAATCCTCCAGTATCCAGAAGGAAGAAATAAAGAAGAGGGAACCCAAAAGAGCTGGGAATGAAAACAGGTGAGGAAGTTGGACAGTTCCCTGTCCAGCCAGGAAGGGAAGAGGATTAAAGACCAAATCACCTAAGAATTGTTTGTAAGAACAGAGGACACTAAGTCTGGAAGAAAGATTCTGGGTGATACTGATGGGGTTCAGACTCTGGGAGCCTCCTTGAGCTCCCCTGGAAACTTCCCACTTAATCTGGTCTTTCTTACTCAAATCTAATCTTCCCATTTGTTCCGGCAGTCTCAGGAAGCCCGTGGGCTTTTCATTATCACTGTGCTCTGGTCTCAATTGCACTCCTCACCCTTGATCCCATCAAAACCCCATTTCCCCAGGCTGCTGACCACTTCCATCAAGATCTGTATTCATTCCCATACCACCCCTATCAAGACCTCTGGATTGCCCCACCTGCTTCCGACCTAAGCCCTCCATTTTCTGATATCTCCTGATATCCCCTCCTTGGACTTCTCCTCAAGACCCTCCCTAAACCCCTCCTCCCATCACCCTAGACTACCAGACCACCCCCAGATCCCTCCTATAATCTTTTCTATATTTAAGTTCCATCTCGCCTACATGAAGGTGCTCAGATTCGATCCAGGTCAGACTCTGTCTAGCTGGGATTCTATTTGGCCTGCTTGTGAATACAAGTATTACAAATACTTAGGCTCTTGCTCTTTAAGAGTCAACCCAGTAAGGCGAATCTATAATAAACTTTGTCTTTCTTTTACTTTAAGAAGTCTTGAGTCGAATTCATTTGAGCAGGACCCGGCGTGTCAGTATTTCTGGATCCCCAGCACCCTTCAATCTCGTCAATACATCCATCCAACCAGACCCAATTCAACAAGTATTTATTTAAATGGATGTAAATGGGATGTGAAGACAAAATTAAAAACAGTTCTTGCTCTTAGAGAGCTTACTGGGAGAAAAAAGGCATCTGTACAATGTAAGTTGTACAAAAGGCAGTTGAGTGAAAGAGAATCAAGGCTTTTGAAATGTGGTACTGGAGAAGACTTTTTGGAAACCCTTGGACAACAAGGATCAGTCAATACTTAAAGAAATTAAGGTCAAAAACTGAAGCTGAAGCTTATATGTTTTGGCCACATAATGAGAAGACAGGACTCACTGGAAAAGACCCTGATGTTGGAAGGCAAAAGGAGGAGATGGTAGAGAATGAGGTGGATAGATAGGGTCATGGAAGCAATGAACATGAACTTGGACAGACTTCAGGAGGTAGTGGAGGAGAGGAGGTTCATGGTCCATGGGGTCAGAGACTCAGTCATGACTGAGTGACTCAATAACAACTGAGTACATTATATTGTCCATCATGGACAGATAAAGAGAGAGGAAGTTGGGGAAAGAGCAGATTTGTGGGGTAGGGAATCTTCCCTCAGTCCTTAAAGAGGTAGGTCCAACACCTAGCTTCTGGACCAGCCATGAGATATCTGTAGGAACCCAATGACCCTCCTTGATCTCCCCCTTCTTTGAGAAAGCCTAACCTTTCTCCTTTTCCTTGCAGTCTCTCCTTTCAAATTCTCCTCTTTTTTCCCTGCTTTTTTTTCTCTTTATATGTTGCTCCTATACCCATAATTCTTTTGGGCTCAACTCATTAAGTCCAAGGCTTTGCTGTGTCCCCACTGCTGCCACAGATGCTCATTTCCTGCCATCTTTTTAGTTCATATCCTAAAGACTGGCTATGTCCCTTTAAGAATTCCTAGCCTGAAGTCCACATTCTGACTCAAAGTCCCAAATTTCTCTCAGAGCCAAGAGGAAAGGACTGTCGCTCTGAACTGCAAATGCCCATCAGTTCTTAAACCCCTATTACATGTGCATGTATATGCATGTACGTACGTACGTACATACGTATATTATGTCTATATGTGTATGTATATATTTGTATGTGTATATGTATGTATGAGTATATATGTATATGTATACGTGTATGTATATATTATGTGTATATGCATGTTTATGTGTGTGTGCACATGTGTGTGTGCACATGTGTATTCTGCATGCCTGCATCTATATAGACATGTGTATGTGCACAGGTATGTGCATTTATGTGTGTGCATGTATATGTGTATATATTATTTGTATGTATAGGTATGTTTATATGTGTGTATATGTATGTGTGCATTTATGTATGTGCAAGAATGTGTGTATATTATACATGTGTGTATGTGTATGTAGTGTGTGTGTGTGTGTTTGTAAACTGGAATGGGGGGATGAACACTAATAACCAGGGGCTTCAGGAAAGACTTCTCAAAAGAAGAAGCACATAAACAAATAAGAAAGAAGGGCATTCCAGGCAGAGGGGACAGCTTGGGCAAAGGAATGAAGGAGGGAGATGGACTGCCAAGATTTGAAGAAACAAATAGGTCAAGTTGTCTAGAATGGAGATTGTATGAAGAAGGGTAATGTGAAAGCTTAGAAAATGGGCTGGAGCCAAATTGTGAAGGGTTTTAAATGATCATCTGACAAATTTATTTTGGAAGGTCCTTGAACAGAGGAGTGATAGAGTTAGAACTGTGTTTTAGGAAAATGATCTTGGCAGCTGTGTGGATGATAGATTAAGGAGAAAGAAGACTAGAAGTCTGGAGTCAAATCAGAGGTTGTTGTAATAGTCTGGGCAGGAGGGGAGAAAGAGCCTAGACTAGGGTGATGGTCAGTTGAGTGGAGAGAGGGGAATAAAGCTAAGATGTATTGTGGGGAAAGAACTGACAAGACATGGGAGTTAACAAGAAAGCATCCAGGATGACACTGAGGTTTGATCTTGAGTGACTAGAAGGAGAGAGATGCCACAACCTAAGGAAGGAAATTGGGAGGAGAAACGGATTTAAAGAGGAATCAATTAATCAGTAATAACATATGTATTGTGTACCAGGCACTATATTAGACACGTGAGATATGAAGACAAAATGAAACAGTCCCTGTCTCAAGGAGATTCCATATTTTAAGGGGGAAATCATTCACATGTAAGTATATAAGTAGAAGCAGTGAGATTCTGGACTCATTCTTCCCATGCAAATCTGGCTATACCACCCCCTCAGAGTCTTAGGGGTACACTTGAAGGGTGATTTTTACCAGTGCTATCAGCATAACCTCCCATTCTGATGTATTTTCCCCACTGTTCATCAACAGTAATTAGCACTCCAGTTTCATTAATCATCTCACATCAATTAGCTTTACAAAAGGGTATTTTATGAGGGGCAGCTAAGTGACAGTAAATAGAGTGCTGGTCCTGGAGTCAAGAAGACCTAAGTTCAGATTCAGCCTCAGACACCTAATGACCCTAGGCAAGTCACTTAATTCTATTTGCCTCAGTCTCCTCATCTGTAAAGTGATCTGGAAAAGGAAATGGCAAACTACTCCAGTATTTTTGCCAAGAAAACGCCTAAGGGGGTCACGACTGAAATAAAAAATTTACTTTGAAGATATAAGCAAGAACAGAAGTGATAACCATTTCACACACACACACTTGGGTCATCCTCTGCTTTTTACCACTTGGGGGAGAGTAGACTCAAACTTAAAGCAATTTCTGTATTACATTGGTATCACCGAGTTCCCTTCTAAATGCGGTATTGCCAAAGGATTAGTTTTCATCTCAGCTATTTTATCAGAGTTTTCTGCTGGGCATGGCTAACTGCAAAACCCAGCATGGACTTCAGCTCCTGGGTATCAATGACTCACCATCCTGTTCTTTCGAATCACACAAGGTTATAGCTATCTACAGAACCCTACTAACTTAAAACAAGAAGGCATAGACTCAATGACAGTAGAAACATCAGCAGAACCATGTGCTCATGTACTATACATGGGGAGGCCTATCTCCCCACTGAGGAGCACACCCAGACAGGAATGAGGACCAGTTCCTCCATTTGGCCACTTAGTGCCTTTTGAATGTAACCCAGTTGTGACTACATAGCCAATCAACAGTCTATCCCTTCAATTACATGGTTAGTGGACCAGAACCAGTTGTAGAATATGTGTACATGCTCCAAATTATGGAGTATTCCATACCATCATACCTTTCTGGAAACTGTCTCCCCACTCTTCTTCACATATGGATTCCATCAGCCCAACACAGTTTACATACCTACCAGCCCCCATGTTACAGATACAAATAAATATATATAGAAAGCCAATACAAGGTCATTCAGGGGTAAAGGAGGCAGTAACAGCTAGGGATGGTCCTTAAGTTGAAATTTGAAAGAGGTTAGGAATTCCAAGAGATAGAAATAAAGACAGAGAAGATTCTGGGTATAGGAAACAGCCTTCAAAAATATATGGAGGTAGGAGATGAAATGTCAAATATTAGGGACAAAAAGTATGTTGGTTTGGCTGCACTGTGAAGGGAGGTAATATAAGTCTGGAAAGGTAAGGAAGGGAAGAGAATGAGTTCTGTTTTAGGTTATTAAGCTTGAGATGCCTCCACTCAGGTGGAGATGTCTACCAGGCAGTTGGCAATTCATAGGACCATAGATTCAGAGGTGTAAGGGATCCAAGAGGCCATCTAGCTCAATTATTTTTTTTGGAGTAGATAAGGAAACTGAGATTTAGACAGGTTAAGTGGCTTGCCCAATGACATATAGGGAATAAGAGACAGAAAAAGCATTTGAATCCTGGTCCTCTGACATCCTCAAAGCCAATAGTGTCTCCACAAAGTGAAAGCAGAACTCCAAAAAGAGGTGAAGGCCAATTCTGTAAAAATGGGAATCATGATAACTCTTCAAATATTTGAATGGCTGTCTTGTGTAAAAAGGGTTACATGTGTTCTGTTTGGCAAAGGAACAATGAGTATGGGAACTGCTCAGAGGGAAGTGTCTGTTTCATGTAAAGAAAAACATCCTGACAATTAAAGAGATAGTGAAATAAGATGCTCAATAATAATAATATATAAAATAATAACATATTTATATATTGTCTATATTTTCAGCAAGGCTGTCCCCCGTACGTAGCATGGGGTGAGGGTCACTATGTGGCTTGAAGGGAGGTAGAAAAGACATCTCTCCTGCCCCTGCTCTTCTTCAAAGGAGATTTTATTTCCCACCAGACAGGAGGGCAAGCAAGAGGCTGAGGTCAGAAACTTGGCCACTCTGCTCTTCCCAGAAAGAGGGATTACTAGGCTAGAATTATATCTGTCTGCTCTCTTGAGTATTATTTAGTCTGAGGGAGATAGTTTTCAAGTTAAACTTCTGATAGTTATTCACTAATGGGGAAAGGAGGACCCAAGGTTTTTATACAAGGCTTGATTTCCTTCCCACCAAATACTAATTCCACAAGGAACACACATAACCAGTAGCAAAGACATTCATTTATCCAAGGCAATAGCAAAACAGAAAGTAGAGAAAGTATATACAATCTATATCAGACAATTCAGAATGAAGGGGCTCTGTCATTGGAAGCAAGGTAACTCAAATCAACCAAGATAAAAAGTCCCAGATCTCATCCAAGGGGAAATTCCCTGAAGTCTCTACTGTGGCAAGCTGGGGAAAGGGACATGATGGAGGCATCCAGCTCCTCTCAAGTCTTCCCAGAGTCTTCTGCCTTCAACAACCTGAAGTGGATTGGCATCTTCATCTTCTCTCTTGTCAATTGGACCGGAACCAGACTCTAACCTGTGGGTGGCTGGAGCCGAGACAGAGTGAGCTACAGACAGGATGATCAGGACATAAACTTAAGTTCAATTAATTTCAGAGTGAGGGAAATGACACCTAAAGGCAGAAACTGCCCTTCTTATGAAGGAGTGCTTAATGCTGCTGAAGCTATTTATATACATGAAAGGGGTTGGCCCATAATCCAACCATTCTTAGGTCTTGAGACAATTCTCATGGTTGGCATTCCTTGGGACAATACAGGCATTCTTGGGTCCCATGGGAATCGTCATTGTCTCAAGTCTTGGGGGTAGTGATTACGCTTCAGGGTACAAAATCAGAGTTCTATGAAGGGAACAGGAGTGCTGTATCTGGTAGTTACAAGGAACAGGGATTGTGAACATGTGATGGATGTTCCTGGGAAATAGGGGGAGCTCAATTCCTCCGTGAACACCTGGTGCTGGTCCAAGCAGCACACTTTGCCAGAGGGTGACATCATCCTGAGTGCAAAAGATTATTGTTATGCTAGTAGGCTCAAGGTACATCCTGTTTGCTGGGTCTTAGCTCTGGCAACAGGGGTATCTCCAAGATATTTTGGCACTCTTGATGACCACTTGAGGGGGATCTTATAGAAGGAGTTCTTGAGGGGTTGGTAGTGATTGGTAGACGCCCTGCGAGGACCTACCTAGCCCTAAGAGTCTATGGTTCTGTGAAATTCAAATTCATTATGGAGCAAATTACCTGGTGCAGTCAGTCAATAAACATTTATTAAGTTTTTACTATTAGACACTGTGCAAAGTGCTGGAGATAAGAAAAAAAAAGTTAAGATTATCCCTGTCCTCAAGGAACTCACAATCAAATGGGAAAAACAAACAAGCAGCATATAGGAGAGATAGAAAAGAAATAATTAACAGAGGGAAGGCACTGCAATTAAGAGAAGGTGAGGAAGATTTTCTGTGAGAAGATGAAATTATAATTTGGACTTAATGAAAGCCAGGAAGCAAGTAGGAAGTGGATAGAGCACCAGCCCTAAAGTCAGGGGGAACTAAGTTCAAATCCAGCCTCAGATACTTACTGCTGTATGACCCTGGGGAAAGTCACTTAATCCTAATTGCCTCCAAGAAATAAAAATTAAGGAGGAAGGTGAGTAGCTGGAGCAGAAAATAGTCTTCAAGGCATGGGGGAACTAACCAGAGAAAATGTCCACACCCAAGAGATGGTGTCTGTGGGTCAGCTAGGTTATTAAGGGCTCTGAATGCCAAACAGAGAGTCTTATGATCCTGGAAGAGATAGGGAGTCATAGGCTTAATGAAGAATGGATTGGAGTAGGAGAGTAGGGTCTGGCAGACGCACCAGCAGCCAGTGTAATAGTCCAGGAGTAAGGTGAAGAAGGCTTGCACCAGACAGGAGGCAATATCAACACCAGTGAGTCAATCAAGTGGCAAAACTGGAAGTAGAAATTATGTTTCCTGCCTCCAAGGTCACACACCTTTATGTGACTGTCATCCTTGCATTAAAGTAGACTTTTAGTGTAGAGTTAGCCCCACTCCTGGTCTGTCTATGATCTTTCTATGACCCCCTCCTTATGCACACTGAGATCCTCTGTTCCCTATTAAACATTCCAAGGTTTGTGTTCCTGGGTGGGTATTAAATTGAATTTTATTAAATAAATATTTACTAAGCAACTAATAAATTAGTTTTATGTCTAGACCTATCATTTTATTGGTATAAGGAACTCACTGTGTGAAACTCCTACCCCTAGTGAGGATTACCAATGGATCTGCAATTTGGAGTTTTGAAGAATTACCGAAAGTAGAAGGCAGAAAGGTGGTGAAATGGAGTACAGAGCCTGGAGTCAAGAAGACCTGAGTTCAAATCCAGCCTCAGCCACTTACTATGTGACCCTGTACAAGTCACTTACCCCTATCTATCTCAGTTTTCTCATCTGGCAAACCAGTCTATTCTAGAATCTTTGCCAAGAAAAGCCCATAGTCCGTGGGGTCACAAAGAATCAGACACAAATGAACAACAACCTAACACAGGCAATGTGTGTCAGAGAAGAAAATGAATGATAATAGAATAAGACTTTGAGGCTTTAAAAAGGCTTTTCTCATAACATCCCTATGAAAGATCTGGTACAAGAATTATTAAACCCATTTTATAGATGAGGAAAGAGAGACAGACAGATTAAGTGACTTGTCTAGGGTCAGATTCAAACTCAGGTCTTCTAACTATAAAAGGAGTGCTTTTTCCACTATGCCATGCTGCCTCCCTCCAGGATGGGGGAGGGAACAGCATGAGTCTATGAAGTGATTTAATGAGATATAAGACAGGAAAAGTAGGTTTGCTGAAGCAGACTATTCAACCCTGGGGGAGAAGATACGTATATCTTTAAAGAACTCAAAATCTAAAACTAACACCCATCCATACAATCTTTGGAGATGATAGCTCTGACCCCCATTCCATGGCTTCCCCTGCCATGCTGACTCAGTTCTCAGTTCATCCTTCCTTCCCAAAGAGGGCCAATGACATCAGGAGGGTGATGCCTTGACTTGTGGGTGAATTAGATGTGTGTGTGTGTGTGTGTGTGTATGTGTGTGTGTGATTGGCAGAGTTGGCAGCCTCATTCTCTGTCAGTTAATAAAAAAAAAAAAAACAAATGCCTACTCTCTTCCAGACACTGGCTAAGCAGGCAAGGGACAGGAAGAAAGGCCAAAAAAAAACCTGTCCCTGCCCTCAAGGAGCTCATAATGTAATGGAATTCTAACATTCAAGACCCTCAACAGTCTAGACCCAAATGGTCATCCTAGTCTCATCTTCCATTGCTCCTTTACACATTATTTACTCCCCAGTCAATCTGTACTATTGACTCATTCCATATTTCCCAGCCTTGGTTTATAAAATTCCCTCTATGGTTCTGTCTAAAGTTCCCTCTATGGTTCCCCCCTTTCTAAGGATCATTCTGCCTAGAATGCCTCAATCCCCAGATTTAGAGTCAGAGGTTGTTGATCAGTTGTATCCAATTTTCTGTGACCCCTTTTGGGGTTTTCTTGGCAAATTTACTGGAGTGGTTTGCCATTTTTGACTCTAGCTCATTTTACAGATGAAGAAATGGAGGCAAACAGAGTCAAGTGACTTGCCCAAGCTCATACAGCTAGTAAGGATCTGAGGTCAGATTTGAACTCAGGAAAATGAGTACTTTCTGGTGCTGCACCACCTAGCTGCCCGGAGTCAGAGGACTTGGGTTCAAATATCAATTCTGATATTTACTAGATTAGAAGTCCCTTTCCCTCTCTAGATCTCATCTCTAGATCTCCTACCATTTGTAAAATGGTAGGAGAGGCAACCTACATCATCTCTAAGGTTGCTGTAGCCCTAAAGTCTATGAATGAATTCATGAATGAACATTTATCCCATACTTAATATATGCTAAAGTTCTGGGGATAGAAATAGACATTGGAGACAGTCCTTGCTCTCAAGAAGTTCACATTCTAATGGGAGAGACACTAAATAGAGGAAATTTCAGCTGCAAATCAGATAGAAAAGTCCCATGGTCCTTAGAGTATGCTGGCAAAGCTGACTGTGTCTTCTTTAATGTTAATTCCACTGATAAAACCTTATCAGTCTCTGATGTTGAACCATTTGATGATTCCCAGGACTTTAGTGATTAGGACCTTTTTTTACAAGTCTTCTTTCATGAGTCCATGATTCCCATCTGTCAAAATGCTTCAAGGCACAGCACAAATGCCACCTCCTTCAGGAAGCCTTCTTTGATCCCTCAGCCAGATGCCAACTCTCCCCACCTGGAGTTCCAGAAGAATGTGGTTCCTCATATGCTATATGAATCCCACTTGAAATTGGATAGTGGTTCCTGGAGATGTGGCTGTGAGCTGAGACAATGGCCGCACATGAGTTCATATGCTTCAGCTTCCAGTGTCTATGTCAGCAGCTTAGCCATGGTATCCACCTTTGGGGTAAAGGGTAGAAATGGAGAACCATTCAGTCAGCAATCAGACATTTATGAGTGGCCAACCTACTGTGTGCATATTCCTAAGTTTGAGACAGTGGGAGATGCCTCAAGATCAAAGGAAAGGGAGGGGAAGAAACACATACAGCACCTACCATGTGCTCAGCACTTGCTAAGTGCTTTTTACAAATATTATCTGAAGTGATCTTCACACAACTCATTGACCACCTACGGAGGTAGATGCTGTTATACCCTCATTTTACAGTTGAAAGTCAGGGTCACACAGCTAGTAAGTGTTTGAGGCTAGATTTGAATTCAGGTTTCTTGACCATAGATCTAATGATCTACACCACAGAGCTGCCTCAAGAATCTTGATTTTGTTGGCTTGAGAACTCTTTTCATCACCACAGATCACAAACCACATGTCACTTAACAGATGGTCTTTCAGAGCTACTGTGGCCAGAAATTCATCCTCCTGCAGACAACCTGATGATGAACCAACTCTAACTTGGACTGAGCCTGTCTGGTCTCAGAACACAAAGCGTGCAGTCTGGCCCTGGGGACCCAGTGCTCCAGCATTTCCAAAAAAGCTTCAGAAGGTGGTGGGTGGATGGAGTAAGGAAGAGCTGGGCTAGAGACCCACCCTAACACTTCCAGAAGCCCCACAAAGGTGCCCTCTGGGGAGGAAGCATCCTCTCTCCCCCTCTCCCAAGATGTCAGTGTCCTAGGAAAATAGAATCATCTTGATGGAATGTGAGCTCCTCAAGGGAAAATCCAATATTGGCAATGGGTTAGTCACTTAATTTAATTTCTCTGTGCCTCAGTTTCCTCATTGACAAAATGGGGAGGAGAAGGTCGCATCAAATTTTTCCTTATATTGAACCCAAATCTGTCTCCCTGTAACTTACCACCACCATACTCTACCCACCAACACCACCCCTTTCCCCCAAGGTTCCTAGTTCTATCATCTAGGGCCAAACTAAACAAATCTATTTGTTCTTCTACAGGAAATCCTTCAAAGACTTGAAGAGGGTTCTAAATGTGATATGACTTGCAGGCTATTAGGAAAGAAATTACATGAGATCAGGAGTCAGAGGATGTGGAATCCAACCCCAGCTCTACCATTTCATTGGTACATAATCTTAGTCAGATCCCCTCCCTTCTGTGGGCCTCTGTTTCCTGCTTAATAAAATGAGAATTATGATACTTTGGCTACCTACCTCATGTGGTCATTGTGAAGAAACTACTCTGCAAATTTTCCTTTCCAGAGGCAGTGCCAATCATCAGCCTTGTGTCTTCTATCACAAGCATTGCAAGGCTGAGATGATGGAAGGTCCCACCCACTACCTCATAGTTCTGGTTGTCTTTGGGCCCAGAATGAAATCAGTTTTGCCCAGTCCTGGATGTACGGTTCCGAGGAGAGAGTGAGAGACATCCTTTGGTCCCCTGCAGCTTCTGTAGATCTACTGGCTTCATTTCTAGCCAGAATGTCGATGGGGATGACATCTGCTTCCTGCAGCCAGGAACCGACTCATTGTTTGTTGAACAAAGAGTTCTAGCTAAACCGATGGCGCTGGATGGTCTCAAAATTGGGATTCTGTGCACTTCCTGCCAGGATTCTCCACACAGCCAATGTGCATGGGTTTATGAGCCAGTTTGTGGGGTTTTTTTGGTTTTCTGATCTGTTTCATGGGTCACAATGTCCAGACAATTCCTCAACTCCTACTCAGGTCAGGTCATCATCAAGCTTTTATAAATCACTTATTGTGTGCCAAGCACTAATGAGACAAAGAAAGGGTAAAAAAAAAGTTCTAATTCTCAAGGTGTTCTCAGCCTAATCAGGAATATCATGTAACAAAAACTGCACAAACAAGATACGCACATATACATATTCATATATACATATGCATACACATATACATACAAACACACATATATAGTATGTTGTATACGTATATATGTGTAAATATATTATATATATGCGTATGTACATATAAAGTTGGAAATAAGCTGGGTGGAGGAGATCAGTAAAGTCTTCTTACAGAAGGTAGGATTTTAGCTGGAATTCAAGCCTGAGAAGCCAGTAGTGCTAGATGAGGAGGGAGAGCATTGAGGAGGAACAGCATTCCAGGCATGGGAGGATGGCACAGGAAAATGCCAAGGAGTCTGGAGATGTAGTATCTGGTTGCAGGAGCAGCCGGGAGGCCATCATCACGGGATCGAAGACTACATGGAAAAAAGTAAGGTAAAAACAGACTAGAAAGGTAGGAGGGGAAGAAGTAATGAAAGTCTTAAAAAGTCAGATAGAGGATTTCATATTTGAAGCTAGCTGATATGTAGTGCAGTAGGTAGAACACCCCAGACCTAGAGTCAGGGATATCTTAGTTCAAATACTGGTTTCCTAGCTGTATAATCCTGGATAAGTCACTTGACCCTCTTTGCCTCAGTTTCCTCACCTGTAAAATGAGCTGGAGAAGGAAACGGCAAATCACTCCAGTATCTTTGCTAAAAAATCCCCCTGGACAAAATCCATGGAGTCACATAGAGTTGGACACAACTGAACCACAACCACAAATATGAAAGGTGAGCCACTCTGAAATTAGGAAGGCTGAGCCTTGGTCTTTGCCAGGCCTGTTCCTGAAGCCTTTCCAGCCTGAAATCACTGGTCAGAGCTTGTGTTCCACTGGCATTCCAAAATCATCTTCATGATGTTGAAAAATGACTTGAACGAAGGATTATTAATTAATTGTTACCATCATCATCATCATCATGAATCAGGGGAACTGAGGCCTAATCCTAGCCCTGCTACTAATTGCCAGCACACATTACGAATGCTTGGCACATTGTAGTTACTTAATAAATGTTTGTTGACTGACTGGCTCCCCGTGTGACAATGGGCAAGTCACATTCCCTTTCCAGGTCTTTGCCCCCTTCCCAGCCAGAACATTCTATCCTCTCCTTTCATCAGCTCCCAGGGCTGGGCCCCCAGGCCTGGGGTCTCTCTCTCCTCATCTCCATATCTCAATATCCCAGGATATTCAAGACTCAGCTTAAGTACCCTTTCTTCATGGGGACCTTCCCTTATTCCACCTTTTCCTTCCCTCATTGGTTAGGGCTGGTATCTCCTCGCCATTGTTATGTGTTTATTTTATATTTACTCCTCTCGTGTTGGTTGTATTTCCCCCAGTAGAACAGGAAGCTCCTGGAGGACAGGACCTGTATTGGGTTTGTCTTTGTTTCTCTTTGGACCCAGGATAATGTCAGTGCCAGCGATGACCAGTCCTTGATGCATAGCTCTAAGGTAACATCCCATGATTTAGCTCCAAGCTTTGCTTTTATTGCTCTGTCATGTCCAACTCTGATCCCACGGACTTTGTCCACTTAGTTTTCTTGGCAAAGAGACTGGATTCCAGTATGTCCTCATTTTACAGATAGGTGACTGAGGCAAATAAGAGTTAAGTGACTTACCCAGGGTCACACAAGTAGTAAGTGTCTGAGGCCAGATTTGAACTCACAAAGATAAGTCTTCCTAACCTGGTGCTCTAGTGAACTCTGGGCAGCTGTCAGTGCCAGCTGCCCAGAGTTCATTTCTCTGCACCAAGTGCCTTTCATTTAGTGGATAATAAACGGAATTTGAGATGCAGCCTGACCTAGTGAATACAGTGCTAAACTTGGAATCAAGAAAGACCTGAGTTCAAATGCCTCTCACATTGACTAGTTGGCTCCATCTCCCTCAGCCACAAAAGTGAGGGGGCCTCTGAGGTTTCTTCCAGCTCTCAGGCTAGGATCCTCTGAATTAAATTAAGGATAATAATACCCTAGATACCCACTTCACAGAGCTGTTGAGAAGAAAACCCTTGGCAAATTTTAAAGGGCTGTTGATATGTGAGTCACAATTATTCTTAAGGTTCAGGAGGCTTTGATTCTGTTTTCATTTTCTCTGTTCAGTGACTGCAGTTCTGCTGTAGGGTCATTCCTTTTCGATGATTTTCAGTTTCCTTTTCTGTAAAATGAAGAAGTCAAGTGGGATGATCCTGAGCCCTAACATTCTATGGTTGGGCCCATATTTCGGTAACCGGACTGGCTTGCACCGACCAGGAAGCACCAGGCACCAAAGGGGTTTTCCACCCAGAGCCTGTGAAGCTGTTCCATCATCTGTCTCACCACAGCTATTTCCTTCCCTAACAGCGCCTTCTTTTCCTCAGCTTGGGGGAGACTAGACGACAGGCCCATCAGGAATGAGCTGTTCAGACCCACTTCCTTCATTAGGCAGCCCCTCCCCGCCCAGGAATGTAACCACCTAAAAAGCCCTGCTGGGCAGTAGACTGGGGTAAAGGGATCCCAGGACCAGGAGTGGGGAAAGGGGCTTAAAGATTATGGGATCCAGCCTCTTCTTTTGCAGATGGAGAAACTGAAACCCAGAGAAGGGAAACATTGAACCCAAGGTCACATAGAATACGCAGAAATAGAAGGGCTTGGAATGATAATGAAATTAGCCAAAAACGAAACTAAAAACCCAGAGAAGTGCTCTTGGGCATTAGCTGACAGACTCAAGGAGCCCAGTCTGGGTCTAACTGACTCTGAAATTCTGGGCCATGCCCAAATACTTCCTCAAGGGTGGCGCCCCTTTCTCTCCCTTTCCTCCACCCCCACCCCCTCATCCACTTATAAAGTCCGGGAGAAGTGAGACTACTGTTTAAAAGTGAAAGAAAGCTCAGGAGGCAATCATTCCATGTCTTTTGAGAGACCAAGCAGAGGAGCCAGGACAAGAGAAGGAGGGGGCAGAGTTGGTTCTATGTTGTTCCACCTCTCCCCACCTGAAAAACGGAGTCGCTTCTTAGATCAAGGGTTCTCCTAGTCCCAGCCCTGTCCCCCACTTCCTTTCTTCTGATATAGGAAAGTACAGTAAGGCATGTGAAAGGCTACCAACGCCCTTCCCTAGAAGAGCTGCGTGGGAAAGGGAACTGAATCCAGCAGCCCAGCCTTCATTTCAGCTTCCTGGGAGTGGAGGTGGGATGATTCCTGAGCCCCTGGGGCCTTGGATTTAACTCATCTTTGAATGGAATTCTGACCACACTGCCTTGGCCTCTACAGGTCTATCTCCTGAGATCTAGGGCAGCAAAGTACCCCAGTCCTGGTTGCTAGCTGGACTTGGAGTTAGAATACCCAAACTCTAATCCTAGTTTGTCCACCGACCAGCTGCTAACCTCTGGATAAGTCATTTACCTGCTCTGATTCTCAAATATTTGTATCCATTAAATGTGGATAGTATTATTTGGACTAACTACCTTACAGATAACACTTTCACAGGATCCCAGCTCAAGAACTGAAAGAGACCTTAGAGGCCACGTCATCTAATCCCCCTTATTTTACAAATGAGGAAACTGAGACCTGGAGAAGGTTGTAATTTGCCTAAGATTGCATAGGTGGTAAGCATCAGACGTAGGATTTAAACTCAGGCTCTATAACCTCAATCCTGAGAGTGAATCCACTGACATTTGCTAAGCACGTTGTGCCTGGCACTGTACTAACAAACCAAAAACCAAACCAAACAAACAATCAAACTGTCCCTGCCTGGTCTCAAAAAGCTCTGACTGTAACAGAGAGACAAGATGCCAATAACTTTGTACAAACAAGCTACAAAGATAGATAAATTGGAAATAAACTTAGAGAAAAGGGAAAGAACTGGGGAAGTCTTCTGGCAGAAGGTGAGACTTGGAGAAAACCAAGACAGATCAGAGGCAGAAGTAAGAAGGAAGAGCCCTCCAGGCATGGAACACCTTAGTAGGCAGCCCTTGTGAAGTGACAGTGGTCAGGAGCAGCTAGGTGGCACAGCAGATATCGAAGAAGGACCTGCATTCTAATCCAACCTTCCACACTTACTAAGATTTTTTGAACTCAGGTCCTCCTGACTCCTGCACTGGTGCTCCATCCACTGCACCACCTAGCTGCCCTACCTTAAAAATAAAAAAGGAGGGAATGTAGAATAATGAAGAGTGTACTCTGAGGAGTCTGAACCAATCTTGACTTTGATGGGAAGGGTATGATTCTTTCAGCTCATTCCTGCTTCTGTATCAGTGAGCATCACAGCCATAAGTCATAAAGGCCTTCCTCTGCCCAGTCTGTTTCAGACATGACACTCACTAGCTGTGTGACCTTGGGCAAGTCACTTTACCCCAGTTGCCTCATCCTGGGTCATCTCCAGTCATCCTGATGAATATCTGGTCACTGGATTCAGATGGCTCTGGAGGAGAAGTGAGGCTGGTGACCTACACAGCCCTCCCTCACTCAAAACAAAGGCAAGTGCAAGTCATGTCATCATTTCTCTGATGGCATGGTCTTCTTCGGCAACGAAGGACGAGCACACACACACACTTACTAGCTGTGTGATCCTGGGTAAGTCACTTAACCCCAATGGGGGTGGGGGGTGGGAAAGTGAGTGACTGTGAGTGACCCTCTATTGACCAGTCCTCCAATGATGAGGTTGGTCATAGCAAGGTTGGTCATAGCAGTCAGTATCCATTTAGAGACAGAAGATACCTTAGAAATCACATAGCTGCTTCCATGGTGTCTCTCCCATTAAAATATAATCTCCTTAAGCTCTGGTGCCACTTTTTTGTCTTTGTTTGTAACCTCAGGACTTAGCAGAACACCTGACACTTGGTGTTTAATAAATACTTATTGACTGTTACCTGACTGATGTTCCTTCCAGCTCTGTGAATCTATGAAATTATGCCTAAGCTACAAAGTTTCCATTTGCATTGGTGGAGGGAGTTTCCACATAGGAAGTTTCCACACACTAATTAAATTCTTCCCCATTCCCTCCCCCCACCAAAAAAAAAAAACCAACCCAACTTTGGTTCTGCTATTAACTTCCTGTGTGATCCTGAGACAGTTGCTTTCCTTATGGAAGTTTTACTTTCTTCTGTAAAATTAGAGAGTTGGAATAGTCTTGTCACTCAGGAACCTACTGAGTCTGACACTGAGATAATTCTTTATTTCCCCCAGGGAAATTTCGGCCTGGCTGGCCAGGCTGCTCCTAGAACTACAATCTGAAGGCAAGCCAGCCCCGGGCTGTCTGGGGGGTATTGCTTGTCACCATCCACAGTTGATTGTTGAGTTTCTAAATATGCTGTTGGCCCAGGAAGCTGGAGGCATAAGAGGTCACCTTACAATTGGGCAAGGGAGACAGGCCTTACATAGTAAAGAATGAGCCAACCAGAGATGAGGGCAAAGAGCTAAGCGCCAACTGAAGGCCAAATGCCAAGTGCAATTGGAGGTTAAAGAGGGGGTTGTTCCGCTTAATAATAGTGGCTGAACACTGTGTTCCAGATGTGGACACAGCAGGACCATGGCTTCCTCTGACCTCCTCTTGGGGGAGGAAGACCTCCTCCAGTCCCAGCCCCAAAGACCGGAAGAAAGTCTTTTGTCTGAGGACGAAAAAGCTTCATCATCAAGCTGGCTACTGAGTGATGAATCATTTGGCCACAACTACTTTCAAAGACCACCTAGCAAGGGGAAGAAAAGTGACCTAGGTTGATGGATACTTCTAGAGAGGTAATATGACATAGTGAATAAAGTGCTAGAAGACTTGGGTTCCAATCCACCTCTGAAACTAGAGGGCCGTGTGATCTTAGACAAATCACCCCACCTCTCCCAGCCTCAGTTTCCTTTTCTGTCAATTAAAGGGGTTGGAATTAAAGGCCCCTCCAGTTCTAACTCTGTGATTCTATAACGGATGAAATTATAAGCCCTGGAAATATCCAAGAAATAATCGGTATTCTGATAACATTTTAAGGTTCACAAAGTACTTCCCTTGCAGTTCAAGCACTATTTCCTGCATGAGCCTTTCCTGATTCCCCTTATTCCTAAAGGCTTGCCCCATCTGTACTTTCTATATACTGATATAAAAGCATATTATTTCCCTTGATAGAGTGGAAACTCCTCAAAGACAAAGACTCTTTCATTTTTGTATTCCACCTTCCAGAACCAAACACAGTGCCCGGCACATAAGAAGTGCTTCCTAAATGCCTGTTGATGGATTGATTGGGCAGCCTTGGGAAGCAGGCAAAATCATGACTCTCATCCCAATGTATAGAAGGGGAAGTTAAGAATGGGGACTGAAACTCAGGTCTTTTGACTGTAAGACCACTGTTTTTTGCCTTATACCACAAAACCTCAAACTAACATAAGTAGAAATAAACACACACCACAAATACACACACACACACAACACAAGTCACTGAACCCTCCCTAGACATTTGCTGCAAGTTATCACAGATGGTGGGCAACTACCTTGACCCTGTTCCTCAGATATTTTACTTTCGTGAACGTTTTAAGCAATTATACTCAATTCAATAAACATTTATTAAATGCTTATATTCATCTATATTCAACTGTACTATACTCAAGGTACTGGAGTCTTACACACACACACACACACACACACACACACACACACACACACACACACACACACACACTCTAGTTCTTCCCTTCTAGAAGCTTCCATCCTACTGAGGCATGGATGTCAAACTCACCAATTTTGTGGATAGAAGAAGCTTGAACAGATAATTAATTGGACAATGAATTAGGACCCAAAGAGATCTCAACAGACTGGAGCGCTAGGGTAAAATCTAACAAGATGAAAGTGAAAAATAGGAGATGTTAGATGTCATATTAAAGGCAAGCATATAAATACATATACAAACACAGAGACACTCTTAGCTACTCCCCTATACACACACACATACACACACACACACACACACACACACACACACACACATACACAATCTTGTTCATAGGATTATAGAATCCTAGCTCTGGAGATGGAAGGGACCTCAGAGGCCAATCTTGTAAAATTTCTTCATTTAATGGTCAAGGAAGCTGAACTTCAGAATTGACATGACTTGGCCAATGTCACACTGATCCTGCTCAGAGGCAGAATTTGAACCCAAATCCTCTGCTTCCAGAGTCAGTCCCACCCTTTCCACTGTACCATACTGGTCAAAGGCCAGCATCCAGGCATCTCTCCTCTCCTTCCCTTCCTCCCTAGTCCTCTTCCTTCCTGCCTTCCTCCCTCCCTTCCTCTCTTCCTTCCTTCCTTCTTTCCTTCTTTTCTTCCTTCCTTCCTTTTTCTCCCTCCCTCCCTTCCTTCTTTCCTTCCTCCCTCTCTCCTTTTCTTCCTTCCTTCTTTCCTTCCTTCCTTCTTCAAGAGAGTGCCTGGGGTTCCTGCCTGTACCTTGAGAACCTCTAAGAAAAGTTTTCTTCTAAGTCCTACAGAAGGGAATCTCTTGTGGAGGTGCTCAGCTTTCCTGCCACCAGTTCTTTTGCTCACCCAGTTCTTCTTACTGGGACATATTTGGGCTCAAGGAATGGAATGATAAGGCATCATGATGGAATGCAAAGACTATTATCCCAGAATTAAGACCTAGTTCCCAGGTCTGCCACCAACTTGCTGTGTGACCTTGGCTAAGTCAATTCACTTCTCTGGGCCTTGTTTCTTTATCTGTAAAATGAAAGGTTGGACTAGACGACCTCTAGACCCCTACCAGCTCTGATATCCCATGTTTAAGGGCCCTCCCACCTCTGACATTCTGTATTCTAAGTTCCATCCCAGCTCTGATACTCTGTGTTCTAAGGCCCTTCTCAGCTTTGATGTTCCCTGTTCTAAAATCCCCGCAGGCTCTAACATTCTACAGCCAATTTTTTGGATATCACAGTCAATGAGACATTCAGGGTCCCATGATTACCCTTCAGGAAATGCTATGAAAGCTGACATTGTGTTCTTCACAGGGAAAACTAGCCTCTGAGTACCTCCTGCTCAGACCTGTGGGTTTCCATTATGTCTGAACCTCTCCCAGAGTCTAGGGAGCCAGGAGGATACCAAGTCAACAGTGTTTACTGACATTTGGAAAAAGTGAAGCTATCTCACACCCCCACCCTCCCCTTCACTTCCCAATGAGAGAAAGGCCTAGCTGTTGGGAAAGGGGGGAAGAGGTCCTTGATTTTCTTCTTTGGAAGGAATGAGGCAGCCTGCCATCCTCCCACCACTTGACCCTCTGCACTCTGGTTCTGCTCTCCCACTTATTCTGACTCCAGGAACCCAGCTGATATGTTGAGTCAGCAGGTAATTTGGAGACAGCTCCAGAGGTTTTTGCTGTCCGTCTACCCATGTGTTCAGATGTGGCTGATGTTTCAAGCGCAATTCAGACCTCCATATCGACTTCAGGCCCTCAGAGTCCACTCCATCCCATTCAGGGCTCTCTCTCTTATGGCCCTGAGGTTCAGAAACAACAGGATTTCTGCTCTGAGCTGACTCAGGGTCCCCCTCACCCCAATCCCCAGCTCTGCCTACACAGAACTATCCCACCTGGCCTTTCAATGAGATCATTGGAATGGAATGGCAATGGAAATCCTAGAATTTAGAGGTCATTAAGCCTAGCCTCCATATTTTACAAATAGTGAAACTGAGGCTCAAAGACAAGAAGTGCCTGCCTCTGAAGCCGGGAAGACCTGGTTCAGTTTCACCATGGCTTTGTGACCCTGGGCAAGTCATTTAACCACTTAGTATTCTAGGGAACTCACTAAAACTATAGATTGCAGAGAAGGTACTGATCTGAACAGGTGGGGGAGTTTCCCCTAAAAAAGACCACCCTCCACCATCCTTATTCCTTTATCCTATTCAGCAATTAGATCTAGTCTAGCCAGTCTACAGTCAAACATCCTGGCTGCTTCCTCAAGGTGCATTTTTGATAGATATGCTCTAACCCACCCCTACCCCCTCCTCTCCATCTCCTTTCTTTTCTAACTTCCTGAAAACTGGTCCTGCTACTTCCACAGCTCTGATCAAAAGCCAAACTTGTCCTCCCTCCAAGGAAACAGAAGGAAAGGAAAAATAGACCACACACAGAATTTAGAGACAAAAGGGAATTTAGGGATAGTGTCATCCACTCTTCTCCTTTACAGAGAGGGAAACTGAGGCCCAGAGAGATGTGATGCAGAAAGGCAGCACAGGGTCATGAAAAGCACACACTGAATCTGATGTCAAAGGAGCTGAGTACACATCAGTAATCAGTCATCCAGTCAAAAAAACGTATTAAATGCCTACTGTGTGCTAAGTACAAAGTGCTAAGTACAAAGAATAAGGATCTCCTAGTCGAATGGAGCAGGCCACATGAAAACAAATGTACAAATAAAATTTATACAAGATAAATTCTCTGGCCTCAGACACACACTAGCTATGTGACCTCAGGCAAGTCACTTAACCTTTGCCTCAGTTTACTCATCTGTAAAATGGGGTATAATAGTAGCACTTACCTTCTAGAGTTGTTACGAAGATCACCTGAAATAATAAAGCACTTAGTATAGTGCCTGGTACATAGGCTATCTAAACACTAGCTATCATCATCATCATTATTATATTACAATCAATAAAAGCAAGGCATTAGCATTAAAGGGGATCAGGAAAGCCTTCTTATAGAAGATGGGACCTGAAGGAAGCCAGTAGATAGAGATGAGGAAGGAGAGCATTCCTGGTATTGGGGACAGTTAGTGAAAATACATGGAGACTGGACATAGATCATCATGTTTAAGCAAAGAGGTCCGTGTTAATGATCCCCAAGTAGCCCAGAGTAATGGAACCCAGAGTACATGGGAATGATAAGATAAAAGAAGCCTGTAAAGGTAGGAGGGGGGCAAATTATGAAGGGTTTTGAAGGCCAGACAGATAGATTCTAGAAGTAATGGGGGTCCCTGGAGTTTATTGAATGACATGGTTAGACCTGTGCTTACCAGCGGTGTGAGCTTTGATAACTCATGTAAATTCTTAGATCTTCAAGTTCCTCATCTGTAAAATGATGGGGGTAACCTAGCGGACCACTAAGGTCCTTTCTAGCTTGAAATCCATGATTAGGAGCTGCGTTTGTAAACACCACAGCTATTGAGTGAATGAATCAAGATTGAGATCCAAGTTGTTTGAATATAATTCTTTTTCCCTTCTGCCTCTGGTAGGGATCCCACTGAAGCATTGCTAGTTAACCTCTGTTTTCAGACTACCTTTCCAGGTTTACTTAATAATAACCTCATCTGTCCTATTTCCAACCAAACTGGCCTGCTGCCTGGCCCTGCTATATATGACATTCTATTTTCCACCTCCAGCGTTTTGCCCAGGCTGTCTCCTATACCTGGAAGCCTCTTCCAATAATTAGAGCTCTCTTAAAATGACCCCCTCCTCATTTCCACCTCTTGGAATCCTGGCTTCCTGCAAGGCTCACTTCAGGGGCTACATGAGGCCTTTCAAATTACCCCCTAACTCCCCACCCCTGCCAGTGCTCCCCTTTCCTCACATGTCAAGTACTTCAAATTAACTTTGCATATAATAATAACTAGCATTTCTATAATGCTTTAAGGTTTGCAAAATGCTTTACAAATATCTGAAATTTTTTAATCAAATGATATATTTATCACACATTATTTGAGCCTCAGAACTCTGGGAGATGGGTTCTATTATTATTTCCATTTTACAGATGAGGAAACTGAGACAGAAAGAGGTTAAACGAGCTGCTAAGTGACTGAGGCCAGTTTTGAACTCAGGTCTTCCTGACTGAAGGGCCAGCATTTTATCCCCTGAACAACTCAGATACCTCTAACATACATTACATGATAATACATATGTTTATATATATATAGTTATATTCACTTATAATATGTAAATATATTACATATAATTATATATTATATAAATATATATTTTTATATATTATGTTTATCATGTGATATGCACTATATGTGCTTATCTGTGTATCCCTCCAGTAGAATAAAATTCCTTTGGGATAGAGACCATCGATTTTTTTCTTTGTATCCTCACTGCCTAGTCCAGTACTTTGCACTTTAATAAACTCCTTAATAAGTCCTTTAATAAATGCTTGTTGAATAAAGATGAAATGCTTGTATGGTCCAAGGATTTATATAGTCAAAGCACCCGGATCCACATAGTTAGTGGCTTTTGATGCCAATTTATTAACTTGCTCTGATACTAACTATATTTGATAAATATGTCATATTTATACATGACCATAAATATATATACATATGACCATAAAGACCATAAATGAGGTCTTTGGACAAAATTAAGGCACTTGGATGATCTCCAAACTCCCTCTGGCTTCAAATTCCAAGCTCCCTTAACCTGAATTCCTCCATGGTGACAGAAATAACACCTATCATCAGAACAGTGAGCCTCTTGAGGTCAGAGACTGTCTTTTCTCTTTGTATCAAGGCACTTAGCACAATGCCTGGCACATAGTAGGCAATTAATAAACGTTAGTTGACTCCTGCTAGTCAATAAGTCTAGAGTTGCAAGAAAAAGGATGTGGCATCAGTAACCCAGCCAGGGAGTCTGGATTAATACTGACATAGAGTCATCTCTTTAAAGGGAGAAGGTAAGTTTTGGTCTCCTAGACTCCCTTTTGGCTAAAACTCTTATGTGAAAGAGATGGAAACCTGGGTGTAGTTCTGGGCTCCCTCTTCCATCAGGCTTTTCTCCTATGTCCAGTAGGGTCATCAGGCTTTTGAGCATTTTCTCCCTCAGGTGGAAAGCCCTGGAGTATGATGGCGCAACCTATGAGGGCAAAGAGTCCTGGGCTGGCAGTCCGTCCTGAATAATCCTGGTTCTCCTACTTGGTCACTCACTACCGGTTCTGAGCCAAGTCATTCAACCTCTTAGGGTCTTGGTTTGTAGGTTTATAAGGTCTATAAAATATGGATGGAATTGGACTATTAGGGGTTCTTAACTCGTCGGTGTCATGGACTCGTTTGGCAGTTTGGATCAAGTCTCCAGATCCCTTCTCAGAATGATGTTCTTAAATGAATAAATAAAATACATAGCATAATGAAGGAAACCAATTATATTAAAATAAAGAGGTAATTTTCCCCCATCCAAACTCATGGATTCTCTGACATCTATCAGCGTTCCTTGAGGATGTATGCCAGGTTAAAAACCCCTGGACTGCCTTCTGGCCCTCTGTCATTCTATATAGTCTAATGCCTTTCCGGAATAGGAGGGGAAAATAGGGGGCAGGAGCCCTTGGAAATTCTGCCTGCGGGCAGAATGCGTTTATTCCAACCCCCTCGCCCACGATCCCCCCGCTTATCTCTCCTATCCCCAAGCAATGCGGAACCCCAAAGAAAAGTATAATGCTGTTTCTAGCCACCGTTGCACTGAAAAGGAAGCAGTCTTTAGGTGGATTCCCCTAACCTAGAGAGGGTTGCCGGTAAATGACTCCACCAGACAAACGTCCCCCACCCCCTCCCGCTCTGGCTTCTTGCTGCAGTCCCAGGCGTTGGTCCCTGGAATCCCGATTCGCGAAGCCTGGGCCAGCACTGGCTCTTCAGTTGTGGGCGTTGGGGTTTCTGCGACTGCGCACTGGCAGGGAGTGGGGAGGGGGCTGCAGAGGAGGGATTGTGGGGATGCCCTTGGTTTTCCTGGAAAGACGTGGATGGCGGTGGAGTTTCTATGAGGCACCCCCCTCCCCTCGCAGACAGAGAGGACCGCCTCCCTCTGTCCTCAGAAGGACTGTTGGCCACAGATGCAGGGATGCGGGACTGCCCCTGGGTAGCAGGATGACTGGCGCAGCCAAACAGCTCCTGCTTCACGGATTTGAGGAGCCCTTCCCAACTCTGGGAAAGCTAGCTCTTGTACACGGCGATGCCTGCGGCTGTTCTCACTCCGCAGTTCTCATCCCCCGTCCCGTCTCCCTCTCTGCATTCACCTTTGCTAGTAGACTACCTTATGCGTAAAGCCTCTGTTTCCTCATGTCAAATGAGAAAGGAGGCGAGACCAGATGATTTCTAGGTCCTCCTCACTCTTAACATTCTACGTCCTTCCCAGCTCTTTCAATCTACGTCTTCGGGTCTCCTCCAGTTCTGACATTTTTTGTTTCATGTCACCTGAGTGCACTGAGGCACTGTCAGCTTTGATCTAAAGCAAAGCAGACGCTCGTTTTAAGAGTACCGAGCCAGGAAGCGTTCCATTTGTTTAGTTTTACGAGCAAGATGAAATTATGACAGTTATGTCTGTCAGCATGCAGGGGTGTCATTCAGTTCCCCGAGTGGAAGGCAGGCATGAATTTTTTCCAGCATGTCCTGGGATTAGTGTGTTGGGTTCCTGCCAAGGATCTCTACCATCCTCAGCAAGGCTGGTTTTCCCAAATGTGTGACTGTCAGCTCTGCAGTGGTCTTTTATTGTGCAGTGGAAAGCTTTGGCTACTAGATATTGGAGGGAGGAGGAGAAGAAGGGAGAGAGGGAAGAGAGAGAGAGAGAGAGAGAGACAGAGACAGAGACAGAGACAGAGACAGAGACAGAGACAAAGAGACAGAGAGAGAGACAAAAGAGAGAGACAAAGAGAGAGAGAGAGAGAGAGAGAGAGAGAGAGAGAGAGAGACAGAGACAGAGACAGAGAGATTCAGGGCCACAGCAAAAAGTGTAGGATGATCAGGGTAAGTTTTCACAGAACCACAGGTAACAAGTACACTGCAGAGGGAAAAGGGACTTCTTTTCCCATGAGGCTTTTAGCTACAAGAGCAGGCCTGAATAAATTTCCAGGACTTAAATTCCTATGGGATTGTGTGCCTGTGGCAAAGGGTTATTGAATACAAAGGCAGATAGAGACTTTGGAGAAGGGAAGCTCCATGATGACCATGGTCATGACCACACCCAGTGCAGAAAAGGTGGCAGAGCTAAGAAGTCTTCTGGCTGGCCTCCAGGAGAAGGTAGAGGAGAACTGAGAAAGAGAGTGAGAGGAGAGTTCCTGATGTGACTCAGCTGGTAGAAACTGGCAGATGCTCTGGGTGCATAAAAGAATCTTCCACCTTCTGTCCAGCCACACTAGGACATTTGTCATACCCTTTCCATACCAGAATTTGACTCATTGTTTTCCCTATGAATCACTCTAATTCCTGAAGTGCATGTGCTGAGATTGCTATACCTCTTCCTTTTGTAGTACAGGCTCTGGGCTCACTATTCCCACTCCCCACTAACAGGTACAAGTCATCAGAGGGCAGATGGGTACTGTTTCCCTCAGAATTCTAGGAGTCACCCTGAGGGGTCTAGGGTTTTCACTTACCCTCTTGCTCATAAGCTCCCATACAGTATGTTCCTCCTAATATCATTTAACCAGTTAATATCTCCTGAATATCAAGTAATATCAATTAGCTTTTACAAAGGAATAGTGACTGAGAAAGCATAGAAAGGACTGAAGTACAAAAGCGCCCAAATGGGGAGGGAAAGGTTTACTCTGCCCTCTATACGTGAACTCTGTCACTGGGGAGAATAGACTTAGATCTAAAGTAGTTACTGAAAAACATTCCCTTCTCCCCATTTCCCAGTCCTGGGAGTCTTTTTCTCTCATTGAGGGGTACACACCATGTTCACTTTTGAGTGTGGCGTAGCCAATGGATGAGCTGATCTCTTGCCACACAGATTGTATCCCAGCTGCCAGGTCAATTCATTGCTGTGCTGAGTCAAGCTGGTAACCCCTCAGGGCTGGCTCCTCACCAAAGCTGGCTACTGCTCTTACTAACTCTGGTTGCTGAAAAAGCTCATAAGGTCTTAACCTGTTGCACTTCATCTCCAATATTCATTCACCTTAGATCAGAAAAGGCTAAACAGACCAAAAAGCAAAACAAAACCAGATATACCATGCATTCATGGACACATGGTAGCCATGTGGGAGAGAGACATTGATGTCCCACCCCAAGAAGAAGACACAGGAATGGGAGAAAAGAGTTTGTCTACTTGAGCCTCTTGTATGCACATTCTCAGTCCAAGACCCAATTAAAAGACTTTTTATCATCAAGCAGTACGCTGGCAAGAAACTTTCATAAAATATCTTCACCTGCTCTGTAGTGGGGGGTAGGTTGGGGGGAACTCCTCTATTAGACAAGCCCAGAAACAGGCCCACAAAATCTCCACATGGGTTGGTACCAGGCAGGACAAATTATGTGTGCTCCAGGGACTAGACCCCTGCTACCCAGTCTCCCCATTATCTTTTAACCTTTTAAGTCCTGATTAAATGATTTACTTTTACAATGCATGTTGTTTCTTGTCTATACTAATATAAGATACAAACTGTGTTTAAATGATCTTAGAAGTTCCCTAGCCAGAGCTGAGTGGCATTAAGGTTACACATGGAACATCAGAATGAAAAAGCAACTTAAATATCTTCATTGCTTCAACACATCAATAGATTATCAATCTCAGCAGCAGCACATCCTCTCCTTTGGAACTGACTGCAACTCAACCATGATTTCTTATCCTGTATGATTCTTGTCCATGTTTTTTGCATAGATCCCCTGGAGTGGCTATACCTACATGCCAGAGGTTATTGTTACACTTCTTGGGTACCAAAGGAATATTCAGTGTTTTCATATGTCATCTCTTTTCCTGACCACATAGATAAACCATCTTCATTTCTGAACATACAGTGCATTTCCTTGATGATATCGTATGTACAGATCATCAGTGAAACATACTACTTGCATATACAACGTGTTTCTCCATTACGCTTTTGGTCCCCTCAACTTTAAGGATTTTGTGATCAAAGTAGGAGGTTGTGCTGTTGTTTCAGGATATTTACAATCAGACTGCAGACTGAAATATCCTGTTGTGTTTATTGTTCATGAATTTAAAAATAATTGATTCTACAGAGCAAAACATCCTTTAAGAGTTTTCTCTATCATGCCTATATATCTTACCATCATACAGGATTCCTTAGTAAATGCACCTATAGAGATAACTCTGTTGAGTGATGCTTTGTCTATTAAGACCAAACAAGTCATAAAATGAAAAGATTTAGGCATCAGTAGCTTGTACAAGGCCCAAATAGGAAACTTCCCTCCAAATGGTAAGGTCCTCCAGATGTCCTTGTTAACAGATCATACTGTGTTGATCACATCAATCAACAGTTAATAGCCAGTAACATTTATCAACTACCTACTATGTGTCAGGCACTGTGCTACAGGCTGTGGGTATAGATACCAGAAAAATAATCCCTGACCTTAAGAAGCTTACTGACTAATGGGAAAAGATAATACACAAAAGAAAGACTGAAATGGGGTGAGGGTAGAGGGAATGTACGCAGCACAAGGACAAGGGGGAGAAGGAAAGAAGTCCAAAAGGAGTGCAGAGGGATGGGAAATAGGGAGACATTAGTCCTGTTCTCTTCCTTAAATGGAGAAGTTTATGTTTCTATCTTCCAAGCAGAGGGGCAGAGGGTACAATTAACAAGGCTGACTGGATCTTGTAAGGTGGTGAAAATTCCCCCAAAGATGAGTTATGGTGAATATGGTGAAGTCAAAGAAATGCAAAATGAGTGCTGTCCTAGAAGTCAAAAACGACACCAAATTCCAGAACATTAAAGGGCCTCCCAGACGAGATTCACAATTATTCAAAAACTTAAATGTCAATTAGTCCAAAACTTTTTATTTTCTATATGAGGAAACTGAGGCTCCAGGAAAAGAAGTATATTGTCAAAGATCACACAGTAAGTTACTGGCACAATCAGGTATTGATCTGGTCTCCCACATCTCTGCCCAATGATCTTTAGACCACACAACACTGCCTCTCAAGTTTTCTATACAAGCCAACCAGAGACACAAATGAAGGTAAAAAAGGTAGAAAAACTCTTAGCCCAGTTTCGGGAACACAACAATTTGGGGATTGGGTCCAGAAGACTAAATACTCTACTGTCCACTGCAAGCTAGCCACTCAAGTACCCAGGCTTGTCTCCACCCCCTTGGATTTGTGACGAGACTTTTCCCTCAGATCTAGAGTATTTTGTTTGCATCTCTCTAACACATTTAACAGGTGTTATTGAGTAGTATGGTTATCTGTGTTTGTGTCTTACCCTTCATGAAACTGTGAGGTTCATGAGGGCAAGGGCAGTGTTTTAACTAAACTTTGCATCTTTTCTAGCATGGAGAATAAATGTATTTCTCATTATCTCTCATGTCGGATATCCAAGATCCTATATCCAAAGTCTGTTGATTTCACCTTTGCAACGTCTCTTGAATATGCTCCCTTCTCTCCTCTGATGCTGCCACCACTCTGGTGTAAGTCTTTGTAACCTCATGCCTAGATTCTTGCAATAACCTGCCTTGGGTCTGCCTTGCTCAAGTCTTTACCCCCTACTCCAATCCATCCTCCATTCAGCCTCTAAAGTGACTTTCCTAAATGTAATAATGGGAGTTAAAGATCTGCCTCATCCATTTATAGACCTCAGGTGGAGTCCGTTAAGGGAAACTTGATTAGGGGAGACTTGTTTTGTAGGAAGGCCCATACCTTTTGTTATTAATAAGGCACTGAGCCAAGAGGGTCATGTGGCTCTGAAAAGTATATATATATACTCTGAGGTGAGGTTTTACTTTGGGACTTACTCTTTGGAAGAAGGTTTGTGTGTCAGATGAGACTCTGAGTAGCCTTAAGGAGCCCCAACTCCCCTTGAAAACCCAGATGTAGGTGTTTCTCTCTCTGGTAACTATGTATGTATGTAATGGTCAGACAGTTGGATCTGTTTATCGATCTGTGATGTATGTATTGCTTATGGTCAGACAGAAGCCCTATCTGTTGGTCTTTATTTCTCTGCTTATATATTTTCTGTTGTCATATGTAATTAAAGAAGATTGTTGAGCCCTCATAAGTTGCTTTCCTTTTAGAAAAGCGGATCTAAGAACCTGTCCTAGCAAGCCATCTTGGATGTCAGGGTTCTTGCTGCTACACTAAAGCAGAGGTCTGACCATGTTACCTCCCTATTCAATAAACTGCAGTGGCTCCCTATGACCTCCAGGATCAAATATAAAACCCTCTGGTGTTCAAAATCTTTCATAACCTAGCCCCTGTTCCAGTCTTCTTACTCCTCTACACGTATTCTTTGACCGAGTGACATTGGCCTTCTCAATGTTCCATAGACAAGACACTCAATCTGTTGGCTCTGGGCATTTTCTCTGGTTCTCTCCCATGCCTGGAATGCTCATCCTCTTCATCTCTGCCTACTGTTTAAATCCCAACTAAAATCCCATCTTTTACAGGAAGCCTTCCCCAGTGCCTCTTAATGCTGATACTTCTCCTTGTTAACTCTTTCCTACTTATCCTGTAAATGGCTTATTTGTGTTTGTTTGCTTGTTGTCTCCTTCATTAGATTGTGAACTCCTTTTGAGACTCTTTTGTCTTTTCTTTTGTATCCTCAGTATTTATCCCCTGGCACATAGTAAGAGCTTAATAAATGTTTACTGAATTTGAATTTCATAGAAACACAGACTCAGAGCAGGAAAGGACCTCACAGGACATCTACCAACCACTACCAAACCCTCAAGAACTCCTTCTACAAAATCCTCAGCAAGTGGTCATCTAGCTTTTGCTCAAAGACCTGTTGTTCATCCTTCATTTTCAGAGACCCGATGACATCACACAGGGTGATGTCCTGACTTGTGCAAGAATTGAATTTAAGTGAGTCAGAACTGCACAGTCATCAGTTTCACCCTGTCTTCTAGAATCATCAAAGTCCAGTGACAAGACAAAATTTAAGACAACTGGTAATGGACTAGAATGCAGTGGATGACTTTAGCATCTTCAATGTCTGACCAAACTCTAAGTACTCCACAATGCCTTGCTTCAGCCACCTTCGTGGCCATTGGAACAATTTGTTCTCATACAGCCATTATATTGGGGGAAGTCTTCACATGCTTAAGGTAGACATCACCCTAACTCAACAGGTTTGAGGCTTGTTAGTTACCCTCAAACTGGTTTAGCCCATCTGCTGATATGGTTTTACCAAAGTGTGGTCACTGCACATGTTATAGCTTCTTGGACCCACAGGTGAGAGTTGGGTGGTAAGTTTCTTTATACTGAACCTAAGTCAATCTCTCTGCATCTTAGTATCACAGGAACCCAGATATAGAGTTAGGAGATACCTTAGGGGTCATATAGTTCAATTATTTCACATTCCAGATAGGAAACTGAGGCCCAGAGAGATGAAGAGACTTACCAATGTCATACAACTAGTAAGTGGCAAGAGTCAGGATTAGAAACTGATCTTCTGAGATTCTTTCCACTGTACCATGTTTATTGCTCTAAATTCTGCCTACCAAGGCCAAGCAGAACAAGTCTTATGTTTTTTCCCCATACATGAGCCCTTCAAATACCATGCCTTCTCTTCTCTTGAACATCTCCAAGTCAAATCAAGTCAACTAGCATTGATTAAGTGCCTACTCTGTTCCGGGCACCATCCTAAGCACCATTTCCTTTGACTTATCCTACTATGGTCCAGTCTCCATCATCACCATCTGGTCATTCTTAGATTTTAAAGTATTATCATGGTATACAGATAGAGATCCAGCCTTAGAGTCAGAAGACCTGAATTCAGGTCTTGGCTTTGACTTACTGTGTAGCCATGGGCCACCAAGTGCCCCAGGTAGCTCTGCAAGACAATAAATAAAGAAGTGATGGTTCCGCCTTGGGGGAGGGAATTTCCACACAGGGTGGTCCCTAAGCGGGTGAAATCACTGGTCCGGATGAAAAGCAAAATCCCAAAGATACGGGAGGCTGCGTGGCACAGCAGAAAGGGTCTATTTTACGGTCAAAGCCAAGGGTAGCCACTTCCTTGGTCCTCTCTCCTTGTCTGGAGCTACCTACCTCAGAGAGCTGAAGGTAGGAAAGGCTGGACTAGTTAGGTTCCAGTTCCATCCGTTTCCCTCACTCAGAGTGAGTCACTTCTCCTGATGAAAACCTGAGCTTCAGGTTCTTCTGCGAAAGGAGAGTGCTTGTCTCTCTCAGGGTGGCCAGGAGGAAGACACGCTGCCAGCTTTGTGTGATTGTGAATGCCAAAGCAGAGGGGCAGCCGCCCAGAGGCCAGCGTCCCGTCCTTGGGACCAGGACGGTATCACTACTAACATGGATCGGGTCAAAGAGAAAGTGGGACGGAGAAGGCCCGCGTGACTTCGGACGAGTCCCTTTCGCTTTCTGAGCCCGCTTCCCTCAGCTGAGGAGATGACCTCCGCTCGCGGCGTGGCCCAGTCCCCTCCCCGCGTCTCTGGACCGCAGACCCCCACACAGCGGGGCAGGTTGGGGCCACGCCCCCCCCCCCGACTCGAACCCTGCCCCCCTCCTTCCCCCCCTCATCTCCATCCCAAGATGGCTGCTCCGAACCACGTGACCCGCACGGGGGTGTGCGGCGAAGGGGGCGGCCGAGGAGGGGGGGGGAGGGGGAGGAAAGCCCTGCCCTTTGCCTGCCCCTCGCCTCTCTCCGCTCGGCCCAGCCTCGCTCCTGCACCGTCCCTCCCCTCCCAGCAAGCCGCTCGCCCCCCGCCCCGCCAGGCCGGGGGTGCGGTTTGTGAGGTGTCCCGGGGCGGGCGCCTGCGCAGTGGGCCCCGCGCCAGGCGGAGGCTATATAAGGGCTTCGCTCGCGGCCCGTCTGATTCTGGCTGCCGGAGGGCGGAGGAAGCGGACGTAAACACGGACGGGCACGTAGCGGCGGCGGCGGCCGGGCCGAGCCGAGGCTGAAGGGAGGCGGCCGGCGCTGAGGGGAGGGGTCGGCTCTGCGTCTTGGCGAAGCCGCGGCGCCATGGGCTCCGAGAAGGACTCCGAGTCCCCGCGCTCCACGTCCCTGCCGGCGGGCGCGCCGGACCCCAAGTGCCGCGGCGGCGGCGGCGGGCGGCGGCACCGCTTCCTCTCCAACCTCGTCCTCCTCCCCGCGGGCCGAGGCCGCCGGGCCCGGGCCAAACCCCCGCCGCCGGCCCTGGCTCCGGCCGAGCCCCCAGCGCCGCCCCCGCCGCCGCCGCCGCCGCCGGCCCCGCCTGAGGCGCCTCCCGCCGAGCCCGCCCCGGAGGCCGAGGCCGTGGCGGCGGCCCCGGCGGCGGCGGCGGCGGGCGAGGAGGGCCCCGAGCCCGGCGGCGACGAGGTGGAGTGCCCGCTGTGCCTGGTGCGCCTGCCGCCCGAGCGCGCCCCGCGCCTGCTGAGCTGCCCGCACCGCTCGTGCCGAGACTGCCTCCGCCACTACCTGCGGCTGGAGATCAGCGAGAGCCGCGTGCCGGTCAGCTGCCCCGAGTGCAGCGAGCGCCTCAACCCGCACGACATCCGCCTGCTGCTGGCGGACCCGCCGCTCATGCACAAGTACGAGGAGTTCATGCTGCGCCGCTACCTGGCCTCGGACCCGGACTGCCGCTGGTGCCCGGCGCCGGACTGCGGGTGAGCCTGGGCTCCTGCGGGCTTCCCTGTAGCGGAAGGCGGGGCCGGGGGCTCGCCTTCTCGTCGCACCGTGGCAGTGGGAAGAGGCTGCCCCAGGGGGACGGCAGGTGGGGGAATCCCAGGAGAGGAGATTGTCTGTGTGCGGGGGGATGAGACCAAACCCACAGGAGGGGGCAGGGGAATCCCCCCCTCTTTTGGACAGGTGATTAGGGGCTGCGGCTTTCTGTCCTACAAAGATCAGGTTTGGACAGAACGATGGAGAGAGGAAGAAGGGGCACAGCCTTAGACCAAAAAGAAGGGGGATTGCCTCAGTGGGGAGGTGGGCTGGGGCGCTTCTGTCTTGGGGCAGTAAGATCCTTTAGGGTACGATGCCATGCCCAGCAAAAACTGTCTGACACAAAGACCTTTGAGGAGGGGGTGGCTTGCCCGGAGAATGAGGGATGGTGCAAACATCATTTACAGAAGGGGAGGGGGTGTGTGGTTACATCATCAGTAGTGGGGAAAGCAGCGGTACTGGAGCAGCGAGTCCAGGGAGGTTCCACCAGGCCCATAACGGGCAGCATGTTTGGGTTGTGGGTGACCCACTGGTTCTAGCTGCCCTGGCAGAGGCAAGGAGATGGAAAGGCAAAGGAAAGTTGAAATGAGGATGCTGAAATGCTGCGTGGAGGAGAAAGAAGCTCCTAAGTTAGTTGCCATTGAGACGTTCCTGATGGCAGACAAGTGTTTGGTGCCCATGGTGTGTTGAATTTTTGACAGTCTGAGAAGAGTGGGATGGAGAGTTATACTCTGTCCTGAAGATTTCGGTTCTGTGGCTTTCTCATCTGATCTGAGCAACCCTAGTGTATTCTCGGTGCATCACTAGAAAGGACCTCTTGTTCAAGTGGCTAGACTACAAGATTGGGCCTTGGGATATGCCTTGAACCGTGAAATATGACCTTGAACAGACATCAGGATTGAGGCTTCGAGGCTTAATGAAAAAAAGAGTCCTGAATCTGGAGTTAGGAGACCTGGGTGCAGATCCTTCTTGGATTAGCTATGTGACTGGGCAAATAAATCAATTAACCTCTCAAAGGTTCTATTGCTTCATCTGTAAAATGGGAATAAGATTTGCACTACCTCCTAGGGTTGTTGAGGAAAGAACTATATAATTGTTGGGAGGAGGAAGGAAGGGGAAAGCTGTTGTGATAAAAATGTAATTCTTTAGTAAGTCCTCACAGTAATCTGCTTATAAAGTTTTTTCAAAGGAGGAGACTAATTGTAATTTGCTTCATGCCAAATTTCACAGAAAAGTGTCATTAGGAGAAATGGACATCATTACTAAGGTATCAGAAGAGCTGAGTTCTTTTTCTGACCTGTTTTGAGATGAGTATATTATTTAACCAGGATAAGATGGAGTTTCTAAAGTTCTGGGAGATATTGTGGCCAAAGGTACTCTCTATATCTGTGGTAGATGATACCTGCTTTCTGTTGATAAGGACCAGACTTTGTAGTCTTGGGTATAGTCTTTTCCTTTGGTTGGCATTTGTTATTGACTTTGAGATGTTGGGGGAGGGAGACTAGTTAAACTTTTTGGTAGTCAAGCTTTTTAACCGGAAGCAAAAGCTTGTAAATTAGTATTAGAAGACTGTGCACACTTTCCCTTATCCTGTTTATTTCTAAGGAAGAAATGGGACTGCATCAGTCTGGTTCACCTCTCCATAGGACTGCTTTTTGCATCTGATTAATCAGATACTATTTTTTTTTTCTTCCCCTCACTTTTTTCAGTAACAATTGACAGAGTTCAGTTACAGACATGATAACTCACATTTCCATAGCATTTTCCTTACAGCTCTGTAAGGTGGGTTAATACAAGTGATGTTATGCTCATTTTTAGA
Source organism: Notamacropus eugenii (assembly GCF_028372415.1). NCBI lineage: Eukaryota > Metazoa > Chordata > Mammalia > Diprotodontia > Macropodidae > Notamacropus > Notamacropus eugenii. Next base: position 76,936,554 of record NC_092876.1, read on the forward strand.
AAAAGAAACCACAACTCAGGCAAGCAAAATACTACAATCAGGCCTGAAACTCGAGTCTCCTGATTTCCCATCCTACCATGTTCGATAAATAATTGTTAAATTGACTTCAGTATTTTCTATTGAGTTTGGTGATAAGAAGTATCGGTATTCATCCTTAGTTTATGAAAAAATATACTTAGGTGGATCTGTGATCTCATTCATCTGGATGTTTTAGATTGCAGTTTAGATTCCTTGACTGCCCATCCTGTGTCCCTATTCTCCCAGAAGTTCCCAATAGGCCATCCACCCAACATACTGGAAGGTTTCCTTCAACTTTGCAGATAAAAGAAATGATAAATATAAACAAAGCTTTTAAAAAATATGACTACCACTCCATCCTTAAGATTTTCTAAATTATTTCATCTCTACGTTCTCCTCATCTCTGAAATGAAAGCTTTGGACTAGATCTCTACTGTCTCTTCTAGCTCTGACTCTGATAATGGGGGTTGGGGGGAAGAAGAAAGTCTGACTTAGAAAAATCAGCACTTGTCAGTGAAACCCCCCAGTTCATTATTGGATGTTGTGTCAAGTTGTGGTAATGGAACAGAGCTGAGGCTAATAGAATTGGGGTCTGTTTCAGACTTCTGACTTCATTGTCAGCATTCACTTCATGTTTTTCTTCCGTTATAAAATAGGCATAATTTCTACCTCACTTGTGAGTCTTAATTAATGTTTGCAAAGTGTGTTGAAATTTTCAGTTGAAGGTGTCATGTAAATACACAGTAACTTTGACATTTTTTTGCTTCCCAAGTGAGTAAATTCCTTGGGATATAGCCACTAGTCCTTCTTCCTCTCTGTCACACTGCCTTTTCTGTTGAATGCCCAGAGATTTATCATCACTTCCTGTATTCTCAGACAAGGTTGGTATGATTGGTTTTTGTTTTAAAATGAAGATCATGTAGATCACAACCTTAGCCTGGCATGGCATGCAGTAGGTACTGAATAAATGCTTATTGATGGTGACAGTGATTAACACAAGCTGTTCCCTTCAGCTTGGAGCATAGAGAGTTGGAGCTCTACAGATTTTCCCAGCCTTGAACCCAATATCCTTTCACTCTACTCTTCATCCCCCAAAACTGAAGTTAGTGGGACCAGATTGGGAGAGGTGTGTGTGTGTGTCTGTGTGTCGTGTTCTTTGCTCTGTTTATTCCCAGTTACTAACCGTTTTAATAATGACTCAGAGAGCAGAAATTATGGAGTGTTTTTCCTTCTTGCTTGGTTTAGGAACCATTTGTTAATGGTCAGTCAAGCCATGCCACAGAATAGATGTCAGAGTTGGGGATAAGAACGTATGTTTCCATATGTGATAGATACTTATTCAGTCATTGATTGGTGAGGTCAGGAGCTCATTGCCCCACCTTGTCATACTTTACGCAAACTGGTAAAGTAAATTGGGAGAAAGTGGCCCTCAAATCACCTGCAAAATAGTAAGTGAAAAATATTTAGTGGAAGAAAAGTGTAGAAAAGTCCTGAGTTTAATACCAGGACCTTGGCTCTAATCCTGGCCCTGCTGCTTAATACCTGTATGCCTTTGACCAGGATACTTCACTTACCTTGCAGGGTACCTGCCTCAGTTCTTCATCTTGTAGAATAAAGGGGTTAGTCTGTATGACTTTTAAGGTGTCTTGTAATTCTAAATATATGAGTCTAGTTAGTAGGTTAAAAAGTATTTAGTAGTAATGGTAATTTACCATATGTTTTTTGGGCAGATTGGGATTTCTGCATAAGTCTTCTTTTTCTCCATTTGTCCGTAGATGACAGAAGGGGAGGTAATTGGTTGAACTCCATTTGCAGAATTAAGAATAGGCAGTTATGGCTTACTCAAGATCACAGGACGAGTCAAGCAAAGCATAAAAACCAGTTCTCTTGACTTGTGATTAGGATTGCTCACGCTGCCTCTCCCAGGCATCCAATACATTAGTACCCAAAATTTTTATGTAAGACTTTGTAATTTTTCAGGGCCAAAATACAAATACAAGAGGGAAAAGACCTCAATTACTGTTTTAGACTTATTTTTCATGAGAGCTAGTTTGTATGGACAGCAAGAATGTTAAACATTGTTGCCTAGGGACAGTTTAAAATTGGCTAGAATTGTGTCTCTTGTGGCCTTGATATACACATACTATTCTGGTAGTTAACTGGAAGTTGTCTTGGTCCTCTTATAGTGTTATGTTGTGTAATTAAATCCTATAAATGTCCCTACCTCAGAGTTTAGTATTATGTATTAAACCTGGGAAGATTGATTGTGGAGATTTCAGTGAAATGAAACATGTGCTAAGACTATTTTGTTCATTTAATTCCCTTTCTAGTGCAAGGGAGACAAAGTAGTATGATTTGAAGAATTCCTCCACTACCCAGAAATGTCTTCTGGCCAGGCTTTGAATTAGGTATTATTTGTAGAAGATCCATGGTAAAAATCTTATCCTGTAAAGGGTAATATGTTAACCCATTGGCACCCACTAAATTGATATTACAGATTAGTTTTAGATTAATTAATCCTGAAACATCCTTCTCATCATGTTCCTTCTTTATTCAGAAGCTGGTCAGTTACTCTTATTGTCTAGAAAATAAAACCTAAACTTTTTAGGCCTTACAGCCCCAAATTCCAAATGTCTACAACATCTTCTGCTGCTCACAGAATGAACAATTCACCCCAGCCAGGATTGTCTAATAAATTCTTAAAATTTTTAGAGCTGAAAAGGCCCTTAGGGTAATCTAACCAGAACTGGACAGTGTTAGGTGCCAGATGGTGCTCAGTTTTTTTCAGTTTACCTTCCTGCAGAGTCCTTATTCCTATCCGTAGCTCAGACTAGGAATGTGCACTTCATTCTTCCTACTTGTGTATTCATTTTACTAACATTGAGAAATTGAAAATGCTGCAGCATCACTTAATATGTTTGGGGGAGGAGAGGCCCCAGTCTCTCTCTCTGACAAACAGCCTACACTGTACCTGTCAGGACGCTTGGGCTTTGCTTTTTGCATAGGAGAGACAGAGGGCAGGGACACAGGAGTCATTGCTTGCTTTTTTAAGCCTGATGCCTGCCACCACTTCAGTGTAGCCTGACCACATCAATGCACAATGATCTCTTCTCCGGTGCCTTTGTTACATCTCCTCAAAGGAGTTGAGAAATAAATATTAACCATGTCCATTCAGTCTTTAATTTTTCCTGTTTGTGCTTCATCTTCTCGACTCTGTCATCAGAGGTAAGGATCATCATACACTATGTCTTTGACCCCCAAACTGAGAGTTTGTCATAGGAACAGCTGATGACAGTGGAGAGGGGCCTGGTCAGAATGGGTGTTGAGAAGGGGAGATTTATAGGTCTTCACCAGGCCAGCCTTAATCTTGATGTGTTTCATTGTTTACCATTTGATCCACAGTGTCCACCACACTTTTCCTTTGTACATGCTCTGAATCTTTTTGTAAGTGGCTAGTTATACTGGCTAGAAATGGAAAAGACAGACATAAGATAGGAACAAGTGTCCTTGATAACAAGGCTCTGTTGTCACATAATCAAAGATCTTTCTCCTAATGTGTATCTCCCCGAGCCCCTTCCAGGTCAAATCAACTCTTTGATGTTTGACACATTAATAATTTTCTAAAGTTTCAGAAATAGTATAAAACAAAATGAATGAAAAATGCTGTTGAGTTAGTGTGTGTATTCTCTTAGCTTGTGTTGAGGAGTCATCTTAGTGTGATAAAGCAGTTGACCTAGAGCATCCAGGTTCAGTTCTCTGTCCTCTCTTGTGTACTAAGTTGGGTGACTTTAGCTTAGGGTCCCTTAAGCTCTTTGAGCCAACTTTTTGTCACCTGAAAACTGAGTGTAATCTTTATATTCCTTTGCTCACAAGAGGATTGTTTTCTGTAACTGAAATGCAGTATAAATGAGTTGAGCCAGATGAAGCAGAGGGGAGAGGGAAGGCCTCTACTGTTAAAAGAACCAGATGCTTAAGACAGATTTGGTTTCAAATAGGAGTTTCTCAGGCAATGGTAGAAGGAAAGAAAAGGTAGCCATTTTCAGAATTCTTCTGTGAAATCCTAGGGCTCAAGTTAGTATCAGAGTTTGCAGGAAACAGAGCCAAAAGACTGTTGTTGATAGAATTCTGATTACTCCCAGTTCTATAAGTACAGTAGTCAGTAGCACATCGGATATATAATTTCTGTGTAGATGATTCCCATAACTGTGTTTCCAGCCCTAATTTCTCCTTAGTGTCAGACCTGAATTACCACTTGCTTTCTGGATGTCTTTTAGTCGCCCTCGAACTCAACATGTCCCAGACAGAGCTCATTATGTTCCCTTCTGCCGCTCTTCTTGCCTTTCCTGTTACTGTCAAGGCCACTGTAACCATTCTCCCAGTTTCTCAACTTCATTCTCATCCTCTACTCCTCTAATTTACTTCACATGTCTAATCTTTTGCCAGGTCTTGTCCTTTCTTCCTTTCCTTCTGTCATTTAAGTCCCTGTCTCTCCACTCACAGCCACCCACCCTAGTTCAAGCCCTCATTACCTCTCCCTTGGATTATTTTAATAATCTTCTAATTGGTTTCCTTGCCTCCAACTCTCCCTGCTGCCTCAGCTGCCAAAGTGATTTTCCTAAAGTGCAGGTCTGACCATGTGTCCCCTTTCTGTCTTTACTCACTAAATTGCAATGGCTCCCTATTAATCTGCAAGATAAAATATTTTAAAGACCTTCACAACATGGCCTCTTCTGCCTTTCTAGTTTTTTTATCCCTATCTACATACGCTTAAGATCCAGCTGTGCTGGCCTAATTGATGTTCCTTACATTCAGTCCTTCCATTTCCTCACTCTTCCCTTTTCCCTGACTGTCTCCCATGCCTGGCGTGTTCTCCCGTCTCACCTTTCCATTTCCCTTTTCCTTCCGAGATTATCTTCCTGCACATCGTTAATTATATAGCATGTTGGCTTTACCATTAGAATGTGAGCTCTTTGAGGACATTTACCCCATTTTTTCTTTTCTTTGTATCCAATATGCTTAGCACAGTGGTTGGCACATAGCAATCAATAAATACTTGTTGACTGAGAAAAGATTGTGTTGGAAAGGGATGCCAGATGGTACTGGAAAGAAAATAGGGATGTATCCTATAAAAAGCAACTAGGGGTTGGATGGAATGTTACCTGTGTGTGTCTTCATTTTGTGAGTGGAAGTCAAGGATTGGAAAGAGTTGTGACTAACTAACCCAGTATTATGCATTGAGTCAATTAGCTTGGAGATATGGAGGTCTCAAACTGGAAAACCCAGTAACTCTCTATCATAGCAAAGAATTACTATAACTTTTTGGTGTGCTTTTGACAGTTTGCGTTTACATAAATTTTTATGATCTGCAAAGTGCTTTCTTCATCCTATCTGTGAAATTGAAACCATGTAATCCAGAACACAAAGTGTTATATTCTTTTCTATTTTGAAACTGCAGTGTCCTGCACAGTCTCCAACTTGTGGTAAGTAGTCTGGCAGGCTGGTAAAGTGCTTAAAACCTTGGGCTGACCACCAAAGAATCTGAGATTCTTTTCTTCAGAGAAGTTAATTAACTTTTCTTGTTTATTAGAACTTTTGTCCTTTTATCCTATCTTCTTAAGACTAAATAGTAGACTTGTGACTTTCTTCAGGAGAAATGTTTGTCTTTAGTAATTATTTTGCACCTAGATATCTCACATTCATGGTGAATTTGTTCAAAACTCCCACAGGATATGAATCATTTGTAGCGTGACACATTTACTAATTTTCCATTTGTTCTCCTTTGAAAGGACTTTAAGATAACCTGAATTAGCTAGTTAATTAAACAGACTTCTCAAGAAATCCTCAAGACCCTTACCCTTAAAAGCAATCTGCAGAAAATATGGTGAAGCTGAGAACTAGAAAATAATAACTAATACATATACTGTGTGCCCAGCACCAGGCTAAATGCTTTACAATTATTATTTTATTTGATAATAGAAAAGACCCCATCTTTATAACACTCTAAAATTTGCAAAGTGTGTTCCCCACAATAACCTCCTGAGCTAGATCATAACTGACATTTCTGTTGCATTTTAATGTTTCTGAAGCACTTCTCACACATTGTTTCATGCAAGTGTGTATTTTCACCACTCAAAATCAGTCACCTAGCATTTATTAAGCACCAACTGGTTCCAGGCACCAAACTAAGCTCCGGGTTTACAAAGAAAGCCAAAAAGCCATGCCTGCTCTCAAGGGGTTCACCTTCTACCAGAGAGACAACATGCAAACAACTGTACAAACAGGCTAAATTTAGGATAAATTGGGGCTGAACTTAGAGGAAGGCACTGAAATGAAAGAGAGCTGGGAAAGACTTCTTGCAGAAGGTAGGATTTTAGCTGAGACTTGAAGGAAGCCAGGAGATGGAGAGGAGGAGGGAGAGCCAGTGAAAACACTCCAAGTCAGGAGGTGGAGTGATCCGAGGAGAGCTAATGTAACCGGATCTTACATGGAAAGTGTGGAGTGGGAAGTTAGGAAGGGACCAGGTTGTGAAGGGCTTTGAAAACATTAAAAAGGATTTTATATTTGATCCTGGAGATTATAGAGGACCACTGGAATGTATTGAATTGGGGCTCATGGACAGGCCTGTGTTTCAGGAAGATCAGACAGCTGAGTGGATATAGATTGGAGTAGGAGAGAGACTTGAAGCAGGCACATCTTCTCAGCAGCTGTTTCAGTAGTCCAAGCATGAGGTGTGATGAGGGCCTGCACCAGGGTGCTGGCAGTGCCAGAGGAGAGACCAGGTTCCTGAAGGACATACATGGAAGGTAAGAAGGACAGGACTTGAACATTGACTGAGAGGAACAGAGGTGAAGTGATTTGACAAGGAAGAGAGGCACATAGCTAGTGAGTGTTTATAGCCGGGATTTTCAACCCAAGTCTCCTGGTTCCAAGACATTCAGTTAATGCTTTTTCTGCTGCTGTCCTTGGGTTCCTGCCTACAACAGGACCCATCCATCTGTCCATCCTTAGTCTTAGGAATTGGGAATTAGCTCAGACTTTGGGGGCTTGGCTTCTTGTATGTGAACTTCCTTCTAGCTGTCATGTAGTTAACAGCAATAATAAAAGTAACTTGATACTTGAACCATTGTAAGGCTTGCAAAGCATTTACATTACTCCTTGCATACATTGCAAAACATCTTTGGTAATGACATCTGAAAAGTGTAGAGCAAGCCAGACAAGCTGCAGATGGACAGTTTCCTATACAGTCCCCTCTGTGTATGGCGATGCTCATTTTATTTACTGTTTCAGTGCAGAATACATCAGATTGTTATTAAGAGGATGAAAAATCAAGTTGAACTTTGTAATGGAAAACCTAACTGCTTTTCTGTAATGAGCCTGTCTTGGTTCTTTTCACTTTGCTTTTTTCCCCTCTCTCTTTCCCAGTGGTCATGGAAGCAGTGCCCAAAGAGAGGTTTGTGCGCGTTCTCACAGGCTAGTTTAAAAGTGGCCTGGCTGATTTCCAGGACTCGCAACTCTCTTTTTTTCTGGTCTGTTTCTTTACAGTGTTTTTAGTTTTGCTTTGTTGTAAACCGAGATCTGGTTGGTAGGAGCTGAATATATGACATGTTGTTAGGTCAGCTAAGACTACCAAGGAACTCCAGAAAGGCTTAACAGAACTGCACCATGGAGTCTATTAAATTTGTGGTTGTCTGTAACAGTAATAATCATGATGAGGATGCTTGGTGTGATAGAAACTCAAATTTGGAAGGAACAATTACAGATGCAGCAGTGCTGACAAGTTCCAAATTGGCTTTGTTCTTTACGCAGAGACTGTATATCAAAAGACTTAAAATCAAATGAAAGAAGTGACCCTCATGTACTATAATCAGATAATTAAGTGGTGTTCTAAGATTCTGGTGGCTGAAATGAAACAAGTAGTCTCAGTCTCAAGGATTTGGGGTTAGGGGGTTTGAAGCAAGATCTGGAGAGAGAATCTAGAAAGAATTTCCCTGAGAAACGATTGATCATAGTTAGATTTATTGATTCTCCTTGATATAAAGAGCTTTAAGTGTGCTCCCTTCCTTCAGTGACCAGGCAGGATGTGTGCCTTGGCTTTAATTTCCTCTGTTTTAACGTTTCATCACGCTGGGTTCCACAGAGCCCCAGCATCCTCCATGATGTGACTAGGGGATTTTTGTGAGAATATTTCCCCCTCTGAAAGAATAAATATGAAAATATGTGTCTGTATCAAGAAATAGTCATGTGAAAGAATTTGTATGAAAAAAGATTCCTCTTCTTTTACTCCAAAATTTCTCTAGCCCTACTTAGAGAATATTCATCTGTTTTTCCAGACCAGCTTTATAAGTTCCTTCAATACATTTTAAGCCCCAAATGTTCTATGGCCAGATTAGTTGGGAAAATGCTTCCCTGTCATCTAATACAAAATTTGTGATCCCCCTAAAATATAACAAACTCAGAGATAATTATTCAGCCTGTAATGTATAAAGCTTACTGTATAAATTGCTATTGAAGCAATTTTTAAAATGAGACTGGATTTCATCTGCCTCATTGCAGGGACCGCTCACCCATACCACAGATCTTTTGGAGTATAATGAAGCAACAGGGAAAGGTCATTTTTAGTCCAAAGTAGGATCATTTCTGACTAAAGTACAGGCAAATCTTTTGCACTCACAGATGGGATGTGGCCCAGGTCTGCAGTAGGTTTTTTCCCCCCTTCATTGGCTGCCATGGTGGTCTGCCAAATACAGGGCTGTCCATCTCTTAGTGCCAGTCCCAGTGAGAGCATTCTCACCTTACTGGTGTTTCTTCCTGTTTCCATACTCAGCTATGCCGTTATTGCCTATGGCTGTGCCAGCTGCCCAAAGTTGACCTGCGAGAGGGAAGGCTGCCAGACTGAATTCTGCTACCACTGCAAGCAGATATGGCATCCGAATCAAACATGCGATATGGCCCGACAGCAGAGGGCACAGACTCTGCGAGTGCGGACCAAGCACACTTCAGGTCTCAGTTATGGCCAAGAATCCGGGCCAGGTACGGTTTCTTCCTCTGGACTTAGAACAACACGAGTCTTAATACTGAAAAAGATGTCCCATCTATTAGGCTGGGCTTCCTGGGACTCAAAGATGTTCCTTTGATACCTGGCAGTGATTTTTATTTGGCGAGTTCTTCCGGAATGTTGCACACTCTGAACAGCTTAGCTGCTAATACACAGCTTCCTCCACTGACTGGTAAATGTTCTTCAGCCTGAGTAGCATCAGAATCACCACTTAGATTATTTAGTCCCAGAACCTGGTCCTCCTTCTGTGGGAGACCTCAAAGCTAAGAGACCAAATGGATAAAAATATGCTGGGTATTTTTTACACACAGTGAAAAGAGAGGGATTAGTCTGGGTTAGGTGGGCCTTTTAGATCTGTCTGCTGTTTTTCCCATGAGATTAGAGTGCATGACTGATTATTATTAATGATAATAGCACATTTCTATAACACTTGTGAGGATTACAAATCTATTACCTTAGAGCTGCCCAGAGTAAGTAGGTGGTAGTACAATATTCCAATTTTTAAAATGACAAAACAGACTCAGGTTAAATGACTTGCTCGTGGTCATGCAGCTGGATCTGGGATTTGAGCTCAGGTTTCTTGATCCCAAAACTGGCACTCTCTCCATCACACCAAAATAATTCATAGAATTGTAAAAGATTCAGGAAGTGCTAGGGTATTTCCATAGCAGTCTTCATAATGAACCTTCAAAGGTGTGCCACACATTTAATTCCAGGCTTTTACAAGTAAGATGCTAACAAGTCCATTTAAATGTGTAGCTAAGTTTATTGGCTTTTATAAATCTCATTTTACTGATGTCATGGGGAGAGGGGAGGGATAGAGTGAAAAGGGAAGATTTTAGCATTTAGTTTTTCCTGGCACAGATTCTTCAGTTGTAACATGCCAGTTATGGGCTTATTGTGAAAGTCAGCAGGAACAGACATGCTGCAAAAGCATACTCTCAACTCTTTTCGTTTCAGTTTGGGAAATGCATCATTCCCTAGTATTTTCACCCAAGGGCTATGGGTTTGTTCAACATCAGTCATGATATTTGAATGAAACCACAAAATGAGTCTGTTCTCCCAACTTTTTTGCTTTTTTTCCCAAAACAAAAATAAGTCCATTTCCAAACTTTAGTTTCTTGTGGACCCCTACTCTGGGTTTTTCCATGAGCTTTTAGGTGGTGGAAATTTTAGTTCTGTGTTGACCACTTTTCTCTTAAAGAGAAGACTTGGATGCTCTAAGGAGCCCTTGTGCTGGGTACAGTGACTCTCAGTCATTGATTGGCTAGTCCTTTCTGAAGTGTAAACTTAGAAACAGGAACATGAGTGTTGTTCCCAAGTCTAGAATCTTTGTCTTGGAACTTCCTGCCTTTCTTTTTACCTCTGGATTATTCCTGGGGAACTGCATTTAAGTCCAGCCAAGTTTGTTTCTTTTTCTCTCCTCTGCAGCGGATGATATCAAGCCATGCCCACGCTGCAGTGCATATATCATCAAGATGAATGATGGGAGCTGCAACCACATGACCTGTGCAGTGTGTGGCTGTGAGTTCTGTTGGCTCTGTATGAAAGAAATCTCAGACTTGCATTACCTCAGGTGAGCTGGAGGAAGCAATATCCTTGTGTGGGTGGGGAGGCATGGAAGAAAAGTGGGTTGGTTTGGGTTTGAAGGATAGGGGGGAAACCCTACTCAGAGTAGAATATTATCTCTAGGGCTTAGCCCTGTAGTTTTTGAGAAGCCCCCAAAAACATTTTCTCTCTGTTCCTTAGACATTGAATTTTTGTGGTAGAGAAGTCAATCATCATTTGCCAAATAGTCACTGGGCACAGAGACTGTATGAAATACCTTAAAGGGACTTTCAAAAGTGTACACAAAAATGTGTACCATGTAAATGTGGGAGACTGCAAGGGGATATGGGGTGCTTCTGAAATGGGTGATGTGTTAGGCCTTGGGAGGGGGAGATCAGTCCAGGAAAGCTTTCATGCAGGAGTGGAGTTGAGGGCAGGATTTTTTACAGTTCAGAAGGATGTGACCTGCCAAGGGAAAAGTGGAGGAAAAAGTACCATTGCCTTTTATGAAGGTTAGAAGGTAGGAAGGTGGCAGATTTGTTTTGTCTGGCTAGAGCAGAGAACTCTTGAGAGCCTATATTCTGTCCTTGTCCCTTGTTCTGGTTTTATGGTAATTCTCTGAGCACCCATTCTTATAAGTAGCTGTTCATCAAATCAGAACTGTTTGCTCTTTAAAGAGAGTCCTATTCTAAACACAAAATTCCCAATAATGCCAGCATTCCTTTTTTCCATAGCCCCTCTGGCTGTACGTTCTGGGGCAAGAAGCCGTGGAGTCGGAAGAAGAAGATCCTTTGGCAGCTGGGCACCTTGATTGGCGCTCCAGTGGGCATTTCCCTCATTGCTGGCATTGCCATTCCTGCTATGGTCATTGGCATCCCTGTTTATGTTGGCAGAAAGGTAAGGCATGTGTGACACTATGGTGGGCACTGGGTGTGTGCCTGAATGAACATTTAATATTTGCTGGGTAAAGACAGAAAGGGAGAAAACAGGAGCCAACATCACAGAGCTCTCTGGAAACCAGCTGGTTCTGGGATAAAAATACCTTTCATTTATTAAATGGATTTTCTTGAACCCCATGTGATCTGAAAGTTTCTATTACTAGCTTTGGCCTGGTTCAGACCAGTAACTTAAAGGTGAAATGTTCCTTAGCTGATTCCCCTGAGTTTGCCTGTCTCTGCTCATTTCTCCTACAGAAGCTAATTCTGTAGAAGTCTGGGTTAGGTTGAGATGTAAAAAGGCAGGCTCCCCTTTGGGATAGGAGATGGGGTTTGTTTTGGTCTGGTTTTTTAATCTACATAGCAGAACAGGAGTTTTGTTTATTGTTTTATAGAAATGTCACTCTTTGCCTTAGCTTTTCCTAACGGAAAGAGACAATTTCTGACTTGGATTTTTGTTTGATTCTCAGATCCACAACAGATATGAGGGAAAGAAGACTTCAAAGCACAAGAGAAATTTAGCCATCACAGGTGGTGTGACCTTGTCAGTCATTGCATCCCCAGTTATTGCTGCTGTTAGTGTCGGTAAGGAGGAGTTGTAGCTGTGTTGGGAACCCTTGGGCCTGGGGTCCCTTAATCCGTGAAACAGAGGTGACTTTATGCCAGATCTCTCTGGACCTGTGAACAGCTTGGAGTTTTACAACCTCATAATATAACTGGCTAGCCAGAAAATACACCAGTATTAATCTTGGTGGCCATAGAAATATTGTTGCATGTCATTCCTAGCTTTTGCATTTAAAAGTATGCTCCATATAATGTGCTTGGTGTCATAGAATGGTAGCATCTTAGAACTAGAAGGAATCTTAGGTGTTCTCTCCAACCAGTGCCTAAAGCAGGGATCCTCTCTCTGGGTAGTATCCCCCACAAGTAGCACAGATGCCACTTGAAGACTTCAGAGGGGAGGGGATAAGTTTGCAGTAAAGGCACCCTGCTTGCAGATATCTATAATTTACTTTCTGTGTGATGGTCCTTCAGATCTTTGAATCCAACTGTAGAACCTCCTAAGCCAACCTTCTTGGATTCTTTTAACTAACCTTTTTAGGACTGGGCCTCTTCTTCTGCCTCACCATCCCAGTCAGTCTCCTGGACATTCTCCAGTTTATCTCTCTCTCTTCTGAGTGACCTGGATTAACATTATAGTTTTCCTTTGAAAGAAGGGAGTGTTGCCTATGTCTTCTGTCTAGCTTTGAGGTGAGACAGCCATGGTGCTGGTCCGTCCTCACTGCTGTGCTTCATTCCTTTCCAGGTATTGGTGTCCCTATTATGCTGGCATATGTTTATGGGGTCGTACCCATTTCTCTCTGTCGTGGAGGAGGTTGTGGAGTTAGCACTGCCAATGGAAAAGGTGTGAAAATTGAATTTGATGAAGATGATGGTCCCATCACAGGTAAAGGTAGATCTCTTTTCTGTTCAAAATCAGTAAAAATTCAATGCTTTTTACAAAGAGACTGTTGTGGGAGGATTTCAATAGCGCATGAGCTCTGTGGGGGCTGTTATTTTAACCTCATTTTTTTTTGTGCTGGAATTAGTAGGTTAATTCCTCTGATACTGGCACATTATGACAAGAATAAGCCGGCGACCATGTGGTATAGTGGAAAAAATCATTGACTTGGGGATATAGAAGGGCTCTAGGACTGAACAGCACTGTGGGCTTCCCCAGCCAGAACACTCAGATTTCCCTCTCTCACAGCTCTCCAGTCCCTACGTGGGATGATGCCACCTCCTGAGTCTGCATGACCTCACAGAGGTCCCTGAAGTTTGAGGGTCTTAGGCCAGCTGACGTATAAAAGGCCCCTTCAGTTTTCATTTCTATGCTCAGTTATTTTCAGTAAATTATAGTAGTAAGTAGTATGGTGCCAGAAGACTGAATAAACTTGGAGTCTGGAAGACATGGCATGAGATCTAACCCTTCCTCTTAGTCGTATCTGTTAAACGATACTTGCCTTGGTATTGATTTTGACCTGCTTTTGAGTTCAGTCTTCACTAATTTCTGTAGGAATAGCAATAATGCAAAATAGCCTGTAGGAAGCTATCATGGAAAAGGGCAGATCAACATGGCTTTAGTGTTGTTCATTCCTTACCTGAGATGTTTCCTTCCATCCATAGTGGCTGATGCCTGGCGAGCCCTGAAGAACCCCAGTATCGGGGAGAGTAGCATTGAAGGTCTGACCAGTGTGCTGAGTACCAGTGGGAGCCCCACAGATGGACTCAGTGTCATGCAGGGCAACTATAGTGAGACAGCCAGTTTTGCAGCTCTCTCAGGGGGTACTCTGAGTGGTGGAGTGCTCTCCAGTGGCAAGGGAAAGTACAGCAGGTAAGCAAATTAATCTTAATGTAGAATAAACCAGTTCTTTTCCAAGGTGGTTTTGTGATTGGGTCTTGATAGCTTTGTTGACAGAGGATGATCATGGTGGAGGCAGTGCGGTGAGCAAGATACAAAGAGTGCGACTTGAAGTGTGAACCATCTGAGTCTTAGCTCTAGGCAATTCCCTTGGCTTCTCTAACCCTGCTTCTTCATTGGCAAAATGAGGGTCATCTCCTACTTGGGCTAATTCAGGGTTACAAGAAAAGTTTTTTATAAACCATAAAGTTAGAAATGTCAGCCATCATTACTACACTATTTTATTAATTTATCAACACTGTTACAGTTGTCTTCTTTTTCCCTCTGCCTTCTTTACCTTCCCATTCATTCACAAATACCAGTAACTGTTCCAGTCACGTCATCTAGTCCTCTTAATTCACTTAGGAGGAAGCAGGAGGTTCCCCACAGAGTCTCAGCAACACAGTGCAAGCAGAACCCAGAGCCTTTTCCGCTGTATCTGTACATAACATTTTCTGTTGTTATTTAATTTCTGAAAAGGCAAATGAGGTTAACAGAAGAGAGCAGGAGACATGATGAAGACTCCTCTTATTGCTGCCTGGGGCTTCCTTTGACCCCACTCTAGTTTGTGAGCTCCTGATGGCAGGGGATCCCGCCCCCACAGTCAGCAGTGTTCATTGCCATGGGTTTAAGAAATTCAGCTCCCTTGGATAGCAGGCAGACACATTGTTGGAGGCTAAAGTGCTGAAATTACAGCTTAGCCAATCCAGCTGTGGAGTTTGTGAAATCCTCTTGTTCCTAAGAAGTGAATGAGTCAGATGTGTGTGATCATATGTGAAACCCATTATGGAGAAGCACAGGCCTGTGACAGGATGCCACTGGAACCTAGCTAGGGAGCTGTTAGTGTCACTAAGTGCTGAGCCCTGCCTAAGGAGGGTGGCTACTTGGGGAGTGGGGGCTGGGTTTGCTGTCTTGTTTCATTAAATGTGGTTTGTGCCAATCTCAGTCTAGAGGAAAACAGAGCCCTTTTTTAATCTGTTGAGGAGAAAGAAGGTCACATCATAACTGGGAGAGGGCTGCCAAAGGAGCCAGGAGAGGAAGCAGTCCGTCTTGAGATCCAGTTCTGACATTTTTTGATGCCTCCTCTCTTTTTGCACAGGCTAGAAGTTCAAGCTGATATCCAAAAGGAAATTTTCCCCAAAGACACGGCCAGTCTTGGTGCCATTAGTGACAATGCCAGCACACGTGCAATGGCTGGTTCCATAATCAGTTCCTACAACCCCCAAGACAGGTATGTGACCAGTAGGATGCCTGAAGCAAATTGTTTTCTTTGTTATTGGGCTTGTAGAGAAGACAGCTGCTTTTTGCCTGCAGGGTCCTGGGCTTCCATTATGTAGGTGGGGTCTCTGGTCTTGGACTCCCTGTGCAGTTCTTATGCATGGGAGTGTTTTGGCTCCTTCACTTGGCTCTAACTTTTACTTTCATGCATCGTCTTCCACTGGAAGCAAGTAGTGCTACCCACACAGGACTCAAGGGACCTTATTCGTGTTGTTTAAGTCCATGGGACCGAGTTCCTGATTTTCTTGGGAAGCTGGCACCTTTATATGGTGATGAGTATGCCTAATGTGTTCCTCTCTCAGGTGTCTTGGCTACTTATGCTGAAAAAGTCAGATGAAACTGGGATTAGAAGGATACTTCTCTTCTTGGTTTATGTTTTAACTAAGGATGGATGAGACTTTGTAACCCCCTCAGTTTCTCTTAATAAAATTTTTTTCAAAAACACAAGCCTATAGAAGTTAACAGAATTTTTTGTCCATATGTTCTGTCAGCACTTAGAAATTAAGCTACCACTTTGAGAAATTGTATTATTTCAGTTTTAGGTCTTATATTTAGGAGTAAAAGTTCTTTTTGAGAGAATCTCTAGGCCACAGTGACATCTGTTTTGGAAAATAACTATTTCCCTACCCTGAACCCTCAAACCCCTCACTAGAAACCATAGTCCTTGACTCAGCAAGGCGGATTTTGTCTCCCCAGAGAGTGCAACAATATGGAAATCCAAGTGGACATAGAGGCCAAACCTAGCCACTATCAGCTGGTTAGTGGAAGTAGCACAGAGGACTCTCTACATGTTCATGCCCAGATGGCAGAGAATGAGGAAGGCAGCGAAGAGGAGCTGCCATGCAGACACCAAAGCTGTGATCATAAGGACTGCATTGCCAGTAAAACCTGGGACATCACTTTGGCACAGCCCGAAAGTATCAGGAGCGACTTGGAGAGCTCGGACACACAGTCAGATGATGTGCCGGACATCACGTCAGATGAATGTGGCTCCCCTCGATCCCAGACTGCAGCCCACCCCCATACCCCCCGAGCCAGAGGCGCACAGAGCCCAAGTGCCCATATGAACCACTGTGCCCAAGCAGAAGGGCATAAGGCAGAGGAAATGGTCTCGAAACTGGAAGGCGGCACGGAAGTCAGAGTATGAAGTCCTAAGGCTTCTATCTGGAGAAGCACACTTGTAACTGCATCTCTTGGAAACTTTTTTAGTTAATGTATTTTATTTCAAATATTCTCTGGTCACAGGTTTACCCCAGTGTAACTCTGGGAAAGATGCCATTTCTTACAAGATAAAACATGGAAATTTTACCCCCTCGGTTCAACTTCCCCATCCCTTCCTCCCCTTCTTTTTTTTTTTAGTTTTAATTTATTGGTTAAACCGCTGGTGGTGATCCGTGAGGTGTGTCAGAATGTATATGTATGTGTGTGTATATTGTATGTATGCAAACATATTGCTGAAGGACACATTTTAATAAAGATTTCTGTTGTAACCCTGCTCAGATTTCATTTTCCTTGGCAGGGATGTCTAGCAGATGAAAATGGTAGATTTGAAGAGCGCCCACTCCATTTTGGAAGGTCTGGACCCTGCAGTGTGTTGGGCACAGTGTCCCAGGACAGACATATACAAATCAGAAGCAGAGTTATGAGCTGTCACCCCTAGAAGGATCAAGTGGAACAGGGCCTTTTCTACGTTAGATGATTGTTGGCAGACAGGGCTGGCAAAGGGCTGGGATGGAGCCTGTTGGCCCTCTAGAGGTCACTTGGTGCATCTTCCCTCCTGAAGCCTCATTGGGAACCTTTCCTTCCTGCTGTGAATTGCCAGACTCTCCTGCGGGCAGCTCCCAGGACCTGTACAGGTTTGTGGTGGGTGGTATGACAAACGTTCCTGCCAGTTGGAGGGGACAGAGAAGCCCTCAAATTATTATAACTCTGGACTTTGCCCTTTTGTGTCTGCCCTAGCTCTGTAAGGCCTTTCACAGCTCTCACCCCTTTTTGTCCCTTCCCCTCCGCCAATCCACCCTGCACATCAGTCAGCCGAGACCAAAGTCAGAACAGCAGGCCCTCCTTTGCTTCAAGGCAGAAGAGGACTTAGCTGCCTTCTTCCTTTGCAGAAAGAGCCTTTTTCCTTCATGACCTGGATTGAACTGTACCATGGAGGGTGATAAGCAAAGAATGGTGGCCAAGCGTCTGTCCATCTGGGGCTACCAGAGTTTAGAAACCAGCATCTGTAGGAGATCCAGTTAATCGACTGTTAGGTAGCAGTGGAGTGCTCTTAAGAGCTCCTTCCTTCCTGACCTGATGGTCCTAGCTTCCCTGACATCTAAGCTGGTTTCATTTGTCATCTTGGGGGGCACCTTGGTAGGAGAAAGAGCACCAAATCATATCCAGCCATCTTCTTCGACCATGCTAAGACTTTCTGCTCTGAAATGTTTTTTTGTTGTTTTTTTTTTAACAAGGATGAGAGAGACCTTCTTTGTGGTACAAAGATGAAGTGGGAGTGAGGGACATTTCCCCCAGTGGAAGAATGTCATATAACTCTACCTCATTATTATAGATATACAGATAGGCTGATGAAATCATATCTCCTGACAAAAAAAAAAAAAAGACCACCTCCAGAGAGAGGTAGGGAGTTTTCTTCATTGATGTTACTGCCCCACAAAGACCTGTGCTCCCATATCTCTGTGTGTTAGATTAATTGGAAGTGCCTTTTTTGATCAGATCTGATCCACTGCACATCCCAACCCCCCAAAGGGATATCTGTTGTCTCCAACTTTCTTCCAGTAGGAGTTACCGAGGTGTTGATAAAGGATTGCTTTGAGTCCTGGGAGCAGGACCGGCACTGTTAGACTCCACCTTGGTGTATGATTACCCTCAGAAAAGAAATAGTAGGAAGGGTGAATTAAGGGAAACAAAGATATTTTTCAACAGAAATAAAGCCCTCTGTTTTTTCATCGTTGAATCTCCCTATACCCATCATAGTGCTCTGGTACATAGTAGGCAACAAAAAATCTTAAATTTGATACTAAATAGGGATCCAAAAAGTCCTTTTGCCAATCACCATTTAGCTGGAATGTCATGAGATCCATTAGTTATATTGCAAGAAAGTGTACTTTCAGAAGGAAGGAAGCTAAGTCACTTTCTCAGTGAGATAAGACACCTGGTAGCAATTGGTAGACCATCCTGAACCAACATCCATGCAGCTGCTGGTTTTGAAATACTAAAAGCAGAAAGCAATCAAGGAGAGAAATAGCCCCGTTATTGTGTTCCAGAGTGGCAGGGAAGACAGGCAGGGTTGCTAGAGGCCACCTTGGCAGAGAAGATGATAAAATGTTGCAGGGACAGGGTGGGATTTAAGAGCAAGATGAGATCTCTCTTCTCAAGAATAATTAGAATACACTGCTCATTTGTGTAGATTGTAGATTGACTCAGAAAAAAGTGTTGAGGTATTTAACTTTTTCCAAAATGCTTAAATATGTTCCACTCCCATCCTTGAAGTCCCATGAGAAGATAGAGGACAGGGTCTTTTCCTCATATGATAGATGAGGATAGAGCACAGTGGATGAGCTGGGGCTTAAAACTGGGGTCTCCTAACTCCCTGTTCTTCTTCACCAGGCTAGGCAACACATTGCAGTTGCCTCTGGCTTTAGGAACTCAGGGACCTGAAGCCTAGAATAGAGATTCCTTATTGCCAGATAATAATAAGAGAGAGTGATTAAAAAAAAACAGGCAGGGAGGGGGACCTGGCACTGGATCTGTGTGGGGGAGGAGAAGTGACACAGTACTCTAGTATTTGGACAACCAAGGTTGTACCAAAGCATCTAGTGTGTTCTCACTAATACATACCTGAATTCTAATTGTCTTTACTAGGTCAGCAACAGCAGAAGTGTGAACTAGATGGGAGTAGAAAAGGGCAGCAGTGAAATTCAAAGGTTCATGTGAAAATGAATAGAAAGGCAGGTAAAAATTGATTTAAAAAATAGCCCAGGCTCCAGCCTATACACTGTACCAAGGTTAGTTTGCCTCTGAAATAATAGCCTCTGACAAGAATACCCAAATACTACCCGTTCAGTCTCGCCAACTCCAAGAAGCCTCCCCTGAGATACTCTACAGCACTGTACTCACCTCCTGAGCTAGGCACTGCTTGGTGCCCCAAGGATTCTGAGGGAGGTCCTGAGTCCCAGCACTAGCTTCAGGACCTAACCTTACCTCTCTTGGTTGTATTTTATCCCTAAGCTCTTAACATTTCATTGTTTTATGATCCTTACACAGAAAGGACTTTATCTTGTGCTGTTTTGCTCCCATCCTTCCGCCCCATGCCCAGCACCTGACCCAAGCCTTGACCTGGAGCCTAGCCAGAAAGGATCATCCCCTCTTTGATTACCCTCTGGCACTTTGGACCCCTTATTACACTAAACACACATGGCTTTGCCCTGTGCTGTTTGTGGCCACCCCTTCTTCTACCCTTTACTCCACTGAGTTTGGGAGGGCAAGCCTATTGATCCCCATTGCACAGAGTAGGCACTAACTGTTTGGATAGCAGGTTGAATTCATCAGCTTCAGCTCTCATCCTGTTGTTGCTGGTTGAGAAGTATATATGCTATTTAGTTGTCTCTAGCTCTGACTCAGCCTTCGTAGCAGTACCAATCTGAATTTCTGAAATGCATTGTGAGCACAAGGTAGGGCAAATTGCAGCCCTGCTGCTTAGTTTTGGTAACTCGTTGAGAACCAGGGGACCATCTTTTGTATTCATATCCATAGTGTCTATGCTATTACAGAGTAGTAAGTATTTAATAAATGCTTATTATTGATACCTCAATGCCGAGGCCTAGAGATTCAATGGTTTGCTGAGGCTGTGGTGGAGACCCTTCCCTCAGTTCTCAGCTTCTCAAACCTTGCTTAGTTTCAGCCTGGTACAGCAAGCTTATCCTGGTGGATCTTATAGTGGAGTAGTGTTCTGATGAGGTCACAGCTCCAGCCCCACACCCCACCCTCTGGCCCATGTGGGTTGAGGTGGATTCTGTGGTTGAACCCTCATCTCATCAAGCTATTCTAATGGACTTGGAGGGTATTGTAAATCATAAGATTGTGGGACACATGTAGCCAGAAGAGACCTTGGAGAGATCTGACACAGGATTGATAATTCTTGTCCTCTACCTCACAGACTTGTTTGAGTAAAACCACTTTGCTAAGCTCTAACAAATAAACAGTCCCTTTTCTAGAATAACTTCTTTATTTTACAGATGAAGAAATGAGTGGTAGTGCTTTGCCCAAGATGACTCAGTAAAGAAAAAGCTAGAATCCAAACCCAGATTCCATATTTCCAAATTTGGTGTTCTAAGGGCTCTAGGCACTTGAGGGAGCTGAGAAAAAAATAGATGGGGACAAAAACCGAATAAAAGAATTATTCACAGTTTATAAAGCACTTTCCTTACAACCCACCATATAAAGTAGGTGGTGCATTTGTCCAATTTTAATGACCTGGAGACAGAGATTCAGAGAGGGTAAGTCATTTTACCCAAGGTCACAAAGATGCTTTAAGGGGCCCACCTGGAACTTGGGGCTGGGTCCTGCTCTCCTCATTCTGAATCTAGGCTCTTTGCGGGTGGAGCCAAGGTGGCAGAATGAAAGCAGGGACTCACCTGAGCCCTTCCACAGATTCCTTCAGATACCTCTAAAAAGTGAATCTGAACAAATTTTAGAGTGGCAGAATCCACTAGGAGACAGTGTGGCAGATTTCTATTCCAGGACAGCCCAAAAGGTCGATGGGAAGGATCTGTTACACAGGAAGCACATAGCACCAGTCTGAGTCACCAGTGGCAGTGCCAATTCCCAAACTTCTCAGGACAGGACAGGAGTCAGGCAGAGTTAGGTGAGAGAGAAGCATAGGACCCATGGCAGCAGCTGCACCTGGGGCTATCAGCTCATAGACTGTTTGAAAGTCACCTACTTGAAATTCCAGGAACCAAAATGGCACAGTGTACTCTGAGTGCTGTCACACCCTCCCTTTTTGACCTTGAAAAACCTGGAGAATATTGACCCAGGAAAAATCGGGGAATAGCAGGGCCAGTAGGAGGGGTAGAGCAGTCTTCTAACTTGGGAGTCTAGGGAGATTGACAGGAAGGGTCCCTCTTACTGTGACTGAAGGGGACTGGTACAGGACCAGAGGCATCCCAGCAAGCCCCACCTCAGCAGATCAGCAGGAGATCTTGAGCCCCGGAGTGGGTTGGGGGGGAGGGTGGTAAGAGCTAGTAAACTCCAACACCAGCACCCCAGGTGTGCCTTAGCACAGCCAGGGAAATTCAGCAGACACCAGCACAGGTAGGGTTCACCAGTGGTCAGACACCCCTGTCCTACACCTCACTCTTAGAGCTTCAGTGTAAACCCAGGGAAACTCAGATAGTTTTCACCAGGCCTCAACCTTGGCACACGCTAGCCAGCTCAGCACCAGGTAAGCTGTATCATTATATAGTTTCTAGTTAAAAGAACCAGAGGCCATAGCATACAAAGCCAGTAACCAGGCCCTTAGCTCCCAGCGCAAGAAACATGGGAGCCTCCTGTACCCAAGAAGCAGAGATCCACTTTAAAAGCCAAGAAAAAGGCAGTCACCATGAGCAAGAAGCAAATTAGAAAAACAGAGACCATAGAATCTTACTACAGGGACAGGCAAAATCAAAATACAAATTCAGAAGAGGACAACATTAACAATACACTCACATCTGAGACATCAAAAGGGAATATGAACCGGTCTCAAGTGCAAAGAGCATTTTGGAAGAGCTCAAGGATTGTAAAAGCCAAACTAGAGAAGTAGAAGAAAAATTGACCAATGATTTTAAAAGTACAATCAGCTCCTTAAAAAGTAGAATTGGCCAAAAGGATGAGGAGGTACAAAACCTAATGGAGAAAACAATTCATTAAAAATTAGAATTGGGCAAGTAGAAGCCAATGACTGTATGAGGCATCAAGAATCAGTCAAACAAATCCAGGATCTTTTTTTTCAGTGAACCACGTTTCTTGGACACCTAGAAAATCACAGGTAAGCTGTAGTAATGATACAGGAGCTCCCTTTGCTCAGCCCGTCACAATCCTGCCCAGTTGAAGGTCCACCTTCTGTAGGAAGACTTACTCATTACTCCCTTTCACACCTTTATTATCATTACTACCATTAGGGCTGATTATGTAATCCAGAACGTTCTAGTTCTTTGTAAAGTTTGTCTGCCTAACTGGAGTACATCCCCAGTTGAATTTGTTATCCACAGCAAGTGGGTTGGAAGTCACTTAGAGAGTGAGCTTTCTTGCCTATAGGGACCAGCTGGCAGAGAGGACTGGATTGATTGCTTCTCAGCTTTAGCCATCTCATTTGTGCTCCCTCCACTCTTTAAAATGACTGTGCTACCAGAATAGTTTATATAAGTAGCAGCAGTATCATAGGCAAACAACTTTGAAAGAATCCTAGGACCTCTAATCAATACAACCTCCAACCACAATTCCAGAGGACTCAAGTTGAAACATGCTACCCACCTCCAGGCAGAGACGTGATGCACTCGAGAGTACAGGTTGAGATATGTTTTTGGCATGGCCAATTTGGAATTTGTTTTACCCGACTATACATATTTATAAGAGGTTTTGTTTTTCTTGTTTTCTAATTTGGGGACTGTGGGTGATTGGAGGGAGACAATATAGGTCTGAAAAATAAAACAATATTTAGTTTCAAAAAATGACTGTGCATTTTCATTCATTCTCCCTTTTTTTCTGTGGTCATGGTTGGCGGTGAGGGGAGGGCATCACTAGGTTTTACTGTGCCCTGGCTGTTATTTCATTTCCCTCCCACCTCTCAGCTCCAACAGTTTTCTGATCTCTCCTCTCTCTTTCTCCTGTCTAGCCCTAGAAGCATATCCAAGTATCTCCAGTCCAGGCCTAAAGAAAGTTTTCCTTTGTCCCTTCCAGCCCATCCAACTACTGTTCCATTTCTCTCATCCCTTAAAAAAATGGTATTGATATCTTGCTTTTATATTATCTTCGTTATGTTCCGCCCTGCGTTCTCCATCCAGAGAGCATCTGTCCTCCCTTTCGTGGCTAACCTCCTTAGGAAAAGTTGTCTACACACATGCAAAATTTCTCTTTTCTCACGGATCCCATCACAGATTAACTCCCCTTCCCAAAATCTTACTAAATGAGGTGACCAGTCACCTCATTTAACATTTAGTGGGCTCATTTCAGCCTTGTCCTCCTTGATGTCTGCAGCATTTGGTATTCTTTATTACTCCTCTCCTCTGGATACTTTCTTCTCCTTTGGCTTCAAACATCATACTCTTCTACTTTTCCTGCAACGTCTCAGTCTCTTCTCCATCTCTCTGCTCATCACTCTTTCTCCAATCACTTAAAGTGGATATTGCCCAATAATCTGTTCCCTCCCCCCCTCCCTCCTTCTCCCTTCTCTCTCTCTCTCCCTTCTCCCTCTCCCTTCTCTCTCCCTTCTCCCCCTCCCTTGTCTCTCCGTTCTCTCTTTTTCCCTCTCCTCTCCCTTTCCCTCCCTTTCTGTCTTCTCTTTTCTTCTTTCTTCTCCCCTCCCCTACCCCTTCTCTCTTTTCCACTCTATTTCTCCCTCCTCTGCCTTTCTGTCTCTTCTCTCTCTCCAGATCTCAATTTCCAGTCTTGATCTCTCTTTTGAACCCCAGACTTGCATCTCTACCTGCCTACAGGAAATATGCCCAGATGATCTGCCTAGACATTTTGCTTTCACAAGCCTCATTCCCAGCACTTTGAAATCAGCAGCTACAAAAATGAACTTGAGATCCTTCCCCATAAACCTGCTTCTCCTTCTGACTTCTCAGTTTCTTGGTGGCCCCAACCTTCACCCAGCACTCCACCTGAACCTAGGAGTTATCTCTGACTTGGCTTTTTTCTTCACCTCCAAGCTATCACTAATTCCTGTCACTGTCATCTCTGTGACCTCTTGTATCCCTCCACTCATCTGTTCTCTACTACTAGCCTGCCCAGTCTATTGTTACAGCCCCCTAGTGGGGTCCCCTTGCTTTTACCTTCCCCCCTAATTCATCCTACATGCTGCTATAAATTTAATCTTCATTAGGCATGGATAGGAGGAGTGTGTGTGTGTGTGTGTGTGTGTGTGTGTGTGTGTGTGTGTGTGTGCACCCCCTCCAAAAAAAAAAAACCCTTTACAAATATCTGATTGATCCTCACATAACTTCAGGAGGCAGTTGCTATTAATGATCCCTATTTTCCCTGTTAGGAAAAATGCGTCAGAAGTTAAGCATTTTGCCTAGGGTCACACAGCTAGTGTTTGAGACTGGATTTGAACTCAAGTCATCCTGACTCCAGACCCAGCACTCTATCCATTGTGCTATCAAGCTGCCTCCAGCTGCCTAGAACTAGGCATGTCACTCTCCTGCTAAAATTTTCAGTGATTTTCTATTACTATTGAAGTAGTCTGTGGAATCATAGATTCCCATCTGTAAGGGACTTTAGGTATTATTTAGTCTAGCCCCTTCATTTTACAAATGAAGAAATTGAGACTCAGAGTGGTAAATGACTTTCTGAAGTTCATACCAGACTTCATTTATGTGCTTGGCACTTCCACAATCCAGTACCTCTCACCTCTCCAGCCTCCAAACATGATTCTGTCTTCCATGTACTCTACTCCAGCCAAACTGAACTGTTCTGTCCCATAAATTTATCCTGTGCGTATCTGCCTTCATATGTTTGTACACATACCACTCCCTGTGCCTGGAATGTCCTCCCCACTCTCTGCCTGATTGAATTTCTTATCATATTTTAAAACCAGTGCAAATGCTACCTCCTCCAATAAACCTTTCCTGAAATTTACCTCAGTGGTAAGTGACCTTCCCACACAAATTTTCCCCCAACCTCCACCTCAGCACCCTTGGACCTCACACGAACCAAAATTGAATAGTTATTTGTGTTTGGTATTCTTAAGATTTTACCTCAAATTTATCTCTCCCAACATCTAGCACAGTAGACATTCAGTAGATCTTTGTTGAGTGAATGAATGAATTCTACAATGACCAGATTCTGTGTAAGATTCTATCTTGGAATCTCTTAGAATGATTATGGGAAGTTAGAATCAACCTTAAGATTCAGTCTTGGATTCTTAGAATCTGAGATACAATATTTAAAATTTTGCTAAGAAATCCAATTCTAAACTTAATTTCCAGGTCAAAAAATTTCGAGAGAGGCAAGAGTCTCAAAGGAAGTGAAAAGAGGGTGGATTTGTACTCAGAGGACCTGGATTTGAATCTAGGCTCTGCCACTTAATATTTGCAAGAACCTGCTCAGTCAGTCATGCATTTCTGAAGCATTTAGTTCTGTGCCAGCCTCAGTGCTAAGCTCTGGGCTTACAAAGAAGGGCAGAAACATGAAGTGATTTAATCTTTCTGTACCTGAGTTTCCTTATCTGTAAAGTGAGAGGGTTGACCTTGGCATACTCCAGGATCCCTTCCAGCACTAACTCTATGAATCTAATCAAGATTTTAAGTAAAATTCTAATTAAATAACCAGTTCCAGAGCTAGACTTGAGAGATTTGGGTTCAAATCCTGCCTCATACACTTACTTGTTATGTGAAGAGGAGGAAAGGGTACCAAATCTTTTAACTTCAATTAGGTTTCTAAGCCTCAGTTTTTCTCCTCCATAAAGTGGGGAAAATATCTACCTCTCTCACAATGATGAGTCTTAGATTAGTTTTCAGGAAGATTCCATGCACTTTACCTTGTCCCTCATCTTCCCTTTCTTCCTAACCTCCCATCTCCATGGGGCACATCTGAGTGCTGGAATTCACAGATGGGGGTTCCAGAGGCAGCTGATTTATGAAGGGAGGGAGGGACGGTTCTCTCTTCCATGGAAGTGGGGTTCTCAAGTCTGGGAAATGTAGAGTAATACTCTAAATGTAGAGTATCTTCTCTGCCTGTAGCAGGTTGCTCTTCACAGTAAGGCAGATTATGAGTACAGATCTTCTCTAAAATCCTGAGGGATTGATTTTGGGCTTTTAACGCTCCAAAATCAGTCCCTCTTAAGTTTGGAGATCCAGCTAGTGGTGGCGATGAAGGATAATGCTGGGCAGCTTGGGAGCCTGAGCTGTCAAAATAGTCAAAGCAGTAATCTTAGCTTCCCCCACAGACCATCTCTTTAGCAAGTGTCTCCCCACTTTGGGCTTCTTGTTTTCCCCGATATAGGAAGTAGGGTGGACAATACAGCATAAACTCCCATTTCTACATTACACCTTGCACATTCTCTACCCTGGGTCACCCCCACTATCCGTCTTCTCCATTTGACAGTGATGGAGACAGATTGGAGAGAGGAGGGAGTAGAAACCAGGAGACCAATTATGAGGCTACTGTGATAGTCCAAGGGTAGTTAGAGATCATGAGGATGAGAGTCAGAGTGGTATCCGTGAAATGTAGAGGAAGAATTTTAAAATTGTTTTAAAAACCAAAAACCTTGGGAACCAGTTAGTGAGATAGAGTGAAGAATGGAGAACTACTTATACCAGGAGTCTGGATGTCCAAAAGACAGGCAGTGCTCTCAGTAGAAATAAGAAATCAGTTTGAGAGCAAAGGTGAGCTCCATTTTAGACATGTTGAGTTTGAGATGCCTATCAGATGTTAGTTGAAAATGTCCCATTGGCAGTTGATAATGCAGTGCTGGAACCCAAGAGCATGGCTACTCAGGACTGGATTTATAGATCTGGGAGTCATCTCCAGGGGAAGGATAATTGAGCCCATAGAAGTTGATGAGATCACTTAGAGAAGAGGGAGCAGGACAGGGCTACTCACAGTAGCAAGAGGGCATGAATGATAATGATCCAGCCAATAGGAATGAGCCAGAAGGGTCAGATAGATAGGAAACCCAAGAAAAGAGCACCCAGTGACAGCAAGAGGAAGGAGCAGTCAAAATGTGGCACAGAGGTCAGGAATTTGTCTCCTTTGTAACCCTATATATTTTATTTTCTGTGTTAAAAATATGATTCTGTAAAGTCCAAATGGGTACATGATTTAGGTATAAAGATTGATACCATGAATAAACTGGAGAAGCAAGGAATAGTGTATTTATCAGATCTATGGAGAAGGGAAGAATTCTTTACTAAAGGAGAGATAGAAAGCATTATGAAATGCAAAATGGATGACTTTGATTACATTAAACTGAGAAGTTTTTGCACAACCAAACCCAATGCAACCAAAATCCAGAGGGATGTAGTAAATTGGGAAAGAATTTTTACAGCTAAGCTCGGGGATAAAGGCCTCATTTCTAGAATATATAGAGAACTGACCCAAATGTATAATCATACAAGTCATTCCCCAATTGATAAATGGTCAAAGGATATGAACAGGCAATTTTCAGAGGAAGAAATTAAAGCTATCTATAATCATATGAAAAAATGCTCTAAGTCACTATTGATTAGAGAGATGCAAATCAAAACAACTCTGAGGTACCACATCACACCTATAAGATTGGCAAACATGACAGAACAAGAAAATGATAAATGCTGGAGAGGATGTGGGAGAGTTGGAACACTAATTCATTGTTGGTGGAGCTGCGAGCACATCCAATCATTCTGGAGAGCAATTTGGAACTATGCCCAAAGGGCTACAAAAATGTGCATACCCTTTGACCCAGCAATATCGCTACTAGGACTGTATCCCCAAGAGATCATAAAAATGGGAAAGGGTCCCACATGTACAAAAATATTTATAGCAGCACTCTTTGTAGTTGCCAAAAACTGGAAGTCAAGGGGATGTCCATCAATTGGGGAATGGCTGAATAAATTATGGTATATGAATGTAATGGAGTACTATTGTGCCATAAGAAATGATGAACAAGAAGACTTCAGAGAGGCCTGGAAGGACTTATATGACCTGATGCTGAGTGAAAGGAGCAGAACCAGGAGAACTTTGTGCACAGCAACGACCACAGTGTGTGAGAGTTTTTTCTGGTAGACCTAGATTTTTGTAATAACACAAGAACTTCTTACAAAAAAAATAAATAAATAAATCCCAATGGTGGTTCTCTAAGGCAAAATGCCTTCCACACTCAGAGAGAGAAATATGGAAGTCATTTGCAAAATGTAGCAGATCATGTTTGTGTATGTGTATGTTTTTGTGTATCATGTTTTGATTTGTTATATGATTTCTTCCATTTATTTTAGTCTGACTACATAGCATGACTATAGTGAAAATATACTCAATAGGAAAGTATATGTAGAACCTATACAGAATTGTATGCAGTCGTGGGGAGGGAGGGGGGTAGTGGAGGGTAGGTGGGGGGGGATAAAATCTCAATTGTATGGCAGTGATTGTTAAACATTAAAAAATAAAAAAAAAGAAAAAAAAAAGAAAGAAAATTGGGGGAAAAAAAATATGATTCTGACTTAGATAGAAATATGCTTTGCATGACTGCCCATTCAAATCCAATCTCAGATACTTACGAGTTATATGACCCCTCAGTTTCCTCAGCTACAAAGTGGGATCATAATAGCACCTACCCCCCAGGGTTATTATAAGGACCAAATAGTGTACTATTTGTAAGGTGCTTAGGATAGTGCCTGGCACATAGTAGGCCCTTGATAATAATTAGTAGTAATATAATTAAGATAGTAATGTGTTCTAGTAAGGGTTTTTAACCTTTTCTGTGTAATGAACCCCTTTGGCAATCTAGTGAAGCCTCTATTCATAACTGAAGGAAATGCCAGAGGTTTGTGAAAATAAAGACCCAGTTTTTCTCCCATCAAAGTTCACCGACCCCCTCTGCAATCTGTCCGAGGTTGAGAATTCTGCCGTAAGTTGAAAGGCTCAGATATGAGCATGGAGGTAAAACTCTTTGAACCCTTATTGTTCTGTCAGTTTCAGTTGTGTCTGACTCTTTGTGACCCCATTTGGGATTTTCTTGGCAAGGATACTGGAGTGGTTTGCCATTTCCTTCTCCAGTTCATTTTACAGATGAGGGAACTGAGGCAAATGGGGATTTGAACTCAAGTGTTCCTGACTCCAGGTCTGGTGTTCTATTCACTGTGGCACCTAGCTGCACCTAGCTGAAATTTTATAGTACTAAGTAAATTTTTCCTATCATCATCATCATCATTATGTCGTGCTGCCTCCCTGTATGGCTTGAACCCAGATCTTGTGACTTCAGTGCCCTTCAAGGCATCACCCAGATTTCTAGACCTTTCCCCCTCCCTAGCCCACCCCTTCCTCCAGGCAGTTGCCAAGTCTTATCACTTCTGTCTCCACCACCTCTCTCACATCCATCCTTCTTCGCTCTTGCAGCTTCCATCTAGATTCCTCTTACCCGCCATATTGTAATCTCCTCTTCACTGGTCTCCCTGCCACTCCTCAAGGGCAGCCAAAATAATTTTCCTAAGGTACAAGTGATTCTAAGTCTCTCCCTCTGCTCAAAAAATTTTGTGACTCCCATTTCTCTGGGATAAAAGAGAGACCTGGTGGCCTGGCACTTGAGGCCCTGCACTGGCAGGAAATGGTATGAAGAGTTCAGGGAGCTTAAAGCAGCATAGGCCGGGTGGGTTGGGAAGGCAAGACGTGAGGTATGTAGGGACCTCACAGGAATCCAGACTCAGAATTAAATTGACTGCTAGTCCTGGAGACAGAAAGACCCTGGACAGGCAGATCTGTCTCTCCTTCCCTCCTCTTCAACATTTTTGATAGGGGCCTCTAGAATCACTATCTCCAAGGACTCTGGCCCCACCTTCCCTGCCCCACCTTATTTTACTGCCTTGTCTTCTAAGCAAACATGTCTGCTCTCTGCTCTATACGGTGTCTCCCGTCTCTGGGCACTGCTACGATCTAGCCTCCAGCCTATACCAGGTCTCTTCCGACTCCAACGTTTCGTCGCCCTGTTATGCTTTGATCACAGGAAATGCCTGTCAGGCTGTTGTTTTAATCATCCTCCACCTCCTTCTCGATCTCCCTTCAAGGCTCAGCCTGGGACCTAAGACAACCAAGCAACATGGGGAAGACAACAGACTAACCACTTATGTCCGGATGTATTATCAGGACAGCCTAGAGATTATTCTCAGAGGAAAGGGTTAGAAGGAGGGGGCAGTGGCAAAGGTTTCCTATCGAAGGTGGAATTTAAGCTGGGACTTGAAGGAGGCCAGGTAGGCGAGGAGGAAGGGGTGAGGGAGGGGGTGATAGACACAAGAGGGACAGCCAGTGAAAATGGTTTAATAACTATTTGTTGACTTTAATGAGCTGCTCTGTGCGGCCTTCCCCAAATCCCTCCACCTGCCAGTGCTCCCTCCCTCCTCAAATAGCCCTAGAATTCTTTGTCCTAGCTCCCTTTCCACCCCACTTGAGCCCTGATCTTGTATTGTACTTATCTGCATTAGCAATCTTAGCACCACCTCTCAGTACCCAGTAATGTGCCTGGCACATTGTTAGTCAACCAATATTTATTAAGCACCCATAGCCTGCCAGGCACTGGGCTAAAAGCTGAGGATACAAAGAAAGGCGATAGTCCCAGTTCTCTCAGGCTAAGAGGGGGGACACCATGCAAACAGCTCTGTACACACAAGCCATTTAAGGGATGAATTGTAGGTATTCAGCAGAGGGAAGACCCTAGGATGAAGAGGGATTGGGAAAAGCTTCCTTTAGAAGGTGGGATTTTAGCTGGGATTGGAAGGGAGCCAGCAAGTGAAGGGGAAAGTGGAGGGAATTCCAGGTGTAGGGGGAATGCAAAGAAAATATTTCATAAATATTTGTTAAATTTAATCAGAGCCAGGAGACCTGGATTCAAGCCCTAAGTCTGCGTACGTTCTGTCTTCTCCCTGAGTATACCATAGTCTCTGGGTTTCATTTGCTGTTTGTAAAGTGAGGAAGTCGAACTTAATGTCTTAGGGTCCCTTCTAGTGAGAGGCAGCAATGTAGAGGGCAGAGAAGCTTGGTTTTAGAGCCAGACAACCAGGGTTCAAATCCTGGCTTCCCCAGGAAAGTGTCATTCATAAATTGGGAAGGATAATACTGGCTATTTTGAGGGAAGTACTTTGTAAACCTTAAAATGCTATGGAATTGTGGACTTATTATTGTAGGATATTTCAATAACAATCTCTAGAATTAGTATCCATTTTTCATAGCAAATCATTCCTACCTGATCCTCTGGCCTTGCCCCTCTCCTCACAAGGCATGCTTGGGTGTATACATACACACACACACACACACACACACACACACACACACTCACACATGGACTTCCTTTTGAGGTACAATTTCTAAACAAGACCTTTTCTAGGAAAATGGGGGCAGAGGGTATGAGAAGCTCTCCCAGACCAAAGTCAGTTTAGCTACTGAATAGGTCCCTGGGTCATCAGCAGATGTGAGGAGAGTGGGGATTTATGTGCGGGGATTGGTGTCTAGGTCCCCAAACCAGAGAGTGCTGCTGCTAAGGTCCCTGAGGCCAGCCAGGTAAAAGCAGGAGCCACCTGAAGTGAAGTAATTTATATAGAGGTCTTGGCAAACTCTGCAGAGCCATAGAAACAATGGGTATTATTCTTGTTTTTGTGACTGCTAAGGAAGGGGCTCTGAGGCCTCAGAAAGAGCTTTGGACCGAAAAGTCTGAGGTCCTGGGTTCAAGCAGTGTGGGGTAGTAGTAGGGTCTCAGTTTCCCCATAAAATTTTCCTTCTAAAGGATGATCTCTGAGGGCCTCTCCTGTGTTTTTAAAGTTTTGTGTCCCTATGAGTTTTGGCTCTGATACTGAATCTGATAGTTATTTCCTCATCTATAAAACAGGGATGATATTTGCTCCGTATCTTTCATAGAGTTGTTGTGATCAAAGTGATTTATTACATGGAGGAGTCCTTGCCATATCTCCCAGCCCCCCATCATACCCCCTCAAAGGCCCTGCTCAGGGAGGAGAGAAGGGAGTTGAGATCAGTACTTTCCTGATCCTGGGTGGTGAGTCCAGCCAGGTTGGTCCACAAGGGGAGTCCTGAAAGATCCCCACAGCCTCAGCATGTTTCAAGAGCTCCCCCAAACCTGCCTGAGCATATCTGGGTCACTGACACTCCCAATCCCTTCCTTAAAGGTTCCACCCCATTTCTCTACCAGTTACCCTCCCCGACTATCCCAAGCTGGCCTTGTGCCTCATCATTATGCCTTTTTCAAGACCCTTTTCAATTGAAAAGTGTTTTTTAAATGCCCACTGTGTGTCAGGCATTTACTGACATGCTAAGTGCTGGGGGGTACAAAAGAGAAAAGTAATTTCTGCTCTCAGGGAGATTACATTCAAATAAGGGGAGAGATCATGTTTGCAGATAAACACCGCATATATATACACAGTGATGGGGTAGTGGGGTTGGGGGGAGGTATTGAAGGAAGTGATCTTGGAGCTCATCTGGTGCCTTAACCATGTTGTCTTCCTCCATCTTCAAGGTCTGCTTCTGGTTCTGCCTCCTCCAGGTAAGTCTTGCCTGATTGTTCCTGTCCGCAGAAATTCCTGCCCTCTACTCCCTTTCTCTGGAATCCTACAGCTATCACAGTGTGGGGTTCAGTCATTTTTTTTCCATCGTTTTCAACTCTGTTACCCCTTTTGGGGTTTTCTTGGCAGAGATACTGGAGTGGTTCCTTTTCCTTCTCCAGCTCATTTAACAGATGAGGAAACTGAGGCAAACAGAGTTGAGTGACTTGCCTAGGGTCACACAACTGGTAAGTGTCTGAGGCCAGATTTGAACTCAGGAAGGTGAGTCCTCCTGCCTCGAGGCCCAGCAGTCTATCCACTAGGCCACTTAGGTGTCCAAATTACAGTCTAGACCATAGTGCCTGATTCTGTAGTCTTTCATAATGTATTACTCATCCTTCCCTCTACAAATCTTGTTTCCAAAACTTGACTTTGAACTCTCTGAGAATTAGAGCTGTGAGTTTCCTGAATAGTCTGCTGCTCCTGCTTCCCCTTCCCTCCCACTCCAGTTTAATAAATCCTGAGTGAATAAATGGAAGGATGGATGTTGACTGACACTTTATATGTAGATAGGGCTTTGTGAGCATTGAGTATGTGTTCCGTCCATGGAAGAAGGCACTACCATGTAATTCGGAGAATGCTGCCTTTGGAGATGGGAGATCTGAATTAACACTGACACTTACTAGTTCTGTGACCCCCAAGCAAGTCATTTAACATGTCTGAGCCTCAGTTTCCTCTTCTATAAAATGGGGATAATAATCTGCTCTGCCTTCCTCCTCTAGTTAAGATTATATGATCCAGTGTGTACTGTGCTTTGTAATGATAAATCCTGTTATTCTTTTAGGGCAGGGTTTATTATCCCCATTTTACAAAGGAGGAAACTAAGGCAGAAGATTAAATCACACATCCAATTTGCAGAGTAGCCAGGACTCAAAATCCAAGCCACAATGGTCTTAAGATCTTAGAGCCAGAAGGAAGCTCAGAAGTACCAAGCCCCCTCATTTTACAAAAGAGGAAACTGAGTCCCAGAGACATTAAGTAGCTTTCCAAACACTACACAATGCCAAACAGAGCCGGGATTTGAACCCTGAGTGGATTCCAAATCCACTTCCTCTTCTCAGTGTGTTGAACCAGACCTGAATGCAAGCCTATATCCCTGGCCGTAAATGCTAGAGTGAATGATTCACTCTGGCTACTCCCTAAGAAAGGGCAATCTAGACCCTGTTGGCCACCAAGAGAATCCTGTGGTCCTCTCCACTGTCTGCACTGGAGCCCCACATAAAGCCAAGGGGCTAGGTGGCCTTCTGACTTGTGGGGAGAGACTTAGGCATGGCTGACTGACTAAGCTGTTCCAGCCCGGCTGCCTAGGAGAGGGTAGGTGGGAGGGGTCAGAGTCGTGAATCATCCTTTCCTGGGGGCAGGGGGAGGTGGGGTCCTGCCCTTTGTGCCAGCTGAGCTGGTCAAACAGGAACTGGAGATGCAGACAAGCTGCTGGGCTGGGCTGGGTTGGGCTGGGCCGGGCCAAGGGGCGGGCTGATGGGAAGGGAAGGGAAGGAAGGGAGGCCAGGCCAGAGCCTCAGCCTACAGAGGCGGGAAGAGGGTGCGAGCTCTGGGGCATCCAGCCAGACCACCCCCTTGGGCCTCTGGGGCTAGGCTGGGGCTTGGGAGCGGTAGCAGGAGGATGGACATGGGGCCTCGGGGAGGTCCCCGGGAAGAGGAGCCTCAGTAAGCCTGACCCTAGCGAGGAGCCTTGGACCCCCACCCTTCCGAACCACGATGTGTCTGCAGCTGGGTGAGCTAGCTCTTCTTGCCCGCCAGCCCCGAGGGAGGAGGGAGGGAGATATTGGTGTCCTGTCCTATATACAACTACCAAGCTGGAGAGTTCCTCAGAGAGCCAAGACAAGTTGTCCTCCCCAAAAAAGCAAAGGGATGGACTGGGTGGTCTCTGAGTCTCCTTCTAGCCCTGATATATCCTCTGAGCCCCCCATTTTACAGATGGGGAAACTGAGGCTCAGAGAGACTAAAAGGTTTGCCCAAGAATTAGAACCCAGACCTCCCCAGCCAGGGTGGTTTGTTTTTCTTTTCTCAACAACACTCACCAAGGGAACCCTTTAAAGAAGGAGTCCCAAATCCCCTCTCCTCACCTCCTCTTGTGGGTATTGGGAGTTGGGAGAGGGGACTGCTGTCCCTCCCTGCTCTGCCATCAGCTGAATGTGGACCTCCAGAAAGCCCCATGTTCCTTCTGGGTCTCCTTAAAACTAGGTCTTCTCCAAACTTCTGATCAACATTGACTGTATTCCCCAACCTGCTCCCTACTACCACCACCTGCTTCCTTCTAGGACCAGCCTCTCCCTCCTCCTCCTGCCCCAATATGCAAGGCTCCAGAAAGGGCCTGGATTCTGGCTTTTTCCACTTAGATAAGGAGCAGGGCTCCTCTGGTGGGCTAGGAAAGGAAGGGATGAATACTGGAGATGCACGGTCCCTCAGTCAGGAGTACAGGGAGCCTGACATATTCATTTGGACTTTTCAAATAAGACTCCCTCCTCTGGGCCAGGCCTCAGCTTCCTCATCTGTACGGTAGGACTTAGAGATGTCCCATCAGGCTGGAAAGGCTGTCATGGGACCGGATGTGTAGCCACCAGCTTGGAAAGGGCCTAAGCATCTTTGTCAGTTACTGACATGTGGACTCAGGTGGAACTGGAGGAGGATGGAGTGGACATGACAACAAGGCTAGGCTACCCACAGCTGCAAGAGGATGCCCCCTGGATGCCCTCCCCAGGGCCCAATGAATGAACAAAATCAACCTACCAGGCTCTTCCTGAGAGCTGTGGGGGAGATAGAGAAGAAGGTGGAGGGGAAGAGGGAAACTGGTCCCCTGGGCAGGGAGGAGGGTTAGTGCAGTAAGAAGCCAGGGTTCAGGTCCCATTGCCCTTCCCTCCTCCAGGTGGCCTGAGCTGCAGTGATTACAAGAAGATTTTGATGAAGACGGGCCTGGTGCTGCTCGTTCTGGGGCACATCAGTTTTATCACAGCCGCCTTACTGCACGGCACAGCCCTGCGCTATGTCACAGACACCCACGATGCTGTCTCACTGCAATACGCAGTCTCCAACATCCTCGCCGTCACCTCGGCCATCTTGGTACTTGCTGTCCAGCTCACATTTTCTAGGGAGAGACCTGTGCTTGGTGGGAGGTGGTCATCGCCTGCATGCTCAGAGAGCAAAGGTTACAGGTTGGAATGGGACTGGAGCTCAGATCTAAATTTGGTCGGCATCTAGTCTAACACCATCATTTTACAGAAAAGGAAACCAAGTCCTAGAAAGGGGATGATAGAAGATACTACATTAGTGTCAGAAGATATCTTAGAAGATGCCTTAAAGCATGGGTTCTTAACCTGGACTCTGAGAACTTGTGTTTGAAAAATATTTTTGATAGCTGTATTCTAGTATAATTGTCTTCCTTTGTAATCCAGTGTATTTTGTTTTATGCATTTTAAAACATTATTCAGAGAAAGGTCTGTAGGCTTCAGCAGACTGCCAGAAGAGTCTAGGACACACACAGAGACACAGACACAGAGAGAGATACACACACAGAGACACAGACACAGACACACACAGACACACACACACACACACATACACACACACACACTCTTTAACAGCTTCATTGTAGTCTTGGAGAACAACAAAAGACACTATGCTTACCCTTGCCCGAGCACATAGGTGGGGGATTCTGGGTACAAAACGTTGCATACATTGTCAGATACACTTATTCTGCCCGTTGTTTTTGTTTACCTTTTTTTCTGTGTTACACAAGAGAGGGTTCACTTTTGGGAACCTATGTCCAGGAATAATTGAAATTTTTTTTAAAGCATCATTAAAATATTTTTAGATAGAAAAAAACCCCAAAACATCTAGCCCACCCCTTTCCTTCCATCCCTTCATGGTCACACCTGCTTTTGAGAGGCAACGTGATTTGGCAGATAGGACCAGAAAGACCTATCTTTGAATCTTACCTTAGACCTTTAACTAGCTGTGTAATCCTGGCCAAGTCACTTAACCTTTCTGTGCCTCAGTTTCCTTTTCTATAAAATGAGTGAATAAGACTCAATGATATCTGATGTCCTCTCCATCTCTACATCTTTGATTTACAAATGAGGCTTCTTTCAAATGATTAAGCAGCAACTAATCTTTATGCCCATGAAAGAGGAAAGAAATCAAACATGCCTCTAACACAAACAAGTAACTTATATAAATGAAGGGGGAGAAGGAGAGGCAAGTAAATCCAGTGGAGGCTGGAGGCAGGAGCCAATGATAGCGGAGCTTCAAGTGCCACTCAGTCATTTACTGATGCTCTGCTACTTAACACTGTATGGTTTTGGACAAGTCATTTCCCTCTCTGGACTTTGATTTCCTCCACTGTAAAATGAGGGGGGTTGGAGCTGCTATAAGGACCCCTCCAGCTCTAGAGTGTAGGATCTTGTGAACCCAGATGGTAAACCATGTGGCTTAGGTTCTGGGAAGGGAAAGTTGAGTGGGAGCTGGGGCTGGGGCAGAAGGTTTCCTTGAGAAGATGGCTTTCGAGTTGGGCTTTGCAAGATGGGCAAAATTGGCATGGGCAGAGGGTATGATGGCATTATAGGCTGCAAAGGGCCTTGGAAGAAAGGGGTTCTCTCCTCCTTGAGGACAGGGACTATCTTTTGCCTCTCTGTATCCTCAACCCTTTGCACAATGCCTAATACATAATAGGCACTTATTGATTGAGTGAGTGAGTGATTGATGGAGAAGGATGTAAAGGCAGATAAAGTCAGATTGAGTAGGGGCTTTTGGACTGGAGGGAAGAGCCCCAAGGCCAGGAGATCAGTCTAGGGCTGTTACAGATAATCAAGGTGAGATCCAAGGAGGGTCTGTCTGGACAAGGGTGATCAAAGTGGGAGTGGAGAGGAAGGGTCAGATGTAAAGTAGGGAGAAGTAAGACAAGCAACTATGCTGTCTATAGAGCCCTAGATCTTGGGTCAGAAGTCCTGGGTTCACATGTGGGCCCCGCTGTGACCTTGATCACATAACTTGGCCTCCTTGTGCCTCCTTTTCTTCATATTTTAAAAAAAAATGTAAATCTTTAAAAGCTATGTAAATAGGAATTATTGTTGAGTAGAATTCACAGAACTTGGAATAATCTTACAATAGAATCCATTGCTCCTGGAAGAGTGAATGGGGTGTGGGATTTAAGGAAAGATTTTGTCTTTCTAGCCAGTCCCAAATTGCAGGTCCTACTCCCTTCTCCCAGCCGCTTTAAACTGGCAGTAACACATGTGCCCACACAGAAGAGCTGCCTCAAGACTTAGGTTCTTTACAGACTGTACCCTTGGTCTGGCTTGAGGTTCCAAAGAGATTGTCTTCTCATGGACAGAAGATGGCATCAAGATGGCACGATGCTAGACTTGGAGTTAGGGGCAGCTGAGTTTAAATCTGGCCTCAGACACTCACTCACTTAGCTGTGTGACCCTGGGCAAATCACTTTACCCTTCTCAACTTCAGTTTCTTCATATGTAAAATGGGAATGTGATAACATCAACATCACAAGGTTGTTGTGAAGGTCAGTGAGTTAACATATGCAAAGCACTTTGTGAACCTTAAAGCATTATAAAAATGCTAGTTATCATTGCTAATTATTAATTTTTAAAGGGCTTCCATTGCTTTGGACCCCATTGGGCAAGAGAGAAGTCTTCTTGAGGGGGTGCCTTAAGGGTGGTCATAGGAGAGCGATGGGTGCAGAAGGAATGGCCTCTGGCCTCCTGATCCCTCTCCTTCCATCAGTGGCTGTGGGGACACAGAGACAGAGGCCCTCCCCTCACTTCATGTCTTTTCTCTTCATAGATCATTGCCTGTGGGATCACAGTCATTGTACTGTCCAGATACCTCTCCGTTACCTCCCTGGTATAGTAGCCCCTGGAAACCCAGGCTGGGATGGGAGTGGAGGGCAAGAGGGAATCGTGGAACCAGGCTAGGGCAGGATGAGCAAGGGGTGGGGTTGAGCTGCTGAGCAGGAGGTTTGGGAATCATGTCACTGAGAAGAATTGGGCTCCCCCAGAGAACATTAGAGTGTTTGAGTACAAAGAAGAGTATTGTCTGAGGAGTCTGGAGAACTGCCTTCTGCAGCCGATTCACTGTGTGACGCTGAATGATCCCCCTCTCCATGTGCACCTATTTTTTCCTCCATGAGATGAGGAGGTTAGATGTGATGAGTTCTCTCTCACTCCCCTTGGCTGACAGTTCCAGTATGTTACACACATACATGCCTGTGCACACACGTATTGCCCTGCCCTGATCATCTCGTGCTCTGAGCTCCTAAATACTGCTCACAGCCAGTGGGAGGAAAGATGTTTCAACCTTCATCGTGTGTGTTGGGGAAGGGACTCTTCTCTGGCCAGTGCCCCCTCCCCACAAATGGACCTTTTCCCTCCAGCGATGGACAGTGTTTGTTGCCAGTGTAACCAGCGCCGTCTTCTCCTTGGTCTGCTCCCTTGGCCTCCTGGCATCCATTGCTATCACCTTTGCCAATCAGGGCAGGTCACTGCTTGCCACCTGTTCCTTCAGTAACTCAGAGCTCCTCTCCCTGACACCGGACTGTCCCTTTGACCCCACCCGAATCTATGTAAGTGACTTCCAATGATCTGCCTCCCTAGGACACATGACTCCCCTGGGGACCCTCTGCCTATCTGTATAAATGACCGTTAAGTTTAGAACTCCCCCATTTTTTCTTAGGTCTTATGATTGTCTTATGTGACCCCACACACACACACACACAGGGTCCTCCCTGAGGTGCCCTATCTATGTAAATGTTCTCTGAGGGCAGGTCTCCCTGGAGCCCATTACTGCTTTACATTTTTATGTACATGACCCCTTGATCTCGACTCCCTGGACTGTCCTTTAAACCCCACAGGCACTTATGGAGGTGACTGTGGTGGGACAGCCTCCCAGCTGGTTCAGCCTCAATTCTCTCTGGTTCTGAGCTCACTCTGTGTGGCCTTTTTTGACCCTCAGTTTCCTTATCTGTAAAATGAGGGAGTTGGCCCAGATGGCTTCTGAGGTCCATTAGAGCTCTCCACCTATGATCCCACCAACTCTGGGCCTGGGTCCCTCAGGGTCACTGTCCCACCCCCTTCCTTCTCTCCTCCCACAGAGCTCCACCCTATGTCTCTGGGCCATCTCCTTGGTTCTTTGTGTGGCTGAAAGTACCTTTGCTGTCAGGGCAGCCCAGCTCACTCACCAGCTGCTGGAACTGAGGCCCTGGTGGGGGAAGAGGAGCCATCAATTGGTAAGGACTCCCACCCCTCCTTGCACTCCCATGCCTACCCCTGTGCTGGAGCTGGGAGTCAGGACCCCTTAGCTTCTCGCCAGGAGCTGCCCAGGTGTGTGACCCCAGGCTGTCCAGCTGTGGTCACCCCTCATACTTGACAACAGATTGTTTCCTGTTTATTTCCTTATCCGGCAGGGGGCAGGAGTCATGGTCCCCAGTGAACGAAGGTGAGAAAACCCAAAGCTTAGCTAGGTATAGCTTTTGGTGGTCACCCCACTAATCCTTAAAATTCAGGTCTTCTGAGTCCCCACGCCAGGAGTGCTATCCCCTATTACCCAAGAAAGGGAAGCAGGCTTTCCTGAGGCAAGAACTCCATCCCCCATCCCCTATTGGCTAATAAAGGGAAGCAGCCCTTTCCTGTGGGACTTTGCCAGCTCTCTCGGAACTGAGAGAAGAGAGACCAGCAGACAGAGGATTGGTTCAAGAATTTTTCAGTGCTGGAGAAACCTCAGAAACCTTTGAGTTCAAGCCCCTTCTCTTCAGATAAGACAATTAAGTCCAGACATGGGGGTGACTTGCCCAAGGGCCCCCCCCATAAGTTAAGGATTGAAGTGTGAAAGAGAAGATGGGAAGAGAGGGTGTGTGTGGTCCTTTGGGTTCCCCAAAAGGTGGCCTCTAGAAGGGGCCACACAGCTCACAGGCCTTGAGAAGAGGATTTTGGTAGTGACCTAGTCTAGCCTCCCATTTGACAGATGAGGAAACTGAGGCCCAGCAGGATTATGATTTGTTCAAGCTCCTGTAGGAAGGAAGTATCAGAAGGCAGTTGTGAATATAGGTCCTCTGACTCCGGGAGACTGTGCTCTTCCCAAGGTACCATGTAGTTATGGTCACCCACTAGAAAACATCTTTTCCTGACTTTTCCTTTGTCCCCTGAAATCTGATCAGCAAGACATGTCCAGAGAAGGTTGACCAGGAGGGGAATGGACACTAGAAATCACCGAAGTGAGGAAAGCTTACACAACCTCTCAGGCTTCCTCCAGATCTATGAAATGGAACTGCTGCATGGGAGATCTTTCTGGACTGAAGGCCAATAATGTGGGGAAGGGGTTAGTCTTGTTCTACCTGACCCCAACCAGCAGAACTGGGAGCACAGATAGGCAGAGTAATGGAGGAAAGCTTTTCAACAATTAGTGGTTGTCTAAAAGTGAAATGAATTGCCTTGAGAGGCAGTGGGTTCACCATTATAGAGTTAGAATCTGAATGACTCCTTGTTGGGGATCTCATAGAGGGTATTTCTGCACTGGGTGGAATTTGGCATAGATGCCCTTTCATTCCAGGATTCTATGATCCATTTCCAGACCAGGATTCCTTTTGGAAGGAAGGTTAGGGACAGACCCCTCAGCCCAGCCCAAGCCTGTTTGTTACCACCTGTTCTCAGCCCCATTCACCGCTCTCTAGCTGTGTGTGTGTGTCTGTGTGGGTCTCTGAGTGTGCTGGTGGTATTGGACAGAGGATATGCAGTGACCAACAATGCAAACTTCCTCATGACCTCCTTCACAGGTCACCGAAAGCTCAAGCCTTAATGAGGGCCGAGATCTGCTCAGCTGCTCCAGCTCAGAGCCAGCACTCCTGTGACAGATGAAGGACTTAGCAGCTCCTGAGGCCCTGGAATCCTGCCCCCTGTTGACATAGAGAAGGTCCCATCTCCCCCTGGACAGACCTTTGATCCCATCTCTTTGAAGAAACCAAGCCGGTGCCTGAGAGCCTCCCCAGCCCACCCTGTGCCTGCTCCCCAAGGACACCACTCCCAGCCCGTGGCCACTCTGGCCCAGGGCACGGCACTGAGACAAGACTTTATTCTGAAGTTATTAAAAAGAACAAAGTGATTCCAAGTGAATGCATGCTCAGAGGAGGTGGCAGGGACTGCTGACGCTGCTCCTGGGTCTGGGGGTGGGGGAGAGGTGAGGGAAATGTTCTGAAACACCCAGTTTTATAGGTGAGTTAGGGAAGGGAATAGACAGGTCTGGGTGTGATAAGGGAGGGACAGGGAGTAGGTAGACCCAGACCCACATCTGTGCGTGTACATATGGAAAAATGCTCAGGGCAGGGCTGCCACTGGGGGAGGGGGCTCCTGATTGGCTCCTTCCCACAATCCCCTTCCATGCCCCCAGACCCCCAAGCCAGAGCAGGAAAGACCCAGGGCTAGATAGAAATCCAGGAGGCTAGGAGGAGGGGGAGCTGAATAAGATGCCAGTGCCATATGCCACAGACAGCTCCCCACCTCCAGAGCTCCTCCATCATCTCCAGCCCCTTCCACAGGCAGCTGCCCCAGCCTCCCTCCTCACTACCACCCCCATTTCTCTTGAGCTATCCGGCTGGCTAGGCCTTACATGGAGTGGGAGGCACCCTGCTCTTGGCCCTGGATGGGGGACATGGAGCCCCCTTGGCTGAAAAACCTCATGGATAGGGAAGGTCCCTTGGATATCAGTTCTCTCTAGCCATCCTTGGACTTTTCGGGGAGGACCTGGGTGGGGGGAGGGGGGCAGCTCCTGGATGCACAGGGACACATTGTCTTCCCCATTGCAAGTATGGGCCCAGCGCCTGCCCTTCATATGTCCAACCACCCCAGGGTACTTGGGCTGAGCCTGGTCAGAGACTGGGGAAGGAGGCGGACTCTACCCCTGCTATATGGAATGGAGACCCAGGAATCTGGGGTAGGAGCAGGGGATAGCTTAGACCCCACCCTAACCTGAGCTTTCCCAAAATCCAGTCTGGACACAAAGACATGGGAAAGGGAAGCTGTGGGAGACAGGAGTTGAAGACAGGGTAAGGCAGGGTCCCAGCCTGGCCCTCTACCCTTCCTTCTC
Organism: Notamacropus eugenii; assembly: GCF_028372415.1. Classification (NCBI taxonomy): domain Eukaryota; kingdom Metazoa; phylum Chordata; class Mammalia; order Diprotodontia; family Macropodidae; genus Notamacropus; species Notamacropus eugenii. The sequence goes on from NC_092876.1 coordinate 76,979,430, forward strand.
CCCATCCCCCAGGAGGCCCCAGACTCAAAACTGGGAGGTGCTGCTGGGGTCACACTGAAGCAGCCGGACGATGCTTGGGTCACTCTTGGCTCCTCTGATGAACTCCTCGAGGGACAGCTTCCCTGTTGGGGAGGACAGTGGTCAGTCTGGAGAGAATGCCAGTCATTTGGGGGGGGGGGGTAGAAATGGATTTGAGGGAGAGGCAGCGATTTGTTGGTGAGAGACTAGAAGGAGGGCGGGGAGTAGAAGGAGTCTTCCTGGACAGGAAAGGAGCTTGGCAGGGGACAGATTTTGAACAGGGTCCCAGGGAGCCCCCTCACCGTCATTGTTTGTATCCATCTGACGGAAGATTTTCTCAGTTCGCTTCTCAGGGGTAGACTCATCCTCCGGCATCTTCATCACAGAAGATACCATCTTGTAAATGGCCTAGAGGGAAGGGGGAAGGTCAGGAGAAAGGAGGAAGGCTGACTGATCAGGGTGGGCTGCCCTACTCTCCCCCAATTTCTCCCTGTGCCTTAGCACAGCCTTGCACAGATATTATAGCAAGTGCTTCTTAAGTATTTGAGTTGCGTTGACCTGGGCTGGTGACCTGTGTGGCCAGCAGGGGGTGCTCCGGGCCAGGATCCCTTCCCTCCACTATCTCCCCAGCATGAGGGAGGCGCAGAGCCAGGTCTGAAATGTCTCTACTTGAACCTTCAAAGTAGAAGAAACCTACGGACATTAGTGCGCTTGAGAGCAAATCCCCCCTCCCTGATTTATGCAAAATAAATGTAAATGAGCATCTGCTCTGGGAGTTCTCAGCTTGGGCAGTGTGGGGAGAGGGAAGGGGGGGAAGTAGGACCCAGCAAGTAGAAATTATGCAAATATATGTAAATGCACACATCAGGTGTCAGGTGTCAGGTTGGAGAGTCAGGAGCTTAGGCAAGGCTGGTGAAGAGGGTTCAGCAACCTGAAGATCAAGGAGGAGATATTTATACTAATTTATGTAAAATTATGCAGATGAGCACCAAGGGGAGGGCTTAGAGGTTGAGCCATGCTGAGAGGAGGCACCGGTTGCCATTGGAGGGGGATAGCTCCCCTGTACACACACACACATACACACACACATATACACACATACATACGCACATATATGCAATACACATGCACACATACACATACATTAGGGGAAAAGATTCTCCCTGCAGTGAAATGTGAAATAATGACCCCAAGGAACATCATATTCAAGGATACAGGGCATAGACTCATAGGGAGAAAGTTGGAATTGATCTTAGATATTAATTAAAATAATTAATAACCAATAGTTACATAGCACTATGTGCCAGGCACTTTACAATCATTTATCTCTTTGGATCGCATTGTCCAGTCTCCTCGTTTACAGACGAGGAGACTGAGGTGCCATGAATTAAGAGCAGAGACCAAACTAGAATCCAGGTCTCATGAGAAGAGCCTAGAAAAGTAGGTGGGGACCAATTGGTGAAGAGCCTCGAATGCTAGGATCCGAGATTGTGGCTTTGATTATAAGCCCCCGAGAGGGTAGTGAAGTGATTGAAGATAGGAACTATGTCCTGTCCTCTGTGGCACTTGGCACCAGGTGAGGCACCCGAAAGCATTTGGTCCCCTCTCCTCTTAACCACCCACTGCCCCTCTCTAGTCTGATTCTTTATTATGCCTTCCTGGAGCATGGCCATAATCTTGGGGTATGCCATCCCAGCGCCACTCTCTCACCCCGACAACCCCACATTTACATGCTGCTGTGGAACCTCGCCAGACCAATCTTCCTTGCATACATACGTTTATTCTACTGCTCAACAATCCTCAATAGATCTCCACTACTTCCATATTGCTTGCCTCCCACGCCTGCAGTGTGCACCCTTCTTACCTCTACCTCTTTGGATCCTTAGCTTTGCTTCAGGTTCAGGTCAGATGTCCCTTCCTTTCATGAAGTCTTTCATGACTCCTCACCCCCACCCAGTGTGACAGTGATTTCTCTCTCCTCAAATGATCTTACATTTGTCTTGTTTAGAACCTTTCACGGTCATGTCTGACTCTTTGTGACCCCATTTGGGATTTTCTTGGCAAAGATACTGGAGTGGTTTACCATTTCCTGCTCCAGCTTGAAACAGAGGCAAACAGGGTTAAGTGACTTGCCCAGGGTCACACAACTAGTGCCTGAGACCAGATCTGAGCTTGTGAAGATGAGTCTTCCAGTGCTCTGTCCACTCCATCATGTTATATCCCCCTATAAAATGTAAGCTACTTGAAGGCAATTTTCTTTTTTGCTTTTATATCCACAGGGCCTTACACATGTTAGGTACTTAAATGTTGAATTGCTTAATAAAGTTCAGACACTTGTGCCTGGCATTTAAGGCCCTTCCAATTTGATATCACCCTGACTTTTCCAACCTTATCTCATATTACTCCGCACACACAAACTATGTTCCAAGAAAACTGGATTGAGTGTCTCTGCTCCTCCCCGCCCCCCATATGAACAGCTTTTCCACCCTGGTATCTCACCTACCCAGTTCTCTGTTATCTCTTCCCTCCCGCCTTTCATCATCTTTGAAATCCCATCTCAAATCCCACCTCCTCCAGGAAGCCTTGTCTGAATCCCCTGTTAGTTATAACCTTGCCTCCCAACCCTCACATAGCACTTAGTATTTCTCCAGGGCACTTGCATCATATCGTGTATTAGAGCTATCTACTTGTGTCATGTCCTCTTCCGAGAGACATTTTACATTATCTCTGTTTTGTATCTCCCCCAGGCCATATATATAACCATAGGAAATGGTTATTAAATGTTGACTGAGGGAATGGATCAATTCTACCCTGCCAGGGCTGGTGGGAGGCCAGACGGGATGAAGGAGGTGACTGTAACATACCTGGACAATCTCCAGCATCTCCTCCCGGCTGATATAGCCATTGCCATCCAAGTCATACATGCTGAAAGCCCACATGAGCTTCTGCTCCAGCTTCCCTCGAGAGGTGACACTGAGAGCGATGATGAACTCCCGAAAGTCGATGGTGCCATCCCCATTGGTGTCAAAGGTGCGGAAGACGTGCTCAGCAAACTTGGAGGCATCTCCGTAGGGGAAGAAATTGGCATAGATCTTCTTGAATTCCTCAACGTTGAGGATGCCTGTAGGGCAGTCTTTCAGGAAACCTTTGTACCACTCCTGCAGCTCCAGGTCGGAGAACTCCGTGTTTTCCCTTAGGTCCTGTAGCATCTCTGGGCGAAGCTTGCTGTTCTGCTTTCCCATGACAGTGGTGGTGGGACTCCAGAACCCCTGCTTGCATTCCACAGGAAGAGAAGGAAAGAGAGATACATGGAAGGACAGAGACACAGTGATAGGGGGAAGCAACAGAGGCAGTCCCAGAGGCAGTGTTGCAGGCAGAGACACGCAGACAGTAGTAGTCATGTCAACAGGGAGCCAATGAGGTGGCCAGGGACAAACGAGTGGATGGGGATAGAAGGATGTAGGGAGGCATAGAGAAATGATGACAGGGAATCAGAGACATAGAGACAGGGAGAGACATACAGAGAGATGAAAAGAAACAGAGACAAGAAGATTGAGTGAAGCACAGAGAAAAGTGATGGGGAGCCAGAGAAAAAGAGATAGAAACAGAGAGACAGATAGTGATAGACAGGACAATGGGAGAAAGCTCAGAGAAGTTGTAATGGGGAGCCAGAGAAACAGAAACAGGGAGAGACAAGGAGAGAGGGAGGGAGAGACAGTGATAGACGGGGGATGGAGGAAAGCACAGAGAAATAGTGATAAAGAGTCAGAGGGATGGAAAAAGATATAAGGATGGATAGGGCCAGGAATGGAAAGAGGGATGGAGACAAAGGTAGAAAGCAATACAGGCATGGAGGAACAGAGAGACAGCAGAGATGAACAGTTACAAGCAGGAAGGGAAAGATGGGGGGGACCAGGAAAGGAAAAACAACCAGAGGAAGGTTGGAGAGGACTGAGAGCCTGCTTTCTTTCAGACCCCATCACCCTCCTGACCTGAGATGCTTATACTTCCCCCAAGAACAGGCTCAGAGGGGAAATTCTTCGGTGAGAACAGGATGGACCTAGACATTTCAGCCTCCCAGCTAATTCTTGCTCACCCTACCTCATCCTGCTATTTCCCTCTGCTCTTTGCATGGCCTCACTTGTACCCAAGCACACATAAGACTGCTATCACATAACTCATGACGCGATACTGTAAAATTCTCAGGTGAGAGTGATGGACAGTGCCAACCATGGAACTCTACCTTGTTCTTTTACAGATGAAGAAACTGGAGGGGAAGTGACTGGTCCGAGGTCACACAGCAAATCCGTGGGCTATGACTGATACCCAGGCCTCTTGAGTTCCAGGCCAGGGCTTTCTTTTCTGCCCCCTCTACCACTCTTCAGAAAGTTGACACACAGTCGTGTATATGTAATCATACGCCTAGACACTGGCCATTACACCCCTCCTGTACCCCTTTGTACACTAGGAACGTTATAGAAGATAGGGCAGCAGCCCTTTGTCATTCTCCTCCTGTTGCCCCCTGACTACCTGCCCCCCATAAGGTCTGGAAGAGCCCTCCTTCATAGGAAAAAAGAGAAGAGAGGGAACAGAAGGGGAGAAGGGCATCCTGGAAATGGCTGACCAAGCTGGGTGTGTGAGTGTGTGTTTGTATGTGAGAGACAGAGACAGAGGCAGAGAAAGAAAGGGCAGCAGTCTCAGTGAGTCCATGTTACTCTATGTGTTCATGTACAGATTTGTGTGTGCATGTAATTGTACTGGACATGTTTGTGCATACACATGGAATAATATATTTGCATATGCACATGGAGTGATATATGCCTGCAAAATGCATGGTTTTGTGTTCTTGTACATAAATGTAGGCATGCAGAAACATGAGTGCATGTGTGTGCATAAACCTGTGACCATGCATGTTATCTACATATGCATGCATCTGCACCCATGTCCAGCAATGTGTTGATATATTCAGATGGCCTGCATATGTATTCCCGTCCCTCTTGGATAGGTCCTCCCTGTCCTAAGAACCCTGATATGCCACCTACCTGCCCAACTCTTGAGGCTTTGGGCTGGGGCTCAGGCCAGTGATATGCCCCCCATCTGTGCGGGGTGGGGGGAGGAAGGGGGGAAGTCAGTTAGGGAAGTAGGCCCCATTCATTAGCTTTTCTGCTATCCAAAAAGCCAGGCCTGCAGTATGGAGAGGACTTGGCTCCAGCATAAAGGGGCTCTAGAAAGCAGCAAGGAAAGGGCAAGGTCTGCCTTCTCAGGCCTTAGATCACTGGCAGGAGGGAGGGTGGCATACCAGGACAGCACCTTCTCCTTTCTGCAGCCTTCCAAAATGACTTCAACCCCACCCCCCTCCTCAAAGCCAAAAGGGGACCAAAAAACAGGGGCTAGAGGTAGTAGTCCCAAAGATCCTTCCTCCACCCCTCAAGAAGGAGAAAAGCATCCCGGTTTCCCCTCTCCAGAAAAGTGCCAGAGCTCCCCTCCTCTGCCCACACCCAGTCCTCACACAACTGGAAACCCATCTCCAGAACTCCCAGTCTGGCCTGAAAGAGCTGCCATAGACCATTCTGGGGCTCCAAACCCTGAACCCAAGTTTCCCTGGGTCTGCCGGAGGCTCCTGGTCCATCCGTTCCTCTCCCTTCCCTGGCCCCATTCCATCGTCCCACATTCCTACCTCTCGGGTTCGCCCTCAAAACCCCAAAGCCCCTGATTCTGCATCCCTACCGTAACTGCCGATAATACCCACATTGTTCCACCTCGGTTCTGGGACACCCTCCCAGCCCCAGGATTCCCGTCCTTGCTCTGGGATGCTCCTACCCATATTACCCCGCTCTCGCTGGATACCCCCGCCCCAGTATTTGCAGTGGGGCTCCTGCTCCAGTTCCCCAGGCAGAGGAGGCAGTGGAGAAATGGGGATCCCCGGGCCAAGCAGCGAATCCGGCTTCTAGAGAAGAGGGGGCGGGGGTCCCAGGAGTAGTTCCCCCATTCCTCTCCCCTGGGCATCCTCCCCCACCTTCTAGAGCCCCCCCAGCCCCTCCCTGGAGCGCAGCCCCCACTCACCCCTCTGCAAGAAGACACTGACTACGCAGGGAAGCCGAGGCGCTGCAACGGGGGAGGCGGCTGAGGGCGGCCGGAGGGGCGGGGGGAGGCCCGGGAGGAGGGGGATGCTGGAAGGCAGGAGGAAGGGGGTGCTGGAAGGCGGGAGGGAGACGCCCCTCAGGCAGTCCTACCACCTCCCTCCTCCCCAGGCTCAGCCTTGGAGCCCCTCCCTCTCCCCAGGGACTCCCTAACGCCCCCGGCCCGAACGGACGCTAATTGCGGGGGTGTGGACCTCGCCTCGCTCACGACCCTCTCATTTGGGAAAGGGTGGTCAGCACCAAGCCGGACCCAGATCCCTCTCCCCAAAGTAGTATCGGTGTCCCTGCTCTTTCCTCACACCCCTCCCCTCCAGTTCTCAGACCCCAAGCTCTCAGAAATGGGGGGGCCCCCGTAAAGGTGGGGGAAGGGTCCTGGTGCTTCTCCCCTCCTCCCCACCTGCTCCGGAGCCCGGGTCTCTGCCCCACGAGGCACCTTACATCCCTCCGAGGAGGCTGGAGGCGCCTCCCAGTGCACCGCCCCGCTCCCGCCCCCAGATACCCCTCCCTAGGCCCGGATCCCCCTGAGCTGAGTGGAGCAAGGCAGAAGGGCTGGGGGCCCGCTGCTGGGTACCTGGTGAGGTAGGCGCAGCCAGGGGATCCAGGAGAACCCCCTCCCCACTCACACTCCCGCCTCGTGGGGCGACTCGACCCGCAGCCACGCCCCCTCCCCTGCCCCGCCCCCGGGACACCCCTCCTGGAAGCCCTCGCCTGGGGGTCTCCAAAGGCGCACCCCTCCAGAGACTGCAAGGCAGGGAGAGGGGCGCCGGGGGGATGCGGGGGGAGACAGGTTACTAGGGCAAGTAAGGACGGGAACCGCCCCCTCCCCACACACCCACGCGCCGGCGCAAAGCAGGAGCTGCTGCGGGAGGCTTGCGGGGTGGAGGGGCGGGGAGGACACGCGGATTAAGTAGCGGCTCAGCTGAGGTCTGAGGGTCTCTGGGCCACACCGAGAGGGAGGGAGCTCCATGACCTTGGCCCCCATCCTGTACCCTGCTCCGCCTCCTGGTTGTAGAGAGGATGGACTTAGGCAATGGCAGGGGAGAAGACTTCCCTTCCTTTCCCCTGGCTCCAAGCAGGGCAGCATCTACCTGGATTCCAGGTAGAGCCCATAGAACTCGAACGGTGGTGGAACCTAAAGATAGAAGATCTGGTTCAAGTCTAGCCTAGGATACTTATTCCCAGACTCACCCTGGGCCTGTCACTTTCTCTTTTTTGGCCTGAATTTACAGTAGAAAGGTCTCAGGATTTGGAACTGGGACGCCTCGTTTCAAACGTTGGTTTTGACCTGTTTGACCTTGGGCAAGTCATTGTCCTTCTCTGGGCCTCCTGAGTCCTATCTGCTTCAGGGAGTTGTGGTGAGGATGATTTAAATTTGCCAAGTGCCAAGATCCTCTGATGTTGGTAACGTGAATAATATCACCATTCCACAGATGAGAAAACTGAGGTTTGGAGCAGGGGAATGACTTACCTAAGGTCACAGAGTACATGAAAACCCTAATGAATTGAGATAAAATAGATTTAACATCCCAAGGCACTATAGAAATGTAAACTATTACAGCTGTGATCTGATGAGAGGTCCTCTAATAACCTCCTCCTTTTGGAAAAGGAACACCTACTATGTGCCAGGCACTGTGTGCCCTTCCTTGTTGTTTAGTTGTGTCCAACTCTCCATGATCCCATTTGAAGTTTTCTTGGCAAAGATACTGGGGGTGGGGGGGAGTTGCCATTTCCTTCTCCAGCTTGTTATACAGATGAGGAAACTGAGGCAAAGAGGGTTGGACCCAGGCCTTCCTGACTCCAGGCCTGGGGCTCTATCCACTGGATCACCTAGCAGCACTAAAGTGCTTTACAAATATTATCTCATTTGATCCTCATAACAATTCTGGGAGGTATATATAGTTATTATTCCCATTTTACAGTTGAGGAAACTGAGGCAGACAGAAATTAAGTGAGTTGTCCAACATCACCCAGCTGGTAAGTGTCGGGGAGTCCAGAGAAAAAGACCTATTTTCCCATTATTCCCTCTCCTGAGAGTCCCAACCCCTACCTTGCTCTGGAAAGTTTCCTTATTCCTTTAAAGCAGTAGGATTCCTCACTGGATCAGAAGTCAGGAGAACTGGATTAAAATCTAGACTCTGTCACTGTGTGATCTCAGTTTCCTCATCTGTAAAATGGGAGGAAGGGAAGGGAGCTTCTAAGGTCCCTTCCAATTTTAAAACTATGCTCCTGACTTAGTCAATGACTTATGGGTTCCAGTGTGTTTCTCACCCCTCCCTCATTAGAAAGTCATCTCCCATGGTCCAATCTCAAGCCTGCCCCCTAAGACAAAGCTGATTTCTCCTGGTCAGGACCTCAGTGACTCTCAGAGATCAGGCACCAGGTATCATGGGCTAGGGGGCAGGGCCTGCCAAGAGGTCCCCTGAGGGAATGGCTGGGGGAGGGAATCGGCACCTCCTGAAGGAATGTGAGCAGCTTCTCCCGGTTTCTGTACAGCCCTGTGCCAGGGCACGTGGAACCCCCTGGTGGAGGCGTGAGAGACGCCATTCGTGTGGGGGTGTGTTCCAAAGCAGCCTCCTGCACACGGCGTCCTGGCAGAGGCATAGGGAAGGAGGGGAGGCCCCCTTCCCCTCTGTCATCTCATTCTTCTGCCGCCCCACCCCACAACCTCTGCAGCTTGTCAGCTCCAGATGAAGGCCTTGGGAAGTACCCATCTCCTGGGCCAGGTGGGTTTGGCTGTGCAAAGGCTCAAGGGTGAGTCACGGAAGTGGTCTCCGTCCTTCAGCTGAACTGGGACCCCTATCCCCCACAAGGGTCTAAGGCCTGGGGTGGGAAGAGAGAAGGTATATACCAGCATATCAGGAAAAGGGGTTCTCTCCTCCCATGATGGGTGTCTCTCATATCCCTTACTCTTCTATTCCCAAAGCCTCATCTTCTATCTGTCACCAGTGCCATCCCTGCAGGCCTAGAGTGCTCTGGCTTCCCTGCTCCACCTGTCCAGTGGGGATATTTGCCACCTCTAGGCCTTTGTTTTCCCATATGTAAAAATTAGTATCAAATTCGAAAATCTCTTAAGTCTACCCCTCCACCAACTGCTCTGACAGTCTACCTTCTGTGTTTTAAGATCTTCCTAGACACATCTAGCTCAAACTCCATTGGGGTGGGGAACCTGTGACTTTGAGGCCACATACAGCAGCCCTCTGTGTCCTCAACTACAGCCCTTTGACTGAATCCAAACTGGAAACCCTTTGTTGTGTGAAATTTGGATTCAGTCAAAGGACTGCACTTAAGGACACAGAGGGCCACATGTGGCCTCAAGGCCACAGGTTCCCCACCCCTGCTCTATGTCCTGTGGTTCCTTTTAGTGCCAACATTCACTGTTCTAAGATTTCTCCCCTCCTGGCTTGGAATTCTTCCAGCTCTGACGTTCTGTGATTTTGCTTCCATCATGCTATTCAATCAATATATTCCCCCAAGTTTTCCTAACCTGATCTCTTAATACTTATGGGATCAGAAGTTCATGGGATTTAAAGGCAGAAGAGAACCATGGATGCCAATGTCCTCATTCTTATAGAAGAGTAAACTTATAGAAGCCCAGAGAGGGAAGGTACTTCCCTCCTGTGGCACAGCAATTCAGGGCTCAGGCACCATTGGGATCTTTCTGTCCTGATCTCTTCTTCCTCCCATCTGAGTGTTCAGGGGCCACATTTTGTCTACACCCCTCTCTTCAGCCCCTTGTATATAATAACTATACTTGAAGAGTTGCTCCTGGAGGTGTGTCCTGTTTCCCAGAATTGTCCGAGAGTTCCGAGAGGGCCATAGCTCTTTGCTCTGCTTGCGCAACAGTCATATCCCAAGGGTGAGGTCCATTCTGTCTCTTTCTTCCATTCCTACCACTTCCCACCAGGAGAAATGAGGCCACCTATCCACTGGCCTGGCCTAAACTCATTAGCCCAGGGCTTCAGGGCCTTGTGCTGTGAAGGACAGGGGAGTCCAAACCTGGAGCAGAGAGGTCAATCACTGGGGTCCTTCACAGACCACGTCTTAGCAAGCTGTACCCCATCTGCTACAGGCAACCTGGAAGGTAATCTTGGGGGAGATACCCTCTCTCGGATTCAGTTTATTCATCTATTAAATAGGTAGGGATAGAATGAGGAAAAGGTAGCCCAAGAGTGACAGGCTATCCCACTGGAAAAATACCTAAAGACTATCTGGTTCATTTCTCTCATTATAGAGAAGGGTCATGGGATGAGATTTCACCCTGTGCCCCCTAACTCCAAATCAAGGTTTCTCAGCTATGACTGGAAACATTCTTAACTCCCTTAGGGTACTTTCCAACCTCTGTATCCTATTCCTCCCAGTCTGATTGCAGAATTTTGTCCACTCTCCAGTTTCTTGTCTGGAAGGACCTTTAAAATGGAATAATGTGCATCTGTTTGTGCAATCATTCATACGATAAAAATTAAATTAAGCACCTGCTGCATGCAGAACCTTGTACTGGGAATGGAGAGAGGGTAGGGATCCAGGGAGAGATTGTTGTTCAGTTGTTTTCATTAGAATCTGACTCTTCATGACCTCATTTGACATTATCTTTGAAGACCCTGGAGTGATTTGCCATTTCCTTCTCAGCTCATTTTACAGATGAAGGAACTGAAGCAAATAGGGTTAAGTGACTTGCCCAGGGTCACACAGCTACTAAGTATCTGAGATTTGAACTCAGGAAGATCAATCTTCCTGACTCCAGACTGTACATACAATTCACTGCCCCAGGTTCCTGCCTCTATTGAGTTCAGGGTCTAATAGGGGAATAAGGCATCTACACAGATAGTTCTCACATACAATATATATGATAAACATCTTAGAGAGATACTGAGTGCTGAAGAGGGAAGGTGATTCTTAAAATGGAGTAGCTCTACATCCAAAGCTGTTACCACATGAATGGGGTCAGAGATGGCTTCCTGGAAGAGGTGGCCCTGGAGGAAGACTTTAAAGGATAGGTAAGAATTTAACAAACTGAAAGAGCATGAGGGATGTCCAGCATAGTCATTTTACAGATAAGGAAACTGAAAGCCCAAAAAGTTGATTAACTTATCCAAGGTCCTACAAGTAATAAGGAGGATTTTAATCCAGGTCTTTGACTCCAAATGCAGCCCCCTTTCCTCTGTATAGGCTGCCTTAAACTTCTGGGAGACTGAATTGTATACCGGGGAGACAACTTAAGCCAGAACCAGGGAAAGAGGCCCACTTTGAAAAAAGAAAGGAGAGGGGGCAATTTAAAGAGAATCCAGAAAAGTTCTCTCCACCCCCAAAACCTCTTTGGGGAGTTGCTGGAGAGAGGTTTCTCTTAGGGTCCCCTAAGACTCTTTCCTCAGTCCCACGTAATACATTGTTTTTATCAATAACTTGGATGTAGGCGTAGTTGCAATGCTTATCAAATTTGTAGATGATGCAAAGGACGACAAGTTGAAATCCAAAAAAAGTCTCAAAAGCTTAATCTCAGAATATGAAATTAAAGTCCTACATCTGAGTTAAAAAAAAAAATTAATTGCATAGATTTCAAATGCAAGAGATTAGGCTGAACAAGGGGGCATGTGAAAGAGACTTGAGGGTCTCAGTGGACCAAGATCAGTATGAATTGAGAGTGTGATATGGCAGGCATCAAACCTGATGTGATATTGATATTAACAGATGGATAGTGTCCAAAATGAGGGAAGTAATAGTATTACTGACTTCTACCCTGGTCAGATCACTTCCGAAGCATTATTATCTTTAATTCTGGCTGCCACCTTTTACGAAAGTCAGGTAATGGAAATCCTGGCCAATGAGGGCCCAGTCTTTGGAGCATGCTCAGATTTGCCCTTCCCAGTCAGTTATACATAGTGTGCACAAAATTCCCTGTACCTTTCCAATCCAGCACATGGGGGATGAGTGAGACTTCTTTGGGCCATGAACGACTCAGGGGTCCATAATGTGTAGTGGCAAAAAAGCTTTCTATTGACTTTCTAACTGGTATCAGAGCCAGAAGGACTGATGACTCAAGAAACGAGGAGATAAAACTGAATTCATGTACAAAAGGAGTCTGCCCTTTGACCCTTTTATGATTTTTCCTTTCTGGTGAATAGCCAGGAAAGGAATGCTGTTATCTCCCCAATAGGGAGAAGGCAGCAGTTCCTTTATCTCCTCACCGAGCTACCACATATCCATAAACATATGGTGCCTCTGTTTCTTTGGCCTCTTCTTTGTTTATTTTTCCTGATCTTTGGCATAAGAGTTCTCTAGGAAGGGAGTGCCCAGGCAACCAATGAATTTGGAAGAGCCATCAGAAAGTTCTCACCAGTCACCAGAGCCAGTAGCAGCAGCAGCAGCAGCCAACTCTGGTAAGGAACTAGTGCAGCAACTTGCTGAACAGTTTACTTGGCCTATCCCAGCAGTGGATTAGGTCATTAACAGCCCAACCGAGCAAGGGAATGATTCATATATCACAAACACCTGAAGCAAACTTGGTAGGGACTCTGAAAAGAGAAAAGGATCTCCAGGACTAGAAGTCACAAAGTAACTCTCAATACCATATGTTCCTTATAGGTGTGTCTTGATACCTTTGTACTTGTAGTTCACTTGACAGCACACAAGGTCTGGAGTTAGCAAGACCTGAGTTCAAATGTGACCTCAGACACTTACTAGCCATGTGACCCTGGGCAAGTCATTTAACTTCTGTTTGTCTCAGTTTCCTCATCTGTAAAATGGGGATGATAGTAATACCTACCTCAAGGAGTTGTTGGAAAGATCAGATGAGATAATAATTGTAAAGTGCTTAGCAGAGTGTCGGGCACATAGTGCTATATAAATGTTGACTATTATCATTATTTAAACTTCAGCTCACTCTCCCTGGGGGTTGAAGGGGAGATGGAAAGGGGTGGGGGATGGGAGAGAGAGAGAGAAGAAAGGAGGGAGAATATGTGTGTGAGTATGTGTGTATGTATACGTAAGTGGAAATCGAATTTTAGGGGGAATGTTTTTGTATTTCTATACTTTCTATACTTTTGTATTTCTATACTTTCTCAGTAACCATCCCTTTATAAAAGTGAATTGATGCCACTGGTTGATCACTGCACAAAATCACACTAGATGGGGCTCATGAGCAACGGTATAAGAAGACATAACCTCTCAATGGGTCCCCTTACAACCTGAAAAGGGGAGTAGTCTGCTACCTTCTGGAGGCACAAACTGCTAGTCTGTAGGAGTTGTGTGAGTGAGCCTAACCAAAAGTGAGCTTCACCAAAAATCAGGACCATGTGCAGTATACTGAAAAGAGCTAGATCTGGAGTCAAAAGACCTGGGTTTGAATCCTGACTCTGACACTAATTACATGTGTATCCTTGGTCAAGTCATGTAACCTCTCTGGGCCTCATTTTCCTCACTTGTAAAAATGAGAGAGCTGGTCTGGATGACCCCTGAGGTCCCTTCCTGGAGCTGATGAGAAGTGGAAGGGGATCATGAGAGCTGTCTTCAAGAATCTGAAGAACTATCCTGTGGAAGAGGGATTAGTCTTATCATTTGACCCCAGAGGACAAAACTAGGAACAATGAATGGAGGAAAGTACTGAAGATTTGGGCTTGAGCTATGGAAAAAACTACCTAAAATTTAGAACTGTCCAGCAGAGAGATGAGCTGCCTCAGAGGGAAGTGAATTTCTCATTGTTGCTAAGTAATTCTTACGTGTCGATTCTTCGTGACCCAGTGGACCTCTGTCCATGGGGTTTTCTTGGCAAAGATATTGGCGTGGTTTGCCATTTTCTTCTTCAGAGGCAAACAGAGGTTAAGTGACTTGCCCCAAGTCACAAAGGTAGGAAGTTTATGAGGCTTCTGAATTTAAACTCAGTTCTTCCTGACTCCAAGCCCAGCGTTGTATTCACTGTGTCACCTAGCTGCCCCTCCTACTTATTGATAGAGGCTTGCAATTAGAAGCTACATGGCGCCTTGTTTGGAATATTATAGAAGAGTTTCCTGTTTAGAAATGGATAAGACTATGAGACCTCTGATGTCCTTTACCGATTGTGAAATTTGGAGATTTTGTGACGGTCTCTCAGCTACTTGCCTCCTTTTATAGGAAAGTGGCCGGAGTTGACTGCCCTCTGCCTGGGCTCCAAGGCCACCCATCCCCCTTCTACTCACCAACCCCCACCAAAAAAAAAAAAATCCAATTCCAAACAGTTTGGAAAACAGGCAGGAGCAGATGGCAGGGACAGATGGAGGGGATGGCATCTTCAGGCAGAATTATAGACACAAATGCTTATAAAGGGATTGGAATCTCAAGGCCATGGTGGGTTCCAGGTCCCAGGATCCCCCATGAGTGTAGCAAAGGTAGACTGAACCCAGAGGAGAGAGAAATGCCTGGGGTTGGGAATTGAGGGGAATCTGGCTCAGGCTATCTGGGAGGCCCCACCCTCGGATGTTCCATCCTGGGCTCCTAAGCAGGGACCACCCCCGCAGACACAGATGCCAGGATGTGGGTAGGAAAAGGCCAGGACACTCCAGTCTGTTCTGGGGAAGAAGGCAGGGGAGTGTGCAGCAGCTGGGATCCTCCACAGGGGCAGGAATTTCAGCACCGAGGACACCTCTCTGATGCACTCAGGGGAGGAAATCCCATTCTTGTATAGGAAGGTAACTTCAGCCTAAAACCCTATGCCTCGAATGTGTCCACCTCTTCTTGGCTGCCTCTCCCTGCTCTGAAGTCCTTTTCAAATGCCACCGTTTCCAGGAAGCCTGCTTTGATCCCTCCTGTTGTAATATAACTCTTCATTTTACGTCGTGAAAAACATGGAGTTTATTGTGCCCCCTGAAAATTACCTTCTATTTATTTTGCATGTATTTTGTGTATAATTATATTTATCTCCTAAGAGAATGTAAACTTCCTGAGGACAATGATCATTCTATTTGTCTTTATATCCCCAAAGTCTAATACGATGCCTGGTATATAGTAGGTACTTACTAAATACTGATTGATTGATTGAAAGACTTGGGGTTGGGAAGTTTCTGGGCATAGGGTTTAGGATGAAGTTATTTTCCTGAATAGGGGTGGGATTTCCTCCCTTCAGTGCTCCGGGGAGGTGTCCTAGGTGCTGAAATCCTGGCTCTGATTCTTTGTGTGGGACAAATCACTTAACCTCAGTTTCCTCCTCTTGAAAATGAGCAGATTGGACTGGATGACCTTTAAAGTCCCTTCCAGGTTCAAATCCTACAATGTTTCCTTTCTAGGCTTCAGTTTCCTTCTTCACAAAAGTGATAATCCTATCTCACAAGGCTGTTGTGAGGAAAGTGTTTTGTAAACTTCAAAAGGCCCCAGAATTTCCAGTTATCCTTATTTTTTAACCTCTTTATCAGGGCGCTTGTACCATCATAGGTCTGGGGCTGGAAGGGACCTCTGAAGTCACCTAGTCCTATTACAGAGGAGGAATCTAAGACCCAGAGAAGTTAGGTAATCAGAACAGAGATAGAATTTGAATCTAGGTTCTCTGACTCCAGAACCATGGACAGTGCTCTAAGGATCTCAAGGACCTCTTGTGCAAGAGGTATGGTTGTTTTAGGGACTCTAAGAAATTTGAGGATCTGTTTAATCCATCCAGGTAATAAAAAGCATTCTGAAGCCAATAGATTAGGGGTTCTAAATCCTTTTTTATGTTTTGAATACATTTGGAAGTTTAGTAGTACCTATGGTACCCTTCTCAGAATAGTATTTTAATACACAAAATACATAGGATTACAAAGGAAATATATATTAAAATAAAATTATCAAACTAATATTAAAAAAAAAAACAAGCTCACAGTCCCCTGGTTAAGGAAACCTCCTCTAGAGCCCAGGCCCATTTAAGAAATTCCTACCACACTAAGGCCCTCATTCCTTCCTTGGTACCATTCCAGGAGGATATAGCCCAGGGGAGAAGTAGACTTGAAGTCAGGAATACCTAGGTTCAGATGCCCCCTCAGGCACTAGCTATGTGACCTTGAGGGAGTCATCTCCACTCTCTGAGGCTCAGTTTCTTAATCGATAAAATGAGAGGTTGGACTCTAAGGATGCTTCTAGCTGTATCTATGATCTTATTATAATTCTGAACCCCTGGATCCAGCCTGCACAGCTTAGAGACCAATCTCCTAGTCCCTAACTGCCTTTTTCTTCTTTTGTCCTTCCTATTTTCAGTACCCACAGCCCTCTTTTCTTGTCCTCACAAACTCCAGGCCACAAATATGCTGCATTTCAATATTCCAAAAGGTCCATATGATATTCACCCCAAAGACCCCTGATGGTTTGGAGGTAGCCCTACTACTGAGCTCTCCAAGACTGCACCATTGGAGCTCAAACCCAACTAGGTCCTCTGTCAACCTGGTAAAACTTTGGATCTGGACAGTGATGGACTGTGTGCCCATCATACAAGGACCTCCGTTATCAAAGTCTGGAGAAGCACATTGTGAAATTGTCACCCAGCTTTCAAAGAGGATCCACTAAGGCAGAGAAAAGCTGGAATCTAGCTCCAATAAGAGCTGGGGTTTCATCAGCAGTAGATACTCCTACCACTAAAACAGAGGCTCCTCATACCACACCTCAGTGGACCAATTTCTCTGCTTCCTTCTCTATAGCTGAAAAATTCATTCATTACCCAGTGGCCAACTTCCAAGTGATGAACCCCTCTCCTCTTAGGTCCAGAGGCTACCACAGCATCCAGCACATGTTTAATAAATGCAAGTGGGATAAGCAGGGCCAGGCAAACAATATACACATTGACTACAACAATGCAAATGGCAAGAACCAACACCTCAAAACCATCAAAAAGGAATGTTGCTAAATTGTAAAGAATCAGCTTGTCCTCAAAGAAGAGATATGAAAAGATATCTCAAACCCACTCTTTTGCAGAGGTGAGGGTCCATGGGTGAAGAACATTACAGAAATGAAGATTAATACTTTCACTGCAACTTAGTCTCAACAGCTGCCTGGAGGTATTGAGAGTTAAGTGACATTCTCAAGGTCACATGAGCGTTATGTATTAGAGGGCAGGACTTGATCCCAGGTGCTCCTGATTCCAAAGCTAGCTTTCTATCTACTCCTGCTCATATATTTTATATATGATTGACTCTTTCCCACTATCTCCAGGGCAGTGCAGCTGTCAAGGGGAACAGACCCCCTGGAGGGAGTTGGCTCTCAATCCTCTGTGAAAGTGAAAAAGTTTCTGAGCAAAGGGTCAGAGATGTCAGAGCTGTCTCCAGGGTGTGGAGGGGGAAGTGACCAGCACCTTCCCTCTGTGTGGTGCCCTCTCTCAAGGTACTTCTAGAATCCTAGAGATCATAACCTGGAGTAAGGGGTCATTTTTACCATCTCCCTATTACTGCCCTGAAGTATCCCTTCTTCTAGCTAGCTTGGGCTTCCAGCCTCCCACTCAATCCAGGGAATTCAATACCTGTCTAATATTAGGTCAGATGCAGAGTCTGGGTTAGTCAGAAATCTCAGTGAGCAGGGGAAAGGGAGAAAGGTTCTGTGCCATGTCTGGGACTAGATGGAACAGACTGAGAAGTGAGAGCCATTGGCACTTCACAGAGCAGACATGTGGAAGGATCTCCTTGGGAGAAAATGAGGATGGGGAGGCTCCAAGAACTATTCATTGACCTCTCCTGTGGGAGGTGAATCTTGAAATCAATTGTGGGATCATAGAAAGGCAGGGAAAGCCTCATCTCTTTGTATAAATTTTAATCTAAGCCAGGGTGGAATGAGCAGCTGTGAAAGCCATTGAACCTGCCAACACCTGCCATCACTAATCACCCTGGTGGGCCCTCCCAGCCAAGAGGAGAGGGCACCAGAGCTAGAAGAGCTCAGAGGTCAGTGTCCAGTACTCTCATCTTACAAGTGGGTACAATGCTTGGAGCCGTGAAGCACCACCCCACTTGTGCCAGGATTGGCTGCCCACTATTTATTCCCACTCCCTGTCCCAGAGTCTACCAGCTCATGGGAGCCAGGAAGGTAATTGCAGGGATAGGAGGAGGGGGTGATGGGAGGCTGTACTCTCTGTTGCTTTCCTCTAATTCTATCTCTGTGCTCTTGGTCTCTCTAACCTGTCTCTACTTTTGTCTGGGTCTATCCCAATGCTTCTCTGTCTTCCTCTTTCCCTTAGCCTACGTCCCTGAGTTTGTCTGTCTGTCCCTCTTCCTCCCTTTCCCTCCCTGTCTTAGTCTCTGTCTCCATCTGAGTCTCCATATCCCTTCATGTCTGAGTTTCTCCATTTCCCCACCCTCTTCATCTCAGTCTCTCTCCCTATATTTCTGAAGATTTCCCTCCTTCCATCCTGTCTTTCTATTTCTGAGGCTCTCTTTCCCTAGGCTTTAGGATTTCTCTCACTCCATGCCTGCCTTTCTCTTCCTTCACTTTTGAGTCTCTCTCTTCATCTGTGATACTCCCCTATATCTGGCCCCTGTCTGAGTCTCTCGCTCCCTCGATCTCTGAAAGCTTCCCTCTCTGTCTATTAAGTTTTCTTTCTATCTCTCCATTTCTGAGACTTTCTCTCCCTCTTCACCTCAGGGTCTTTCTCCCTTCTTCTCTGACTTTTTCTCTCCCTTTACTTCTCAGCCTTTCTGTCTTTCTCTCTTTCTTCATCTGTGAGCCTCCTTGTAATCCCTCCCTGTCTGATTCTGTCTCCATCTCCCTCCCTTTCTGGGTTTCTCTGTCTCACAAGCTCTCCTCAGGGAAGCCGTAGGGGATTCCCTCAGTTTCCATGGTGATTGAATAAGGAAAAGGCCTTCTCAAGCCCAGGCTGTGGTTTCTCCATACTGGGCCCACATGGGCTTCATGAAGCCTTGGGTTGATTCCCCAGGTGAGAAGAGCAGTCAATGCTCCTTTGGCCCAGCACCCTGTGCCTTTCATCTCCTGCTAGGCTCAGCCTGTCTCCTGAGGGAAGGCAGTAAGGGACCACACAGGACATTTCCCATCTGCCCCAAAACAACAGCTCCCATCTGTGCCAATCCAGGATAACTCCCAGCTCCTGCTGCCAACCCCATCTTACTAAATGGCATGCAGAGAATCTCTGGTGCAAAAAGTAGAAATCTTTTCTCTGCTCTTAGGTTTTCCATCTCCTGCTGTTCCTGTCCCTTGAGGGAAGAGGTGGGGAGCAAGACTTCTTTCTCCAACTGTTCAGGTCCTGCTTTCATACCCTGCTATGCCCTTTCCTGCCTTCACTTCACCCAAACAAAATCCTGGAGCTGTTGTCTACAGATTTCCAGCTCATTTTAGGTCCTTTCTTCTTCGATGAGTTCAGCACCTGGGTCATAATTTATCTCTCCTCCCCATCTCCTGCCCTCATACTAGGGGACCTTAAAATATTGATTCTTCCTTAAGCACCCTAACCACTCAACCTCCTCACTTCCCATAAGCTATTGCTCCACCCTACCTCAGCCACACAGAAAGATGGTCATAGCCTTGATCTTGCCACCACCCACAAGTGTGCCACCTCCACAGTCAAGAATTCTGAAATCTCCTTAGCCAACCACAATTTACTGACTTTTCCTCCTCTTACAGTCATACAGTAACTGAGCTGTAAGTTCTTTCTCCATCTGGCCCCCCTCTACTTTGTCAATGCCTTTCTAATTCTGGGATAATCTAAGCAGGAATAGTCAGAAATAGTTAATTAGTAATTACAGGATACTTAGAAAGGCTCAGATGAAAAGCAAAAGTCAGACAATCTGAAGCTAATAGGAATAATAATTAACGCTGATATCATACTTAAAGCCTTGTGTGTATATATGATCTCATTTGTTCCTTGTGACCCTGTGAGGTAGGTGCTATTATTAACTTCATTTTCTAGATGAAGTAATTGAAGCTGAGAGATTGAGTAACTTGCCCAGGATGACACAGCTTTGAGTGATTGAGGCATCATTTGAACTCAGATCTTCCTGACTCTAGATCCAATTTAACTGTGCCACCTCACTGCTTAACTAGATGACTGGACATGAAAGAGGCTGGGCTACATTTTGTACAACAGACCGATTGGATCTGGACTGGGTGACGAGGACAGGTTGTTCTGAGAACAAGGAAGATCTTTTAGGTTCTTGAGATGGGATAGATGAATAGGAGGTAACTCTTGGATCTATGGACCCAAGATAGTCTATGATCTTGTCATCTTGAATCATAAAATCACAATATTTAGAAGAAACCAAAGATATCTATTCTAACCCCTTTGAGGCTCAAAGGGGTGACACTACTTCTGGGTTCCTCTCTCAAATCATTTCTTGGTCTCCTTTGTTGGATTATTAGCCATTAACCACACCCTGACCATGATGAACCTTCATTTACAGGACAGTCTTTTCCTCCCCTTCCCACCTTCCAACCTTCATTCCCAGGCTCTCTTTTCTTCCCTCCCTCTGTACTCAAAGATCTCCTCTCCCATAGGTTCAATTATCATCTCCATATGGGACACTCTCAAATCTATATGGCCATAATCTCTATCCTGAACTTCAGTCCCACAACAATCCCTGCTGGCTAGACATTCCTCACTTAGATATCTCTTAGGCTTCTTAATGTTCAAAACCAAGCTTGTTATCTTTCCTCCCTAACCCTAACTCTCCTTCTAAGTTCCCTGATTTTTTGGGGGAAAACAAGCTAATCTAGCCTATACAGTCTCCTATATTCAGTCACTCCTCCAGGGGACTGTCACATTGCTTGATTTCATTCCTCTGTCTTTCTGTTTTTGTCTTTCCCTTACCTACACTAAACTCCTTATCCAGGTCTGCCTCACATTCCAGGTTCCTCACATTCCTAAGATTAGGGTTGTCCAGAAATTACCCCTAGACATATAACTGGTGGAAGGTCCAGTAGAAGACCTTTAAGATCTTCCACCCAAAGGGTAAAATGTGGTAGGAGCAACGTCTGCAATGCACTTGTCCCTGAAATGAAAGGACATTGTCCCTGGTATTTGATTGGGCCAGAGCACTAAAGCTCAAACCATTGTCTCAACTTCATCACTCTCCTAGGAGAGGAGGTCAGCAACCTATTTTGGTGTGGTCCTGGAACTAAGAATGATTTTTACATTTTTAAAAGCAATTATTTGCGATCAAGTCTTACCTCTGACACAAACTAACTACATGACCCTGGACAAGCCCCTTAACTTCTCAATGCCACTAGGCAATTCTCTAAAACTATAAGTTACAAAGGGATAGCACCACAATTCACAGAATGTCAGGCCTCATCTTCCTGAGTTCAAATCTGACCTCAGATATTTACTAGCTGTGTGACTCTGGGCAAGTCACTGAATCCTCTTTGCCTCATTTTCCTCATCTGTCAAATGAGCTGAACAAGGAAAAGGCAAACCACTCCAGTATCTTGGCCACGAAAACCCCAAATGGAACCTCACAGAGAGTCTGACATGACTGAAAACTGACTAACAGCATAAAATTCAGAGCCGCTGGAAATTTGCTTTAGTAGAGAGAGCTTCCTCATGGGCAGTTACTTACATTGATGAAATCGCAAATCCACAGGAAAAATAAAAATAAAAACGTGTGTAAGGAACAATTTTAGGTGATGGGAATACAGGGACTAAATGGAAAGCATTCTCTGCCTTCAAGAAGCCTTTGATTGTCAAAGGACAAGAAGGGAGAAGAGACACATAAGTATGGACATGACAGTTGGAAGAAAGAGTAAAACCTGAAAATGAGGAGGGATCTTTGCAGAAGGCTTTCTGGAGGAAGAGGCAGCTGAGCTGAGGCTTCAGAGGAAGCCAACACTTCTAAGAGACCCAAGTGAGAAGGGAGGGCATTCCAGGAATGCAGGACAAGCAGCTTTTGGTGGAGTGCTGTCAGAAGAAAGAAGGTCAAGTTTACAGAGTAAGAAGTAGGTCAGTTTGACTGGAACTTCGGGTTGTATGAAAGGCATTGGGAAAGAGGCCTGGAAAGGTAGACTGGAGACAGAGCCAAGGGCTGGTCCATTCCCTCCTTTTGGCCTTGGTTTCCACATCTGTAAAATGAAGGGGTTGGACTAACTCAGGGAGCCTTAACCTGGGGCCTATGGACTTGGTTGGGTTTTTTTTTATATTTATATAACAATTTCAATATAATTGTTTTCTTTTGTAGCCTTATGTATTTTTTCATAGATTTAAAAACCTTATTCTGAGAAGGGGATCACCAGGGGTCTGGGACACATAAAAAGGTTAAGAACTCCAGACTCCTCCCAGCTCAAAATTAGTGATTTTATGTCTTGTGTCCTTGCTCATGCCTCTCCTTGGATTTGTTGACTCTGTTTTCATCCACTTTCCTTTGATTCTGAGTTGGTCCCAGAGGGATGTGGGCTTGGCTGGAAGCATTCATGACAACATCTTTGCTGGGAGTCCTCTGATCCTATGACTGCTGGGTGGTGGGGGAGGGAATCATGGGCAATAGCAAAGGGACAGATTTCCCAGAAAAGGAAGAGAGGGAAGTCATTACCATTTAGATTCAAAAACTTAACTTCAATTCTTGGCAAAATTCTAGAATAAATTTCTAGAACATAGTTGAAAGGGCCACTTTGGGAACTCTTAAGAAATGATCCCTTGAATTCCTAAGAGCTAGCCCAGGATCATCAAGGTCAGGTCAGACTGATCCATCTCCAACCCCCATGTTTTACAGAGAAGGGAAGGGACATGAAGCCAAACGCTATCAGAGTTAGGGCCAAGACCCAGGCCCTCCCCCCTAGATCTCAGGATGATTGATATTAATTAAATAGCTAAACTCTATTACCAGTACGCCTAAATTGGAGAGTGGGACAGAGGGGAGAGATTTATATCCACTTCGGCATCATTTGTATCTATCTCACTCTGCATGAAATAGGGGAAGTGAGGGCAAGGGGGAAACAATTTATTAAGGCCCTGTGCTGAGCCCTTTACAACTGTCTCATTTGAGACTCACAACAACTTTAGGAGATAGATGCATTATTATCCTCATTTTACAGATAAGGAAATTGAGGTTGAGAGGCTTAAGGTGAAGTGGCTTGTGCAAGACTACAGAGCTGTCAAGTGTCTGAAGCCCAATTTGAACTCGAGTCTTCTGGGTACCAGAAGACTATACCACCCAGCTTCACCTAATAAATATGAAGGACAAGCATTGGTTTATTTTTTCTTTTAAATTATTGACGTTGTTTTTGATGTTATCTTCATTTCCATCCCCTATCCCCAACATGGGTTGGGGATCCCTTGTAACAAATCTCCCTTGTAACAAAAAATTTAAAAAGAAGAAAAAAAGACAGTTCAGTAAAACTGGCCAAATCTGTTGTTCCATGCAGTGTCTCACATCCATCTCTGCAAAGAAGTATATTTTCTCATTCCTCCTTTGAAACCAGGCTTCTACCAATATTCGTTAAGTGTCTACTGTGTTCCAGGAACTGTGGTTGGTTCTGAGAATGGGGAAGGGGAAGAAAAGTGGGGAGGGAGAGGGAGGCAGGGAGGGAGGGAGAGAGAGGGAGAGGGAAAGAGAGAGAGAGGGAGGGAGGGAGAGAGAGAGAGAGAGAGAGAGAGAGAGAGAGAGGGAGGGAGGGAGGGGGAGAGAAAGAGAGAGAGCCCTTTTTGAAAAGGAATCCCCAACCCCTAGAAGTGACTGACATGTTGTTGATGTTGTATTATTCAGTTGTGTCTGACTGTTTGTGACCCCATTTGGGATTTTCTTGGCAAAGACACTGGATTGGTTTGCCATTTCCTTCTCCAGTTCATTTAACGGGTGAGGAAACTGAAGCAAAGAGGGTTCAGTGACTTGCCCAGGGTCACACAGGTACTAAGCATCTGAGGCCAGATTTGAACTCAGGAAGACTCATCTTCCTGACATCAGACCTGGTGCTCTATGCTCTGGGTGACATTTCCCCTGAACGATTTCCCTCATTTTATCCTGGAAGGGCAGCCAGTGTCACTAACTCCTTTGCTGATGCTTCAAATTAAATTTCGCACATCAGATTTCCAGGACGCCATTCTCACAACTGGACAAATGGACTTAAATGTCATCCAGGGAGTCTTCTATCCTGGTCCTAGCAGATGATGGCTGTGGCCCGCCCACGCCCTCTTCTGGTCCCTCCCCAGCACTACAAGACCACTGCTCTTTGGCCAAGGGGATGGGAGGATGGAGGTGGAAACTGGGAATGAGAAGAGCTGGAGGGTGGAATTGAGAATGGGAGAGAACCTCTCTATTCCCTCAATCTATCCATTAATTAAAAACTCTTATAAAAATTAATGCCATATAATTACAGCGTTTAAGGGAGAACCCTAACTCCTCAGAGGTAGGGAACGATGGGTGCAGAATGCTATATGTATTGTCAGACATGGTTGATATGTGACTTGTTTTTTGATAATCTGCTTTTTTCCCCCTCTTTCTTCTTTGTTACAAGGGATAGTTCACTGTGTAGGGAATGGGGAGGGACAAATTCAGAAATGAGGTTGATGTAAAAATGTCATATCCAAAGTTTTATTGAGGCCTTTTGTTTTGGGGTTTCTGTCATCTGTGGGAATTGCCTTCTTTCCCCACTTTCCAAATTTAATATTCTCTGGTAACAAGAAAAGCAGTTAAGCAAAACACCCGCGTCAGTAGAGGCCAACGGAAAATGTATACAACATTCTGCCCTAGTAGTCCCCTGCCTCTCTACCCATAATCCCCCCTAATCTGCTTCTTCAGTCCCTCCATGGGTTCTGTCTTATACCATGCCCTGGTTTGCCTCTCACCCTATGATAGTCACCCTCATTTACACAGTCCTTTAAGGTTTGCAAAGATCTGTCCCACAACAGCATTGTGAGCTAGATAAGTAGACAGGGCAAGTATCCTTGAGTCCATTCTACAAGAAAAGAAACTGAGGTTCTGAGAGGTTGAGAGACATGTCTGTGGTCACACAGATAGAAAGTCCCTGAGGCAGGATTTGAACTCAGGTCTCCTGATTGCAGATTCAACACCTAATCTTTTATTTCACACTGCTTCTCAAAAGATGCCATCATCCTCTATTACTTCCCCTTCATTACTAAACTCCTAGAAAGAGTTACCTACACTAAACAGTTTCTTTTACTTCCTTATTCTACCACCCCTAACCCCCATGGCCTGGCTCCTGCCTCTTCCACTCTCCTGAAACCATAGCTCCCAGAGCACTCCCAGAAGTATCTCTCCCCAACTTTTTGGTATTCATTGTACTTAACAGTCCAAGTGGCCATGCCTCTAATGTAAATTCATGGGATTTAGAGGTGGAAGGGGCATTAATGACTCTCAATTTACAAGAAGGAAATTGAAGTGCAGAGAAAATCAGTGTCTTTCCCATAAATACATACACCCAAGGGTAATAAACACAGACATCCTGAGAAAACCACCCAGGAAATGCCCTAGAACTCTGTTACTATGTCTTACTGAGGTCCCATCTGCCTCTTCTGCAATCTTAACCGTCAATCCCCTCAGCACAGGACACCTCGTGAGGGCCAGTTTAGGAACACCAGCTCAAAGAATAGCCTATTTTTGCTTTTATCAGCTGCCTGGGGGCTGGCAGAGAAGTTAGTGCCCCCATGAGGGCTATTTGCCATCCTGTTGCCACAGTTCAGCTGTCCTGTGTTACCACTTGTGACAACATATGCCTCCTCTGGCTTCAGCAAATGTTCTTTCTTCTCCTGTCAGGCCCCTGAGTAAAACAGTTTATAATATTAGAGTTTGATCAATTCATTTGAACTTTAGGCCTTCCCATAGAAATGATGAACAAAGCAATGATAAAAGTCATCAATTACAAACATTTATTAAACACCTACTGTATGCTAGGTACTTAGCACAGGGGATATAAATAAAGGAAAAAAGAAACAAAAAAGAATTCCTGTTCTCAAGGAGTTCACAATCTCCTGAGGCAAGAGGAAAGACAGGGAAGAATGTAAACAATTATGTACAAACAAGGTATATAAAGGATAAATTGAAGATAATCTCCAAAGGAAGGTACTCACATTAAGGAGGATGGGAAAGACTTCTTACAGAAGATGAAATTTTCACTAAAATTTGAAAGAAGCCAAGGAAACTAAGAGATGGAAATGAGGAGGGAGGAATTCCAGAAATGGGGGAGAGCCAGTGAAAATACTTAGAACTGGAAGATGAAGGGTCATGTTCAAGGAACAACAGTCCAGTGGCTATAGAGTTCGTGGAAAGTCTCCTAATACACCCAGGTACTTCATTCATAGGTTTCTCCAGATATGGAGAACAGAGTCCCCCCAAGTCCAATACAATCACTCTAGGTATTAAATGTATATTGAACCAGAGAAGCTTTATTTCACTCTACAGAAAATGTAGATGATACAAAGAACTCACAGAAACCCATAAATAGACACAGAAAATACATGAAGTTCTCAAATAGTCAGTAAACTTCCCTTGGAAGGGAATGAAACTTGGGGTTGTCCCAAAGGCAATCCTTTGACATTCCAGTGTTTCTCAGTTTCCCAAAGGGTACTTAGGTTCTCCCTCTAATACTCTTAGCAATACCGTATACTTTAAATCCCCGCAAGGAAGTAAAGATAACCTTGGAGTCTGCTGAACAAACAATCCCTAACACATCAACCCTACACTGTCCAAACAACTCACAGGAATAGCAGGGTCTATGGCCAGACCGGGTTTCTTGCTTCCCTGAGTCAAAGATCCCATTCACTGTTCTTACCATGGGAGTCATGTGGGAAATCTTTCTCTAAGAAAAATGGTGCATTAGGAAATCTATTTCTCTCGCTGGACAGTTCAAATCCTGAACTCTTGTACTGGGGACCTTTCAAACTTGGAGTTATCCAGGAGGTAACTCCCAAGACTAGTTCTGCCCAGGAAATCTTCTTCCTTATATTAGAAGACTAGATTCTGATATCATGATGCTTAAGAATTCTAAAATCCTCCACCTTCTGCACAGAAGGTTGGGGGCTCAGGAATCTTGTCCACATATAAGGCCACATGGACAAACACACATCTACTTTGCCATGTGCTTCTGCAGGATTTGTCCCTATGTCCTGGTTGCTTCTTTCTCTTGGTCTGGGAAGAACCTCTCTCAGTCACTCTCTTTTCAGACCAAATGTAAATACGGGTCATTTCCCATGGGCTCCTGCCCCAAGATACTCATTTCCAGTTCCTCAGGGAAAGACCACATACAAGAACAGGCTTCCCTCTTCCAAGGGACTGTTCTATTGTGAACCAGATTGCCTTTTGAAGTGAGAAAAATCAAAATGGGCAGAGGTTGAGAATGAGTTATTGCTCTCCTTTCTGACCTGACACAAAGAAACAGCTCCTACAGCACCAGTCGCTGAAAATGAATCAGTAGTTCCCTTCATGCTCTGAACAAGGTGCTAGTGGAAATGCTCACACTCTCCATGGAGAGGTGCCCTCCATAGGCCTCCAAAGGACCACAACCAATAATCTCATCGCATTGATCAAGGATTGTCCTGATTATCCTCTCCTTACTGTATCATCCAGTCTGCCTCCCCTTTTTGTCCATAAAAATATCAGTATCACAGCCTTGGAGATCATCTGATCCAATTAATTTGTTTTACAGGCCAAAAAAAATTGTTTTACAGGCAAAGAATATGAGGCTCAGAAAAGTTATCTAAGATCATGCAGATAGTAAGTACTAGAATTCAGGTCCTGCTGTGCACCATGAAGAAAGATTTTGTTAAAATTTTCACTGAAATCCACATATAATATATCTTTAATATTCATCTAGCAAGGGGATGGAACCAAGATGGTGGAGTAGAAGGACGGACCTGCTCTAGCTCTCCTCCCATAGCCTATAAAATATTCATCTAGCAAACCTATGTGAAAGACAAAGGATCATTTGCCCCCTGAAGAGGTCAGAGATAAAAGGAAAGAACTCATGTACAAAAATATTCATAGCAGAATTTTTTGTTGTGGTAAAGAACTGGAAACAAAATGAGTGCCCATCAATTGGAGAATGGCAAAAAAATATGGTGATCTATGAATGAAATGTTATGTTATCATGGCATAAGAGATGATAATATGACAGGTTCACGAGACCTGGGAAAATTTCTATCAACTGCAGAGAGAAATAAGCAGAACCAGGAGAACAATCTATACGCTATCCATACAATATACTACAATACATCCATCCATACAATACTACAGTATACTACAAGCAACCACTGAAAGACTTAAGAACTTATCGATGTAATGACCAAAATCACGACTCTCAAAGACTGATGATATAGCAGATTTCCTACCTTATTCTTGGAAGAGAAGTGGTGGACCAAAGGTACAGAACAAGACATACATTTTCAGACATGGAAAATATGATGTTTTGCTTGACTCTACTTACCTGTTAGGAGGCAGTTAGGTGGTTCGGTGGACAGAGCACTGGACTTTGAGACAGGAAGACCTGAGTTCAGATTTGACCTCAAAACACTCACTAGCTGTATGACCCTGTTTGCTTTAATCCACTGAAGAAGGAAATGGCAAATCACTCCAGTATCTTTGCCAAGAAAACTCCTTGGACAATATTGGCATGTTATGGTCCACAGGATCATGAAGAGTCAGGTGCAACTGAACTGTAGCAAAAACAACACTTACCTGTTACAAAGGAAGGCTTCTATTTGGGGGACAGGAGTTGTCAGGGAGGGAATTGGTGGCTAGTAGAGTGATGGAAAAAAAAAGAAAACAGCAATAAAACTTTTAAAAAACACACAGGGGAGAGCAGAAAGAAGTTGTGCTGGATTTAATATACAATTTAAAACAATTTAACAAAAGTTTACAGTTTCATATACAACCCCCTTTTATTCTTTGTATACTGAAAGGTTGTTTTGTTTGTCATATTCATTATTTTAAAAATCAAGCAAATGAGATTACTTTCGCATAACATCCTTAATGAATCCGTGGTGGCTGACAATGATCGCTGCCTTCCTTTCCAAGTGCTTACAAACCATCCCTTTAATAATCCAGGCTAGAATTTGGCAAGGAAGTGCCTGCAAAATTCACTGGCATACAGTTTAATGAAACCACCTCTTTCCCTTTTTTTGAATTTAGGGCAACATTTGCCAGTCTTCACTTATGGGATCACGGTACCTCAGAGATGGAAGGAACCTCTGTTCCTTCTGATTCAGCCTGTTCCCAGGCAGGAATCCCCTCAGATAAGCCATCATTCAATCTCTCCTTAAAGGCTTCCAGCTTCCTCCCTCCTAAGGTATCCTCTTTTTAGATAGTTTCAAAGTTTTCCTCGACATGAAACCTCAATCTGAAATCTGCACCCCCTTGCATCTTCTACTGATAGTTCCCAGTTCTCCTTTCTAGGATCAAGCACACACAATCTGATCCTTCTTCCCCTTAAGGCAGATCACTGAACGAGGAGTCAGGAAGACCTGAGTTCAGATTTAGTCTCAGATACTTACTAACCATGTGACACTGGGCAATTTGCTGTCTGCCTCAGTTTCCTCAGATATAAAATGAGGATAATAATAGCACCTATCTCCTACAGTTAGGATCAAATGTTATATTTATAAAGTACTTTACAAATGCTAGCTATTATTATTATTGACAACCTTTCAAATATTTCCACACACTCACACTCACATACACACATGCCCCATACACACACACACACACACACACAATTTTCTTTTCTCCAGGCTAAGGAAGCATCGTCAGTTCTGTGGTTATCTTCCCTCCTTTTCCATCTCGAATTCCTCCACCTTCTAACATTAAATTACAGTTTAACATTAACAATAACTTGTGAGCTGTGTTACCCTGAGCAATTTACTTAACCACGCCCTGCCTCAGTTTCCTCATCTGTAAAATGGGGCTATCTCACAAGGTAATTGTGAGCATCAAGTGAATTAACATATTAAAGCGTTTTGCAAACTTTAAAGTGCTCTATAAATGCTAACCAGGCAGTTAGGTGGCACTGTGAATAAAGCACTGGGCTTGGAATCAGGAAGACTCATCTTCTTGAGTTCAAATCTGACTTCAGACACTTACTAGCTGTGTGACCCTGGCCAAGTCACTTAGCCCTGTTTGCCTCAATTTCCTCTCCTGTCAAATGAACTAGGGACGGAAATGGCAAACTGCTTTGCCAAGAAAACCTCAAAAGGGGTCCCAGAGAGTCAAACACAACTGAAACAACACAGTAACTGCAACAGCAAAACACAAATCCTTCTCAAGATGTATATAGGCATAAGATAAATAAGCTGGAGTGGAAGACAGGAAAAAATACAGGCTGATGGGCTCTGGAGCTGGAAAGGATCCTTAGAGACTCCAAGAGACTCTCATTTGGCAGATGCACACAGGCTGATCACAGGAATGTGAAGAAGAGACCTCCTGTCAGTTACTGGAGTTGCTGGACAATCAATGCCCTGAGTCTGAGGCTTCACTTTTCTCACCTGCCAAATCAAAGGGTTTGGGCTCGATAATCTCTAAAATTTCCTCCTATCTTTGTCAAGAAAACCCCAAATGGGGTCACAAAGAATCAGCCAAAACGGAAACGAGGGAACCACAACAAAAATGCTAACTATTGCTATTAACATCCTGATTGGGTTCCCCTCTCCCTCTTCAAATTCTTTTCCCTCTTTGACCTTGGAAGCACTTCTGAGCCCTGATTCTTTTCTTTCAAGGAACACTTCATTCCTGCTGGTATCCTAGAGAACAGAGAGACTATAGCTCCTCTCTCATTTTCCAGGATAATTTGGGACAAATCACCAACACTAATCCTGCCATCCCATCACCAATGCCAAATTATTCCCATACCTCAGGATATTTGAGAGACAAAGCCTAGCGAGTTCAGATCATCATGGACAGCTAAACATTGTCTTATTGTTTCCTTACTTGTCTGAGGTTTCTTTCTGTCTCGCTTTCTGCTAAATTCCTGGTTCATCATTTTTACTAGTGACTCAAGTGAAGTCATAGGTTGCATGCTTATCAAACCTGCAGATGCCCTCCCCCCAAGATGTGAGGAGCCAGAGCTGATAGCTCAAATAACAACTGGAATCCAGAAAGATCTCAACAATTTGGAATGATGGGCAGAAGCGAAGGCCAAATTTAAAAGGGGTCAGTGCTTAGGGTGAGAGTCAGGGTGGCACAGCCTCTGAGACAAGAAAATGTGGGTTCAACTCTCCTTCCATCTTTCCCCTCCGCCAACAGGTGGCCTTCTCTGCTCTAGACCAAAAGGGCAAAGACAGTGCTGGTTTACATTAGGTGAGGACATTTGCTCAGCTAGGAATTCTCTGTCAGTAATATCACAGGTCTCATACCCATATTTCCAGTCTTCCAATATCCTGAATTTGGGTTCAAAAAGTCACTAACACACGTACAGAGTGGGTGAGGCATGGATGACATGTTTCACTGATGCTCTTCTCTTTCTTCTTTTCCTGTGTCACTATTACTACCCACCAACTCCCCTCCTCCCCACCCCACCCCCAATATAAGCCTTCCTTTTTAACAAAAAGTATAACCAAGCAAGACAAATCAATCCATTGGCCTTGTCTAAAAATGTATCTCTCCTGGTGTATCTCTACTCCATCTCATGTTTGCCAAGCGGTGGGAAGCATGTTTCATCATCGGTTAGACAATAGTTCTTTTGAAAAAAGATTCAGGGTGGGAGCAAGGTTAACAGCTGTAACTAGGGCGGGCCTTTGCCCCAGGGTGATGAAAATGAGAGGGATACTGACGCACTTTTATTTCTCCAGCAGCATGGAAACAACTAAGCTTAGTGACTACTTAGTAAAAATAATTAGAAAAATAGGAAGCTACCAGATGGTGGCTTCCTCTGCTCCCTCTCTCCCACCCCCTCCCCATGGCAGCACCCCTGCCTGGCCAAGTCTGTCTTACTTCCCCTTCACCCATGATCCCAATCCAGCAACAGCATCACACTGTACCAATTTCTCTGCTGTGACCCACTCTGAATAGACACATAGTATGTTTTGTACCTATGGCTCTGGGACACGTTAAAAATAGAGCCCTGGGGTCTTTAATTGACTGAAGGTTCAATATGAACATAGCACCTCCTTTAAGATACTAACCTAATTTATACTCCCTCAAAGGTTGGGTCCCCAGAAGGTAGCTGCTATCTCTGCTTCTACGTGTAATGCTGCAGGTGGCTACTCCTACCACCAAAGCTCCTGAGTTCCCATTGGTTTGCTTCCTCGAGAACAGTTGGGCAGAAGACTTATTTACCTTTGATCAAAGTAATTGACTAAAATGATACGGTAAAAATAACAGTAATTAAACATAACATTAAATAATTTGATTAAACATAATAGCAGCAGTTAAACATTCTTCAAATAAACCTCACTAGCATGGAAAGAATGAGCACAAACTTGGAGAGCAATGGTAGTGAGACATATGTGCAGGACATGTGACACATGTATGACAAAGGAAAATTCATAATTCATTATATTGTAGGATCTGTAAGTCTTTTCTCTCTTCATGCAATCCTCACAGAGTTCCCCTGGAGTGCAGCACCTCTCCTCTCTTGTTGGAAAGCTGGAGGGTAGAGAGCTAAGGGTTGAGAACTGAAATTTCCAAGTAACTCCCCACTTTCCATCAGCAGCTCTGCTTGCTTTGGACTCCACAGAACATCCTCCTTCTGCTCCCAGGTACTCCTCCCCTCACCCCACCCACTTTTCAGCTTCCTTTTGTCTGTGGTATTCCCCCTTAGACTATGAGATCCTCGACAACTCAAGGACTGCCTTTCTTTTTCTTATTTATATCCCCAGTGCTTAGCATAGTGCCTGGCCCATAGTAGATACTTAATAAATGTTTGTTGTATTGCATTTTATCTTTCAGGTGTGTTTCTGCTCTTAGCCTCTGCTCTCCTTGTCTTCTACTGGTCCAGTAGTTCTGATAAAGCTTATGGATCCCTTCTCAGAAGAACCTGGGCAAATCACTTAACCCTGATTGCCTCAGTTTCCTAATCTGTAAAATGAACTGGAGAAGGAAATGGGAAACCACTCCAGTATCTTTGTCATTCTTCATCAGGAGATGGGGAAAGGGAAGAAAGTCCCCCCCTACACAAAATGTTCATGAGCCTATACTCTTCCATTGTTTGAAAGATAGCTTTGAGGGATATGATGGATTCTCTCCAACAATGACAATATATTTTCTGTGAAGCATCAGGTGCCTTCATCCAAAACCCAAGATCCTATAAACCTCTCAAGTTGATTGAGAAACTTAGTCACATGGTGTAGTATATAACACCACCTTTGTGGGTACACACTAGGCCTTCAGTGGTGACATCATCTGAGGTGAAAAAGAGGACTTCCCCCTTTACAAGAGTTCATAGTATGACATAGCCTCCTTTCCAAAAAGCTAATGCATTTCTAGGCTGCACAGCATCCACAAAAATACAGATAATAGCCTCACACCAGGTGTGATCTGTTCTGTCCAGACCATATCTGAAATATTACACTCAGTTCTAGGGTCTATGTTGGAGAAGAAACATTGACCAAGAAGTGCATCAAGAGGAGAGTGACCAGGATGATGAGGGGACTGGGAACCTTGCCACAGCTGAAGAAACTGGGGTGGGAGGCATTGTTCGCTTGGAGAAGAAAAGACTTGAGAAGGACATGATGGCTGAAGTGCTCTTTTGGGGTTGTTGTTCAGTCATTTCAGTTATGCCCCATTACCCCATTTTGAGTTTTCTTGGCAGAGACACTGGAGAGGTTTGCCAATTGCTTCTCCAGTTCATTTTACAGATGAGGAAACTGAGGCAAACAGGGTTAAGTGACTTGCCGAGGTTCTTCTGAGTTTATCAAAGACACAAAAAATTTTAAGAACTTCTATCCTAGGGTATAATTTCCAGTTCTTTCCAAAAGCGCATAGCAGTAGCATAAGCCAATATTTCAGGGGAGTCATTAACTAAAGATGGTGAAGTCTAACACCCATAGCGGAGCAGAGACCGAAAATAAAGGCAGCAAGATCAGTGTAAGTACGTTAGCAGTCCTGCAGCATCAAATGGCATAAATTTTCTCTCCTTAAACATGTCTTGACCAGACATGCCTAGGTACTCCTACCTCTGTGTGTACTCATTTCCCCTGCTTATATCATTTGCATCTGTAGGAGGGTGTACACCAGGATTATGGGGAGGGGGAAGGAGAAATATTCTATTGCTCTTATCCATACTAGTCCATTTCAGTAAATGCCTTTGCCTTGAGCTATTACATATGACTATTAAGCGTAAATACATTTGTGAGGGCTCATGAGGTCTGATTTTTAGGAGTTCAGGTGTACAGAGTATCTTGAACCAAAAGTAATCATTCCCTGGCTGGGGATGGAGTGAATTGGGTCAGTTCAAAGAAATAAAGCAGGTTAAAGCTTCCATGCTTTGGTTTTTGTATTTTTACCTTGGAAAAAGAAAGAAGAAAGGAAGGAAGGAAGGAAGGAAGGAAGGAAGGAAGGAAGGAAGGAAGGAAGGAAGGAAGGAAGGAAGGAAGAAAGAAAGAAAGAAAGAAAGGAAGGAAGGAAGGAAGGAAGGAAGGAAGGAAGGAAGGAAGGAAGGAAGGAAGGAAGGAAGGAAGGAAAGAAAGAGAAAAAGAAGGAAGGAGAGATGGATAAAGAAAGGAAAGGAAGGAAGGAGAGGGAGGGAAGAAAGGAGAGAAGATGAGAAGAAATGAAGGAGAGAGAGAAAGAAGGAAAGAGGAGAGAAGAAAGAGAAAGAGAGGAAAGGAAGGAGGGAGGGAGGAAGAGAAGAAAGAAAGAAGGGAAGAAAGAAGAGAAGAAAGTCTAAAATGGAAATCAAATTTGGAGAGGCATAGAAGGATGGTAAGCTGGCTGAGGCTGGGGAGCAGATTGAATCCGTCCTCACTATAGACTTTCCTCTGAACTCCACTACTTCAAATCTGAGAGCTATTCACGAATTACAAAGAAAAGAAGATAGGACTAGAAGTTAGAAGACCTGGTTTCCAGAGCACTGATAAAAAGATGTAGTAGAAAGACAGCTAGACTTAGGGCCACAAAACTAGAGTTTGTGTTTCCAACTCTGCCACTTACTGACTATGTGACCATGGACAAGTGGCTTCAATTCTCAGAGCCTCAGTTCTTTTATCAGTAAAATGGGGATAAAATGCTAGCATTGCCCAACATAATTTTAATGAAGAAAAGGTGTGAATCTCATTGTGTTATCTAGAAATAGAAATGTCACTAGTATATTGGGCAGCTAGGTAGAGCAGTGGATGGAGTGTGAATTGGAGTCAGGAAGATCTGAGGCACTTACTAGCTGTGTAATGCTGAGCAAGTCACTTAATCACTTCTGGCCTCAGTTTCCTCATCTGTAAAATGGGTGTAATAATATTACCTATCTTACAGGGTTGTTGTGAGAATCGAAACAAACAACATGTGTAAAGTGCTTAGCAGACCTTAAACTCTACATAAATGTAGTTTAATTAACATTATGAGTATTCATATTCATATTGCTGGTAAGAGGAGGGAATTGGGCTGAATGATCTCTAAGGGCCCCCCAACTCTGACATTTCTTTGACTCCTGCAGCAGTG
This sequence comes from Notamacropus eugenii, assembly GCF_028372415.1. NCBI lineage: Eukaryota > Metazoa > Chordata > Mammalia > Diprotodontia > Macropodidae > Notamacropus > Notamacropus eugenii. The sequence continues at coordinate 77,015,035 of NC_092876.1, forward strand.
CATATGACCATTGTTCTGAGAGGCCAGTAGGTGGCAGCTGAGCTCCATGCCTCCTCAGGGCAAGAGTGGACAGCTGCTTCCACCCTGATCCCTTCCCCAGGCCGGAACAGGAGGCTGAGAGACAAATGTATTGTCCTCTTGTTAACCCTGCTTGCACAATTCTTCAGGTTGAGGCCCAGGCCTGGTTCAGCTGTCCCAGTGCTGTCCACCCCCTTCCAGACTTCCCCTTCTTGTCAGCCCCTCTTCAGGGCACCTGCTGGCAGGGGGTACAGCAGGCGGGGCTGAGAAGTAGAAGGGGGTGTCAGAGGAGGATGAGGCAACAGCTGCAGGACAAGAGAGAGACTGAGGAGGGAGAGAGTTAGACTGAGCTCAGCTCCTGGAGTTTGGAACCTGGAACCCAGAGCCCAGCTCCAGACTCGGGGAACAGAAGACCACGCCAAACTTCCCACCAGGTAAAAGGTGTGTGGTAGGGACATGGGGGTGGGCTTCAATAAAATTCTCATTGTAGGTCCCTACTATCCTCTACTGCTTTCCTCCTTCCCTTCTCTTCTCCACTCCTCCAATCCCCAAACACCCTTAAACAAAAACACTGCCTCTCTCTCAGTGAGTTCCTCTCCATCCTTGGGCCCTCCTCCCTCTTTAATGTTCATCCTAGCTCTGATCCATCCCCTCTACTTTCTGATAATGGCATGCAGAACCTCCTTCCACTGAAAAAAAAGCAACAATGCTATACTCCAACCTGGATCCTATTTGTAGCTCTCTCCTAGATTTGGGATGTGGCCTTGGGATATGATAATATGACTATAATTAATATCATTGTTAATAACTCCCATTTCCAAGGCACTCTGAAGTTTTCAAAGTTCTTTTTCTCTAACCAACCATTGAAACCAGGAGTATGTACAATGCTTGGCTCTGAGTGTGATCTGAGAAGCAAATGGAGGTGGTGCTGAGAGGGAAGACAGTGTCCTGGGCACCTGGATGCTGTGGGGCTACAGTCTTTCAGGAAGATACCATGATACAGTGGGGAAAGAATGAGATTTGGAATCAGAGGGGTTAAAATTCTAGATCTGCTATTTAGCAACCAGAGAGACTTTGGGTAAGTTGCTTTCCTTTTCTAGACCTCAGTTTTTCTCTCTATAAAATGAGGTTGGACTAGATAATATGTAAAGCTCTTTCCAACTCTAAATCCTCTGAACCATAAACAATTTCACCTGTAAGAAGTTAAGTGGCAAAGTGGATAAAGCGCTTTCAGATAAGAAAATTGCCCCTTCTTGACTCTATCAAATGAAGGAATTTGATAAGATTATTTCTAAGATGTCTTCTAGGTCATATGGCCTACAAATCTAAGGTATTCAGACCCTGGAAAACCAGAAAGTTTCATAACCCAAAGAAATGAACAGCTAATGTTGAAATATCAGGTACTATGATATTGGGGAGGCAAGAAAAAGAAACAGTCATTTCTGTTAGATCAAACCATGTTGGTGATAGCAAACATTCTCACCCCTGAGCTTCTTTATGCTCTAGGAATTTGGGAAGAGCTGCCCTCTTCTCCAGAGGAGATCCCAGGCATCGTTAGCTTCCAGAGCCTACAAAGTCTATAGATTCAAATGAAATCAAAGGTAGAGGTGGAAGTAAGTGGGAAAGCTCCCTGTTGTTTTCAGCATGTACGGAGACAGTCATTGAGAGAGGAAGGTATGACCCTAAAAAGCAGTGGCCTTCAGGGGACTTGGGGGAATCTTATCCCATGGCTTGGCTAGATGTGGGATGTCTATGCAGCATAAACCAGAAGCTACTTGGGAGAAGGGGAAAGAACAAACATTTATTAAGTGCCTACTGTATGCCAGGCACAGAACTAAGAACTTAACAAACATCTCATTTGATCCTCAAAACAACCCTGGGAGGTAGGTGCTGTTATTATCCCCATTTTACCATTGAAGAAAATGAGACAGAGAAGCAGGATTGCACAGTGTCTGAGGTATGATTTGAACTCATCTTCCTGACTCCAGGCCCAGTGCTTTATTCGCTCTGCCACCTACCTTCTTTCAGATGAAATTGTTCGTGGTTCAGAGGATTAGAGGTGGAAAGGGCTTTAAATATTATCTAGTCCAACCTCCTCATTTTATAGAGAGAAAAACTGAGGTCTAGAGAGGGGAAGCAACTTACCCACAGTCTGGTCGCTAAATAGCAGATCGAGAATTTTCACCCACCCTCTCTGATTCCAGATCTCATTCTTTTTCCACTGCATCATGGTATCTTCCTGAAGGACTGTTGCCCCTGAGCATCCAGGTGCTCAGGACACCAGCTCCCCTCTCACCATCACCTCCATTTGCCTTTCTCAGACCACAATCAGAGCCAAGCATGGGGTGGGGGTGGGGTGATGCTGAAAGGAGCCCAGGGAACTTTGGAGTCTACTAAGCCCAGATGTCATTTTTCCCCTCATTGGTGCCATTTTCTCCCTCTACTCTGAAAAAAAAAAACAGGGGAGAGGGCAAAGTCATTGCTCCAAGGACACTATGAATTTTGTGGGTAAGGAGCTAAGTGGAGGAAGGAGAGGGGAACAGAGAGGCTGAAGGTTTTAAGGAAGACTGGGAAGGGTAAGATGGTAGAAGGACTGAGGGGAGTAAGTAAGGGAGGGGAATGAGAGGTTCAAGGACTGAGTGGTTTGAGTGAACGGTGGGAAGCGTAATGAGGTCCTGAATAGATTGAGGATCAGAAAATCCTGAGGAAGCTGAGGCGACTGACCTTAGATTCAGGTCTTAGGCTGAGGTATTGAGGTGACTAACGGGCTGAGAGGCCTGAAGGGGAGACTCAGGGACTGACCTCGGAACTGAGGTTATGGGGGAAATGATGAGAACTGAGGGTCTCAAGGAAAGGTCAGAGGTTCTCCTGGTGTCTAGGAAGGAGAGAGTCCTGGTTAATTGGTCTGGGGAGGAAAGCAGGGGCTGCAGGGGAGGAGGGAGGCGACGGGCGGGGCCGAGGGCGGGGTGCACAGTCCTCTTCCACCCCCTCCTGGCTCCGGCCCCGCCGGGACAGCCACCGAGCCTTTGGCTTCCTCTGCCAGCTCCCCAGGCAGCTCTTTTACCCGTCCAGGAACACCGCGCAAGTAACCGCGGTGACCGGCCACCGAGGGAGAGCCGGACTGAACAGCTGGGGACCCTCGCCGTCCGGCCCAACCCGGCCCCTACCCCCCTGTCTCCTTCCTTCCAGCGGGAGCGCCCGCCCCTCCCGTTCCCGGAGCCGAAACTAGAGCCGGAGCCCGAGCCGTCAGCGCAGCGAGAGCAGCGCCAACCCAGTGGGGCTAGCTGGGGCCGCAGCCGCTGTCCGCGGTTCTGAAATGAAGGCGGCGGCGCGCCATCGGCCCTGAGTCCCAGAGCAGGCGGCGGGGAGGACGGAGGGAGGAGCCGCCATGCGGGCGGCCGGGCCGGCGGACGCCTCCCTGCTCTACATCCCCGCCACGCTTCTGCTCTGCCTCAGCTCCGCCAGCCTGTGCTTGGTGGAGGCGGGTAAGGGGCCCGAAGGGTCGGGACCACGGGCGGGAGGGCTGCGGCAGCGATAGGGTTAACTCCCGGGAGGATTCTACTGGGGGGAAGAGCCAGGCTTTGCCCTTGGGGGCGAGGAGCCGGGGAATCAGAGAGAGGGAGAGCAGAGGAGTAGGGGATTCTCTTTGCAGACTGCCCCTCACTCCTCCCCACCATCTTGTCCGTTTTTCAGTCCGCTGTCCCCCACCCCTAACTCCCCATCTTCCCCTACCCTCACTTCCAGGTCTCTGTCCCCCAGGCCCAGTCTTTCCCTTTCCAATCTATCCCTCAATACACTTAACCTCTCTTCCTCACCTCTCCAACCTCTCATTTCCCAGGCCCTGTCGGTTCCCTTCCCTATCCTCGTGCCCCTAACTTCAGATCTGTTATGCTTCACCATCACCCTCCAAATGTTTCGGTCCACTGATCACCTTCCTACATTCCCGTAGAGCCCCCCTTATCTGGACCTTGATATTTGTTTCCAGGCTCTCCAAGGCCCTCTCTCTAGTCCAAGAGGGAGCAACTGAAGTGGCAGCAGAGAATCAGGACTAGTCTTTGGTGCCCAGTATGTGCCCCTTCTTTCCCCCCTCCTCCTCAACCCTAGGGTATAAACTCCATCTACATTCCCTACCCTCCCCCCACTTGCAAAGTATTCAAACACACATACAAAGCACAGCACAAAACAGAAACACGCCTTCAAGTGAATTCTTCAGGACTGAGAACCTGGAACAGGGCAAGGGGTTGAGGGTATGTGTGTTAGGCAGAGATGCTCAAGATGAGTTACCAGAAGTCTGAAAAGAAGAAATATTTCACCTGGTGATTATATCAAGAAAAATGTCACACACATGCAAGGCTGTCTGTCCCCCTGCTTTGATGATTCTCTCCCATCTGTCTCCCTTTCTCTCCCTGCCTCCCTCTCTCCCTGTCTCCTTCTGACTTTATGCTTCAGTTTTTCTGACTTTCCACCTCTATACCTCTGTCTCCCCCAGCTCTTAGGCTTCATTTATCTATTCCAGTTTCTCAGTATGATTTTCTGTTCCTCCATCTCTGTTTCTGATTCTTTGTCTTCATGTTTCTTAGTCTATCCTTCTGTCTCTCCATCCCTGATGGGGGAAGTTGGGATAGAATGAGAACTCCTCATGCTTGGATTCCTCTAATCACTGTGCCCTAACCCCACCAAACTTTCCTCCCTATTACTTTTACCCTCTAACACTTAAACTCACAATAAATGATGAGTAGTAAGGGGGTACTTCTGGGAGGGAAAGGGAAAACAAAAGATTATAGGGGGCATGTCTTCTTTCCTTTACTCACCCCCACCAATCTCTTACTCCCACCTTTGCCTTCTCCCTTACCTTTACATCCTATTCTTTCCCCTCTTAACCTTTACTTCTCCTTTCTCTCCCTTTTTCTTAAGCTTCCCTGATTCTTTCTCTCTCTCCATCTTTTTCCGTTTTTCTCTTCTCAGAAGGACCTTCCCGACCTCTCCCAAATGCTCTCTTGCCCTCTAACATTAACCCATACCATTTTTCATTTATTCTATGCCTCATTAAGGATCAAGTCTTAGGGATAAGCCCCAGTCAGGGAACCTTCCAATATCCAGTACCTCAACTCTATTTCTGCTATTCCTCTTCTTGCCATACCTTAGCTCTCAATATGTCAAATTTGGGAAGGAAGAATCTACTGGTGGCAGACCAAAAGGTTCTTCCTAGTGTCCATGTTTCCCCAGACCTAATAGCCTTCTCTACTCATTCTTCCTGACCCCTACACTGAGAGCAGCTTTATAGGGTGGTGGAACTGAGCCTCTTGCTAAAGGTTGTTGTCTCAGGGAAGGTTGTCCCCAACTCTAATGTACAGTTGACCTCTCTCCTACCCAGAAATCCTTGCCCTATTGTCCATCCAGAAGTCCCAGGGGAGGACAGTAGGATTTAGATCCTCTTGAGTCCTACTGTCTTCCTATTCCATGGTTGCGTCAAGGTCAGGGAACTTAGCCTCCATCCAACCCTAGAGAAAAAACACCAGGTATGAACCAGATTTAGATTTATTTTCCCCACTGGTAGACTCTGGTTCTCACCCCTGACTAAATCAGAGCAGGAAACTTGGAAAACATGGGACCCTCCTCCTCTTCTTTATACTAAAGTCAGAAAAAGGAATGGGAGATACCCTTGAGATGGGCTGAGTTGGTTGTGATTTTCATCAAAATTAAACCAAGACCACCCCTACTGACCTTCACCTTTCCCAACTCAGGCCAATGGCTACCACTATTGGAAAGCTGGGAGCCAGGACCTGGGTCTTCTCTGCCCTGTATCTACACGCTGTTTATACACTCTGTTCTTTAGTTTCTTTCTTTGTGTGTGTCTTGGTCTATCACTGGGTGAGAAAGCAAGAACAAGTTGATAAGCTCCCCAGAGAGAGGTCCTGAAGGAAATTAGGGAGAGGACTATTTGCTCAGCATCTTGGCTTCTATTAGTTCTGATTTCAGCCACCATTCAGCTAGACCCAGGCAGGCAGGGGAGGGACCATGGAGACCTAGGAGCTGGGAGTGAGAAGAGGGTCTTTCTCTTGCCCACACATGCTTATCAGGCAACTTAAGCCTCAGAGTGCATTCTGGTCTCAAATCTTGTCTCCTCCTGCAGACAGCCCCTCTGCCCCAGTCAATGTCACTGTCAAACAACTGACAGCCAACTCAGCTATGGTGAGCTGGGATGTGCTGGACGACGAGGTGGTCATTGGGTTTGCAATTTCTCAGCAGGTAATATCAAACCTGGGGTAAGGGGGGGGGTGAGGGAAGTGGGAGGAAGGGGTGAAAGAGGAAGGGGTGAAAGAGGAAGGGGAAGTGTATGCATGGGGCTACAGTGCCTGGCTTCCTTATGTCACAGAGACTGGGCTCAGGTGGCACGTTGTGGGGAGGGAAAGGATGCATGGTAAGAATTGAGCAGTTGCCATGGGGAAGTGACCATGTACCTGTGTGGGATGGGGCTGCTGTTGGGGTATAGCTAGAAGGTTGGAGACAAAGAGCACAGGGGAAAGGAAGTGGGGTTGCATGGAGAGAGGCTGGATGGAGTAAGATGCAAGGAATGCACAGAAACTGAAGACTGGGAAGACAGAAAGGAATACTGGGGGAGGGGGTGGCAATGTAGAAAGTGAGGAAGTAGGGGAGAGCAGTATGAATAGGAGACTGCATGAGGGCTCAGGGGCTCAGAGGCAGTGTTGGGTAGCATGGACAGGGTCTAGAGGAAGTGAGCAGACAGAACAGAAACCTCAAGATCATATGTGGCCCTCTAGGTCCTCAAGTGTGGCCCTTTGCATCCAAACTTCACAGAATAAATCCCTTTAATAAAAAGATGTGTTCTGTAAAATTTTCAAAAGGCTGTCCCAAGGACCTAGAAGGCCTACGTGTCCTTGAGGCTGCAGGTTCCCCACCCCTGCTAGCCCCTCTCTGTTCTGTCTGCTCACTTTCTCTAGGTCCTGTCCAAGCTACCCAATACTGCCAGAGGTGGTAGGGGTAGCATGAACTGGCCAGAGGGATTGGAGGCAGCTTGCAGAGTGAGGGAGGAGACAGAGGAGAGGGGGCTGTACAGGGCTTCTGTTCTTTGCTATTGCAGAAGAAGGATGTGCGGATGTTGCGATTCATCCAGGAGGTAAACACCTCTACCCGTTCGTGTGCCCTGTGGGACCTGGAAGAGGACACAGAGTACATTGTTCATGTGCAGGCAATCTCCATCCAGGGCCAGAGCCCTGCCAGTGAGCCTGTCACCTTCAAGACCCCTCGAGAGGCTGAGAAGTTGGCCTCCAAAAACAAAGGCAGGAGCTCAAGGGCCAGGGTTAGGGGAAAGAGAAGCCAAGGGAGGGGGCTGGAGGAGTGAGGAGCTTGCTCAGGTCATAGACTTGAGTACCTCAACCTTGAACTCTCTTAAAGGCCCCCTAGAAAGCACTCTAGTCAGTGGGGACCAAGTTTTGAGAAAGTTGCAGGTAGGGCACCCATTCTGTTCCAATGTTCAGGATGAGGTGGGAAGGGAAAGAACCAGTATCTGGATAGTGGCCACTACGTGCCAAGCACGGTGCTAAATGCTTTACAAATATCATCTCATTTGATCCTCTAAACAACCCTGGGAGGTAGATGCTGTTATCAGACTCTGGAGGCCAGTCATTCTTACTCTTGTGAAGAATAAGACCACCAAGTCTGAAGCTGAGTTGTCTGTAAAGAGACTGTGAGGGCTAAGTTGGAATTTGATTGCCTGTTTGACTTTGGGCAAGGCATTTCCCCTCTCCTCTCCAAGGCTCATTTTCTCCCCAGTTTTCTGGGGGGCTTTCGGAAACAAGTCTCTCAAGTTGCCATCATTGTCTTCTTGTGAAGGAGTGGTTTCCATAGAACAGAGCCATTTGCTTCCACAGACAGGAGGGCATGTTGACATGTGGGGATGTTCCTCCTTCTCCTCTCCAGATGAGGTGACCATGAAGGAGATGGGAATGAAGAGCCAGCAGCTTCGGACAGGCGAGGTGCTCATCATCGCGGTGGTCCTGTTCATGTGGGCAGGTAAGCCTTCTGGACCTGGAGGGGGAACTGGGAAAGCTGAACCCCCTTTGTATTCCCTTTGGCTATGTTAAGGTCATTCAGGATCACTCTCCTCTCTCCCCTCTAAACCTCTCACTCTAGGGTCCCACTGCTTTGGAAAGGAGGGAGCCTGAGATTAGGGATATTCTCCTGAAAAGAGCCATGGCACCTCAAGAGGTCTGAACTCAACTAGACTAACTAGTTAGATGACTTTGAGTAAGTCACTTCACTTTTCTCTGCCTCAGCCTCTTTTTCTGTAAAATGGAGATAAGGACATTTGTACTTCCGATCTCATAGAATTATCAATTCCATTCCATTCAATTAAATCCAGTGAGCCTCCCCATCGAGCTAGGGATGCAAGACAAAAAAGAAATAGTCTCTGCTAGCAAGGAGTTTATATTCATAAGGAAAGAGTTAATATTCCAGAAGGCTTAGAAAGGTTGAGTTTGTGGTGATCTCTGAGAGAATGCTGCATGAAGTTCTCCCCAGGACACCCCTGAGGGCCTGGGTCCCTGTTCCTTTGTCTAATGTTTCCTCTGAAGCCAGAGCCATGGATCTCAGGCTGCTACCACAGTGGGGCTAAGAGGTGCACACCTGCAGTAGCTTTGGCTTTATTACCTCCAACTTTCTCTCCCCCTTCCCTCACCCCCAAAAGGAGACCACTCTCCAGAAGCCACCATGCAAGCATCCCAAGATTCTGCTCAAGCAGTCTCTTAATTGTGGGTGCTGGTGGGGAGAGGGAGAGAAAGAATCACACCAAGAATACCATCCATCCCTCACCTCCCCACACACACATACACACATTCTGACCCATGGGCCGAGGGCTGAGACCCTGGCCTCCCACCATGCTAACTTCAGCCCTTGCTCCCCAGGGGTCATTGCCCTCTTCTGTCGCCAATATGACATCATTAAGGACAATGAGCCCAATAACAAGGAGAAAGCCAAAAGCGCCTCAGAGAACAGCACCCCGGAGCACCAGGGTGGGGGCCTCCTTCGAAGCAAGGTGAGAGGACCCTCAGGGCCTGGCTCCCCCTCTGTCCTAAGGGCCCTGAAGGCGGGGGTATGGTGAGCCTTGGCTGGCCCAGCTCACCTCCTTGGGGATGTCCCCAGGGTCAGCTCAGGGCCTGGCACTGCTACAGCTGGACAGAAACCAGCTTGGCTGCAGCCCGCATCCCAGGGGAATCTCTAGATTAATTTTGGATCCTCTTCTTTCTCGGGGTGCCAAAGGCCAGTGCTATTAAAGGGAGGGGGAGGAGGAGGAAAGAAGGGAAGGAGAAGGGAACTCTTGGTTGGATTAGGTACCAATTTGGGAAAGCTTCTTTTTGCCTGACAGCATGACCTTGAGCAAGTCACTTACCATGTTTGGGCTTTTATCCCCTCCTATAAAACAGATATGAAAACCTCCTCAATGGGCTTTGAGCACCGGGGAAGAGCAGCTCTAGAGGATCGTTGTTCTGACCGTGGTCATTCAGCTCCTAGTCCTCGCCATCTCCTCCTCCGTCTACATTGTCAGCCTTCTCACCTCCTTGCCCTCAGAGTTGGGTCTCCTCTTCTCAATCCCGGCTCCTAGCTTTTATCTTCCCAGTGTGCTTTCCCTGGGGAGCAGCATCTGCATCTCTCTGTCTCTGTCTGTCTGTCTGTCTCTGTCTGTCTCTGTCTGTCTCTGTCTTCGTCTGTCTCTGTCTCTTTGTCTGTCTCTGTCTGTCTCTATCTGTGTGTCTCTGTCTCTCTCTGTCTCTCTCTCTGTCTCTGTCTCTCTCTCTCTCTGTCTCTCTCTCTCTCTGTCTTTCTCTCTCTCTCTCCTTCCTCACCAACTCCAAAAATACTCTCAATGGATATAGTTGTCATAGGTATGCTGAGAAAAAGGGATCCCTGAGCTCCAAGACACTAAGGACCAATGGGAAGGACTGTAGTGAGGGATGATGTTCATGCTGTCTCTGACCACCCAAGAACTTGGGTAATGCTACAGGCCAAACAGAAAGTTGGGAAGCAGTAAGGAGACTCCAGCACGTTCGCTCCCTGGAGGGACTGGCTGGTTCCTAGCTTTCCAGTCCCACAGGCTGAGGCTGCAACAAGGGCAGCCTGTTCCCATCACCCCCAAAGGTACTCCACCTCTAACTTCTCACCAGCTCCAAGCCTACTAGCTAGGCCTTGGCAATTCCTCCCATTTCTCTCTCCCCACCTCCCAAATCTAAGTTCTTTATGATCATCACTGAAGCGTGACTGACTCTCTACAGGGAGACAACCAACGTTTTTCTTCCCTTTTCCTTTTCCCTCTACCTCCCCATACCCCACTCCACAATGCTCTGGGAGCAGGAAGGAAAGGTTTGGGAAAGTACTCAGCTGCATGCTCCACTCCTGCCTTCCATCCCCTTGTCCTATACTGGAAAAGGCAACTGAACTTAAAAAAAATTCCAAATCCTGATTTTAAAAAACCCAGAACCCAGCCCAATCACCAGCTATTAGTATCTCCTTTATAGAACCACAGCACCTCTGACACAGTGTCCATCTTGTTTTTGCCTTCTCCTCTTTCCCACACCGCTTTCTCCTTTTGGAAAATGCACAATGTTTTCAGTCTTTCTGCATTCGTGCTCACTAGACTGAAAGCACCTAGAACCTAGCCAAGCCATGTTCTTCAAATAACTTGACAGGGAAGGGGTAGGGCTTACAAGCTGGCAGTGATGCAATTGCCCCCTGCTTCTTCTCATCCAGCCATTAGCAACTCTGGTTGATTTCAGTGTGATGCACAATTTTCAAGATGATGTGTATGACATTCTTAGGCTCTGTTCCAGTGAGTCTGAGAATACCCCCATGGGACCTGGTCCATCTCTCATCACTCATTCTCCTATCTGTCTTCCTATGGTCTGCATCCACTTGGCTCTTTGGTCTAGTATGAGATGATGAGAGTAAGGTCAGAGTCATTTTCAGAAGACCTTTAGCAGTGAAGGGAAAGGGGAACCTGACCCTATCTCTGATAGAGTTTTATTGATGATGGATCTAACAAGTGTCACCATTATCTGTTCACATCTTATACCTCGGTGGTTATGGGAGATTCCTGGCATTGATCTGATCCTGCTCAAAGAGAGTATCTGATAGAACTGATAAATTCACCAGCTGATTGAGCACCAAGACAGGTAGAGCAGGGCAGGCCTGGCCACTTTCTCTCTTCTGGCCATTTCTTCAATTCACCATCTCATCCAGGACTCTATGGAAGCCAATGGAGACCCTATATGCTGCTCTGGGTCGTTAGGAGGAGGGTTGGTTAAGAAGAGACTGACAACAGAGGGAGAATTGGAAGGTAGTATAGAAAGCCTGATCTTCTCTATTCATGAAAGATTGTGACATGAAACAGGACTGATCTGCATGTGTTCTACAGAGAACGAGTATGGGACCCTGAGATCCAGGAAAGAACACCAGCACCCAGGCCACAGCCCCTGTTTTAGCTGCTTCGAGAAGTGATAGTGCCATCCCCACCCCCACCCCCAGGCTCCCACTAGCCAAGGTCAGCCACCACCTCATTTTCCCATTCGCTTTCAAATGGGTGACCAGGGGAGGTGGAAATGGAGTGAAAGGCTGAGCCCCTCCACATCAAGGGCTTCCCCACCACACCAAGAGAAGAGCCTCTCCATCTCTCTCATCTTGTGATTTTCATCCTTGCTGAATGGGGCTTCCAGCCAAGGCTCCTTAGGGAAGCTAAGGTACTGTTAGAGCAATAACCAATTTTTAATGTAAAATAAAAAGGAAAATGAAAAGGCAGATTGTTGTCATCTGGTCAATGCCCTGGCACTGCTCTCGACTCTCGGTGGCTGGTGGTAAGCCAGGGTATGTCAAGGAGGATGTGGGGAAGCTGCTGGGGGCAAAGTTGGTAAGCAATAGCTTCCTTCTCTCTCTCTTGGCCTGAAACTTCTTGAGAGACAGAGGCCTGCTAGCCTAGCCCAGGCTGAAAGGGAAATTTTGAACAGACGGGGGTGCCATACAGGAAGAGAAAAGAGCTACTCTTGTATCATCTTCCAGAGACTCCCCTACCCCCACCCAAATTCAAGCCCAGTAGCCTGGCTGCAAAAACATCCAGCTTGGGGCTGCTGGATGATGTTCTTCTGGTGCCTTTAGATAAAACATAGGAGTTGGATGGAGAAAGGCAAAGTGCTTCCTTTTTGGGGATGTAGGTCAGTATTTCCTCTGGCCTGGGTAAAAACAATTCTCCCATCTCTCCTGGGCAGCTGTTTTCTCTGGTTCAGACTTCCCAGTGGGGTGTTCTAGGCTATAAAAAGAACATTATGATGTCCCCTGACAGACGGCTGAAAGGTTTGATAATAACTCTTATTAGGTGAAGAAAATACCGGGGTTCTCATGGCCCCCTGTCCTAAACTGAAGCCAGCATGGAACTGGAAAAACCACTCCGATCTGTCCTAAGGGGTTACCCCTTTTGGGAGATCCTGGGGTATAAAGGAGGAGACAGAATCCTTCAGAGACTAATCAAGGAGGGGGAATGGGGCAGTCCCCCCGGGAAGCTGAATGGGAAAAGAAGGAAATGGTGCTTTCAAAGACCTTCAGGAGACCGCCTAGTGCAGCAGGGAAGTAAGGGGAGGAATCCCAGCAGCTCAGACTCAGTGTTTCTATTTAGCAAAGGAGACTAATAAGCTTAGTTCTTGGGAACCTGGAGCTCCTGTCTCCATTCTGCTCAACAAATCTCAAAAGAAAAGTTTCTTTAGAGATGATGATAATAAGAGTAGCTCATGTGTATATGGCAATTTAAGGTTTGCAAAGTACTTTACATATATCATCTTGCTTGAGATGTTGCATCTCCATATATATGTTGTATTCCTAATAAAATGTAAGTGGCTTGGGGGGCAGGGGCTGGTTTTGTATTCCCCAGTCCCAGGTACTTAGTAAGTGCTTAATTATCATTTGTTGGATTGGATTGGACAGAACTTCACAACAACCCAGTGCTGGCATGATTAACCCCATTCTGGAGATAAAGAAACTGACACAAAAGGACTGAATGACTTGTCCTAGGTCACAAAGCTAGTATCAGGAGTAAGATCAGAGCCTTCTGCCTCCCTACAAATCCAGCACTCTAATCATGATACAAAGTCCTACATGTGAGTTTAAAAAATTAAACACATGAATACAAGGCCTAAAGGGCAGAGCTAGGGAAAAGATCTGAGGTTCTTAGTGGACTGCAAGCTTGATGAATCAACTGTGTAACTTGGCAGCCAAAAAAATGCTTATTATGATCTCAGGCTACATGGATTCAATTATTTAATATTTTTAAATAAATGTGTTGAGAACTGCTTTTTACATCACTTTTATTTCCTTTCCGGATTACTTCCTTTATTTCCCCCTCCCTGATCCAATAAGTCATGCCTTCAATAAACATTTATCAAGCATCATTTTGTATTTGGAGATATACACTCTCTACCTGCAAGGAGCCCATATTCTGCAAAGAGTAAATACAAGAAAATTTGAAAAGGGAGAGGACAGGACATTCACAACCAGGAAGGACTGTGAAGGCTGCATGGAGGAAGGGGCCCCTCAGTCTAGCCCTGAAAGAAAAGCATGTCCAGAACAAGGACAGCAATAGTCCCATTCTCCTCTGACCTGGGCAGAATCCATCTTGTTCATCCATCGTGTTCAGTTCTGGGACCACCTTTTAGAAAGGACATGAACAGGCTGGAACAGGTCCAGAGGAGGACAAGTGGAATGAAGGGCAAGCTCGAAACTAGAATCGTAGAATCTGAGAATTAGAAGGCCATGAAGTCAAACCTACTCACAAAAGGAACCCCCACCATTACATACTCAACAAGTCCAGTCTCTACTTGAAAACATCCAAGGAAGGGGAACCATACAGTTCTCAAGGCAGCCCATTCCACTGATGGACAGCTCTCATTGCTGGGAAGACCCTCCTTGACATCAAGTCTTAATTTTCTCCTGTAATTTCTGTTCACTGCTCTGAGGCCAAAAAGATGAAATTTAATCCCTGCTGCCCTTCAGATGACAGATACCTGAACATGGCTATTATAGCCTCCCTGAGTCTCCTCTTCTCCAAGATAAGCATTGCCATTGCCTTCAACCCATACTCACAAGGCATGGACTCAAGACCCTTTGCCAACCTGGTTACCTTCCCCTGACTACTCTCCAATTTAGCAGTGTCTATTAAATGATGCTGCCCAAAACTGAACACAGCTATTCTGATGGGATGAAGAGATAGGGAGAATATATTGAACCTAAACAAGAAGAAGGAGGAGAAGAAAAAGGAGAAGAAGAAAAAGAAGGAGCAGGAAGAGGAGGAGGAAGAACAGAGGAAGAAGAAACTAATGATGATGATGATGACGATGATGATGATGATGAAGGGGGGGAGAAGGAGTTGGAAGAACAAATAAGAAGAAGCTGCATACACTTACCATGTACCAGGCACTGTGCTAAAACACTTTACAATGACTATCTCCTTTGATCTTCACAACAACCTTGAGAGATAGGTAGTGTTATTATTTCCATTTTGAAGTTGAGGAAGATGAGGCAGATAGAGGTTAAGTGACTTGCCCAAGGTCATCCAGCTAGTAAGTGTTTGAGGCCCTCTCTACTGTGCCACCCAGCTCTCCTAAGTGAGGTTCAATTTTCTTTCAAACCCCAAAGATCCTTAAAAATAATTCAATCTTGCATTTCTTTGTACAGCCAAGGGCAGTATTGATCAGTGATCAAACTCATAGACAGGGAGAGTGTGGTTCCTAGCTCTGTCAGTTTAGAGGCACTGCTATCATGAGGCTGTACTCCCATAGTTCAGCTGCATTAGGGAAGAAATCACCTGCCTTTGGAACTTAGTCTATTCTGTCCTGTATTGGCCCCAGGGCTCACACTGGAACTCAAGGGCCAAACAGGGAATGTGTTGCCCCTATTTAAAGGGTGCTTGATTTGGAGTCAGAAGACCTAATATGGATAATCTGGAGAACCCCCTCATCTGCTGGACTGGGTCATCTCCCATAGAGCTAAGCATGTATACTTTATTTTGTGAGGAGGGACACATGTATAGCCCCCAGTCATAAAGACCAACCAGGAGTTGCTGGTTTTCAGAGTCCTGTAACAAGGAGTAAGAAAGGTATCCCCATCCAGGAGATCAGGAGATCCCCCTTGTCCTGATTCTATTAACTGTGTGACTGAGCAAATCACTAAAACTGCTTCCTCCTAAGTCAAATAAAGGGGTTGGACTGAATGATCTCAAAGGTCTCTTCTAACTCTGAAGACTCTCATCCTTGACTTCCAGAACAGACTTGGCCTCACCTCAGTGAGGACTGTAACTCATGATGGCAAGTGAAGAGGGGACAAAGAGCGAAAGGAGTTTGGACAGAAGCAAGAAGCAAGGGTGAAGGGTATTGTATAGACTAGAACAAGGCTTGTCATTTAGAGTGAAAAGAGAAGCCAGGACACTTTTCCTTCCTTTCATGAAGGCCAACAAATAATTCTATCCCTCTCAACTAAATCTTAAAACAGAAGGGTCTCAGAATCATCCTTTCCTTGGACACAAATGAAAATATTAGGTTTTCACCACTTTCTTCCTTAAAATAAATGCCCAAAGACCTATTCTTCACTTGTTACCACCACAGACCACTCAGTTGCTAGTTTCTAAATTAGTCCTGTCTATCTACTTGTAGCCTTAGTTCCTTGTGTCTAGTATAAGATGATGGGCTGAGGTCAGAAGTTTTTTCAGAAGGGAAAAGGAACAAAAGATCGGAGACAGACCTAATCCACCCTCTTTCAAAGTTCCATTAATGTCGGATCTAACAAGTGACACCATATTTGTTCAGGTCTGACAACTGGGTAGTGACATGAGATTAGCAGCCCTGAGCTAACCCTGCTTTGGAAGGCAGCTGGCAGAACTGATCTGTTTGCCAGCTGTTCAGGCACTAAGGAGGGGCAGGGGAGTCTATCCCCTCTTTAAATTTGGGCTTCCTTCAGGCTCCACTAGATCAGGATCTTGGAACCTCAGGGTCAATCCACCAAGTTCACTCCTTCTAATCTTGGGAAAACATTTAACAATTTTTTTTCATTGATACAATTTGTTTGGACACATCAGTCACTTCCCAATAAAGAACACTTCTCCCCCTTCCCACCCAAGTATTTTTGGGATCATTTTGTCTACTCTCATTTTCCCCAGACAAGAACTTCTCTGATGCTTCCTCAGCATAGAAGTGACACTGAGCTCTCAAAGTACTAGGTGAATGCAAGCCCTGGGTGCCTATGAAAAGGCAATGCAATACAGTGGAAAGAATCCTGGATTGGGAGTCAGGAAATCTGGGTTCTAGTCTAGGTTGTGACATTTACCATTTGGGTTCCCTGGACAAATCACAACCTCTCTGAGCTTCAGTCAAGCCTATATCTAAAATAGTTTCATTTTTTTTTTTTATCCTGGCATCCCCAGCACCTGGCACATAGTAGGAACTTAAATGTTTGTTGAATTGAATTGTATTCTAGGGCAAGTTACTTAATGCCTCTAGAGTTTCATCTTTCTCATTTCTAAAAAGGGAATGATAAGGTTTATATTATTCACCTCAAAATGGAGCTCTGTGAGGAAGGCACATTGTCAACTTTAAAATGCTACAGAAATGTGAATTGGGTTATTACTGCGTTTCCAGCCTGGAAACACTTTAAGTGCAGCCCTGGTCTTTGTATCTGTCATCTGAGGACCACCCTGGACAGATTCAGAGAGGCCTAGCACCAAAGGGTTGACCACTAGGTGGGAAAATTTGGGCAGCAAGGGGGAATGTTAGGGAGGTACAGCAACTCAGGAGACCCACTAAAGTGAGGATTCTTGACCTTTTTTGTGTTATGGATCCCTCTGATAGTCTGATGAAGCCTACAGACTCCTTCTCAGAATGTTTTTTTAATTTTGTTTTTTTCAGTTCCAAATTCTCTCTCTCTCTCTCTCTCTCTCTCTCTCTCTCTCTCTCTCTCTCTCTCTCTCTCTCTCTCTCTCTCTCTCTTTCTCTCTCTCTCTAGTGGCTCCCTCTTCCCCCACCCCCACCCACTGAGAAGGCAAGAATTACAATATTCCTCATACATATAGAGTCTACAGTAGTCATGTTCCAGGAGAAAAAAAGCAAGGAAAATAAAGAGGAAAACCTACTTCATTCTGCACTCTGAGTTCATCGGTTCTCTATCTGGCAGTAGACAGCACTTTACATCACAAGTCCTTTGGAATTATGGTGGGTCACTGTGTTGGTCAGAGTTCCTAAGCCTTTCACAACTGATCATCTTTACAATGTTTCTGTGTTCTCCTGGTTCTGCTCGTTTCACTTTTCATCGGTTTATATAAGACTGTCAGGTTTTTCTGGAACCATCCCCTTTTCTGTAGCACAGTAGTATTCTACCGCATTCATATAGCATAACTTGTTCAGACATTTCCCAATTGACAGGTATCCCTCTAAAAATGTTTTAAATGCATTAAATACATAGAATTGCAAATAAAACCAAAGGTTAATTAAAATAAAGATGGAAGTTTTTTTCCATATTCAAGGATTCCCTGAAATCTATCTACCCACCCTAGGTTGAAAACCTCTGTTCTACACTGTCCTGCTTTCCTCTTTGGGGGAAGTTGGGTGCATTTTGGGGCCTGGTTGACAAGATGTCTAGATGATACAAGAGCACCTGTTCTAAAGGTATGGAGAGTCCATGATCTATGTCAAGTGCAAAGAAGGGCAGTCTCTACAAGGATGAAGTCATAGATCCTTGAATTACGGAGACTTAAGCAAAGGAAATATCCTTCAACAGGTGCCAGAGGGAGAGAAATGAAGAATTAGATTCTCCTTCTAGAATTAAGTTCCAATTGTCACTTGGGGGTGGGTGGGGAGAATGGAAGCAGTGAAATGATAAGACAGCAGTTTGCTAAAAAATTCCACTGGTGACCAGCTGTGACAAGAGGAAATCTCTCTCCTAACAGGTGCTCTGGCCTACAAAGGCAGTGAGCTCTCTCTAAAGCTGGCTTAGTAATCATTCCCCTTTTGTCTCAAAAGAGGGGGAACAATTTGCCCCCTGCTAGGTCTGGGGGATGGGGGTGGCTCTTCCTTGGGTGAAGATGCTGTGCTGGGTAATTACGCCCCCAGTTATAAAGGATTAGTTCATTCTGCTGGGAGAGGGTAAATCCCCCCCTCCACCTCCACTGCTACTGAAATGGATACTCCCTACCCCAGCACAAAGCTCTTAGCATCCTAGAGAGGAGTGGCGGGTAAGGAAGTGAAGTCTCTAAGGCCTCCAAAGCCAGCCCTGGCTGGCCCCTAGAGCTTTTCACAATGTGCTGGTACTTTGACCAACTTTCATGCTTCCATACTGTGGATGGATGGATCCATGAGCTCATCAAGTGGATACTCCCTCCAACAGTGCAGGTCACAATCCCTTCACTGTCTCCTCATCCTGTGCACCTCTTGCCTCGGTCATCTTCTGGGTCTTCTAGTGTTCAGTGATGCTGAACTGAGGTGGCACTTGGATTATACATTCGCCATCTTTCACTGTGAAAGTCACACATATCTGATAATATCTTCTCTGAGGCAAATCACTTGCCAGTATGCTCACACCAACTCTGAATCTTTCCATTGCCTCTTAGGACCCTACATGGCACAGTGGATAGAATGCTGGGGCTGAGTTCAAGAATGCAGCTTCAGACACGTACTAGCTGTGTGACCCTGGGCAAGTCATTTAACCCTGTTTGCCTTCTTTCTCATCTGTAAAATGGAGATAATAAAAGGATCAACCTCTCAGGGTTGTCGTGAGAATCAAATGCGATAATTTTTGCAAAGCTCTGAGCACAGCATCTGGTGCATAGGAGGCACTATATGTTTATTCCTTTCCCTTTGCCTCTTCTCCCCATCCCATTTTGATTCCCTGAGATTTTGGGTTTCCACTAAGGGCAGTCACATAGTATTAGAAGGAGAATAGGCTGGTGTTTTAAAAAAAGATGGATTTTGACAGCAGTGTGTGTTTTAGGATTACCCAATGCAATTGGATTTAGAGTGAGAAAGGACTTTAGGGATCATCTGGCCCACCATCTTTATTTGGCCAATAAGGGAAGAGAGATGATGAGATCACCCAGGGAATGAGAGGCAGAGGGGACATCCGACCCTCATTTTCGGACTCAGCGGACTCTTTTTTCTATGCCACGTTACTCATTGACCCTCCCCAAAAGAGGAAACTGCAATGCCTATAATACATGATTCCAAGGGCATACAGACTCACATCAAAGAGCTGAACACCTAGAAAACTCCCAGGAATGGTAGAATCCATACTAGTCAAAACATATGGCATGAGAGGAAAGGCTTCTCCCACCTGTTGCTATTTTATTTTCTCTGCATGAAGCAGAGCTCTTAAATGCCAGCTAAGGAACGACAGCTATTGTTGTTTTCGGAAGCTCTTACCCCAGGGACACCTGGAAGGAGCCTGGGCACACAAGAACACAGGCATCCCCCTGGGATAGGCTACCCCAGACAAAGGGCTTCACACAATGAAAGCACTTAATAAAGGGCTTTTGCCTCCAAATTGCTCATCCAGCTTGGTCCCAGGGCTAAGAGAGGAGAAAGTGCACTTTCCTCCCTTCGCTGCCGAAGAGGGCTAAGGATATGAAATGTTGCATATGCTGCCAGCCCTGGTTTGTTAGTTTGGCTGAGCTGCTTTTGTACCTTTCTTTTAAAATATTTGTTATAATTGGTTATGATAGAAAGGGGCAGCTAGGTGGCACGGTGGATAGAGTGATGGACCTGGAGTCAGGAAAATTCGTCTTACTGAATTCAAATCTGGCCTCAGACACTGACTAGCTGTTTGTCCCTGGGCAAGTCACTTAACCCTGTTTGCCTCAGTTTCCTCATCTGCAAAATGAGCTGGAGAAGGAAACAGCAAACCACTCCAGTATCTTTAACAAGAAAACCCCAAAAAGGGATCATAAAGAGTTGGTTATGACTGAAAAACGACTAAACGACAAGAATGTGATGTAAAAACCAAAAACCAATCATCTTATCTTCCAGGTTCAAATCTTTAGGGACATCTTTTGATTCTCCTCTCCCTATCAGACCAGGTTTCATTCCTGAAACCTCTCCTAGTCCATCTCTTTTTATTCTCACTAATAATAAACTAGCATTATTGCCATAATCCATCTACCATGCTAGTGTTTTCACATTGCTTCCCTCCACACAAACCAGATTAACGTATTCCCTGAAGGTTCTCTGCATTTTTCCACTTCTGTCTTTGCCTGCTGTTTCATATGCCTGCAATGTCCTTCTTCCACCTATTGACCCAGTATATTTTTGTTAGGACTCAGCTCCAATGACACCTTCTCCAAGAAGCCTTCCCTGCTCCTCTGCTGGCCAGACTTCGTTTCTGTCTCTTTGAGGGTTTGCAATTTCATCAGTGCCAGTGCTCCCTTCACCAAGTTAGACTACAATTCCCTTCCAAACCTGACTTTGGCTGGGGTTCCCCAGTGCCGGCAAGTCTCTGGTGGTGAGCCTCAGACAAAAAGAGTTCATTTTCATGTCGTTCCTTGAAGCTTTTCCTGCTTTGGTAAAGATCTAGGAAGAGCTTCAGCTCCAGGGTCATCTCTCTACCACAAAATGACATCAAAAGACTCAGTATCAAGGAGTGTGTTCTAAGACATTTACTAGATTGTGAGCTCAATGAGGATAAGGATGCCATTTAACTGAACTTTCTATCTGTTCCAGTACCTATCGCACATTGTTCTGCACAACAGGATCAGATGATATTTGTAAAGCACCAGCACAGTGACACCAGCACAGTGACTAGCACGTAGAAAATACTTAATAAACAGTCATTCTCTTCTTCTTTCCCTCTGTACAAGATTTTCTAATCGAACTGACTTCCATCCATCCCCCTAAAGAAGCAATGCATTGAGATATGGGCTTTCTTCTTGTTGACGGTCCTGCTACATGGGGAGTTCCCCTTCAAGACTCCGCCCACCCCATTTCAGGCAGGGCCAACAAGGTTCTGGTTTGGACAGAAATCTGACCTAACCCCAGCAGCAGCAGGAACGTGATGCATCTTGTCAAGTTCTTGATGTGTACCATACAGAGGTTCAAACCCTCATCAAATTTAAACATTTGTCCAAATGTAGCGATGCCTTTTGCAACACTATAATTTACCCTCAAAGAATCAGAAGGAGCCACTCCCACATCCCTGGCAACATCATACTAGATATATGTACTAGAAGAAAGCTGCCACCCCCTCCTCAGCAACAACCCTAGGGTTCTAGCTGACTCTCCATACTGTGTGGTGGGATGGCAGGTCCTATTTCCCCAACTAGCAACACCACACACAGCACTGACCAGGAATGTTGCCGTTGGATGTTTGATGGCAATTAACTCGATTTCTATGAAAGAAAAAAAAGTGCTTCAATGGGAAGCTTTCAAAGTTTCAAAGAAACTTCAGTCTTTTGGTCATAGGGTTCTTTGGGGTTTATATTAGATGGTGAGGTGAAATTTGCAACAGGTTCTAAACTGAAAAACTTAGACAACTCTTCCTTTCTTCTTTCCTTCCTTCCTTCCTTCCTTCCTTTCTGCCCTGTTGGTATTTCACTTGAAAAACATCTGACAGTTTCACTGTGGAGGTAACACACATAGATGTCTCAGTGGATAGTGCTGGGTCTACAGACAGGAAGACCTGAGATCAGATGCTGCCTCAGATACTTCCTGAGTGACCCTAGGCAAGTCACTTAGCCTCTTTCTGCCTCAGTTTCCTTAACTGTAAAACAAGGATAGCATCTGTTTTATAGCAACTACTTCCCAGCGTTGTGAATATCAAATAATTTGTAAAGGGCTTAGCATAGTGCTCCAGACATAGTAGGCACTTAATGATTGTTCCTGTAGTGGACTGCCAAGTTCACTGAGTCAAAATGATACAGCAGCTATAAAAACTAATGCATGGAGAGACAGGATATATGGAGAGGCAAGATGTCCAGGTCTAAGAAAGGTCTCATCACACTCTCCCTTGGTTAGACCACATCTGGAATGTAGTGTTCAGATAGAGATACCACATTTTAGGAAAACTGGGAGCATGTAGGGGCAAAGGGTTAACCCGGATGGTGAAGTTCAAAGGAGGTGGGCTTACTGAAGGCCTTCCTCTGAGTCTCTCAATGTTTCACGAGGAACTTACGCAGAACTCAAGCCACCTCTAATTCCGCACTCTCAAGACACCTACCTTTTTCTAGTCATACATGTCCTGGATGACATCTCTCAAGCTTCTCCTCATATTCAAGGCGTTCCCTACCTCTTATACAAATAAAAGCAAAAACAATAGACTCAGAATAATCTTTTTGGAGAAGTAGCATAATGTGATAATCACTACTCTGTGATGAGAGGCAGAAGGGGCCTAGGTGTACCATATACTGAATGAATGAGGCAGCTAGGGGAAACAGTATGTAGAGGGATGGGTCTGGATTCAGGAAAATCTAAGTTCAAATCCTACCTCAAACGTGTACTAGCTGTGTGACCCTGGGCAAATCACTTAATCTGTCTGCTTCAGTTTCCTCATCTCTACCTCCCAGGGTTGTTGTGAGGATCAAGAGAGATTTTTGTCAAGTGCTTTGCAAATCTCAAAAGTGCTATTTAAATGCAAACTTTCATTTTTATTATTATTAGTGCCACGGACCATGGGGCCCTGGTGAAGTGACAATCTGAGCCTTTTTCTCATGTGAGGTATAACTCAGCTAGATTACTAGATAGCCTACACTCTATTCCATGACCCTTTAACTCACAAAAGTCAACACCAAATGCACACAAATACCAACTTTGGAAAATACAGATACCTAAATCTATACCACTTTGTGCCCAACCACCAACCTCAAAGAGCATGCTATGTTAAAGAGTTTTCCCTGGTATTGTTTTTGCTTCATGGAACATCATGTTAACCGTTGGGGAACAGCCTTCTCTAATCCAAGTTAGCTAAGTGCCAAAGCTTTGGAAAAACAGGATTATTTAAATAGAAAAACCATGTGACTGTCACATTCTCTGGCTATCCCCTCATTCATCTGATCTGCCTAAGTAAGATCTCCCATTACGGTCAGCCTGCCATAAAAAACCCTACAGCTGAGCATGGAATGGGATGCTTTTAAATTTAAGCCAAGCACGGCCCCTTCACCTTTCCGGAGGCAGGGTGCATTCGGTTCAGAAAACAGACTCCTCAAACAGCTGCCAGGCCTGCTCTTCCAACTATATTTATTTTAACTTCTCTGTGGTTCCCAATGCAGCTATATTTGATGTCTCACTCACTGTCAGTCTATTTCCAGAGCCATCTTGCGAAGTAAATCAATGCACAAAATCTCAGTTCAATAAACTGATTTTGATTCATTTTGTAGGGCAACTTGCCTTTTGCTTTCTAAGTTACAGAATCTGAACTAATTAGGGAAAGAATGAAGTCTTACCTGGGAAAATGAAAATTATTTCCTAGGCTTGCTCCTTAAAATCTACTTTGTGGCTTACAAGATTAGTATGCCTGAGTAACTTTTCTCTAAACTGGGAAGAGGAATTCTGCCCCTACAGGTTAAAACACACTCACTAAGGTCAGGACCAGGTCAAAGCAAAGCCAAAAACAAGACAAAGGTTGGTTTAAAAGCAAAAACACAAACCTCAAGAATGCTACCACCCACCTAAGATGTGTATAACCTCTGGGAACTTTTAGCACAGTGCTAACAATAAGTGACAGAAAGGACCAGACTTGTCAGTGTCACTTTGGGGAAGATGGCTCAGTACAAGTCAGAAAATCTGGATTAAAGTTCCAGGCTCTGTCACTTAGGAACCATGAGAGCAATGGTAAGTCCCTTGGTCTCTTTGAATCTGTTTTCTCATGTGTAAAATGAGGCTGAACGGAGAGGAAGGATGGTACAATGGAAAGAGCCCAATCTTCTCCATTTGCGACTTACTACAGACATGGCCTTAGGCAAGTCATTGACATCTGTGGGTCTCAGTATCTTCCTTTGAAAGCTTTGGACCCTATGAACTCTTAAATTCTAAGCTCTAAATCTATTACCCTCTAATGCCTATGTCTACCCCATTAGAAGGTAAGCTTCTTGAGCAGGGACTGTTTAACTTGTTGTACTTTTACTCTGTACTTATACACTTATATATTTATACTTATATACACCAGCACCTAGAACAGTGCCTGGTATTATAGAGTAAGCATTTAATACCTGACTGAATGACTAGGCCAACTGAAGTATTCTGTGATACTTTGTACACAGTCCAGAGCATTACCAGATTTAGAATTCAGAAGATCAGGGGTCAAGTCTTGGTTCTGACACTTACTGTGATCTTAGTCCAAATCATTTCAACTTGGAGCCTCAGTTTCTTCATCCAAAAGTAGAAATAATACCTACAATACCTATTTCCACTGCTGTTATGAAACTCTGATGGCAACATATATAATAATGCACTTTGAAAACTTGATGGCACCACATAAATATGTCATTATTAAAAAAAGACAACAGACTTAAGTTATTCATTAAGACACTTGTCCAAATCATGTCTATGTCAAGTAGAACATTTAATCCTAAGATCAGATACTACTTGAGGCTTCCAATTTGACAATCTATGTGCAGTATCTCCCTCCTTTAATGAGAGAGGAGAATCACAGGGAGAATGTTGCTATGCTCTCAGATGGCGTCAGTGTTAGTTTGTTTGGCTGAACCTTTTTTTAAACAATTGCTTGTGCTCACATCCCTTTCCCCAAATTATCATGAATACATGTTTACAAGGAATGAACTTTTTATTTTGTCTTAGTATGTCTTACACAAAGTATTTGCTTAAGAAGTGGACAGACAAGGGAAGGCTCAAACTTTTATGTAAACACCAAAGTGAATCTATGTGGACAGTGAAGTGCTCTATCTGCTGTGTGGGACCTCCAATGCCCCTCCAGGGCAGACAGACACACCAGGTCCTAGATTAGTAACAAAGACATTATCACCCACTGGTGACACTTGATAAGGAATGAAGGTAAACAACACAACAGCTTGTATTTAAAGCTGAGAATGGTAAAAAACCTACTGGCAACTTTCCATCAATCTGCATTTCTAGTCTGTTTTATACAGTCAAGGTTCCAAGGCAATCCTTCCACAAGACAGCAGGGAAGCTGTAGGAATGCTCCAGGCAGAAGCCCTAGGTGGTACCTACTATATAAGGGAAAAAAGGAAAAATTCCTTAAGAAGGGGGATGCAACCAGGGTCCAAAGATATTGATCAAGCATTATTCTAGAGTTAGTCACAGGATGTAGGTGCAGGAAGTCTGCAAATACTGGCAAGCAAAATGAAATTGTTTAATGACTTGAAGGTACAGAATGGGGGAGAGGGAGTGCATACATTCACTCTATCTTGTCCTTTCCATAGAACTTCTGCCTTACTTTACTCGATTCAAATGCCCTGGGTTTACTCACTTACAAAATACTGATAGGTATTCTGAGTTCAAAAATTAAAAACTGATCCAGTTTGTTAGCTGCAGAGTAACTAAAGCTAATATACCCTTCCTTGTGGACTGGTATTGCCTCCTTTAAAATGATCTAAGAAGGTCTTTTCTAGACAGAAGTGGATCTCTACTCTGCAGGATAAGAGGTCACCTCTGCTTTAGGCTGAGTGTTTTGGCCAGATACAGGCTCTTCAGAGACAGCTGGCTTTGATCTAAAATGAATTCTTAAAAATACACAATAACACGCCATCTTGCTATGGCTAAAGAAAATAAAAAGGACCTCATACAAAATAGATGAAAAGTCTATGAACAAGCACTTTCAAAAGGTGACAAGGTCTTTAAAAAAAAGTTTCATTAAAATAAAATTATTCAAAAATCTACAAAACAAAGAGAAAGGAACAAAAATTGCTCTGAGTACTGATAGGGTGGGTGCCTTAGGACAGGCAGCTCCTTCACAGGTGGGGGGATGAGACAAATGGCGTGTGTTTGTGCTGGAACTGATCAGCAAGGCCTTGAAACCGACGATGGCTTCTCAGGTTCCTGTCCACCCACTGGGTCAGGCTGTACCTCTGTAGGGGCTTCTGTCTGAATCGGGGGTAGTTTCTGCCAGGAAGAGAAAGCAGAAAAGACAAATGCTGAAAGTGCTGTGTGTTGGTACAGAGGTCTGCATGCAGAGAAGGCCAGCAGTCATTCTAGTGACCTCATTAGTTCAGGAAAATCTCTGAAAACGACATTTTAATCGTTGCAATTAGACACTTCCCTCTCCAACACCATTTTTTACCATTGTTTTTCATACTTGTGTAGTAAACACAATAGCTCTTTTCTCTCCCCTCAGAATCATTTTAATTAGCACCTAGGCATTATGGTGATAGGTGCTACAGAAACATACAGATGCTCTTACTTGGAAAACCAATACACAGGCAAAGAAACCACAGGGACATTTATAGCAGTTATCTATTTCATTCCTCACATCAGCCCTATACCCTACACCAAAAGGACCTCGCTGTCTTGACACAGCTAAAGATTGCTTAGGACATAACAGTTAAAATTAGAATTTCCCAGAGAAAGCCAGTCACCATGCGAGCGTTACAATGCAGGTTTAAGGACTGGCCGATGGAAGCAAAGAGGCTGCGTATTGCCCTTCTGTGACAAAAGAAAGAGTAGAAAGGATATTTCTGACTTAAGAGGCAGAAGACCTAGATCCAGGGGCCTAATCAGCCATCCACTAGCCATGTGATTTTAGCCAAGTCATTTAAGCTAAACCTTATCTTAACAATGATAGCACTTGAATTAGGGATGGTATATGGAAAGAGTTTTGGAAAACCTAAAAATGCAATATAAGTGAGCTATTACATGTAACACCAAGAAAAAAATACCGGACTTGGAATCAAGAGACCTGGGTTCAAACTACTATTCTAACAAATCAAGTTCTAACTTGCTAATGTGTGACAACAGGCAAGTAGTTTATCTGACTTTCTGTGTCTTCATCTATAAATTGTAGTAATAATCCATACTTATACCACTACTTCTTACAGCAATTATTATCTAAAAGTAAAACTCTAACCTTACTATAACATCCTTTAAGACAAATAGCATCTAAAATCTTTACCCTGGGCTTATAGTATTTTTAAAGCTGAAAGTGACTTTAGAGATCCAGTCCAAACATTCTCCCTTTATGTATGAGGGAGCTAAGACCTAAAGACATGAGTCTAGCAAGTAGCACAGCATGCATTCAAACCCAGATCTCTCATTCCAAATCAATGAGATTGCTACTACAGCCTCTTCCTCACTGTTCAACATCCAATTAATTCTTCCTCCTCAAATTTCTCCTGTTTGTTCCTTTTCCCTACCACCACAACCACCAGAATCTAAGTTCTCCTTCTCTGATCCATTTTACATACACATCAACACCAGATTCACAATGACATTCAGCTCATCAAAGAGAAACCTACCAACCCAGCTGAAGAAACTGCCTTGGAGCATTTTTTCATATTTCTAAAAGTTCTGGAACAGGAGATGTCAAGCACAATTATGAATCAGGAAATGGCTTAGGTTAAGTTCTTTAAAATTAAGTTTCATTCAAAATAATAAAACTCAGCAATAAAGATATTAGAGGAGTGTCTACATTCATGCTCCAAAAGCCCAGAAATCATCAGCATAAAGTAGGATGGGGATGTACGTGTACAACTGAATGAGGAACAAGAAGCGATCAGAATTGGTTAACTGAATGGATACAATCAAGTCTGCTGAATTAATGAATGAGGAAAAAGCAAAATACGAATGACCACAGTCTGACTCGGCCCACTCTAAGACAGGAAGCTGAATCAGGGGATTGCCATAACTTGTCAATTCTAAATGTTTATTCCATCAAGCATACCCGAGTAACTTGGAAACTTTTCAAGGTCCTTTTCTCCATCCTTTATGTTACTCATAGGGAACCTTTTCATGTCAGACAAAGCTCAGTATCATCAAAAAAACAGGGAAGAGAGATCAAGAGATCCACGCTCCTGTCCCAGCTTTATCATTAACTGATTGCGTCACCCAGCACACAGCCTCTCAGTCAGCTTAGATCTCAACAGACTGGAGCATTAGGCCTCATCTAGCAAAATGCAATTATTACCTTTTGGGGGACTGGATCTGCGAGCCCAAAAGGTGTAAGGACCTTCTGATGGAGAAGCCAACTCAACTACTGCAATTAGTCTGAAAAAGCTGCTTAAGGCCTTGAGATTGAAGGGATTTGTCTAGGGTCACAAAGCCAGGATATGGTAGGATTTTTTACAGTGTTACCCAGGGACCAAATCACTCACATTTGACTTGTGGTGCTGTTTTAATTTTTTAAATTATTTTCTGATGGATGTGAGGTGGTATCTTGGAGTTGTTTAAATTGGCATTTCTCCATTCAATAGTGATTTAGAGCATATGACTATTGAGAGCTTAGATTTCTTCTAAAAAAAATGCCTGTTCATATCCTTTGATCATTTGTCAGTTGGGAATGGCTCTTATTTTTAGAAATTTGGCTCAGTTCCTTATACATACATATATATATATATATATATATATATGAGAAATGACACCTTTATTAGAGAAATCTGCTATAAAAACTTCCTTCCAGCCCAATTTCCTAATTTTGCCTGGACTGGTTTTGCTTGTGTAAAATCTTTACAATTTAATGTAACCATTATCCATCTTATTTCTGATGACCCTCTCTATCTTGGGTTGGTCTTCCCTTATCCATAGATCTGACAGTTAATTTTTTCCATGCTCCCCTAATTTGCTTCTGTCATTCCCTTATATCTAAATCACATATCCATTTTGAGCTTATCTTGATATAAGATAAGAGATGTCCCAGATACACTGTCCCAGTCATAGGCAGGTACCAAAATGACTGAATCTGACAGAGACTGTTCTTTGATCACCACACTATACTCCTGTCTCCTCTATCTTTCAATACTTTGCAACAAATTAATAATGCTAAAAAGACATACTATTCTCTGCCTGCAGCTAAATTCCACTCTTCTCTTCCTTCAAATCACTTACTTACCTCATGGTGAGGTCTGATGGGTGCTGCCACCGCTGGTTCTGCATCTGATATTCCACATTAGCAACTTGGTCCATCAAGGCATATAACTCACCCAAGGTACCTACGGTGCACAAAAGTCAATATCTGAGGGTACATATTTGGTACATCATCTGGGTTGGTATTCAGGAGGTACGGATGTGGTACTGTATCCAAGGACAAGCAACTCACAAGATTATCTAAGGTTTACACAAATGCAGACAACCAAGAAAAATCATAAGCCAAGAGAAAGTTCTTAGTGACAGTTTAGTAGTGACTTCTCAGAATTATGAAACTTTCATAATATACATCAGAAAGAATCAGTCAAAAGGTAAGCTGAATATGAGTTCACAGCATGAAGAGGTCATCAACAAAGTCAATCCTACCTTGGGTTTCATTAAGAGGACTAAAGAGGTGACAGTTCTGCTGTCCTCTAAGCCAGGACACTGCTGGAATATTGTACTCAGGTCTAGGTGCCACATTTCTGGAAGGCCACTCATGACTGGAGGGCCTCCAGAAGAAGATAACCAGGATGGCGAAGTTTGTAAGGGCTGGTTAAGAGAATGAAGAATGTCACACAATGGCTACCCAGTTGTATTTAAAGTATTGCCACCTGGGAGAGAGAGTGTACTTATTCTGTGTAGCCTAGGAGCAGAGCGGAGGCTAAAAAGACCAACGAAGACCTAATGTAAGGGGAAACTTCCCAAAAAGAGCTACCCAAAGTCTGCCTTGGACATTTGCACACACTCCCTCCCTGGAGCTCTCTGAGAACAAGGGGGATGATTTGTTGTGAATGTTGCAGGGAGGCCTTTTATTCAAGTACATGTTGGACTGGATGGACTCTGAGGTCCCTTCCAACTCAGATTCTGTAATGAATATGTTCTCAAGCATGTGGTTACAAATTGTGCCTTTCCAATTGTGCAGAAATAGCCCTTTCAGAAAAATATCAACTCTTCCAAGGTTTCACATTGCAGTGATCCTGCCAAAACTTCACCAAGGGAGGTTTGGCAAAGTACACGCATCCTGGTGTCCAGGTCTCAAAATGGAACCACTGACAGCTCCAAGACTGTCTCTGCAGTGCATGTCCCTTAGCCCACTCATCTCTCACCACCTGGTACTCCAGCCTTATTACCTCAGCAGCAGAGACTAAGGATGCACTGAAAACCTCTCATGATGAAGTTTATTCGTTTCAAAAGAGAGAAGGAAGAAAGAACAGCAGACTTAACACAGTGGATTCTAATATACCTGAACCATCTAGCAGCTAGAGGTGATCATTCACCATATTCTACCTAAGGTGGGACTCCCTGAAACCTTTCCTTCTTATAAAATGAGACAGAAATTTGGTAATTAGAGTCTATGCAACCAGACTGATGAGTTTACAGTCACACAGGATAATCCATAAATCAAAGAATTTGTCTTCTATCTAGTATAATTATATTCAACCGTTATCTACCTGAAAGTTCTACAAAGGTCCAGGCCTTTGCTGGAGACAGATAACCCTCAAATAATAGGAGAAGCAGACACAATTTGTGATGGAGTTCTTTTTTAATTGCTTATACAAAATCAAGTGTTGACTGTGTCAAAAATTGAATTTATTCATTCCCTACAATAATGCCTTTCTATTCTACCCATTATCATCAAGTAGCAGAACAAGCTCACGGGACTTCTCTGACTTTTCTACCAGACCCTAGGAAGCCCCTGGAATTATTGGGATACCCTCATCATCCTGTGAAGATCTCATCAGTTCTGACACTCTACTTCACTGCTACCTTCTGCCTCTCTGACTGGAGGACAGGCCCATGAATTCTAAACTTTCATTTAAGGAGTGAGCTCAGGTAGATAATTTCTCTCCTGACTGCACCATTTTGTAATTTCTCCACCAGGCCATAACTCTGGAACTTTCTCCTCCCCTCCTCCTCTTAGCTTCCTTTTATGTACTGTCTTTAGATTGTAAGTTCACTGAGGGCAGGGACTATCTTTCTTCATAACTGTATACTCAGCACTTAGTGTCCTACCTCGCATGCAGCTGGAATGTAAAAAAACTTTTACTAACTGACTGATTCACAGAATCTGAGAGTTTGAGAGCCCTTGAGCAGCCATCTAGTCGAATCCACAAATGAAAGGAATCCCCACTATGACATCCAGCAAATGGTCATCTAGCATCTGTCTGAAGATTTCTTATGAGGAAGAACCCACCATCCACTTCCTGAGGCAGTTCATTCCATGAGATGTCCTATATAAACACTCTACCCCTCCCCCTCCCCTCCTCTACCTTTGCTCTTCAGTGTTCAGAGAATAAACTCTAGAAAATAATGCCATCTAGTATCATCACAGGACATCACAGGACCCTGGAAGATGGCAGTGGTACTCTTTCAGTCCAATGGCTAACAAATTCACACTTCCTATTCACCTAATTCCAGTTAGCCCTTTCTCCCTTCTGAATATTGATCTAATCCAATAATACTTTATTAAGGTCTACTGTGTCAGAGGTACAATGCTAGGCAGTGGAGATAGAAATAAAGCAAAACAAACCAAAAAACACTCTATCTCCTCTGGGGAGCTGACATTTTTCTGTAGAAAGGACAAAACATGTAAAAGCTAAATGCATGCAGGATAATTTCAGGAAGAAAGCAACAACTAGGGGAATCAGGAAAAGTTTGATACATGAACTGATACTGGAAGTCAGGGAGTGAAGAGTCTATATATATCACCCTAGATTCAATCAGTTATCACGTTCTGAGTCTGCCTCCACTAATTGCTTCCAACCACTGCTTTCTCTTTGCTCATATGGCTACTGCCCTTGTTCACCTGGACTATTATAGTGGCCTCCTAACTGGTCTCCCCAGTTCCAGACTCTCCCCTCTCCAATCCTTCTCCACAAAGCTGTCAAAGTAATCTTACTAAGGAACACGTCCAACTGTGTAACCTCACTGCTCAGAAGGCTTCGGTGGTTTACAGAATCACAGAGATTCCCCACTGGCTTCAATATAAATGTCCGTGCTTTCAGACAGTATGGACTGTCTTTTCAGGTCCTCCACAATTTGACTACCCAACACCTTCTAATCTGATTTCATACCATAACCCATTCACAGACTCCGTATCCCAGTCCAACTAGACTACCAATTCTGTTCTCTAAATTCAACACCTCAATCTCCTGCCTCCACACCTTTATACAAGATTCCAAGCCAGAATGGCATGCCTCCTTTATCTCCACCTTTCAGAATCCTTGTGCTCAGAAGTCATCACCTCCAAGAATTCAACTGAATTCAACAAAGTTCAGCAAGTGCTTCCTATATGACCAGCCTGGGGTAGTACAAAGGTAAAAACCAGCAAAACTAGCCCCTACCCTTTTAGGGCAACAATTCCTACTTAAATTCTCCTGGGAGGATACAGCCTATATACAAATGACACAAAGTAATTTCAATGCTTGGGGACTGAAGCTTTAGCAGATTCCTCTCCCACTCCTACCCCAAGTGGTTGATCTTCTTTCCTTCCTCATTTTACCTTGTATTATTCTGTATATCCATCAGTCCCAGGAGAATGTAAGCACCTTGAGGGAAAAGACATTATTGTCTTGATAACCCCAGTGCCTTATACAAAGAAGGCACTTAAATAAATGCTTTTTGTAGCTGCTGAATTTAGCAAGGAGAAAGGGAAAGCTATGAGCCAATTCTTTCAAGCATTTGAAGAAATATCATTCAGTAGAGGAATTAGGTTTGTTCTGCTTGGCCCCAGGGGCCACAACTGGGACCACTGGTGGAACCTAAGAAAAGAGAAGATTCAGACTTACTGTAAGGACATCCTTCCTAACACTTAGAGCTGTGACTGGAATGAGTTCCCTCAGGAGGCAGGGATGTTCCCACTCACTTGAGGTTTGCAAGCCAAGGCTGGATAATCACTTGCCATGGATTTGTAAAGAGATCCTTCTTCAGGTACAGTAGGACTAGATGGCCTCTGAGGACTTCTTTTGCCCTGAAACACTGTAATTTTACACAGATTTGATTTATTATAATTGGAACTTTCACATTTGGATTGAGAATGACCAAGTAACTTCTGGATACTCAATAAGCTACCTCAAAAACAATTCAAACATGTACTAAACACCTACATGTCAATTCCTGTGGCGGACTACAAAGAAACAAAGGTAAAATTAGACATCGTCCCTGCCCTCAAAGACTTTAATTCTAATATAGAAGAGACATTGATGAAAAATTATAATAAAAATCTGAGTAAGAAAAGTGCAAAGGAGAGGTCAAAATGCCACAGGAGATGCAGAGTGAGTGGTGCCTTACAACTAGGAGCTTTGGAAAGGCTTCATGGATGAGCTCATAACAAGCCCTGTTCTGAAAATTAAAGCAGGCAGAGATTGTGCAGGGTAAGGGAAAACAGTCCATGCCAAGTACAGGGAACACTGTAAGCAAAGGACAGGATGAGATCAGTGTGAGGAATGATTAAAACTTTTATTTCCACAGAAATTATGCAATACATGACTTTTGAAATCCAGGGGATCCATACATACCCAAAAGTCTTTTGACTTGCAGCAAATGCAGGAAAATAAATTGATTGTAGAAGAATTAGCAGAAAAAGAGGGAAAACCGAGAGATATAACAGAGAAATTTGTTTCCATAAATTCAGAGTAACAATCAGCAGATAGGGAGACGCAATGAAGGAGTTGTGTCTCACACAGAAGATAATGAGCAAAGCCAGGTTTCAGCTGGTTTTTGCCTTGATTTGAGGTCAGAAGTCAGCTAAGTAAGTCTTGCTTGGAAAGCTCATGTGTAATAAGCTTATGAATATTAACTTCTCCTACTTTGGTAGGGCTAAAGGTTCATTCTGGATGGTTATACAATATACAAAGCAGGAGGGGGAAACATGAGGGGAAGTACGTAGTAGGCATATCAGAAAGCTGAACACCCTGCATCACTCAGCCAATGGGGAGACAGGAGAGGGACTTTGCGGGTCAGCACAGGTTTTGAAGGCTTACTTTTGTTTCTGGAGGGCGTGTCTATCCAAGGAGACACCTGCTGCAGCAGTCGCCTTAATAAGCATTTCTTTTAATCTTTCCCCCTCCAGAGCCTGAAGGAGTGATTTCTCACAATCAGGAATACAACAATTCTATTTCTCTTCAATAAGTGCAGTAATGTGAGATCAGGCTTGAAAAGCAGGTTGGGGACAGCCCTGGATGCCAGGATACAGAGTTTCTGGGCTTCTCTTGGTAGCCATTGGACAGGTACTCATGGCTAAGTAGGGGAGTAAAGTGGTCATAACTGTGCTTTAGGAAAGCTATTTATTGGTGGTGTGAAGGATGAGCTAGACTGGAGAGGTGAAAACTGAAAGATTAATTAGAAAGCTACCATAATAATCCAGGCAAGAGGTGTGGATAGTCTGAACTGGGGTAGCAGCAGTGGTAATGGAAGCAGTGATGATTCCTGAGGGATTTTAAGTAAGAATTATTTGTCAACTGATCATATGGGGAAAGGGTAAGAAAAAAGGGGGGGAGGAGCAAAGGATGACTCAGATTTGGAACTTGAATGACTCCATATATGACAGTAATATTCATCAACAGGAAGTTAAGAGAAAGTTGGCTTCTTTTTGTGGGGACAGAAAAAGGGATGACATCAACATGTTGAGTTTGAGGTGCCAGCAGAACCAAGAGGCAGCAGTGTCCAGCAGGAAGTTGAAGATATAGTGCTGAAGTTTAGGGAAGAAACTGAAGCTGGGTACGGTGATCTTTAAATCAATCAAATAGAATAAACGCTTGAAGGCATGAAATTAGTTCAGATTGCCAAAAGAGACTACAGAAATTGAAAAAAGCCAAGAAGAGTTTTTCGGGGGAGGCTCACATTCAGGATGTGGGAAGAGACTTTGAAAGAGACAGATGGAATGGTCAGAAGGATAGGAAAATTAGAAGAGTGCAGTGTCACAAGAGCAAGAGCATCAACTAGGACCAAACTGAGGAAGGGCACTATATTAAGGTATACATAATAATTATTATATATAAAATATAATTATACATCATATATATTATCTATAATAAATATTATATAATAAGAATAAGAATAATTTTTTTAACTTTAGAGAGAATAATTCTGGTAGTAGTGGGAAGTAAAGCCACTTTTTTGCAAGGGACTTTAGATTTAGTTGGAAGAGAGGCAATTACTCATTTCAGATGTTACATAATGAATGATAGGCAAGGTACCAATAGCTGCCTTCAATGGAAGGTTCTGCTTAACTATTGATCAGAACTAGAATCAGGTTAAGATTAAATGGGCCATTAGATAGGAATTTTTTTGACCTTTAGCCAAAGATGTCAAAAAGTTAAGGTTTCAGCCCCAGAGAGACCACTGCGAGGCACATAACCCAAGACAGTAAAGGAGAGAAAAATCTTCTATGTACCAAAAATATTCTCAGTAGCACTTCTTGTGGTAGTAAAGAGTTGGAAATAAAGTTCGTACCCATTGATTGGGAAGTAGCTAAACAACTGTACTACATGAATGTAACAGAGTATTATATACTATGCTGTAAGATGTTATGAATATGAAAAATTCAAAGAAACGAGGGAAAACATATAAGCAGAAAATGGGTAAAGTGAAGTAAAACTACAATGACCACAACAAATAAAACTGAAGGCTGTGTAAATGTTAAGTTTAAGTTAGAAATTAGTAGAAATTTATACCATGGATTAAACTTTAAAAAAAAAAATCCTTTCAAACTAAGTTTTACTACAGAGCTGCTATATCTTATACAATAAAATCAGTTATTCCTCCCTAAAAAAAAAAAAAAAAAAGAATTTAGTAGAAATAAGGACTTCTTTTTCTCATCGATGTTTACTGACTCTCTGAAATCTGTACATGAAGCTGTTAGGAATTTGTGGACCTTGGGTTAAGAATCTTGCCCTTAGCAACTTCTCCTTAACTATTTCTGTTTAAATCACTATCTTTCCTCTTCCCCAACTTTGTAGTTGAGGAGTTACTCTTGATTCTTTACTTTCCATCATTCTGCATACTCCCTGTAAGGCTGAATTGGAAGTTAATCTCTCAATGGAACAGCCAGGGATCTGTCCTTGACCCTGTGTTGTTTAACATTTTTAATAATATCTCCGATAAGTGTACAGATGGCAAGCTTATCAGATATGCAGATGAAACAAAGTTGGGAGGGATTGCTAACATAATGGATAACAAACTAAGCATCCAAAAAAGATCTTTTCAGGTTAGAAGTATGGACATAATAAGATGAAATTTCATACAAATAAATGTAAAATCTTATACTTGGGCTCAAAAAAAAAATTTTCAACTTCTATGAACTGAAGCAGAGGAAAATAAGCAGAACCAGAACAATCTAGACAGTGATCACAAAAAATAAGAAAAACAACTCTGTAAACAGAGATACCATCAGAACTCTAATCTAAGCCATGGCAGGGACTGCCTTCAGGGCACTGACAGTGCAAGTACAGCATGCCACCCTCTTCTCAGGAGACAGGTGGTAGACTACAGCTGCAAAATGAGGTAGACACTATTGGGTATGGTCTAAGTGATGGCCTGGCTTAGATGTATTTCCTCAGAAAGAAAGGGGATTGAAGAAGGATCACTGGGAAGCAACAGTGACATAAAAAAGAAAAAGCACTAATAAAAACACTCATTTAAAAAAAAATCAACCTCACTAGTACAACATGGAATAGATGTGGCTTGACAAGTTTGTGTGGGAAAAAAAATGAGGGGTTTTAGTAGAGTG
This sequence comes from Notamacropus eugenii, assembly GCF_028372415.1. Taxonomy (NCBI): domain Eukaryota; kingdom Metazoa; phylum Chordata; class Mammalia; order Diprotodontia; family Macropodidae; genus Notamacropus; species Notamacropus eugenii. Next base: position 77,051,833 of record NC_092876.1, read on the forward strand.
CCAACCCAGGATTGTGGCAGAACCAACAAAACAGTAACTATTGCAAGGAATTCCTAATACACGGCCTCTAATCCTATGACACTTTCCAAAATGTACATAAAAGGATCTGCCTATTATCAAAGAATTTTAAAACTTCAAATGCCATCTTAGCAAGCAAACTAATATTTTTTGCTAGAAACAAATCAAGTGAGAAGTAAAGGCTCTATTATTCTACACCAATGAATAAAGTTTAAGGCCAGACCCTCGGCAATAGAAAAGCTTGTCAGAGAGAAAAACTCCTTAGGATACTTTGCTTTTCTGCTTACCTAGGAATTTATTTATAATTTCATTCTTTTGCCCTACACCCTTAAACTCCTGGGAAGACATGTTCCTAAAATTGTGATAAAGCTAAGTTCAATCTAAGTCAACGTCTTTTATGGAACCTTAGTTTTGCATCTTAACAGGAGATAAGAAGAGTCTTCTGATCTTGAGCTTACTACCCTAAAACCACTGAGAATTAGAAAACTGAAATATCTCTAGTATGTGGCAGAGATGGGACCTCAGTAGCCTGGAAGTGCTAACACCTGAAGAAGAGGATAACATGAGTGCTGGTACCTTCTCCACAATCTCACTAGCTAATTTGAAACTGTAGGCTTCTATACTACCCAGAAAGCTGAAATCTACACGATCACAGATGATGAACATGTGCTATAAAAGCCAATTTGTTTTCTCATTTTCACCCAGGATATCCTTGAAACATGTGTAGATCATTGTCATAAAGAATTTTGTTTTTTAGAGGCAATCAGGGTTAAGTGACTTGCCCAGGGTCACAGACAAGAGTCTCAAGCTGGATTTGAACTCAGGTCCTCCTGACTCCAAGGCCAGTGCTCAATCTACTATGCAGCTGTCCCTCTCACAAAGATTTTAAAGAGATAATTAGGCATAGGGGGTTGGTAGTTGCTGATGTCCTCTTGATCAGCTCTTCATAGGAAAATACTATCTGTAATTATCCCCCTCCCATCACTTAATATCTCCCTTTTTTTAGATATTTGGAAAATTTCTCCCTCAATGCTTCTACAATCACACCACCTTCTGCAAGGCAATCTTCTATGTGTATCTGACCTCAGTTCCACTCATCCTGACTTCAGTACCATTTTCAACTCCTCATATCAGGTACAGAAATGCTAAAGGCAGAGGCTCCACAATCATCAATGACAAGACATTTCAATTTTCATCAATTTGTTGTCCTTCCATTTCATTCACAAGTGTTTTCGGAATTCTATCATTTACTTGGGTCTCATGCCAAGCCTTCCACTTATCACACCACTTCACTACTTTGACAGGTTCTATTGCTCATTATCTTCCACTGTTCTCCAGTGTCAAGTTTTACCAGTAAATCTGTATTCTAGACAGGTATTATTCTGGGCTGCCATGACCCTTCCGGCATGAAAACCAAGTGTATGCTGGCTAGGGTCCCTCCTGAACCATCTTGATCTCCTCAGAAAGTTATGCTTTCTGTTAAATTTCTGTAAGAAATGGTGAAAATCTAGGTCAATGTCTTTACTTTTATCCATTTCTCATTTTTCAACCTCGATAGTGAGCTCATTACAGAGCTCAAGTTAGCACTGTCAATACGACATAGTATCTTTCTGATCTTCATGCTTTCTTCTAGGTTGGTGTTGATTTTGATCTTTGGTCCAATTAGTCAATAGTCTGAATGTATACAACTGACTCAAAAACAACTGTCATCAGGAACCAGTTATTTACTCTTCAGATATAATGAACTTAAATTTTTGTGATAGTTGGCACTGGCCATATCCAGTGGCTTCCCAATATCTTCCTGATGTTCAGACATAAGGCTCTCAAGAATCTATAAGCTTTGGTTTATTTCTTAAGCCTGGTCCATATTTCCCAACATATTTTTCTACCATCTTCCCCCCTGCACTTAAGTTTTATGTTGAAGCCACGGAGTATTTAGATCTATATTAATGATATGGAGATCCTTGACACGTTCTTCACAGAATTTCTTTACTTCTTCATCCTCTGCAACAGATAGCACATAAGCTGCAATTACCCTCCCAGCAGTCTTTTTTGTTTATGTTCATCACAGCACTGCAAGGTCAGATGGCCAAGTGTCTTGTTGCCTTTGGGTGAATGATGAAACTGACTCTACCAACTCCAGTGTGTCAGAACAGTATTTACTGTCAAAGGACCTTAAGGTTCAAAGGACCTTAAGGTTCAGCTAAGAAAAAGAATCACAAGTAGAATAACTACTAGGTGAATTATCTGACTATGGCAAATACAGGAATTGTGATCCCTGGTCCAAAGTGATCTCTTCCTCCTCTGATCTTCACAGCACTTATCTGCACTACTAATTTCAGTACCATTTAAAGAACAAAGAAATCTTATATTATTTCACCTTATGAACAAAGATGTCATACATCCCTATGTCCCGTCTCAACTAGACTGTAAGGAATTTCTCTCACACCTCTTTTTATCCACAGCACTTAGCATAAGGTCCTACCCGTGGTAAATTCTCAAATATTTGTTGATGTTGCATAAAAGATGACAATTAAGTCTGTTCATTATGTATATTTTTCTCTTCCCTCAGAAAGTTTGTTTCTCACCCTGCAGGCTAATACATCAAAGGGACCTGTATGCGGCATTAAACATTCAACATTTTGTATTTGTAATTTGAGAGGAAGGAGGAAAAGATCAGAGATTACTTTACAACAAGAACTCGCTGTATTGTTCAGGCTACATTCATAAACCAGAAAGCAGTCCACGGATATATAGTTGCTGGTATAGACTGTAGCTTCTGAGGGATTGGGCAGCTCAACCATCACCCTCCCTCCCTAAACTCTTTCACTGTAATAGCTACAAGGCTGATGGAAAAAGAATGTGGCACACATTCAGACTACCAATGTGTTAATTGATTTCACTTAACTGTACTTTTTCTTCTAGTGGGGGTGGGGGATGGGAATTCTGAGAAAGCAACAAGGTAGAAAAGGAACATGAATAAAACTTAATTTAAAAAGAAAAATACAGTTTCATCTTTATGACAATGTATTTGACCAGCATTTTTTTTTAACATAGGGTCCTTCAGTTTGGCCTCCATGGGCCCTATCTCCCATCACCTTTAGAAATTTCCATTAGACAATACTTAAGAATGAACAGCACTGGGAGGATTGCCTCTTTTGGTCTGAAGCCTGAACCCAGCCCTGTGAGCTTGCAACTTCTTTTAATAAGCAGGAGTGGGAACAGCTCAGCTTAAAGGACCTGGAAAATTATTCACAGCCCTTCACCTAATTACAGACTCTGAAGTAGAAAGGATCTTCAAGGGTATCTAATCCCAACTGTACACAAAAGAGTTCTCCTCTATAACATCCCTGACCAATGCTCCTCTCCCAGCCTTGACTTGACAAGTTCCAGTCATTCAGAGCCCCCTTCTTCTCCAGGCAGCTCTCTCCTCAGGACAGCTATAAATGATAAGAGGTTTGTCCTTGCATCGAGCCAAAGTCTGTCCCTTCCCCACTGCTGTTGGTTCCTCCAAGAGCTTCATTTAACTTTGGTGCCCACAAGGTAGATGGTATTTGCAATGCAGGCAAACCAGAAAAGGAAAATAGGTTCATTAAGTACCACAAAGCCCATGGAACACTATGCTAAACAGCATGTAGTCATCTACTCCTAGGAGGAACTCTATCCACAAAACCATATGACTACAGCACAGTGCTTAGAGGCTTCGGGGAGAAGACCACACAGCCCAGGCTCTAATCTTAGCTCTGACAAGTACTAAGCATCTGATCTTAAGTCAATCCATTTCCTTCTCTAAGCTTGTTTCCTCATCTGTAAAATGTGGTTAGCATCACCTGCCTTGTTTATCTCACAGAGGGGCTGCTGGGATCAAATGAGATAATACAAGCAAAAGTTGCTCTGGAAACTGTAAAGTGTTATACAACTATTACATAATCATTCCTGTTATCATCAACTTTGCTGAATGCTAAGTCTGCTTTGCTTAATAAAGCACAAAAAGGCGATCTCCGCTTATTGGCACTGAAAGCGCTGTTCTCACTCCAATGCTGGCCAACAAAGCTACTTTCAAGACAATCATGAGTGAAGTATTCTTCTTTTATTTCTAGCCTAGGTAAAGATCATAGGTAAAGATGTGGTTAGATGTGCTGACAAACTTCAGCAAAGTAAAATTAATCAGTCCCACTTGTTGGAGCTACACTAAACTAAATAAAAAGAACCCAATACCTTTCCCACCCCATTCCTGTTTACCTTGGTTAGATTCCAGAGGGTTTTTTATGTGAGCAATGACATTCTTAAGATAAATTTGCTTCTTCTCTTCCAGATCAGTTTTTGAAAATGTCTCAATCTTATCCCTTAAAAAAAGCATACCAAGAAAAAAAGGGTTAATGAATTTCATCTTAACATATAGAAGCCAAGCAACTAGTAACTGATTAGTACAATTAATATCCAAAAGCAAAATTCTCTTTAGGATCTTGTGACAGAAGGCAGTATTGATTTTAGCGGCATGATATCATTTCCTGAGGTCAGAATTTAAAATAAAACAGATGTACCTGAATGACTGGATCTCTTTCACCAGGACTAACAAAAGAGAGGAAGAACATTCAAGTTCTAGAAAAGATAGTTTAGAAACCTCAAAGGACTTCATCAAAATGGGATTTAAAACTGGAAAAGAACCCAAATGCCCCAGGAATATGAATGATTGAGCTGTAAGAAAAAGATCTCCTCATGCATATAAAGTGATAGATTATCAAATGACTTTTAAACTAGGTAAGGCAGAACAATGTAATTATTGCTAACCTCTTCTTCCTGAAGAAAAAACAAACTTTCTACCTTTCTCTAAAAAACGTTCAAACTCTCAAAGTAACTGATCTTGCTATGCTGACAGAACCAAATCACAGGCTTCCATCAACAATGAAAAGGTTAACATACAAAGAAACTGCTTTGAGCCTTTATAGTTACTAGTCAAGCTGACAGTTTATCCCAACACCCGTCTTCTGTACTTAAATTAACTGGGCTAATACTGCCATCTCCTGGAAAAGGAGGATATGGACTGGAAAAGGCTCCTACACCTCTAAGGCTTTACAGGTAAAAGGCACCTTAAAGATTTCCCAACCAAATGACTTTAAAGTAGAAGAGGAAATATGGTATGGTAGGAGAAAGGTTGAATTTAGGGTACAGAGAGACCAGGGCTCACATTCAGCCTCTGACACTTACCAGTTGAGTGACTGGCAAAGTCACTTTGATGTTTCTGAGACTCAATTTTGTCATCTATAAAATGAGGATGATAATACCCATGGTTCTTACCTCACAAAGTTGTGAGGATCAAATGAGGTAACATAAGTGTTTTGCAACCTTAAAGCATTCAAATGTCAGCTATTATGATTAGGAGGAAATGGGGGCCTAGAGAAGATAAAGTGATTTGCCCTGTGTCACACCAAGAGCACAGGAAGAATCTGACGCCCAGTCCAGTGTCTTTTCTAGTATTAGGACATCTGCCAAAGCCTCATCCAGTTCTGACAGTCAGAATGGCCTCTGCACATTTCTACCTGAGGAGAGTGAATACTATTTTTTTTTTTTTACAACTCAACCTCCCAACCCAGTTATCACTTCTTTTATATTCTGTTACTATTCAACCCTTCTACTGTGACCAGATTTCTCTTTAAACTCTAAGGGGAAAAAGAAAAAGTAGAAAGGAGGGCAGGACAGAGATGCCAAGAATAGAAGTGGGGGCGGGCTCTAAGCATCACAGACATTGGATTAGACTTTGTTACATTACCTTGCTTTGGCCTGTAGAAGTGGACCGACTTTGCCTAATCTTCTATCACACCCATCCTTCTTCTCAGAATCCGGCTTTCATTAAAATAAAAATCAAGAAAGAAGGAAAAAGTCAAATTAGATTTTAGTAAAAGCAAAATCAAATGATAACAATGATAACAAAAGCATTTTGGTAACATCCTAGATACTGGCAGGGTTAAAGAGGCATTGTTATTAATCTATGTCTATGAGGATTTGTAATTCATTCCCAAATCAGGCCTAATATGGAGAACAAGGTCAAGACCAGCTAAAAGTCCAGAGAAAAGGGAAACACAGGGACCAATTTCCCCATATGCAAAGAAAACCAAGACTGTACTTACTCTGGTCGAATGAACAGCTGGAAACCTAGAAGTATCACCTAATTTGTGTCCACCATTCCTTGAAGACAGTGCCACCTCTGGTCTATGAGGCTGTTCCAAGGTTGGAGAAACCATGAGTACAGACTCCTCACGACGACGAGGATCACCTGCCCTAAGAGTCCCCTGCCGAGGGCCAGCTTTACGAGGCTGGGGCCCTTCCCAGACAGAACAAGTGGAGCTGGTTTCTTTAGTGCAAAGTCTGTCTTTGTTTGGGCCATGACGTTCTTTATTCACATCCTTCTCCAGGAAGGAAGGAGATCCCAAAGAGTCTGAATTACTGGATCCATCTTTGGAAGAAATCTCAGTCTTCTTTGGACCAATCACATCATCACAAACTGTTTTATTAAAGGGTGGGACAACGGTTATTTTCAAGGGATTTTTTTCTGGCACCAAGGGTTTGTTAGGTGATTTGGTCAGAGCAGGTGCACGACTAGCTGGGGTATTTACCTGAGGTAGTTTATACAGGCTAGTGCGCCCAGCCCTGGGTCCCATGCTGCAGAGCATATTTATGTTTTGGGGAGAGGCAAATGAAGCACAACGAGAGCCTCCCAACTTCTCAGTTTCACCACCTGCATCTTTTTGAAATTCTCCCAGACACTGTTCATGCGGTGAGTCATCATCCTTCAAGAGTTCCTGAATCTCTTCTTCTGTGTAACTGAAGTGTCCATCATCCTCTTCTCCCTCTGAGAGGTCCAATAAGGAGTCATCCAGTTCATCTTCATCCTGCTTAAACCTACCCCAGGATGAGACTGGAGTGCTGTCTTTAGGTAGGAGGGAGGTGATTTTAGTCTGCTCAGACCCTGAGCCATCGAAACCACCCGAGGACACTAGAGAGCAGGTCATATCTGGGAAAGCAAGAGGCAGCATTTTAGACAAATATGAGAGTACCATTATGCCAATTCAAACAATGTTTATGCAGAAAGAGGATCTTCTCTGACATGTCTAAAACCCCTTTACCCCAGGGATTTTATCATTAAATAGAACTTTTAGATCATGCACTAAGTTAAGAGCAGAAGAACATAAAGGGCCATCTTCCATACTGTGTGGAACTGCTGAAGCAATCAACAATCTCTTTACTTCTGCCACGAGATCAATTGGAAGTAGGTTTCAGCTCCTGCTGGATGTTCCTTTCAGCAGGTGTCAAAATGACTGACTCCCACCTTCCTGCAGACACAAAGAAAATTAAAGGATCTTCTCATCACTTTCACCTCAGTTAATTATAACAGGCAACAATGCTGTACTTTATTCATTTTGATCTTGATAGAGAACATCAAAAAGTTGGATTTCGGGGTCAAGAAAACAAGAAAGGCCTTTAAAGAAAGAATTATATAACCAAGGCTCTAGACTTTCATTACAATTGCTTTATCTAAAATGTTTTATTGATCTTTAAAAAATTCTTATCGCTGTCCTAATAAACACTTACTCTCCCCAACGGAACCCTTTTTTTCCCAAAGGAGTTAATCAAAACAGTGACCCACTGAATGCATTTCATTGCTCCATAAGGAGCTACGTGCCGCTGGGACAGCAATAGCGGAAAGAATCCTGATGGTGAAGAGATCCTGGTTCAAGTCCTTTGAATGTGCATGCAAATGAAAGCTTTGAAACAGGGGAAGGACAAGCGGAAGAAATATATTAATAAAGTCAATCAGATGTAGCTGCTAGAAAACATCATCATTCGCCCTCTGCCCCAAGTAATTAGGGCACCAGCTTATCTCCCTCCCTGGTACTTTTCCTTTGGCCTCAACTTCGAGAATAGCATGAACTGTTCCTCCCAAAACTCATAAAAACCCAAATGGGAGAAATTATTTAAAATATATTGGTAGACAATTTCATAACAGAGATAATAACCTTTCACTATCACTACAACTCCATTCCTTTACTTTGAGGGGACAGACGAGCACATCTACTATCTTCCTGCTTCAGCTGGAATTACTGAGAAAATGCTGTATCAAGGAGAACAGAGGAGTCTTCCTACAGAAAGCTTTCAAGAGGCCTTATACAACAACGTAAGGGTTCCATTCTGAGTTCTAAAACCCCTTCTTTCCTCTACCCACTTGCAACAGCCTTAGGAAACTACAGAAAAGGAAAATGAGAATAGAATACTTTTTCCTTTACCTGTTTGGGGAATGATTTAAAGCATTTATTAAGGGTTTACTGAGTGTTAGGCATTGGGAACCCAAATACAACAGTGTGAGAACCCCTGACCTTGTACGTCACCGGCGATGATGAGGGAAGGCACCCAGGAGATAAGTGACACTCCTCCTTCCAGTAGCAATAGCAACATTGATTTGATTACCATTTCCAAAGCAAGAGGGGGTAGTGGACAAGTTTTGCCAATGGCAATCACTGGCTTCACAACAGTGCGACATTTCTGCCCTAGTTTGGTATATCTATGACCCCACCTTTCAAGCTACAAAGTCATTAAGACAAGATAGTATAGTGGCAGATTTAGGTCCCTGTCCTAGTGCTATTATTTGTTAGTCATAACTCTAACTCATAACATTTAACTAGAGCCCCAATTTCCAACTCATTTATGAAATTAGAGAACCATCCTCCATACTTCACTGGATACTGTTGGAAGCAAACAAGATAATGAATGTTAAAAACACCTTGTGAGTTGTGATGTATCAGACAAATGCAAGCCATTAAATTCAAGTGGAAGGTCTACAAATAAAGGGGTGAAGCATAAGACAACTGCAAGGCTTTGCTCTCTGCCTTTCTCTGCAGTGTCTAGAGGCAGGGATCCTCTAAAGGTTAACTGCTTTTAAAAGTAAGCAAATAGCCTTCATCTAAAAATGGGGAAGGTCTCCTTTATAAATCTTTCTCAAAAAGGGAAAGGAATCCTACCATTCCCAGAATCCTGCCTTTCCATTTACTCTGCTTCCAGTCACTTCTGTGACCCTATTCTGTCCCTTCACTTGCCACCTGTCCACCCCCATCTTAACACTTCAATTTTCCACCCCCTCTCTCTGTTCCACAGCCTCCCAAATAGAACCTCAGAAACAGGTTCCTTTTCTATTTTTATCCTACTTCAGAAAACCCACTGCTTGAGAGCACAAAGATGGTTTTTATCCAGGGAACCAAAACAATGTAGCACCTGACACTCCAAAACCCCACTTATTTTAAGGGCTATCAGATCGCTGGCAAAAGCTCAGCCATTGAACTGACAGGAGTAGCCAAGAAAAGAGCAGAAACAAAACAGAGGACAACATTCTTCCATACTGCACGACTTCCAGATTGGCCTGGAATGACAGCACAGATCTCTAACGTCTTTGACTTGATAACACACTCTTCGTGTTCAATTTCTGACACACCTCCCATCCTTATCAAAAAGCTTATCCCACAGCATGTACTTGAAATATAAAGCTTTAAATCACGGCATTTTGTCAGTTCTGCTAAACTTTTTTGTTGTTACAAAGCAGGACTCAGTGAGGAGGAAGGCACCAGAGTTAGAGCTACTTATCTCTACTTATCTAATCTCATTTTACAGATGAAATTTCCATGATAAAATGACAGAAAAGCAACAGGAACTATTAAAACTTTTAAAAGAAATTAATGCTTTCAGGACCAATAAGAAAATACACAATTAAGATCATTGCTAAAAAGCAACAAAATTCGGGCAAAATTTGGTAATAATTTGGTAATATTGGTACCAAATTATTAAGGTTAAAGTACACACCTTTCCTTTCTGTAAACAGCAATAAACTACCAAAGCGAAAAGTGATCTACATACCATCCAATATAATCACTATCCGACTTTTGTTCAACTGTTTGGGGGAAATGGGAGGCCAAGAGGCTGTTGTGTCAAAGTAAAAGCAACCAATAAAAATATTTTTTAAAGAAATGAAAGCTTTATGTACTGCAAAGCACTTTACAAATATTAACTCATCTAATGCTTACGATTTTTGTGGAGTAAGCTTTATATAGTTACTACCTGTGCAATGTTGGGCAATTCCTTTAACATAGCTAGGCCTCATTTTCCTCACCTGTAAAATGAAAAAATTGAACTAAGGTCCCTTCTGGCTCTAAATTCCTACGTTCCTAAGCATTGCCTTATTTTATAGAAAAGAAACCTGAGTAATAATGACTTACCCAAGGGCACATCACTAGTCTTAACTTCAGATTATACACTTAAAAGATGGGAAGAGATTGACTTAAAGGTGGCCCCAAGACAAGTCACTGGCCCAGGGCAGCAAGCCTAATAAATGCTAGACCAGATTAAGTTCAGGGCTTCTTCCACTACCTAAAGTCAAGGGAAGGTATCTTCCTGTTCAAAATTCCCACTGTGAACTACATTAAGGGCCATTATTACTCTTCTAAGTACTGAAGGGCATACGAACCTAACCAAGAACAGACCAAGAGGGTATGAACCACTGCTCCCAAAGCAGTCATGGCCCAAAGATGGGTTCCAGCCCACCTTCCTAGGTAGTTTATCATAAAGCTAGAACTAGAAAGTCCCTTAGAGACTAACCCATGGGTGGAGAACCTGCAGCCTTGAGGCCAGATGTGGTTCTCTAGGTCCTCAAGTGTGGCCCTTCAGAAAGCAAACCCCCTTAATAAAAGGATTTGTTCTGTAGAACTTGGACTCAGTCAAAAGATCACACCAAAGAACCTAGAAGGCTGCATGTGGCCTTGAGGCCACAGGTTCACCACCCCTAACTGTCGTCCATACCCATCATTTCATAGATGAGGAAACTAATGTCCAGAAACCCAGGTTAAGTGACTTGTCCAAGATCACACAAGAACTAAATATCAGAGGCAGGATTTGAACCCAAATCCTCTAGACTCCAGAGCCAGTGATCTTTCCACTGTATCCTAACAATGCACATACCCCATGGTTGGAATGGGAGGGAGATAAGGCATCAAAGATCCGTGCACATACCCCACCTAGAGAGATGTGTCAGGGCCATTCCTTTCTGGGGATGGAATGGGGCTTGGGACACCAACACTCACTCAAGTCTGGGAGCAGTAGGGACAGCAGCCTCTCCAAGCCAAGGGGCAGGCAGAGGCAGGGGCCTTGGACACTGGCCTGCAGCTCCAGAAGTGGAGGCAGGCAGGGGCTTCAGGCCCCCACCTCTGGGAGGCTGGAGGAGCCTGAGATATCAGCCCTCCCCATCTCTGGGAGGGAAAGCAGGCAGCCCCCAGCTCTGGAGGGTGGGGGTGGACAGGGGCATCAGCCCCCCCAGCTCTGGAGGGAGGGCGGGCAGGGACATCAACCCTCCCAGCTCTGGAGGGCGGAGGCGGGCAGGGGCATCAGCCCCCCCAGCTCTGGAGGGCGGAGGCGGGCAGGGGCATCAACCCCCCCCCCAGCTCCAGGAGGCAGGAAGGAGCCTGGGATATCAGCCCCCCCAGCTCTGGAGGTGGGGCGGGCAGGGGCATCAGTCCCCCCAGCTCTGAAGGGCAGAGGCGGGCAGGGGCATCAACCCCCCCCAGCTCCAGGAGGCAGAAAGGAGCCTGGGATATCAGCCCCCCCAGCTCTGGAGGTGGGGCGGGCAGGGGCATCAGCCCCCCCAGCTCTGGAGGGGGGGGCGGGCAGGGGCATCAGCCCTCCCAGCTCTGGAGGGCGGAGGCGGGCAGGGGCATCAACCCCCCCCAGCTCCAGGAGGCAGGAAGGAGCCTGGGATATCAGCCCCCCCAGCTCTGGAGGTGGGGCGGGCAAGGGCATCAGCCCCCCCAGCTCTGGAGGGGGGGGCGGGCAGGGGCATCAACCCCCCCCCAGCTCCAGGAGGCAGGAAGGAGCCTGGGATATCAGCCCCCCCAGCTCTGGAGGTGGGGCGGGCAGGGGCATCAGCCCCCCCAGCTCTGGAGGGGGGGGCGGGCAGGGGCATCAGCCCTCCCAGCTCTGGAGGGGGGGGCGGGCAGGGGCATCAGCCCTCCCAGCTCTGGAGGGGGGGGCGGGCAGGGGCATCAGTCCCCCCAGCTCCAGGAGGCAGGAAGGAGCCTGGGGCATCAGACGCTATCTCTGGGGGGGGGGGGGGGAGGGTAAGGAGGGCGGGGGCCTGATGCTCCTCTCCCCATGGGCTCAAAGCGGCCGCCGGCCGCTCCCTGCCCCCCGCCTCCCGGGGCCTGGGCCTCCCGCTCCCGCCCCACCAGGCTCCACAGAGGCCCCCCCTGACCGCGAGGCGCTGCCTCCTACCCCCGGCCCTGGGGGTCTGCGCCCCCTCGCCGCTCTTCACTTCACGAAACCGGGGCGGGCAGGCTGGGTTCACATAGGCCGCGGCGCCATCTTACGCTCGCCCGAGCCCCGGCCTCACCCACCCGCGAGGTAGCCCCCGGGTCAATGCCGGCGAGGGGGTGGGGATGTACGGGCCAAGTGCGGGGAAGACGAGCTGCGGCTGGGGGGAGGGGCCGGCCCCAGCTGATTGGCAGGAAACCGCCCCGCCTCCCAGAGGGACCGTCCGGGCCGTGCGCAGGTGCAGAGGCTGCTTCCCGCCCCACCTTGCCCAAGCACCTCCAGCCTCCGCCTCCTCAATCCCGGTCTTCCCGCCCTACCTCCTCTCTAGGCTGGTGACGAAGGACGAGAAAAGGATTATCGACGTGCTCCGTTTTCGGCTGCTCCAGCCTGCCTCGGGCCAAAGCAGAAGAATGGTCCCAAACCACGCGAGATGTTCCGGGAGCCCGGATGATGCAACCCGGCGAGGGCTCCACGTGACTGTTTCTGGTGCGCGCGGTGCCGGCTCCTGCTTCGGTCGGGGAAGGGGCGCAGGCGTGGGCCGGAGGTAGGAGGCGGGGCGCGCTGACAGGGGGCTCCTTCGTGCTAGCAGCCCCCCGCGGACTCCACCATGGGGGACGCGCCGACCCCAGAGGAGAAGCTGCATCTCATCACCCGCAACCTGCAGGTAGCTCCCCGCACGACTTCCGGGCACGCAGCCCCTCCCCCACCGGCCCCCTCCCCAGCGAAGATGATCCCTCCTTTGCCCTTTTGGAGACCTTGTTGGTCTCGTTTTGGGGGCGCGGGGGTCCCTTTCCCTCTCTTCCGCTCCCCCGGAGTCCTTCCGTCCTTCCGCGTGAGGTCCCTCCTCTGTTGGGAACGTGGATGAGGGCTGAGAGGGGTCTGAGAAGTCCAGTCGGAGACGGACTCAGGCTTAGAAAGGCTCCGGCCCCCCGGGTGGGAGGACGTGGCAGGGGCCGGATTCCAAGGCTCCCTTCCCCTCCCATCTGCGCCCACCTGCGCCCCCACAGGGTCCCTCCCGAGCTGTCAGCACCGCCCCTCAGTGCCCCCTCTCCCACCGTGGGCATCCTCCAGCACTGGCAGAGCCTAACGGCCCCCCATCCTCCGCGCAGACGCTGGGCCTCACCCATTTCTGGCTTTGCAACAGGAGGTCCTCGGGGAAGAAAAGCTGAAGGAGATCCTGAAGGAGCGGGAGCTGAAGGTTTACTGGGGGACTGCAACCACCGGCAGGCCACACGTGGCCTACTTTGTGCCCATGTCCAAGATCGCCGACTTCCTGAAAGCAGGCTGCGAGGTGAGGGCAGTCCCCTCTGACCAGGGCTTTGGGCGTGGGGAAGGGCCGGGACGTGAGACGGACGGTTTGACCAGGACCCGTCTCAGCAGAGCCTCTCTGTGCCCTTCTCCCCAGGTGACAGTCCTCTTCGCCGATCTGCATGCGTACCTGGACAACATGAAGGCTCCCTGGGAGCTCCTGGAGCTGCGGACCTCCTACTACGAAAATGTGATCAAAGCCATGCTGGAGAGTATTGGGGTTTCCCTGGAGAAGCTAAAGTTTGTCAAAGGCACGGATTACCAGCTCAGCAAGTGAGTGACCTTTAATCCTCACCTTTCTGCTCCTTACCTCTTCATTGCAGTGAAGTCTCTGTCTAATTATGGGCCTCTGAAACCTAGATGCTCTTTAAGTATAGGGTTGGAAGCTACTTTATTGTTGGATTTTTTAAATCTGTCAGCCTTTCTTTCACCTGCCCGGTAGTTCCCATATGGCTATAGCTGTATATTTGTTTTTTACAGCTCTTTTATGCCTGAGCCTTAGTTTGTTTTAGACTTAGTCTTTTTTCTTTTCAGGCTGTGGTTAAGAAACATGTTGATTTAGCAAAGCAGCAGATCTGATAGCAGCTCATGATATGACAGGAATCAGGTCTATGATTCCATTAAAGGTCTTAGACCATGTTCTAAGATGAAGGAAAAGGTGATTATTTATCAGTAGGTTTTTCCTAGACCTAGTTAAGTCATGGGTTGAAGGAGGAGATCAAGGACGGAATTTTGTATCTTCTTTGATTTTCATGTCTTCTCTGTTCCCTTCCAGAGAGTACACACTGGATGTTTACAGACTCTCCTCGATGGTCACCCAACATGATGCCAAGAAAGCTGGAGCTGAAGTAGTGAAACAGGTGGAACACCCCTTGTTGAGTGGTCTGCTCTACCCAGGACTACAGGTATTTAGACGAAGGGAGGGACACATTATTTTTTTAAAACACTGCTTTCTTTGTGAAAAACCTTCAGTGACAAGCCACTGCCTACAAGGTGAAGCCCATGCCACTTAGTCTAGGATTTCATAGTCCTCTAGTCTGGCTCCAGCTTACCTTTTAGTCTTAATCTCCCCTGCTTCTCAACTTGTCCAGTGCTTCCCCACCTTTGTTCATATCATTTGAGCAAGGTATTTTATACTAGAAGGGCCAGGCACAACAGTTGACATAAATAAAGTATTACAGTTTTATTTGGGAATAAAAATGTTCATCCTATTTCTATTTTCTTTGTTTTATGAATAAAAAAATGTACTGTGTTTGACACAATTTTCTTAAAAGTCTTCTTAAATTCCAGTTCTTCTAGTGTTACTGTTGTTTAGAACTTGGCCCCAGTCTTTCTTTCCAGCCTTATTATACATTTCTCACCTTCTCCTATTCCTCTGTGGTCTGACCAGATTGTCCACCTTACTTGTTCCTTGCACATGATATTTTAACTGTATGCCTTTCCTCTGCCCTCTGTTTCCCTGTGATAAACACCCTCTTCATTTAGGATTCTTAGAATCTCTCATTTCTTTTACAACTCCACTGGTGCTACCTCCTTCTCAAAGCCCTTTCTATCCTGAACTTCTACTCTTCCCCTCTCCAAAAAAAAATTACCTTGTGTTTATTTTGTATATTCTGAAATTAGATGTGTATACTCCTACACTCTGTCTCTCTTTCTCTCCTTCTCTCTTTCTCTCTCTTATGCTGTAAAGCTTGAGAGTAAAGACTGTTCGCTTTTTTTTTCTTTGTGCCCCTCAGTCCTTAGTTCAGTATTTGACATATAGCAGGTGCTTAGTAAATGCTTATTGATTGAATTGTAGAAAGATGGAAAAGTACATAAAGGCGAGTGGTAAGAAATAAATCTGTAAAGGAGGGTTAGAATCAGAATCCCAGAGCTGAAAGGTTCTGGTCGCAGTGGTCACAGGCCCGAGTGAAGATGGACAAACCCACCTCCTCCCACAACAGAACACTTTACTTTGAAATAATAGATTTGATCATCACAAAGTTTTCCTCCAAAGCTAAATTTGCCGCTTTGCAATGTCTAGCCATGGGGCCCCAGGTCTGCCCTCCAGAGGCCAAAAAGAGTAAGTCTAATCCCTCTTCCATAGGACTGCTGGTCAGGGATCTGAAGGCAGCCATCCTGACTCATCCCAGGTCTGCCTTCTAGCCAAACATCTACTGTCACTTCAAATGATCTTCATAGGTCATGATCTTGAGAGCCCTTTACCATCCCATGTGCCCTCCACTGAACACCCTGCAGCGTATTGATGTACTTGTCAAAATGTGGCCCCTGGAACTGAGTTTTATTATACTGACCCTGGGCAGACTATAGCAAAGCTACTGCTTTTCTTAGTCCCAGATGCTATCTTCCTTAATGCAACACAGAACAGCATTTGCCTCTTCTGGCTGCTGTATCACATGGTCAACTCATTTGAACTTGGCAGTCAACTAAAATCCCCCCAAAAGTGGCACAGTAGGAGCACTACATTTGGAGCTAGAGGCCCTGAGCCCTGACCCTTGGCAAGTCACTGCCCCTCACTCGACCTCGATATCCTCAATGGTAAAAGGAGGGGATGGGAACTGATGAAGGGGGAAGGAATAAGCATTTCTATAGAACACCTAAGTACCAATGTCTGTGGGATTGGATCGTGCTCTGTGATCTGCTGAGCACTTTTTTTTATAAATATTGTCTCATTTGATAATATTTCATTACCCTTAAAGCCCCTTCCAACTATAAATCTATAATCACATGATATCTTTTCAAATGAACCACTGTTTAACTGTGTCTCCCCATCTTACATTTGTGAAGATAATTTTTAACACAAGTTTAAGATGTTACATTTCATCTCCATTAAATTCTATCTTACTTAGTTCTGCCCATTTTTGTAGCCTGTTTGAGATTTTTTTGAATCCTAACTTCATCCAGTGTTTTAGCTGCCTCTTCTAGCACTGTGTCATCTGCAAGTTGGATAAGTATGCCATCTCTCCCTACCTTAAAGTCATCACTAACATTGTGAAATATCACAGGGCCAAGTGCAGAACCTTGGGACACCCCACTGGAGACCTCCTTACTAGGTGACATCAACTAATCTTTGACTCTTCCCAGAATCCCGATTGTGTATTATACCTCCAGCCCATTTCTCTTCAACTTTTCCACAGGCCTTTGTCAAATGCTTAGCTCCAGCCTTTGCCCCATCAAACAGTCTAGATTGCTGCTGTTGTTGGCACAGTTGTTTGTCCTGTGTTCTGGAAGAGGACCATGACATCAGGAAGCTGATGCCATGACTTGCAAGTGAATTGTATTACAGCGAGGGAGGGCTCTGCAGAGTCATCAGCCTCACTCTCTCCTCTGGAGCCATGTGGGTCCAGGGGCAGATATAGATCAGGACAACTGGAGAAACCCCATCAGGAAAGGAAATTAGGGTAATTTTGCACAACCTGGCTCTCTGGTCCATTGTTTCCTTTTCTAGATGTTTACTAACCCTTTAATAATACATCTCAGAGTCTTGCCAGGAATTGATTAGACTTTTGTGAGCAACTGGCTGATTGGAGGCATGGCAGTGATTGAAAAGTGACAGCAGCAGCGGGGGCTAGGCCAGCCTGTACGGTCTGTACATGACTAGTTTATTGTAGCTCAGCAAGCCTTCATATAGTCAAACATATCAGTACATCTCATGTGAATTCAATAGTTCTCAGGAGAAAGTCAGTCCCAAGACAAAACATTCTTCCGAGTTCTGTGATCCCAAGCCACAGAATGTACACATCCTTTCCTAGAAAACGCTGCAGCTGTCCTCAAGAAATAAGCAGTAAGAAAACATGAAGAAGCCAGGGAGGGGGAGGCCCTGTCAATCCCCCTTTCTCACCCTCTGGATGACCTCTCCCTGCTTCGGTCAGTCCTTCAGGTTAACTCTGGCTCTCCACAGACTTTCTGGCTTATAAATAGTGAATTCTATCCTCTTGCCTTTTTTTTTTTAGATCAGGACTTTTGTGCTTCTCCAATCCTGCAGTCTCTCTCCTGTTCTCCTGTTCTTGATTTTCAAAGCAGATCACTGACTGGCTCAGCAGTTACATCTGCAGGTTTTTACTCAATGACGTAGTCCACCTGGATCTAATGACTCAAATTCATCAGCAGCAGTTAGGTGTTCTCTTACTGTCTCTCTGCTTATCTTGGGTGTCAATTCCTTATTAGTCATTTTGATTCTGTCTTTTCCAATGCAAAGATCATTCTACTTGGCAGAGTAAAAACACCGCTACTCGTCCTTTTCCTCCCTGTCCTCTCTTCTCCAATCCAATCCCACAGACGTTTATTAAGCACATTCTGTGTGCAGGGCCATGCTGAGCCCTGGCAAGATAAAAACCACATGTGAAACAAGTCCTGCCTTCATTCTAGCAGGGGGAAAAGGGGAATAAATATTTAAAGTGTTTTGTATACCAGTAATATTTTGAAAAGAAGGGGAATCAAGAAAGACTCTCTATAGGAGCTAGTACTGAGCTAAGCCTTGAAGAAGTTGGGGCTTCTAGAAGACTGAGGGGAGGAGGGAATGCATTTAAGGGATGGAAACAGGAGATGAGTGCACGCAGAGTCCTGTCCACCCAGAGCAGTGATCCTCTGCCTTCTTCGAGTGTTCTCTTTTTCCCAATGTAGCTTTAAAAATCTTTTGGTTATTCTTAACATCCTACTACATTCCAGTTCATTCTGAATTTGAACATCGCTAACACTTTTCTTGAAGAATTGTTGTGGTTTTGTACTTGTTGCTTCTTGTATGTGTCTGTCTCCACAAGGTCCCTGTGTATCCCTATCAGTCTCTTGAGAAAACTCCCCATTTCTCCCTTGTTGGAATCATTTCTCTTCCTGTCTTCTGACTTGCATTCATGTCAGCCTTCCATCCCTTTTAACCTCACCTGTCCTTTAAAATTTTAATCCTGTCCATTATTTTTCTATACCTTTTGAAATCTGTTCTCCAAAAAGCTGGAAGTCAGACTGTACCCATCTCTACTCTTATCAGAAATTCAGATACAATAATCACTTCCCCCAAGTGCCCCATCTCTTCCATCCCAACAACTACTCCTTCCTTGCTGATATGACTTCTGCCTAAGATAACACTTCCTCTTACTGCTTTCTCCACCTGTTGAAGGATAAGATTATTCAAAGGATAAAATAACTCAGATTATTAATTAATCAGTTTTGGTCCAAAAGAGCTTCAGCAGTTGGCTAGGTTTAATTTCCCTGTCCTTTCTCCATTGTGCCTCCAAGGCAGGTTTGTTACGTTTCCCAAACTCTTCATCTAGTGTTTTGTTCAAACCAGGTGGTTTGTAATAAATTCTGATTACAATATTGCTTCTGCCTCTACCACATTGATCTTTCAACCAGATGCTCCTCCAGGTATACTTCCCTTTGACGCTTGTTTCCTTATTTCCTCACATAAGTATTTATGTTTTTTAATAGGCAAGTCTGATCCCTCACCCATTGCTTTTTTAAAAACTATCCTGTTTTTTAACGTGGTATGCCTTTCCAGAGCCAAATTATAATCCCAAGTTTTGTGCTGCTAAGTCTCAGTGGTGCCTACGTGGGCAGGTTTGACCCTTGGACTTCAGACCTCTTGTTTACCTTGCTTATTGGCCATAATTTGTGCATTGTGGAGCCAGCATGGCTGCATATGGGCCACTGGATGTAGTTGCCTGAAGCCAGCCTTCCCATCCCATCCAGCTATCCACTCCAGATGTTGTGTCATCCACCATCCCTGTGATGTAGCAGCTGCCACCACTGCCAGAATGAGAAAGCTCCTTGAAGAGAGGGACTGTCTTTTGTGTTTTCTTCCCTCATACATAGTAAGGCTGACTAAATGTTTTTTGTTCATTTATGTATAAACATGTAAGACCATGAGTCTTATTGTTAGTTCTTGGATTTTGTGTCTCTCCAGCTAATCTTTCTGTTTTGTAGCTGTTCTCAGGCCACCTCTGAGACCTCAGTGAATGTGTTTAGGCAGTTGATTAGATTGACAAGACTCCAGGCAAATGTATTTTTTTAATTTTTTATTATATTTTTGGCCTTTTTTAAAAGAAATTTGAGTTCCAAATTCTCTTCCTCCAGTTCTTCCCCCAGCCACTAAGAAAACTAACCTGATACACATTATACAGGTAAAATTGAGAAAAACATTTTTAAAAAAATAAGGTGAGAAAATGATCATTCAGTTTGCACTCACAGTTGATCATTTCTCTGTCTGGAGGTGGATGGTATCATCATGAGTCCTTCCAAATTGCTTGGATCATTGTCTTGATCCGGGTGGCTAAGTTTTTCACAGTCAATCATCATTACAATATTACTCTTACTGTATACTGAACAGTTTTTATAGGTCTTCCAAGGTTTTTCTGGAATCATCCCCCTCATCATTTCTTAAAACAAAATAGTATTCCATCACAGTTGTATGTCATAACTTCAGCCATTCCCCAATTGATGGGGATGCTGATGCCAATTGACGGGCATCCCCTCAATTTCCAATTCCTTGCCACCACAAAAAGAGCTGCTAAAAATATTTTTGTACGTATAGGTTCTTTTCCCTTTTTTATGATCTCTTTGGGATACAGACCCAGTAGTAGCATTGCTGGATCAAAGGATATGCTTAGTTTTATAGCCCTTTGGGCATAATTCCAAAATATTCTCCAGAATGGTCAGAGCAGTTCACAGCTCCACAGATAATGCATTAGTATACCTGTTTTTCCTCTTCCCTTCTAGAATTTGTCATTTCTGAGAGGAGTGCTGAAACCTCAAAGTTATTTTAATTTGCATATGTCTAATCAATAGTTAAAGTATTTTTTATATGACTATAGATATTTTTGATTTCTTCTGGAAAGTCAGGCAAAAATAGATGTACTGGCCCTTGTTAGGTGTGTTCATCTCTGAACAAAAGCATGTTCTTTGTTTGGAGCTGTGATTCAGAACTTCAAATCCTGTTTTTAGATGTTATTTTCCTACCCAGCTCCTCAGCTCTCAAAACTGCTTTTCCCTTTGGAAACTCTTGCTTTGAATAAGGAAGAATTGAAGAAGATGCCATGTGGCCAAGCACTTAAGGGGCTTCCATTATTTGGCCAGTGCTTGCAGTCTTTAACAGTGCCTTCTGGATCCTCCTACTGGTATAATTTGTGATGGTGTGAATCACCAGCAGTGGGCGTTGGTCATCTGATTTGATGTTGTGGATGGGTGATTCTATTGATCAAAGGTATCAAACTTGGGAACCCCTCCTGAGTAATTTTCCCAGTTACACATAAAAATAAAATGCAGCATAAGTATTGTTCATCTGTGGTTGTCAGAGTCAATATGTGATTTGCAGGGGTCCCTTTTTATTTGAGATTAACACCCCTGTTGTAAATACATTATCTAGGAAGCCAGAAGGTTATAGAAAGTCTTAAATGTCATGCTTAGAAGTTCCTATTTTATCCTCTAGGCAGTAGGAAGCCACAAGACTTCCAGGCCTTGAACAAATCTTGAGCATGTTCTGCTGAAATTAATTGTGTTTGGTTGGGGTGAACAAGTAGCACAAGTGAGTGGTGGACCAAGCTTACCCAGCTGGTCTGAGTGCCTCCACCTGCAGTGAAGGGAAAGAGTCAGCTCCAGGAATTGACTTCTTACCATCCTGGCTTTCTTCTATATAGATGAGTTAGTACATTGGCACAACTGAATATTGTCATGTGGTCTTCTCACTGATTTCCCTTTTGGCAATTTCTTGATCTCTGGTGGGCTTCTGTTCTCTCTGAAGGAAAGCCATGCTCTCCTTTCTTCTCTCCACAGGCTCTAGATGAGGAATATCTGAAAGTAGATGCCCAGTTTGGAGGAGTTGATCAGAGGAAGATTTTTACCTTTGCTGAAAAGGTGAGTTCCCATTTGGGACCTCAGATTTCAATTGAATATTTATTTTACTTTATGCATTGCTAGAGACTCACCACTAATGAGACCTTGGCCATCTTGTGAGGTATAGTCCTTATTTTTATTTTCCAGGAGAATGAATCCCCCCTGCCTTGCATCTGGGCCTGATTTCTCCCACCCTAGAGGTGGCTACCATTTCACTGAGGTAGAAATAGTTTGCCCACGTTATTTATACACAGGTCAGTGTATTAGAAAGAATATTACACTAGAATTCGGAAGACCTCAATTCACAGTCTGACTCTCAGCTGCCTAATTGCTCTCTGATCTTTGGCAAACACTGTAACTTCTCCAGCCTTGAAGTCAGCAGTGTGGAAAGAACCTGGATTTAGAGACAGAAAGGCCCTAGTTCATATCCTGCCTCTGACACTAACTGTTATGCTGGGCAAGTCACAGCTCTCAATTTCTTCATCTGTGAAGTGGACTTAACCCTTTGAGTATCCTTGCTTTCACATAGTTATTGTGAGATTCAAGTGAGATAATGTAATAAATTATTTTATAAAAGTTATACATTATAGAAATGCCTCTATAATCGTTATCTGTCAAAGAAGACTAATACCTACCTTGCCTACTTCCTAGGTTGCTTTGAGAGTTGCTTTGAGTTTAATAGATACTTGGCAAATGTTTGTTCAATTAAATCTATTAAATCAAATGAGAAAATAGATCTGGAAGCACTTATTATTTTTAAAATTTAGTTTACTTTTGATTTTTAGAATAAAACAATTTCTACAACATAGTATAATAAAAAAGATGATTGCACATGAAACCAAAAGTCTGTTATGTCCAGTTTTCTATCCCTTTTTAAAATATGTAATAAAGTTATCATGTAAATTTCTTTTTTTCCCTCTCTCCCACCCTAGAGATGGCTACCATTAGATACAAATAGGTATAAATATGTAAAATCATTATTATTATATATATACTTCTATTTATCAGATGGAAACTTGTGGTAAAACTTTCTATAAAGTTTGATTTCGAGATTGGAAAAAATTTATTACTTGAATCACTGTTGTCAATTGTGATATCAACCCAAGGAAAAAAGCTAATCCATCAATATATTGCCTGATCTACAGAACACTAATACACCAAGCAACTGTGAGTTTGTCAAAATGGGAACTTCTCACTGAAGAGATCCACCTACCTAGGATGCTTTGGAGCTCAGGAAAGTTACCTGCTCATGTTCCCATAAAGCAGTCAGTGTCTGACCCGAGATTGAACTTTGGTCTTCTTGACTTCAGGTCTAGCACTTTTTTCATCATATTTCCTATCATCTGTGGAAATATTGAATTTTTTTACTATCCTACATAAAATTTAGATGTTTCTCCATCAACAAACTTACTATCATGAAATATCTTTAATAATCAAAAGGAAATAAAAGACCTTTCAACCACTGGTATCAAGACTTTTTCCATTCAAACATGTTAAATTTAAGAACTGAATATGTTCTCTTCTATGAAGTTTGTTAAACACTTGTCCATGTCTTAAAATATATAATTATTTCAATTTCTTATGCATAATACATTTTTCAATTTTATCCCATAATATTCCAATTTCAATATTACTGTTATATGTTATTTGCATTGCAACAAATTTGCCTTTTTTTTATTAATTTGTTTTCAGTTTTCTACAATCACTTCCATAAATCTTAGATTTTCTCCCTCTCCCTCCCTGAAAGCACTTTTCAAACTATAAAGGACTGTTCAAATACAAGGGATTATTGTTTGAATGGGAAGGGAAAAAAGGAAGTCAATATAAGGCTCTAAACTTCCTTGTTCCCTGGAAAACTTTTAGGTAAATGGAAAAAAAAAATACTCTCGTAGCCTTGTAGAATTTAGAGTACAGAAACCAGAGTCAGGCAGAAAGAATGGTGATGACATGAACGAGCAGCCTGTCCTGTTGAATAGAGAGCTGCCCAGTGGCCCAGAAAACCTGGAGTGAAGCCCCACCTCTGACCATATCCTATACTGGCTGTGTAGCCCAGAGAAGACCACCTAAACCAGGGGTGGGGAACAAATTTGGATTCAGTCAAAAGGCCAGATTTAAGGATTTAGAAGGCTACTGGTTCCCCACCCAGTAAACTCTCATGCTCCAAGCAACTCTCTTAATAGTAATGGGCCAAGGCTATGCTCTGTACTGGTCAGCACTGAAGAAGGGTGTGTGCTCATATCAGGACAAAGAGGCATAATTTAAAATCAACTGAATAACTCCAGGTCGGGGTTGTGAGATGCCTTTGTTTGGGGTCTTCCATATAATAGATAAAAGGGAAGGTTGAGAAGTGACTAATGTGGTCAGAACTGATCTCAACTAGGTGTCCTCTTGATGCTCTGCCATCTCCCTCATTTGCTCCTCCTGAATGGAGCTGGAAGAAGTCCCCAAACCCTGCCAGCCAGTTAGGTCTGTTACAAATGTAGGATATCTAATCTCAACTGGGCCCTTACTGTGGCAAAACACATCTTTCATTCATCTGATTGACTCTCTATTCCACTTCCCACCCAGAGACTATTCAAACCTTCCTCCATTTCTCAGCTGAGGGCCTCCTCTCCTTATTGAGATAATAGAGGCTCTTTTCCAAGCGTTTTCCCTTTCCCTCTTTTAATAATGCTAATAGCTAGCATTTTATTGAGCTTTAAGCACTTAAATGTACTCTCATTCTCTCAACAACCCTGTAAAGTAGGTGCTATTATTATCCTTGTTTTACAAGTGAGGAAACTGAGGCACAGAGAGGTTAAGCATCTTGCCTATTGTCACACTAGTGTCTAAGAAAAGATTTGGAGTGCCGGGCTCAGACTGTTGTTGGGGTCGGTCTGTGGGTCGCTCGGCCGGTCCTTTGGTCGGCCAGCCGGGCTGGGGCTGTCGGGCCGCCGGTACTGAGGGCGGCGGCCCCGCTCCCCTGCTCCTCCTCCCCCACGCCCGGTGCTCAGAGCCCGGCGCCACCGCCGCTGTGATTGGGTGGAAGATGGCGCTGGGCGGATGGAAATCCTAATGACAGTCTCCAAATTTGCTTCCATCTGTACCATGGGCGCCAATGCCTCGGCTTTAGAGAAAGAGATTGGTCCAGAACAGTTTCCAGTCAATGAACACTATTTTGGTTTAGTCAATTTTGGAAACACCTGCTACTGCAATTCAGTTCTACAAGCACTTTATTTTTGCTGTCCATTTCGGGAAAAAGTTCTAGCTTACAAGAGTCAACCTAGGAAGAAAGAGAATCTTCTTACGTGCTTAGCAGATCTCTTTCACAGTATAGCCACTCAGAAGAAAAAGGTTGGAGTAATACCTCCTAAGAAGTTCATAACAAGGTTACGAAAAGAAAATGAACTTTTTGACAACTACATGCAGCAAGATGCACATGAGTTTTTGAATTACCTACTAAACACAATTGCTGATATTTTACAAGAAGAGAGAAAGCAGGAAAAGCAAAATGGCCGTCTGCCCAATGGCAATATTGACAGTGAAAATAACAACAGCACACCAGACCCAACTTGGGTTCATGAGATCTTTCAGGGAACATTAACTAATGAAACCAGATGTCTTACTTGTGGAACTACAAGTAGCAAAGATGAAGATTTTTTAGATCTTTCTGTTGATGTGGAACAAAACACATCAATTACTCACTGTTTAAGGGGTTTTAGTAACACAGAAACTCTATGCAGTGAATACAAATATTCCTGCGAAGAATGTCGCAGCAAACAGGAAGCACACAAAAGGATGAAAGTAAAAAATCTGCCCATGATTTTGGCGCTGCACTTGAAAAGATTCAAATATATGGATCAGCGTCACTGACACACAAAACTTTCTTATCGGGTAGTTTTTCCTTTAGAACTTCGACTGTTTAACACTTCAGGAGATGCCACCAATCCTGACAGAATGTATGACCTTATTGCTGTTGTGGTTCACTGTGGAAGTGGTCCTAATCGAGGCCATTACGTTGCAATAGTTAAGAGTCACGATTTTTGGTTATTGTTTGATGATGACATTGTAGAGAAAATAGATGCACAAGCTATTGAAGAATTCTACGGGTAGACATCTCAAAGAACTCTGAGTCTGGTTACATCCTCTTCTATCAGTCTCGGGACTGAATGGGAACTGTGGTGAAGAGACATTCTGCCTCATTTCTTTGGTTATTTGGGAAAGGATCAAGCACTGATTTTTCAAGAAAAGTGAAATGCAGGGAGCCCAGGGGGCGGCAGTAGTGCACTTTGCACACAACGTGCAAAGACTGTGGATTAACAAGCCCTTCATATCATGGTAGTTGATTTATTTGCTCAGGTATCATGCTGTCTGTACAGTTCCATGCAAGAATAATTTGAAATCAGAGATACCAGCTTCTCTTGTCAGAGTAGCCTTCCAGTAATTGACATGCATTTTTCTTTGTTGTTTGTACCCATAAATTTGAAAGCCTTTGGGGTGCAATAGAAAGAATAGGAACCTCTGCTAGATTGTATTGATTATTTAAAAAGAAGACACTGAATACACTGCATAAATTAGCTTATGTTCAGTTTGGAGAGCATATTTTGTGGTTTTTCATGAGTAAACCTGAAATAATCTTGGGCCCAACACTTGTAGTTGCCTTCCTGACATACTAGACTAACATAATGAACTCCATTGTCAGGGAGGCAGGTATGTTTTGCTTCTCTGAAGAAGCTTGTAATAATATACAGTATGTGTATATGTAGGGAACAATTGGTCAAAGGTGGCTTTTTGCTTCCCCAAGGGGAAAGACTGGCTTTGTAATTATAGTTTATTCTTATTTATTTGACTTACTGTATCTGCTAGAGTCTAAGTATTGTATGAATTGTCAATGATCTGTCAACAAGTTTTAAAAATACTTCTGTTAGTTTTACTCAGTTATACCCTTAAAGTGTTTTAATTTTCTATTTTGAAGGATAAATTTAAATTCTATTTAAAATCAGTTAAGATATCTTAAGAAAAATTCTATGAGAGGAGGTAAATTTTCTTTTCCAGGAGTAACTGGTATCTCTGTCTAAATAGTTTGTCCTGTCATTTTAATTTCTAAATCATCTATTCTATTCAACTTGGATGAAAAAAAAAGCTCTGAAATTTTTCTTACAACTGTTGGAATGAGAAAAGAAATGTGTATCATAAGGAGATGCTGGTGCAGTGGTGATATATGATTCTTTATAGTCCTTAAATATACTAACTTCACATTGAGGATGTGCTTGGAAAATCTGACATTACATGTTATGATAATTTCGGAATGTCATTTCTTTCCTTGTGAAATGATCCACTCACTCTTTAGCAGCCTGGATGATTAGCTGAGTGTGCACCCTTTCAATATGAAATTTTCTTGAATAGTCTAGGAATCCAAAAAAATAAAGCCAGCATTTTTGCAGTTTTGCAAATAATACTGGAAAGAATTTTCCGAAATTATTATTTTTGTTTGTTTAAGATTTTCTGTTTTGGATTTTAAAAAGTAACTTTAGGCACTATTTAAATCATGGCAGCACCAGGTAATGTGTAGTGTAAAATATACATGTAAACTATCGCAATTGACACTTTTCCATGCATCAGTATGTTGTCTGACAGTGGCTGAATGTAACTTAATGGAAAAATAAGTGAATATGTATTCGAAATAATAGCAATCAGGCTTTGAATGTTCTGTCACCCCTTTTCAGAGAGTAATTTGTTTGTGCTTTACTGTAATTTCCTAAAGTTATTTCATTAATACTGTTAAAATATGAAAAAAAAGAATGTTTTCTTCGCTGCTATAATCAGCATTTACTTTTAGCTCAGGAACAGACTTCACCTATTCGTTCAGCTGAACAGATCTTTAACAGGGTCACTTAACTAACTGGGCTGTTTAAACACATGTGCAGGAAGAAAGTAGAGCTGTATTTTAACAAATTGCTTTTTAAGATGCAAAGTTTCTAAAGCCTTACCTTGGCTAAAATTTTTTGTACAAATTGTACATAGCCTGCCTAACCTACCAGCATGGCAGAGAGAATAAAACAAATAAAAGAAAGAAAAACCAAGCATGTGAAAGAAAGTCATGAAAATGGGAGTAAATGTGATTTTTTTTATTATAAGGGCTTATACCAAATTCTCTTGGAATTTAGAGCTGTGTTTCTACAGCTCTCTCTGTACAGGGGAAAGGAAGAAAATGAAGGCTGAATCATCTTATTTCATGGGTGAAGATAGAAAGAAGTCCTTTGCATAATATCATGTTAGTTGCTAACTAACAAATGTTCATTTTTACATTTTACATTTAAAATGTATTAAAAGCCAAGGTTATACTTCGTACTTTAGCAAGTTACAGCATTTTTATTGAGTTCAGTGATAAGTCACACAATTTTTTCTCTGTTTCTTCACAGCATCTACACTATATTTCATAAAATGATATGTGGGGGTAGGGGTTGTGGGAGTGGTCGTTTTAAATTTACGTTTTACTTCTAATGCAACTGAAGCTAAGTAAAAAGTCAACGTCAGAAACTATGGTTTATTTTTTAAACTGTTGAGGTGGGGAAGGAAGGAATAGAATATAGTAAGCAAGAAAAACGACCAATATAGAAAGCACTATAATGTTGTGTGGTGGATTGTGATTAAGATAAGGATGGGAAAGATTGTCTTAAGTTGTAAATGGTGGCTGATTGCTGTGTAACTATGTAAATGTTCAGTGGGATAGCAGTCCCATATTTTGTATGTTGGAGCAAAATTTCTATG
This sequence comes from Notamacropus eugenii, assembly GCF_028372415.1. Lineage (NCBI taxonomy): Eukaryota > Metazoa > Chordata > Mammalia > Diprotodontia > Macropodidae > Notamacropus > Notamacropus eugenii. The sequence continues at coordinate 77,080,075 of NC_092876.1, forward strand.
AAGTATCTTCTTTAAAGGGTGAGTATCCTATATAAAGTCCTACTCTTGAGTCACATGGCCTCTGTCTTATAAATCTTGTGTTTAGAAGATGATTAAAGACAGTAGCTATGAGCTTGGGAGAAAGGGACATGGGAGCTGTATGTATATGGGCCTCATTGCCTCTGGCCATCAGTTTGTTTTGTATGTCCTTGATGGCAGCAGTACAAAGACCTCACTTTCATAATGTACTACTCTTGATACTTTGTTTAATAACACTTTTTGTGAAAGACTTCATGAGGCAATTCAAATAGAGTATTGGACTGGGAGCTGGGAAATAGATTCTGAATCATCCTGCTCTTCAGTAAATTAACTGTGTGACCTTGGGCAAGTCACTTAACCTCTCTGTGCTTCACTCTCCCTATCTGTAAAGTGGGAGCAGTACCTACCCCTGTTTACCTACCTCACAGGGTTGTTGTGGGGATTAATTAGATATAATGTCTGTAAAACATTTGAGCTCCTTGGAGAACAGCTCAATATAAATACAAAATAATCTATTAAAGTTGGTTTATTTGTGCAAAAAAAAAAAAGAAAAGATTTGAACTCATTTTTCTGAGTACAAGACCAATATTCTAGTTACCTTCCTCTCCAAACCCCTCGCCATCATCCTCCACTCTTTTTACTTCAGTCTGTACCAATGAGGTGACTCTTCACCCTGCTACTCTTACAGGTGCCCTTGAGATCCCCTCTGTCTCTCTCCCTTTCTATCTCTTTGCCTCCCTCTTCTTCCCCTCCTTCCCTCCCTAGCTCCCCTCCCCACTTCCCTTTCTCTTTCTTCCTCATCCTCCCTCTCCTTGTACTTATTTGACTATCCTTCCAGTCTCATCATGTTTTACTCTACTTTTCTCATTCTGTCATCTTCTTTGGGTCATTAGAGATAGTAGAATGGAAGATCCTTGAGAGCAGGCATTGTTTTCCTTTTGTTTTTGTATCCTGAGTACCCAGTTCCTAAAAGCTGCTTAATAATCACTTGGTGACCAATGTGGTCATCTGGGATACTGGGCCAGCAATTGAGGTGGTGACTGCTTTTTTTCCCTGCCTTTTGTTCCTTATTCTAGTACCTCCCAACCCTGGGCTACTCAAAGAGGATCCACTTGATGAATCCTATGGTCCCAGGATTGACAGGCAGTAAAATGAGCTCTTCGGAAGAGGTGGGTGTTCGTGTGTGGCTCAGTGGTGGCTTGTGGTTCTGGAGCAGAAAATGATAGAAACTAGGTGTTAAAAGAACAGTGATGTGAAAACTTTTAAAGATAAAAAAGACCTTTGAAGTTATTTGGTCCAAACTCCCCCCCACCTTCAGTATCTGATTAGAGGTTGTCAAATACGTGTGACTGTTTCTTATCCATATGCCCACACATATTTTTACTTTAAAAGGGTAGGTGACTAGCACGCAATCTTAATACTTTTTCTCTCTAGTGTTGCAGTGTTTCATGTGCTAGCCTGTTACTCCCAACCTATCTGTCTTGTTTGGTGACATTCACCATATCTTATCATGAAAAAGAACGCTAGAGAGAGAAGGATCTCTGGCCATGTCCATCTCCATAACAAGTCCCCAGGGTCATGGAAAGGTGGGAGGTGGGGGACCTGCCCTATGGGGGAAACAGATCTCCTTTGAGAATCAGCTGGAGTATTCTCATTTTTCAACCCATCAAAAGATTCTCTCTGTCCCATGGGTTACAGGAATCCAAGATTGATCTTCTTGATCGGAAGGAGGATGTGAAAAAGAAACTGAAAAAAGCCTTCTGTGAGCCAGGGAATGTGGAAAACAATGGAGTGTTGGCCTTCATCAGACATGTGCTTTTCCCCCTCAAATCAGGTAAGAGGTTCTGCCATTGCCATTTTTGTCAAATGAAAGCAGTCCTCTGGAGCAGTCCCCCAGTGAAGTGAGGCTAGCAGGCCTAAAGGGAACCCCGAAATCAGGCTCCAGGTCCAGGAGCTTTCAGTCCTGTCCCTGCCCCTTGGGGACTGTGTATGAGACCCTAAATAGCCCCTTTACCTGCTCTGGGAGAGACTTGCTTCTGCCACGTGTAAAATGAGAAGACTGGCCAAGAGGATCCTGGAATGGGGGCTCCCCCTCTGCTCTGCTTGGCTAGTCCTGACTTCCAGGTAGTGGGTTACCACAGACTGAATACCCTCCCACTGGTATCATGCACTACGCAGCATGCAGGCCTTTGGTGTCCATGATCTTCCTTAGGCTGCCTCAGGAGAATCCCCATTTTACAGCAGTGGAGACTGAGGTTCCCATCAGTGAAGTGGCTGCCAAGGTCACACAAGCTAGAACCAGGCCTGCAGATGTCTGGTCCCCTTTCTGCTATGTCCTGCCCTTGGGGCTGCTCAGGCCTGTGTCCAGGTCATCAGCTCAGGTCACTTTGTCTCTCCTGCCTCCCCGTTGTATTCCTATCCCTGAATTAGGAACCACAGGGTCGGGTAGACAAAGAAGCTTAAGATGTAACACACGTAATTCACTGTGCAATTATGTGGCTCTAAGCTGGGGGTCAGCGGCTGTCTGTGAGCCTCTTATCTATTTTGTAGAGTTTGTGATCCTTCGAGACGAGAAGTGGGGTGGCAATAAAACCTACACAGCTTACCTAGAGCTGGAAAAGGACTTTGCAGACCAGGTAATATCCACTGTGGAACCCACCCAAGAGAGTCTCCCCCTCCCCACTCTTGTCTCACCTCCTACACCCTGACCATCCTTCTCTGTCTCCTGGGTCATCACCCTGGCCACTTCCTCTAATCCTGTGGGTGTCCCCAGGCTTGGTCCTGGGTCCTCTTCTCTCCTTCTGCTTCCCTTGGTGAATCTCAACAGCACCCATCAATTCTGTCACCTCACCCTCATCTGTCTGCTGGCCGAGTCCAGCTATATTTACAACTGCCTTTTGGACGTCTTGAGCTGAATGTCCCACATATGTCTTAAACCCAACATCTAAAACTAAATCCATTCTTATTCCCACCAAGCCTTCCCCTAGTGCTAACTTCCCTATTGCTATGGAGTGCATCCCTATCCTCCCAGTCACCAAAACCCTCCCCTTACCCAGTCTTCTGTCATTTGTTCTGTTTTCAATGTCTCTCCAGTGTTCCCCATTCTCTTCTCGAATGCTGTCATCACCTCATGCCTGGAATATTGATTTAGCTGCTGGTGGGTCTGCCTGCCTTAGGCATCCTTCTCTCAGCAGTCAAAATGCGCTTTCTAAAGTACAAGTCAGACCAGGTTACCCCCTACTCTGAAACCCCATTGGTTCCCTAATCACCTCCAGGAAGAAAACCCAGCCGCCCCAACACCACCACCATAGCCGCCTTTCCAGTCTTCTTATACCTCCTCCCCCCCCCCATGTGCATTCACACACATGCACACCCCAAGGACTTTGGGAGCCCAGCCCCCTGCTCTCCCTGCTGTTTGTCTTGCCCAACATACTCCATCTCTGGGCACTGTTGCTGGCTGCTTCCCTCCTCCTCTCCATCTTCTGGCCTCCTTCACATCTCAACTAAAATGCTACCTTCTGCACGAGGCCTTCCTCATCCTCATCCATCTTAGTCCCTTCCATCTAAAACCATTCCCAGTTCATCTGCCCACATATTGTTTATTGTCTTCCTCAGGAGTTGGGAGCAGACTAGGGGTGGGGTGACCTTTCTTGACATCCCCAGTGCTTCCACGGCCTGTGATGGACACTTTAATACATGCTCAGTGACTGGCAATTTCTGCTGAGGGCACTACCCAACTCCCAGGCATCTTTGACTTCCCTCTCACTGCTCCTCCCCAGTCAGTCAGTCACTGTAAGTGCCCGCTATATGCCAGGCCCTGCTCACAAATGCTGGAGATGCCAAGAAATGTAAAAGACTCTGCCTACCCTCAAGAAGCTCATAATCAGATTGGGGAGACAACATAGAAGTGACTGTATGCAAACAAGCTATAGATGGGATAAATAAAAAATAATGGAGGGAAGGCAGTAGAATTAAGCCAGGAAGTAGAGATGAGGCATGGGGAATATGTTTCTGGGGGTGCAAACAGGGTTTTCTGTTTGATCCTGGAGGTGATGGGGAACCAGTGGAGTTTACTTAGTAGAGAGGTGACAGACCCTATGCTTTAGGAAAATCCCATAGAGAGCTCAGTGGAGGATGGAGCAGAGTAAGGAGAGACTCGAGGCAGACCAACCAGTAGGCTATTTCAGATGTGAGGTGGTAAGTGCCTGAGTCAGTAGTGGAAATGAAGGAGGAGAGAAGGGGCCAAGTCCTGGTGATTCTGTGTCCCCAAGGTCACTTTCATGATTCCCCTGACTCAGGCTTCTAACGCCTCTCACCCACACTGTTCAGTAGCGTCCTTATTGGTGTCCCTTCTGATCTCTTCCCCTCTCCAATCTGCCCTTCATGCAGCAGTCAGAGCAGTCTTCCTGCCACCTTCCCTTGGATGCAGACATTCTCTCTACCCATGCCTGGAAGGCTCTCCTTCCTCCTCTTTACCTCCTGGCTTCTTTGGCTTCCTTCAAGTCCCAGCCAGAATCCCAGCTTGCACAAGAAGCCTGTCCCAGCCCCTCTTCATTCTGAGGCCCTCCCTCTGTTAATTATTTCTATTTATCCCGCTTTTGTTTGTTGTTTGGTTGTATTTATTAGCCTGTTGTCTGCCTCATTAGATCATGCGTGATCTACTTGGGGTGGGCACTGTCTTTTACCTCTGTATCCCCAGCATTTAGCTCAGTGCCTGGCTTCTAGTAGGCATTTAATGGATGCTTATTGACTGACTGTAGCACATACAAATCCCATCAGACTCCCTGCATGGTGGTTCTCTACTTCCACTGGGATAAAATACAAACTGTCCTTAGCTTGTCATTTAAAAGCCCTTCACGATTTAGCTCCATACTGCTCTTCCAGCCTTCTTTAATGCCGCTCCCCTTCCAGCATGCTCTGCCCCCAACGTAGCATCCCCTCCCTGCCTCGTGCGTCACTTCAGCCATTCTGCCCCAGCTAGCATGTCTCTAACCTGGAGAATCCAGATCTTCCTTCAGGGTTCTTCTCATATCTTTGATGATTCTCCTGGCACACCTTCCTCATTTTTCCTAAAACCCTTGTTGTCTGATCTTCTCCGCCGCCTTAAATGGGCATGTTGCATATCCAGTTGAACAGAAGCTCTTGGAGGGCAGGCATTGTTTCCATTTCTGTCTGTGTCTGCCCTGTGTCAAACACAGTACCAGGCAATAGGAAATGCTTAGTGTGTGTTTGTTGATTTGAATTGAATAGAAAGGACTATGGGCACCTGGTCCTGAACTATTCATCTTTGTGTGTGAGATGTTTCCATCTTCAGACACTCAGCCCTGGAGAAAACCTTCAAGAGGATCAGTAGGAAGGGTCTGCTCTGAATCAGCACCTCAGAAGGGACACCAAGGTTGTTGGTGGGTGTAGAATTGTTCATTCAGGTCAAAAACAACAGCCCCACCATTGTCTGCCATCTCACAGACACTAAGACCTGGACCAGACAGCCAGCTTTATCCAGCTGCACTGTCCTGAGTTAGCACCATGAGATGGCCCTCTTCTCCCTAGCCCTGCTTCTCTCCTAGGCTGCCTCTTTGCACCCACTCCATCGTCACCGAATCAGTGGGCACAGTGGAGAACAGAATCTCTTTGGACTAAATGAGACCCCTTCCAGCTCTTCAATCTCTCCAGTCTCTTCAGTCTAAGTCTGGGAATGGAGGACGTGTCTACAGGAGGCCCCTCCTGACCTTCCCCAGCTACTACTGCCCTTTCTTCACAAATCTGCTTCTGTTCCCTTTGTGTGTTTTGTACTTATGTGTGTCGCGTGTGCGCTCATGTGCTGTCTTTACGTTGACATATAAGCTCCATGAGGACAGGGAATATTTAGTTTTTATCTTTGTATCCCTAGTACCTAGTACAGTGCCTGGGTCAGGTAGTAGTAGGTATTAAATGAATGCTTGTTGATTGGTTGAGAGTGCAAATATTAAGAAAAAACATAGTCTCTAAAAAATATTCAGTCTTTTAAAAATAAAGTACAAACAGTTGTGAATTGTGGATGTCACAAGATTCAGAATTGAATTTAATTAATATGTGCTGTTGATTTTTAAATAGGTTGCAGTGTCCCCACTGTTTCCTCTCTGATTTTTGTTGTCTTATCCTGTGATAGGTTGTACATCCTGGAGATCTGAAAAATTCAGTTGAAGTGGCCTTGAATAAGTTATTGGATCCCATTCGGGAAAGGTTTAATGCCCCTGCATTGAAGAAACTGTCCAGTGCAGCTTACCCTGACCCTACAAAACAGAGTAAGGCCAGCTAGACTGAGTGATGAAGAGGAGGCCGGGGCGAGGGCCTCCCCTTCCTGGGATCCCAAGCGTTCCAAAGAGTGCCCCCATGTGTTAGGTGGAGACCCAGAGTCAGCACGAATTTTTATGGGGTTAATGCTGATAGGATGCTGCTTCTCCAATGTTGCCAAGAAATTCTGGGCCTAGAGCACAGTAAAAACCCAGGTCTAAGCTCAGGAGGCTCTCTGGTCACACAGGTATTAGATGGGTTAAACCCACTTCATTGAAGGGAGACTGACTGCCTGTAGGCCAGAGATGGGCAGCCTTTGAGTAGCCAATCAAGAGATCAAAGAATTTCAAGCCAGAGGGCCCTTTACCTCAGTGTGAGATGACAAAACCATGAATCAGGAAAACTGCATGTCGCCCTGATTTTAATCTAAAGGTTGCCCGTGGGTTCCTTGTAAGGTCACAGTCACACTCCTGATTGGCTTCTCATCCTCCTTTATCCTGTTGTCATCCCCAGAGCCAGTAGCCAAAGGCTGTACCAAGAACTCGGAGCCAGAGGAGGTCATCCCATCCCGACTGGACATCCGTGTGGGGAAGGTGATCAGTGTAGAGAAGGTATGTGTTTTTCATTTCACCCAGGTGAAGCCAGCCAGGGTCAGAGCAGCCTTATTTCCATCTGGAGGAAATGGCGCAGAGAGGAAAGGCCTCCTCTGTAGCCATGGGGTGAGTCAGAATTCAGAGACTTGATTTCCAGGCTGAGCTATATCCGTCAGACCTGCCTCTCTGCTTTACCACCACAGCCAGCTAGGGAAGCAGGGAGGAGACTTATTTACCTACTGAATCCAGTTCTCTGGGCTTCATCTGGGCTTACATAGCATGCCTGAACTGGTTAAGGGCCTTATCCTGCACTGTCATTTTGCCCTTGCCTGGAGAGGGCAGCCCACAGATGGTAGGTAAGAAAGAGAACCATATTTCCCAGGGAGAGCAAGAGGCTTGCACGACTGAGGAATTGAGGCCTGTTGGTTTCTGGGTTTTTTTCTTCTTAACCACTAAAGTCTCCCTTACAATACATTGTTGCTGGCTGTTGCTTCTCAAGTGTCCAGATTCATAGTTGGCAGCGATCGGTGGACTTTATTGGGGGGGGGGGGAGATGGGGGCGAGGGGCAGGTTGAAAGCATGGTCATAAACCCAGATGAGCTGGGCATCTAGGTAGGTGCCTTTGGCTCAAGCAGCTTTTAGGCCAAGAGGTTTGAGCTCATCTCTTTCACTAGACTCATCTCCCCCAGCAGTCCTCATCACATTTAAAGAGAAGGATGTGCCCAGACGTCATTCTCTAAAGCACTATCTTCCCATGATGACTATGGGGCTACAGCAGGGCACCAATCTCACACTTTTGTGACTTCCCCAAGGTCTCCTCTTTAAAGCACGGTGTGATAGTCACAATCCCTGTGGCCAGTGCCCTCCCTGCAGGCCAGGGAGGCAAGCAGCACAGTGCAGAGACTGGGATCTCCCCTTGGGTATGGTGCTCATGGAGGTCAGGGCAGGGGCAGAGCTGGGATTCAGACCCAGGTCTGGATTCAGAATCTAGCCTTGTTTCTAAAGGCGGATGATGCCTTGCATGATTTGAGGGCTGGGAGTTAGTGAACATGTCATTTTGTTCGTCTTGGGCTACCCTGAAAATGTGGCATGGGCCAGGACCCCCAGAAAGCCCCATTTGTGGGCCTTTACTTACTTGAACTTCTGCCTCCCTAGCACCCTGATGCAGACAGTCTGTACCTGGAGAAGATTGATGTTGGGGAGCCCGAGCCACGGACAGTGGTGAGCGGCCTGGTTCAGTTTGTTCCTAAGGAGGAACTACAAGACAGACTCGTGGTGGTCCTGTGCAACTTGAAACCCCAGAAAATGAGAGGAGTGGAGTCCCAGGGGATGCTTCTCTGTGCTTCCTTGTAAGTGAGGGTTCTGAGAGGGTAAAGGTCATGCCCCTGAGCAGAGCAGAGGTAGGGAATAAGAAGCACACTGTTCTGTATGGATTGACTCACACTGCGAGGAAGCAGAAGATGGGGTGCCAGTTGACAAGGCATGGTGCAACCTTCATTTGGAAGACTTGGGGCACTGAGGTTTAAAGTTAGCAATAAATGGCATCCCTCCTCCAAACTGGGGCCATTCTGAGGTAACATGGACCCTTTGGGTGAGCCAGCTGCTTGTCCTCTCCCATCATGGCAGCAGAGCATGGGGACGGCCTGAACCTCCACAAGGCTTCAGCCCCAATTGGGTGCCTGAATGACTGCCACAACTGATGGGACTTTCCTGGGGAAACCTCAGGGCACCTCTAGAGCTCTCTTATCTTGGTGCTATCCTGTCTTCCCAGGGATGGGACAAACCGCCAGGTGGAGCTTTTGGACCCTCCTTTGGGCTCCGCCCCTGGGGAGCGGGTGTTTGTGGAGGGCTATGAGAAGGGCCAGCCTGATGAGGAGCTCAAGCCTAAGAAGAAAGTCTTTGAGAAGCTGCAGGTAAGGAGAGCTGCTGCTGCCACCTGCTGGAGCTTCAGCCAGCCCAGTCCCTGCATTTTTGTAGAAGAAACTGAGGGCCAGAGTGGAGCCAGTCACCTGAGGCCACACAGGCAGTGCCTCCCTGTGGTGCTGTCCCTTCAGTCTAATGGCTCAGTAGAGCCAGCTCAGAAGTGAGAGCTGTGTCTCTAGAAACCCTGGAGTGGTTCCAGGGCAAAGGGCACACCTTCATTCCCCCTCAGTGGTTATGGAGCATCCTTTGTCAGTGATAAAGCCAGGCTCCCTGTTCTCGACAGTGTCTCATTATCACTTTTCATTTATTTATACCTTGGCTCCCCAAATAGATTACAAGCTCCTTGCTGGCAGATCTAGTGGCAGCAACTCAAAGTCAGGAAGACCCAAATTCCAGCCTTGGCTCAGACACCTGCTAGCTGTATGACCCTGGAAAGTCTCTGCCTTGTTGTATTCATCTGTAAAATGGGCATGCATACATTTGCCTCACAGAGTCATTGTGAGGAACAAATACCATGTAATTTAAAGTCAGATGTAAAGCACTTAGTGCTGTAAGCACCACACAAATGCTAGCTAACCGTAGATACTATCAGAGCTACTAGCAGTAGCAGTGCCTTACCCAGACCCCAAACACTGGCTGGGTCGTTGCTCAGAGGGTCATCTGTGTGCTTCTCATTCTCCCCAGGCTGACTTTAAAATCTCTTCGGAGTGCATTGCACAATGGAAGCAAACCAACTTCATGACCAAGCTGGGCTGCGTCTCTTGTAAAACACTGAAGGGAGGGAGCATCGGCTAACTACATGGTGGTCTTCCTCCACCCTCCCACTACCTCTCCTGGGCTGCTCTCATCCATCAGGCCCTCCAAGGAGACTTGTCTTCAGGTGTCTACAACAGACTTAAGACTCCAAATTCCACACGTCCACTGTATATGCCCCTTGTGCAGATTTGGAGAACTCAGCCTGAGCCTGTGGGAGACGGCCTACCATAAACCACAGATAGACCCCATTCCCAGAAGCCCAGCCTCCCCCAGTATCTTTCCTGAGGACTTGGGAACACTGAGTGAGGGTGGTTGAAGGAGGCGACAACTCTGGCTTCTCCACCCTACACAGGCAGCTAATTTAGGAATTCCTTTCCCCAAAAATCCAGTTTCAGTGTAATGGGGGGAGGGGGATGGAGAAGTATGCTGTTCTAATTGGAAAATGAGCTGTTACTCGGCTCTCCGGTGCAGATCTGGCAGCTGTGCTCCAGGGGCTGTGCCTCTGGCTGGCGCACCATGCCAGGAATAGGCTAATTACAGCTCCTCAGGAAGTTGTGGGGCTTGGGAAGGCAAATATTAAATGAATAATTGTCCAATGTTAGGGTTCCCCAAGAAGGAAGCAAAGAACCTGGCTTTGTCCTGCCATCTGCCTGGCCCCTTTGCTTTCTTCCTACCAAGACTCCCTGAGTGACACCTGGGAAACCCCTACACCCTAAGCCAGGTGTGTGTGTTATTGGCATCATACCATGAAGGGGGTATCGGGATCCTTTTTAAAGAGGGTGGGAAGTAACTTCTTAATCTGAATCATTGTCATAAATCAAAATAAAGCATCTGACTGTAAGTGCCCAAGTGTAACTATTTTGGGGGAATGGAAGCAATTTGTAGTCACAGTAGGGAGCCCCCATCTGCCTGCTCCAGGGCCCCATCCCCGGTGACACAAACATGCCATTCACCCTACCCAGACAGGTGTGTCTGACCTGGGGGAGAGGAACCTGCCTGGGCTAATCACTTCCAGCTCCAGTTGTAACTGGGAGGGGGGTTGGAAAGTGAGAAGGGCACTGGTTTTTGAGGCCCAGCCTCAAAGGGGGATGGGGTCAAGGACTTCTGCCAAATACATAGCCTCTGAGACTTCTCTGACTTTTCTAGGGGGCAGCAGGAGCTGGGGCTCCCCAAGTGATCTAAGCCCCTGCCGAGGAAGAAGAGGAAGCAACAACAATTCAGCTTTAATCATATAATTAACATATTTTAACCAAAACATACAGAGTTTTTCATTGTATCTCACTTTAGATTTTTCAAGGTAGAGAGGGCTGAGGTCTTCTGGGGTATTGGGGTGGGATTTTTTTTTTTTTGGCTTTTTCAACAATCAAAGTGAGGTCAATGTTTAAAGAAATATATATATTTCTCTATATCTAACATTTCTATTAGAACAATAAAAATCAGAGGCTTTTGGTCTCGGTTAGTGCTAGGTCCAGCTTGGTTCCCCAAGGGGATAAGGCAGGGACTTGGCCCTTCCCTTCCTTTCCCCCCTTTCTTGGTCCCCACTGCCATGCTCTCTGTCCAGCCAGGGGAGGGTAAGTGAGAGCTGGACATTCTCAGAGGTGCCCTCACAGGAAGGGACAGGGCTCCAGTAACAGAACTGAGCAAGGAGGGTCAGGCGGCATAAGTTTAAAACAGGCAGGAGGAAGCTCTCCCTCCCAAACCTCAGCAGTTCGGACACTGTCCCTCAAGCTTACTCTTAACACCCGATTCTATCAAGGATGTGGGCAGAGCTCGGCACAGTACATACAGTGGTTATCAATTTCTCCTTGTATGTGACAACTTTCTACGTGAGATTGGGTGTCAGATGACCCACAGGAAGAGAAGGACACCAGTGTGGGGTCAAGCTCCCTCAGTAGTCCCTTAAGAGGCTTGGGTCCCAGCCTAGCCAAGCTCAGCAAACAGCACCAGGACCAGTGATAACAGCCCTGGTGGGGAGGTGGTGGGGGAGGAAGAAGACTTGGCCAGTGGCTACCCAGTGTTTGGTGGTAGCAGCAAGGCCTCTGTGAAGCAAAGCAGGATCTCCAGGAGACAACAGCCCTTCCCCTCCCTGTCCAAGGTGCCCTCACCTCTACCTCACCACATCCCCAGCCCCTTCAGAAATGGCTTCAAGTCTATCTCAGTCAGATCAGACGTGTTGTCAGCGAGATCTAGGTCAGGTCATTCAAGAGAAATTTATGCTTAGTGAAGGGCATCCCTAACTTTTGGAGGCTGCAATCAGACTGTTCCCATGCTGTCTACTGATCTGACTGCCAAAAAAAAAAAAAAAACAAAACAAATCCCAGGCCAGTTGGACCAAGGGATGGCCCAAGGAGGTACTCATATTTTTAGAATAGTCCAGGAATGCCTCTGGCATGTGACTGACTTCTCAATCAACCTTTGCCAAAGCCTAAATGAGCATCCAGTGCAAAGGTGTCTCCAGAGGGTGAAATCTCCCAAAATGGGGCAGAGGAGAAAAAGCAGTACATATGAGCACTGGTACCAGTGGCACAAGGCATCCCTCCTCTATACCCTGTTCAGCCTAGTGAGTGGCAAACCTGAAAGAGGGGAAGACAAAAAAACCAATACCTGTGTCTGAGCTGAAACCTCTTTCCCTCCTCTCCTGGAAAGGAGAGAAAAGCCCATCAGCTCAGAGAGACAGGGATCTTGGCCTCAAGCTAGTGAGACGGGCAGCACCTGGGAAGAGCCATTGAGACTACTGAGCACAACTTTCATGCTATTCATTCTCGACTGTTGATTTCCGATGCCCTCAGAAGGGAGTGGGGACAAGTCCCTTCATCCTGGCCTAGGGGCACATTGGCACCAAACCCCTCTACTGATGGAAGAACCTAGGGGAGGGTTGTGAAAAGAATGGGCAGAGGAGTTCATCCCTCTCCTCCCCTTTTGTGCTTTGTCCTTGCCTCCAAAGGTCAGGGACAGCCCCCCTTCCTGTCCCCCTTCTGAAATCTCAAGACCCAAAGGAACAGGGCATGCCAGACCCCATGCCAGTGTGAGAAGGCTAGCCAAAGACCCAGAGAGTGAGAACCGCTGCCATGTAAACAGGAGCCTTGTGGAAAGGAGGCAGGCCCCGCTCCAGGGGTTGCAGGTCCACTGGTGAGGTGGTGACTGGCAGGATGGAAGGCCGGCCATCTGCCCTGGAAGATGGACGGGCAGCTGTCTTTGAAAAGTGCTTTGATTCAAAACTACTATAGTGTGCTTGATTACAGGACTAATTATCCCAGAAATTGGAGGGGGTAGTGGGGTAGGGGAAAGGAGAAAGAGAAGAGAAAAATTTTTCAACAGAAAAAAAACAAAAACAAAAATCCCAGGGAGCTCTGGACCAGGCTCTAGCCTCTTCAGGGCTAGGGCTTTGGGGCCAGCAATCATTACTCCCTCTTCCCATCATCTGTCCTTCCTCAGCTAAGCCAGGATAAGGTTGGAGATGGAGACATGGTGACTCTGGGAGTGTCCATTTTTCTGTAAAAAGGCAAAAGAAAACTGCCTAACTTGGTGGGGAAAGGTGCCCTCACCAGGTTTGCATAAATATCAAAGGCCGTGGAGGCTAAGGCTGAATTCTTCCTTTGTATTAAGTTAAGTATCTGTCCAGTTCTCCTCATGTTCTCATGCTTCGACCTGCCCAGGTCCCTGAGAGATTGTGTTCTTAGGATGGGTCAGTAGTACCAGAGTGCTGTTCTCTCAGGTCACACCAGCTCATTCTGTTTTTCTGTGGAAAGGAGAGGGAGTGACCTGTTAGAGGAGGGGAGGTCCAAGGATCTGAACAGCCCAGTGATATGCCCAAGACAATGAGGAGGGCCAAGACAGGCCCTAGCCTATATGGAGATCTCCCTGCTGTGCCATCCCCACTGCCCACTGCTGACACTCAGTGTCACCCTCGGGTGGAAGGGGATGGCTGTTCTGGGAGGTAGAGAGGTCTCCAAGTGGAGGAAAGAAGGAAACCTACTATGTGCCAGTCCATGTGCCAAGCACTTTACAACCATTGTTGTCTCTGATCCTCACAATCACCCTGAGAAGGTGCTGTCATTATCCTCATTTTACAGATGACAAAACTGAGGCACACAGAAGTGACTCAGCCCAGGTTACACTATTAGCAAGTGTCTGAGGCCAGATTTGAACTCCGGTCTGTGTGACGCCAAGTCTAGCACTCTAATCACTTGCAAACCCAGCTGCCAATGGTGTCCTCATGATTAACTGGCATTGTCAGAGATGCAGAGGAAAGTTTGGCTCAGACCTAGGGACCTCTGAGGGCCCTTCTTAGCTCAAAGCTACTAGGAATCTTTATCCTTCCCTCCTCCCCAAGGTTCCTATGTATCCTCTGTCCCACATTACCCATTCTGGGATCCTGAGGACTCAGACCCTTCAAGGGTTCATTTGGTGTCTCAGTCAGTTTTCTCATGACTCCCCGGGGCTCCTGAAAACACCAGAGGAAGCCCTGAGTCTGACTGAAAAAAAAAGAGCGCTGGATTTCCCAAGACCCGAGTTCAGCAGGTGCTAGATGACTGGGGGCAAACAGCTAAGAGGCTCAATGTCCTCACCTGGAAATCAGTGCTCACACTCCCTGCACTATCTGCCCGCAGGATGGTGGCGAGAAAGGTGCTTCTACGCCACAAAGTGCTTACAGAATGAATAGGGAGCCATGTCACTAGGGTGTAAACTTGTGGAGGGAGCCCTCATTTCCCTCCTCATGACTGGCGCAGCCCTCAGGCCCACCCTGCCACTCTGGGTACCTGAGGCAGGACTCAGAGGCTGCGGCTCCAGGCCCACCAGCTGCACAGTGCCTCCGTTCTCCGCCAGCTTTCGCTTAGTCCTGTCCTCGAGGTGGGAATGCCCATTGGAAGGTGAGGCTGATGGGTTCTCGGCCTGCTTGATGCCAGGAGAACCAGATGGAGAGACCCCCACTGCTGGCTTCCGAGCCACAGGAGGGGCAGACTTGCTGGGTTTCCTCTGGGCCTGCGGTCCCCGCTGCCCAGAGAAGGTCCGAAGTTCTGCCACCAGGTTCCGCTGCAGGTCAGCCTGGGCCTCAGGAGAGACAGGTCGCTCCAGCTGCAGCTTCTTGGCACCCTTGGAGAAGATGAAGCTGGCGGTGGAGGCAGGGGACTGTGGCCGTGGTGACATGGCCTCTGGCTCAGGTGGGCCATTGGATTGAGGACCAAGGGGGCCTTCAGTGGAGGCCAGGCTTGAGACCTTGAGGCGCATGGCAGCGTGAAGCCCACTGGAGGGTGGCTGGCCACCCCGCACAGATAACGCCTTCCGAAGTGGTTTCTGTGGTGCAGGGGGAGGGGAAGCTGGGACTTGGGAGGCTGGCAGGGCTGGGGGCGCAACAGACCGCAGCCGCACCATCTGCAACAGGGAAGGTGTGACAATAGGGAGACTGGCGTCTTCCTTGGGCGCAGGGATGCTCTTACTGCGCCCCAAGGGCTCCCTGGATAGCTCTGGGGGCTTCCCAGAACTAGGCTGAAGGCCCGAGGCTGGCAAAGGTGGGGGAGCAGGTGGGGACCCAGATGTAGACAACGGTTCAGACTGGGGTTGGCTTCGTGAGGAGACAGTGGCCAAAAAGGAGCTCGAGGTCTGTGTCTCAGGTTTGGCCACAGACTGAGGAAGAGACTCCAGAGGAGCAGAAGAGGCCTGGACTGGGGCAAGAGGCTCAGCAGGGGTAGGGGGTGGCATTGGGGACTCTGGCCTCACAGGCGAGAAGAAGGCCTCATCTGGTGGAGGGAAGTCAGCCATAGACAGGTCTTGTTCCTCTGGGGCAGGGGGAGGGGGAGGAGGCCAGTTGGGGTCCTGGGGGGCCTCTCCATCAGAATTCAGGGGTGCTGAGGCTGAGGCATGGGCAGCTGCTTCCACTTTCTTAGCAGGTGGTGGGGGTGGGTGGTAAGATGGGGGAGGTGAAGGTGGAGGAGATCCCCCTTTGGGTGGTGCAGAAGATTCCCCATTAGATTTCACTGGGGTCATAGACCCCTGGATAGGAGAAGGAGCAAAATTAGAAACAAGGCTAGGAGTAGGAGTAGGAGTAGGAGTAGAAGTAGGAGTAGGTGTAGGGGTAGATGTAGATGTAGATGTAGGTGTAGGTGTAGGTGTAGGTGTAGGTGTAGGTGTAGATGTAGGTGTAGGTGTAGATGTAGATGTAGGTGTAGGTGTAGATGTAGATGTAGGTGTAGGGGTAGGTGTAGGTGCAGTTGGAGCTGAAGTTGGGGTCTTAGGTTTTGAGGGTGGTGGTGAGAAAGGGGCTGGGACTTTAGGGTGAGGGGGAATGACAAACCTGTCAGCTAGGTTGGCTGAGGACAAGGTAGCATCCAGAGGAGGCAGAGGGGCAGCCTTATCTATAAGAGCTGGGTCACAAGATGAAACAGAGGAACAGAGGGAGGTGAGTGAGGAAGACACTGAGGCCCCAGGGGACCTCAGAGAGCATACTCGCTCAGGCTTTAGAGGCCTTGGTGATGGCTTGCCTGGGGAGGCAGGGGGCCCCATCAGCCCCTTAGGAGGCAATGTCGGGGTGCCACTTTGGCTAGAATAGCCACTAGAGGGAGAGAGTGTGCGCTCGGGGGAGCCCACAAGGCGCTGGGAGGTGCTAGGAGATAGAGCAGGGACCTGGGCTGCAGGGGCCACCTCCTCACGCTCTCTAGCCGCAGGGAGCTGTGGCTGCTTTCGTTCTGGCTTGGGGGGCAGCCCAGGGGCCCCATCAGCTGGGCCTCGCTGGTGAAGGGAGTAGGTCCGGCGGGGGGGTGCCGGTGCCCGTTTAAGCTTCCGCAGAGACACGCTCCTGGCAGATGAGTGTCCACTCTGAATGCTGGCGGTGTCTGACCCATCGGCCCTGCTGCTGCCCACACTGGGTGAAGCCTGCCCACTGCCTGTGGCCGTGGAAACCCCACTACCCGCTGTACTGCGGGGGCTCTCTCGGCTGGTGGCACACCCCTCCTCACGTGCTGGCAACCCATCAACTCGGTCTTCTGAACCCCCTTGGGATGACAGCGTTGATCCGTCGGACACAATTGTTTCTGTGGACTGTGAGTGGCTCCAGTTGTCACTGGAGGAGGAGGCATGGCGGCTTCTGGGTCGACAGGAAGAAGAGGAGGAGGAGAAGCGCCCCACGGAGCGAACGGAGGCTGGGCTGGCTGACATGAGGCTGCAGCGGCTCAGGGTGCGGAGGCTGCAGCGGCTCAGGGCCACCACGTCCACTGTTGGGGGCAAGACGGCATTTGGGATGATTTTGGAGAGGTAGGTGGCCTGGGGTGAGATGGACATGGCTGGGCTCAAGGGCTCTGAGGATCCTGCACCACCAGTCATCCCCGGCACAGCTAGCGACTTGGGCCGGACCAGCGGGGACAGCCGGGCCCCTGTCCTTCGGCCAACAAGGCTATCATCACGGTAGACACGGTCAATGTGGCGCTGTAAGGCAGCCTCATCCCCAGACCCTGCTTCCAGCGCAACCAGTGACACGCGGACCCCAGGAACACCACTCCCAGGGACTGCCAGCTGCCCATCCACTGTGGGGATGTGGACCACTCCCCCAGTTGCACCATGCCCATTGGTGAGGTGAGCAGGAGGCCTGGGCATGCCAGACACATCATGCCCATTCCTTAGACCTGGAAGTGGATGAAAAGAGGAGCCAGTCAGTGAGATGTGGATCTTCTCCCTCCGTGGACCTAGAATAGGGCAATGCAAACAGCCCTAGACTGGGGGTCAGAAGACCTGGATCCAAGATCCATCTCAACATTACTGAGTTGTGTCACTAATGAGCAAGTCAATTTACCCCCTCTGAGCCCCTGAACTCTCCCACAAGGCTCCCACAGTAAGTATCCTGTAAACCCTAAAATATTCTAGGAAGAGGAGCCATATCTTCCTTCTCATAGCTTCCATCATTCCCCAGCCGTCCCCGGCCCACCCAGGCAAAGGCTCACCCAGCTCCTTCTGGACATGCTGTGGAAGCCCCAGCACCGTGCTCCGCCTTTCTCGCCTTCTCCGGCCTGATTTCCCTGGTTTTGAGGGGAACGAGTCATGAGGTCGGAAGGTGGAGCCTGCAAGTGAGGGAGTTAATGGAGGCATGAAAGGATTAATGAAAATGCCATCACACACAGATACACCCAGGAAGGCGGTGGATGGGGGGCCCATGGCCTGTCCCTAGATACACACCTTTGCGCTGGATCATCTCCGAACGGATGGACAGGGCATCCTCGGCAGCTGAGCTCTCCATAGTAGATGTGGTACTCTGGCTACAGAAGGAAACACTGTCCTCGTCCTCGGTGCCCATCTGGGATGACTGTGGGGACAGACAGAGTAGAACCAGGGAGGGTTCTGGGAGTCAGGGGCCACCCCAGTCTGCTTCTCCTTCAGGATTCACAGCACTCACAGCCAGAATGAACCTGAGCCCACACAGTTCCATTCCTTTACTCTTGGAGATTAGCAAAGGAAAGAAGACATTTGCCTGAGATCACCCAGGTAATCAGCAGTAGAGTTTAAATGTGAGTGCAGGCTCTCAGATTCTAACCCACTGCTTCTTCCTAAGGCCCAGCCCCTGGGAAGGTTTGGGAAAGATGAAGAAGAGAGGGAATCCAGGCCAAACTAACCACCTTCCTGCCTCACCTTGAGGCTCTGACTGTCTCCATGGTCCCAGCAGTCCTTGTTCTGTTTCTGTTTTTCTGAAAGACAGAAAAAGAAAAACTATGCAAAACTCCAGCCTTTACCTCAGGAGTCTTTTGGTCAGAGGCAGACAAAAAGAGGTAGTAGCTCTAACTCCTTCCCATCCTGCCATCAGGGCTTCCTGCCCTGGGGTGTCTCCCCCACCCCACCCAGCCTCACTCAGGGCCCAGAAAGTCAGGGGGACCACAGGACTTAGAATAAAAAAGAGCCCTAAGCAAGCATCTGATTCACCTTGCTCGTTTTTACAGGCGCATTTGGACACATTTTTACTGAGGTCCAGAGGAGTCAGCCTTGGACATGGGACACATCCTGCCACATCCTCTTCAGTCCAGCTCCAATGCTGCCGCTTCCCAGGAGCCTCTCTCTCAGACTTTCCATCACACTTTTCTTAGTACTTTTCTCATGCATTTATCATATAAGACTCTCACTATCTACACTGGTCTCCTTCCCTTCTAACCCTGGTAACCCAAGGGGCTAGGAGAAAAGGTGTCCAGCTGCCTGGAGGCACAAGAGCCCAGAGGGAGAATCTGGGGGGAGTGGCACCTTGGTGCTGCAGGGATCGAAGTCCTTCTTGGGCCTGAAAGTGAAGTTCCTCCAAGTGAGGAGGGCGGCTGCTGGGAAAGAAGACATTGTCCTGATGGTCATCCGACGCAGGCTGCTTGTGGTCAGCTTTGCTTGAGCCTGGGGACAAGGGAAGAAGAGGTCACAGGATCCATGATCTTGAACTGCAAGGGACCTCAGAGGTCATCTAGTACAATCCCCCCTCATTTTATAAATAAGGAAACAGGCCCAGGGAGAGAAGGTCACTGCCCAAGTGTCGCCCAAGTGGCGGAGCCTGCACTCAAACTCATCCTCCAGCTAGAAATCATCTTCTTTCCAGTGTACGATGATGCTTCCTCTCACTGGCTGGTTAATTTCTAAAATATATCTCAGTTTTCTCTTTTTTTGCAGGGAAGGAAAATGAGACACAAAGAAATCTTAAGAGACTTACCCAAGGATGTATGAATTTGAACTAAGGTCTTTAAACTCCAGGTGGTAAAGTGGAAAGTTGAGTCAGGAGGATACAGCCCTAACCCCCACCCCTCCTCCTCACTGTGAGCAAAGAGCAGGGACTATCTTCTGCCTTTCTTTGCATCCCCATCAGTGAGCACAGTGCCTAAAACATCAATGCTATTTGACTGCCTGACTGGCCCAGAAGGTGAGTGAGCTCACATGGCTCAGCTCCAGGCCCTGCCTCGAGCCAAGAGCAGAGCAGAGTGCTGCTCCAGGGGAGGCGGTGGAGTGGCAGCTAGACCCTGGGCTTCCTTCCCACACCTGGTACCACTCTACCTTTCTAGTCTCATCTCATAGCATCGCCCTCCATAGATCTCCTTTGCCAAAGAAGCCTCCTTTCCTTTCCTGCCCCCACCCAGGGGCACTTATGTGTTTGTGGGTTGGGGGAGGGAACAGAGGCTTCCCAGGGAGGACAGCAAAGACTCCCTTAAGTCTGTCTGGTGGCCTCTCTCAAGAGGCTCTCCAAGCCTCTTCCACTCTCCCTTTCTTCTGGACCTGCAAGCATCTGTGGCTGTCCCCCATCCTGCTTTTGCTCCTGTCATTCCCTAGGCCTGGAATATCCTCCCTCCCAAAGGACAGGCAGTCAGGCAACAAACATTTATGAAGTTATTAAGTAAAGAAGTTAGGAAGGAAGGAAAGAAGCATCTACTAAGCACTCAGTGTATGCAGGCACTATGCTAAGCCTGAAGTGAGGAAAGAAAGAGAAGAAGCAGACATTGCAATGAGCAGTAAATTCCTCCCTCTCTTTAGGTGACCTAGTGGATAGAGCTCTGCACCCGAAATCAGGAATCAGGAACCTGAGTTCAAGTCCAGCCTCAGACACTAGCTGTTCGACTCTAGGACAAGCGATTTAATCTGTTGTCTGCCTCAGTTTCCTCAACTGTAAAATAAAGACAATAACAGCATCCACCTCAAAGGGTTGTGACGATCAGAGGAGCACTCACAGTGCCTGGCACACGCTCAGTGCTTACTGAATGCCTATTTCTTTCCTTCCACAACCGAATTCAAGTGACAATGCCTCTAAGAAGCCTTGCCCCTCAGCTCTCACACTGCACTGTTTTGTATGTTTCTAGTGGAATTTTTTAAAAAAACCAAACCTGTGATTTCAATAGTATAGGGGAGCCCTGATGAGGAATTTCCTCTCCCAATTTGCAGGGGCATCGTCTCTACTGTTTAGAGTCTCAGAGAGTTGCCTGGGCCACTTTAAGATCCCATCACACACTCCTCCTCTAAGTGGGGTGGAGGGGTCTGCTGAGTGCTGACACAGACCATTCGATCAAGTGAAGTGGCCTCTGCCCCTTTAAATAGAATATATAACGTAAGCAACAAGGGGGAGGTGGATCATATGACTTTAGCCAAACCTTTCTGCACCTTACAGAGGACTATTGAAAGGGGCAGAGAAGGCCCCCCCCATACACACACACCATGTAAGAACCTGTGGAAGAGAGGACCTGGTCACTGGGCAGGACACTGATGATCACTCCTCTATTTGAAGTACTTGGAAATCCCCAGGCCCACTAGGAAGGATGAGGATGCTAAAGGAGCTGGTCTATTTAGGACAACCCTACCTACCCCCATTAAAATGCTCAGGGACTCCCACACTCTCCATAGAAAGGATAGAAATTCATAGCTTCTCTGCTCCCACCCTGACACTCCAAGACTATTTTCTGAAGTTTGTTCACATCACACACCTCATGTAAGGGGGAGTTCCAGGTTCTCTCTTCTGTTTCCCACAATCCCATCTAATCTCAGAGTCAACAGGTAAGACAGTGCCTGAGATGCAAAGGTGAATAACAGGGTACTCCCTCCCTTCTATCAGCCCTAATCTTCCTTCAAACGTCTTCACCGACCATATCTAAATCAATGAGAGGCACCAAGAGGATAAGCTACTTGCCCAAGGTCACAAGGTCACAGTATCATAAGAACCCTAGACTAAGAGCCAAATGGGATGGTAGAGATCAATCAGTCCTCCCATTTTACAGAAGATGAACCTGATGCCCAGAGAAGTATTTTGCCCAAGGTCACATAGGTGAGTAAATTAAAAAGCTGAGATTCAAGCCCAGGTCCTCTGACACCAAATCCTCTCTACCATGTCAAGGAGCAGGATTTGAACCCAGGTCTTCCTACTTACAAGCCAAATTCTATCCACCATACCAGTTAAGGAATAAACTGAGGCCCAGAGAGAGGAAAGGCCTTCCCCAAGGTCACACTGAAGTTAGTGGCAGGATTGAGAACCCAGGTATCCTGACTCTACAGTCAGGCCTCTTTCCTTGCACCAACTTCCCAAACACCTTTATGAGAACTTGCGGACTTTACTTGTCTACCTAACTCAGATTCACCCACAGTTAGCCCTCCCCTTTCCCAGAGGCCTAAAAACTGAGTTTCAGACCCTTCAAAGGCTTGTTGCTCAAAGCTAGTAAAATCAACCCACTGGAGGCCCCAAACCCAAGACCCCAGCCTGAGAATGGGTACCCTACAGAACATGGACTGGCAGCTGGAGATAGACCCTGGATGGATAGCAGGCAGAGACTGGACAGGAAGGCAGCCTCAAGGATACTGAGGCGGAGAAGGGCAGAGGGCTACAAGATTTCTTGGGGGGAGGGGTAGAGTGACTAGTCTGTTTCTGACTCCTCAGCTCTACCTTCCTGGCCCAGACGTGCCTGCTCATACACACATATTCCCATACATAATCACACACAGATAGATATAATCCCATACACACATACCCCCTGCTCAGTGTGCACCCCCCCTACTCCACCCCCCAATGGGGCGGTGCCCAGACAAAGGGAACTCTGCTGGGCTGATGCAGAAGGGGAGAAACACTGTGCCTCCTGCTTTCACCTCTAGAATATGGGCAAAAGGAGAGAAAGCCGGTGGGCCCCATATACCCTCCTCATCCAAAGGAGTCACCTTCTCCTGCCCTTCTGGCCACTATTTGCAGAGCCTGCCCCAGGGGGTACAAACCACAGGGACACCTCTCCTCCCTTCTGGAGCTCCCAGGCTCACTGAGAGGGACAAGGATGCCAAAGGACCTTGCCTACTTCGTACAGCCCCACCCCCACTAAAATGCTCAGGGAATCCTACACTTTCTATGGGAAGGGTAGGAATTCCAGAGAGATCCACCAGCTTGGCGCCCATAAAAGCGCTGGGAGCTCCCCAGGGTGGGGCAGGGATGCTCGAGGACCCAGTCCAGATCAGTGCTCGCCCCACCCCACGCAGGCTGTTCCCCACTCACCCCTTTTCTTAAAGAGCCCGAGGAGCGAGGGGAGGTGCCGGCCCATAAACACAACCATGGCGGCGGCGGAGGGGACCCCGAGCCCCTAGTCCCCCAAGCTCTGCGGCCCGCCCTCGCCTGTTGGAGCTGCTCCGCCTCTGTCCAGGCTTCGGCGAGACTGAGACTGAAACTGCGCCAGCTCGGAAGGGAGGGAGGGCGGCGACTCTGGGGCCGGGGGAGGGGCTGGCCGGCCGCCCACTGCACCACCGGCTCCCCCTCTCCTCCCCTCGGGCCCCAGCCCCCCGGAACGCGACCCCAGGGGCAGCCGGGGAGACTGAGACTGGAATACTCTCAGTCTTCACCCTATGGCCAAAAAAAGGGAGGCACTGTAGTATTTGACAAAGGAGCCTTAGAAATGCTTACAAGGATCCTCTACAGCAACTCGCTTCTCGTTTTTACAAAAGAGGAAACTGAGGCCCAGAAAGGGCAAAGGACTTGTCCAAGGTCACAGCTAGTGAATGACTGAGATGGGATTTAAACCAGGTCAGAAAATCCCAGGATATTAGAGTTGGAAGTGAACTTAGAACTCATTTATTCCAATCCTTTAGGCTGGGTTTGGTTTGGTTTGGTTTTACAAAAGAGGACACTCAAGCCCAGAAGGGGTTTACCCAAAGGTCACTAGTTGGGCTCGCCAGGTGCTGTCTGGTCCAACTCCTATCTGAGCAGGAATCCCCAGAAGAGGGTCATCCCATCTTCTGGTGAAAAGTCAAACCTAACACCTGGTATGGTAAAGGGGAAAGAGCCTTGGCTCTGAAGTCAGAGGATTTGGGTTCAGATTCTGCCACTGATAAAGGATTGTGTGGTCTTGGGCAAGTCACTTCTCCCTGGGCTTGATCTGAGTTACCCTGGAAGTCCCATCTAGATCTTTGATCCTCTACTTTAAATTATGTCTTCCAACCGACTTACTTCAGCTGAAGGCACCAGCACCTCCCAAATCATCCAGCTTCATAACTTTTTCTACCTCCCCTAACCAATCAGCTGCCAAATCCTGTCAATGCCACTTCAGAACCATCTTGTACCTCATTTCCTATAATTCAAGTGCCTTCATCATTTCCTTTTTTGCAACAGCCTCCCCTACACCTGGTCTCCCTACCTCCAGTCTCTCATTTCCAAACTATCCTCCACACGTCTGCCAAAACAATCTTTTTATGGCACGATCTGAACTACATCCCTCCCTTTCTCAAAAATCTCTAATGGTTCCCTAATTTTTTCCAATTACATGTAAAGATAGTTTTCAATATTCATTTTTGTAAGATTTTGAGTTCCAAATTTTTCTCCTTCCCTCCCCCTTCACCAAGACAGCAAGCAATCTGATATAGGCTATACATGTACAATCATGTTAAACATATTTCCACATTAGTCATGTTTTGGAAGAATCAGAACCAAAGGGAAAAACCATGAGAAAGAAAAAACAAAAAAAGTTAACATACTATGCTTCAGTCTGCATTCAGACTCCACAGTTCTTTTTGTTATTTTCCATCATAAGTCTTTTGGAACTGTCTTAGATCATGGTATTGCTCAGAAAAGCTAAGTCTATCATAATTGATCACTGAACAATTGTGCTGTGTACAATGTTCTCCTGGTTCTGTTCACTTCACTCAGCATCGGTTCATGTAAGTCTGTCCAGGTTTTTCTGAAATCCAAATGTTCATCCTTTCTTATGGAACAATAGTATTCTGTATTGTTCAACCATTCCCCAACTGATGAACATCCCCTCAATTTCCAATTCTTTGCTACCACAAAAAGAGCTGCTATAAATATTTTTATACATGTGGGTCCTTTTCCCATTTTTATGATCTCTTTGGGATACAGATCAAGTAGTGGTATTGCTGGATCAAAGGGTATGTACAGTTTTATAGCCCTTTGGGCATAGTTCCAAATTGAATGGCTCTCTAGTATTTCTAAGATAAATTACAAATTCAGCCTCATTTATAAGGTGTTGCATATTCTGGTTCCAATTGACCTTTCCCGTTTTATCTTACATCACTCTCCCCCCACCCCAATATGGTAGCCCAGCCATGGAAACCTCATCATCCTGCAAAATCAAATAAGCCTTGGTACTCACACTTCATCAGGGGTACCCTCTGCCCCTCTGATTGTAGAGCAAAGCCACTAACTCTGAATCCTCCATTTAATAAGGGGCCCAGGACAGATGGCTCCTCATTTCCCAGCAGCACAGCTGGGTATCTACTCTCTTCCCCACTTTTCAGCTTTCTCTTGTGTGCAGCCTTCCACATTAGATGGTAATCTTCGGTAGGGCAGGGACCAGCTTTCATGTTTGTTATTTGCATCCCCAGCACTTGCTCCGGTGCCCGCCACATACCTAGGTAAGCACCTAACAAATGTTTAGACAGCCAAACTCGACTAGCTCCAATCCTCCATGTTTATAATGCACTCAATTTAACTCCCTGTACAATGTCCTTTAATTTTCCTTCAAGGCTGAGCTTAGGGGCCACCTCTTCTCTGAAGTTTTCCCCATCCCCCCAATTGCTATAGTTCTTTCCCTCTTCCAGTTAGCTGACACTGTACCCCATCTGTTCTTACATGTTCTATCCCTCCTCTTCCCATCCTAGGTAGGATGCCCAGGTTGTTTGAATCCATAGCACATAGAAGCAGCTGGTACAAAAGACAAGAGCACTGGCCTTGGATTCCCAAAGGTTCAAATCTTGTCTTCTGGTTTGCTAGTTTTGTCATCCTGGATAAGACACTCCAACCTCCATGTGCCTCAGGCAATTCCTTCGTCCCATCACAGTCATAGATGGCTTGTTATTAGTATTGGTAGAATGCTGGTAGAGGGAGTTCCCATACCTGGAATTACCTGAGCTGGTAAAATCCCAGATCCTTTTCTGTGTGTACCCAGCACAGCATCTGTACCTAGTAGGTGTTATAATAAATGTTTGTCCAATAAATTTAGGGTGTCCTTAAAGGATCTAAGCCAGGCTTAAGGCCACATGTGGCCCTCTAGGTCCTCCAGTGAGGCCCTTTGACTGATCCAAACTTCACAGAACAAATCCCCTTAATAAAAGAATTTCTTCTGTAAAACTTAGACTTAGTCAACCACACCTAAGGACCAAGAAGGTCACATGTGGCCTTGAGGCCACAGATTCCCCACCTGTGGTCTAAGCCTTGGGAATACCCTTGATTTACTGTTGAATTCACGGAGGTGACTTCATTTTGGGACAGGACAGATTTAATGGCTAAGAATCTCTTCCTTGCAACCATCCAAAATCTGCCTCTCTGCAATGTCTATCTATTGTTTCTAGGCCCCTCAAGGGCCAAGGAGAGAAAGTCTGATCCCTCTGCCACAAGACTACCTTTCAAATACTTAAAGAGAGCTAGTATTCTCACTGCTCCCCACTTCCAAAAGCCTTTTCTCCTGGCTAAAAATTCTCATCCTTTGACCATATTCATATTCCAGCTTGACAATGCCCTTCCTAAAATGCCTAGAATGAACTCACATGGGGCAGGCAATCACATGGGGGTCCAAAGAAGTGGCGATGCAAGGACACTTTCAAGGTCTCTCTCAAGAACTTTAGATTTTACTGTGCAACATGGGAGACACTGGCACAGGACTGTTCAGCATGGTGTGCCCACATCAGAAAGGGTGCTGTGCTCTATGAGCAAAGCAGAATTGAGACAGCACAAAGTAAACATAGGATGCACAAATTTGGAATATCCACCCCAAATGTTCACACGAACTCTCTGTGCCCAACCTGTTGCAGAGCATTCTAAGCTCATATTAGTCTGATCAGCCACAGTCAGACGTACTGAAACTTCACTTTCTCGTGGTGATGTCATTTTGGTCCTCTTCAAAGATCAAGGACAGCAACCAACCAAGAATGAACACAGTACCCTGCACGAGGTCTGACCAAAGTGAGGACATTAGGAGTGACGTCTGCCTCATTCTTGGCTCGGGTCCTTTCCACAGGATCCAAGACCTTGTTCCAGAGCAGTCCTCCTAGGAAAGGAGCAGGTGGCTAGAGTGAGGTCAGGGCTTGGGACATGAGGATCTCATTTTAAAGGCCTCAGTCATTGAAATATCCTGCACCAAGCCCAGTCCTGTGAAAGGAATATTTGCATGTTGCTCTGGATAGGAGCTGGTCAAAGCTGCCCTGGAGTTTGAAGCTCTGGTTTCTGGGGAAGGCCAGGCTCCTCTCAGGGAGCTGGGTTTGCTGAGGTGCTAGAGTCTGCTGGAAGAGCCCAGCCCTTCTGGGCCTACCATGGAGAGACCAGCATGCCAGGCACTGAATAGTACTGGCCTGGGAGTCCAAACCAGGCTTCCACATTTCTTAACTGTGGGACCCTGGGAAGTTACCCCCTCTCCGGAGCCTTGGTTTCCTCACATCTTAAATGACAATATTTTCACCAATCTCATGGGATTGTTGTGAGAATATCATAATCATGAGAATGAAATTTACTATGATTACCCTATTGGGCACGCTACAAAAGGTATCCTCTCTGATCCAGGACAGGGCTGCCCACCTTGTGTAAAAGGGATGCATGGAGAGCAGGGCAGAGGAAGTCTTAGGGGCTGAAGAAAGCCAACACTCAATCAAGATATGACTACTGTCTACCACAGGGTTGGAGCTGCAGGTAAAGGGAGATTAGAGAGCTACCCAGCCCAGTATCTGCCCTCAGGGAGCTCTCCAGCCTAGGAAGACACAAAGTAAAAACAATCATAACAGTAAATAAAGCCTAATAACTACAGCAAACATTTATAAAGTGTGTTAAGGTTTCCAAGCCTGCATTATCTTGTCTGATCTGAGGGAGTAGGGCTATAGCCTCTCCAAGATCCACTCCAGCCACACATTCATGTTCTTTTTACCCTCTGACCTTCATAACCACCCTGAGGATTCCCACCCTTGGTCTCCTGAAAGCCCCTGGTGGGACTCCCTGGCCCCAGCTTTTCTCCTCTCCCATCCATCCTCCACACAACTACCCAACAGATATCCCCAGTGCCAAGCTGACACCAGGTCTGACCATGTCACTCCCCTGCTTTGATCACTCCCTATTGCCTCCAAAGGAAAAGAGGAAATCTTTGATTTGGCAGCGAAAGCTCTTCAGAAGCAGACTCCAGCCAACTTCTTCAGGCTTACTGATTGATACTCCCCCTTTGCATACTTTGAAGGTCCAGGCAGACTGGCCTAAGTAGGGCTGAAGATCAGAGTTGGAAGAGAGCTTGACATTTGACAGATGAAGCCACAGCCCAGAGACATTAAATGGCCCAAGGAGGTAGTGAGTGGCAGAGGTCATATTTGAACTCAGGTCTACAAGCTCCAAACTCGGCATTCATTCCATGGGATCATGCTTCCTCTCTGTAAGGAACAGCCTTCCTTCTGCCTCCATGCCTTTGCAGACTACCTCTCAGGCCTGAAATATACTCCTACCCCCAAAAGAACCCTTAATTCTCCCTCTTCCTTCAACAGTTAATTCAAGTCCCACCTTCTCCAGGAGGCCTTCCTAATATCTCCAGCTGTCAAGCATGCCCTCCCCTATTGTCTGGTATTTATGCCATATATATTCTGTATTTATTTATTATTATAATAGCTAGGCTTGATAGGGATAGAGATAGAGGTACCGTGATAATTGCTCATGAATATGATTTCATTTGATCCTCACAACAACCTTGTGAGATAGGCATTATCATATCCCCATTTTACAGATTAGGAAAACTACAACAAACAGAGGTAAAATGACTTGCCCAGGTTTACACAGCTAATAAGTGTCTGAGGCCAGATTTGAACACTGTCTTCCTGACTCTAGACTCAGGGCTCCATCTACTGCAAGATCTGTATAGCAGATTCAGTAGGAGAGCCTCTCTAAGAAAATACCACTTGATCTATGTAAGCTCCTTGGAGGAAGGGGCTGTTTTTAATTGTTGTCTCTGTAACCCCAGTGCCCCTTAATAAACGCACGCTGAATAAATGAATGGGTAAACTGGAAGGGACCTTAAAAGACCACTCTCTCATGTTACAGATGAAGAAACTGAGACACAGAGTGATTAAGTGACTTACTCAGGGTCAAACAGTTACAAATTCAGCCCCTCTGATTTCAAAGGAAGTACTTCTTTCCCAAAAATGTCATTTTTCCACATACTCCCACAAACCACAACATACACAATAGAGAATTTCCCTCCCTACATGGCACATATATACTCCTCATACTGCATACATACATGTATACACCCATCACATTATGTATGTGAACACACATAGTTCATATTCTTTCCAAACATGCATTTACCCACACATAAGCCACATATCCACCCACATAAATGTATCACACATCATTCTCATATATGTGTGAACATACACATACATTCAAATACCATATTCTTCCTACCTGCTCCCCCACACACATGTGAACCACAGTCCAATCCCTCCCCCATCTCTACACAGGCATATTCCTCACACACATATAGAATCAAAGATATATGGGTAGAAGGGACCTTGGAGGGTATCCAATTCTATCCCAACAGATTTTACTGATGAAGAAACACACCTGGAGAGACATGATTTGCCTGAGGCCTTACAGTTAATGAGCCACAGGTCCAAGACTTGAACTAGGGTCCGCAGGGACAATGGGATTCTACTGGATGAGGGGGAGAAAAAAATCTGCTATGGAGTAGAGGCCCTGGGAACTCAGAACCCTTTCTGATAAGCTATCCGGACACCCCCCAGTGGCTAATTGCTGAGAGCATAAAAATTCATCACATATTTCCCATGAGCACACCTGCACTCCCACACACTTCCATACACCATGCATGCACACACACGCGTGCACACACACACACACACACACACACACACCATAACACCACCCACGGACACATGGCATCTCTGGCATTGACGGACAGCCCAAGGCAGGGTGGGGTGGGAGTGGAATCAGTCATTCTGCTCCTTCCTTCCTCAAATGAGCTACCATTTGTGGAAAAGACATATCACTATGATTCTAATTATTCACTTCTAGGTCTAGCCTTTACTTCACCAGTCTTTTGGGGGGGTTTTCTCCCTCTCCTGGCCCCACTCCCTCCTGCAGAAGCCACCTCCTGGTCTCCTCTTCCTCTACCGACCAGCTCCTAATGTTGACTCTGGCTTCAGTGACCTGTCCCCTCTGTCAGAGTCCCCAGGAGAGTCTGGGCCAGGAAGCCTGAGGAGAGAATCAACTTCCCTGCAGCAGTGATAGGGGTGCTTCACTGTGTAGAGAAATCCGGCTCTATGGATTTCATCTGCCAGATAACACTGGGCCTATTTGCTGCTGGATTTCTTTGTGAGATTTTTCTGCTGCTTTTCTTGGAGTGCCCCCCTTTTTTTAAAGTATAGGTCCCTGTCTCTCTGGGGGGAGAAGACGGAAGGGGTTGAGTGAGCTGTGTGAACATCCTCCCCTCCCCATTTAGACCAGGGGCTGCCTCCTCCTTCAAAACAGGCAAAAAGTTGGGCCCCAAGCCAAAATCTAAAAATTCCTTTTGTTACCTCAGGGACAACAGGATTCTACAGGGTGAGGGGGAGAATAAAATCTGCTATGAAGTGCAGGCCCTAGGAACCCAGACTCAAACACTGGGTGGGGAAGCTGAGCAGATCCTCAACCCCTCTAGAGCATAAAGGAGTTCAGTTGCTTTCCCAGCCCGATCCAGAAGAAAGAGCCACTCACCAGGTCCAGGGGAAACAGACAGGAGGTGGGAAGGGACTGAGCAAAGCAGGCCTGAGAGAGAAGGTTGCAGAATGGATACCCCTAGGGATGAGGGTCCCAGGTGCACAACAGCTGGAAGGTGACAGCTGCATGTCAAGGGAGCCAAGTCCCCAAGCCTGGGCTTTGATAACATCTGGTTGTCTTGACAACCCCCCTCCCCCACCTGTAGTCTTGAGATCGGCAGCTGAAGGGCCTCCTCAGCTCCCAGTGGAAGCAAACCTACATACAAATGACCTAGGTCCTGGGACAAGGTTAGAGGGAAGGAATAGGGAACTTCCCCAGAGAAATCTTATTCACAGACTATTCACAAGCTGGCTGGACCCTGTCCAGACCCTAAAAACCCAGAGCTCTGCTCACGGTCCTGAAAAAACTGTCCAATACCACCACCACCAAGTCCGGGGGGCTCCTCCCCTATCTGGTTGAGGAAGGGAAAGAGGTAAAGAATAATTAAATTCCAATTAAACCTTATACTCAGGCAGCCTGATGTAACAGAGAACATGGTAGTAATGATAACTGACATGTATATAGTGCTCACTTTATAGACAGCTCATAACAGCCCTGTCGGATCCAAATTAAAGTCTGTGACAGACTGCATTATCCCCATTTTACAGATGAGAAAACTGAAGCTGAGTTGAAGTTAAGTGGCTGCTTAATCACAAAACTATGAACTGTCAGAGGCAGGATTTGAAACCAGGTTTTCCTGACTTCAGGGTCAACACCATACCATTATGCCCCCCTGCCTAGATGGACAAGGAGTCTCGAACACGGAGTTCCAAAGACCTAAGTTGAAAGTCCAGATGCTCAATAAAAAGCTGTGTAAACTTGGTCAAGATACTTCCTTTTTCTAGGTCTCAAGTTTCCCTATCTGTAAAATAAGGGCACGGACTAAGCGACCCCCAAGGTCATTTCCCAGCCGGAGCACTTCATGTTCCAAGGTCCTCTAATGTTTTTTTTGTTTTTGTTTTTTTACAGTTCCTTCCAGCTCTGCCATTCTATGATGTGGGAAACATCCTCTTGAGGGTGATGTCTCAACCTGCCCAATTCCTGTACAGGGGGCAGGGGCGGGGCAGGAGAGAGCACCCAAAGTACCCGCCTGACTCAGGGCAGAGGAATGAGGGGGGGAGGGGTATCCTGAATGGGAGGTCCTTCCCAGCCTACCTCCTGGGTGCCTCAGGGCCCAGCCTTCTCCACACTCCAGGACTGGAGGTCTACTTAGGGGAAGAAAAGAAGAGAGAAGAGGGGAGCTGGGGAGGGGGTGGAACTGGGGATCCCAGGCCCAGCTAATATGCCCCAGTTGCCCTAAGGAAGGGGGAATAAGGCTTGAAGGGGCAGGGAGAGTGATGGAGGGAATGCAATGGTGATGGCTGCTTCATATAAAGCCCTGTGAGAATGAGGGGAAAGGTGAGTGCCTAAGCCCACATTCCAACCCAAACAAAAGAATGTCTCTCCCACCCATCTGCCTAACTCCCCACCTGTCACTCTCAGGCTGGCCAAGAGGAGCTGGAGAAAGGACTAGCCCTGGTTCAGAAAGACCCCCACCTTCAGATTCAGGGAGGCCCTCTCTGTTCTCAGACAAAGGGGGAGGGGTATTGGACAACTGATCCAAGGGATGGAAAGGAAGGTTTGCAGCCAAGGAGAGAGGAAACACCTCATTCGGGTGTAGTGAACGCCAGGGGAGTTTCCAGCCCTGCCCCACTGAAACAACAGCAGCCTCTCCCCCTCCCCCAGCCAAGTGGACCAGCAGGTTTTAAGGTAAATATTGGGGGGGGGGGGGGGGGGAGAGAAGAGAGCTAGGAGGGCCCAGGAGAAAGAGAATAACCTTTCCACTAAAGGACCCTTCAGGCTAAGTAGAACAGAGTACAAAGAGCAATGATCAATTACTGTCCTAATTAAGTCTCCAGTTTAGTCATCCAAATTATAAAAATAAAGTAAGAACACCTTCGTGGTGTCACATTTTTGACTTTTCAAAGCCCTCAAAGACCAGCTAGGAAGGTATTTTCTTACAGAAAAGGAAACTGAGATCTCCAGAAGAGAAATGGCCTGCCCAAAGTCACAGAGGGTTAGCCTGCTTACCAGGCTTGCAAGATTTCCCCAACAAGAGGACCAAGTTTCTTTCCTTGCTCTCCAAAGTCAAGTGGAGTCACAAACAATCAAGACAAGGCTGTGCAGGGGCACCCAGCAGACGTCCAAGTCTTTCCCAGCTACGTACTGACCATCACAGAATAGAGGAAAGAGCTCCAGGTGGGAGGGCCTGAATTTGAATTCCAGTCTCCTCTCCTCACACTGCACATGGGCAAACAGGTGAGTCCCAGCGCCAGCAGGATCTAAGTTTTCTCATCAATTAAAAGGGAAGCTGTGTAAAAGTAGCAGACTGAGAACAGGCCTCAGGGCTGCCCCCGTGGCCATACATACCAGCCTATGAGAATAGGGCAGGAAGTGGATTGGAGAGATACTGTAAAGGCAGAAAAACACTAGTGGATGTGTGAAAGGGGGAGGGGATGACAATAAGGAGTTGAGTTTGACAGGAGCTTGTGGGTGGACTCGGTGGGCCATGAACAAACAGTAAGAGGGACGACACATAACCAATGCTACAGGCAACTCTCAAATTATAAATGGCAAGGCCATAACTGACCCAACCAGAAAGAGGTAGTTTCCATTTTGGGAGCATCTGGGAAGGGGATGAGTAGAGGAGGACCAGCCCTAATCCCCACAGGCAAGATAGAGAGAAGGCTGGGCCTGGAGTCAAAAAAACTTTCGTTCATATTCAGTCTCAGAGTAACCCTGGAAAAGTCACTCTATTTGCCTCAGTTTCCTCAAATGCAAAATGGAGATAGGAGCACCTACCTCCCAGGGTTGTTGTGAAGGTAAACGGAGATCATATTTGTAAACGCTCAGCACAGAGCCAAGCACACAGCAGGTGCTATATAAATGTTTATTCCTTTCCTTTCCCCACCCCTCAATTAAGAAATTCCCCAATGGCCAAGGCTGACCGACACCTACTCTGCAATTCTGTAGTCTTAGCCTGGGGCACTGGGAGAGATGAAGGGACCTATCCAGGGTCACTAGGCCCGTTTGTATCTGAGATGGTGCTCGAGCTTAGATTGCTCTTACCCAGTCATTGACCACTTGCCTAACCCAATGGAATCACAATCCTCAAACTTTTTGGTCTCAGGGACCCTTTTTCACTCTTAAAAATTAGTGAGGACTCCCCTAAAGAGCTTTTGCTTACATGGACTATATCTATCAATATCATATTATAAAATAAAAGATCTTAGGATTAATTTGAAGATAGTTTTGACCTTGCAGGCCCCATGAAAGGGGTGGCCCCCCCCAACCAGACTTTGAGAATCACTGGACTAGATCAACTTGTAGGCCATGCTCTCCTCCCATCAAACCCAGCCTCTTTCCTCACCATCCTCCAGTCACAGGCTCACAGTTTGTGTCAAACCCAACTCTTCACTATCAGTCTCCCCACTACCCCACATCCATGTATCCACAAAACTTTTTCTACCTTTACAAGATCTCTCCAATCTACTCCCTTCCCTCTAGCCCCTAACTCTAATTCTGGCCCCATCACCTCACCTGATCTCTCTGCCTCACTTCTCTGCCCATTACAACTTGGCCTCCACTCAGCTACCAAACTTATGTTCCTAAAGCACTGATCTGATTATGCCAGGGGCCACCCTTGCTTTATTAGCGGCCCCTTATTACCTCCAAGATCAAATATAAAGTCCTCTAGTTGGCAATCCTTAAAGCTCTTTGGAAGCTGGCCCCTTCCTACACTCCCACTTTAGGCCTCTCTCTGATCTAGCTATACTGACCTATTTGCTACACCTGGAACAATCTAATTTCTGTGCCTTGTCCTGGCTGTGCCTATACCCGGAATGCTCTCCCTCCTCACCTCTACCTCCCAGCTTCCCTGGCTTCCTCCAAGACTCAACTGAAACCCCACCTTCTACTGGAGGCCTTTGCCAGCTCCCAGCTGCTAGTGCTCTTCCCTCTCATATGTTGGTTGTTAATTCATTTTCAGTCATGTCTGACTTTTCATGACTCCATCTGGGGTTTTCTTGGCAGAGACACTGGAGAGTTTTGCCATTTCTTTCTCCAGTTCATTTTACAAATGAGGAAACTGAGGCAGACAGGGTGAAGTGACTTGCCCAGGGTCACGTAGGTAGTAAGTGTCTGGGGTCAGATTTGAACTCAGGAAGATGAGTCTTCCTGACTTCAGGATTCGCATTGTATCCACTGAATCACCATCTGCAAACTTCCCTTTACTCTGTATATATCTTGTATGTAGCTAGTTATTGACAGGTTGTCTCTCCCATCCACATGCAAGCTTCTTGATGATAAGGAATGTCTGCCTTTCTTTGTATGCCCAGAACTTAGCATGGTGCCTGGCACACAGCACTGATAGTGCTCGCTGACTGATGATTTTCAGGGTTCTTTCCAGCTCTAAATCCAGAGATCCTCTAAGTCTTTCTCCAGTCCATCCTAACTTCCCACAGAAAAGGTCAATACTTAATCTCATGATCTACCTATCCTTCAGGTACACTGAGAATGAGGAAGAGGCTGGGATTCGCACAATGCCCTGGCACATGATATGAACTTAATAAATGCTTGCCAACTGGACCAGCGGCCAGGAAAACTGGATGCTTGAACAAAGAAGCCTTATTAGGAAGACCCTCTGGGTCTTTAGTAGGGGCTGTTTAATATAAATAATCAAGGACTTTCCTCTCCACTCCATGACCCACCAGAGGCCTATCTGTTCAAGGAGGGTAGATCTTTCCTTATCTCAGGAGCTCAGATAAGAAAAAGAAGCAATCTTCAAGGTCATTGCCCACCAAAGTCCCAAAGCCCAAGCAGATTCATCCAGCCGGGTCATTTCACACCCCACACCTTGGGCAAAGCTACTTTGGCATATGTGAGCCAGGATCCTTTCATTCTATGCCTGGCACCCACTGAATCCCCATTCTCAGACAAGTCCCTCTCCCTCTCTGGGTTTTACCCACCTAGTAGGATGACTGGAAAAAGGGTCTGATGACTTACTGTGGTAGGTAAGAACGCTGGATTTGGAGTCAGAAAATCAGAGGACTGGGGGGAGGGTGGTAAGTGGGAGAGGGCAAAAAGGGAAGAGGGGGGAAACCAGGAGTACATAGCAAACAGGCAGCAGTCACCACGGTTTCGCAGCTAAGGTATCAGTGCAGCTTCCCACTTTGCCAGACGTGTGCCCGTGGACAAGTGACTTCATCAGAAATCACAATGCCTACCCCTTTACCACCAGACAGGAGAGGTGACAGACTACAGATACAGAATGAGGCATACATTGCCAACGCATTGATTTGTTTTGCTTATTTGTATTTTGTTACAAGATGGAGCTCTTTTGGAGAGTGGGGCAGGGCAAAGGGTGGAGTGTACAGGGTGCCACTGGAAGTGACAGTCTTTTTTTTAAAAGAACACTTTTAAAATTTTTTACACTATACACATGAGCTATTAAGGTGTGCCCTCCCCATTCTATCTTCCATGGGGGAGGATGAAAAGACTTGAATTTTTTCCTACCCAAAAGAGCCAGGAAGTGTTAGGAAGGCTTTACACCTGTGTGATCTTCAAGATGTACCAGGAATATTAACCTACCTAAAACAGGCCCCATTGAATGCAAAGCCCAGGGGCAGTTCAGGAGTCTCTTCCCTTGGAGCCTGCCAGAACTGGTGGACAGCTTATAGTACTTCTTATAATGCAGCCCACCCCACCTCCTTCTTGGGGACAGAATTCCCAGCCTGCTCAGAGAAGCCCTAAGCTTCTCCAAGTAGGAGCTGAACCTTTGACTTCCCCCCCAAAACCCTTGCAGAGCCTCCCTCTCCCCACCCCCAGCATACACAGATAAACTGACTGGGGGGGGGGAGGGTGACAGCCTTTCCCTTCCCTCTAGTCCCCACCCAGACCTGCCCAAATGCAAATTCCGAGGCTACAGTTTGAGCAGTGTTTCCATGGAGCTGAGAACAAACATAAGGAGATCCCATCCTATCTCTCCCCCACAGAGACACCTGCCCAGGGCCCCCACGCACAGCCACTTCCACCCCCAGGCTCTGTCTCAGAGAAGGCTCAAGCCTTTCTACCTTTACTCCTGGCCCAGCTGGCCAAGGAGGAGGGAGCAGAGCTGGTTCAGAAAAGCTCCTGGGAAGCCTTCCAGGTTAAATCTACACTGGCCTCCCCACACTTTTCAAGTGCCATCAAAGCCAACCCTCTCATTTTACAAATGAGGAAACTGAGTTAAGTGACTTACCCAGCTATAAATTTCTACAATGGGACATGACCCCAAGTCATAGGATTTATTGCTGTAAGAAACTTTATAGAGCATTAATTAATTCAGCCTCCCCTCCAACTACTAATAGGAAGACTGGCTCAGAGATTAAATTCAAATTAATACATTCTTGTTATGCACTTATTATGTAAAGAAGCACTATTTCAATGAGATCACCGGATCTACTGGAGCTATTAAAAGAGGCAGCATGGTATAGGAAGAGATCACTGAGTCTGGAGTCAGGAGACCTGGATTCTAATTCTGTCTCTTTCACTAACTACAGGATTGAGATCAAGTCACTCAACCAAAGTATAAAATGAGGTGACAGATATCAGCCTCTCAGGGTTGTCCCTGGTTTAAGAAGAAATGAAAACAGTTCTTTAAACCTACAGAAAGGAGTTATGTTAGAGGCCTTACCCCTGCTCTCGAGGAACTTACAACAGAACATAATACCTGAGTATCCCTCCTTCCAGAAAGCCTCTCCAACCCTGCCCCACTACCAACTCCAGCTGTGGCCATTGCTCACCACTGAGTCCTTGACCCTCTTCTCTCCATCTACCCTCTCTCAGGATGAACTAGTCCTTAGTCAAAAAATGATCACTCCCTAGTCTATGGATACTTACCAAATCTGAAACCATACCTCCAAAAACCTCCAGGACATCTCCTTTTGCGTGAGCTCCCAGGGCCTCAAGCTCAGCTCTTCCAAAGCCAAACTCTTCATTACCCCCTAAATGTGATTTCAACTTTGGCATTTCTGTGAATGGTACTACCATCTTCCAAGAGACCTGGAGTCACCTCAACTCCTCCCCTCCCTCACTTCCCTTATCTAAATATAAGATCACAGATTTAGAGCTGAGAAGGACCTTAGAGGCAATCTAGTCCAACACCATAATTTTTCAGGTAAGGAAACTGAGGCAAAGAAAGTAAATGTCTTGCCAAAGGTCATACAAGTGGCAGAGCCTAAATTCAAATCTAGATTATCTGCCTGGAAATCCAGCATTGTTTTTTTCCACCACACCACAGGATCTCTTTTTACTACTGCTGACTAATTTCTCCTTTACGATATCTCTCCTTTCCAATCCCATGATCCGCCCCTACCTTGGCCCAAGCCCCCACCGTCTCTTATCTGGACTATTATAATAGTTCTGCCATCTCTAAATCTTGTTTCTGAACAAGGGGTGACCAAAGATGCAAGTACCATCACAAGATTTAGAGTTAAAAGAAGGTCATCTAGTCTATCTCCAAGGGGAAATCACAACCAATTGCGTCAGCTTCAGTTTCATTGTGGCAGAGATATCACATGACTTTATGCATGTCAAGACTACTTTCAGAATCTTCTAATAACGTGTCTAATGTCTAGTCTCTCCCTCTCCAACATGGACATGCTCAAGTGAACTTCCTTTTAAAAGTTAGCTCAGATCCCAACCTAAAAACAAAAAGACCACCTCGACTACCCAATGGCCTGCACAAATCAGGCCCAAATCCTCAAGTCAATCCCTGTTAGAAGACTATGAAAATGGCCTCGACATGCACGGTCATGTGCTATCTCTGTGTCATAAGGAAACAGAGGCTGATGAAGTTGGATGTGATTTCCTCTTGGAGATGAACTGAATGACCTTCTTCTAACTCTAAATCTTGTGATGGTACCTGCATCTTTGGTCATCCCTTAAGACCCCACTTAATTCCCTCCTCCTTCAAAAGCATCCTCAGCTCCAACCGGGTTTATTTCTTTGTCCTCCCCTCCCCGCATCATACTAGGCTCCTTCCCACTTCTGTGCCTTTATTTAGGCTTCTCCTCTTACCTAGAATGCCCTCTCCTGGTTTTCCCAAAGGATAATGGAACTTAGAGCTCAAAGGACTTTGGGGACCATGTATTCCAAACCCCTTTCTTAGCAGATGAGGAAATTGATGTTCCAAGTAAGAAAAAATTGCCAGGGGTAAGTCTGGTGGTGAGCACTGAAAGCAGCTTTCCAACATCTTGCTCCAAATCCACCCTCTTTGCAGTGGTACATGCATGCTGTTCTATGAGAAATGAAGACCTACAATTCCCTCAATGCCCACTTCAGATTCATTGCTATGAAGCCTTCCTTCATTAACGTTTCTGAATTCCTTCTCACACATGTCTAGCTAAGGTCTGGAGAGTAGAAAGAAGGTCCACTTATTCATATCATCTTAATATGTTGTCTAGAAATGTGATCTCTCCAACCCTATCTGTCTTGTGTCTTCAACTAACCTGTCAGTAACTTGAAGATAAAGACTATGTTTTCTTCTCTGATACCCTCCAGCCACCTCCAGGGAAAACACAAAAGTTCATCAGCACTAAGATCTCTAAACACTTATCCCATCCAGGTTAGTAAGATTATAAACAAACACAAGGAAGGAGAGTCATTTCTCCAAGCTGTATTTCCCTTCCCTGCCTGAATGCAGAAGGAGAGGAAAAGAGAAGGATAGGGAATTGACTTGATTTCTCAATTAGGAGGGTGAATAGGATATAGTAGGGATGTTGGGCAGAAGTGACCAGAATCCCAGGATCCTCTTCCCCCAGGCTTCCCTGGATAAAGGCTTTCCCTCGGGGAAATGTTAGTTTTTACCTTAGAAACCATCTAGTTCAATGCCCTCTTCATTTTACAGATGCCAAAACTGAGGCTCAGAAAGGAAAAGGGACTTGCCCAGGATCACAAATCAGATCACAAACCTCTAGGAGGTACCTATTCTCTCTCCAAGGAAAGTACAGAAAACTACATATCCTGTACCCAGACTGGAACAAACAACCTTGTGTAAGTTCCTTTCCAGTTGTAGGCCTCAGTTTCCATATCTGTAAGCAGAAGGGGTTAGGGATGTGATAGTTTCAAAGAGCCTTTCAACTTCAGAGAGTCTGAATTTAGATAGTTTATGAATCCAAAGGACATGGGGAAATGGGCAACAGTTTCCCCTGCTCCCTGACCCACAATTCTCCCCATAGGGTTCTCTGCACAGGAAATAGCCCAGATTTCCACCTGACCAGGCAGCTCCCCAGTGGGAGGGGATGTGAGCAGAGGGTGAGGCTGTACCTCCTCCCCCTATCTATCTCTCTGATATCCTCTCCCCCCCCACCACACACACACACACACACACACACACATATCAATCCCAGTTCATGTTACAGTTCTCCCAGCACTGAGGGAACTGGAGGGGGAAGCCAGGAATCCTGTTGCCCAGCCTCAGAGGACCCTCCCCCACCCCTGGGGCTGAAATACAACCTTTCAGGCAGATCCCAGCACAGACTGGGGCCCAGGCTGTTCCAGCTGGGTGACTGAATTGAAAAGGGGGGGATAGATGAGGGAGGGGCCTAGACCCTTGGCAGTGGGGGGGAGGGTGCCCCAGAGAACCAGTCAGATGGCTGATGTGGTCAGATGGAGCCAGCCCTGGGCCTCCAGCCTTCAGTTTCTGTCTCCAGCTCCCTCCTTTTGTCTCTCCCTTCCTCCAGTCAACCTTCTGCCCTCTGGGGTCTGCAGGGTGGGACAGAAGAACAAATGTGAGTGTATATCAGCTACTGTGTAAAACAGTGAAAGGCTGTGTCTGTATACAACACGGCATCTGTATATGACAATGTGAGTCTGTGTGACTATTAGCTGTGCTGATAGGTGTAATTGTGAGTACATGTAAGTGTGAACCCATGCTCTGCACACAGCGGGTAATTAACGTTTGCTGAAGAGAACTGTATGCCTAGGTAAATATGAGTCTGCACCCACATCTGCAAATCTATGTGGGCAGCTGTATAACCATAGCAGGAGTGACTGTGGACATCTGTGTAATAACTACGTCCGTTCATACATATTCATGTACAAGCATGCATATACATATATACATCTATACGCCATGTGTAACTATGTACCCATACATGTGAACATATATACAAATCTTCCACAACTATGTGCCCAGCTGGAAATAGACCCAATTCCACAAGACATAAAAATAAGTGCGTCCTGGGTCCTGTAGGTGTAACTCATGGTGTGGCTGAGTGTGATTTATAACTATGTGTCGTTGTGCACACATGCATGGGAACGTGTATCCCTGTCCTGTTTCTGTAACTGTAGCCATGTGTGGACGGATATTCCTGGAGCATTAAGGCACACTGTGTAACTATGTGTCCATATGCACACTCCTGCGCAAGCATGTATCACTGCCTTGTTTGGCTAACTTTCTCAAAGGCTATGTGCTGAGGATGTACCATACAGGCGCGTTCATATGTGCCCTTTGCGTGCAGCCGTGTGCATGCGGGAGGCTCCATGTGTGAGCATGCAGCTGGGTCCCCGTGTACACAGCCGGGGGTAGGGTGGGGGACCCCAAGTCCCCGGACGCGCGGCCCCCACCATCCCCCCGGGCTCGGGCCGCGCGGGGCAGCCCCGGCCCCTTCCCATCCCCCTCCCCTCAGCGCCCCCGCCCCTGCCTACCTGTTCCCTGCCTCCCCCGGCGGCGCCCAAAATGCCAGAAGCTGCGGGTCCGGCTGCTGGGGGGCTTCCTCTTATGGTGGGAGTTCCCCATGGCGCGCAGGGTCCCTGGGGGGCGGGGGCGGGGACAGGGATGGGAGTGGGCGGGGGAGGGGGCGCGCGCTACATGGCGTGGGGCTGGCGCGCGCTCAGGCCCCCGCGCGCTCCGGCAGCTCCGGCCGCCACCGTCCCTGCAGCCAATGGGCACGCCCGGGAGGGGCGGGGCCTCGGAGGGGAGGCGAGGGGCGGGGCGAGCTCCCGTATGCGGGCTCTCCCCCGCCCCCACTGGGACGCCTACCTCTGGCCCTCCCAAAGCTAGGCAAGCCTGGAGGCTCCTGGGAAGAGGAGGCGGCCGACGGCCCCTGCCAGGCAGAGCCCAGGAATTAGCACCCTCCTACCGGGTTGGGAAAATGAGACATAGACAGGATGCAGATCCTTGGTTTTCTCATTTGCAAAATGGGGATAACGTGCACTCCTTTCTTCACAGGAATTCAGAGTCAGATCTAGTGCTGAAAGCCACCTTACAAGTAGTAAGTGGAACAAGTTGGGATTTGAACTCAAGTCCTCTGACTTTAAATCTCAGCCTTCCTTCCACTGCACCATGGTTTTAATGAAGAAGGCACCATAGAAGCCA
The DNA here is from genome assembly GCF_028372415.1 of Notamacropus eugenii. Classification (NCBI taxonomy): domain Eukaryota; kingdom Metazoa; phylum Chordata; class Mammalia; order Diprotodontia; family Macropodidae; genus Notamacropus; species Notamacropus eugenii. The sequence goes on from NC_092876.1 coordinate 77,121,725, forward strand.
TAAGTGATACAAAAATGGAAACTAAAACTTGTTTTATTATTACTACCTGATAACTGGAGCAAGTCAGTTCCTCTGTACAGGCTCAGTTTTCCCATATATAAGTGAGAGTGTCAAGTTATATAATCTCTAAGGCCTCTTATCAGCTCTAACATTCTCTGTTTCTATGATCAGCAAACAAGTCTGACCACATTTTACAGAGAGAAATACTGAGAGACCTGGAAAGATGCAGTACTATCATGCCTAAAGTCTAGTGGTGTTATGGAAAAGAGCTGGGATTCAACCATGGGTCTTCTGACTAAGACTAACATTCTTTCCATTTACTATGTTAATTTGACTGACTTCAAGGAGCCAGGTTCTCTACCCACAGACTGTCTCCAGATTCACCTACCTTCAAAGCTTCTCTCAGCACCCTCCCCTGACTCCCCAATAGATCTGGAGTCAGAAATCCAAGGTTCTAATAATTACTACTCTTGACTTTGGGCAAGTTCCTTCCCCTCTATGGGCCTCAGTTTCCCCATCTGTAAAATGGCAGATGGGCTAAATGATCTCAAAGATTCTTTCCAGTTCTAAATTCCTGTGATCCTATGGCACCTCAATGAAGGCCCTAGAAGGAAGTAATGCCTCAGTTTCCATATGTGAACAGGGAGCTAGAGAGCTAGGAAATGGAGTGGGGAGGAAGAAAGTGTCAACAGCTCAGAGGAAAAATATACTCGTCAATCTATCTCAAGAAAAAAGGACTGTTAATTGATTAAAAATTAATTTAAAAAATAAAAAATTTTTACAATTAAAAAAAATAAAAGACAACTGGTCTAAGATGCTTGTAGATCCCTGTGGAAAGAATCACCTAACCTTAAATACCATCTAGTCAGGGTGGGAACCTAGAAGATAAGAAAACGCCAGGGAAAAGGAGGCCCACAGTGTTGCCTAAAGACCTTTACTCCATTAGAGTATAAGTTCTTGAGGACAGGAACTATCTTCTGCCTCTTTTGTATCCCCAGCAAAAGGCACTTCATTAATAAATACTCATTGACCCCATTTGAGACAAACCCACCATATGAAAACTCCAATGACATAGACACTTTTCTCCTCTCCAGTTTCAATCCTCATCCTTCACTTTTCCTGTGTCTGTTGGTGTGTCAGGGTGAGCTTGAAGAAATTCCCTAAAGAGAAAAACTTGACAGGGGCAGAGGCTTGATCCCTTCCTCCAGCCCCAGGATGGGACTGGGCACAAAGGAGGCACTCAGCACAAATCCACTGATTGACAAACAGCTCATTTTTCAGTCTTTCCATTGACAAAAATAAATCTAACACACAAAAAAAGGGGAAACCAAAGGACTGTACCAGGGTGGAACAGGCTGCCACAGGGATCAGTCATTACAGCATGCAGAGCTGACCGGAAGAGACCTTAGAGCTCACCTAGCCCAACGCCTACATTTTATAGATAAGAAAGCTGAATCCTTGCCCAAGGTCACCCAAGGAACAGGACAGAAGACTGGAACCCAGGTCCTCAGCACTCTCATCCTTGTACTGAACTGAATGAGCATGAGCAGAGACTGGGTGACTGAGGACACTATGGAAGGGATGGTGGGAATTCCGGGAGGTTTTGGATTAGATGACCTCTGAGGTCGGGATTCAAAAACTTTTCAGGAGCTGTTCTATAAAGTGGGATCCCTCTGTGTCTTCACAGAGTGAGACAATTTGTCCAGGGATAAACTAGGATTCTCATCCTTCTGTGATCAGAGAGCTTGGGCATCCACTGAAGCCAAGATACTATGCGGGTGATGGCAGCATTTCCAACCTCCACACCCCACCCCCAAGGGGTACAATGCTCTTTCGCATGGGGTTTACTCAGCATGTGATCAAAGCAGCTGAGATGGCTTTGTGCTGGGATGGGGGGCCCTCTAGGGAGGCTCTCTTCTCTAGGCCCAGGTATGTACACGAAGTCTGATACAGCCTGGGTAACCCCTCTCACCCCCACTCCCATAAGGCACTGGTTTAGCCAGTGGTTGCCATTATTCCAGGCCCAAGGAACAGGGAAGAATGGGGGGGCCCAAAGCCACAGACTCCAACCTTCATTTGTCTGCCATGATCGGCTGGTTCCATGTCTGTCACCATCCTTTACCCCCATCAGACAAGTACAGCCCCAGTCCCTGGCCCCTGTTCTACTCCTCCCTAACTGCAGCATCTTCTCTGGAAAGGATAATGAATTCACCTCTTTGGGTGTGAAGTCTTCTCCCTTTAGAAAGTAATCTCCTTGAAGGCAGGAGCTGTCTCTTTTTGCTTTTATTTGTACCTTAACACAGTGTCTGCCATATAAGTACGGCATAAATGCTCATTTTCTTGATGAGATTTTTCTAGTAACAGAGAAACTAGAAATGTCCAAGTCTGGCACTTTTCCCATACATCCCCGCAACTTCCAGAACAGTGATTGTTCTCTCCCCATCATCTCCTCCCCTTCCCCTACTGTACCTATTCTAGGGCAGGTTATCCAATACCCGCCCCCCACATTCTGGAGTTACCTCCCACTACTAACCATAATTGTCTTCTCCCCCATGTTCCAGAGCCCTTCCTTCAGATCCCAGATCCCAGTTTCAAATCCTAATCCCCAATGTTCTAGAGCAGACTTATAGAATGTTAGAGCTAGAAGAAATCTTTAGGAAAGATCTGGTCCAACCCCTTCATTTTCAGTTAGACAAAATGAGGCACAGATAGGTGGTGAATTGGCCCCAAGGCCACATAGCTAATTAGGTGTCAAAACCCAAAAAAGAATACAGGCCTACATGATCCTAAGGAATCTTTCCATTATACTTCACATCTCCCCTTATGTGAACAATAATCACCCCCTTCCTCATTTTTCAGACCTGTGATTTCATTTTAACCTTACTTCATTTCAGGGCAACAACTGCCCACCAGGATCTCTCCAGCTGGACTAACCTTCTCACCTCATCCCCCAAGCCCTCCACAAACATGTAGCGCCCACTCATGAACAAACACAAATGTATACACATCTGGCTCAGGATTCCTTCCAGCTCTTTTGGGGAGCCACCTCACCCAGTTCTGATCTCATAGCACTTTACACTCTTCTCTTGTCTTTTTCAAGTGCTAATTTATATTCAGTTCATCTGTGTCTCTGAGATCTCCCGTCCCCAGCTAGACTAAGTGCTCCTTGAGGACAAGAGTTAAGCCTTTGTCTTCTTAGTTTCCCCCATAATGCTAAAGGGTCTGGCACACAGCAAGGGCTTAAATGGTTGAATGGGCATGGGCAAAGAGCTTCAAAAGCCCTTCCTGAGCAAACATATTTCTCTGTGTTCCTTACACAATATCCTCCCTGTTTCCCTTCCCCCACACTCAAGACTAGGAGAAATTATAATACTAATAAACTCTTCACTAGAATGAAAAGGATTACAAAGGTTGGAGGCTATGTAGTACAATATATAAAGCACTGACTCTGGAACCCAAAGTCCTGGTTTCAAATTCTATCTCTAATGTGACCTTGAACATGTCACTCAGACTCCTCAAGCCTCAGTTTCTTCATTTGTAAAATGAGGGAGTTGGACCAGATGACCTCTGAGGTCTCTTCCACATCTAGATCTATGTATCCCTGAATTTTGGTTTTCCCAAAATGAAGCAGGGAATGGGAGTAGTGTCCCCATTTTACAAGAGAAGGAAATTGAGTCTTTGGGGAGATAAGTGACTTGAGCACAGCCACTCAGTTTATAAAGGACAGAATAACTTCAACAAAAATCCATGCTTCCCTACCCAAAGTCAAGGGTTCTTTCCACTGCTCTACATTCCTCTTGGTCCCTCTGCCCACTAAGATTGAAGCCTCTCTCCCATTCCAGTGGAAAAGAGGTCAGGAATCCCAGAGTTCAAGGGACTGGACCCTTGAACCCAAGAGGCTAAATGACAATATCTTCAAACAGGAGTTAAGGGGAATGGGAAGCCAGGGGGGAAGGTCATTGACCTCCTTTCATCACAGGATATAGAACCTTCTAGAATGGACTCAGCTAGGAGCCCCCTCAAGCAAACATTCTCCACCACTTCATACTCCCCTCCCCCAAACACAGGTCTCACCTGCTTTGGGAAGGCATCCCTCGGGCTCATCCCATCTGACTCTAGTCATTCTAACCACCCCCCATCCCATACATAACTAGAGTTCCTCACAAAGTGTATCTATCTCTCTTTGTCTCTGTCATATGGTCATAGACTAGATGGGTCTCCCATCAGGCTAGGAGACCCTCTCAATAGGATAACTGACCTTACAGTATTTAGAATTAGGAGGGACTTTTAAAAACCTTCCAAGCTGTTCATTTCATAGGTTAGGAAAATGAGGCTCAAATAGTCATACAGGTAAGTAAGCACACAGCCAGGATTAAAGTCCATGTGCGCTAACTCCACGTCCTAAATCTACACATGGAATTTCTTCAGTACTTTTATAGGGACAAAGCGAAACCCAATTATTATCCCAGGATATTAAAAACAAGTAGGGCAAGCATCACACGTCACCCCACAAAAATAAATGAGTAAATGAATGAATGAAATTACAGATGAGGCCCAAAGGGCAGTGACTTGCCAAAGGTCACCCAGCTAGAAGAAGTAAAGCCAAAGACTTGAACCCTTATCCTATCTTCTCATCAGCCCATTCTGATGTTTAACAATAATAATGAATCTTAATTCTGAGTTTTCCAGACAGGAGATTTCTATCTCAGAAACAGATTATTATACTACACTCAGCTAAAACCTAAATTGTTGTGATTATTAAATGGTATTGTGGGCAAATCAGTAGGCTTGAAGTCAACTTTAGCAAGTTTACCAACCTCATTTGTGACTCTTGCTAGCTGAGTGTTCCTTACCTGAAACATTCAATTCATTCAATTCCATAAACATTTAATAAGCACCTACTATGTGCCAGTCATTATGCTAGGAGTTGGCTCACAGGGTAGTTGTGAGGATAAAATCAAATAATGTCAGTTATGTGTTTGGAAAACCTTAAAAGTGTGATGTAAAGATCAGTTAATAGTGTTGATCCTACTGTTGTCACATAGTGTTAATCAAACCCCAAGTATTAAGGACCAGACACAGTGGTAAACTCTGAGGATACAAATGAGGCAAGGCAGAGGGGTGAAGTGGGGTGGGAACAGTTTAAGATGGGAGACAAAATGAAAGCAACTCAGTATAAACAAAATGGGGACAGGATAAATTGGAGATAATCCTGGAGGGAAGGTACTAGGATTTAGGGATAGGGATAAGCTTTGCTTATCTCTTACACTTCTCCAGCAAGTTACTTTCTGTTTGTTTTTTGGTTTGTTTTCACTTTTCACTTCAATTGTTTCACTAAGCAAAGAGTACTCAACTAGAGTGGATAAAGAACCAGAAAGTCCTGGGTTCAAGTTCTGATCTCTGACACATGTCGTCTGTGTGGCCCTGGACAAGTCACTCCACAATTCTCCAGGACTCTAAATGCAGAGAAGGTGTATAGTGGCATTAGTAGAAGGAGTTCCCTTTATCAATGAAATCATAAACCTAGTCCCTATCTCCACCCTGGCAAAGGACCATCCAATCCTATAGCTAGAAGGAATCTCCCAGGATAGGAAGCCCCTCCAATGCCTCCCAGGCAAGAGGGCAGAAGCATCAGACTCTCCTAATACCTTCATCAAGAAGTAGATAGAGGTCAGAGAGAAACTGAGCAGTGACTTGGCCAAGGTCACACCGTTGTCCCCTGGTGGAACAGTGCCTGAAGCATAATATCTGATATTTCTATAGCACTTAAAGTTTCCTCCCAAAATTTGTTTTCTATTATAACATTTCATTTGATCCTGATGACAGTCCTATGAAGTACACACTATGGGTAGGATCAGAGATTTGGGAAGCATCAAGTTCCTTCCCTGACTCAGTTCTCTCCCTATTCTAATCCATCCTGCACTAAGCTGTCAAATTAATTCCCCTGAAGCACAATTCTGACTGCGTTACTCTACCCCTATTCGATAACCTGCAGTGGCTCCCTATCACCCTCAGTACCAAATATGAAATCCTGTTCGGAATTTAAAGCCTTTCACAACCTGTCCCCTCCTTCCTTCTTCCATCTTACTCTCCTTCACATCCACTACAACTCAGCTGCACTGGTCCCCTTACTGCTGATAACACAAGACACTCCATTTCCTAACTCTAGGCATTTTCACTGGCTGCCCCCAAGCCTGGCATTCTTTCCCTTCTCATCTCTGTGTCTCCTAGCTTCCTTGGTATCCTTCAAGTCTCAGCTGGAATCTAAGAAGCTTTTCCTAGGCCCCCATTAAGGCCTTTCCCTTCTCCTTTACTATCTCCAATTTACCTTTCTATATCTTGTTTGCTAGGTGGCCCAGTGGATAGCGCGCCAGACCTGAGTTCAAATCCAGCCTCAGACACTTACTTGATGTGAGACCCTAGGTAAATCATTTCACCCTGTTTGCCTCAGTTATCTCACCTGTAAAATGAAGTGGAAAAGGAAATGGCAAACCACTCCAGTATCTTTGCCAAGAACACTCCACATAAGGTCCCAAAGATTCAGACACTACTGAATAACAACATCTTGTTTGTACACAGTTCCCATGTTATCTCCCTTCCTCAGATGGTGAACTCCTTCAGAACTGGGCTGTGTTTGACCTTTCTTTGTATCCCTGGTGCTTAGCACAGTGCAGGCACCTAGTAGGCACTTAATGAATGTTTGTTGATTTCACTGACCTAGATAAAGCCCCTTCATCTGACAGATGAAATAAATGAGACAAAGAAAAGTAAAATCACTTGTCCAAGGTCACGCAAGTTGTAACTAGAAGAGCCAGGTTTTAATTCAGGCTTACTCCAAAAACTTTCCACTGTGTCTCAGTACCACCCAAAAGCATCATCACCCTCATTTTCCAGAAAAAGAAACTAAGGCTAAGAAAAATGAAGCGCCCCAAAACAATACAATTTCAAAGTGCCAGTGGTGGGATTTGAATCCGTGTCTTGAAGACTTCCTGAGGTCAGCACTTCTCTTTTAGTCTTCTGCCCCACTCAAGTGCCTGCTCTGTGCCTTCACTGTGCTAAGGACCCTATTCAGCTCTGCTACTCACCAACAGTTCAACCTTGTGCCGAAGATCACTGTGGTTTTCTGAACCTCAGTGTTCCCATCTGTGAAATGAGGGCGTTGAATGAGATGGCCTCTAAAGGGAAATTTGATGCTGTTTGGGATCCATCATTGTATGGAGGAGGAAAGACCCCTGGACTGACTGAGAATCAGCAGGCTTGAAGGGAAGTTCTTGGCACTGCGATTGCCCTCTCTGGACCTCACTTTGCCCATCTGTAAAATGAGGAAGTTACACTTGCTGATCTCTAATGTACCTCCGTCTCCAAAATTTTGTATTTTCTCTATGAAAGGCAGCATAGTGTATGTTGGCAGATGACCTTGGTCAAGTTCCTCAACTTCTGCACACTTGAGGCAACTCTCTTAGGACTGTAAGTTGCAGAGAAGTCTTTCATTACCTGGGAGTTCTCTAGAATTTAAACCAGTGGAATCACAGATCCAGCCCCTAATCCTATCCTATGATTCTATGACTCATAGGTCAGACTGGAATGTGACCCCCTCCCCCTCCATCCTCTACACTACACAACCCCTGCTACACACACACACACACACACACGCGCGCACACACATGCACACACACGCACACACACACACCACGCACAGGCCTCTCTCAAGTTAGTCTCCCCAAAAGAATCACCCTCCCTCTTTCCCTAGAGCTCACCCTCCTCTCTCCACTGGCCATTGCCAACAGGGATTAAAGCGATCAGATCAATTTCTTGGTTTCTTTTCAGAAGGAGAAGAGGAGGAGTAGTAGGGCTGGACAAGAGCGATGGAAACAATTCCAATAATGAGAGGTTGGAGGGAAAGAGGGTGACTCTCCTTCCCATCCCCGCCCAGGCACTACCAAAGCCTTGGGGCAGACAGGCCCACACATGGGTGAGGGCCCTTACCTAACCTGCACGCTGGAAGCCTAAACACCTCAGGCACATGAACAGATCAGGGGAGAGGGGAGAGGGGTGTGACTAAAACACTGGCCAGGACTGAGATCCTAATGGGATCAACTAGCCCATCACTCAGCCTCAGGGCTGCTTTGTCCAGATCTGTCCACTCCACGGCTTTCTCCAGGGTGGAAGAGCCCATTATATACACCTGTGTGACCTTGGACAAGTCCTTTCTCCTCTAGACAGCAGTTTGCTGCTTTATAAAAGGAGGGGGTTGAATTAAAGAATCTTTAAGGTCCTTTGAGCTCCAAATGCTCTAGCAACACCACTGTACCAAAAGACTTGCCATTCCGGGTGATCACTTCTCAGGATCTAGCCACAGTTCATCCTGCTCTGATTTCTGCCCCATTTCCCTTTGGATGGATGGGGAGGTGACAACAAATAGGTTGGCACTGAGGAGATGACTAGGGGCAGACCCTGCAGGGCAAGCGTGTATGTGCTTGTGTGTATGTGTGTGTGTGTGTGTGTGTGTGTGTGTGTGTGTGTGTGTGTGTGTGTGTGTGTGAAAGAGAGAGAGAGACAGAGACAGAGAGAGAGAAAGAGAAAGAGAGAAAGGCATATACTGTTCAGTATATTTTGAGACCAATCCCTCTCCCAGCCCTTGTCCCTCACTGCTCTAGTTGAATGTCTTCAGGCAGGCTAAGGCAGAACCAAGGCAGTGATCCAAAAAGACCACAGCCAGGCCGGATACAATCACACAAGAAGCTTTTTCTCTCCTCTTCCTGCCCCCCAAACCTCTTCCTTCTAATTCTCTCCTCCCTCCTTCCCTCCCAGGGCTGATTAAAGGACACGCCAGTGGGTAAACACAGCACCCACCATTTCCTGAAACATGGGCAGGCGGCTGCTGTGGGCAGGATAGTGGTTAGATGCTGGGGGACAGGGAGCCCCTGGGGCCTAAAAAGGTCCCCACTTCCCAGACTTGGAAGAAAAACTGAGAGATGGGACACCCCACCCCACCCCCCCCACCCCCCCCCCCCGCTTTTCCTCCAGATCTGGAAGGGAGAGAGGAGGAGGGGGAAGGGAGCTGAGGGAACAGGCCCAACTCAGGTGATACAGGGAGAAATGGGATAAGGATCTAATGGTCTGGGTAGAGAATCAACCAAGCAAGGCCACCCAAGACCAGGGCAAGGTGTAAAGACACTTCAGAGTTATAGGCGATGTGTTGTTGCAGAAAGAGTGCCCAACTCTGAGGCAGAAGCCCTGAGTTCATGTTCTGACTCTGAAACACATTAGCTATGACCTTGGACAAGTTATTTAACCTCTCTGGGGTCTCTTCCTTATCTCTAAAAGGGATAGTTCTTGAACCCCCTGTCTCACAGGGCTGTTATGAGGAAACCACCCGTTAACTTTAAAGAAATTGGAGTTGTTATTATTATCCCATGAGCTAGGAGAAGCCTAACAAATAAAATCCACAAAGCCAAGTTCTTTTCCTAAGCCCCTCCTCCACAAAGAAGCATACCTACCTGTCCAGCTGTGTATCCCCAGGGAAGTTCACTACCTCTCTGTTCATGTTTCCTCACCCCAACTCAACATTGTTGAGGAAGATGAAAGTAGTAAATTGTCACTAAAATGGGGAAGGGGGCTCAGATACTAGTAACATTTCTAACGTTGTGAGGATGGTGGGGAGACAAAAACTAAAAAGGAAAAAACGGAGAAAGCAAGCAAAAGAGGGCCTCTTGAACCCCACCACCCATGGCAAGGGACACCCTGGATAGGGCCAAGTCAGGGAGGTGGGGAGAGAGGGGGTCGGCTTCCCCTCTTAGAGAAACCACCCAGGATCCATGACAGACTTGGTTGCCAATCCCTTACTGTCCTAGTTCGGGCAGGGCAGGGCAAAAGCAAAAGCCTTTCTACCGTGGGGCTGCCCAGGGGAGCTGGGCCCCAGGCTCCTATGACCCCCTGACTCAGCAAAGTGCCTACAGCTGAGGTTGACCCAGCAAAGCCCCCACAGCCTACTTGCTGTGCCCCAGGAGAGTAAAACAGAGGATCTGGTCCCTTGCATCCAGGGGAAGTCTGGGGGAGGACAAGAGTTCCCCCCTCCCAACCCTTCCCCTCAAAGCCAGACTACATAGTCTCTGCAAACCTGAGATCCCCTGCCCAGAAATGGGGGTGGGGTTGGAGTGGGGGCACCGCCCCCCTTTGCTGAGGCAGTGCCCCGGAAGTCCTGAGAGGGGCTTCTTGGCTCTGCCCCACCTTTTCTACCAACCATTCTGAGTACACCCCCCGCTCCGCGGCCCAGGTCACCCTCACCGCTCCGTGGGCACTGCCCGACGGCTCTGGAAACGGTGCGCCTCCTTCCCCTTAAGCCCCCCCGCCGGCGGCGGCCCAGCGCTGCCCAGCCCTGCCCAGCTCAGGTGAGCGGAGCGGCAGCCTGCCTTACCTCTGCCCTTGCCTCTGCCCTTCCTGGCCTTTTCCTCGGACTTCTTGCCCTTGGGGGGCGGCTCGGCGCCCTCCCCACCCGGCGGCCCCTTCTTCTTTCTCCGCTTGCCCCGCAGCCAGCTGAAGGCGCGGCGCAGGCCACCCCGGGACTTCTTCTTGCGGGGGACACCGGCCTGGCCCTGGCCCTGACCCTGGCCCTGGCCGTTCGGCTCCTCGGCCGCAGGTGCGGCGGAGGCAGCGCGGGCCGCCATGGGCCGCGTGCGGGGCGGCCGGGCAGCCTCAGGCCCCCGGGGGCGGCGCGGTGCCCATGCGGGGCTGGACGCCGAGGTTCCCTCCCTGGGCAGCGGGCACCGCCGCGCGAAGGAAGAGCAAGGAGCCCAGGAAAAGTTTGAGCGGCTCCCTGGGGCCGAGCGGAGCGGGGCAGGAGGGGCCGGCGGGGCTGGGCTGGGCTGGGTTGGGCTAGGCTGGGGCGGAGAGAAGCACCGAGAGAAGGGAGAGGCGGGCCGGGAGGTGGGGAACGGGAGAGAGCGCCCTGACTCCCCACCCGCTCCCCGCTCTCCGCACCCCCCTCCTCTCTGCTCTGCCCGCCCGGCCCGGCCCGGCTCGGCCCGGCCCTGCCCCTCTCCCCGCCCTCCCGGACCCGCAGAGGGGAGCGCACCGCTCCGCGCCTCCCCCTCGCTTGGGCGTTGGGGGTGGGGTAAGGGAGGCCAGGTAACTGGGACTCTTGGACAGACCGCCTGCTAGAAAGGCGAAGTCTGTGCCCTGTCCCGAGATCGGGTCTGGGGACTATCGCCCCGGAGCCCTTGGACTTCAGGCTAGACTCTCAGGAAAGGGGAAGGAAGTATTCTGGTATCCCATAGGGGAAGGAAGCAAAGTATCCGGGTTGCCATCTCAGACCGTGCCAGGGTATGCCAAGTAAGGTTCGATGCCGGGAAAAGGGGGGCGCGGGGGCAGCGTGGTCCGGGGTTCTCTTCGAGAAAGGAAGAGGTATATTCGAGGGAGGGGTCTATCCGATGAAGAGACAAGTATTGAAGGGTCTCTCCGAGGAAAAACGGTCGGAACTTTAGCTGACCCACTAAACAGAGCGTTGAGGTGTTTCGGAGTTCTCCTCGAGAAGGGGAGGATTGTATTCCAGGGTCCTAAACGGGAAACTGGAATGAGGAGTACTCGGGATTTTCGGGAACAATCCTAAAATAAACTGAGGATCCCCTCGACCGGGAAGTAAACTCTGGGGTTCTGTCTAGGGAATGAGAAAATGGATTTGTCAGCGTCTGCCTAGTTTAGGCATGGGTGAGACTAGCCCGAGATCCCGCAGAGACCCTCGGTAGGAAAAGACTCTCAGAATGATAAACAGCTATATTAGTCACAGTGTAAAGGTATTAAAGGGATATTGTTTCTCTTATATTCCCTTTTCTCATTCCCCCCCACTTTCTATCCATCCTGCTCCCACACACATGCACATATACCTCCAACCCCACCACTGCCCTTATTTGTTCCGAGGGGAGTGATCTTGCCTTCCTCTCCCTCCACCCCCGAAGCCCCAGGATGGGACTAGGTCTTAGGATTCCTGGAATTCTTCCTCTAAATAAGTTTCTAAACCTCAGTTTCTTTTTGGTTGGACTGTGATGCCCCAGGGCACCTCAATTAGTCCACGTGGCCCCTACAATAGTCTAACCACCACTCTTAGCCTAGTTAATTACTGCTTACTAAGTGCTTTGAGATCCTCGGAGGAAAAAGTCAAAAAGAATGACTTGGGAAGAAGGAAAGGGAGAAACAGTTTTATTCCTAGAACCCCAAAAACACCATGGGCCAATCTGAGGCATGTGACCTCCTTCGGGTCCTTTCCCAGTGCTGGGGGAGGGGGCCGGATGTCTAAACCCATGTATACTCTGCCTCTAGATCAAGCCAGATCAAGCCAAATCCTCTTCCAGAAGACAGCTCTACCTTCCTAGGATATGAGTACTATAGGAATTGGGCAGACAGGCGGTATGGTCCAGTAGAAAGAGATTTTGAGAGCCAGGAGCCTGGGTTCTAGTTTCCTGGTTTTATGACCTTGGTTAAGTCCCTTATTTATTTATGATAGTAAAGAAGAGAAAACTGTCCTGAGAGTCTGAAAGACCTGGTTTCAAGTCCCAACTCAGACCTTGGGTAAGGCATTTATATTCTGAGTACAGTAGACGAGTCTCTAGGATTATAAATCACTGAGCAAATCCATATTGACAGAGGGACTTTCCTAAATAATTCCATATATATGATCATTTCCTATACCTATGAAATCACAGGTCCTGTCATAATCATGGTCAGTATCATCATCATAACACCCAATATGTACTTCATGACAGAATTAATTTACAAAGGACTATATTGAAATGAAGAGAGGTACATCACAGTTACAGAATCAGAAGGATCCTGAGGGCCCATCTAGTCTACCCCGTACCTGAAAGCAAACCCTGGCTATGGTATATTCCACAGGGGATCATTTAGCCTCTCTGCCTTTAGTGAAGGATCACTCACTATCTGCCCAGACAGCCATTCCACCTTTGGATAACTTGACTATTTATTAGAAAGTTGTTCCCAACATCGAGCCTAAATTTTCCTGTTTGTAATTTGCATCCAGTCATTGTCCGTATCAGTAGGCTGGCCAATAGGCAATGAAGTCTTAGGTTATGGCAAGTGATGAAACAAAGACAAATAGTGAGTAGTGCGTCTGGTGCATCCCCCTTCTGAGTCTGCCATGATAGTGGGGATGGCCAGCAAGATGGCAGAAAGTACTAAGAATCAGAGTTTTTCAACATCTGTAAACATTTTTTTAGCTATTGGTACTCTAAATGTGAGCTTTTGTCCAATGACCAGTGAGCTGATACTCTACCAAGGGAACTGAACCATGTCAGAAAAAGAGGTGAGCAGGTCATGTTTGGAGTTTAAGGGATGACAAACGGACTGGCAGAATACTACACTAATAAAAGTCCTAGACGAGGGCATCCAGTAAGTACATGGAGTGAATCCATTACTGGAAGGTTTATGGCAGAACACAGAAAACAGGATGCACCGGATAGAGGGTGTGGCTCCATTTCACTCTTCACAGCTGGGAGAAGGAGCTCCATTAATGCTTCAGGCCTTCCATGGATCTCTAGTCTCAATGAAGTATGATGTAATAACAAATTTGAATTGCTGCTGTGTTTTCCTCACAGATCTTATGTAGGGCTTATTATCCCCATTTCAGAGAAGAGAAAACTAAAACCTAAAGAAAGGAAGTGACTTGCCCTAGGTCACTAAGCTAGTCCCAGGGCTTCTTAACCTCCATCCTGTGTTCTGTCTTCTGCACCACACCATCCCTACATAATCTGCTTGCTCCCCTCCCCCAAATCTTTTGGCCACAAAAGGCTTGGGCAAGTCAGGATGGGGGTGGACACCTACCTGCCTGACCACCACCAACTTCCTCTGTCCCTCCAGTGAATTTGATAACTTATCAAACAGCCATTAGCCTTTCTGAAGCACCATATCTGGTTAATATCTATCACTCCCTGGACCCCCATTCAGAAAGGGAGACATTTTTCTGTCTCTTTTTGATGTCTTTATTAATGCTTTTTCTTGTCACTGACACTTCAAAATGACCCCACATAGAACTCTTTCCTTGTGACAATTAAACTTAGTCAAGCAAACCAGATCCACACAACAGCCATGTCTGGAAATACATGCCTAGTTCTGCACCTATTGCTCAACCACCTCTCTTTCTCGAAGAAGCTGGAGACATTTTTCATCATCAAGTCCTCTGGAGCTATGATTGACTGCTTTAATAAGAATTTAAAAGTTTTCTTTTAAAAAAATATTTATTGGTATCTTTCGCTTTTTCATCATCCGTATTTCCCAGTCCATCTCCCAGAGAATAGTCTTTTATAACAAAGAATCTAAGTTTGGGAGGGAAGGAGGGAGCTGAAGATAGAGAACAGTTCATCAAAACTAACCAAGTCTGAAAAAGCTTGAAAACATATACAGTATTCCACACCCATAATCCTCCACTTCTACAAAGGAGAGTGGGGAAAATGACAGAACTCTTCTTTAAGGACAAGGAATTGTTCGATCAGTTTCAAGTGTTTTGTTTTCATGATTGTCCCTTCCATTTACATTATTGTAGTCATGCATGCAGTTTTCCTGGTTCTACTTACTTTCTTTTGCATCAGTTCGTAGAAGTCTTCCTGGGGATCTCTGTGTTTGTGACATTCATAATTTCTTGTGCTCGGGTACCACAACATGTTTAATTATTCCCAGCTCAATGGGCATCTCCAGAGCCTTCACATTTTGATATCCTTTACATCGTTGTGGACATTGCATAAATTGTCCTAGGTGGAGATAGTTTTAGCTTCATTGCAGATACTGAATACAAATACAGAGACCTGTATTTATTCCGTGTGAAATGGAGTTACTCAGCCTGACTCCAGTAAGGACCAAGTGAAAGGGTTTTGTAGTAACTTAAGGTTTATTCCTCATTGACTTAATTGTGTCTTTGACACCTTTCCTTCCTTTCTCTCTCCCAACTCACTCCCTCCCCCCAAAATGTAAGGCCCTCAAGGGGAGAGATTATTGGTGGGCCCACTGGATCTTTGTTGTCCCTGCAATTAGCAGAGTGTCCCCAGCACTTGACTATAGGCACTGGATCTGTCCTTTCCTTGGTATATGGAATCCTAGGTGAGAGAACTCCCTCTGCCAAAGGAAGTTGGGCTCGTCTCTGTAATTTGCAAGTTTAGAGAGTTCCCTAGAACACTGAATGGTTCAGTGACTTGCCCAAGGTCACACAACTTGTCAGGGGCAAGATATGAACCCAGCTCTTCTTGGCCTGAAGGTCAGTTCTCTAGCCCTGCTGTCTCTGTTTAATAAATGCTTGTTGACAAATAGATCACCTGTTATTATCCTTGTATGGGATATGCATGAGGCATTCCTCACCACAGCTTCAGGAAACCCTTTGTCTGAGGCACAGCTGTGTTTCCTTTCCCATCCCCCATTGGGGGACTCCCTGAGGGCAGAGCCTTATTTCTTTATCCCACCAGGAGCCAGCTCCCTGAAGGCAGGGCTTTCTCCAAAAACCAGGGTGGAAGATTTCCCTGGGAGCATGCCCTTGTCTCCCCTCATGTTGGGGCTCCCCTAGAACAAAGCTGTCTCCCCCTCAGACCCAGAGGCTTTTTGTGGGCTCACTGACCTTGCCTGTCCTCTCTAATCAGGAGCCAGGAGAGGCTGATTTGGCAGCCTTGGCAGGCAGAGAGGCCCGGATGGACAGAATGGGCTGTTGGGCGCCTGGCTCCAGCTTCCCGGGATTAATGATTACTGAGATCCATTTCAGTGCCACTGGAGAAGGCAAGAACACCAGCGCAAGATCGAGAACTCCCTTCCCTCTCTCCCTCCCAGTGGAGCCCAAAGTCCAACCTGGGGTTTAGGCAGCTAACTGACCTGACTGGAGAGAAAAATCAACAGACACCAGAAGTTCAGCCTTTCTTGATCCCCAGCCCCCTCCATCAGAGAGAGAGACAGAAAGAGAGAGAGGAAATGAGGCCTGGGGATCCTTTCCCATATCCTGATGATTCAGAAAGGTTGCAGAGCCAGGTGGTTTGTCAGGAAGCTAGCAGGGATAAAGTCGGGTCTGGACTAGGAGACGAAGGAGGGAACGGTGACCATGGAGCAGCCAAATCCCATCAGCATCCCACCCTACCCCCCAGAGAGAGCATGTGTGTCTCTGCTTCTGGAAAACTAAACTCCACTCCTTTGCTTACTAGTTGTGAGACTTTGAGCAAGCCCTTAAACCTAAAAGTTTCCTTTTCTATAAAATAAAGGGCAGTCTTTTGTCTTCTGTGAAGTCTTGAGATGGTGGAACAAAAAGAAGAGATCCCACTTACTCCACCATTTGAAACAGGAGACCATATGCAAAGGAGTTCACTTGCTGATAAAAAAACACTAGACTTAGGATGTTTTGGTTGACATTCAGAGCTAACTTAGCTCTCATACCTTTTTGGTTTTCTTACACCTTGTACTCTCCAGTCCAGTGACACTGGCCTCCTGGCTGTTCCACAAACAAGACCCTCCCCATCTCTCAGCTCTGAGCATCTTCTCTGGCTGTCCTCCATTTCTAGAAAGCACTCCCTCCTCATCTTTACCTCCTTTTAGGCTTCTTTTAGGTTCCAACTAAAATCCCATCTTCTATAGGAATCCTACCCAGTCCCTCTTAACTCTAGTGCCTTCCCTCTTTTAATTATTTCCTATCTACCCTGTATATTTATAACACATTGTTTACTTGAACCTGGGTTCAAATTCTCACTTTGACATTTACTAACTCTATGACCTTGCACAAGTCTCTTCCCTTTAGATGATTTCTAATATTCCTGTGAACCCAAGGTCTAGGGACCGTCTCTCCCAAGCTACTCTCCCACTCTCAGGCCCTTCCCAGTGGAAGGAAAGAAGGAAGGAAGGATTTAAGTGCTACTACATTTCAGGGATTATGCTAAGCTCTTTACAAATATTTTATCCTCCCAACAACACTGGGAGGTAGGGACTATTTACTCCACCTCCATTTTATAGTTGAGGAAACTGAGGCAGACAAAGGTTAAATGTCTTGACCAGGTTCAGAGAAAGAGAGAAGAAATGAGACTTGGGAATCCTTGCCCATATCCTAATGTCTCTGAGATGGTAGGCCAAGTGGTTGTCAGAAAGCTAACAGGGACAAAGCAAGGTCTGGACAGGGCTGTTGGCAGAGGAAGAAGGGAAGAGGGAGACCAAATTTGAAGTCAGGTCTTGCTAACTCCAGGCCCGGCAGTCTATCTACTGTACCACCCAGCTGCCTGGCCATGTAAAAAGAATGGGATTTTGAGCCAATAGACGTAGCTTCAAACCTCAGGTCTACTCCTTAAGCCTAACCATATCCCCATTTTACATAAAAGGGAACTGAGGCCCAGAAAAGGGAAGGGACTTGTGCAAGGTGTCTTTGGCACTGTCTTTGGTACCTGGGGACCTTAGGTAAGTGACTTAACTTCAGTTAAGGACCTCAGTTTCTTCATCTGTAAGATGAGGGGTCTGGACTAAATGACACCTAAGTCCCTTTCTAGCTCTAAATTTCTGGTCTTATGAACCTTCACCAGGACATAATCTGAGGCTCTCCTGGGTGTGAGGGTCCTCCAACCTTACCCAGAAGATCATAATTGGTGTTATCTCCCCATTTTTATACATCAAAGCCTCAGAGAGGGCAAGAAACTGACCAAAAGTCATACAACCTAGAAGACCTGTAGGGTCTTGGCCTCCTGCCTCCAACTAAAGGTCTTGGCCTCCTGCCTCCAACTAAATTTTCTAGGGCTTCTTCCTTGCTTTTGCGGGGGAGAGTGGAGGTCCAGAAGGCAGGAAGGAAAGAGGGATCCTCTGTCCAAGGAACTTAAATGAATCAGTGCTTTGATGACCTCGAGCAAAGAAGATCCTTGCTTTGGTGGATCTCTCATTGAAAGGTAGGGGCACGGTCCAGGTCCTCCCCATGAGAGTCAACCTGCTGCAGTAGAAATAGCATTGAAGTCAGACCCAGGAAATCTGGATTCCAATCCTGGCTTTGCCACTTACCAACTGTGAGCCCTTGGACAAGTCCCTTCCCTTTTCTGGGCTTCAGTTCCCTTTTATAGAAAATGGGGATATGGTTAGGGTTAGGGAGTAGATCTGTGATTTCACTGATAGAAATTGCCAATGAGGAATTTTTTCAATGCAGGTCTGTCATCTCTTCAACTTAAAAGTCTTAGGAAGTTGCCTAGAGCACACTGAAGGTGTTTAATAAATGCTTGTTTACTTCTTCCTTGGAGTCATACAAGCATGTAGTCAGAGACAGGACTTGAACCTGGGTCTTCTTGGCTTGGAGACCAGCTTTCTATTCACTACTTTGGTAATGATATTTTTAAAATAAGTTTTATTGATGCTTTGGGTTTTTACCTCAGTCACTTTTGAAAATAGCTCTTTAATACTCTTCAAAATTTTTTTGGAGGCAATCAGGGTTAAATGACTTACCCAGGGTCATACAACTAGAAGTTATTGAGGTCACTTTTGAACACAGGTCCTCCTGACTTCCAGGCCTATGCTCTATCCATTGTGCCATCTAGCTATTCCAATTGCCTTCAAATTTAACTTCCTTTGTAACAAAGCAAAAAAAACTGATACAGTTACAATGTATACCCGGTTCTGCTTCCATAATCTTCTGCCTCTATAGAGAGAGGAGGGAAGTATGTTTCATTATTTCTTCCTCAAATCATTAACTAAAATGGGGATAAACTGCACTGCCTCCATCCCAGGACTGCTGTGAGGAAAGAAACTGGATGGAATTAGGAGCCACTATAATTCCCACAATTTGCAAAACAGAGTTCAAAATGGAGAAATTCTTCTATTGGATCTATGCACACGTACCCCAATTCCTTCTTCCATACCTGGATTACTAGGGAAGAGGGTGGGGATGGCTCATCCCTGGTCTTTGTAAAACAGCTGGGTTTTCTTGAAGAGAACCTTTCATCCTGTCTGTTTGGGTCCTCACATCAGCCCTGAGAGGTAGGCAGAGCAGTTGGTTATCTCCCTTTTTCAGACATGGACACTGGATTTAAGGGACCTATCAGGTTACACAGTGGCTACGTGACAGAGCTACAGCACGAAGAGTAACCCAGATCTGGGGTCCCAGGTCAGAGTTCTTTCCAGAAAAAGACAGAGGAAGAAATTTTAAATGATTTCACTGGAGTAAGATAGTTATGCATGTTTACATTAGAACTTTCAGTTAGGTTTACAAAGTGCTTTTCTCAAAAGAGAAATGCAGGGGCAACAAGGTGGCACAGTGCATAGAGCATCAGCCCAGGAGTCAGGAGGACCTGAGTTCAAATCTGGCCTGGGACACTTACTAGGTTTGTGACCCTGGGCAAGTCACTTAACATCGATTACCTCCAAAAAAAAAAATTACAGAAAAGCTATAGAGTGGAGACAGAGACCAGGAATACCTGGAATCAACTGCTGCTTCTTATACATATAGACAGTGTGATCCTGAGGGGAGGGGGTCTCTTAACCTCTCAACTCTGTCAAAGACAGGGTGGCCTTGGTAGAGAGAGTGAATCTAAAGGTCCTGTGTCCTATTCCCTATCCTATCTGTCTTCACAACAACCCTGCAGCATTGGTGGTATTATTGCCATCACATGAGAAAGAAAGAGTACACTTGGTTCAGCTCTAATACTGACTAGCTGTGACAACTCCAGCAAGTCACTTCTCACCTCTCTGAGACTCAGTCTTCTCATCAGGAAAGTAGGGATGATAATGAACTGCTATTCTCATTATGATGTCAACTTCAAGAACAGTGCTCATTCCATGACTCTGAACTGCGGGAGAGGCAGTATGAGCAAGTCGCTTAACTTCTCTGTGCCTCAGTTTCCTCATCTGTAAAATAAAACAGACTAGAGAGCCTCTAATACTTCATTTCACTTCTAAGTCTATGATCTTATGCTAAAGACTCTCCTTTGGGCAGACTGTATGGCATGTATAGGTATGTCGTGTGTGCACTGTGTGTTGAGTGCATGGTGGGGGGGGGGGACAAGCTGGGCAGCTTCATCAGCCTCCAACTCCCTACAGGGACAATGGCCCAAAGATGCTCCTAGATTCCTAGTGAGGGGGTCTTGATGATACTACCCTTGCCTTCGGACTAGTCTTGCTCTCTGTCAGGAGACAGTTCACCACTCAGACATCCTTACCCTTTGGGTACTGTTCCCAACCAGACCAAATCCCTCTTCCCCCACACCTAGACTGTCATCCCAGAATCCCTGACCTGGGAGAGACCTGAGAGGATGTCTAATTTAACCTATACTGAACATCCTTGCCAAATGACCAGCCAGCTTCTGCTTGAAAACTTCCCCTGATGGGAAGCTCATCACTGCTTGAGGCAATCCATTTCACCTTTGAATAATTCTAATTGCTAGCAAATCTCCTCTTAAATGGAGCCTAAATCGGCTTCTTTTGAACTTTTCCCTCACTGTTACTCCTTTTGCCTTCTGGAACCAAGCAGAGCAAATCTAATCTCTTTTCCACATGACAGCCCTTGAGATATGTGAAGGCAGTGATATTTTCCTTCCCTATCTAATGTCCTCAGCTCAAGTGGACAGAGACTTTGTGTGATCAGGGAAAGCCCTAACACTAATTCAAATAGACTTCTAGTCAGGAAGTCTCTGTGGGACCTCAGACCTTGGAGCCCTTCAAGGCTTAGAAAGACCCCTGGGGTATGCTTGGGGTTAGGAGCTGGCTGGGGTGACCTTCTAGCTTATGGTACCACCAGGGAAGGCGTTGTGTGCTCAGGGTTGTTGGGTGGGGCTGGTCCCCTGCAATGAGTGTTTGCAAACACCCACTTTACTGGCCCTTGGCACTGTAGCTGGCACAATGCCCAGTGTTCTAAGTTAGAAGGAAAACGCCCATACTCAAGTGGTGCTGTTTCCTCTACCATCCAGAAGGCTGTCAGAGTTCAGATCTAGGGACTTCAGCATAAGGAACTCCTACACAGAACAAAGGATGAAACTTAGGGTCACCCAAAGGAGTCCCAGGTACTGCATGATTTATAGAAGCAGAAGGTCCTACAGAGAAACAAGAGACCTAGACAGATGTGGTGTGGTGTAGTAGAAAAGATACTGTGCTTGAAGGTAGGAGCCCTGGGTGTAAGCCAGCATCTGCTCTTATCAAGTCACTTCACCTTCATAAACCTCAGTTTCCTTACCTATAAAATGGGGATAATAACACTTAGACATCCTACTTTCAGGCACTGATGTGAGGGATGAACTTTGTAAGCCTAAGGGCTATAGGAAAGTGAGTTATTTTGGAAGCTCAGGGGTGGACTGTGGGGAGAAGCTCCTTTTACCAAAGCAGATCCACACTTGTTCTGCTGTGGATCATCTCAGAAAATTGCCTCGAGGCACCAGGAAGCTTGACTTGGCCAGGATGTCACATCTAGGACCTAGCTCTTTCACTACATGTCACTGTTAGTATAGCGATTATTTATACACAAGAACACACACAAAGAATCCTGGAATGTTTGAGCTAGAAAAGACAATTGGGCACTAGGAGCCAGGGCAAGCTTCCTGACTATAAGGCCTGTTTGTCTTGTGTCTTTGTATCCCATGCTTAACAAAAGCTCGTTGATGAACTGGCCTTGGAGATCATCTAGTTTAATGAAGAAACAAGAAAGGAGAAGAGTCTTGCCTGGTAGTGACCTTGGATGGAGGCAGCTAAGTTACTCAATGGATAGAGCAGTGGACCTGGAATCAGGAAGACCTGAGTTAAAATCTGGACTCAGATACTAGCTGTGTGACCCTGGGCCAGTCACTTAACCTCTTGGCCTTAATCCACTAGAGCAGGAAATGGCAAACCACTCCAATATCCTTGCCAAGAAAACTCCATGGCCAATATGGTCCATGGGGTCACAAAAAGTTGGACACGACTGAACACGCACCAGTCTCAGGCACTTTCTAACTGTGTGACCTTGGGTAAGTCACCTAACTCCTGTTTGCCTCAGTTTCCTCACCTATAAAATGGAGATAATATTAGTACCTACCTCCCTGGTTGTTGTGAGGATCAAATGAGATAATTGTAAAGCACTCAGCCCAGTGCTTGGCACATAGTAAGCCCTATAGAAATGTTAGCTGTTGTTATTATGTGCCAGATGCTGTACTCAGAGCTTGGGATACAAGGATAAAAACCAAATAGTCCCTGTCCCAGGAGAGGGGTGCAGGGAATGGGGAGGAAGGGAATGCAACCTGACCACGGACAAGTCCAACATTAGAAAGAAAGCAAGCATTATCAAGTGGGAAGATCAGAGGAGGCTCCCAGGAGGAAAGGGCCCCTGAGCCAGGCCTTGCAGGAAGTCCCATTTTCTAAGATGCAAAGGTGAGGCATAGGGGGCAAAGTCCTGGGGCAAGAGAAGGAATGTTGAGTTCATGGAACAACTAGCAGCGGGTTTGGCTAGAATGTACAGAGCCTCTTAAAAGGAATAAGGATAGAGACTGGCCCAGTGATTTCAGTGGTATAGGGAACTCCCAAATAAGGAAATTCCTTCTAGCCATGCAGATAGGCACCCTCTCTCCAATTTACAATCCTAAAGAAGAGTATTTAAATGACAATCAGGAAGACCCAGCTTGACTCTGACACATCCGGTCAATTCTACTCTGGGATAATGTCTTAACCTTCCAGTGCCCTCAAACAATTCTTTAGACCAGCTTTCCATCATCTACACCTGGCTGTCTTTCTTGTTAAGGGGGAAAATGTGAAATTAGTCTTCAAAAATAAGGTGGAGCCCTATTGTGGCTGTAGATGCAGGCTGAGGAGTTAGTATTTTATCTTATAGGCAATTGGGAGTCATTGAAGATTTTGGGGAAGGGAAGTGACCTGTTTAGTCCTGTCATTTCAACCAGTGCATTAGGAAGATGACTTGGACATCTGTAAGAGGAAGAATTAAAGAGAAGAGAGACTGGAAATAGAGAGGATACCACTTGGGAAACTGTTGTAGGGGTCCAGTAGAAGGTGAGATCCTATGTGAGTTAAGAGAAGAGGATGGCTGTGGAAGATGCTGTGGAAGCAGAAACAGTAGATAGGAACTGTCAACTCTTTGGATATGGGGGTGGGGGTGATTTAAGCATTAATTAAGCACCTACTATGTGCCAGGCACTGTTCTAGGTACTTTACAAATATTATTTCATTTCATCTTTATAAGAGGTAGGTGCTATTATTATTCCCATTTTATAGTTGAGAAAATTGAGGCAGGGAGAGGTTAAGTAAACTTGCACAGGATCACACAGCTAGGAAGTGTCGATGGCTAGATTTGAATCAAGGTCTTCCTGACTCCAGGTTCAGGGCTGTATTCACTGAACCATGTAGCTGCTTTGAGAAAGAGAGGAGAAAAGGATGAATCAGAGGTCATGAACCTACGTGACTAGAAGGCTGTGGTGCTCTCAATAAGACTGGGGAGCTTTGAAGGAAGGATCTAGGGCTTTCCATTATTCTCCTTGTGCTTCCCACACCCATATGCAGAGACACAGCTAAAGTTGGCTCTAGGCAAAGACTCTGCTGTTGCTCCATGCTGTGACATGAAGGGTGCTGCCCTACCCAAATCTTTCCCACCAGCCTGCTAGGTGCCAGAAATTCCACCATTAGAGTCATTCTTTCTGGCTAAGGCAGTGTTTCCAGAAGGTCCTGGTCAGAATGCAAATATTTTACCTCGGAAGATGAGTACTAAACCTCATTATCACATTTGCACAAATTTGTAGTGACTCAGAAACCCTCTTGGGTTCTGTGTCATCTGGAGAAGGCCAGCACAAATCTCAACAGAGACAGTTTGGGGAAAAGCATTATGGTACAGCCTCTGAGCTCCCCATCCTTCCCACCATCCATCCTTGCTTACTTCTCTCCCTCCATCCCTCCCTTTTTCTCCAAGACTGGGAGAATGGAGATGGTTGTGATGATAAACCAGTCTTCCCCAACATCTCTACCCCTTATTCCTCACCGCTATCCCCATCGAATTTCTTTTTCTTTAAATCACTTTATTTCATTTATTTAGTACCTACTTTGTACCAGGCCCTGTTTGGTGCTGGGAATACAAAGTAAAAATACATAACATTCCTTGCCCTCAAGGAATTCACATTCTGTACCCCAGTTCAATTTCAATGGACCCACAGAAATCTACTGGACATTCAAATGGAGATTCCAACAGACTATTGTAAAATGTGAGACAGGAGAGATGGGGGAGGGAAGTCTGTAGATCTAGAAGCCATCCTGGATAGAGGTGAACATCAAAGCCATGGAAATGGATGAGATCCCCAAGGGAGTAACTATATAGAAAAAAAAAAAAGCCTAGGACATGACCTTAGGAGACACCTATACTTAGGCCCCTAGGGGGAGAGGAATATGAAGCACTAGAGAAGAAGAATGAGGAGGAAGCAGCAGTATCATGGAAGCCAAAGGAGAAAGTATCCAGAAGCTATAGGTTGACGGTCCACAGTGTCAAAGACGGGACAGAAGATAAGGTCTGAGACAAAACCATTGGATGAAGCCATTAGAAGGTAATGAGTGACCCTGAAGAGAGCAGATTCCATAGAGTAGGGGGCCCCCAAGCTTCATTAGAAGGAAGAATTTGTGGAAGGTGAGATAGCGAACAGAGACACTTCAAGGATTTGACTAGTGAAAAGGGAACCAGGGTCACAGGATCAGAGCTCTAGAAGTGGAAGGAACTCTAAGACCCTTGAGGCCAAACCTCTCATTTAACAGAGGAAGAACTTGTGTTCAAGTGACTTGCTTGAGATCATCTAAGAAGCAATGGTCAGATGCAGGATTTCAACCTAGGTCCTCCTACTCAAAGTAGGGGAAGGGGATATGTCAAGGGAAGTATCTTTATGGATAATGGGTAGATTTATCTAACAGACCATTGGAAACATGGATTCTGGTGAATTCAGGTTCAAATAACAGTTACTCTTGATTCCAAAGACTAAGGATACTTGCCTTTTAATAGAGAACCAGTACATATGATGTCAGGCATGGCTAACTTGCCTGTTCTTAACTTGTTTTCTTTGGAAACAAAGGCTTGGAGAGCGGGGTGCTATTGGGAAATGATAACGATGTTTCAAAGAAAACCAGAAAAATAACAATGAATAAAACATTTTCCCAGTGTGGGCACTGGGGAGAAATCAGAGCTAGAGATGATTTAGGAGTCTAATGCACAAAAGTGCCACTGAAGTCATGGAAATGAATAAGATTGCCTGGGGAGAAATTAGAGAGAACCCAGGGCAGAGCTATGGAGAACAGGAGGATTGGAGCCAGGGAAGGAGACCCAGGAGGTCTGAAATCTCATCACCCCTTGTCCAGCTGGAGGGGAAAGACAGTTTCCATTCAGGAAAATGCTGAGTCACCCAGCTATGATTCTGGTCTCAGATTTTGATATCCAAACTGGAGGAAGGGCAGGAAGGAAGAAAGCACCTCCTTCCCATGCCCTCTTCTGGGTTCAGTCCTCAACACGCAGCATTCCCACCTCTGTTCAGACCCAGACCTGGGAGAGATCCCAAGAGTTCATCCCATCCAGTTCCCACCCCTTGGCAATTTGCCCAGTCAGATATTTGTGGATATGCAGAGCAAAGAATGCATGAAGGGAAGAGGGGAGATAGGCCTTGAAGACAGTGATAGGGAGAGAGTTTGGGCTGCCACCTGGGAGGCCTATCTCACTTTGCCTCCCATATTGCCTAGAAGAGCAGGCTTCTCTCCCCCTTCCCACTGCCTAAAGGCCAGAGCTGCCCCAGCCTCTCCCCCTCTACTCATTCTTCAGTTCCTTTGATCCTTTCCTCCCACTAACCGCAAGGACCCCAAGGCCAAGACAACAGAAACTGATCTCCCCCTGGGTCACTGCTGCTGAGCATAGTCCCACTATTGTCCCCAGAAAGAAGTGTACAGAACCTTGGGAGGTAGAAGGCAGGAGCTGATGACTTCCCTTGGTGCTTTCTCTAAGTATATTGTGCCTTCCTGAAGGAAACCTCCAGCCTCCTTAGCAGTCTTTTCTTGGTTCTAGACTCAGTGCTGCCATTAAGTGTGTGGCCTTGGGCAAGAACCTTCCCTCCTCTAAGCCTCAGTTTCCCCATATATAAAATGAAGTTTTGAACTAAGTGATTTCCAAAGGTTAAGATGCAATGATTTCAAGACTCTGGAGTTAAAGGACCTGGATTTAAATCCAGTTTCTGAAGTTTACTGACCTTGAGCAAATTCACCTAGCTTCACTAAGCCTCAGTTTCCTCAACTGTAAAATTAGGGCATTGGACTAAATAGACTCACTCTAAGGTCCCTTCTATTTCCAGATCTAGGATCCTATAACACTGTGACACATGCTAGGCTTATAGGATCCAAGTTCAAATCCAGCCTCAGACACTTACTAGCTGTGTGTGATCCTGGGCAAGTCTCTTAACCTCTGTTTGAGTGAGTTTTCTCAACTGTGAAATGAGGATCATAATGGCACTGACCTCACAGGGTTGTTGTGAGGACCAAGTGAGATAATATTTGTAAAATGTGCTCAGCACAGAGCCTGGTACACAGTAGCTATCTCCTCTTTGCAGTCCTTTTTCTTCCCTTTATAGCAGACATGACCCTCTTCCCTCTCTGTACCTTTCCCCTGCCCAAAGGCTCTTGCATGAGCAACTTGTGCTGTAGCAACGTGCCCCAGTCCTCAGCTTGCCCGGCTTAAGCCATTGGGCTGACTGGAACAGCTGGGAGACTAGGCTGAAAAAAAAATGCATGGGATCCAATGTGGGGGGAATAGGAAGAGTTCTCATTTAGGAACTAAGAGATCACTACTTAGTTTGGTCACTTTGGAAAAGTCAGCTAACTTCTGTGGACTTCGGTATTCCCCCATCTTTAAAATTAGGGGATTAGACTAAAAGATCTCTAAGGATCACAGAGTTTAAAATATTTTAAAATTTTAGAAACTCAAATTGATCAAAATTGACTCATTGAAAATTTTGGAACTCCAAATCTTATACAAGTAAATGTTGAAAACTAAAAATAAATTTAAAAAAAAAAACATGGTTGGAAAGGATAATAGAAGCCATTGAGGCAAACCCCTTCATTTTACAGTTGTGAAAACTGAGTTCTAGAGAGGTAAACAGCAACTTGCCCAAGGTCACTCACAGTAAAAGCAGAGTCAAGGTTTGAACCCATGTCCAAATCCAGAGCTCTTTCTGCTATGCCTGTGAAATGGGGGAAAGGTCATTAAGTTCCACATGAAGACCTTTAATTGTGCATCTAAGCCAGGATGTTTGTGATTCAATAATAGATGAGGCACAAAGGAATGGTGCACAGATTTGGTCCTCTGACTAGGAACTGAGCTTCACTCCTGTTTAGGATTATTGGGTTGTATTCCACAGCCTTTCTTGAAGGGCATTGGAGAAAGTGAGGCTGGGGGGGGGGGGGGGGCGCTCAGGGGTCAAGGAGTAAAATGTAGAAGCAGATCCCTGGACCCAGGCTTGGGAAAAGAATCTTCCCTGGCTCCACTAAAAACATTGAGAATTGTTCATATTTCAGAGAAAGGGAGAGGGCTCAGAAAGAGACCACAGGGCTTAGGTAGGGGATGGGTTTTCACTGAGAATATAGATATTCAAAGAGGGAAATGGACATTCAGGGAAGAGATAGGGATGCTATGGGAGAGAGACTCAGTGAGATAGTAAGAGGATCAATGAGGGGAATAATGATTCAGTAAGATAGATGGAGGTTCAGGGAAAGGCACAGAAGCTCCATCTTTCCAACAAATAGGACTGGGTCTGAGGAAGGGTGACAAGTCTCTGTCCCAGGGAAAGATAAGCCAAGGAGTCCTCCTCCACCTGAGTAAGGCACCCTAAGTCTAGTCCTAGAAGGAGGAAGCAATCTTAATAAGTCAGTAACGGTCCTGGTGAAAATCTGCCTCTCATCCAGACCTGGATGTTGAGGGGGCAATCTGAATAACTAACTTTACTTTCCCACCCCTATTCCCTAAGAAGGTCTCCCCTGGCCTCCCTGGGAACCAGGGCAGGCAGCTAGTTACTCAGGAGATCAGAGCCAGGACAGGTATTAGGGAATTGTGGGAAATGGCTCCCATCCCCATGGGGACCTTTGTGACCAAGCATCAGGTTACAACCATCCACAAAGTGCAGGACACAGGTGCCCAGCTCCAACCTTGGCCAGATCTGATTCCTGAGCCTAGAGCAGAACTAGATTCCTGAGCCCCACCCCCACCTTCCCCATTGACGTCTCCCTGTCCCCTCGCTGATGTTTCCCCATCCCCTTAGCAAACCCACACCCCCCTTCACTAAGGCTTCCCCATCCCTTCACTGAGTCCCCATTCATCTCCTTGAGTCCTTCATCCCCTTACTGACCTCCATTCCTTCATGGAGCCCCAATCCTAGAGGTACTGCAGTAAAATATAATAGAGCATGAATTGGAGGTGGAATCAGGAAAACCTGAGTTCAGATTCTGTCTCCAAAACTTATTATCTGTGTGACTCTGGGCAAGTCACTTAAGCTGCAGAACCCCTGCTGATCTGCCTTAGCTGATAACACAATCAATGAAATTACAGTTTCTGTCTCTATCTGATGTAAAGCTTTTTGCAAACTTTAAAATACTTTATAAATGTCAGTTTTATCTCCTCACTGAGCCACCCCTCCCCGTGCTAAAGCTTCTTCCCCACGAAGCCCCCATGCCCTCCTCAGAGCTCTTTTCCCATCTCTGGAGTCCAGGGTCCCTGGGTTAGGCAGAGAGCTTCTTGGAGCCAGGTGTCTCAGTGGATAGTGCTTGACTCGGGAGGATTCAGGAAGACCTTAATTCAGATATTGCCTCAGATGCTTACTGGCTGTGTGACCCTGGACAGGTCACTTAACCTCTCTCTGCCTCCATTTCCTCAGCTGAAAAATGGTGATAATAATAGCACCGACCTCCAGGGTGTGTTGTGAGGATCAAATGAGATAAGTCTGCAAACTTAAAGCATTATAGAAGTTATCGTTTTGCCATGATTCCTTTTCAACTGAAACAATTGAAACCTGAGAATGAATCCCCTAAACCTTTTCAAAGCCTCTCACCCTTAACCTCCCTCTTCTGTCACCCCATACTCGCCCCGCCCTCTGCATGGCCCTAGGAACCTGTGCTGATGGGAGAATCCTGAGTCAGAGGATCAATGAGAAGTAGCTGGAGCAGAGGGGGTGTGAGCAGCTAATGGCTTTCCTGGGCCCGTTCCACAGCAGAATCAACCCTCTCACCCACAAAATGGAGATTTGGCTCTGGCCTCAGCTCTGAGGGAAACTGGGAGGCAGGAACCCAGTGCCAGGCAGGGTTGCATCTGGCCAGCAGGGGAACAGGAGCAGCGCTGCGCAGGGGCCCTGTCCTCCAGCTCCAGATCAAGGACGAGACCAGGCCTGAGGGCCATGCGCAGAGCCCAGAGGCTTGGGGACACCAAAGCATCAGGCAGGAAGGAGCCACGGGAACACAGCCTGACACAGAGGCCACTACAGACTACACACCCGGACCCAGTGATGCACACTTAGTCAGAGGGGCTCAAGGCATAGGGAGAAGGGGGCATGGATGGCATCTATGTCACTTCCAGTGGAGATTTCAATGAAAAGCACCCATACACTCTATGGTGGATGGCAGTCAAGGAGATCCCCATGGGGCAGCACACAGACACAGGGACACACCAGGCCCGGTCACCTGGAAGCCTTTAGACAGCAGCCTTGTACCCAAGGAAGACCTAGCTGCCCCCAAAATTAAAGACTCTCAAAAGACAGAAGCAAGAGGGAGAAGTGGCAGAGAAACATACTTGGGCTCAACATCAGAAAAAACTCTAACAATGACATTGTGAAATGCCCTGCTTAGAAAGGAGGTGAGCTCCCCATTGCTGGAGGTCTTCAAGCAGAGGATGACCGACCACTACTTGAATGGTCACAATGGGGTTTTCTTTCCTGTATAGGTTGCTCTCCAGGGGTGGGGAACCTGTGCCTTCAAGGCCACACATGGTCCTCTAAGTCCTCAAGTGCAATCCTGGGGAACTTGAGTCTTTGAAGCCATGTGTGGTAGAGGTTATTGAGGTCTCTTCTCTGATTCTATGAGCCCCTGGGCTTACCCCTCTAAGGATCCTATCCTCATTCAGTATGTATAGAACCAGAGGTCCAGAGAATTTCCATGAATTGTTCAAGGTCACACAGCTTTTTAGAGACATAGCCAAGATTCAAACTCTGATTTTAAAACCAGAGCTCACTCTTTCATTTCCCCATGCAGATGCAGGAGAGGGTGATGCTGATGCCCCAAGAATGACTCATTAAAAGTAGAGTTTCAGGCATCAGAGTTAAACCAATGGGGAGAGAGGTTTGTGGAAGAGAACCTTTCCAATGCTCCCTCAGAAGGCAATTCCTAGGTTGCTAGTTTGGACTCCCAAGCCTTGGTTCTCCCAGCCAGCCCCCCTTGTCCCTTCAGCTGTGGTTGGGAAAATGGGGGGAAGGGGAGCAATGGGACAGTAAATGCTGAAGGGAAAGTACAGTATCTGCTGCTAACAGGCAGCAGACCCACATGAGGATGTGTCATGGAAACCACAAATGAGATGACCACCAGACAAAGAACTTTGTGGGCATTTCTTGGCCCCACCCTTTCCTGTCTCTCTTCAGAGACTCAGTCCAGTCACACAACCTATCTGTGTCCCTTTGGGTGGAGTCCTGTGATATAGAGACAGCCTTGGGAGCACCTGCTCCAAGAAGGGACAAGAGAGAAGCCACATGGTTTAAGGGGATGTATGTGGGTGATCTACATGGCACAGTGGTTAGAGCTTGGAATTAGGAAGACTCATCTCCCTAAGTTCAAATACAGCCTCAGACGTTTTCTAGCTATGTGATCCTGGGCAAGTCACTTAACCCTGTTTGTTTCAGTTTCCTTATCTGTAAAATGAGCTGGAGAAAAAAATGACAACCCACTCTAGGATCTCTGCCAAGAAAACCCCAGATGTGGTGACAGAGAGTCAGACATAACTAAAATGACCTAATAACAAAATAAAATGAACTCCTTTATGTGGCATTTAAAGCTCTTTACAACTGGCCCCTTATTACCTTTCCAGGTTTATTACACAATACTCTCCTCCAAGCACTAACATCTGTTCCTCCTACACAGTATTCATTTTCTGGCCTCCATGTCTTTGCACATTCCATGCCTGCAATGTTCTTCTCCCTCCTCACCTCTGACTCTTGAAATCCCAGGTTTCCTTCAAGTCTCTGCCCAAGCCCCCTACCCTCCTACCTTTGGTAGGAAGCCTTTTCTTGGCTTCTCAGCTCCACTCCCCAATGCCAGTGCCTTTCCCCCAAAGTTACCTTGGTTTTGTATGTGTTTTGCACATAGCTCTATATGTGCCCGTTGCCACCCATTCAACCCAAGAATGTTACACTCTTAAGGGATAACAAGATTGTTCCACTTTGGTTCTTGTATTCGTAGCACCTAGCACAGTGCCTAGCCCATGATAGGTGATTAATAATTGCTTGTTGGACAGTTGCTTACTCTGAAGATCTAGATTTGAGGTACAGTTCCAATCTAGAATCTTAGAGCTGGAAAGACCCTCAGCAGTAATTAGTCCAACACATACAGTGAAAGTACCCCTTTCTCCATAGACACAAAGCTATGGCATCTGGGTAGCATCAAATGTTGGACTAGGAATCCAGAAAACCTTGGCTCAAATCCTACTTCAGATATTTACTGTGTTGACTCTAGGAAAGTCTCTCAGCCTCAACTTTCCTCATCTGTAAAAAGGGGATAATAATAACCGGTACCTCCCAGGGTTGTTGTGAGAATCAAATAAGATAATATAGAGTGTGCTTTGCAAACCTCAAAGGTCTAGCTCTATAAATGAAGGAAAGAGAAGGGGGCAGAAGAGATCTCTGGATTCCAGTGCACTTCACAAAAGGTCACCAGACCCCTTTGGGGAAAGGGAAGAGAAAGGAATAAGTAGAACCTACTATGTGCCAGTGCTGAGTGCCTTTTACAAATATCATCTCATTTGATCATCACAACAACCCTAGGAGAAAGGTTATTATCCCCATTCTACAACTGAAGAAATTGAGGCAAACAATTTACTATCTGTGTGACCTGGGCCGAATCCCTTCACCTCTCTTAAGTTTCATCTTGAATTTACATCTCTGGCTCTCAGCTTTTTTATCTGTAAAACAAGGAAATATTTGTACTACCTACCTTTCAGGGTTGGAGGTCAATGTTTTGTAAACACTTAAAGCACCATATGAATTCTCTGTGACATTGGAGGGGGCTGTTGTCTGTAGTGCAAACCTTCAGAAAAGCTGGTTGCGAGTTTCTCTGTGTGTGTGTGGACAAGAGTATGTATGTGTGCATGTGTGGATGTGTGTGTGACATGCTTGTATATATGTGCACATGTGTGCATGTGGTGTGTGTGTGTGAAACCCTGACTGATAAAATCTGTTCCCCTGCTGCCTCCTTGTGTGCTGGAGAAAATCCTGGGATCCCCAAGGCTCTAAGAGCAAGCATTGAATTTGATACCAAAGGACCTGACTTTTAATCCTGTCTCTACTTCTCTGGCCTGATTTTCTTCATCTGTAGTATCATAACAGCAATAATATTAAATCACATTTGTATAGCACTTTAAAGTTCACAAAATGTTTTACAAATATTATCTTAGCTCATCCTCGCAACAACCCAGAAAAGTCGGTGCTATCATTATCCTCATTTTATAGATGAAGAAACTGAGGCAGACGAAGATGACTCAACTTGCGCAGGGTCACATACCTAGTAAGTGTCTAGACTAGATTTGAATTCTAGTGCTGCTTGCCTCTGTAGTCCTCTATCCGAACTGCCTACCTAGGAGGTTAAAATAGATCTAAGGTCACTTTGAACTCCCCAAAGCTTAGTTAGGCTATATTGACCTACCAAGTTAGAAAGGCTTCCATTATTGGCCAAATGGCAGCCAGCCATCAGGTTATGAATTCTCTTGACCACAGCAACTTATGAAGATATCTCCAAAGATCTGGACTGTTGGTAACCTGTACCAGTGGAAGGAGGACCCTGATTAATGAAAAAGAATTTCTTTTCAACAAGTGATCCAATTTATTCTATAAGTAATTCTTTGTACTTATACAGATAAATTTATTAGAAGAATGGCTAACATGCTAAATGACAGAATTCCAACCCTGAATGATCTTGACAGGTTCAAATCATGGGCCAGAGTTAGTAAGATAACATTTAATAGGTATAAATGGAAAGTCTTGTCTGCAGGCTCAAAAAATAAATTCTATAAATATAAGACAAGGGAGGCATAACCAGAGAGCAGTTCTTGTGAAAGGATCTGAAAAGCTGAGTAGGATTTCTCCAGTGTTACCTGGCAGGGACAGAAACTGATTCTAAGTGAAGGGGAAAGGGATTGGGAAATGATGATCCTACTGACCTCAGTTTTGAGTAGACCATAGGTGGAGTTCTGTGTGAATTTTTTGAGCCCTGAATTTTAGAAAAGACAGTGAAAGGCTGGGGGACATCCAAAGGAAGGTGACAGTATGGAGAGGAGATTCAAAACCATATCTTAGGAGAATAAATAATGAGAGATGGCATGGTATAGTAGTAGCAATGAGTTCGTATCCTGACTGTGATAAACTTGATCATTTACTGTAGATATTGTAGTGAGGGAATTGTATGAATTGAGTAAACCCCACTGAGTCCATCTTGTGACTCATTTTCTGGAGCTAGCTTAGTTCCCTTTCTATTTATTTATAGGTCTAGTCCAATTTCTGTCTTGTGAGAAAACTTTATTCAATTATGAGAATGTGGGAAAACTTTACTGCATTTTTTGAACCTAACCCTGTATAACTGGGAAGCTGGACCCCTTCTACCTCCTGCTTAGATACCCTTAATCAAGGACCTAGGTTATGCTGCCTAGAATCCAAGTCAGATCCAAGGATTTTCTATAAACATTTTTTCTTTTCTTGTAGGCAGTTGGGGTTAAGTGATTTGCCCAGTCACATAGCTAGTAAGTGTTGTATCTAAGGCCAGATTTGAACTCAGGTCCTCCTGACTCCAAAGTCAGTGCTCTATCTACTATGCCACCTATTTGCCCAATAAGATCAAAAGATTAAGTCAAGGAGCTTTCTCACAGTCATACATCTCAAGCAATGTATATCTTATCTCAAAACTAGACCCATATTGGTCGATTAGTTACTGTTTCCTTAGATTGGAGGATGTAGGACACCTCATTTTCTGATTTTAGGCAATCTTACCTGATCATTCTTGCCCTCCCAACTTGGAAAGTCCCTAATCTTGTATCCTGGCTTCCTATTGGGTTTTTTTTAATACATAAAAATCTGTCTCCCTCTGTATGCCGGGTCCACTGCCAAGCTGAGGAGGCCTGGTCCTGATTTGTTATGCAATTGGAATGCATTGCTTAATAAACCAATTTGCTCAGAATCTCAAACCTTTGCTTCCTCAGTTATTTCAGATTTCACCCATTACAGTTGTAAGGATTCTTGTTCAGATGAGGATTGGACTGGATGACACCAAGGTCTTTTCTAGCTCTAAGATTCGAGGAAACAATTCATACCTCTCCAGGCTGTACTGGTGACTGGTGACTCTCCACAGTCTTTACTGCATCTGTGCAGGGTACCTTGATTTTCTCCTCTCCCTCATTTTTAGTTCCTTTTTATGTGTGGTCTTCCCCCATTGGAATATTAAACTCCTTGAGGCCAGGCTTTGTCTTTCTTTATGCTTGGGTTGTATTCCCAACCTTTAGCACAATGTTGGCACACAGTAAATGCTTAATAAATGCTTTTTTTCTTCTTGACATAAAGATGCATCCTTGCTCCTAAGGAGGTTACAATCTAACAGAATTCTGTTATCTATGCTTGACCTAAGCCCCCATAACAAAGCATACTGTCTTAAGATAATATAGATGGCCACACATTTTCCCCCCAACCCTTGCCATCCCGATATACTCTGACCTATTTGTTATTCCTCAAACACTGCACTCTGTCTCCACTCCAGGTACCCTTGCACTGGGTGTCCCTCATGTGTGGAATGCTTTCCTTCCTCACTTCTGTATCTGTTCTCTTGATTCCAAGATTCAGTTCACATCCCATCTTCTGCAGGAGGGCTTTCCTGGTCCACTTAGCTGCTAGTGCCTTCCTCTTGAAGATTACCTTTTATCCACACAGTATGTGTCTTGTATGTATCTATTACATGTGATCTCGATCCTTAGAATGTTAGCTCCATAAGTGCTGGGACTGTTTTTGCATTGCATTGATTCATTGGCTTAGCCCAGTTCCTGGTACACAGTGAGTATTTCATAAATGCTTATTGACTGATTAAAGATAGGGAAACTGAGGGGCAGAGGGCAAAGATGGGAGCCTAAGAGCAAGCCTGAAGGATGTGGATCAGGTTTTGGAAGGGGGTTGTAGGTGAAGAAGAGCCTGGTGGCTAAGGCTGGGTAAGAGACACAGCCTTCTCAATGAAGATTCAGGAGGGGCTGGGATCAGCATCCAGAGTGAGTCACCCGGGAGGGGGAGGAGGAAGTAGAAAGTAGCTCTCTTTTCCCTCGGGAGAAGCAGGGAAGGGTGGGGCTGGGCTTGGCCCTGAGCACTGCCTGTGCACAATTCACAACCCCTGCCCCCACATCTGGTCCTCTTCACCCTTCCTGGCCAGGGTTTCATCCTCATTCTCTACCAGCCAATGTCAGGCTTCCTCCCTCTTTCCTCTTGCCAAATACACACAGGGCCTGAGAAAGAGAATTGTGGGATTTAGAGTTGTAGAGATATTAGAAGATCTTCAACCAGCCTCTTCATTTTACAGATGAGGAAACTGAGGCCCAGTGAAAAGTGACTATCCAAGGTTAATGTAGATAGTAAGTAATAGAACCAGGATTCAAACCTAGATCCCCTGACCCCAAATCCAGGATTCTTTCCACACACTCAAGCTGGAAGAGGCAGAAACAATTTAGATGACTTCACAGCAATTTCACAAAGATGACATTTATTAAACACCTACTGTATTCAGAACCCCATGCCAAGGAGCTGAGGGAGTACAAATGTTGAGGGATTAATTTTCAAGTGAACTCTGTCTTTCTCTCTCTCCCTTTCTCTCTTTCTCCCCTCCCCACCCCCACCCCCCACGTCCCACATCTGTTCTGATGACAGCACATCCAATTAGAACATTCTCAGTTGAGCTCCTCCGGCCACCTCTGATGATGCCTGTGGCTCAGTCTCTCAGGATTACTCTCTGGTTACTTAAATTTTGGGAAAGAAACCCAAAGAAGAGGTAGTTAGTGTCTGGAGATACCTACTGAGGCTGACCTAGAACAACACATGCCCTAGATGCTATGCTTGGGCTACCATCCTAGGTGGAGAGGGACAGTTCCAAGCCATATATTCAGAAGAGAAAAAGAAGAGAGTGGCAGAGGTAGAGGCATTCCATTTAAGATCCTACTGAGTGGCCCATTATTCCTGGCTTAATGGCCAATTCCCTTTAACACTTCATCTTACCCTGTGGCAGAGGAGGTACTGAGGGACCAAGATACCAATGAAAGGATTATTTCCTCAACCCAACATGCAAATCCTCGAGCATACACATGCATCCCCCAAAAGAAGCCTGGGAAGCTCAGCTCAATTCCACATATATCCCAACATAGTGGTATGGGGAAGGTGGGGTGATCACCTACCTTTCGCAAAGTTCAGAAAAGACTTAGTCCCTGCCCTCTGGAACTCACTATCTAGCAATGGGATAGGACTCGAATGCAGACAACCATAATTAGCAATGTTAGCTACCTAATCTTAATATGGTACTTTCAGGTTTCCAATGAGCTTTACGTATATTATCTCATTTGAGCCTTACAACCTACCTGTTTCCCCACCCTGAGGTAGGTAGTATTATTATCCCCATTTTACAGATGAAGAAAACTGGAGTTGAGAGAGTTTAAGAGATTAAGTAACTTGCAAACAACTAATAAATGTCTGGGATGGAATTTTAAAGTAAGACTTTCAGATTCCAAATCCAGTGCCTTATATGCTATGCATACCAAGCTTCCTTTCACATATTATACCAAAAGTACATAGGGGCAGCTAGGTGGCACAGTGGATGGAGCACTAGCCCTAGAGTCAGCAAGTCTG
This sequence comes from Notamacropus eugenii, assembly GCF_028372415.1. Lineage (NCBI taxonomy): Eukaryota > Metazoa > Chordata > Mammalia > Diprotodontia > Macropodidae > Notamacropus > Notamacropus eugenii. Next base: position 77,158,798 of record NC_092876.1, read on the forward strand.
GAGTTCAAATTTGATCTCTGATACTTACTCCCTGTGTGACCCTGGGCAAGTAGAATAAGAAAAGCAACTATCAGTGTTAAGCTGATCATTACTAATATAGGAAGGTCATCAGTTTCTTCCTGGAATGGGTGGTGACTGAGGCGTTCTTTAGAGATGACTAGGAATTTGGAATGGGCCATGAGAGAGAAAGAGGGTTGGGATGAAGACCTTGGTGGTCCACAGGAAAATTTCAGGAGGGCCTGTTTTGTAGGGCAATCTGACCCAAAACATGAGAGACCCAAAACATAGGACCTATTTGAAGAGTATCCATTTGACTAGAGTATAAGTGAATAGAGGAAAATTGTATGAGCTAAATCTTGGAAGATAAATTGGTGCCAGATTATAGAAAATCTGGAATTCCAGGGAGTGGAGCTCAAACTTTTTCATGTAGGCAATAGACAGCCACTGAAGATTTTGGACCTGAGACTTGGTCAGATCTATATTTATGGAAGACTAATTGGGAATCATGTGAAGGATAGTTTAAAGAGAGTGGAGGTGGGAAGAAAGACCCTTCAGGAGTTTGTCAGCAAACATAATTATTAAGCACTTAGTAGAGGTCAGGTACAGTGCTAAATGATGGGATTAGCCCAAAGAAGGGCAAACATACAGTCCTTTCCCTCAAGGAACTAACCTTCCAATGGAGAAGACTGCATACAAAAGTATGAAGTCCAAAAATGGAGTGTGTGTTCAAGGAAAAGTCACTGTAGTTGATGGTAAAGTAAAATATACATAGATGGGATAGGTAGGAAGGGTCAAGGTTGTAAAAGGCTTTAAATGCTAAAGAGAGGATTTCCATTTAATCCTGAAAGTAATTTTAAAACCACTGGAATTTATTGACTGAAGGTTGACATGGCCAAAACTACACTTTAGGAAAATCACTTTAGCAGCTTAGTGGAGAATGAGTTCGAGCAGCTCATCAGAGCAGGCATGAAGTTGATTTGAGCTCCCCAATCTACTTCAGGTGATGCTTGTGTCTTCATGCTTAAAGAATTTACATTGGATGGAGGAAGCAATTCGTTCACAGAGCCCTTGGTTCCTGTGTGCCTCCTCTGCCACAGGTCAAGGTCCTTATTGCAGAGAGACCAATGAAAAGGCTATTGCTCTTTCAGTCAGCAATGACAGCACAGTGGATACAGTATGAGGTTGTCAGGAAGACCTGAGTTCAAATCCTTTCTCAGGATTGCTGACTCAGGAAGTCAGTCAGGAAAACCTAAATTCAAATCCTGCTGAAGATACTTACTAACTGTGTGACCCTGGACAAGTCACTTAATCTCCTCAGCTTGAGCGATTGGGAGGACAGCAGTACCATTAATAGTAATTAGGGAAGTGAGGAAGAAGGGAGGGTTTTGGAGGAAAGAGAATATGTTCTGTTGTAGACCTGTTGAGTTTGAGATGCCTATGGGACATCCAATGGAAGATGTTCAAAAGGCAATTGGTGATGTGGGACTGCAACTCAGGAGAGAGATTAGTGCTGGATATCTTCTGAGAATTATCTACAAACTGATGAGAGTTGAACCCAAGGGAGCTGATGAGATCACCAAGTGAGATAGTAGGGAACCGAGGGATGAGACCCTGGGCTATAAAAGACCAGAACCAGATTAAAATGTAATTAGGAAACACTTAGCAAAATAGATAAAAATACAACAGAACATAGATAATGTTAATATGTGGTTTTCTATGTCAATATTTGACCTTCAGGGATCCTTGTATACTGTTAAGTGATCCCATTTCCATTTGGGTTTGACACCCCTGCTGTAGAGAAAAAAGAGAAGAGGGTCTAAGAAAAAGTCTTGGAGGGAGGGCACCTAGTAAGTGTGACCTGGATGTAGAGCCAGCAAAAGAAACTAAAGTGGTCAGATATGTAGAAGAAATGGGAATAAGTGGCATTAACATAATCTTGAAGAATAAAGAGTATCTGGAAAGAGAATAGGACCATATGGGAAAGGGGAGGGAATAAGCACCTACTATGTTCCAGGGAATAGAATAAGCACTTTTACAAACATTGTCACATTTAATCTTCACAACAACACTTCAGGATAGGAGCTATTGGTATCCTCATTTTGTCATTGAGGAAACTGAGGCAAATACAAATATTAAGAGACTTAGCCAAGGTCACATAGCTAGAAAGTGTGTGAGGTCAGATTTGAATTTAAGTCTTCCTGACTCCAGGTCCAGTGCTCTCTATCCACCGCACCACCCATCTGTCTCTGAGAATCAAAGTCACCCTATTTAGGCTGACCATGCTGGACCAGCTTTTTTTTTGTATTTTTGTATTTGTAGCCCTAGTTTTTAACACAGTGTCTATCACATAGTAACCACAGAATAAATGCTTTTTCATTCCTTCATTTAGAGCTAGAAAGTAGATTTAGAGGTCACCTAATCCAGACTTCATATTTTACAGATGAGGAAACTCATGCCCAAGAGGTTAAAAGACTCACCCAGGATCATAGAACTAATTGGTATGTGTGTTAGGGTTCAGTCCCAGATCCTCCTGATTCCCAGCCCAGAGGGCTAGCCACTATAATGATCAAGCTGCCTCTGGACTCTGTCTGACTGGCTAAGAGAAGGAAGAGAGAGAAAGTAGATATCCAAGTTGTAGTTAAGGAAAGATCTTTGTGGAAGGACGATTAGTATGGAGGTGAATGTTGAATTAGAGGGTGGAGACTGTGGGGACCAAAAGATTTGTTTATTTGGGCCCTAGACTGTAGTGCAAGAGGGAGGGGCATTGGTGGAGGTATTTCTTTAGAACAGAGATTCTTAACCTTTTCTCTGCCTGGACCAAAATCTTTGACAGTCTGGTAAAGCCTCCGGACCCCTTCTTGGAATCATATTTTTAAATGCATATGAGACATAGAACTACTGATTGAAATATGATTATTAAGATGCAAAAAAATAATAAGCAGGACAAGTCAAGGTCATGGACTGTAGGATGAAACCTGCTGTGCTATAAGACCTCTGAGGTCTTTTCCAGTTTTGACATTCTACGGATCCATACAGACACACACAGATTTCTGGAATCTTAGAGTTGAAAGAGATCTTAGAAGTTGTCTAATCCAACCTTATTGTTTTACAAAGAAGGAAACTGAGGTCTCCAGTAGGGGCAGTAACTTCCCCCAGGTTTCCCAACTACTCAGTGTCAGAACAGGTATTGGGGACCCAGACTGCTTTCCTCCCAATGCTGAGCAGCTTTCTATGTCAGAGAAATCACAATCACAGTCACAGACAGCCACATGTCCTCAGTTTTCAAAGAATCTCAATGCTGTCCCTTCCTCAAAGCAGCTGGGATGGAGATGGGACTGAGGCTGGGGCTGAGGCAGAGCAGGTCTGGTTGGCTATAGCCTGCAGATGTGGCAACTTTAGCTCCTAGGTTTGCACCTGCAGTCTGGGCTACCACAGTGCACCTTAGAAGTCAAGGGAAAAATGTCTTTTCCAGGAGCAGCCAATGCAAGAACTCTGGTCCTGCTGCTTCCTGGCCATCAATCAATCAATTAAAGCTGATTTAAAGATTTAAGCTCCATTTAAGGAAGAAAGGCCTCTGCTCTTTGGGTCTGAGTATCAACTGTGTGACCTTGGACAAGGCACTCAACTCTATCATCAACATGGTATGTAAGTGAGTGTTGGACTGAGCATCAGAGCACCCAAGGTTGAATTTGGTATTTAAAATCAGAAAGGTCTTCAAAGTTCATTTAGTCCAAGGCCCTCATTTTGTAGATAAGGAAACTGAGGCCCAGAAAGGGGATGTGATTTGCCTGAGGTCACAAAGGTATTTTAAGGGGCAAAGACTGTAATGTACTTCAATGGAGCACAGGCTAGATGCTTTTTCTAGAGATACATTTTGCTTAAAATCCTCCAGAGCAAAGCCATAACATAGAATTCATGGACCCTAGATTCAGATTTTTTTTTTAAAGAAAGGAAAAATGTATGCCTTTTGTATGGCTCTCCTTGGAAGGCTTTGATCTTTCACTGAAACACAAGGAATTGGATTTAGTAGTCAGTAGTCAATAAACATTTATTAAGTTCATTTTATGTACCAGGAATTGTGCTAAATGCCAGAGATACAGAGAGGCAAAAGATCATCTCTCAAGCAGCTCACAGTCTAATGGGGAGACAATTATGTACAAAGAGGCTATATATGGAAGATAATCAATGAAGAGAAGGCAGTAGGCTTCTAGTGGGTATTCTAGAGGTCCACAGGCTTCATCAGGGTATCGGAGACTTTGGTCTATGGCACAGAAAAGGTTAAGAATCACTGCTTTAATACAGCCTTAGGCGAATTGGGAAAGGCTTCTTCTTTTTAAAAAATTAATTAACTATATAATTTTTAGTTCTCACCATTCAGTTTTATAAGATTTTCAGTTCCAAAATTTTCCCCCTGCTTCTTGTTCCCCTTCCCACGATGGCAAGCAATCTGATATAGGCCATACATGTACAATCATATTAAACTTATAGAATTCAAATTCAAAAAGAAATGATACTACTCACCAGTACATAAAGATTGCCGCAGACCACATATTGATTTAGTTTGAAAATGTAATATTAGACATTTTGGGATATTTTTATCTATTTTTGTTAAATACTTTTCCATTATATTTTATATGGTTGGGTCTCTGTTGTAGAAGGTAGCACAAAATATTTTGCTGCGGCAATGTGCCTACTTCAACCACCGTATAAGTTTAGACCAAGAATGGCACTTAGAGACTATCTAATATAATTCCTCATTTAAAAATATATTATTAATGTCTTTTGCTTTTATTGTACAGTCATTTCTATCAACACCTCCTTTCCTCCTTCCAGAATGAACCTTAGAAAAGAAAGGAAGTAGAAGAAACACCTGATAACAGTAACAAAGTCTGATAATGGACACATTCTGCCCGTACCGATCCTTCAACTCTCTGCCATTAGGAAGTCACAGCCGACTTGGAAGTTAGGAACTGTAATAATAATAAGTAACCTTTATTATCTAGGAGTGGTAGACCTGGAGTCAAGAAGACCTGAGTTAAAATCCAACCTCAGACATTTCCGAGCTGTGTGACTCTGGGCACACAGCTTCTATCTGCTTCAGTTGTCCCCTCTGTAAAACAGGGAGAATGATAGCACCTTCCTCTTAGGGTTGTCAAATGAGATGATATTTGTAAAGTACCACTTACCTGCTACCAGTTATTATACAGTGCTTTAAGATTTGCAAAGTATTTTTACATATCTTGACAAAGAGTCCATAGCACTAACCTCATAAGGTTGTTGTGAGGATTCAGAGAGACAGTGTATGTAAAGTGCTATATAAAGGTCTGAATTCTATCAGGCAGATCCTTCATTTCTCACTTGGCTGCATTTCTTTGGGGTTTCTCTGACTTCTTTCAGTGTGTCCCCACATCCTCTATATTCCTCCCTCCACTTTCCAGTTTCCTTTTGTGTGTAGTCTTCTCCCATTAAACTATAAGCTCCTTGAGGGTAGTGCCTTTTTGTTTCTCCTATTTGTATCCCCAGTATTTAGCATGCTGCCTGGCTTGTTATAAGTGCTTAATAAATGTCTATTGACTAATTACCATTATTTCTGGCTAATGCCACAGATGGTCTGAAAAGTTGTGTCTTGCTCAGGTGTTGCACAGGTCATGGAATCAGGATTTAAACCCAGGTGCTCTGAATCCAAATCCCATGGTCCTTCCACTCCACCACTTTGACAGACCTGGCTCAGCAAATCATTTGGGTCTGATGAAACAGGTGCTGGGTTTCAAAGTCCAGGTTGATAGTTCCAGTTTTCCATTTACTAGCTGTGTGATCCTGGGCAACTCACTTGATAGATGGAAGATGGACCTGGAGGGACCTCATTTATGATCTATATCTCTGTTTTCCAGTTTATAAAATAGAGATCATACAATACCACTTCCTGATCTTCCTAGTTGTCAGTACTTTCTCCTCACATTATTTTTTTTCCTTTTTTATTTATTTTTAATTTTCAACATTCACTTTTATGAAATTTTGAGTTCTGAATTTTTCTCCCTCTCTCCCTTCTCCTCTCCCCAAGATGGCATGTAATCTGATATAGGTTTTATATATATATATATATATATATATATATATATATATATATATATATATATATATATATATATATACAATCATATTAAACATATTTCCACATTAGTCATGTTGTGAAAGAAGAATCAGAACAAAAGGGAAAAATCACAAGAAAGAAAACAAAGAGAAAATAGTATGCTTCAATGTGCATTCAGACTCCATAGTTCTTTCTCTGGGTATGGACAGCATTTTCTATCATGAGTCTTTTGGAATTGTCTTGGATCATTCTGTTGCTGAGAAGAGCTAGGTCTATCAAAACTGCTCATCAGGTAATGTTGCTGTTACTGTGTAAGATGTTCTCCTGGTTCTGCTCCTTTCACTCAGCATCAGTTTATGTAAGTCTTCCCAGGTTTTTCTGAAGCCTGCCTGCTCATCATTTCTTATAGCACAACAGTAATTAGTCAGTAAACATTTATTAATATACATTCATATAGCACAACTTGTTCAGCCATTCTCCAAATGATCGGCATCCCCTCAATTTCCAATTCTTTGCCACCACAAAAGGAGCTGCTATAAATATTTTTGGACATGCCTCCTCATTTCATTTTCTGTTTACTTAATGGATGTACAATTTGACACTCACCTTTAAGCTGGAACTGTATGAATGGTCTCTTTGCTGCCGTTTCTGTCTCCAACCAGGAGAATGTAAGATCCTTTAGGGCAAGGCCCCTGGGAATTTGTGTTTGTATCCCCATGTGCCTAGCACAATGGTTTGCAAACAGTGTCAATTTACTAGTTGCTAGATTAATGAATAAATGAATGACTTCCCAGGAAACATGCTAGGAAGGCATTTTGTGAAGCTGTAGAAATGATATCAGGCCCATGGCTTAGTGACCGGGAGGTCTGATGTCCTTTTGAGCCTAACCCAACCCCGCCTGAAAGGGAGCAGGGGTTATTGTTTGTTCTCGAAGCCCTGGGCAGCCCATCCCCGACCCGGCCACAGCTGCTGAGTCAGTTATGAGCTCCCAGGGAAGGAAGCGAGGGCGAGGTTTGTCTCCAGAACCAGGTGGCAGGAGGAGCTGGTTTGGAGACTCGTAGGGAAAAGCGGGACACGATCCACGCCCCGCGATCCGGGGACACCATGCGGAGGAGGCAAATAATTGTAGTGAATGAGCCAGTGGAGAGAGTCACCGTAGACCAAAGGACGGGAAGTGACATGGAACAAAGACGCCAGCCTACAAGATCTAGATGCTCCTGGGCAACGAGAGAGGGGGTGTGGGAGGACTTCCCCTTTGGAGGGCACCAGACAGTGGGATTTGGACCGAGATGGGACACCAATATCCCGTAAAATAATCCAGTGCTATTCACTTCTCGGAGCCTGTCGTGGTCGGGGAAAGATCACTGATTTGGGATTCTGAGGACCTGGGTGCTAATCGGAGCTCTGCCCCTAAGTCACTGAGTAACTTTGGGGCAAGTCATTTGACCTTTCTGCACCTCAGTTTCCTCATCTGTAAAATGAGTGGGTTGGCAGGTCTCTAAGGTACCTTCTAGCTCTAAATCTTATTTTCTTCCTGTGTTATCTACCGAGCAAATTGCTTAAAGGGATTATTTTTCCTCATTCTATTTAATAAATATGTGTTAAGCCCTACTATGTGTGCTAAACGCTGGGGTTACAAAAAACCAAAAGACATTCCCTGCCAATGCGAGAGACAAAATGCAGACTACTATCTACAAAGCAAGCTATATACAGGATAACTAAATACTGCAGGAGGTTATTATTAAGAAAAGGGACTGGTCCAAGAACATGCAGGGGGTAAATGTCAGCATCGGGATTCGAACCATGGGTCAGACTCTACCCCCCCCTCTTCTCCCCCCCCCTCCCACTCCCGGCTTTTGGATGGCTGTGCTCTTCCGTGTCCAGCCCGGTCCATCTCTGTCCTCGGGGGTCAGAGGAGGTACAGTCCCTTTCTCAGTTGGAGATGGAAAGGAGATAGGAGGCCACCCGGAGGCTGCCCAGCGGGGGCTTCCCCTTCTTCTGCCTGTGGCTAACCCGGGTGTACCTGCTACTCTAGGGGCCCCTTGGGGGCGGGAGCTCCTCGGAGCCCTCTGACACACTTCAAGAACGAAGGACACATAGCAACCAGAGTCCCAAGAGCCGAGCACCGAGGATTGTGCCTCACCCCACCCCCCGGGGAAACTCGCATTCATTGTGACCCCTCGTGGCCTTAGCTGGGAACTACAACGACAGGGGGTGCCCCTGGACAGACTTGGCCACCGCCTTTTTCCTAAGGATTTAGAGTTAGAAGGAACAGAGAAACCCTTTCGTCCAGCCCCGCACCTCTCGTTCAAAGACTGAACTATCATATATTCAAAGCTGGAAGGGATCCGCATTTTTACAGACGAGGAAACTGAGACAACTTGCCTAAACCTTGCAGGGATTAAGTGACACAGGCAGAATTTGCTGCTGAGCCCTTTCTACTGCCCCCCGGAGATGGGGGAAAATGAGCCAAAAGGAGAAAGTAATGTGTCTAGGTCACCTACCCCTAGCAAGGGGCAGACATGGAGTCGAACTTCTCCTCTCTTCCAGACTAGTCTAACACAAACACCATTTTTTATTCGGATAATAATAACAGCTGACATTTGCATAACATTTTATGGTTTGCAAAGTGCTTTACCCTCCTAATCCCATTTGAAGCCCACACTAACCATGTAATGTAGGTAGAACTGGTATTGTCATCCCAATTTTCCAAATGAGGAAATTGAGTTAAGTGATTAACCCTTGGCCCACAGCTACTAAAGGCCAGAGAAAATCATAGATCATGAAATGGAAGGGACCTTAGAGGTCTTCTAGCCAAATTCACTCAAATTACAAATGAGGAAACTGAGGCTCTCAGAGAAGTGACTTGCCCCAGGTCTCTCACTTTCCCCCCTCACTCTTGCTGTTCAGTCATGTCAGACTCTCATTTGGGGTTTTCTTGGCAAAGTTATTGAAGTGGTTTGCCATGTCCTTCTCCAGCTCATTTTACAGATGAAGCAAACAGGATTAAGTGACTTGTCCAGGGTCACTCAGACAGTAAGTGTCTGAGGTCAGATTTCAATTCATGAAGATGAGTCCTGCTGACTCAAGACCTAGCACTCTAGCCTTTTCCCCCAAGATGGTGCCGAAGGCGAAGAAGGAAGCCGTTGTCCCCCTTAAGACAGAAGCCAAGTCCAAGGCCTTGAAGGCCAAGAAGGTGGTGTTGAAGGGTGTCCATCGCCACAAAAAGAAGAAGATCCGACTATCCCCCACCTTCCGGCAACCCAAGACTCTAAGACTAAGGAGGCAGCCCAAATACCCTCGGAGAAACAAGCTTGATCACTGTGCCATCATTAAGTTTCCCTTGACCACTGAGTCTACTATGAAGAAGATTGAGGACAACAACACCCTAGTTTTCATCGTGGACGTCAAGGCCAACAAGCATCAGGTCAAGCAGGCAGTAAAGAAGCTGTATGACATCGATGTGGCCAAGGTCAACACACTGATCCAGCCTGATGGAGAGAAGAAAGCTTATGTCCGACTTGCTCCAGACTACGATGCTTTGGATGTTGCCAACAAAATTGGAATCAGCTAAACTGTGTCCAGCTGTCTCACTGCACCTACAATAAAAAGTCTTCCCCGGAAAAAAAAAAAAGACCTAGCACTCTATCCACCGCATGCCAGCTGCCCTACACCCTTCTTGAGGTCCTTTGAAGTCCCTCCTTGCCATCATCATTTCCCTTTACCCAAGATAAAAGTGACCTCTTTTTGTTCTTCTTCTCCTAGCATTTATTTGAATCTTTCCCTCAGCTTTCTCCCTGGTCTCATACCAATAAATCAATTAACAGGTATTATTTTTTAAAATTATTTATTTTATTCATTATATATATATATATTTAATTTTATTTTCAACATTCACTTCCATAAGTTTTAAATTTTCTCCCTCTCCCTCCCTACTTCCTCCCCAAGATGGCATGCAGTATGATATGGCTCTGCATATACATTCCTACCAAACACATTTTCACATTAGTCATGTTGCATAGAAAATTTATAATGAATGGGAGAGAACATGATAAAGAAAAAACAAAACCAAGTAGTCTGCTTCACTCTGCAGTCCCACTCCATAGTCCTTTCTCTGAATGTGGGTGGTATTTACCATCATGAGTCCTTTGGAATTGTTTTAGGTCTTTGCATTGCTGGGATGGGCTAAGTCTATCAAAGTCGGTGATTATACACTGTAGCTGTTACTGTGTACACTGTTCTCCTGGTTCTGTTCCCTTCACTCAGTATCAATTCACAGAAGTCTTTCCAAAATTTTCTGAAGTCTGCCTTATAGCACAATAATATTCCATTACATTCTTATACCACAACTTGTTCAGCCATTTCTCAGTTGATGGGCATCCCCTCAATTTGCAGTTCTTGGCCACCACAAAAAGAGCTGCTATAAATATTTTTATACATGAGTCCTTTTCCTATTTTTATGATCTCTTTGGGATATAACCCTAGAAGAGATATTGCTGGGTCAAAGGGTAGGCACATTTTTATAGCTCTTTGGGCAAAATTCCAAATTGCTCTCCAGAATGGTTGGATCAGCTCACAGCTCCATTAGCAATTAATCAGTGTTCCAGTTTTCCCACATCCTCTCCAACATTTATAATTTTCCTGTTTTGTTGTTAGCCAATCTGATAGATGTGAAATGGTACCTCAGAGCTGTTTTGATTTGCATCTCTCTAACCAATAATGATTCAGAACATTTTTTCATATGACTAGAGATAGCTTTCATTTGTTCCTCTGAAAACTGCCTGTTCATATCCTTTGACCATTTATTAATTGGGGAATGGCTTGTATTCTTGTAAATTTGACTCAGTGCTCTATATATTTTAGAAATGAGGGCTTTATCAGAGACATTAGTTGTAAAAATTCTTTCCTAGTTTTCTGCTTCCCTCGTAATCTTGGTTGCATTGACTTTGTGTAAAATCTTTTCAATTTCATGTAATCAGAATTATCCATTTTGCATTTCATAATGTTCTCTATCTCTTTCAACAGGCATTTATTAAACACTTTATATACAGATACTGTACTAAACCATGGAAATACAAAGAAAAAAAGTCCCTCTCAAAGGAATATATTGTGTGTAGATTACATCCTTCCCATTAGATTGTAAACCTCTTTTGGGACAGAGACAGTGTTATTTTTCATCTTCATATATGCAGTACTCATCATGCTTTGCACTGATTTTACTAAATAAGTATTTTTCAAATATGAATGAAAAGAATTCTCATTTTTCTAGCCTTTTAAAGTTACAAAGCACTTTCAACAACACTACAAATGAGGTTCTTCCTTCTCTTTCTTTTTTCTTTCTTTCCTTTCCTTCCTTCCTTCCTTCTTTCCTTCTTTCCTTCTTTCATTCTTTCTTTCTTTCCTTCTTCCCTTCTTCCCTTCTTTCCTTCTTTCCTTCTCTCTTTCTCTCATTCTCTCCTTCTCTCTTTCCTTCCTTCTTTCTTTCTTTCCTTCTTTCTTTCTTCTTGTTCTTCTCCTCTCCCCCTCTTTCTTTTCCTCCTTTTCCTTCCCTATAATTTCAGTTGGCATAAAAAAGCGAAATGGCATAGTGGCTAAAATTCTGGATTTGGAGTCAAGAAAACCTGAGTTTGAATCCTGACTCAGACTCCTACTAGCTGGATGACCTTGGGCAAGTTACTTATCCTCTGACCCAGTTTCCTCCTCTGCAAAATGGGGATAATAACAGCATCTACATCCCAGGATTGTTGTAAAGACATAATTAGATAATATATGTAAAGCATCTTACAGACCTTAAAGTGACATCTTGGTGTTAGTTATAGAGACCCTGAGTCATCTGTCTGAGTCTTGCAAACTTAGAGGGCTACCAAGAGCTCTGAGGTGTTGCTCATGGTCACACACAGCTAATATGACAACTTCGCCCTGGGCTCTTCTGACCCTAAGATCAGACCTCACCCACCTTCAACATAGGTGTCGTTAGCATCATTTAAAAGACGTTGAGGCTCATCCCAATTGGATGACTTTCCCAAGGTCACTCAGCTAGGGAGTGTCAGAGTTGTGGTTCAAACTCAAGTCTCCTGTTTCTAAGTCCAACCTTTACTATACACTGCATTTTCTTGGTTCTCAGAAGAACTAGGAGAGACTCAGACTAGAGTCAGACTCCTGAGGGAGATTCTTTTTGCCCTGGTTTAGGGCAGGCACTCTCATTGGGGTGGAAGGGGTGACATCACTTGAATTTCTCCATTGGTTTTGTGGCCTAGAGGAGGCCCCAGGCCTTTCTGGGCTTTGAGTTCCCCTCTGCAAAGTAGAGCAAACCTGGGCCTGAGATGTTGTTCTTCCTTGGTTTTCAAAGAGGACCAATGACAATGACACACAAGAGTGATGTCACTTGTGAGTGAATTGGACTTAAGTGAGGCAGAAATGTCATCAGCCTCACTCTCTCCAGTGGCAAGACAAAAGTCAAGAAGACTGTTAATGGTCAGCCTGAGATACAAACTCTCCAGACACCACTGCTGATCACTTTGGCCAACAGTAGATATGGAGATTGGGGCCACGGGCCATGCAGAACATGCCACTCACCATCACCACCATCACCACCATCACCACCACACTATCTCCACCTCCACCATCACCACAACCATCACCACCACCTCCACCACCACCACCACCTCTACCACCACCACCACCTCTACCACCACCACCACCTCTACCACCACCACCTCCACCATCACCACTACCTCCATCATCACCCCATCACCACCACCTTTACCATCACCACCACCACCACCTCCACCACACTACCTCCACCTCTACCATCACCACCTCCACCTCCTCCAGCACCACCACCTCCACCGTACTTCCTCTACCTCCACCTTCACCATCACCACCACCACCACCACCACCACCACCATCACCTCCACCTCTACCACTATCTCCACCTCCACTACCACCACCATCACCACATGTCCACCAGTACCACCAACTCTACCTTCACCACCACCACCTCCACTTCTACAACTACCACCACCTCCACCACCGTATTTCCTATCATGTCCCCTCAGATCTCAATGGAGACAGCCCAGGACTCTACATCAAAATGTCCTGGGAATAACAGTATCACTCTCCCCCAGTAAGTTCCAATAGCTATTGTCCAGTTAGTCAGTCAGCAAGCATTTATTAAGTAGTCACTGTGTACCAGGCATGGTACTAAGTACTGGAAATTAAAAAAAAAGGCAAAAATCCTTGCCTCAAGGAGTTCACATTCTAATGGAGGAAACAACAAGTAAATAACCTTATTTGTATAAATAAAAATACTAGATACATATAGAGAGGATGGAAGGTAATCCAAAAGGGGAAGGCACTAACAGCTGTGGGCACTTTGGAAAGGCTTCCTTGAAGAAGGTGGGACTTGAATTGTCTTGCCAGACCCCAACATTGGATTATTCACACTATTTATTTTAATTGACAGGTTGATGAATGGAGCTAGAGAAAATCATGAAATCACATTGACTAGGCCTGCTATAAATTTGATACTTAATCTCAATGAGGCCCTCATCACAGCAAAGCAATCTTTTCTATCTCCCTAATTGATTTGCTATAGCACTCATCATAGTGGCTATTCCAAACTTTTTTTAAATTCCTCTTCAAACCTTCCATGACACCCTCTCAGCTGGGGACTTTATTTCTTACTTTGATTTTGTTATTGTGGTTTCGGGTTGAAGTTTTGTTGTTGTTGTTGGGGTGTGTGTGTGTGTGTGTGTGTGTGTGTGTGTGTGTGTGTGTGTGTGTGTGTGTTTGAGGCAATTGGAGTTCTCACACATTCTTTGAAAAATATTGAGCTTGATTCTTCAGGGTGGAGCCAAGATGGCCAAGTAACAGCATGGACTTGCTAGCACTCTCCCCACAGACCCAGCCAAATACATGTAAAAAATGACTCTAAACAAATTCTAGAGCTGCAGAACCCACAGAATGATGGGAGTGAAGCAAATCTCCAGCCCAAGGCAGCCTGGAAGGTCATGTGGGAAGTGTCTATCACACTGCACTGGGAGCAGAGTGCAGTCCGGTGTGGGCCACACTGGCACAGACCAAACCTGAGAAGGCTTTGAGGGGACTGAATCATGGGCACCTGTGGCAGTTTCCAGACTTCATGACCACAAAACACTGAGGACAAATTGAAAGGTCAGTGAAAAAAACCTGTGGGACCTGTGTGAGAGAGTGGAGTGGTTGGACCCCAGCCCCAAGGTGGTGGAGGAGTTGCTCTAGGCAGCAGCAGCAGGAGCAGGGGCAGTGGCAGTGGCAGCAGAAGCGATTGTTTCTAGAGCTCTAGGCCCACAGATTAGGGGGGGATTGAGCAGCTGACAGTACATCCCCCACCCCCACTGGAAGCAGAGAACTACCTTGAAAAAGAACTCAAAAATCAAGTAAATAACTGGGAAAATGAGCAAAAACTGGAAATAGAATCAGACTATAGAACCTTACTTTGGTGACAAGGAAGATCAAAATATACACACAGCAGAAGACAACAAAGTCAAAGCTCCTACAGCCAAAGCCTCCAAGAAAAATATGAATTGGTCTCAGGTCATGGAAGAGCTCAAAAAGGAGTTTGAAAATCAAGTAAGAGAAGTGGAACAAAAATTTGGAAGAGAAATGAGAATGATGCAAGAAAATCATAAAAAACAAGTCAACTGCTTGCTAAAGGAAACGCAAAAAAATGCTGAAGAAAATAACACTTTAAAAAATGGGCTAACCCAAATGGCAAAGGAGATACAAAAAAACCAACGAGGAGAAGAATGCCCTAAAAAGTAGAATTGACTAGATGGAAAAGCTCACTGAAGAAAAAAATCCCTTAAAGATTAGAATGGAGCAGATGGAAGCTAATGACTTTATGAAAAATCAAGAAATTATAAAACAAAGCCAAAGGAATGAAAAAAAATAGCAGACAATGTGAAATATCTCACTGGAAAAACAACTGACCTGGAAAATAGATCCAGGAGAGATAATTTAAAAATTATTGGACTACCTGAAAGCCATGATCAAAAAAAGAACCTAGATATCATCTTTCAAGAAGTTATCAAAGAAAACTACCCTGATATTCTAGAACCAGAGGGTAAAATAGATATTGAAAAAATCCCCCAATTGCCTCCTGAAAGAGATACCAAAAGGTAAACTCTTAGGAATATTGTAGCAGCAGCCAGAGAGAAGCAATTCGAATATTGTGGAAATACAATCAGGATAACACAAGATCTAGCAACTTATACATTAAGGAATCAAAGGGCTTGTAATATGATATTCCAGAAGTCAAAGGAGCTAGGATTAAAACCAAGAATCACCTACCCAGCAAAACTGAGTATAATACTTCAGGGGGAAAAAATGGTCATTCAACGAAATAGAGGACTTTCAAGCATTCTTGTTGAAATAACCAGAGCTGAATAGAAAATTTGACTTTCAAACACAAGAATCAAGAGAAACATGAAAAGGTAAACAGGAAAAAGAAATCATAAGGGACTTTCTAAAGCTGAACTGTTTACATTCCTACATGGAAAGATCATATTTGTAAGTCTTGAGACTTTCCTCAGTATTAGGGTAGTTGGAGGGATTTTATATATAATATAGACAGATGGCACAGGGTGAGCTGAATAGGTAGGGATGATATCTAAAAAAATAAAATTAAGGGGGTGAGAGAGGAATATATTAGGAAGAGAAAGGGAGAAATAGAATGGGGCAAATTATCTCACATAAAAGAGGCAAGAAAAAACTTTTGCAATGGAAGGAAAGAGGGGACAGTTGACAGGGAAAGAGTCAACCTTACTCTCATGGCATTTGGCTTAAGGAAGGAATAACATGCACACTCAGTTTGGTATGAAAATCTATTTCACACTACAGGTAAGTAGGGGAGAAGGGGATAAGCGGGGATTGGTGGGGGTGATAGAAGAGAGGGCAAATGGGAGGAGGGGGTAATTAGAAGTAAACACTTCTGAGGAGGTCAAAAGAGAGAATAGAATAAATGGGGGGCAGGATAGAATGGAGGAAAACATATGACTGTTATGGAAGTGTTTTGCATGTACACATATATAACCTGTATTGACTTGCTTGCGTTCTCAGTGAGGATGGGTGGGGAGGGAGGGAGGGAGAGTAGTTGAAACTCAATGTTTTAAAAAGAAATGTTAAAAATTGTTCTTATATGCAACTGGGAAATAAGACATACAGGCAAGGGGGTATAGAAATCTATCTTGCCCTGCAAGAAAAAAGAGTGGATGGGGATAAGAGAAGGGAGGGGTGTGATAGAAGGGAGGGCAGATTGGGGGAAGTGGTAATCACAATGCATGCTGTCTTGGGGGGGAGGGGAGATATGGGGAGAAAATTTGGAACTCAAAATCTTGTGGAAGTGTCTGTTGAAAACTAAAAATAAATAAATAAATTTTAAAAAGAAAAATAATTGAGCTCATTTGCTTCAAGCTCCTTCTTTTCCTTTCCTCTTCTCATATCACTCAGATATCTTCCCCCAACTCCTTCATCCCTTCTCCTTACCCAGTCAGGTAAGTCCTTCTCTTCTTACTGTCTTCTAAGTTATCTTCAATCTGACTTCCAGCCTCATCTTTCCACCAAATCTTGTCTCTTCCAAGTTACTAATGATATCTTAACTGCTGACTCTATCCACCTTTTCTCAATCCTCATCCTACTTTACGTCTCCCCAACCTGTGACACTTGTGATTGCCTTCTGCTCTTGGCTCCCCTCTTCTCTCTAGGTTTTCTGACACTGCTCCCTTTTGGTCCTCCTCATATCTGTCTGACCAATCCTGAGTCTTTTTTTGTTGGGTCTGTAACCAGTTTACACCCAAGAATTATGGGTATCCTCCCAGAGCTCTGTTCTTGACTCTCTTTCCTTTTCCCTTTACACTCTCTTACTTGGTAATTACATCAACTCCCGTTATCATCTCTGTGCTAAAGATTCTGAGACCTATACATGTAGCCTTCATCTGTCTCCTGAGCTCTAGTCCCATGTCACCAATTGCCTTTTGGACATCTTGAATTGGATGTTCCATAAGCATCTCAAATTCAAAATGTCCAAGATAGAAATTGTTATTTCTCTCTCCCCAAATCTCTCCTCTTCCCAATTTTATTATTACTCTCAAGAACAACATTCTACCAGTCACTCTAACCTTAGTGTCATCCTTGATTTCTCACTTTCACTCACCCTACATGTCAAATCTGTTATCAAACCTTCACAATGTCATTCCTGTAATTGGGGAAGAAGGCATATAAAAGGAAACTGAAAAAGGGGGAAAAAAACAAAGGTATGGAGCATATTAGAGGAAGTCCCAAATACAACCTGCAAAGGAATAAGATGTGCCTGGCCTGGGCATCCTCTTTAAATGAAGGTTCTGGAACTAACCTCCAATCAGAGGGAAATGCCAATGGTCACATCCAGTGTGTGAATTCCAGGACCATAGTGAGGCTTCGGGGCATGGTAGAGGAGGTATAGAGTACAACCTTTTAATATTTCTCTCTACTACTGGGTCTGGACTTCAAAATTTCTCTGAATCACTGGTCTTTTCATCAGGAATGCTTGGAAGTCCTCTATTTCCTCCCAGTAGCAATATACTCGAATTTGCTGAGTAAGTTATTCTTGGCTATAAGCCTATATCCTTTTCCTTCTGGAATATCTTTTAAGTTCCCCATTTGCTTTATAGTAGTGGCTGCTAAATTGTGAGTGATCTTGACTGTGGCTCCTCAGTACTTGAATTGGTTATCTGCAATGTTTTTTCTTTGACCTGTAAGCTCTGGATTTTAGCTATGATGTTCCTGGGAGTTTTCATTTGGAGCTTGTTCAGGAGGCATCCACTGGATTCTTTCTATCTCTGCTTTACTCTCTGGTTTTAAGAGATTTGGAGAGTTTTCTTTTAAGATTTCTTGAAATATATTTAAGCTCCTTTTTTGGTCATGGAATTCAGGCAGTCTAATGAGTTTTAAATTTTCTTTCCTCAGATTTATTTCCAGGTCAGTTATTTTTGCTATGAAATACCTTACATTTTTCTTCTCTTTTTTTCAGCCTTTTGTCTTAAAAAAAATTCCTGTTGTCTTCTTGCCATTGGCCTCTATTTTGTCCATTCTGATTTTCAGAGAGTTTGTTGCTTGGGTAAAGTTGTGTTCCTTTTGTGCCAAGCTGTTAATTTCTTTTCCAATTCTTTCTTCCATAGCTCTCATTCCTTTTCCAATTTCTCTCTCAAGTGCTCTCATTTCATTTATAAAAATTTTTTTTAACTCTTGCTTCATCTCTTCCAGGAATTCTAGTTGACTTTGCACCTAACCTGTATTTTTGAGGCATTGCTTGTATGACTTCTGGAGACACTGTCTTCTGTGTTTATGTTTTGAGTGTCCTTGCCACCATAATACCTCATTATGTTTGGGTTCTCTTCTGTTTGCCCATTCTTCCAGCCTGCTTCCTGACTTTGGACTTGGTGTTAGAGATAAATTCTGCTGCACTTCTGGAGAGAAGATATGCTTCTGCCTTCTTGGGTTACTGAATGTTGTATTATTCTAGGATCTCAGGGCAGGCTGGGAAACTTTAAACTTTTAGTGTTTCCAGAGTTGTGCGATCCAGGGCAAAGTCTGATTGTTGTCCCCCTGGTCTGATTTCTGCAAGTTCCTGATGTAGGTGTCAGTTAGATCAACAACAGAATACTGTTGAACTTAGCACCTATCAGGAAGTTGTGTTGGTTCAGAGTCAGAACTTCAGGCTCATCTTAGGGTTGGGATCCTCCCCTGGCTATTTTTCTGCAGGCTGGACAAGATACCCTGAACTGAGATCCCATTCTGCTTCTGGGGTCTGAGTCACACACTACTGATGTTAGCTTCTGAACATCCTCCTTTCTCAATATATTGTGCAGGGTCTCCTAGCCAGAAATGCCAATCCTTCTCTCTCCAGTTGAATCAGTGACCCAGAACTAGGTAGCTGGTACCTTTCTGCATCTCAGTGTCCTAGTTTGGGTCTGGGGGTGCCAGGGATGGGTCTAGGACCTCCTCCTGCCCTAGTGTACACCCTCTTCCAGAGCTGGTGTGCTCCTGCCCTGACTCAGTCTTAGTGTCAGTAGACTGTCTCCTTTTGTCATCCTGAACTAGACAAAGGACTCATGACTTTTTCTAGATTTCCCCATCAGGTTGCATTTTCCAGCTCTATTTAGAGTTTTTCACAAAAGGCTTCTAAATGGTCTCTCTGCCTCAAATGTCTCCTTACTTCAATCCATCTTACCCCGGATGCCAAAGTGATTTTCCAAATAAACCAGTCTGAGCATGTCATCCTCCTACTCAATAAATTCCATGGAATCTCTATTACCTCCAGGATCAAATATAAAATCCTCTATTTGGCATTTATACCTCTTCACAACCTGGCCCCTTCCTACCTTCCCAGTCTTCTTACAGTTTACTTCTCTCCAGGAATTCTACAGTCCAGTTCCCCTGGCCTCCTCACAGTTTCTCACTACGATGCTTCTGGACACTTGCACTGGCTGTCCCCCAATACTGCCCACTCACTGCTGGCCTTCAGTCCCCTTGGTTTCCTTTAAGACTAAGCCCAGATCTCCCTTTCTGCAGGCTATCTTTCAGGTGCCATTCATTTATCTGGTATATACCTTATGTTCACAGTTATTTGCATGTTCTCTCCCCCATTAGAATGGCAGCTCCTTGACAACCATGCTTTCGCCCAGACTGATACTTTTGTGATGGTAAAGTAAGCCATCTTTTGTCTTGGTTCTCACCTAGCCCTTAGTCTTAGAATGGGTATTGCCTTAGACAAACTGAGACCTGGGGAAGATCCTAATTTAAAAAGGCCAAGGTCACTCACTGCACCCTGACCATCACCAGTTATCTTGATTTTTGTCTTGCCCCTGGGCTCCAGTGACTCTGGAGGAGAGAGTGGGGCCGATGACTTTGTGCGGTTCTGTGTCCCTGAAACCCAGTTCGCTCGCAAGTCAAGATATCACCTTTGTGTGATGTCACCAGTCCTCTTTGAGAACTAACTAAGGTTTAACAACAACACACCACAGTACTTAACAAAGTTCCTGGAACATTTTTTGTTGTTCAATTGTGATTCCTTGTGATCCCATGTGGGATTTTCTTGGCAATGATACTGGAGTGGTTTGCCATGTCCTTTTCCAGCTTATTTTACAGATGAGGAAATTGAGACAAATAGGGTTGAGTGACTTGCCCAGAGTCACATAGAAAGTGTCCGAGGTCAGATTTGAACTCAGGTCTTCCTGACTTCAGGCCTATCTCTCTATCCACTGAGCCACCTAACTGCCTCGCACATAGTAAACACTTAATAAATGCCTATTAATTGATTCGCACACTCAAGTACCTTTGCTTTTAAATAAAAGTCATCTCATGATCAGTCTGGTACAGAGTACTAAGTAAAGAGGAAAGTTAATTTCCTATTATCCCTGAAGGACTAAAGTAATATGACATTTAAACTTCAGTTTTAAGGTTGAGTAAGAATTCTAGAGGTAAAGAAAAAAGGGAAGGTGATAATCAAAGGCAAGGAGGTGGGAAAGTATAGCACGTGTTTGAGGGACAAATGGTTGTCTCAATTGGCTGAGTTCAGTACCCATGGAGAGGAACAGTACAAGATGAAGCTTGAAAAATTGGAAACTATTACAAGTAGCATGTCACAGAGGATAGAGAACTGGCCTCAGAGTCAGAAGACCTGGGTTTGAGTCCTACTTTTGACACATAGTAGCTGTGCGATGTTGAACAAGTCACCTAACCTCTTGGTGTCCCCAAGTCACTCTCTAAGTCTAGAAGCTGCAGAGGAAATGTGATGAAATCACAAGCATGGCTTAAAAAAAAAAAGATCTGCTAGATCATGGAGAACGATGAATGACAGATAGCCTAAGGAGTTCTTGAATTTATTGGGTAGGCAATAGGGAGCCATTCCAAGGGTTTTAAGCAGAAGATGACAGGAATAGTTTTTTAGTTTGGCCAAAGCTTAGTATCCATGGCAGCGGATAGTATAAAGTGAAGTTGGAAACATAAGGAGCTGTCAGAAGCAGCACGGTGCGGGTAGGGTGGGCACTGGATTTGGCACCAGGGTTGGAATCCCATACATATAGGCTGTGTGACCCTGTGGAAATCACTTAACCATTATGGGTCTTAATTTTCTCATCTGTAAAATGAAGAGTTGGACTTAATGACTTTGAAGTCCTTCAGAGCTCTTAATCTATAATTAGGGATCCTATGACTAGATCTATATTTAAGGAAGAGAAATCTAGCTGCATGTGAAAGACAGATTAGAGGCAGGGAATGATAGGGGAAGTGCTATAAGGAATAATCATGGTGATTAGAGGCTGTACTAGCCAGAAAATAGAGAGGAAAGGGATGGATGTAGGATATTGTAGAATCTAAAGTAGGGGCGGGGAAACTGGCCTTGAGGCCGCATGTCATCCTCTAGGTACTCAAGTGTGGCCCTTTGACTGAATTCAAATTTCACAGAACAAATCCCGTTAATAAAAGGATTTGTTCTGTAAAACCTGGACTCCGTCAAAAGACCTAGCACCCAGGGACCTAGAAGGCCAAATTGGCCTCAAGGCTGCAGGTTCCCAT
The DNA here is from genome assembly GCF_028372415.1 of Notamacropus eugenii. Lineage (NCBI taxonomy): Eukaryota > Metazoa > Chordata > Mammalia > Diprotodontia > Macropodidae > Notamacropus > Notamacropus eugenii. The sequence continues at coordinate 77,180,480 of NC_092876.1, forward strand.
CCCTAAAGGGTTTGATGATGGGTAAGGGAGAGGAATGAGTCACAGATAAAACCAAGGTCTTTGGTGGGGGTATTTAATTAAATGGGAACAGTTTGGTGGTGCAGTGGATAGAGCCCCAGGCTCTATCTGCAGTCAGGAAGATATAGGAAGACCTGAGTTCCAATCCAACCTCAGATACTTTTGTGACACTGGGCATGTCACCTTAACCCTATTTGTCTCAGTTTCCTCTTCTGTAAAATGATCCGGAGAAGAAAATGGGAAACCACTCCAGTATTCTTGCTAAGAAAACCCCAAATGAGGTCATGGAGAGCCTGAAAGAATTCAACAACAAAATTAATTAAATGGTGTTTCCCTTGACAGAAGTAGAAGTTTTCTCACAAATAGTCTGAGATCTGGGCCTGAAGCTCTGGGCAAGAAGTCAGGGCTTGAGATAAGGATTTAGGAGTTATCTTCAGAAGTGACAGTGGCAGTGGGTAAGATTGCTAAGGGAGAGAGGGGGAGAGGAAAGGAGAGAAAGAGAGGGGAGAGGAGGGAGGGGAACAGAAACTGAATTGGGCCTAAGAGATTCAGATGGGCACAGGAGATCACTGAGCAGGGACAGTCAGACTCCTCCCCCTTCAGTTCTTCAATATGATTTCATCCTGTGACTCCTCCAGCCAACTGAGTAAATCACAACCCACCCCACTGCTCATCCAGGAGGAGTCCACATCCTTCCATAAATCCGCCATCGTACCCAATGTGCTGCAGGCCTTTCTTTAGCTCATTTAACATTCCTCAAATGCCAGGGTGTTACTTAGTTGGTATATCTCTTTCTCCTCCCTCTCCTGGAGTCAGGAGGCCTCAGTTCACCAGCCAGCTCAGAAAGAGCCGTGGCCAGATACTTCTGAAGAATCAGGTGCAGAACTGGGCACCATAGTTGAGTAAGGACATTACTGACCCAAAGGAGACACCAAACCAAATGGTGTTCTCCTCCCCTGAAATCCATGCCACATGAGATGGAGAAACCACCTGATAATATTTGAAGAAAAAAAATGAGGGGCAGTTCAGTGGATAGAATGGCACAGTAGAGGACACCAGCCCTCGAGTTAAGAGGACCTAAATTCAAATCTGACCTCAGACTCTTGCCACTTGCTAGCAGTGTGACACTGGGAGAGTCACTTAACCTTACCTGCCTTGAAAAACAACCCCTCCCTCTCAAAAAAAAAGAAAAGAAAAGAAATGAGATTTGTTCTGTTTAGCCAGTGAGGGTAGAACATGGAGCAACTAAAGGACAAATTTAGGCTAGATGTAAGCCCCACTCAATTAATAACAAAAGGCCCACGTACCTCAATTAAATCAATCAGAAGTGTAATCTAGATACAAACAAGCCCTTAACTAATTTGAAAGGAATAAAGAGCTTTGATTCTTAGATAACATTATAAATGACGTCACATGGGAAAAGACTTTTGATTGGCTGAAAGAGTCAAATGCACCACTGGGCTACGTTGAAAAACAGCCATCTAGTTTGGAGCCAAATTCAGGAGCAGAGGATTTTAGGCTCCCTTCTCCATTCACCATTTAAAAACTGTTTTTCAAGCAGCAAAAATCTACCTTCTCTCTCTCTCTCTCTGTCCCCCTAAACTGAGAATGATAGAGGGAAAAAAACCCCTGTTACAAACATATATAGTTAATAAAGCAAATTTCTAAGTTGGACATGTCTGAAAAGGAAAATACGCATATATATATATATATACGTATATTTATACACACACACACACACACACACACACACACACACACACACACACACACACATTGAACTAGAAATTAGAATCAAGTGACAGCTCTGCTCCTGAGGTCTGAGTCACAGAGCTGTGACTTCTGACCTTGATCCTCTCTTGGTACACAGTCCAGGGCTCCTTAGCCTAGAATGCAGGTCCCCTCCTCAGTCTATCCTGGATCTATAACTGGGAACTAGAGAGTTGGCAACAAAACTGCCCCTTGGCACCTGTTCCCATGCTTTGTATAAGGTCTCATTGCCCCTGTGCCACTCTGGGACCTCCTCTTGCCCTATGGTACAGCCTCTCCCTGCTCTGGAATGTGAGTTCCTGGCCAGAACTAATCCCCAGTATCTATCCACCTCTCTTTCTGTCTCCCTGTGCCAACCTGGGCTAAAAAAGTGAATTACTGTGACTTTTTCCTGAATTTCCTCATTGGGATTTGGTTTCATGTATTTTTCTGATCTATCTAGAGGAGGTTTGGAGGAGAGTTTGTTGTACTTCATCCAGCTACTTTGCCATCTTGGCTTCAACCCCCACCCCACCATATTCATCATGTTACCAGAGAGACTGTACTAGCAGGAGACAATGCTTTTAGCCGGGAGTAGAGAGACATATCGTTACCAAATATTCAGAGAAGGGATTGACTATGTTATGACTCCATGAATTTCCAAAGATCAAAAGAAGGGTAGTTAGGTGGCTCTTTGTGTAGAGAAGTGATCCTGGAATCAGGAGGACTCAGGTTCAAATCTGATCAGACACTTGGACCGTGTGACCCTGGGCAAGTAACAACCACAAGTGCATTGCAAAAAAATTTTAAATTATTAAAAAAAGATCAAAAGACCTGGAGCTCTGGTCAGTGTTAGTAACATTGTCCTTGCTGAGGGCATGAATCAGGAGCTGAATGTCAAACAGAGACAAATTTGACAAAGGTAATTCCAGAAGTCTACAAGAGCACTCACTCTTCTAGCCCAGTTAGGGATTTACACATAAAGGGAACTTTAGGAAGAGAGCCTTCTAGTGAGTTTCCTCTTTACCATATGAATTCCTTCACTCAAAATTTCACTAGAAGTTCAAATCTACTCTCCCAGTGGACCTTTTGTGTGTCGAGAGTGCAGTCCCCAGTCTGGGGAAATGTCTCCTTAACAACTATTCTTGTTCTACCTACTTAGTAAATAACCTTTCTAAAAGCTGAGTCTGACCATGAATCAATGGGAAACACCCCAGTGGGGATCAAGAGATTCAACACTAGAAATGCTTGTCCCCAGGGGGCACTAGAACTAGATCCTAGTATCATAACCTAGTCAATCTCACCTCTGAATATTTGATAGATTTTTCTAAGAAAACTTTCCTTTTATTCTAAACACCTTTCTCTCTATTCCTAGCTGAAATATTAGACCTAGATACGATGCTAGAACTTGAGCCCCTGAGAGGGACTAGCCCCTAGAACGCAGAGGAGGAGGACACAGTCAGTCTCAGAAGACCTCACCTGCTAATACACATGGGATTTGGGGAAGTAGCCTGAGGGGGTGCTACATCAGGAAAAACTTCCTAATAATCACTCAAAAATGAAATGAACTGCTTTTCTCATCTGTAGAATGGGAACTATAATTCATAGGGGCAGCTCGGTGGCGCCATAGTACATAGAATGCCAGATCTGGAGTCAGAAAAGACTCATCTTCATGAGTTCAAATCCAGCCTCAGACAATGACTAGCTGTGTGACCCTGGACAAGTCACTCAAACCTGTTTGCTTTAGTTTCCTGATCTATAAAATGAGCTGGCGAAGGAAATGACAAGCCACTCCAGCATCTTGGCCAAGAAAACCCCAAATGGGGTCATGAAGAGTCAGTCACCACTGAAAAACGACTGAACAATAAATCTACTTCACAGGTATGTTGTAAAACTCAAAGGAAACAATATATGCCAAACCTTTTGTAAATCTTCATAAAAATTTTCTGTTTTTGAACTTAAACACCAAATGAAATGTATATTTCCGTATGTAAAGTAGAACAGGAAAAGATTGAAACCAAGGGTCTCCATTATATAAAACTTGCATTTTCTTTTTATTATGTACAAGATTCCACACGTAACTTTCAAAGCTGCCCTGCTTGTTGCATTGACTTTCTAAATCTTAACTTGCTATATAAATGCCAGTTGTTTTATTTTGTGTATAGATCATATCATCTTCCTCATCCCCCATTCATTTACTAGAATGTAGCTCCCTGACGATATGTGTGTGTGTGTGTGTGTAATATATAACTTCATATAATAGATTTTTTTGTTGTTCAGTCATTTTCAGTTGTGTCCAACTCTTTGTGAGTGGGAGGTTCTTCTTGGCAAAGATAGTAAACTGGTTTGCTATTTCTTTCTCCAGCTCATTTTACAGATGAGGAAACTGAGGCAAACAGGGTTAAGTGACTTTCCCAGGATTATATAGCTTTACTTAGCGTCTGAGGCCAGATTTGAACTCACAAAGATGAGTCATCCTGACTTCAGGCTGAGTGCTCTATCCACTGAGCCATCTAGCTGTTCCTGTAAAAGATGCAAACAGATAAATGATGGTCGTAAAGTATGAGGCAAAGCGCCTTATAACAATAAGTCTCTAAGACTAGGTGCTGGTCTGCACTGTTTCTTCCTGCGGAGTTCCCTATATCAAGAAAATTTCAATTCCCTTTTTTAAAAATAATAACAACAATAAGATAGGGACTGTATCCTATTAATAATAGGAGGCATTTACACAGGACTTTAAGACTGGCACAATCTCATCTGGTTGTGGATACGGTCACTATGAACTGGGATGAGTCTGTAAGTGGGAAGCTTGGCTGACTTAGGAGAAGGGTGTTCGGGAAAGGTCTCAGGCTGGGGCTAGGAAGGACGAAAGACTATAGTTCTGGGTGCTGAGCTAGGCTAAGCTCTCTGGGTTGGCTTATCACAGCGGAGGGGGGCCCCTACCTTGTGCCATCTTTGGTGCGTTGCTAAGTTGCCCACAGTAAACATTAGAGCTCGCAGTACCAACAAGCCACTCCCCCAACTGACAGAAGCCTCAAGGCAGCTGCTAGTGTTTCTGCAGTCTCCTCCCTGGGAATAGTTCAGAGGTAAGTCAGAAAATGACCACCAACATCCAAAATCAGCCTTTTCTGTTTCATACCTTACAAGGGCTTATTTTTGCCAGGCTAGGCACTGGACATTTATCCTACTCAGTCTTTGAACAGGCAGAGAGACATAAACACACAGAAACAGCCCACAGGCACAGGCTCAAGCACAACCCCCAAAAGGCATACACACAAACCTCCTGTCCCACTCAGACACCCTCTCCCACCATTTTCTTCGTCACCCCTCTATTTAAAGATATTTTTAACTCATTGGCTGAGGAATGCTGGGAGTTTACACAGACCAGTCATCAGACATGGACACACTATCTCTTATAGGCTTATAATCACATACATGTGTGTACACACTAGCCTTCATGTACCCACAATCACAAATAAATGGGCTCACTATCTCACAGAAACCCACCATCACATGTGGAGACACTATCACACAGACAGAGTCATACTTCTATGTAGGTACTCCATTCCTCACAGAACCATAGTCATACGTGAATGTTACATCCCAAGGAGACCCACAATCACACATCATCACAATACCCCTTACAGGCATACCATCATACTTAGACAACTATCCCACATATAGATCCTTAATCTCACATATATTCACCACTTTCATACCACTCTCACACAACCTCATGCAAGCACAATGGCCTCACAATTACACATGGACCCACAATCACACTGCACCCCATAAAGGCACACAACCATATGACCTACTGTCCTTCAGGCTAACCCATGCTCACATATGGGGATATACCATCTCCCATCCCACATACAGACCTAAAGTCATCCATGGGCACACATGTCTCCTCCATACACTTTGCACAAGTACAATCATCCCACATGGACCCACTGTCCCAATGAGCTATGTTCACACAGATACTCACAACTTAGGAACCATCTCTCTGTACAGTTTTAAACCTGCAATCCATGAATCATTTTAAAAAATATTTTGATCACTATATTTCAATATAATTGGTTTCCTTTGTAATGCTCTATATTTTATTTGGCGAATTTAAAATTTTGAGGGCTTCAACAGACTGACTGCCAGAGGGATCTGTGGCATTGAAAAAGTGAAGAATCCTTTGTCTGGATCTTTTTCCATAAGTCTCCCAGTCAATCAAGATCACTGTGCCTTTACCCCCAGCCCACGTGCCTACCACTTCCAACTTTTGTAAACTGGCAGCATTCTTCAGCTATTGAGTCAAAAACCTCTCCAAACAGAAGGATGAAGTGGAAAATGGGCAGAACCCAAAAGCTGACAAATGATTTCCAGGATTCCTTAGCATTATAAGGTAATTTCTCTGAGTTTCTGTCCTGAGACAGAATCTAAATTAGACAGTCAATAGAGCTTAACCTGATACTGCTACAATCTAAAGGGGAATCACATCCAACAGGGGACCTTGTCTTCAATGCTGTGGCCAGGTCAACGAAGATGTCAACAGACATAACTGTATGATGCCAGAGAGGGTGAGACAAGGGCAAAGGAGGGGCCCAGGTAAAGTGCTCTGAGAATGTGAGGAAGGATGGCAAAGGAAGGTTTCTTGTAGGAAGTGATACCAGAGATGGACTTTGAAGGAATGAAAAGATGTCAATGGACAGAGTGGGAAAAATGCATTCCAGTCATGGGAGAAGGAGCAAAAGTATGGAAACGGGAGAGGGTAGGACAGGAATAGGAATGGGAAATAGAGAACAGTCCAATTGGGTTGGAGTTTAGAGTACATAGGGGGAGTAATACAAAATTAGGCTCCATTGATAAGTTGAGCCCAAAATGTGGAAGACTTTAAACGCTGGGATCAGCAGTTAATGGATTGTGGGAAATGAATGGGGAGTCATGAAAGGTGTTTAAGTAGAGGAGTGACATGTGCTGCCATTAGTACAGGGAATTTCCATATGAGGAAACTCCTTCCACTAATGCAGGTCAGCTCATTCTCTACAATCTATAGCCTTAGAGAAATCTCTGGGGCAGAAGAGGTTAAATGACTCGCCTAGGGTGTCACATAGACAGTTTGTATCAGAGTCAGGAATTGAACCTGGGTCTTCCTGACTGATGCCAGCTTTCTATCCAACCATGACCTTCTGCCTCAACGTGGTCTTAGAGAGAAATATTAGATTATTTTGGTATCAGTGCAAAGGATACATTGCAGAGAAGATACCCTGGAAGTAGGGAGACCAATTAAGAGTATAGAACAATAGTAATGGTTGTCACTGGTATTGTTAGGAGGTAGCGAGGTGGCATAGTGGATAGAACACTGAGTCAGGAGTTAGGAAGATCTGAGTTCAAATCCTTCCTTAGACCTTTAGTAGCTGTATGACTCTAAATAAGTCACTTAATATCTGTCTACCTCAGTTTCCTCAACTATAAAATGGAAATAATAACAGCACCTACTCCCAGGGTTGCTGTGAGGATCAAATGAGATAATATTTGTAAAATGCTTAACATAGTACCTGGCACATAATAGGTACTTAATAAATCCTTCCTTCCTTCCTTCCTTCCTTCCATCCATCCATCCATCCTTCCTTCCTAGAGGGGCATGAATTTGAGAGAGGATAGATTTGGCGACTGGTTATAAGGGATAAGAAACAAAGAAGATGACTGGAGTTATGAGTCCAAGTGGCGGGAAAACAATGGTGCTCTCAAGAGAAACAGAAAAATTAGGGGGAAGAGTAGGGTTTGAGGAGATGTATCCTATTTTCAACAGCTTGAGTTTGAGGTACTGGCGGGACTTCATGTGGTTTTTTAGGGTCCAGATGACATATTTGTGTGAAGCACTATGTAAATTTCAAAGTGTTTTATGAGTGCTAGCTATCAGCATCATCAGACAGGCACAGATGTTCGGGAGGTAGTGGGAAATTTAGGACCCGAACTCAAAGGAGAGCATAGGAATGGAGATATAGATTTGGAAATCACTGGAGCTTTGGGGATAGTTGAGATCACCAGGGGAGAGAGTAGAGAGAAGAGAAAAGGTCTGAGAATAGAAACTTGGAGAACACCCATATTTAAGGAAGAGAGAGATGATGAGCTGATGAAATTGTCAGGGGAAAGGCACTGCCAGGTAAATGGGAGAACCATAGGAATACCAAGTCATGGAAACCAAGGGAGAAAAACACATCAAGAAGAGAGGAAAAAGGAAGTTAAAAACAAAAGGAGATGGAGGTCAAGAGTGCTTTTTGTAGACATGGGGAACTATGGGTGTGGAATATTATATATAATTTCAGTCTTTTTAGATATTGGCTAATTTTACTGAACTCCCCCCTTTTTATTCTTTATTAAAATGGCTCTTTGAGAGGGGAATACAGCCAAGAGAGGGACCATGCCTATTAGTTACCTATAATCACCCACCTCTCTATTGAGACATTAGGAAATGTAGGTGATGCCAAACTATAGAAACAATTTTTTTTAAGAAGGAGACTATGTTAATTACTGTAGAGAGTTCAGAGAAGATGGGGACAGGGTCAAGTTTGATGGAGAGGGACACTATTCGATTTAGTACCAAGGAAGTCATTAATTACCTTGAACAGTAAACTTTCTTCCATCAGTGAAGACAGAGGTGCCTATCAAGTATTGAAGAGGGAGTATGGGATCAGGAAACTGAGGAAATCAATTAGGCTACAGCTTCTAGAAGTGTGGTAGAAAAGGGAAGGAGCGACATATAGCACAATAGCCTGAGGAAGTGGTAGGGTCCAGGGTAAGGTTCAGTGATTGGAGATTTGTCTTTGTTTATGTGTTCTTGTTTTGTATTTGATTTTAGAATAAGGAAGAACTAAGAATTCTTGTAGAATGAGGGGAAGGAGCCATGGTGAAAGATACTAAACAGAGTAGAGCCTCTATTAGATCTCAGGCCATTTTGGGGAAGGAAGAAAATTTAGAATTCAAAATCTTATGGAAATAAATGTTGAAAACTAAAAATAAATAAATTTATAAAAAAGAAAGAAAGATACTGAAGCAAGAGAAGGATGACTGATGGAGCACAGACCTGCAGCAGACAGGAGATGGAATCTAAGGCAGGGGAAGGGATTTAGTTTTTTTCTTTCAAGAAGGAAAGCCACCTTATCCTCTAGGATGGGGAAAGCAGAAGAGGATAGCATTGAAAGATTCAGAGGAGGGAAAGATGGGAATTGGAGTAGTCCATGTAGGATGGCCTCAATTTTCTCATTAAAGTGGCTAGCAAAGATACTGCTCAGAGTGAGAACAGAGTAAAACTGGAGTCTGAGATGAGAAGTTTGGAATGACTGCTGTGGAGAGAATGACGAGGATTTTATAAACAATGAATAAAAGCTTTGCCACGCAGGAGTGAGAGCCTAACTGAGAGAAGAGACTCAAATTCCTAATGGACCTGTCAGCATGATTTAGTGACTTCCTCCAGCAGTACTTAGCTGGAACCACGTGGGACTAGAGGTTAGCAGTATCTAGAAACTGCAGAATAGGAAGAAGACAAATTCAAGGAAAGAGGACAAGGAATTATTGAAGTGGCTGGCCATAAGATCAAGGCTGGGGAGGAGAGGGAGTTGAGGCCAGAGCAGGATTGATGGGGAGAACAGGGAGAATTATTAGAGTGAAGAATAGATGTGGGAGAAGTAAAGGCTAGAGGGAGGTGGGAGGACAGGACAGGTAAATGACATCCCTTCAGTGACAAGGGGGACAAGTGAGAAAGTGTGGCTGGTTCTGGACAAGTCCTCATCAGTCCTGGTGGGACAACTCAACTTGCAGGTGCATGTGGGCAGTTAGAGCGGAGGTAAGGGCTAGGGCTTTGTTTGAGATCATGTCCCTCTTTTCCTATTAAGAACCCATTATACTTCATTCACATAGACAGTGAACTGAATATAAATCTGGGTAAAATCCTATCTTCCCCTCACCAAAATGGCTAGAGAATTTTATCATACAGAGACTCAGAAGAAATATACTCTAACCTGTCCCTGAAGCATAAATTCCCCTCTACAGTAGCCTGATGAGTGGTCATCCAGTATATTACTTGAACACCTCCAGTGAGGGGAACCTCATTCATTTAGTTTTCTTCCTTCTTAATTCTGTAGCTTAGTCCCTGAAAAAATGGCTTATCTTGGAACCATACGGTCCTTTACTCCTGAAGACAGCAAAATGCAATGTTTGGCCAGAGCCCCCCAGAGCCCTTTGAGGGCTCATAGGATCCAAGAATGTTCTAGAACACTTACCCAATTAGGTCATCCTTTCTTTTTTTGACTTGTTATACCTCCAGTTAGAGTTTACTCTGGGAAACCTCTAAAAATAGGTTAGGTATAGCTTGTGTCTAATTTCCCCAAATGTGGCTGGGGGTCCCCAAGGATGAACATTCAAGGCAATAAATGAATATGAGCTAGGAAAATCTTTATTTCACTCCACAAAAAAAAAAAAAAAGAAAACAACCAAAGGACTCACAGGAATCTATGGACACTCCCACAAAACACTCATCACAGAGCACTTTTATTTCTTGTAGGATACCCTTATTGATCGATATTGATTATATTTTTTATTTTAAATAACTTTTATTTGTGCCTTCTAAAAACACCAGTTTCTATCTCCTCTATTTATTCTTGGTTCAATCTGACTGCCTTCCTCATCTTTGTTTTCTTTGCCATTTCTGTATTTTCTATCAGCACCTCAGGGACTGTGATGTTAGGACTCCAGTATGGTGGGTCTACTAACCGCAATGGAGGAAACAGTTTATGGTGGTTTTTAGCAAATTGTTTCCACTTTTCTTCTGTTTGCACTTGTCTTTCTATTCTCAAATGATATCTTGGCAAGAGTTCTTTAAACTGAACTTACCCTCTAGTACTTTGGATTGACAAGAGTGGCAGAGGATAGGTAGGCATGAGTGAGCTGGGATTTGCCTTGCTAGAGGGGACTCCTGAACTGAGATCACAGATATATTTGAATATTCATTTACCAGTATGTCACTCTTTCCCTTCCCCAGTCTTTCCTTATAATAAAGCTGAACATGAGCAAACCCCAACTAACAAAGGACTACGGAGTGAAGGAATGTATGCTTCCTTTTCTTCTATGAGACTGAGACCGATTTCAGTTTCTCTGAGTTTTGTAGCATTTTAGTTACTTTCACTGGTATCAAGTCAGTCAGTGAGTATATTTCCTAGTTCAGCATCAGTTTATATGAGTCCATACTCAAACACTTGAATGGACTTGAGATCTCATTGACTTGGATATTCTCCCAATGCAGATCATTAACTACCCACGGCTGCCCATGCCCTTGACTCTGGTCTAGGCTCATTCACCATAGTGGGGCTGCCCATGGTTCTTGGATTCTTCCTGGCTTTCTCCTGACATTGTGAGAATACCAATGGAACACCAGTGCCATTCACTTTTATTCCTCACATAACTCTTTTCTCTCACATATCCATTCCCTTGATGATATCCTTCAGTACTGTTCTTTGTTATATATTGAAGCTTGCTCACATTCATTAAGCGTCTTTCCACCGTCCTCTTCAAAATACTAATTTTCAGACTCATGTGGGGCACAGTCTGGTATTCTCAGCTGAGGGAAGCTGAGGCTGGTGGATTGTTTGAGCCTGGGAGTTTTGAGCTGCAGTAGCACGAAGGTCACTTGGATGTCTACATGAAATTTGGCACCAGTATAGAGTGAGCCCCCAGGAGAGAGTGGCCACTAAGCTGGTAAGCTGCCAATCTGCCTAAGGAGGGCTGAACCAGAAATAGAGTCAAAGCTTCCTTGTCCATAAGAAGTGGGACTGGGACTGTGAATGAGTGACAGCTGCCCTTTCAGTCTGGGTGAGATGGCATGTCTCAAAACAAGCAAACTTATTTTCAATTATAAGGAGTCATGTTTTTATGTCTCTCAGCCAAATATCATCACACGTAATTAAAACCAGGTCCACTGACTCCAAGTACAATGTTCTTTTCACAACACCATGTTCTATCTTGGTGTGACCTGGGCAAGCCATTTAACATCCCTGGGCCTCAGTTCTCTCTGTGAAATTAGGACATTACCCTGGATGATGCCAAGGTGCCTTTTGGGTATAGATCCTATGAACTCTGCCCAGCTTTTGCACTAGAAGGTGGGGAAGATCCACTGTCCTCAGCCATCTCAGATTTACCATAACTGAGGTGATGAAAGAAATTTATTGGAGTAATGAATTCCATGCATGTCCTACCTACTGTATAAAGAAATCCAAAGAATCCAGGTTGGAAAGGACCTCAGAGCGCATCTCCTCCAGTCTGCACCTAAACAACAATGCTCTCTCCATGGCATCGCCTCTGAGAGGGTCACTTGAGTTCAGGGCTTGGTGCCAAGCTGTCTTGGTGCCATCCGTCTCATCAGCGTTTGCCATTTCAGCTTTATCTGGATGGTCAGGCTGAGGGAGCTTTTAATTGGTCAAGGAGTTAGGGGTGGGGTAGGAGAGGAAGGTGGTACCCTCTCCTCCCCTTCAGGGATCATCCGAAGGGGAAGTGTTGAGCCCAAGGGTGGAGCCTGAGCTGTGAGGGGTGGGGTGTGGAGAGGTGGAGGGCGGGGCTTGTGTGAGGGAGTGGGAATGGGGCAGGCAGCGGGAGCACCCCTTCACGTTCTCCTGCACCTGCAGTCCAGTCCTCCTTCCCTATCCAACCAAGTGATGAGGAGGTGTAGGGGTAGAGGAAAGAATATTGAAAGAAAAGACAGGGAACCGGGTTCTAATTCTGATTCTGCCACTAACTTGCTGAGTGACCTTGGGCAAGTCTTTCCCACGTCTGTGCCACGGTCTTCTGCAAAAGGAGGCGGCTTTCTCCCCTCCCCCCCCCCAAAGGACCCCTTAGAGATGATCCCTACAGCTCTATCAGTCTGTGGATCAGTCTGGACCCAACTCCCCGCTAAGGCGCCCCCAGCCCCAGCGGCCCCTCCTCCACAGTCGCCACCCAGCCGGGGCAGGCAGCTCCGGGGCAGGGCCGGCTGACCAGTCCAGGGCCGCTTCTCTCCGCCCCCTGGGCCCAAGGCCAAAGCTGAGCCAAGTGGGCGCGCCGCGGGGGGAGGGAGCACGGAGGGATCCGGTGTCTTGGGCTGCAAGCTGGTGTTGCAGCTGGCGGCGAGGCGAGGCACTGGCCGGGATATTAATAACCCGGGGCTGCAGCTTTCCATGAGACCCTCCCAGCCATGGCCAGCGCGGAGGAGCCCCGGGAGGGCGGCCCCTGCGGGGAAGGAGCCGCAGCCGCTGGGCTGGAGAGGTAGGACTGCCCGGTGGGGAGGGCTGGGGCTCGGGAAGCGGCCTTCCTCCACCTGCTGGTTTCCTCCAAACTTCCCGTTCCTTCGCCCCTTCTCCACATTCCCCCCTCCCACGCCACCCCGAGGGCCTCCCCCGATCCGTTAGGTGTCAGGCCCCGCCCAGAACGTGGGGATGTGCAGAGCCGGGCTGCGGGGCTCCCCAGCGCCTGGCCCCGGGGTGGGGACCGGGAAATCCCGAAAACTCAACTAAGGGCAGCGGCGCCCAGCCCAGCCCAGCCCGGGCGTCTGGGTGCGGGTGCGTATTCGCAGAACTGATTGGTGTTATTCTGGGGGACCTTCCCCCCAAAAGGGAGTCAGTCCTTTCTGATGGGCATGAATCATCAAACACAGTGAAGGCAGGAATGCCAAATACCCGGTCTCCTATTGTGTTCTAGGGTCTTTCCTTTCCCGCCCCCCACCCCCACCCCCATCTTGCCTAAGACAAAGTAGGGAGGCCAGAGCCCCGAGTTACCGAGGGTTTTCGCTCTGTTCTCCTGCACCTGGCCTCTTGGTTCCTGGCCAGCGTTAAAGCAGTGTGTGTCGGGGGGTGGGGGGATGGCACAGCTTGTTGCTTCTTCACTCAGCTTGTTGCTTTTGGGGCCCAACGATGTTTGGGAAAACACAGAGGAGAGAGCCTAGGCTCTACCTGTGGAAAGCGAGCTTCAGAGGGCGGGTTTTAACTGCTCCCTTCTCCGCCCTCTTGTCAGCTAACCAGAGCCCCAGGAGGGCATGGCCCTGAGGTGAGGCTTGAGTGATTGAGTGGCCTCAGTCTCCCAGGGGCTGAAAGATGAAATTGTCCACACACACACACACACACACACACACACACACACACACACACACACACACACACACTCCGAAGGTACAAAATCCCTTAAGGATTAGGCAGGGAAGAGGGAGGCTCCCTGAGACCCAAATGAATCCCGAGGTCATAGGCCTTATAGTCCCAGCTAAATTCTTCCCCATCTACCAGAAGCCTCCCATAATCCTGCCCCTCCTCCAATGCTGGACTTGCTTCTTTAGGGAGAGGAGCTGCTGTGTAAAAAGCTTTTCTGGACCCTCAGTTTATACAAGAAGCCAAGTCCCTAAAGGATTCATCCATCTTTCAGATACCCCTGCCAAATGACAGGACACTGAATTAAAGAGTTGGAAGCTAACAGAGTCATCTCTCAATTATCTACACTAATGACAAGGGGTAGGATCCTTGGGCACATGGATATTCCAAACCGCAGATAATCCACAAGCCTTTCATGAGCTAAATGGAATGAATCAGTAAGATGTGGTAGACAGCAAATTCATGAGCCAGGAAGCCCAGCCTCTGACACATTTTGTCTGTGTGATCCTGGGATCCTGTGATCCCTTAACTTCTCAGTGCTCTAGCCTAGACAACTGGCTAAGGCTCTAAAATGCAGCGAAGGTGCTGTTCCTTCTACCAGTGACATCAGAGGCCTCTGCCTTACCTTTCCAATTTTTTGTTGTTGAGTCATTTCAATCATGTCCAACTCTCATGACCCCATCTGATGTTTTCTTAGCAAAGATATGGAAGTGGTTTGTCATTTCCTTCTCCAGCTCCTTTTACAGATAAGGAAACTGAGGTAAACAGAGTAATGTGACTTTCCTAGGGTCACACAGCTAGTAAGTGTCTGAGGCTAGATTGGAACTCAGGAAGAAGAGTCTTCCTGACTCCAGGTCCAGCAGTCTATCCACTGTGCCAGCATTTCCCCCTTCAATTCAGCATTTATCAAGGGCCCACTCTGCAAAGTAGTTTATCTTGAGGTGGGAAATGAAACATTGAAATCAGTTTTAATGATCTCATAGCTGAGCAGGGAAGCTGGGGGGTGGGAGGACTGAGTGAGGAGAACCAGCTTGACATAAAGATGTAACTCAGTCAGCCCACAACATGGATCATTGAAATTCATATCGTTGGAAGGCACAAATGTTTGAAAGAGGAATGAGTTTTTTTCTTCTAAGATCTGCTCCTTCCTCAACTGCTTCAAGAGTAAACAAGGCAATTCCAAAATATATTCTGTGTCCAGACAACTTTTTCTAAAGTTGCAGTGGCCCATTCAGTAACTGGGGCAAGGATAAGAGGGAACCAGCAGACCTGGGTTCCAGTTCAGACTCTATTTACCAGTTGTATGACTAATCAAATCCTTTCTCTTTCCTCGACTTCTTCATCTACAAAATGAAGGGTTGGTTCCTCCCAATTCTAAGGTTCTAGAAAGCTGCTGGATTCTCCTGCACAGATATAGCTGAACAACCTGTTGGGGTCTCCCCTTCAAGGCTTCCTCAGGGGCTGACAAAGGGCAGAGAAAGGGGTGCATGGGAGTCACACAGAAGGATTTAGGCCACAATGGTAAGAAATAAGAAGGGCCTCTACCAGGAATTTGGAGTGTAAATGGTGAGGACTTACATCCTAGTCACAAATCTTGAATTTCTCTTTCCAAGACAGAGGTGTTATGGCACAGTGGGCAGAGCAGTGACTTTGGAGGTATAAGATCTGAACCTAAATCCCAGTTATTCCACTTACTGTGTAACCTCAAGCAAATCATTCTCCCTCTCTGAGCCTCAGTTTCCTAATTTGGAAAACTAGAGCATGGATTAAGTTCCATTGAGTTCATAACATTCTATGAAATACTTTGCTTGTGGGCATGACCATTTAGATTCATTTTTTTAGATTAATTAGATTCATGACCATTTAGTTCATTTAGATCTTAAAAGAGTCTTTAGAAAGAAAATATATCCTGTATCTTCTTGTCATCTCTTTGTGGCCAGTGTACCCAGATCACACTGGCTGTCAGTTTCCCTGGTGATTGCTGTACTTTCAGGAAATCACTTTAAGAAGTGAAGGGGAAGGGGGAGGGGGGGGGAGAGACAGAGAGAGAGAGAGAGACAGAGAGAGAGAGAGAGAGAGAGAGAGAGAGAGGGAAGGAGGAAGGGAAGGAGGGAGGGAGAGAGGGAAAGAGGGAGAGAGACAGAGAGAGTATGTATGTATGTATACGTAAAAGCCGCTAGAGGACTACTAGCAGTCAGAGTGAATTGACCAAAATCTCAGAAACCACTCTCATATACAAAGTCCCATCCTCACTATGGCTTTCCACAGACCTCAGAATTTTCTTTTTCAGGGATTCAGGGGCAGAGGACAGTGCTTTACTCCAAGAGAAGAAATCTGAATTCCTGCAAGGGGAAGAGGTCCTGAACCCAGAGATGACTCTGTCCCTACAGGGGGACATCAACCTAGAGGACATTCTCTACCTTGGAGGCACAGATGATACTGATGATGTACTCTATGTAGAAGAGACCTTGAGCTCAGAAGACGAAGCTGACCCAGAGGAGCCGCTATATGTAAGAGAGACAGTCACCCCAGAGGAGACACTGTATGTGAGGGAAGCAGTTGACCCAGAAGAGACACTAAACCAAGAGAAGACAGTCACCCCGGAGGAGACACTGCATGTGAAAGACATATTCAACCCAGAGGAGACACTAAACCAAGAGGAGACAGTCACCTCAGAGGAGACACTGCATATGACAGAGAGAACTGACGCAGAGGAGACACCAAATCCAGAGGAGACAAATGTATCAGAGGAGAAAGCCAGCTCTGAGGAGAACCCTGCCTCTAAGGAGACCCTCAGGGTTGAGGACAGCCTGAGTCCAGAGGACTTGGAGCTGTTGGAATGCCGTTTCCAGCAATGCATTGAAGCTGTGGCACAGTTGGAGGAGGAGCGGGACCGCCTTATCCACGAGTTAGTGCTGCTTCGAGAGCCGGTTCTACAGGAGGTACAGAAGGTCCACCAGGACATCCTGGTTGCCTACAAGCTACATGCCCAAGGGGAGCTGGAGTGTGATGGGCTAAGGGAAGAGATCCGGGTGGTGAAGCAAAAGCTGTTCAAAGTGACAAAAGAATGTGTAGCCTACCAGTACCAGCTAGAGTGCCGGCAGCAGGAAGTTGCCCAGTTTGCTGCCTGCCAGGAAGAGCTCACCACTCGTGTTGCCCAGCTATCTGAGGAGCTGGCCCAACTCAAAGACACGTGTGAGAAACAGAAAGGGCATTTTCGGCAGCAGCTGGAAGCCCCTCGGGGTCAAGGGGATAGCCATTTTCTACAGGAAAGTCGGAGGCTCTCTGCTGAGTTTGAGAGTTTCATGGCGGAAAGCCGCCAGGGCCTAGAAGAAGAGTATGAACCCCAACTGATGAGACTCCTCGAAAGGAAGGATACTGGGGCAAAGGCATTACAGAAAACACAGGCAGAAATTCAAGTGATGAAGGAGGCCTTGAGACCACTACAAGCAGAGGCCAGACAACTCAGTTTGCAAAACAGGAACCTGGAAGACCAGATCTTGCTTATGAGACAGAAGCGGGATGAGGAGGTGCAACAGTACAGGGTAGGTCTGCCAAGAATGAAGGAAACAAGGGTTGTTTAACTTGCAGAACTTAAATTTGAAGGGGATTTACATACTTTTAAGATCATGGAGGAGGGAGCATCTGTTTTCCACATATGTGGAAAAGAGCTAGGGTTATTAAAACAACAGGAGGGAATGAAGTTAGATATCAGAGAAAAAAATATATTCCTGTTGGGATTATTAAATGCTGTATTGTATCACTAGCAGAAGTTTCAGAATTTCCTGACCTGGAAATCCTGATGTGGTTAGAAAACTAACAAAAATGGTACAGATGAAATTGGGTCTTGAGAGGCAGCAGGAAATGGGATGAGATAGGATACTAGGGGACTAGTGGAATCCAAGTAATAAGATTAGATAACACTTAGAAGGCCATAAAGGATATTAAAAAAAAGAGTCCCTGCCCTCAATAAACTTATATTTTAGTGGGGGGAAACAACATGTATAAAAATTGGTACATACAAGATACACAATATGTACAACAGAGAAAAGATAAAGAAGGCTCAGTTAGAAGCTTTAGGGACCAAGAAGGGCCTTCTGCAGAAGGTGGCAATTGAGTTGGGTTTCAAAGGAAGCCTGGAATTCTAAGGAGAGGAGGAAGGGCATTACAGGCATGGAAAATTGCCAGTGAAAAGACATGGAGATAAGAAATGAAGTAAGTACCCTTTGCAAAGGTCAGCAAGAATGCCCATATGGTTGGATGATAGAATGCATAGAGAGAAATAAAGGATAAGAAGACTGGAAAGCTAAGAAGGGGACAAATATATTTGATCCGAGAAGAAATAGGGAGCCACTAGGCTATATAAAGTTGGGGAGTGGGTGAGAGTAGTGTGGATATGATGTGGTCAGAGTCCCAGACTGACTGATCATCAGAACTACACTTTAGGAAAATCACTTTGGCAGTTGAATGGAGTATGAATCGGAGCGGGGAAAGACATGAGGCAAGAAGACCAGTTAGAAGGTTATTGTAATAGTCTGGGGAGATGATGAAGGCTTGAACTAGGGTGGTGACTATGAGAATGGAGTGAAGTGAATGTACAGGAAATGTTGTAAAGGTAGAAACAACTGGATTTTGTCATTGATTAGATATATGGCATGAAAGTGAAGAGTTGAGGAGGACACCAAGGTTGTGAACCTGGATAACTAGAAGAATGGTGGTATCCTCATCAGTAACAGGGAAGTTCAGAAAAGGAAGGGATTTTTATTTTGTTATTTTTTTGGGTGGGGGAGAAGAGTGAGTTCTGCTTTAAAGATGTTGTATTTGAGGTATCTATAGAATATCCAGGTCAAAATGCCCAATAAACGGTTGGTGATATAGGACTGAAACTTGGGAGAGAGACTGGAGTTGGATATATAGATGCTCAGATGGGAGTTGGTGAGATCACCAAGTGAGATAGTACAGAGTAGGCATTCTTAGTGCTTTTTTGGTACCATGGATGCTTTTGTTGATCTAGCGAACCCTATGGTTCTCATCCCGGAGTGTTTTTAAGTAACTGAAAGATATATTAGATTTCACTTAGATATTAATGAAAATAAGGATGTAATTTTTTACCATCCAAGTTCACATACCCTCTGAAATCTATCCAGGGACATCTTGGGGATCTCTGTGAACCCCAGGTTAAGAACCCCTACTTAAAGAGAAAAAGGACAGAGCTTTGGGGAATACCCACAGTTAGTGGGTATGACGTGGATGAAGGCCCAGTGAAAGAGACTGAAAAGAAATGGTTGAGAGGTAGAAGGAGAAATAAGAGAGAGCAGCGTCAGAAAATCCTAGGTAACAGTACCCAGGAGGAGAAAATCATCAACAGTGTTAAATGTTGTAGAAAGATCAAGAAGAATGACTACAAAAAGTTCATTAGATTTGGCAATTAAGACATCAGTGGCTATGAAGAAGCAGTTTCAGTTGAATGAGATCATTCAGGTGGCAGATTATTTAAAAAACAGGGCAATGGGAGGAAGTTGAAGCCCAGAATGTAAATAGCATTTTCAAGGCATTGGCTGAGAAAGGAAGGAGGGATAAAGGGAGATAGTTAGCAGAGATGGTGGATCAAGTGAGTCTTGTTTTTAAGAAGGGGGAGACATGGGTATGTTTGTGAACAGCAGGGAAGGAATCAGTAGATATGAAAGACTGACAATTGAGAGACAGTGGATATAATAGTGAAAGCAACTGCCTGAAGATGACTGAGAGGAGACAGGACAAGAATGCATGTAGAGTCTGCCTTGGAAAGGTAAGGGCCACCTCAACATCAAACACTGGAATTAAGGAGGAGATATTGAACAATAAAATAACATCAGAAAGAATATGAAAGGAGAAAAGGAGAACTTGGCAAACGGCTTCCATTTTTTTTCAGCGAAGTATGAGGCAGGATTCTTGTATGGGTTGTTGGGGATATAGGAGGTCATGGGAGGATTAAGAAGTGAAGAGATTTAGTGAATAGAACAGAGAATGAATTAGGGAAAAATTGAAGGACTGCCTTGTTGCAGTGGACCCAGCTGAGATTGGATAATATAAAAATCATATACATAAATAAATTAGATAATATGAATATAATGGACCCAAATCAGCTTCTTTTTCTCCTGAACTTCTTCCAGCTACCAGCAAGATAAGATTAGGCATAAAAGAGGCAGAAGGTGGGAATAATCCAGGGTTGGCAAGGTGTGATTAATAATAGGATAAAGGGGCTAGAGTTGAGAGTAGCTGGTAATAAAAAGATAATGAAAAGTATTTCACAAATATTTGCCTTTTATTCTCACCACCCTGGAAGATTGGTGCTATTATTATTCTTGTTCTACAGATGAGAAAACCAAGGCAGATGGAAGTTAAGTGATTTTCCCAGTCACATAGCTAGGGTTTGAAGCTGAATCTGAACTGAGATCTCGTAGACTCCAGGTCCACTGCTCTATCCATTACTGCCACTAGCTGCCTCAAGGAAGGTATAAAGTGGAATTGGTTCACTGACTGGTTGAGACTGGGAAAGGAGGAAAGTGTAGCCAGTTTCGAGGTGATAATTGCCTGGGAAAGTATTGAGGGGTAGGGTCACAATGAAGACCAAAACCAGGGTTAGGGATCACATTGCAGAGGGAATCTGGGATGGTAAAAATGATAAAATTTCATAACGAAAGTTCATAAACATGAAAGTGAACATTTATGAGCAACAGCAGGTTCAAGGGTATGACCATTCCCATGTGTAACTGAAAGTGGAGTGGAAGAATAGGTAGGTCATAAATAAAATGAGTAGAATAGGGACATGGGAAATTAGGGTATTTGAGAAAACATCAGTATATATAAGGAAGTTCCCTGGACACACATACACATATATATGTATGTACATATATACTCACACATATACGTGTATGTATGTGTATATATATAATATACATATATATGTGTGATACATACATACACACACATATGTAAGGAGTTGGTCTAGAGGGGCAAGACAGAGAGGCACTAAACTTAACGCGTAAAGAGGGAAAATGGCCTGGAATTTGGTAATCACTAATGGGCTCTAGATTGGCTAATATATTTGGAAAGTGTGAGCCTCAAAAGAGAACTGATTAGTGAAGGTGGTAAGTAGACAGTCTGAAAGTGGTATTGGGAAACAGAGTATTCCAGTTCCCTTACCATGAGCAGTGAGTTGTGGAGTATTAAAAAGGTAGCCAGTGACTGGAAAGGGTGGTCAGGTCTCAATGAATGCCAGAAGATGGAGGATGGAAGGAGAGAGGGGAAAGTTTAAAATTTAATTATGGAGCAGGGGCTGTGCTCCACAGGGCACAGTGGAAGGGCAAGCAGATCTGATGTGGGTTACCGAGGTGGATGGGAACAAGGGAGCAGATAACTGGAGTTGGGAGTTCAGTGTCATCAGAGAATGAGAAGAATATAAGGGGGTAGGAGTATGTTAACCAATGAAGAATTACATCAGGTGTTGTATTGGTGGGAGAGGATCATTAGGGTAATTAATTCCAGGACTGAGGACTTCTAGCCATCTAGCCATCTCAGGTCTCATTTCCTAGTGACCATTGGTAAAGTTCAAGCCATGCAGTTCCTGGAAGGCTGTTCAGAGCCAGCACCTTTTCCTCCCCCTGCTGGAGGGAGAGAGAACTACATTACAGAAAATGCTAAAATGCTATAAAGGGATCAAGCACAAGGTTTACAGCCTTGCAGTGAACTATATTGCTGACAATACTATATCCATGCTTTCTAGGTGATTTCTGCTAAATATATCTTACTGGCATCTGGTATTTCAAGGCTAGTCCTCCTTACATTTGTAAACTCCACCTGCCTCTTCTATCAATTCCCCTATTTTATATGGATGCTATCACTCACTATCTTCCCAGTCATGAAACCTTGGTCATCCTAGATTCCTCCTCTTTTACCATTCATCCCTTTTCCAGTCAGTTGACAACTCTTTGTTTCTACCTTTACATTTTCTCCTGTCTCAATCTTCTCCACTCTCATAACCACCCTTATTATAAAAAAATTTCAATTTTGAATTCTTCTCCTTCCTGCCCCTCTCCCACTCATTGAGAGGCAAGAAATACTATCCTCCTTATACACATGAGGTCATACATATTCCCACATTAGCCATGTTGCAAAAGGGGGAAAAAGGCAAGAAAAATAAAGCAGAATAAAAATATGCTTTAGTTTGCACTCAGAGTTCATCAGTTCTCTGTCTGGAGGTAGATAGCAGTTTTCATCATCAATGAGTCCTTAGGAATTGTCATGGACCAGCATATTGATCAGAGTGGCTAAATCATTCACAGCCAATTATCGTTACAATTATTGCTGTTTCTGTGTAGCCTGTTCTCCTGGTTCTGCTCACTTCATTTTGCATCAAGTCTTTTCTTACAGTCCAACAGGATCCCATCGCAATCATATACCACGACTTCTTCAGTCATTCCCCTCAGGTTCCAACCCTACTTATTACCCTTCACTTGGCATACTGCAGTAGCTCCCAAATTGGTTTGGTCTGAAATTGTGAAAGCATTTATGGCATAGTTGCCAAAATAATCTTCCTACAAGTATGACTACAGCATCATTTTGCCCCCAAAACCTTCTGACTTCCTGTTATTAATGACAGGATAAAATCTAAACACCACATTCAAGGTCCTCCACCATTTAGTCCCAGCCTTATCTCATTACCCTTTATGTACTCTATGCTCCAGGCAGTGTGCTACTTGGCTGGTCCCCCATCTCATCTTAACTTTTCCTGCCTCTGCCCATTTACATATGATTTCCATCTCACCCTCCACCCCCAATCTTGAAATGACTTCCTCAGTTCCAACTATCAAAATTTCAAGGTCCCGCTTATGTGTGCCTTGACTCACTCTTCACCAATAAGCTTTTACTTTTATTTCATCGATATTTGGTGCCCTACATTAGACCCTGGGGATTACAAAGAAGGTGTGCTACCTCTTTCATGACCTCTTCTTTGGTCTTCCGTTACAATTCTCTCTGTGAGTCACTGACCATCGTTTGACTTTCCTAGGCATTTAATCATGTCTTAATTTGCACAATATTAAGTTATTTGTGAATTCTTCAGCTCCTTCCTGTAAGTCTTTGAAGGTTGTATTTTATCGTTTTCTCCAAGGTCTTGCACGAGTAAGCACTTAGTACTTGTTGAACTGAATCATTTCATTAGTAAGCATTTACCAATTAGTCTAGTCTATGTTTATGGCCCAGTGCTATACCCTGAGGATATTAAAAAAAGTGCAAAAACAGCCTCTAAAGGGTTGAGTTTGGTGAGACAGAATACCTGCCAGGTGCCATGTGAGTAGTTCATAAAAAGAATTTCAGAGTCTGAAATAACATGGTAGGCCTAGGCAGCTGGGAAGTCTTTGTAGAAGAAACAGTGCTTTAGTCATTGCAAGACATGAATCAGACAAGGGTTGGGGCAGTAGTAAATATAAGCAACAGAATGAAAACACATGGCATGTTCCAGAATGAATCAGTCTTGATGGCTCAGAATAATTTGTGTAGAAGAGCACGGGGAAATACAGGTCAGAGAGACAGGTAGGGGCTTAAACAGTGGAGAACCTTCAATGACAGACTAGTTTGGACTTTATCTTTTGGGCAACATTAAGCCACAGAAGGCTTTTAAAACAAACATTGCTTCGATGATAAATCTGGCAGCAGTGTCCAGGATAAATGGGAAGTGGCCCTCAGACTACTGGCTGAACTCTTCCTCACAATAAAACTTGTACTCTTGAGGGCTAGCTCTTTGGTCGGTGGTACAAGTTTCCTTCACCTGCATAACTGCTTGTGAAAGACATTCAAGTAGGAAGACTAAGACACAGGAAGAATCAGTACTCCACAGGCTATTTGGACCAAATGCTCCCTGATGGTTGGGGCACTGTGCATGGATAATGCCAAGTATAACCAGATATTGAGTTATAGCTTCTGGGATCGAGGCAAAATTCCTTTTACTCCACAAATATATTTTTAAAAAATAGCCTACTGTGTGCTCTGCTGGAAAAGACAGAAAAATAAGACTTGGTTACTGCCCTTAAAGGACTTATTTTATAGGAGTAATGAGATTTTGCTCTTCGTCTATATGGTAGGTACTTAATAAAATAAGTAGATTAACAACACAAATATTAATGAAATATGAAATATACTAAATATACAAGCAGGGTGTGAAGTGTTGACATTAGCAGCTATCTCTTCTAGCTCATGAGATAAGGGACTATTTCATGGAAAGAAGGGAACATTTTTGCTGGGCAGGATATCAGTAGGCAGAGAGATACATACTTTAGGTGTAGGACACAGCATGGGCAAATGCTCAGAGGTAGAAAAGCATGGAGTGGGGAGAGAAGTAAAATGCTTTACCACTATGGACTCATTGCTGTATCACAGGTGTAACAATAGGGATGACTCAGAAAGCAAATATTTTTGGCCCTTCTAAGAGTGAGATGTACCAAAGCTAGATTCCTGTTCTATTATTCAGAGTATGTAAGAACAGGAAAAAGCCCAAGATAAATCTAGTCCAACCCCTTCACTTTTCAGAGGAAACTAAAGCCCAAAAAATGGAAGTGACTAGGCTTCAGGGTCTAAGGAATGTGAAATCGCTGCCCTTTCAAAATACACCTTCTAATCCCCACTCTCTAGCCTGTCTGTGATCTGAACCAACGTCTAGACTGGTGAATGGCTGATAAACACCTTACTTAATCACTTGGCAATTTATCCAGGCTAAGTTGACTTATTCAATTGCTGCAGAGATCTGGTCAAGGTCTTAAATGTTATTTTACAGTAGCCTCTTATTACCATCAATTTAATTTAATTCTTGGACAAATTCCCATAAATCTTTGGCTCAGTAGAATATGGAAATTGCAAATAACAATCAGTTTGAGATGCCTGTAAAGGTCATCATCACTACCATAACCAAGTATTTATTAAGCTCTGATGGTTGATAATCCTATAGTAAATAGTAGACAGAGAGACACTATCTCTGTCCTTTATGGGCCTAAATTTTAATATAGAAATGAAGCCAACCCATAAGATCACCCAGATATCAGAATATACAAACAAAAATCATAGAACCTTAGAATTGGAAAGGATCAAAAGGGTTGACTACCATACTCATATGGCTTATCACCAAGCAACAAAAACTCTCTTGCTGAGTAATTTTTAACCAACTGCCACTTGAGACTTGGGTAGTCTTGGCCTTCTCACTAGCTAGCCATGTAACCTCAGGCAAGCACTCTCCCTGTTATGGGTCTGCTTCTTCATTTACAAAATGAAGGAGTTGGACCAGATGATTTCTTAAGAATCCTTTTGTCCCTAACGTTAAAAAAAAATTCCCCCAATTACATGTAAAAACAATTGTTAATGTTTTTTTTTTTCAATTTTGAGTTCCAAATTCTCTCCCTCCCCTCCTCCCTCACTGAGATGGTAAACAATCTGATATGGGTTATACACATGCAATCATGTAAAACATTTCCTTATCAGTCATTTTGTTAAAGAAAACTTGAACCAAAATAAAACAAAGAGGAAAAAAAGTGAAAGATAGTATGTTTTGGTCTGCACTGAGATGCCATCAGCCCTTTGTCTGTATGTGGATAGCATATTTCTTCCTAAGTCCTTTGGAGTTGTCCTGGATCATTGCATTACTGAGAATAGCTACATCATTCACTGTTGATCACTGTACAATACTGTTGTTACTATGTATGATGATCTGGTTTTTCTCATTTCATCTAAGTCTTTCCAGGATTTTCTGAAATCATCCTTTCTTAGGAGCTGTCATTTCTTATAACACAACAGTGCTATATATCATATAGCATATGCATATATCATATAGCATAATTTGTTTAGCCATTCCCTAATTGATGAGTATCCCCTCAGTTTCCAATTCTTTCCCACCACTGAAAGAGATGCTATAAATATTTTTGTACGAAACCTTTTTCCTTTTTAAAAATCACTCTAGGAATACAGACCTATTAGTGGTATTGCTGAATCAAGGGGTGTGGCCCTAACATTTCAAATCGCTACCTTCTTCCCAATTTACCAGAATCCTAACTGTACAATTAAAGATTATATTAGATCTAATGATCTTATCATCCCTGCTTTGGAATTAAAAAAAAAAAAGCCTTCCCAAGATCTGGTCTATCAAATCTCTGGACACTAGCTGAAGAATTTATCACGGACCCTCTAAGACTTAACTGCTACCTCTCTTGCAGATGGAGGTCTGTGAACGCATCATAGTGAAGCCAAGTGAAGACTGAAATTCATCCCTAGTCATGCTCCATAAATAAGGAGATTAGGAAATTGTGAACAAGCTCTCTCAGACTCTTTGCTGCCCTCTCTCCCAGGCTCATTAGAAATTCTCTTGGCTCTTGCCTACAGGAACAGATGGAAGAAATGGAAGACAGACAGAGGCAACTGAAAAGCAGGGTACAACTCCAGCAGCAGAAGAACAAAGAGATGGAGGAGTTAAGGATCAGCCTCACTGAAGAGCTCTCTATTTATAAGTCAGTTTTTACTGCTGTCCAAAATTTGTGCATACATGCTGGCTGAGGAGGTAGAAGAGGGAGGTAGCTCAAGGGGAGGTTTATAAAGGATTGCTTTTTTGGGGGGAATGATTTTTAAAATTCCAGTCATCTGCCCTTAGATGAAAAATGGCTTTGTGTTTTTAAAGGGCTATGCTACCCAAGAAGCCAGAGCAGCTCGAGACCCCCACTTCTCCAGGAAGTGGAATGGAGACACAGTCTCAAGGTGATCTCTCTGGTGGGAGAACAGTGCTTGCATCCTCTGAGTGCTAACCAACTTACCATACTAGTCAGTGTTGGTTTGGATCTGTACCTCCAAGACATAGGCTTTCTAGATGCACAGCTCAAGCCATTCACAACTATGAGAAATGAGGTCACAGTCCAGGATGCCCCTCTTCCTAAAATGACTCAGGTTATTTCTATTTGGTACAAGACTTCTCACAATTACTTTAGCTGAACAATCAAAGGCTTAAGAAGGAAAAAGTCTCCAAGTTTTGTTACTCTAAATAGTTTTCATTAGGTATACTGCTCCACGGGAAAATAGCTAATAGACTAATTTTTTTTCCATATTCACTAACTATGCAACTTACAGTGGCAGTGAGACAGTTTTGCTATCTAAGGTGGCCAAGGAAAGGGTCACATGAATTAGTGTGACTGTGACAGTCATAAAAATATCACACCAGGTCAATATCATTCAAAGGCCAAAGAACATAGTATTTAATATCTGAGCCAATACAGGCAGTGGCACTACCCATTCCTTTCCCAATTTGGTAGTAAAGTTTAAAAGACTGGGTTATATATGAGGATCCCAGGTTTTGGTTAAAGTGGGAAGACTGCTCATATGTCACAGCTTAGGACTCAGTAAACAAGATACCCTGCTAAGAGAAGTATTCTGTAGCTGTCAGAAATGGAGTACCTTGCCTGTCAAGCTATACAGAACCACTGGTCAGTGTTCCACTTCGATATACAGCTCTAAAGTCCATGACTATTATTTTACAGTGACCTAACCATAATTTTAAAATCTGGTTAATAAACCAGACATCACTTTCTTTTTAAGAGAAAAAAAATCTTGTCTGGGGCTCCTTACCACCTGGTCCTAAAAGTTGCTTTATTATTTCAACCATTATTCTTAACAATTGTTCAGGGAGGTTGGATGGATTACAGATTTCATTTCAGATGGAGAAACTTGAGGCACATAAGTCCCTTAACCAGTTCTGTGATCAGAACAAGTGTCAATATGATCCAATTCACTTTCCAGTTAAGCTGTCACAGTTTCAAAACTAACTTGTTTGTATACAAGTATATATGTTTGTTTTTGGAACAAACCACCTGGGCATCTCCCATCACTAAAGAAAGTGATCTAGTGAACTAGTTTATACTAGAGGTCATTAATGACATTTTATTATAGCAACTCTCTGCATTTCAGGAACACAAATAAGAAGCTATATTAATCTTAAAGGAATTAAATGCTAATGGTGCAACTTCAGATACTCTGGCAGCTGGACGGGGGAGATTCATTTTGTTCAAGAAATCTTTTGTTGGACACCAAAGGCCAACTTACAAGTAACGAAGCACGGATTTTTATGGAAACAAAACACAGCACCCCCTAACCCTAACACACATAGCACTAACATCTTCACAGATTTTTGGGGTAGCTGGGTAGGACGGGTCCAGGCCAATGTCATCAGTGTAGGAATTCCAAGGATTAAAAACCTCCTCTACTAATATAGGTTGGCAACTTAAGAGAGGTGCTTCAGGAGTATTTTACTACATTATATTTCAGCCTGTACAACATATAATCTAAACCTGCCTTTCTCTCAACTTTACAGGAGCTGTTTAGAAATCTATGGCCGACTCTGTAACCCAGAAACAAAAGACAAAACCTCTTAGTGAAGGAGCACTAAAGCCTCATTGGACATTTTTTCTTTGCAACATAAAAAGAGAATGTGAGGGACCTGGTAAAATGCTCCATCTAGTGAAAGGCATAAGCATTGGCCTATCAGTTTTAAAAGAGATTTGCTGTCCTCCCTGACAGAAGCAGAATACCAGGCAACCCTCAGCTTGTAGGGCATTGAGCTTATTGCACTGAAGAATGGAAGCACCGGCTGCCCCCTAGCAGACTCATGTGCACGCTATGAAAAGGACACACCAACAGTGACCAATGTATGCCTTGCAATATTCTGAATCAGAAATTGTTGCCTTACTTTGATTCAAAGCTCTAAGCCTTTTTAAGGCAGAGCAAAAGTCAACAAGGCAGCCCATTTTAATTAAGTGGAGTTTTAAAGTTTGATCTATCTGTGCCACAAGTGTCTGACTTTAAATAGAAGTTTTTCTTAAAGCTAACCATTTATAAGGGTGCTGTGGACTCCAGTAGCTGTTTCCTTTTTCATATCAATAGTTTCCACCACACAGCACACGTGTCATCCTGAAAACAAGGGACCAATCAAAGTTTTCAGACCAAAATGGTTTAAAGCCCTTTAAACTTTCCAGTTTTACCCTCATGAAGACTGCTGTGGTTCAAGGCGATGCACTTGGCTACTAAAAAGGTGGCCAAGTACCTGGAATACTTACTATCAGCTATTATTAGGTCTTGAAGTGTAAAACCTTCACAGCCTATTATTACTAACCTGTTAAGTTCCACTGGGGAAAAAATACCAATACATTATAGGAAGGGCCAACCTCTCCTTTTTCAAATTTAAAATTTCTCATGGAACTCTCTCTACAGCAGTCTCTCACATTCTTGAAGATCCATGTATTTATTTAGAGAAGGATGAGCAATAAACTTCAAAAGAAAAAGATGGCAACATTCTATCAGAATAACTCAGGTCCTGCTGAAACTTCGTCTGATGTCTCTTCATTTACATCTATGCAAAGCTAAGTGTTTTTCTGAAACTGGTATTAGCTTCACTTTTGTTCATATCTTTCAGGCTCTAGTATCTGATGAATTTTGGGTACAAAATAAAAATCCACAGCAGTTTTTTATGTAGAAAAACAATTTATTCCATTATAAGCACTTACAGTTAGTCATGGACAGAAACAGGCTGCTGGTTGGACAAGTTACCCCAAAGGACATCATATAAAACGAGCGGTCAAGGACTAATTCCATTTGTGTGGGGTTTTGTTGAAAAAAAATTTTTTTTTTTAAAGAAAGGAAAAAGGAAGAAAAGAAACCATCCAGAATTTTAAAGCCCATGTCAGCTACCAATTGCTGTTGTATTTTCAGATTACTGGGTAGTCTACCAGTGGTATATCTGTCAGGTAAAAACATACACCTTTATAACCTGGTGGTCCCAAGTTAAAACAAAAATTCACAGAAAGGAAAGAAATAATATGAAAACATAGTTCAAGAAATACACTAGAGGGCAAAACTATATGAAGTGAACAAAGATATTTTGCAGGTACAGCTACAACATTTCACATGGCTGTTTGTCCCCCACCAGATGAGAAGTGGAGTAAACAGTCACTAGGGAAGAAAAAAACATTCAATAAAACAACAAAAACTTAATAAGAAATTTTGACTGGTTGCAGAGGAAACCAGCAGGGGTAGGCCAGTCTACAACAGGGATGATCTGTACCCTAGAAGGTTAGCCATGCCAGTTTTAGTCTTTGAATCTCTATAAACAAGGGAAATAGTTCGGACGTCTTACAATGCTAATACCTCAGTGGCTCAGACCCCTCACTTGGATATAAATCCTACCCCATTCTAATTTTATTTAAATTAGCCTGAAAAACTTGCAGTTATAGCATAGGAAGAAAAATAAAACACTCATGGTCCATTTCCTGTGGCTAAATCAGATTTCAGAGCTGAATTTGCTCATAAAAAGTTCTTGGAAAAAAAAATTAAATATGGGTCTGTGGCTCTGCTGAGTCAACCCCCCTCCCCCCAATAGTTAATAGTCAGAAATCATTCACTCTCTGGGTTAACAGGTACCTACAGAAGAATGTCTGGAGAAAAACAAGTCTGTCTCAAAACCAGTGTTATCAATCTCAGGTTGGGAAGAAAGGGGAGTCTAAAAATCAGCACCAGTGCAGATATGTCTAGGACCCCTGTCCCTCTGGATCCACGCTTCCTTCAGGGTCTTCGTCATTGTATATGTTCTCAGCCTGCCCCCCAAAAAACAACACAAGTTAAGAGCACAGAGGGAATATAGGATTTTTCTCTAAGACAAGTTTCCCACCGAAATGTATCAGATTATTTTTATAGATAATAGCTTCAGCAGTTTCTTCCAGATAACCAATACCTTCAAGCCTATTTATTTTTATAGGAACTATTCTAGACCCCAATTTATAAACCAGGTAAATCAGGAAGTGCTCATTTGCACCCCAGAAGGCCATACACTGGGGCCTTTTTAAATTGAAAGCTCCTCTCCATTTCATGTTATAATTAAATTGAATTAACCTTCTACTTTTAAGGGACACATTTAAATAGATAAAGCAAGGCATAATTCCTTAATAACCGACCATTTAAAACTAGGGCCATAATCTACATAATGAAAAGGACTAAAGCTACTCAGGAGTTTTATTTCGCTATTAATGGTGTCTCAATACATTCAATAAGACACTGCAACTTAGTGTGTTTACTATTTAACAACATTTTCCAAGGTTTTTCAGCAATAATTTCATTAGTCTTCTCAAAAGCAGAATTATCTGGACTGAGCCATTAAAAGCTCTGGCCAATACCACAAAGTTTGTTGGTGGAAAAGCCTGAAGAACAAACCCCAATCTTCCAGGTTTTTGTCTCTAGATACTAGACAGGTGAGGGACAAAAGGTTTCAGAAAGACAAACATATACTTCAGCTCGCTCACCCTGCCAATCTATCTGCTTCCCCTCTCCCCATCCCCCATCCAAGACAATGAAAAACACTCACCATCTGCCAGACTTGCATGATATTGTCTTCTGATACAGAACAAATAACCCAAGGTTCATTGGGGTTCCAGGAGAAATCTGATATTTTGGCAGTGTGACCACCATGAATAAACTAAAAGAAGGAAAATTAGATATTAAAAGCTCACAGAACCAAGTTATTGGTTAGTTCAGAGTACTTTGACTACAGAAACCTACCAATAATTCTGGTGGTCCATCTTCTGCATCTTCTGGTGACTGTTCTTCTCCAATTTTACTGCAGCAAAAAAACAAAATAAGCTTCACATTACACAAACATGTAAATGGACATCTATTTTGATAGAAGAAATTGAAATCCACATGATTTACCTCAAGTCCCAGACATTTAGCCTGCGATCAGTGCCACTGGAAGCCAAGATAGTTTCATTGTGGGGAGACCACTGAACCTGAATTAAGGAAAGAAAGACGTAGGAAAGGTAAGAATTAGAAGCTTGATGGGGAAAAGAATTTCAAGTTTTCCAAATATTTTTTAATAGAAGAGTACTAGAGATTTTTAAATTAGGTCATAGGATTTTAGAGTTTGAAGATACCTTAGGGGTGATCTAGTCTAACCTCCTCATTGTCCAGAGGAAAAACACGAATCCCAGAGCAGGAAAGTGATTCACCCAAAGTTGCATGAGTAGCAAATGGAAGAAGAGGGATTTGAATATCAAAGGTTAATTTTTTTTAAAAAAGGGCAAAATGTAGAAATGTTGCCTTAAGATTCTCCTCCAACAAGGCATCTGCTATGCTTATGGTAACATCATATAACATTCTCTGGGAGAGGCAATCACAGAACTGTTTTCAACAATCCTACAAATGTCAATATCAAGCAAAGCATAAAAAAAAGATGTCTGAGTATAAAAAAGTATCACTGCCAGAAGGATGTTTACATAAATTCCAAATGGAAGAAACTCTCTACACATGGTTAGGGTCTTTTAAATGTTCCTATTCGTAGATTCAATTGTGCTCCTTCTATCAAGACCCAGAATATCACAGGCCTCCTCAGTGAAATCTACAGCCACAGAAAGGAAACCAGTTCAACATTCCACACAGGAAAGAATAAATGATATGCAGTTAAGGTTTGATATGACTTGGTGGTAGTACATCAAATTAGTCTAGCAATACATGCATCTGGGACAGTCACTAAAGATGAGCTGGGTCCAGAACTGAAAAGTTGCAGAGGTTGAGGGGATGGATTGACTTTAGGAAACTGAACAGTGCTATCAACAATCCCAAGATGCTCCCTGACATAAAACCCTACTTTTAAAATCAGAACTCTCCTCATGAGGCTATATATGGTAGTAAATCATAAAATGCCACATTATCCAAAGACTGAAATTATGGGAAACTCAAAAGGATCAACAAAGCTTCATTTAAGATGTGGTATAAATATATCAGAAAATATATATTATGAGAAAAGGAAGCCAACCAGCCACATAGTAAAAGTAAGAGATGAGGTGTAAAACATTTCCAAAGGACTCTTGATGCAAAATGCCATCCACATCGAAAGAACTACAGAATTGGAATGTAGAATGATGCAGACTATTTTCTCTTTTGTTATGTTTTGTTTTTTCTCATGGTTTCTCCCTTTCATTTTAATTCTTCTATGCAACATGACTAATATGAAAATGTGTTTAATAAGAATATAGATGTAGAACCCAAATGAGACTGCATACCATCTTGGGGAAGGAGAGGGGAGCAAGGGGGAGAAAATTTAAAACATATGGAAGTGATTGTTGAAAACTGAAAACAAATAAATTAAAAAAAAAAAAGATGATAGGTGGACAACCTGAGCACTGGTACTAACAGAAGAAATGTTCTGATGCCTCCTCTATCAACGGATTAGTTACAAATAATTTATGAAAGTATGTATTTATGGCATTATCAGTCAAGAAATGGCTAAACAAATTGTGGTACATGAATGTTATAGAACCTTACTGGGTGTAAGAAACAATGAATACAGAAAAGCACCTAAAGACCAACACAAGTGATGTAGAGTAAAATAAACTTGACTAAGACAACAATATACACAATACCTACAGCAATCTAAACAACAATGAAACCAGAAAGAAATCCAAAGTGAGTGATACAAAAATCTAAAAAACAAAACCAAACAAAACAAGAAAGACTCCACGGAAAAAGGATGGCAGGGGTGGGGCAGTCCGCAGTGTTGGTCACAGCATATACTTTCAGACCTTTTGGATGCATGCTTGGTCTTGATGATTTTTGCCCCCTCTTCTTCCTCTTTTTCTTAAGATGTTTGTTATTAGATAGCTATCTGGGAGGGGGTAAAGAGAGGGTCACTGGGAGAAACTCCAGTACATAAAAATAACAAGGGTGAGACTCCCACTACAGTAAAGTAAAGGGGTGGATGGACTAGTGGAAAAACGACCCATCCAGCTAAGAACATGGATCCACAAAAGGATAAAGGCATTTTTACATTAAGAAATTCATCCTAAGTCTATATAATTGTTTTATAAAAGACCACAATCTATTCTATGTTCTGTTAGTCTTGCAACAGTCAAAACTATAATTTACGGAGAACAATGAGGGCTGGAATAGTTAGAAAAGCTTCATGAAGGAAGTAGGGCTTAATCTAGGCCTTGATGGAAAGGTAGGAAAGCAGAATGGGGAAGCAAACAAAGAAAGTTCAATGGAATATTCATATCAGACATTATGGGCTAGGAAAATGATAGTAAATACAAATTGGACAGGCACTGTGGGACTAATTCACAAATGGGGCTCAAAACAGAACTAAACCACAGGATCTTAACATTTATATAGAAGGTAACAGTGAACTACTCCAAATTTTTGTTGTTGTTTGTGCAGGTGAACGACATCAGAGGCAGCAGTTATGGTGCTAAGAACACTGATTTGGAGTCAAAAGACTTGGGTTTGTTTCTAGATCTATTACTACCTGTGTCCTTTTGGGTCAATCTCTTCATATCTCTGGGCTTCAGGTTTCTCATCAATACAACGAGAGGGTTGGTTTAGATTACATCTAAGGTTCTATTTTCTAGCTCTAAGTCTATGATCCTAA
This sequence comes from Notamacropus eugenii, assembly GCF_028372415.1. Taxonomy (NCBI): domain Eukaryota; kingdom Metazoa; phylum Chordata; class Mammalia; order Diprotodontia; family Macropodidae; genus Notamacropus; species Notamacropus eugenii. Next base: position 77,214,872 of record NC_092876.1, read on the forward strand.
TGAATGTGTTAAAAGATAACTGGTGAGCAATACTCAGAATCAGACCTGGACTTCAATTTATTTTCAAGTTTACAAAGTGATTTTTATACAGTGTCTCAACAATTTTGTGAAATGGGTACTACAAGCATTATCGTAATTACAAAAAATAATGAAATGAAGGCTCAGATGAACTAAGTGACTGATCTGTGGTTACACACTCATGTCACATGTAAAAAGGTCTGGATCCAGGTCTTCCCAGCTCCAAGTCCAGCATTCTATCCACTACACCAGGTTGTCTTTAGAGTGAATTGGAAGGAAAGGAAGGGCAAGTCGGAGAGGAGTGAGAAAAGAGGTAGTATAGTTTAGAAGATGATACGGTAGAAATGCAGATGTGAAGCAACATAAACAAAATGAAATATTTTTTTCAGTCCAATGCGTGGATTTTTGTTTCATCTATATTTATTTGTTAGTGACTAGCCTAGGACTATCTACCTAGAAGTGAGAAAAGTATAGGTCTTTTAATCTTTGCAATCAGTAAGTATATTGAAGAGCCAGAAGTAATGCAATTGTAGATGCTCAGTGGAGACCATCAATTTGCACAAAGCACCAACAGCTGAATCATGAACTAAGAGAAAAAAAGTGCTGGGGAAGGGTAGAACAATGTCCAAACTTTACTTCAAACATCAGCCTTAGGCTGAATGGCATGAATTAATAAAGAGAAACTCCCAGAGGATATCCCAATAAAACAAATGAATATTCTAAACACACACAATTACAAATGCCTGAGAACTGGCACAAAAATTCTTTTGCTTTTTCTCCATTTCCTTCTAGATTATCTGTTTCTATTAATTTCTCCCTGGTCTCTGTTCTGTTACTGCTCTGCAGTACAGTTAGAAATGAAATGTGGTTTCTCCAGTTTCTTTTCTCTTTAATAGTCTGGTCTAAATGTTTTACCTTCTTCAGAATAGGATCAGTTTCAGGCTAGAGACCACATCTAGCTTGATTCAAATGTTTCAACCTCTGTCTACAGTCATTAATAATTTATATTTATGACGCCACTAATGTTTATTTATCCAATTTCTAGCCATCACTTTACATCTGGATTAATCCAATAGCTTCCTTCTTTGATATTCTCTCTTGGGTACGCCCACAGGAAACAAAACAACACAACAACAAACAATTAAGCCAAAGCCCCATCCCTGGGGAAAAAGCCTTTTGAAAAAGTATAATTCCTTCCACAGCTCACAAACAACATCTTCAAAACAAAAAAAGCAGAACTGATCCTGACACAAATGCAAGCACATCTGAATGTGATATAGCACCACTTCAAGAACCTGTTATTTCACTGGTGTTAAGTAATAACTCATAACATGGACTATGATCCTTCTAGAGGTTAGCAGTGTCTTAAGAGTCATGGTAGCTGAAAGTTCCTAATGTTGTCGCCAACTTGGTAAATTAGTTTCTTTGTGCTTAATGAGGCTTGTTCACAGAAAACACAAATGAAGTGCATCCCTGGGCTAATGTTCTAAGTCTATCACCAGAGGAGAATATGCTTGAGTTGACATGGCTTTTAAGAACCTTAGGGTCACTCTGATATCACAATGAGGCAACAGCAAGGACTTAGTATAGAAGAATTAAATTAGAACTTTGTTTTTTCAAAACACTACCACAGGGAACTAAAGTAACAAAGCTTTCCAGGAAAGCCCTCTGCAGGTTTATTTATGTGGGACAAGATAATCTGGCTCTTATTCACAAGTGGAAAATTTTCCTTGGGAACATACTTTGCAGTGTAAAGTTGGAATTGGAAGCTAGAATTTCTTCTGTTACTAAAATCCAAGGAAGATCCCCAATAGTAAAGCCATCATTCTTACCTGGAATATTTCATCCTTATGTGACTCAAAGGAGTGCAATTTCAGTTTCAGATTTCTAAGATCCCACAATGCAACTGTCTAGACATGAGAAGAAAAGCAAAGAAATAATTTCACAAAAAGAGGTAAACATATAACAACAACAACAACAACAAATCTGTATTCTCTAAAAGACCTAACAGCCTATTCAACATAGGGAATTTTGGAAGAATTCATTCTATGCATTTAGGTAAGAAAAATTAAAAACCAAACACCTTACCTTATCAGCTGATCCTGTGGCAAGAATGAACTCACTGTAAGGATTGAAAGAGAGACAATTTACTTCGGCAGTGTGGGCATCCACTGAGTGGCTTGGTTTAGAAGTATTGTTTGACCGTGTGTCCCAGCTACAATCAAAGGGAAGAAACAGAGCAAAATATCAAGTTTAAGATTGCCTAAGTGTAAGTCATCTAAATGAGAGAAAATAAAGGAAAAATCAAGTTCTACATACATCATAAGCTTCTGATCATCAGCAACTGATCCAAAGAGAGATTCATGGAGCAGGTGCCAAGAAACATCTTCGACTACTGCCGTGTGTCCTGTGAATATGGTTTTTGCATCCACAACTTTACCTTCCTTTGGAACTGCACTTATGTCCCACAAGCAGATGGTCTTAAAAAGTAAAACAAATTTTTAGAAAGAAGAATCCTCACTACCACATCCCCTTGTAAAAATTCAAATGACTAATCCCAGTTTCTCACTAAGGGAGGTTTCAGGGGATGAGGAAGATACTCACATGATCATCTGATGCACTAAGCAAGTGTCCACTGAGATTTGGGTTCCAAGACAGCCCATAGCCCTCCTTTTGATGTCCACGGAGACGCAAGTCTGGGTTACATTCCCCAGAAGGGTCTGCAAAAGGACAAATTAGTCTTGTCACTTTTAGCCTATGCTGGGCAATGGAAGGACCATGGCCAAGAAATTCATTCTTTTTGGAAAGCTTTTCTTCCAATTCAAGATCTTCATTCATTAAATCTCACACACACCCCCCCCCCCAACCCTCAATCTCCAAGAAGAATACCCTGACTAGACACACAATGTATATGCAACAGAAATATCAAATTCCTTTTGACTACAGAAGATTCCTTTTTAAACAGAATGGAAGAATCTCTAACTACATACTGAACACAAGATGCTAAATTATGCAAAATATAATTAGCAATTAGGTTAGACTGAAAAAAACATAATCCCACAGTGACTCATTATTTGGAGAACTTTCCTCTGGCACTAGGCATTTCTCCCCTAGTTGAACACATAAGTGCATCTATATGGAAAAGAGTGTACCTGGTTTTGAAGGGTGCTTGGTGTAGTCGAAAACAAGGACATCACTGGATGGAGTCTTTGTTGCAATGATGCAAGGATTTTGGGGCATATAACGGGCCCTGTTCACTTCGCCTTCATGGTTAATCTTGATTTCAATTTCAATTTTCCCACTAACTGAGCCAAAACCTCCAAATTCTGTAAATATAGGAAAAAACTACTGGGAGGATGTCAAAGCAAGAAAAAATACTATACATGTGCTAATCAAGGATTAGCAAGGCTAGCTTCAAAGTGCCCAGTATCATACTAGAAACAGTCATAAAAATCTTAGTGAATGTTAAATGTTGAAAATTAATCATTTAAAATCAAGAATACTCTCAATTTTACCACAAAGAGGCTCTTAAGAAATCAGACGAAAACATTTTTGAGAAGTTGTGAAACACCAGAGAAATATCACATGTTAGCATTATTATTGTTAAAGGATGCTAAGCACATGAAAATAGCTATTAAAAATTACTCTTTCCCCCGGTAATTCCCAATTACTGACAATTTCAATTTGAATGTTCTGTTTATATTCTTCTATGTACATTAACTCACAAAAACAAGAAGACTCATTTTTTCTAAGGTAATTCTGCTGTCCTGAGGCAGCAGGTGGAGCAGTGAAAAGAGGGCTGGGCCTGGAGTCAGGAAGTTGTTGTTCAGTTGTTTTCAGCCACGTTTGACTCTATGTTGACCCAATTTGGGGTTTTCTTGGTAAAGACACTGGAGTATTTCCTCCTCTAGTTCATTCTGCGGATAAGGAAACTGAAGCAAACAGGATTAAGTGACTTGCCTAGGGTCACACATAAGTGTCTGAGGCCAGATTGGAACTCATGAAGATGAGTCTTCCTGACTCCAAATCTGGCCTCAGATACTTATTAACTGTGAGATCGTGGGCAAGTCACTTAACCTCTGTTGGCCTCAGTTTCCTCAACCGTAAAATGGGGATAATAATAGCACTCAGCTCAAATGAGACAACAATTATAAAGTGCTTATCACTGTACATAGCTGGTTGTTAATACATGCTTATTCCCCCTGCTGGAGATAAGCAGAACTACCACAACCAAACTGACTTCCCTAGCTTCCAAGTTATATATTCCTAGCTGAAAAAAATCCAGCAAGCAAGTCCCAGATGTATCAAAGCTGCTTATCTTTATGGATTATTATAAAATGCTTTAAAAATCCTTCACAAGTACAGAAATGCACACATGTATCAATCAGTGTGACATGGCGGATAACTACAACCTCCGGAAATTTACTTGATAAGATTCTTCAACAGCAGCGTGATAGTGTTTCCTCAGCTAACTGAAGGTCCAGAAATGCTCCATAATCAAACGGTTGCCTTTGATTTAGATGACTAACAAAATTTCTAGTAATCTGGCTACAATCTCCCCACAGAAGAGACACACAAATAGGACATGTTACAGGGACTATCTGAAAGAGGTGACTAACATTACAATGATCCAGTCAATGTTGTCTTGTAAAGTTTATTTCTTGACAAAAGGGACACAAATGTGGAATGTCCAGTAAAACTTGCATCTCCTCATAGAAAAGGATCTACATGTGCAAAGATATTAATGGTAGCCCTTTTCGTGGTGGCAAAATATTGGAAATTGAGGGAATGTCCATCAATTGGGGAATGGCTGAACAAGCTGTGGTATATGAAGGTAATGAAATGCTACTGTGCAGTGAGAAATGATGAACAGGCAGATTTCAGAAAATCCTGGAATGACCTATATGAACTGATGCAAAATGAAATGAGTAGAACCAGGAAAATTGTGCACAGTATGAGCAACACTGTGTGATAATTAACTATGAATGACTAAGCTCTTCTCAGTAACACAATGATCCAAGACAGGTACAAAGGTCTCATGAAGAAAAACATTATCCATATCCAGAGAAAGAACTGATGGACTCTAAATGCAGAATGAAGCATATTTTTTTCATTTTTATTCTTTTTTGTGCTTTTAAAAAAATCTGTTTCCTTTTTCACAACTGTGACTAATATGGAAATTTATTTTACATGATAGCACATGAATAAACTATATCAAACTGCCTACCATTTTCAGAAGAGGGGAGGAAGAAAATCTGGAATTCAAAAACTTGTAAAAATGAATCTTAAAAATTTTCTTGACATGTAACTGGGGAAAAAACAGAATAAGATTAAACTTAAAAAAGAACTTGCATCTCCTTGATAGGTCTCTCTGTTATCAGATGTAGAAGTCTTACTCCTATAACTACTCCCTACTGCATCTCGAGAAATCTAAACGTCTGGAATGATGAAGGGCACACCATACTCATCCTGATACTTCTTACAAGACTTTTAATGACGCTGCATGTGATAAAATCTGATCTGTTTTGCACAACCTCTGCAGCTACCGAACATTTCCGGTGTCTCGGGGCCCCTCAGGCCATGCTCGCTTTCTCCTAGCACACTCCCACAACAGAGGGGACGGTCTTTCCACTTTCTCTCATTTTCTACACAAAAATGTGCCAACAGGCCATGGTCTGCACCACCTCCTAAAAGATCAGGCAGTAGAAGCTGTCTTCACTGTAGGACGTGGACAGCATCTCAGTCATGATGTGACGATGGCAGGGACCTGATTCCCTGTGCACACTGAGAGGAGGGGGTGACGAAAGGGGGGGAAGGAGGAAAAGGAAGAAGAGGTGGACCCTAGGAAAAGAATTTAAGAGGAGGGGCCCAGTGCAGCAGTCACGGCCACTTCGCCCATGTCAGATGCTAGGGCAGATGATTGTAAGGGCCTAACTTGACATTTTTATAGTGCTTTAAGATTTGCAAAACACTTTAAATACATTATCTCATTAGACCCATAAACCTATGAAGGGGCTATTATTCATGGTATTATTCCCATTTTATGGCAGAGAAAACTTAGGCATACAAGTTGTGATTTGTTCAGGGCCACAGAGCAAGAATATGAACCCCAAGTCTAGCACACTATTCACTATTCCAAGCTCATTCTCTTCCTGAGCACCTACTTCTTTCAGAGTGCTCTGCTAGGAGCTGCAGATGCACTATACCTGTCCATGGCGCCTATACTGAGGAGGTTAGTTGAGGAAACAAAACAAAAACGCAAGACACAGAAACAATAAAAACAGTTCATGACTACAATAGCAGCGTTTGTCATTAAGTAATATATGATTTCCGTTTCAAGACCTTAAAGTACTAAAAATCTTTCAAATTCAAGACCATAAACACTGTGCACAGTCTTCAGAAATTACAGGCTCCCTCTTCTGTATAACTCTCAAAGGTTATGCTATGAAGCGGAGGCTTCAAACTCATTTCTTGTTGGGGGTGTAAGCTCAGTTCCATGTGGACATTCTCGGGCGGGTAAAGGTGAGGACTTCTAAACCTTGGAGTTCTCATGAGGTCCCCCAGGGAACAGCAGGGAATTGAGGTGTGAGACTGAGCTATCTCGTGCATTTCCACCTCTTCCCATGGGAAACGTGATGGGAGAGAGCATCCCCGCCTCGAGATTGGCCGGGATCTGAGCACACCTATTGTTATCTAACAGGCACGGTATTCAGGTGCAAACTATGCGGCAGGAGAGCTTAAGTAGGGTCAGGAAAGCCTGAAGGCGCTCTTCGAGCTGAGGGGCCCTTAGAGGACAGAAGGCCCCTCTTCCCTCTCTCCTCTCTTCGCTCTTCCCTCTCCCCTCTCTCCCCACTTCCACTTCCACTTCCAATCTCTTACTATAAGATCTTTGCCTCCTTGGGAGATTCCCCTCTCTCCTAAGGAAGAGTTCCCCCTGCACATGTAACCAAGACCCTGAATAAAGCCTAACCCTTGTTCGACTCTGGAAAGTCTCTTCTCTCATACGTTTATCCGGTTTGGCCAGCGGAAGACCAGCTGAAGACCTGCAATAGGTAAGGTAAGACTTGGGTAGCCCTCAGGCCTCCAGGCCTGGCAATTTCTCAAAAATTGGACCAGATCAGCAAAACAAATAAAACTATGACAGAACACAGAAAACATTAATTCTTGGTTCTCTTAGACAACACGCCGCTACAGCTTGACATCAAGGATGGAGATGACACAGAAAATAAAAGCTAGTACTCATTTCCTACTATAGCTACGGATTATAGGATTGGCCAAGTCTTCATTATCCTACAAGAGATAACACAAGGGTACACATACTCCACTCCAAAAGCTACCAAAGTAGAAGGTCATTTTTATTGTGGTCATATTACTGCACCTTGGAAGAAAGGTCCTGGAGGGTATGCTATGATATTTTGCATTACGGAGGACATCTGTAGAACACTAAGTTGAGAATGTCAGTGTTAAAAACAGAACTACAGTTCCATAGGTAGCTAAGTAAAACTAACTACTGCTCGGTTAGAGATGGTAGATTCTTATATTACTATTTTGATTCCAGTTTCCCCAAAGACCTTCTAAAGACCTTTAGAATATCTTAACAATAATTAATACTGACACATTTTAAATTCCATCCAGAATGAATTATCAAATTTTTTTTTCAAAATTTAATATTAGTTTTTTATTAACTGTATAACTGGGAGAATACGAGATGATGTTCCTAAAACACGATGCTAAAAAAGGAAACAGTTCATATCTTTATCTGTAGTGAAAATTTCCATCTAAGCTCAATAAATTATTTTTAGTTTATAACATTACTATGCCCTAGCAGTTTCTACCATAAACATATGCATTGTTTAATGACAAAAGCAAAACTTTAGCCAGTTTTCACATTTTCACTGCTTTCACTACCAGTGTTTCTTTGAAAATGTTTTATACAATTGCCAGTTATCATTTATCTGAAATCAAATGAGGTCTAGCAGGCTGTAGGTGTCAACCCATCCCCTCGTTAATCAACTGCAGTACTTTGGAAAGAGGCCAAAAGACTCAATTTGGCTGTTCTGGAAGATAAGATGCTTCCCTCTTTAGAGCCATCCAAGAAACTAGATTAATTATAAGGAAACCTCAAACAGAATCACCAAGGTATTCACTGTCAATATAGAGCAGAAGAAAGTGAAAGATACATGTGGTTAAGACCACAAGGACATGAGATACAGTTCCATCTCTCAAGCCCATTCTAAAAATCTCTTGCTGACTTTTTTAATAGTAGTCTAAATCAGCACTTTCTAAACTATGGGTTGCGACCCTCCAAAAAATTTGGCAACAGTAAAAGATTCTGAACCCACAACTCCTAAAAATTAATTAAAATTCAAATGCATAATGAATTCAAGTTGTTTCTGGTGGCATTTGCCCATGTTGCATTGTTCCACTTCACTGCAGCCTTGGTTCAGAACACAAAACTACTTTGCAACTGTGCATGTTCTCAGGCCATGAAACACCAACCAATTGGTGGAAAAATTTTAAGAAGCCCTAATTTAGACTCTAAACTACCATTGAAAGTTAAAGGTTTTTTCTGGTGCCAATAAAACACAGGTTACCCTCCTTGTTTTTCAAGGCTCTAAATAACTGTATTTTAATAAAAAATTTTTTTAAAGTGAACTAGGAAAGCTAAAACTGACTTTCAAAAAAACACTGAAAAAAATACAAACTAGAACACTTAATAATACTTATTTTTTTTTTAAAGACAAGTGATTTCATCAGTATGGATATTCCCTTTACCTAGGCAGATTATAACTCCTCCATACTATTTCAATAACTCCCATAATTACATGGTAGCAATGTTCTGCTGGAAATTTGCCCTCCCTTCTTCTAAATTCCATCTATCTTTTGACAGCACTACTAACCTTCTAGTCACCTAGTTTAGTAATATAAATCATCCTCCACTCTCTCTAAATTCCACCTCTATAATGTCTTTCATTCATGCCCTCCTTCCTTCAGAGCTTCCATGCTAGTTTCAGACTCCTGACTGGTCTTCGGGCCTCCAGCTTCTTCTTTCTCTAATTCATCCTCCATATAGATCCAAAGAAGATAGCAAAAAACACAGTCCTGCTATGTCATTCCCCTACTTAAAAAACTTCAGTGGCTCCCAAATGCCTCTCTGATAAAAGACAAACTCCTTAGTTTGGCATTTAAATCCTTCACAATCTGGCTTTAGTACACCTTCCCAGGTTTACTGAACATTACTCCCTTTCACATACTCTATGTCCCAGCCAAACCAATCTTCTCATTGCTTCCTATACATGACACTTCACTTCCTTTCTCTGGATCTCTTCTTACAGGTTGCTCCCCATGACTGGAATGTTCTCTCCCTCTTCATTTTTCACTTCAGTCCCTCTAGCTACTCTCAAGACTTAGTGAGCTCAAGTGACACATGCTATCTGAGCACTATCCTGATTGCTGCTAGTGTCCTTCCTGACCCCCTGCCAAAATTACTTTAACATTCTGTATTGGTTTGTGTACATTTTCCCCAGGAGAATGTCACCTTCTTCACATAAGGGATTTTGTCTTTATATCACCCCAGGATCCAGCACAGAAGAGGTACTTAATAAATGCTCACCTAGTGAATGAATGTACACTTAGCTCATTTGATCCTATGCCAGAGTCCACTACAAAATCAGCAGGGCTTGCACCCTGATGGGCTACCTTTCAGGAACTCAAACTTCTATACCACAATGAAAAACTGGAATACAATTCCAAAAACCAGGAAGGTAAAAAAATAAATAAAAAGGAAAACATATGAAAAGTAAAAGAAACTACGGGAAAATATAAAAACATTTAAGCTATTGTAACACATGCAGGACTACAAAAATTCAGATTTGGCAGAATTTACCACCAAATTGCACTCAGGACAATTTTCAGGCATATTGATAACAAACTTCCTTTGGCTAGTGGCCCATGACCAAGACACACATAGACCTTGATCACAATTTCTTTCACATCTGGCAGTATGCTGTTAACCAAAGAATTGAAAGTCGAATTGCACAATGATTTTGATGAAAAAATGCTTAGCAAACAAATAGAGTAGAAGGAATATACCTTAGATGAAATAATGGATTACGATCAATACACATCTCTTATAGGAAATATTCAACACGTAATATTATTCCGACTAGACAGGAGGAAAATAAGTTCATCTTCAGTCTGCTGCAAATGACTCAATTTTTACCTTTCTCAAGGAAAAGCTGTTGATATGACACATCAGAAGGACTCAAATCTTATGGCTAATTTTTAATGAATAAACATTGTACTTTTCCTTATAAACTTAACTTCCTTTACACGGAACAATTCCTTTTCATAGAGATTATCCACTTATCCAAATAGATGTCTGCAGCCTTATTTCCTCTATTGTTTGTAGCTTGATAATATAAAACAGAAAAAAAAGCTATATGGCAAGCTGGCTTGTACACCTCAGGGGCTAAATAAACACTTTGTTGAGTTAATATGAAAATTCAGGAGAGGTAAAAGGGATGCCTGCACACCTACTAACTCTTCCTACACTGCTAGCCACACCACTTAACAACAAAAAGAACATCAAATGGGAGTCAAGATGAGTTCTTTTCTGGTCCTGCCATTATATAACTTTGATTAAGTCTAATATTCTCTTGGACAAATTGTCTTCATCTGAAAAACTAGGTTAACACTACCTGCCTTACCTACTTCTCATGGGAGTCATTAACACTGGAATATTTTTAAATGTTTATGTATTATACAATGCAATATATATTATTGACACCCCAGTCCTATCAATGGACAAAAACAATCTACACGTATCTCTGACTTGGTGTCTGTCTCTAATTTATCACTATTATTATGCCAGGATTGGGAGCTGGTAGGAGGGGTCAGTTCTATGACAGAGGTAATGGGTCATGTAAAGGTACACTCAAATGGACATAGTTAAATTTCTCACTCTACTGTAAACCAACAAGGAAATAATACATTTTGCTTTCCCAACCTAAAGAATTACTAGTATATCTTATTTCAACCATAAGGAGCCCTTTTACTAAGTGTTTCCCACCACTCTTGCAAAAATTCATGAAATAAAATGCTGGAAGCAAAATATGTGAATCTTACCTCCTTTCTCACTGTCATAGTGAGAAGCGTCAAATTGAGCATCATCATTGGGGAGCTGCACACTGGCTATCACAAGATGGTTCTGTTCATCTGATGTGTGTGTGCCCAGGACAAGTCGATGAATGCTGAAATCTTTCCCTTCAGGTCTGCAACAGCAAAGCAGGTTACTCTAATTAATCTCTAAGTACTGGGTCTATGAAATGGATGTCTTAAACCTAGGCAAAAGACAGTAACATAACCAGTGTCAGGGTGGAAGAATTATAAGTGCTCCTGGGGTATCCATACATTCTTCTTTTGAATTTTCCATAGTGTGGGCACATGGCAAGCACTTTGAACAACAATCTGACTTTATCAAAGTAATTTGGAGAGAAGTCAAGAAGCCAATGCACAAGGATTCATGCATTAAACAGAGGCTAAATTCTCAGAATGGGAAGGAATCATAGACTATCAGTGAGTTTATGAGATGTTTGAAAAGGCATCTCTTCTAAAACATGCCTTATAAGAAAAGCTTTGATTAAAGATCTCCGATAAGATGTGAACTCCCTACTTCTTAAAACACTCTAATTTCATTTTTTGTTCAGTCATTTCAGATTCTTTTGTGACCCTGTTTGGGGTTTTCTTGGCAAAGATACTGGAATGATGTGCATTTCCTTCTCCAGCTCATTTTACAGATAAGGAAACTGAGGCAAACAGGATTAAGTGACTTGTCCAGAGTCACATAGCTAATAAGTGTCTAAGGTCAGACTGGAACATGAGCTTTCCTGACTCCAGGCTGCATACCTTATCTACTTCACCACCTAATTGCCCTATTTCTCTTTCAGGTTGCTGTTATAGTTTCTCCTTATGCCAGGCCCATGTATTCCTTTTAACAACTTTGACACAATGCTCCTAGTTTATCCTTCTGAGGCCAGAGATCAAATCTAATCCCTCTTCCCCATGATAGCTCTTCAAATGCATATAGCATTGTCACCTCTCCTTTAAAAATTTTTTTTCTTTATTATCATGAACTTGAAAGTTATCTTTTCTCTCTACTAAACATGCCAGTCATCCTACTGTACATATTCAATTGAGGTCTTTTAACATACTGTTTACCCTTCGCTGTTATCAATATTTTCCTTAAAAGGTGGTACCTAGAACTGAACAATACTCCAGATGTGGGCTAACAATGGAGAGTTAAAACAGGACTATTGCCTCTTATTCCTGGAAGTTAATTTCTCTTAAAGCAGACTAATATTATATTCATTTTCTGGATTTCCCATCTCACCACTGACTCAACTTACAATCTGCTAAGATTTTCAGATTTCTTTTTTTAGATTAAGTGCTATTTGGCTACGACTCTCCAATCTTACATTTGTGAAGCTGATTTCTTTAAACTCAAGACTATTTATTTGCTCCCCACTACCACTTTCAGGTTCTCCCCTTATCTCCATCACTCAATAACCTCTTTTCTTTTGAGGTTTATGCTATTCATATCTACCACTCAATCAAAATTCTGGTAGTTGTTGTCTATAGACCTCAAAGAATTTAAAACCTGCCTTACAATTTTCTCTCCTTTCCAACTCCTGCCCTCATACTAGAGGACTTCAGTATACACATTCTCCCTCAAATACCCTAGCCACTCAGTACCTTGATCTATTCACTTCCTATGAGTTACTCCTCTACTCCACACCTCAACCACAAAGATTATCACACCCTTGATCTTCTTAGCACGTTCATGTTCAAGAATTCTGAAATCCCCTTACCCAAACATAATCTAAGTTTTTTACCTCTCCTTCTGCCTTCCCTTATACAACAACACTTTTCATCTGCTCTGTTAACTGCCAATCCCCTGATCCTTCAGTTCTCTCTCAATTCATCTACCCTTCATTAGCCACTCTCTATTCCTCTCCCCATCCTGACTTCCTGATGAATCACTCCAACTCTATACTGTCCTCCTCTCTTGAATAATCCCTAACCCTTTTATCATATCGCTGTGCCCACCTAAGCTTGAGTCTTTGATCACTCCAACCATCTGTTGCTTTCATTCACATGCTGCTGTAAGAAGGTGGGAAAAAAAAAATCATGCAGCTGTTCTGACTAGGCCACTACAAATTTGTTACATGATGAAGCAGGCTTATTCCTTACCAAGGCTAACCCTTCTACTTGTTCAAACAATCGCATCCCACCCCATCCCATTTCCTCCAACTGACTGACCTCCTCTGTGTTCCCCACTTTCAAAAACTTCTTTTCAATCTTTCCTTCCCTATTGGCTCATTTTCTGTTGCCTGCAATCAAGCCCATGCCTCCCCTATCCTGAAAAACAAAACACAACACAACCCACCTTCATTTGATCCTGCTATCCATGCTAACCACAATCCTCTATCCCTTTTGCCCTTGTAGCTAAACTCAAAAAAAGCTTCTACAATAGGTACTTTCACTCTCTCCTCTCATTCTCTTCTTACAATTCAGCTTCTGACTTCATCATTCCACCAAAACGTCTTTCTCCAAAGTTACTGATAATCTCTTAGTTAATAAAAATCCAATGATCTTTTCTTTCCTGCTCTAATCTCTCTGATCTCCAATCTTGAATCTCTAACTGCCTTTCAGATATCTCAAACTGGATGTCCAGTATAAATCTAAAACTTAAATAAATGTCCAAAACTGAACTCATTATCTTTTCCCCTAACACCTCCTCCCACCCCCTACCCTCTAATCTACCTTCCCTATGACTGTAGAGGGCAACAACATCCTTCCAGTCCCTCAGGTTCACAACCTAGGAGGCAGACTGGATTCCATACTATCACTCATCCCCCATGTCCAATCTATTGCCAAAGCCTTTACTTCATCTTTTCAACATTTCTTCTCTCCTCTGACACTGTCACAACTCTAATGCAGGTCCTCATCACCTCACATCTGGACTGTTCCAATAGCCAACCAATGAGTCTGCCTACCTCAAGTCTCTCTCCACTCCAACCCATGCTCCACTCAGCCATCAAAGTGAATTTCCTAAAGCACAGGTCTGATTATGCCAGTTGTCTCCCATCCCTCAAATCTAGGGGCTTCCTAATGCCTCCAGGAGCAAATGCAAAATCAGCTGCTTGGCATTCAAAGTTCTACATAATCAAGGCCCCTCTTACCTTTCTAACTCCCTTACTCCTTATTCCCAACATGTATTCTGCAATCTAGTAACACTGGCCTCCTGGCAGATCCTTGAACTAGATACTCCACCTCTCAGCGCTGGGCATTTTTCTGGTCCATGCCTAGAATGCTCTCCCTTCTTTACTCTGACTACTGACCTCTCTGGCTTTCTTTAAGTCCCAACTAAAATGCTGTTCTGTAACTCCTCTTAATTTCCATGCTTTTCCTCTATTAATTATTTCTGATTTATTCTGTACATAGCTTGCTTTGTATACATCTGTTTGCATGCTGTCTCACCCCTTAGATTGTAAGCTCTTTGAGGGCTGTCTTTTGCCTTGTTTATAACCCTAGCACTTAGCACAGTTCCTGGCACTTAACCTTAGATTTAGCTCCATATTTTATAATCCCAAGAACTTTCTGAATTCTGATTCCATCTAGTGTATTATTTACCCCTCCCAGATTGTCTTCCACAAATTACAAAAACATGTCATCAATAGATATGTGTTTAACACGACACCCTAAATAATACACCCAGAGAGATCTCTAGGGACATCCACTAGAGATCATCTTCCAAACTGACACTGTATCATTAGTGTCTACTCTTTAGGTGCAGACATTCAGCTACTTCTGAATTCATCAAAATCAGCAAAGCTAGAATTAAAGAGCTACCCACATCTGCAAAATGAGCTAGAAAAAAGATATCTATTTTTGGTAGTATTCAATGTAAACAACCACAGACTATTATTAAACAGATGGACAGATTACTAACTATGAAAAGTACTTGTTTCAAACCCTGCCTTTGACACCTATTAACTGTAAGATTGGGGCAAGTTACTTTACCACCTTGGGCCTCCATTTCCTCAACTATAAAGAGCCTGGATGCAAACAAACAGACTTCAGTGGGCCCATAATTCTGAAGAAAAGAAAAATTACACCTTTGTTTTCACTAATATGTAACTGAAATGTAGAAGTTTCTTCAACTGTAAATTAAAAACAAGCTATACTATTCTGAGGAGCCCAGAGGCTTAATTAGGCTGCTTAAGGGGTACAAGATACAAAAAAGGTTAGGAACCCCTGGAATAGATGGTCACTGGGGCCTAGCTCCAGGGACCCTACAGCTATGCATCTGCTATGTGCATCTTCAGCAAATTTCCTCAAAAGACAAAAGTGGGAAAATATAATATGTATACGTATAAGTATATAAGATGTACACTTATAAGTACATGTTACGTAGGAGGATGAAAAACTTTTGTTAACTGAAAACTTTTTCTTAAAAACCATACAAATATATCCAAATCAGAATAAGGTCAAGGCCTGCAATAATAATAATAATAGTGGCAATTATGTAACAGTTTCAAAGCAAATTACTTTGTCAATATTTTATTCAAATCTCATAATAACAAAGTAAACACCATTATTCCCTAGTTCGCAGATCAGGAAATTAAGGTTTAAAGAAGTTAAATGACTTGCCAACAAGTACAAAATCAATGTTAAGAAGATTCCAAGTCCAGTACTTTTTCTATCATTCTCTGCTAATGTTCTATTACAGTAGCTCTGAAAGAAACAAGGTAAGTAAAATTTTTAGGATGTATAGCTTTAAATACTATACTTCCTCAGGTTACTGAGGACATACAAAGGTAGTGAGCTTTACTGCTACACTACTAATACAGTAAAGAGCAGAAATATTTTTTGAAGGCTGATAATTTTTTTAAACCTATTTTAACAGTCTAAACACACAAATATGTTTATTATGCTGGCTAAATACAAGCACTATTTCTGCATGTGGAGGCTTCCTGGTCAGTGCTTTACAGAGTACTGAGACTTAAAAGTTGGAAAGGACCTTGGAAATGTTCCAAGACCAACCCCTCATTTTACAGATGAGAAAACTATTAACTAAAGCTAAGTGTTTGCCCAGGGTCCCACAAGTGGTAAATGGTAAAGCCAAGAATCTATCTAGGGTCTTCTTCCTCCAAATTCATCATTCTTAGGATTACACTGTATTTCAGTTTGCTAAACCTTCACATGATTACTCAGCTCACCAAAAAAGAAAGTCAGTTTTTCTTCTAGATTAGCAAATTCTTCACAGTAGTGATTATTTATGTGAAATTACTCAAACTATTTTGTCTCTATCTTTTCAGGCACAGGAATAACAAAACACATACACAAATAGCTATCAACCAATTTAGATATAGCTAGGCAGAGTACTGGTCTCAGAATATGGTCTCAGACACTTATACTTAATTTCACTTAGCCCTAGTTTCCTCATCTGTGAAAGGAGGATAAGAGTTTACCACTGGGCTGCTGTCAAACTCAAATGAAAATGACAAATGTAAAGCACTACCACCTCCCTAAATTATTGGAGGGAAGAGACAGGGAGGACAATGGACACAGTCCCCATGCATTGAATGGTAGGGTCCTTAACTGTGGAAAAAATAAATTTGATTCCAATCCTAGAGTAGATCCTCAGATCTAGGATAGCTAGATGGTACAGTAGATGGACTACTGGACCTGGAGTCAGGAAGACACCATTCAAATCCGGCATGGGACATTTACTAGTTTTGTAACTCCAGGCAAGTCACTTAATTTCTGCCTCAGCTTCCTCATCTGTAAAACAAGGATAATAACAGCACCTACCTCCCAGGGTTGTTGTGGTGTTTTAATGAGATATTTGTAAAGTTCCTTGTAGACAATAAAGATCTATATAAGAGCTCACTATTATTATTTTGATGCCACTCCTAGTGCTTTTAACCATTAAGATATTCAGATCACCTGGTTACATCTGGAAGCCACTGTGCAGTCAGGCTGGGCCACTCTAGGGCATGGGTCATCACTAAGTCATAGAGAAAAGGAGTATTTTTTTTCCATATTTTATACTCCTCGTTGATCACTCGTTCTTCTACAGCATCATCAAAGGCTGCTAAAAAAATAAAATAAACGGAGTTAACCTCCAGATGTGAGTACTTTGAAAAATGAAACATGGCACACATTTCTTTCCTCAGGCAGCTTGTGAGGGACAGGAGTATCCAGCCCCTTGTACAAGGTGTTAATCCTCCAAATCTTCCCCCTTTCCCATTTGTGTGGGACTGTAAAGAACTTCAGGGCTCATTTCATAGGTTTAATGGCTGGAAAAAGCTTTTTGGAGATTGAATTCAGCCCCTTCCTTTTTCAAATGAGTAAACAGGGGCTAACAAGAAAAAAATGGGACCGAGCCAGTCGAAGGTGACAAATCTTACTGCGTGCTTAATACAAAGAACGCACTAAAGGTGCAAAGGTTAAAAAAAATACCCATCCTTCAGAAACATTCCCGGAGGGTGAGCGGATGTAACACAAATAGATAAGGAATGGGATTCTCCAGTCAGAAAGAGTGCTAAGAGCGAGGGCGAGCACGTCAAGGTCCACTTTACTGGAGTTCTTCCAAGCTTCCCCCGGGAGACAGGACGCGCGAGGAGCCCTGCGAAGTCCAGAACTCCGGGACGCCCAGCGGGGGGGAGCGCTCCAGGCAGGAGCCGGGGCCGAGCTCGGGGCCGAGCGGAGGGGTCGGCGAGGCTCCACCGGGGACAGCGTCCGCAAAGGCCGGGCTGGACCACGAGGGACTTCAGCGTCCGCGAGGGTTTCGTCCTCCATCCCGTGCCCACTGGGGAGCCCGCTGGGGGCACGGGCAAGCCCAAACTCGCCATCACACCCGGGCTTCAGGCGGATTGTTCAGGAGGCGGGCACGGATGCTGGAGAAAGCCCCCAAGTCTCATCCTCCAGCTCTCCAAGTGAAGCCACCTGTCCAAGGTCACTCAGCCGGCGTAGCAGCGCCGTCGGTCGGCAGGACTTGGGTTCCGATTCCGCCTTGGCTACTCGCTACCCCGCGAACTTGGGCAAGTCCCGCGCCCTCGTGCGGCCTCAGTTTCCCCAGATGTAAGAAGCGGGGGATGGAATCCCCAACTTGGCAGAGCTCGCCGCCGCGCACCCCTCCCCCCAGCCCCAGGGGGCCTCCTTCCTGGGGACGGACACGTAGACCAGGCGGAGAGGCCTGCGGGAGGATCGCAGTCCCGGGACACCGGGAAGAGCGGGAGGCCGCGGGTGGGGAGGGCTCCTCTCACATCCCTCCCTTCGCGGTCTGGGAGGGCCTATTCGGGCGGCCGGGAAGGCCCCCTCCTCCGCGCTCGGCCCCCTTCCCTCCCCCTGCTCTCCTCACCTTCCTTGTCGGCCATGGTGGGCGAAGAAGCTGACGGACTGAATGACGGGCGCAGGGGCCGGGGACTCCCGGGGTCGCAGCACCGCGAAGGGGGGGGGGGTGAGGGTGAAGGGGTGGGGGTGGGGAGGGCTCGACGGCGCTCGCTCAGAGCGCGCGGCCTCTATTGTTTCCTGCCGCCCCTGCGTGTGGCCCGAGTCGCGCACCTTCGCGCCAACGGCGGCCAATCGGAACAGGCTCAGGCGAAAGGAGGGGGGCGAAAGGGGAGGAGGGCGCCACGGCGGTGGCCAATTGGAAGGCGCGTCGCCACCGCGAGCCGGCCTCGGCCTCGAGGTCTACCCCTCCCCCCAAGGTTTGGCACCGCCTCCTCCTCTCCCCGCGCGGTCGGGTTGCCGAGATTAGCGAGCGCGCGCAGCCCAGCCGCCCGGGAAAACGGTTGGTGGTCACGTGAGCGGGGCGGGAGGGGGAGGGGAAAGCTGGAAAACGGGGGAAGGCTCGAAGCTCCCCTGGGAGGCGGCCATTTTCCAAAGTCAGGCTCCATTAAGGCTCACCCGAGGTTCTGGCTTTGACCTCCTTCGACGGGAGAGTCCCAGGACCCCCCTCCATTGAGGCGAGAGGGAACTTGGGACCCTTTACGGAGGGTAGCCCAGCTTCTTTCCTCGGGGGCGAACGCACCGTCACCTAGACCTACAGTAGTGTAAGGGCTGGGGGGGAGGGGGGAGCCAATTTAGCCCCCGACTGTCTCCCTGTCAGCTCCTCCCACTACGTGATAAGGCCTAGGGTCAGCGACCGTAGCGGAGGATGGCTAAAACTGAGGCCTGGCCCTTTAAGGGCACGCGTCGCGGGGCGGGGACTCCGGGCGGAAGCTGCGCCGGCGAAGGGCGGAAGCGGAGCCTTGGCGGAGTAAGTCATGGCTCAGGAAGGGGAAGACGTGAGGGACTACAACCTGAATGAAGCGCAAAAGGCGATCAAGGCCAAGTACCCCCCGGCCACCCGGAAATACGAATGTGAGTGCTCTTCCTCTCAGATTTGGGGCGGCCTTCTACCTAGGGTGGAGAAGGGGCGCTCTCGAGGCGTGAGACGGCCGCAGTGGCAGTCCTTGCCCCGCGCCACTAATGGACCTTGGGCTCCCTCGTCTTACCGCGCCCCATTTTGCAGAGGTGTAGCCTGAGATGGAGAGCCCAGAGTCCCACCGAGAAGATGCCCAGGGCACACACTCCACAGGGCCCCTGGCCGGTTTCCTGCTCGCGTCCCTCCCGGGTCTGAGCCGCAGCGTCCTTTTCTGTAAAAGACTAGATCACAGGATCGCAGATTTAGAGTCGGAGGGCATTTAGTCCAGTCTCATTTCACAGAATCCTCCCACCCATTGAGAAGGCAAGCTGTGTGATGCCCATTATGTGGATGAAGGCATGCAAAATATGGGTCTATATTGGCCATGTGTTACGGAGTATGTTAAATATAAATGTGTGCGCTATATGCGTTTAAAGTTCTTAGGGTTTTGGGGTAAGAGTCACGGGATTATAGATTTACAATTAGAAGGGATCTCAAAGGTCATTGGTCTAGGCTTTCATTTTACAGATGAGAACATGGTTCCAGAGAGGTTAAGTGACTTGCCTAAGGTCAAACTGGTATTAGAAACTCAGCAGAGTTTGGAATTTGAACTCAGGTCTTATAACTCCAAGTGGGATGTTCTTTCCATTGGTTCACACTACTATAGTAAAGTAGGAGAAGCTGCTGAGTAAATTTAAAGGCAGGCAATAAGTATTTAGGGTCCTTTGTAGTGGATAAAAAAATGAGTTCATAAATATTTTAGTGGCCACTCTATACAAAGGATTATACTAGGTATTTTTCCCTTAAAGAATTTATGGTCTAGTTGGGAATCCAGAACTAGTATGCATGGAAGAATTAGAGAGCATTATAATAATATGTTAATTGAGCATTAAAATTGTAGGTTGCTACAGGAGTTCAGCAAAGAGGGAGATAAGGGAAGATGAGTTAGGGAAGTTGGCTTGGAATTGGTGGAATATACACTAGGCTGGATAGCTTTTGAGTAGGCAAGAGGAGAAGAGAGACAGCATATGATTGAGAGTAAGGAGATGAGGAGGGCATATCTGTGCAATAAGTGTGGAAACAAATGGTTGATCCCTTTTGGGGGAGTGATAGGAAATAGGTAGGGAAGAGTCTTGAAAGCCAGGTAAAGGAGTTTGGATGGAAAGTGTGAAATACAGTTCATGTACTATTCAACCTAGTGCAAGTCACATTCTGTGAGTTTCCTTTCTCCCAATATTTTTAAATGGGTGAAATCTGGTTAAAGTAAACCTCTAGGGCAGTCTTGCTGAGGAGAGGGCATAAAAGTCCAGTTGTGGTTGTTATGTAGCTGTGTCCAACTCTTCGTGACCCCATTTGGGGTTTTCTTGGCAAACATAATGGAGTGGTTTGCCATTTCCTTCTTCAGCTTATTTTATAGATGAGGAACTGAGACAAACAGGGTTAAATGACTTGCCCAGGGTCACACAGCTAGTAAGTGTTTGAGGCCTTATTTGAACTCATGAAAATGAATCTTCCAGATCCTAAGCCCAGTGCTCTATCCACTGCACTACTAAATAGTCCAATAACTATATACAACCTAATGTGTATGGAAGAAGAATGAGGGGAGTGTTGTCCAGTGTCTTGTCTTTTCCAGCATGATTGTATATAGATGAACATCTCTGTTATTTCTTTAACTTTAGCTGGGTCTCTGTCAGCCAATCAGTAAACATTTATATGTGCTAGGCACTCTCCTAAGCACTGAGGTTACAAAGAAAGGCCAAAGACAGTTTCCACACTCTAGGTACTTACAATCTAATGAATAATCCAGTCCTGAAGCCTAGTGGAAAATAATGAGATGACTTAATGGAGGATCTGGTAGGAGATCTCCAAAGTCCACCCTCCACCATCTCAATTAGAGGAAGGTAGGGGCCCCAGGGAAAAGGGGTATAGAAGAGGTGTGAGTTTCAGAGTTGATTTGGTATCTTCTTTCAGAAGGATGAGCTTCTGGAGATCATGAAATCAGGAGTGTGTGTGGGGGGGAATAACGAGATGGCTACCCTCCTTAAATGAAGGATCTAGGAGGTGCTCTGGCCCTATTTTGTCTCCTCGTCTTCTCATTAGAGCGCTCCTTATTCTTAAGTGGAATGATTATCCACCTTGGTCCTCATTTATTTTAGGATGCCTTAAAAATCCTAGTTTCTGTTTGAGGTGCTGTTTTTGGTTCAAAGTAAGTTGTAGTGTAAAGAACTATTAATTACTCATAAATATTACTCATTCATTATTTCATTTCATCAATAATATTTATTGACTCCTTAAAAAATTTGTATTTTATCCTATGGACAATAAGGAACCATTGAATAGTTTTCTTAAAATATCATTTTTCAAAAGCAGTCTAGCAGTGAATTAATGGTAGGATAATTTAGAAGGAGGGTAATATCAGAGGCAGGAAGATTAAGTTACTATAATAATCTGGATAGTGATTATAAATCACATTTACATATGCCAGATATTATATATTATGTAATGTAGATATAGTATAATGTATATTACTTTATAACACTTTGAGGTTTCTAAAAGATAAAGTAAGAGGAACTAGCTGATGACAGTGAGAATGGAAAGGAGGAATAGATGTGAAGGGTGTTACGGACTTGAACCTCAGAACAGCCCAGTGAAATGGAGAAGGTATTATTCTCATTTTTAAAGATAAAGAAACTGAACCACAAAAGAGTTAAATAGCAACCAAATTTATACAGGTAGTTAAGTGGCAGAACTGAGACTAGAAATGAAGTCTTTTAATTACTAGTCTTGTGTTCTTTCAGTCACACTATGCTGTCTTCCCTAGTATTATGAAAATAGTAGCAAAAATTATTCTTATCCCTTCCTCTAATTATAACCATTAAGCTGTGTTACAGATATATGAAAATATTTATTTCATTGCTACTTGAGTGTTTTGTCTGTGAGCAGAACTCTTTAGATACAATAGAAATTGTATAGTATACCATACAGTGTGTGTATGTGTATGCATGCTATAAGTACCATATAAAATGTGGTTTTGAGTGCTTTTATGAAGCTTATAAAACATAAGATCTGGTTTCTACTCATGAGAAATTTTTATTCTCTAGTATTCTAGCTGCCTGAAAAAGCAAAATTTAGAGAAAGTTTTTCGTTTGTTTTCCATGGTTATATTGTAATTCCTTGAATGATATTGTACTCAGAAGACAGTAGTATTTAATAATTTAATTTTTAGTAAAAACTTAATTTTCCTCATTGGGGGAAAGTCAACTCGGGTACACTTTCCTGTGTTTTTGTTGTTTAATGATGAACGGAAACCACTTGGTTAGATATATTTTTCTTTTTAAGAAATAGCAATTTCTTAGATATTCTCCAGATCACTTTGAAATCAGAGATCCTGTTATTTCCTTTAGGAATTGTCAAGTTAGTTTAGTTACAAGTTTGACTTGTTAAATCTAATGATATCAATTTTAAATTGGACCTATAATTTCATCAGTGTACAGACCTCTGGGTAAGGAACTTCCTTTATCGTTGCAGAGTGGTACCTTCCCAGCAATTTATAGTTTAAACAGTTGCCTGGGGAAGTGAGTTTAATGACTTGCCCCAGGTTATATGTGGCAGAGGCAGAAACTTAAACCTATCCAAGTCTCCTTGATTCCGAGGCCAACTCTCATCCATTATACTGTGCTGCCTGATACAGCTACTGAATATCATATAACCAGATAGATTTAAATCTTTAAAAATAACTGTACAAATTGATAACAGGGTATGAAATATATATAGTATTCTGTTAGCCTTTATCAGAGTTTAGCATTTTTGTAATAATGAGCTAGGTGTAATTTTTGTATCTTATGTGAACATCAGATTTAGGATCTCATTACTATTTTTCCCTCCTCTAGATCTGGATCACACAGCTGATGTACAGTGAGTATTGCTGGAATTTGAAGGCATAAAATCACTACATATATTCCTTTAAAAATCTGTACTTAAATTGAGACTGAAAGGGAGGTGCTGTATACTGCTCCTTTCATCCTTATTTCTCCTACTTAATTTAATTTCTCTGGAATAAGAAAGTGGTGGTTTCAAATCACTCACTGTCAGTTAGTCTTTTTGTGCTTATACTAGTTTGCTATCCCTTTGCCCTGAAGTGATTCTTTTGCAGGAGTGACTTGATCCCATCTCCATAGGTTACATGCTTGGGGAGACACATTGGAAGAAGCATTTGAGCAATGTGCAATGGCCATGTTTGGTTACATGACAGACACAGGGACTGTGGAGCCACTCCAGACAGTGGAGGTGGAAGCTGAAGGTAAAAATGCCCTTTTCTTATAAAAGAAAGGCATCTGAATTTGAATTAAATGTAATGACCAATTTTGGTTTCAGAGCCCAGGTGATAACACATTTCCCTCTTCTAGAGAGAGAGTGGGAGGCTGTGAGTATAGAAGATGCATGTGCTGTTAGACATGGCTGCTCTTTCAGTTATGCTTGGTGATTTTTGTTTCAAGGGAGTGTTCTATGAGTTGTGGAAAGGAAAGGAATAAGTATTTATTAAGCACCTACTATGTGCCAGGCACTATGCTAAGCTCTTCACTTGGATCTTCAAAACAACCCTTTGAAGAAAAAATAAAAAATAAAAAAAAAAATAAAAAAAAAAACAACCCTTTGAGGTAGGTACTGTTATGATTCCCATTTTTCAGTTGAGGAAACTGAGGCAGACAGCAGTTAAGTACTTCCTTAGGATCCTACAGCTTGGAAGTGTGTATCTGAAACCAGATTTGAACTCAGGTCTTCGTGACTCCTAGCCCAGCACTAAATATTCACTTTGTCTCCAGTTGCCTTATATGCTCACTTGGGCGAGCATATTTGGAAGGACCTGTGTGGTAAAAAAAAAAAAAAAATGAGAAGTTCCATTGAACTCTTCTTTTCCATATAGTTTTCTTCTAGGTATAAGTGCATTCTCCAAAGAGCTAGTTGCTATAAATGTGCAACATTTCATATATTACTGAATGTGTTAGAAAGCTTGACAGTATAAGCAAAAAAAAAAAAAGCTGATTAGCAAAACCTCCTCTTGCTCTCACATTACATATGCAGCTATGTAGTTTGTTTCTGATTTTTATTCAAGTTAGAAAATGTTAGGGCTCTTACAGTAGGCTTCCTGTTATCCATTCATTGACCCATAAATCATGTATTAAGTACACACACTTTGCTAGGGGCTGGAGTGAGAAAAAGATAATTAAGACATGGTTCTTAACCTCATGAAATTTATAATGTAGCAAAGATGATGACCCCTATATCAGTGTGCAGTACTGTGTGATAAATATGCAATAGGCAAAATGAAAAATACAAGGATAAGATAAGTACAAACTTTGCTAGGAAAGATCATTTCTGAGTCTGAGAAACAGCAAATTGATAACCCTTTGTGGTTTGACTTTTCAGGACATGACCTGCAGTCTCTTCTCTTTCACTTTTTGGATGAGTGGCTTTATAAATTTAGTGCCGATGAATTCTTCATACCTCGGGTAAGCAATGATTTTCTCTATTACTGAACAGAAGGGTTTTCTGTCCACTGCACAGAATCTTAGAGCTGGAGTTACCTCAGAAGCCTTACCATCCAATCTATATCGGAACAAGAGTCCCCTCTACACCCTCACAAACATTTGTGGTCATCCAGCCTTGGTCAAAGTGCCTCCAGGGAAGGAGGAACCTACATCTCCCAAGGCTGCCCATTTCACTTCTAGCTTAAGGCGGTCTCTGCATTTGTTACTCACTGCAGATTCGGCTGTCTAATATTTCTTTAGAACACATGACATCATAATAACCATTCAAATACTTGATGATAGCTATCCGTTCCCTGAATCTTCTCTTCTTCCAGCTAAACACCTCCAATTCCTTTAGCTAATCACCACAAATCCCACCTTTGGTGGGTACTCTCTTGTTTATCAAAAATCTTCCTAAGATATGATACCTAGAACTGAATCCCAACTCCAGATACGTTCTGACCAGTATAGCAATGACTGTGATCTCCCTAATCCTGGGCACTGGGCTTCTCGGTGCTGCCTAAGATTACATTAGCTTCATGGCTGCCATATTGTACTGTTGACTCATTTCAAGATTATTTAAAGTTGAAGTAATCGAGACCATGTGTATAAGTGTGTAAAAAGAGAAATCATCCTAATTTTTTTACTGAAACATAATTAGTTTACCCTAGTTACTTAACGTTTGAATCTCCTTCACTTGAGGGAAGGGTTCTTATGACCCTGATCACTTTTTATCTAGAACTGTTGGTATTGGGTAATGCAACCAAACCTTTTATTATTACACACAAAGCTAGTTTTTCTTCTTCTACTCTTCTTAGGAAGTGAAAGTACTATCTATTGACCAAAGAAACTTCAAATTACGCTCAATTGGGTAAGTAATGGGTTTTTCAAACCTGTTTTTATTTTGCTTGCTCTCTTGTTCTTATAACACCTTACTTCAATATATCTCTGACCTCTCCTTTAGCTGGGGAGCCATTCTTTATAATAAGAACAGAAAAGGAAGAGAAAGAAAAAAGCAATTCAGCAAAACAAGCCAAATCTAGTGTTATAAGCAGCATTCTATATCTGTTGAAAAGAAGGGGAGAAGTATATTCACATATCTCTTCTTTGAAGCCAAGCTTAGGTCAATCAACAAGCATTTATTAAATGCCTACTATTGTGCTAAGTGGTGGGGATACAAAGAAAGGCAGTAGATAGTTCCTATTCTCGAGGAATTCACAGTCTGAGGGGGAGACAGTATACAATCAGGTATATATAAACAAATTACAGACAGGCTGAAATGGAAGTAATTGAGAGAGAAGGCACTAGCGTGAAGAGTAGTCCAGAAAAATTTCTTGTAGCAGATAGGATTTTAACTGAGTCTTCACATAAGCCAGAAAGTAGTATATGGAGTGAGGAGGTGGAAGATCTCTTGAAATAATTAGCCAGGAAGCCAATGCCACTGAATGGAAAAGTATATGGGGGTGAGTAAGATGTATAAAATCTGGAAAGGTAGGAGAGGGCAAGGTATAAAGCATGTTGAACATCAAATAGGATCTTATATTTAGTCTTGGCAGTGATGGGGAGCCACAAGAGATTACTGAATAGGGAGGTGATATGGTCAGGCTACTTAGGAAGATGAATTTGATGACTGAGTAAACTAGAGGGCCTGGAGCTGTGATTATATTAGTTTAGGGAATTCCTGGATGATAAAATTCTGCCAAAGCAGATCATACTTGCTCTGCAGCTGATAGTCTTAGAAAGTACTTGTGGTACTTAGAAATCAAGGGACTTGCTCTGGGTGATGCAAGTCTTCCTGTCCCAGGGCCAGCTCTTCTCCACAATGCCAGACTCTCTCAAGGAGGCAAGTGCAGTACAGTTACACAGTATAGAACCTCTCTTAAAGGATGAATCAAGAAAGTAAGTATAGATGTCAGTTTTGTATAATTTTGGAAGTGATAAAATAGAAATTCTGTCCAGACCTTAGCTATACATTCACTAGCCTAACCTCCTGATTATGCATGTAATTGCTAGTAGGTATTTATTCCCCTTTCTCTTGAAATCTCGTTAAGGAGATATGTGTGTGTTAAAACAGCACTGTCAATTACCTTCTATATGTAGAATCCTAAACTACACACTGTGTTTTAAGGAGTGCCTATCAGCCTGGCATAAAAGAACTATTTGACCAAAGTGCCTAAAAAACGAAGACAGTGGACCTTTCAAAATAAAATTCTTCATGAAACCGTTTTTTTTTTCCTGTGTGTCTAGTTATTGAAATTTCAGATCACCGTTATTCCTAGTGCCAAGTTTCCTCATCTATAATACCTCCCAGAGTTATAGTGAGGATTAAATGAAATAATATTTGCTAAAACATTTATCATAGTACTTGGAACCTAGTGGGTGCTGTATAAATTCCTATTCCCTCCCTCATCCTCTACCTCTGACACATACTAGTTACATCACCCTGAGCAAGTCACTCAACCTCTCTGTGCTCATTTTTCTCATCTGTGTAGCACCTATCTCATGGGGTTGCTGTGAAGATTAGATAATTATGAAATAATTTAATTTCAGTGATTATGTAGTATGTGTAAAAGGCTTTGCAAACCTTAAAGTACCATAAAATTTTTAACTATTTTATAATACCCAAATCCAATAGAAATTCCTAAAATTGTGCAATATTTAACTGTATCTTTATTTTTCTTAAGGTGGGGAGAAGAGTTTTCTTTGACCAAGCATCCTCAGGTATGTGAAAATTCAGAAGCCTTAAACATTTTTTACCCAAAGCGAGAGAGGCATGATATAATTTTCCTTCCTAATACTATGTCAAAAATTTTGAATGAAGAATTTTACCTTATTAGCTGTCATGAACAAGTCATATTCACAGGACACCTGAGTAGACAGATCTTCCCAGAATTTACATGACATGCCTGGAGGTAAATGACTAATGTGTCTGAAGCATATTGTTAATGTTAAAGTCTTGTAGAGGTGTCAGTTATTAGAAGCCTCTTGGCTGAGTGAGCCACAGTAAGTCAGGCAACCTTGGGGTCCCCAGGCAGCTCTGAGTAAGTTCATAAGCTGCAGAGCATTTGCTGAGCTGCATATTTTTAGAGGAAAATCATAGGTATGGACCAAAAAGGATATTGCCTTGCAGTTTTTATTAGAATGATAGCATTTTAACCATATGCCAAGTGTTGTTTCCTGAGGCCAAGCCATGTGGTAGAGGGTACCAGCTCTGCGGTCTGGGTTTCGACCTGGGTTCAAATTCTCCCTCTGATGTTTAAAACTACCTTTATGACTAGAACCAAATCACTTAGCATACTCCAACTCCCCCAGGCCTGGGGTCTCCGCATCTGTAAAATGAGAGGGTTGCACTAGATGATCCAACCTGTAGTTGGAGCTATAGTCCAATGATCCTATGCTTTTTCTAAATGACAAAAATAGGCTCATGAAGGCCAGAGATGACAGCCAGAGCAGTTGGGCACCGCTCCTACCACACTTTGGGCTCACGATGAATGGCTACTCTGTGACCTGACTGTCTGACAATCAGCTGCCATTAGATCTAGTAGTAAAAGTGAAGGTTTGATGAGCAACAGAGAGGTAATAAAAATGGAGATAATAATAATAGCATTCATATGCCACTTAAAGGTTGCAAAGTGCCTTACACAAGAACCCTGGGGCTTAGGCGCTGTTATGATCCCTGTTTTGCACATGAGGAAACTGAAGCTGGAGGAGATTAAGTAACTTGACCAGGGTCACACAGCTAGTACGTATCTGGGTATGAACTAAAATCTTCCTGACTCTAAGTTTAGCACTCTATCTAGTGCACCACCTAGCTTCAAAAAGGTAGTGGAAGCAGGTGAGGAGGTGAGAAGAACATAGCAGCATAAATTTTTAGTCTTTATGCCATGTTGTGTCCAGGGTTTATGATTACATTTACTGTCTTCATTTCAATTTTATTTTAATTTTTCTGTCTCAATCACCGTTTTAGGGGACTGAAGTCAAGGCAATAACATATTCAGCAATGCAAGTCTATGATAAGGAAAAGCCAGAAGTTTTTGTGATTATTGACATTTAAAACACAACAAAAGGACTTCTAAGAAGAACTGTTATTTCTTTTCTCTTAGGGGAAAACACAGTGATTGACCTAAAAAAGGAGAGAAAGAAAGAGGACAAATGTGGATAACTAGCCTTCTTATAAGAAACTGAAAATTTGAGGCACAGATGTGTTCTGTCCTCTCTCTAGTCAAACTTGGAGAAAAAAATTCAGGTGGCAGAGTATGTTTCTTCATTTACGAATTCTTGTCTAAAGTAGCAAGAAATTTAATCTTCCCTACCCCTTCTGTTGCTGTTGAACCAACAAAAGCCCTATGGGTTTTTCGACATTTTCCATTTTTGAAAATGGGTCATTGAGAAGATAAGTTTCACTACATTATGCTTTTTATCCAATTTGCTAAGATAATTTTAAATTAGATGTATGAAACAGCTAAGTGATAGGCTGCTGTGAGGTTCTGTGTTTCTTGTAACCCATCTGGATTCATTTTTAAATAAATGGTTATGATTGCACTATACAAAGGATTTTTTCTTTGAAAAATTCACTGAAACATTTTGACTCCTTCCCTGCCTTTTTTAAATTGTTTCCTTACAAATGACTGTAAGATATGATGGCTTCCTGATATTTTAATTTCAAAATGCACATTGGCATACTGTTAAAGACTGGAAAGTTTAAGTGTGTGTTTGTTTTAATTAACAGTGCAGCCCTCTTCTGATAAGGGTTCAGATGGCCAGGAAACCTACTCTCAGTGCAGCCCTTTGCCATGAGATGAGAATTGGAATTGATGTTTCCATCAAAAAGAATGACCCTTGTTGCTTTCCTTTCCAGTGAAGCTACTTCTGTCAGATTTTCAACTTAACTCTATAAAGGATTTTGATTGCAGCATCTCTCCTAGAGATGAAAGCTTTAGTTTGCTGTTTATATACTTATTTTAAAATGGCCAGTGGGTACTGCCATAACTTATTTCCACATCTTCTGAGATTTACCTGAAAGGAAGATTTTGGCCATGTAAAGAAGGATATCTTTATGGAACAGTAGCATTGTCCTTTTGTGACTTAGCAGAAGGCGGAGTTAATGACTGGAGCCAAGAGCCTGCTGATTGGAAAAAAATGTGATCTGCAAAAATGAGCTCGTATTCTTATATACACAGGCTAACCAATTTACATTAGCGCTGAGTAGTGCTTGACAAACATGACGTTTTGTTAACCCAAATGACAATTTTCCTGTTGTAAGTTTGTATATTTTCAAACAAAACTGTCAAAAAGAGCTTCCCTAATCTTTCTTGTAATTTGTCATATTTTAAATAAAAGATTTCTGTTCTATAACCTGAGGACATGAAGAAAACTGGATTATTAATTTCCTTTGGGCTTTGCATTGGTTTCTGCAAATAATATGCTTAACATTTGAAGGAATGATTTTTCCATCATTTCCTTTGAGTGGCAGTCAATCAAAACCCTAAAAGCAGGGGAGGAGGGAGAGCACTAGACAGAAGATTTGAATTCCAATCCCAGTCCTGCCACCTCCTGAATTGTCCTCAAGCCAGGCAGTAAATCTTTCTAAAGCTGTTTTTTTCATCTGTAAAAAGAGGGATTATTAAACTACATCTAAGGCCTCTTCTTACTCTTAACAATCAACAAGCAGTTATTAAGTACCAACTATGTGCCAGGTACTCTTAGGTGCAAGGGATACAAAAACAAAAAGAAAATGAAACAATCCTTGCCTTGGAGATCACATTCTGTCAGGTGATATGCAGCTCTAAAAACATACAGAGTAAATTCTGTATAATTTTGGTGAGGAAGAGTTTGGTTTTAGTTCTGGTTTGTTTCATCTCTGACAGTTTTACTCACAACTTCGTTAACATTTAGAGAATTAAGAAAAGGATTTGTGAAGAAGGTATAGCAAGAACAAATAGTATAATAATCCCCCCAAAATGGGGTCACATTTTGCAGACACAAGGTCTCTAGGGAGGAGAGATAACAAGGTATGCATGCAGAAGACATTGTGGTCAAGGTTAAATACAACTCCTAGTCACCGCAAATCCTTTATCCCTTCATGGAGTCCAAGGGCATGTGTCCATCACTGGCCACTTCCATTCCAGTTTCCACTGCTACTGCCTCCAATAGATTCTGCTACTCATTTTGTTTTCCAGTGGAACCTCTGATAGATCTCCTGAATTTAGTCATTCTTTTAAGATCAGGAAAGGAACACAAAAAGAGGAGCCATGGACAAATAAGCCAAGTGGGAGATGAGTATCTCTCCCAACCTGGCAGTTTACAGCAGTGCTTGCTTCACTGGCAGACAGGAAAAGAGATCATGGGGTCATCCTTTTTGATGGAAACTTCAGTTCCAAATTCTCATCTCACAACAAGAGTCCTCCATGACAAAGGGCTAGAAGCAGGCCTCTCTCCATCTTTGCAACTTACGTAGTCATTTGGCCTGGAACCAGACAGAGAATATGTGAAAATCTTCAAGGTCCTTATTGGCAAGCCTTCCCCAGCACCACCATTACACAAAGAAGCTCAGAAGGAGCTAAATAAGGTGGTTCCCCTGGAGTATGTAGATTATATCCCAGAGAAAGAGGTCCTCTTAATTCAGGCAGAGGAAACCACAAGTCTGGGGCCATGGTATGATGTGGTAGTGACGGGGTGTTCAGTTGTCTGAGTGCCTGTTGGGAGTTCTCTGCCAAAACTAGAGCTGTTACTTTTTTCATCCACCTTAATAATTTAATCATTCCAAAGGTGAGGAAATCAAGTAAAACTTGTATTGAGAAGATGCTTCTCTACAAGGGGTAAACTGCTTGCTGGGAGGATTGATGGAAATCTTGGGGCAGGGAGTTATTTCTGTATCAGCTATACACTCCTTTTTGGTCCCTCACTCTACACTGCACTCACAAAGCCCAAAAGGAAAATTCCTTGTCCTATTGCTTACTGCCAAACCCTAACCCTATATTACTTCCACCATCTTCACTCCTATTCACATGCTTCTGAATGTAGCTAAGGGTAATCATTAAACTATGCTGATTGAGTCCACCACAAATGTATGTTATCTAATATCAACTGATCCCTCACTTCAGCAAGGCATTTTTTTTTTAATTCAGTCATGTCCAACTCTTTGTTGAGTCTATTTGGGGTTTTCTTGGCAAAGATAACAGAGTGGTTTGCCATTTTCCTTCTCCTTATTGTACAGATGAGGAAACTGAGGCAAAGAGGGTTAAGTGACTTGCCCAGGGTCACATAGCTAACTAATAAGTATCTGAGGCCAGATTTGAACTCAGGTCTTCCTGAATCTAGGTCTACCTTTTTATCCACCATGCCACCTAGCAAGGCAATCATTAAACTCTCTAATTCTTTAACTATCCCAAACTCCACCTTGGACCTTTTTGTTTCTTTTTAGGCCACTCATGGCATCTCTTCCCA
Organism: Notamacropus eugenii; assembly: GCF_028372415.1. NCBI lineage: Eukaryota > Metazoa > Chordata > Mammalia > Diprotodontia > Macropodidae > Notamacropus > Notamacropus eugenii. The sequence continues at coordinate 77,247,341 of NC_092876.1, forward strand.
CTATCATCCCTACTGAGGACTTCACCTTTTCTTCATTGAAAAAGTATTGAGATCATTTGCTAAGATATTCCTCTTTGTCTCATCTTACATCATCCAAATGTCTTCCCCCATTACCTGCTTCATTCTGGTCTTGGATGAAAGGGTGGCCCTTCTCCTTGCCAAAGCCAATCCCTTTACGTGCAGCCTTTACCATGTCCTCCAGCAGTTTGTCTCCATCCTCACTCTTTTACCTTCCATTTCTTTCTATCCACTGGCTTCCCTGCATATTACAAATATACCCATGTCTTCCCCATTATTAAAAAAACCCTTCCTTGATCCTACCATCTGTATTAATGTCCTCCTATATCTCTCCCCCTCTTCTTGGCTAAGGAACTTAAGAAAGCTGGATATATATAATGCCTCCATTCTTTTAATAATCTTATATAATTTGGCTCCACTCGTCAGTATTGAACTGAAACTTCCCAGATTTACCCATGATCTCTTAATTATCCGATCTAATGGCCTTTTCCCAATCTTCGTCCTTGAGTTCTGCAGCATATGACACCACAGATATTTTCCTGGATATTCTGTGAGGTTTTGTGACAGCGTTCTCTTGGTCTTCCAACCCTCTCTCATGACATTCCATATACGCTGTCCTCTATGTTGGTGGCCTCTTAGCTTCCATGCATTCAGCACAGCTTACATGCCACCTTACTCAGGAGGCCTTTCTTGATCCTGTCAGCTGCTACTGCTTTCTCTTTTCTTCAGTCTGCTCTCTCTGTGTCTTCTGTCTACACTGTCTCCCCAGTAGGAAGTCCTCGAGTCCAGGAACTGTTTTTGTCTTCCGTATCCCTGGTACTTAGCACATTGCTTGGCACATTTACTAAGCAACTTGTCCAAGGTCACACAGATGGATAAATAGCAGAGCTGGTATTAGAACCAAGGGCCTCCGACTGTGAATCTAGCATACCTTTCTGCTGCATTGCATACAATCAGCCTGTTACATGGATTTAGTCTTATTTATATAACATCCTCATTATAATAGATAATGTTATTTTCACATCAAACTGTTTTACACAAAAGGAATCTGATAGTAAGTCCATGCAACAAATGAAACGCAACTTATTGATACAGATCACACGAAAATATATTACCTCTGGCTCTTATCAGTGCAAGTTAGTTGTGTGTCTGAAATCCCGCTTTCTACAAACATAGAAAGGCAGTCACTTTATTGCTTAATGAACATAGTAGAATACACAATTTGTCCACCAGGTGGTGCTATGCTCACAAGGTACCAGCCCTGCAGTGTGTCAAGTACACGTGGGTGGGCTTCCCCCAAAGGCTGTATTATCTTTGTTCTCCAAATACGACTAGGCTTTCGAGCTAGACTATTCACCCCTTTCGCTGACTCTAGATTATTCAGTTTATGGCACTAGAGGCTGGCTCTGAATATTGATCTAGGGATGTGAAAATGGGTTAGCATTCTGAAGTACTAACTTGTAGAACTCTCTATGGTCCCACCCCCGAGCCACGGGATAGATCCTTAATCTAACCAACCTTCTACATTTATATTACACAAGCAGTGTGCACGGTGGTCATACACATGTTACTGGACTAGGTCTAAAACAAATGCTTCACTCGATCATCTTCAGTCAGCCAACATTTATTAGAGGCCTGCTATGTGTCAAGGTGGAGACAGAAAATGAAATACTCCCTGAGCTCAAGGAGTTTGGGAATAGGCATGACAACACAAACAAGCATCTATATAGATTTAGATATAGAGATGTAGAAAGAAAGGGAAGGCAGAGAAAGAAGTGGGAAAAGGGGAAGAGAGAAGAGGGAGAGAGAGAACAAAGGAGAGAGAGAGAAGAGGAGAGGGAAAAAAGAACCACTTCTTCAGCTCATTGTTTTGATGTGTATTTCTCATAATAATTGGGAGCAATTCTTTCATATAGTTGTTAATAGTTTGTAATTTTTCATTTGAGAACTGTTATAACTTTTGACCACCTATTGGGGCATGGCTTTTGGCCACATGCATTTCTGTTACTTGTCGATGTGGGTAAATGACTTGCCCAGAGTCACACAGCTAGCAAGTGTCTGAGGCCAGATTTGAACTTAGGAAGAGTCCTCCTGACTCCAGACATGGAACTCTATCCACTGTGCCACCTAGGGTGTGTTCAGGGAAGACCAGTACCTTTGGTGTGATGGCTGCTGAGCCCTTTTTGGGGCTTTTTCCACCTTCAATGTCCACCTGTTCCACCTAACTCTCACCTGTGGCTCCAAGAAGCTGCAGCATGCACAGCGGCCACACCCCGGTTAACCGGGGTTGGCAGATCAGCCAAACCAGGTTGAGGGTAACCAAGGGTTCTCAAACCCCTTGGTGAGTTAGGGTGGTGTCTACCCCCAAGCATGTGAAGACTTCATCTGGTGGAATGGGCGGATGAGAACAATTTGTTCCAATGGCCATGAAGGCAGATGAAACACGTGATATGGAGCGCTTAGAGCTTGGTTAGCCACCAAAGACGCCAAGGACATCCACTGCATCCTGAGACATCTCCAGCCATCTTGACTCTGTCCTGCCACTGGACTATGATGACTCTGGAGGAGAGAGTGAGGCTGAGATTTCATGCAACTCTGCCTCACTTAAATCCAATTTATGCACGAATCAAAAGACATCACCCATACCATTTCACTTGTCAATATATCTTGGATATAAAATCCTCAGAGATATTTGATACAAAGGTTTTGCTTTCTCAGTTGACTGCTTCCTTTCATATCTCATATGCATTAATTTTTTTTATGCAAAAGTTTTTCAATTTCATGTTGTCAAAATTATTTTGCAGCGAGGTGGTGCAGTGGATTGAGCACTGGGCTTGGAATCAAGAAGACTTTTTATCTTTGTGAGTTCAAATCTGGTCGCAGACACTTACTAGCTGTGTGACCTTGGGAAAGTCACTTAAACCTATTTGCCTCAGTTCCTCATCTGTAAAATGTACTGGAGAAGGAAATGGCAAACCACTCCAGTATCTTTGCCAAGAAAATCCCAAAGGGGATTACGAAGAGTTGGACATGACTAAACAACAACAAAAATTATTTTTATCTTTTGTAATTGCTCTGTCACTTGTTTGGTTAAGAGTTCTTTCCCTACCTGTGAAAGATAAATGATCTGCTCTTTTCATTTTTTTATAGTATGATCTGTAATATTTAGATCCTGTATCTATTACAAATTTACCATGGAATATGGTGTCTAAATCTAATTTCTGCTTTATTGCTTGCTAGTTTTCCCATCAGTTCTCATAAAAGAGGGAGTTCTTTCCTAGATAATTTATGTTTTTAAGTTTATCAAACATTAGGCTATCCATTATTTGATCCTCCTTTTTCTAGTATGTTCCATTGGTACACTTTTCTATTTTTAAAATAGTTTGGTTAAATAAAATGGTTTTGATCATCCCTTTTTAATAATATTGTTTAGCGTATGGAAGTAATATTCTCCTTTTCTTCCTATCTTTTTTTCATTATTTCCCTTGATATTCTAGATGTTTTGTTCCTCACAATGAATTATGGTATGAATTCTGCACGGTGTCTCTTTAGTTTGATAGATGTAACATTCAATCTGTAAATTAACTTTGATAATATTGTCAGTTACATTATAATGACATAGCTCAACCATTTGAATATTCCTTCAGCTATTTAAGTTCTTTATACTTTTTAAGAAGGGTACTTTGTAATCAAATGTATACAAATATTGAATATGCATTAGTAGATTTAGTAGGTTGATGAATTTTGTACTGATTTTCAATGAGATTTCCTTTTTGTTACTTTCTCATGAATTTTGTTATTTCTGCAGAGACTCTATTGATTTTGTGTGTTTGTTTTTATCCTACTACTTTACTCGAATTATTGTTTCAATGAATTTCTTTAATAATTTGCCTGGCAAATACAAACTGCTTAAAAATGTTAATTGATTACTGATGCTTTAACATTTTCTAAATAAACTATCATGTTATAAGCTTATAGGTATAGTTTCATCTATTTGCCTATTTATATATTGTTAATTTCTTTTTCTTATGACTTTTGCTAGTATTTCTAGAAATATGTCATACATTAGTGAAAGAAGGCATCTTTGTTTTACTTTGTATTATAATGGAAGCTTCTAGTGTTTCCTCATTGCATGTAATATTGCCTTTTGGTATTAGTTACATACTTTGCATTATATTTTTAAAAGTTTCTCTGCTTATGTTGTATAAGATTTTTAACATATTGAATTTTGTCAAAGACTTTTTCTGCATGTATTGACATCATCATGTTGTTTGGGATGTTTTATGTTTTTACTATGATTAACTATGTTGTTTTCCTTTTTTAATGTTCTTTTTTTAATCAATAAAAATTTTGGGTTTTTTTTCAAGGCTATTTTCAGGTTTTACTGTAGCCAATTCAGTCTATCCCCTTCAAATTCTAGTAATCATCCTCTCCACACTTAGCTAGTCTGCGTCTCAGAGTCAACAATATTTAAATGCTTACTTTGCACAAAGTTTTTTGCTAGCTATTAGGTATACAGAGTTTAAAATGATAGTCACTATTTTCAAGAAGCTGACATTCAACTGTATAAATAAATACAAAATATTTTGAAGAGGGAGGGTCTGTTAACAGATCAGAAGATCAGGAAAAGCTTTATGCAGGTGACAGGACATCAACAAAAGCATGTCTTAGAAATATGCTAGGGTTCAGTCAGAGGATGCTTTGCAGAAGAAATGTTGCTATGTCAGGTGCCCTTGTCCAGCCATCAGTTCGGGATAATATAGAGGTTCCGACAAATCAAAATACTTGATATAGTCATTACACATTTCATTTCCACAAGGGCAACTGACAGGTTAAGGAGTGTCTACCTCAATTATGGACTGATGAAAACAATTTGTTCCAGTGACTATGAAGGCGGCTGAAGCAGGTGCTGTGGAGCACTTGAAACTTGGTCAAACAGGGAAGATGCCAAGGTCATCCACGGTATCCTGAGCCATTGCCAGTCATCTTGACTTTTGTCTTGCTACTGGACTTTGATGACTGTGGAAAAGAGAGAGAGGCTGATAACTCTGTGCAACTCTGCCTCACTTAAATCCGATTCATGAACAAGACATTACCCTGTGATATCATTGGTCTTTATCGAAAATGAAGAACAAATAACAACAAGGCAATTAGCCACTGGCTGGCAACACACTCTCTACGCAGTCAGTTCACACAACCAGCTCTTAGTAGCACTTCTAGTAGAGATCCTCAAGGAAAGGAAAGGATTTCTTCCCCTTCTCTCTTCTTGCCTCTCTCTGGCAGTATCCAGTGGAATGGATTCTAGTTGTGAATTAAGAATTCGACATGAGAATTGAGAGAAAATCAGCTTTGGAGCAAACTGAACTGGAACACATCAAAAAAGGCATGTAATAAAAGGCCTGTAGCAAGTCACTAAAGCAAGAAGAATGCTACCTTTTCTTTCCTCCTCCAGCTAAACCTATCCAGATCCTAGGCATTCATCTATCATGGTGAGTTTTGGGGGGAAAGGTAGGGACAAGATGAAAGGTCACTCTAATTCATTTCGCATCTGCCTCAAAGTGGAAAAACAACTGAAGTTTTAAAATATCTGGAGTTCTATGTCTTCCCAATTCAATCTCTTGAGTTTTTCAATATCTAGCAAGGGAGGGTTGTGGAATCCTCGATTCTCCACAGTAGTCTCCTTTTCTATAGTTTTGGGGAACTTTTTCTAATTTGATTTGTTTTAAGCATTTTTTTCCATATATTGTGCCCCCCTTAAAAAATAAATGTGCAAAAGGTACATTGATCCTAGGACATTATTTAGGAGAGCAAAACTCAAGAAGAAATTGAAGATTATAAGGTGAACTTGGATTGGAGGGACTGATTTCCCTCTATTGCTCCTAGCATCTGGGGGAAAAATAATATCTGTCATTTTTATATTGCTTCAAAGTATGCAAATGCTCAAAATATATTATCCCTTTCATCTAGGTACCATTATTATTCCCATCTTACAGACAAGGAAACAGGAAATTTCCAATGAAATGAATATAATCAATCAATGAGATTATCCATAACCTGAGAGTAATAGGGAAAGCAAGTTCACCACTCCAATAAAGTCTACCTCTTACAAAACAGCCAGTAGTTTAATGTTCAATTTTGGAGTTTCATGCAGAATGTTCATAAAGAGATCTGGAGGGTAAAAAATTCTTTTTCAGAATTGTAGGAAGGGTAGGGGAAAACTTTGGGTGTAGAATATATATATATATAGTCAGATGTAATTGATGTGTTGGCTAGTTTTGCTAAATTATGTTTTTCCTCTTTCTGAAATTATCACTTAAAGGAATGATTTGGTAGATGGGGAGGGAATGGGATGTATTCAGAAATAAATGAGGTAAAAAAGTATAAATTAAAATAAGATTTTAAAAAAGAAATATCCTGGCCTATGTTTTAGACCTCATTGATCCTCTGTCAGTTTCCCAGAGATATCAGGTAATCCTTTAAGATAAAATTTAGGGGAATAAATATTTCCTTGTCTTTACCACCCTTCTTCTAAAAACCTACCCCCATCACCCTTACCTGAAAAAAAATTCTAGCATAGAGACACCACTAGACTGATAAGGCCTGATAACTTGTACTATTCACTATTTTTCACTTTGCCATTTTGGTTTATACTGGATTCAGTACTAGGAGAACTTGCTTCTAATTAAGGGGATTTAGATCTCCATCTCACATGTGTGTAGTTCATTAAATTCCCACCTAAGAGTCTTAAGGACAATGTTATTTTTGGCTCAAGCCTAGAGCCTTCCTAAAAAGGGGAGTAGGAAAAGAGGTACTTGATGTCTAGTGTGAACTGGGTTTGGAACAGGTCATTAGTTCCTACACAGAAAGCAGTGATAACCATAAAAAGAAGAGTAGCAAATAGCAACAAAACCTTTAAACAGGATTCAGTAGCTTATAAACCTAATGTAATCAACTAATTATACTGGGAGTTTTATATTCAAGAATATTGGGACATAATAGAGTTTGCAAGGCTGCTAATTAGCAATTTTTACATTGCACTACCTTGTACTGTCTGAACACCTACCACCCAGTATCCCTACTGGGGCAATCCTTTCTGGTGGCCAGTCTCTGTGGACTCTGGTGCCACCAGCCTGCAGTAAGGATGCTATTACTTATTACTGCTGCTGCAAACTAGACTTCCACACCTTTCAAAACACAAGGAAAAGGAAATGCAAGAAAGATCTTGCTTAGAAAGGGCATGTCCTCATGTCCACATGGACCTGAGAGATAGGGCTGCTATCTTTCTCCCACATGACTGTCTACAAGCCATAATCCTCCAAAGGACTTCAAAACTGAAAAGAAGAGAGAGGGTAGAGAAGTGGGTCACTATTTCAGTTCCAGCTGAGCAGCCAATTAGGGAATTCTTTATCATCTCGCATTAAAAGCCCCTGAATCATTAGCTTTTCTGGCTTGCTAGCCAGTGAGGGGACCTTTCCTCATCATAAGTGAAAACCCCTTAGCAATGAATTATAGAGCCAGTAGTAGTTCCTCCCCACAAGCTTCCATGTGTTCATTTGGAATCCTCAATGACAACTGGGCATTCTTTGTACATGGAAGAGAAATGGACCTTGTTACAAAAGCGTAAGGAATCCTAAGGTATTTGAGCTGAAAGGAAACCTTAGTGATTATTTAATCCAACTCCCTCATTTGACAGATGAGGGAACTGAAGCCCACAGAAGTGAGTTGCATGAAGTTCGCAGATAGTTAATGGCAGATCTGGGACTTAAACCCAGGCCTTCTGATTCCAAGGTCAGGACTCTTTTCTGTTATACCACACTGTGGTTTGGGTGGGGTTTATGTCTGAAGAATGAAAAACAGGCAGCTGGCAATGACTCTTTCCCTTCCCTGACATTTGCTTAAACAATCAGCTAAGTGATCTTTTGGGGTAAATTAGTTTAAAGTGAGTATCTGGTCCCTAGGAAAGTAGAATAGGGTGGTTGCCCCCAAATAAATACATTGATTTTATAAAATTCTCTAGAAAAAAATAGAAAATGATCTGAGACAGCTAAGGCTTCAGAAAACACTTTACAAACAGTCCCACACTTCCCTCATCCTTTTATCCCCCCAATCCCCATTAAACTCAGCCCACACAGACAGGAATTACTGGCAGCAGCTGAATGTCTACTTCCTTTGCAAATAAGAGGAGACTAAATCTGATTTTTTTCTCTTGCAGTTACAGAATTTAAACTAACACCAATCTAATTTAAATCAAGCATTTATTAGGCACCTAGTATATGCAAAACACTTTGGTAGGTGTTGGGGATACAAATGGAAAAAAAGGGTCTTCATTTGAGAGGTTTTAGCCTCATAGCCCCACTCCCCTTTCCTTCTGTATCTGTAGCTCATGCTGACCCTTTCCTTGAATTGTCCCTTATGAAGAGTGAGTGATAGAGCCATTTTTTTTATAGTTTTAGAAAGAAGGGTTATTGCTTCTCATTTGGGGTCTTGATAGGAGTCATTGTGATAGTATAAAGGTTTGGTATCTGCATATTGTAACATCTCTTCCTTGCTTTCTGTCTTTCTTCCTCTGACCTTGCTGTTTACACTTCTGGGAAAGAGACAGAAGCATCAGGGGTGACTGGGGACCAGATGGGAAGGCGGGGACATCATGACAAGTACTGGCCAGAAGCCAAGGTGCCATGATGAGAGTCTCTGTGCCTGGAGCAGAGGTGGTGACCAGGGGGAAGTCATTTCATTGCAGAAAAGATCCAGAGTTACCGATAATGCCAGACATAATAATGTCTCCTGTTGGACTGGTGAGCTGAGGAAGTGATTTCCCTTCTTACTCCATGAGTCTGAGTCAGGGAGGGGGAATTCCCCCCATAATGCATGTGGTAGGGATTTATCACCCTCACAGTCAAAAGTCTGGGAGGGAAATAGGAAGATGGCTAGGAGATGGTTAGAGATGAATAATTCCACACAGGAGTAATTAGTTTAGCTTCTTTTTCTTCTATATATTTTAATATCCTGGGGTTACAAGTCTGGTACATTCATATAAGGGGAGACTTTCACAGTTTAGGTGAGATGTCTTGCCTCCAATAGCAGAGCTCATTCAGCTTTATATTTTCTGATATATTGTAGTCTACATAATTTCTCTGATTTCTGTTTGCTCTCCATTGGGATAAATAGGCTTATTTGCTGTTCACTATGTGTGATGGCCTTTGTATAATTAGCATTTGGTGGGAAGGGAGCCAAGTCTTCAGATATAGCTTCCACATTAAGAGATGTTGACCAGGAAAGTAGCTTAAATCTAAGAACAAATCATTTTTTGCTAGACTAGCAATATTTAGGGTGGTAGATAGATATAATTCTAGTATGGTATCCCAGATGTAAGGAAAAAACAATAACAACCTCTGGTCTCAATTTCCTCCCTCCCAGGCAGGATTCAAAATCTCTTGGAGAAGGGTGGGCAAAATTCCAGAGATATCTATTCATATCTCCCTGTGAGTGAATTAAGACAAACCCAGGTGGACTTTCACATAGCCCACATAAGCAACATATACCCTACATTAATATTTTGAGTAACATTCCATTTCGTTTCCTAGATTCAATTCTGATTTGGACAAAAAGAGTTAATTGATTAAAGGTGCTTTAGTGACACTATGGCCATATCCTGGCCTGCAGAAGTACAAACAGCAAAGTCAGAGGAAAGATGAAAAGAAGTTAAAAGGGGGTGTTACCTTGTCCAGATACCATCCCATTATGCTATCACATTGACTTCTTTGACATTACAGACGAAAGCCCACTGAGATTCCATATGAGCAGCCATTACCCTCTCAGACCAGAATCATCAGGATGATGGGGTGAGGAGAGAAGGGTAGCACAATATATTTGTGTTTTTCATTCCACAACACCATCCACATTGACCATTGCCATTTTTGTTCATCTTTGCCAATTTTCAGGGTGTATGGTGAAATCTCAGGGTTGTTTTAATTTGCATATCTCATTACTAGTGATTTGGAACATTTTTATATATAATGGGAATACTTTGCAATTCTTTTAAGAACTATTTTTCTACATCCATTGATCATTTATCTATTAGGGAATGACTATTAGTCATATACATAAATATATGTATGTATATGTATATATGTGCACACACATGTGTATGTATAGATGTATATGTGTATATATTCATATAAATGATGCCAAATGCTTATCAGAGAAATTTGATACAAAGATTTTTTACCACCTGATCGCTTCCCTTTTTATCCTAGATGCACTTTTAAAGAAGCTTTTCAGTTTCATGTAATCTAAGTCATCTATTTTATCTTTTGTAATTACCTCTATCTCTTGTTTGGTGAAGAATAAATCTCCTATTCATAGCTAAGAGTGTTATATGGTTTGTTTCTCTTCTAATTTTTTTATAGCACAATCTTTACTATTAAGGTTGTTTACTATTTAGATTGTATTATGAAATATGGTGTAGGTGTTGCTCTAAATCTAATTTCTGCCAGACTGCTTTTCAGTTTTCCCAAAGTAAGAGTTTTTTCTTAAGTAATTTATACTTTCCACCTTATCAAACACTGAGTTATTGAATGCCATTGCTTCTGATTTTCCCTATTTAGTCTATTACATTTCTTTTATTGTGTCTTAAACATTACCTGTTGAGTTTAATAACTGCTGATTTATAATATAGTTTGAGATATGAAAGTGCAATTTCCCCTTCATCTTTAGTTCTTTTATCATTTCCCTTGATATCCTAGACCTTTTGTTTTTCCAAATGAATTTTGTCATTATTTCCATTTTTAAGTATTTAGCAACATGCATTCTTTAAAAAAAATTTCCCAATTACATGTAAAAAACTTTTTAACATGCATTTTTTAAAAATTTGAGTTCCAGTTTCTTTCCTTCTCTTCTGCCCCATCCCCCTCCTTGAAAAGGCAAGCAATTTGATATTGATTATACCTTTGAAGTCATTCAAAACATATTTCTGTATTAGCTATGTCACAAAGGAAAAGCTTACAAAAAATCCAAGGAAAACACAGAAGGTTTAAAAAGTAGAGCATACATTTTAGCAGAGGAAGACAACACCCATGGGGGAGTGATGAGTGGGTAGGGGTATTTTATCTAGGATAGGTGAAGAAAACTGGCTAGTTTTATGCCTCCATAATGATTAAAAACAATATCCCCATTCTTGTTCTCCAGTTAGTTAAGAATGCTCCAGCAGAATCAACTCTGAAACAACTATGGTTTCAGTGCTGCTCTGAAGAAATCATTAGACCATAGCCAACAAGGGCAGGAATTCAGGTTTTTTGTAGGAGAGAAAAGTGATTAGAGGTAAGAGATCTAGGAGGCCAAGAGGGTCTGAGCGACCAAGACATGCTAAAACCAATATTTCCTTTATTTCCTGTGACAAACAAAAGGGTTGATTTGATTCAAGTCAGTTAATGTATCCGTCCAGTTCATGATTACAGGGTATATACATGTATTCAGTCTACTAGGTGCACGCTCATTTGTTTGATGAGATGGTATGATTAATGGAATGAGCAACGGATTTGGAATAAGAGCATATCCATTACTACCTCTGTGGCCTTGGGCAAGTTACTCGACCTCCTTGGTCTTCAGTTTTTTCACCTGTAAAATTATGAGAATAGACAACTGGACAAACTCAGTTGCCTTACAGCTCTAAATTTATGATCCTATAAAGAAAACAATTAAACAAACTTTTGAAAACACCTGTATTGTGTAAGGTAGTTACTGTCCTACAAGCTGAGGACACAACGACCACAAATAAAATAGGCCCTACCCTCTACAACCTTAAATGTTATAGTGGAGGGGGGGTGGGGGAAGACTACAACATGGGCAAAGATAAATATAAGAAGTTTGAGGAGGGAGAAAATGCTCATGAATGGGAGAGAGGATCAAGACAACCTTCATGGAGGAGGTGCAAGGCACCTGGGCTAAAGGTGAAGGAAAGGAAGAATTCTGAGAATTGGAGAAGAGAAGGCAGTACCTTCAGGTAAGGGGGATGACCTATACAAAGACTGAAAGATGGAATGATGAGTTTGGGAACAAGTTTGGTTGGAATGTAGCATGCATGAAGTGGATCCTGTGTAAGATAAAACTGGAACAGTAAACTGGAGTCAAACCTTGACCCTATCAAAGGTTTTAAATGTCAGGCTAAGGAATTTATACTTTATCCTGTAGACTATATGATCTGGCCCACTTTCCTGGAGCCAGGCCTGCTTATAAGCCTTCTCAGGATTCTTGGATAGCCTGAGGAATTGACAGGTGTTTTTTCTCTATTTGTCTTTGGTTCAGGCCCCTACCATCTATTCCTTTCTCCCCAGCCCCTACCACAGTTGTTTGTTGTTGTGGTTCAGTCATTTCAGTTCTGTCTGACTCTTCATGACCCCATTTGGGGTTTTCTTGGCAAAGATACTGGAGTGGTTTACCATTTCCTTTTCCAGTTCATTTTACAGATGAAGAAACTGAGGCCAACAGGGTTAAGTGACTTGCTCAGGGTGACATAGTAAGTTTCTGAGGTCATATTTGAACTCATGAACATGAGTGTTCTTGATTCCAAGCCTAATGCTCTATCCATCACTATTAGGCAACAGAAACTGTAATTCCGTTTACCATCCCCAGTTCCGTTTAACTGCTTAACATCAATTAGTTTTTATAAGCAGATGTTTACTTCAAAGATACAACAAGAACAAAGTACAAGCATCTAGTGCCTCAGGGCCATACTCTTCCCTATACACCCTTTTCTCTGGGGAGAATGGATTCATCTTAGCTCAGTTCCTTCATAGCATTGTTCCCATCAAGTTCATGTCTAGAGGCAACATGTCTGCTGAATAACTCCTAGTCTTAGCTTCCACTGGCCTGAGTCCAGAGGATCATTCTCTGATGCATTATTTATTTTTCAGTTTTCAACATTCACTTCCACAAGAATTTGAATTAAAAATATTCTCTCCATCTCTCCCCACCCCCACCCCAGGACAGCATGCACCCCATCCAACCCTTCCTCCAGTCTGTCCTCCTTTCTATTACCCGCCCCCCCCTTCCATCTCCCTTCTCCTCTATTTTTCCGTAGGGCAAAATAGATTTCTATACTCCATTGCTTATATATCTTAATTTCCAGTTGCATGCTTAAACAATTTTTAACATTCATTATTAAAGCTTTGAGTTCCATATTCTCTCCCTCCCACCCACCCTCATTGAGAAAACAAGCAATTCAATATAGGCCATACATGTGTAACAATCCAAAGCACATCCATAATAGGTTTGTTGTAAAAGACTAACCTCTGGTTCTGATGGGGTGCCTGGGTCCATGTGTTTGGGCCCCTATTCTAAAATCACATTTCTCTCTAAAAATCACATTTCTCCCTAGCCTCAAAATAGTATCCCAGGCAGCTTCTCCCCAGCCCAAGAACACAGCCTGCTCTAGCAACAACTGTTATCTCCCTTTCTGCTGTAGTAGCCAGCTGTACCTATAGAACTCATTAGGCTTAACCAGTTGCATACTGACTGAACTGACTATGCACTGGGTCATAGTGACATTTGCTGCTCACTGACCAATCATATGCAGCCTAGACTTAGACATACCCATACTCCTTTACACTTATCTTGTGTAACAACACATTGATGAGAGCAATCTGGTATTTCTGAGCCAGTGCTGACCGCTAGTTGGCTTAGTGATGTTTCGGGCCTAGAGCCACACCTCCAGGTAGCTCCTCCCCTTGGGCTATTTCCTGATGAATTTTGGGTAAAATACCTGCACAGTAGATACCAAAAATACATGTTCCTTTAAGAACTGACCACTCCTTAACCACTCCCTAATGCCACCCCAAAACACCTAGTTAGCATATTTGGCACAAGTGATACTATAGAATATCCTATATAAACTTTCCCTGTACCCCTCTAAGGTTGCAGGTTCCCTAAGAACTCTTGCCCACTGAAAAGTGTAATAAATCTTTATCTTGACCTCATGGCTTGAGTCCGTGAATTCTTCTCCAGAAAACCTGCCCCTGGCACCCTGGTCTTTGTAGGGGTCTCACATCCCCCTTCCAGCCCTCATCAGTTCTAGAATATCAGGGCAGGTTTCCTTGATAATTTTTTGGAAGATGATGTCTGAGATCTTTTTTTTTGATCATGGTTTTCAGGTAGACCAATACTTTTTAAATTATCTCTCCTGGATCTATTTTCCAGGTCTGTTGTTTTTGCAATGAGATATTTCACATTGTCTTCTATTTTTTCATTCTTTTGGTTTTGTTTTATAATTTCTTGGTTTCTCATAAAGTCATTAGCTTTCATCCACTCCATTCTAATTTTTTTCTTTTTTAATTTATTTATTTTAGTTTTCAACATTCATCTCCACGAGATTTTGAGTTCCAAATTTTCTCCCCATCTCTCCCCTCCCCCCACCCCAAGATACTGTGCAATCTGAATATCCTTTCCCTCAAGCTTCCCTCCCTTCTATCACACCCTTCCTTCCCTTATCCCCATTTTCTCTCTTTTCTTGTGGGGCAAGATAGATTTCTATACCCCATTACCTCATCTGAAAGGATGGAAGAAAATACTTTTTTACCCAGAAAGTAACCTTCTATAGTCTTATTTTTTTCTCCTTATTTTGGATCCTGGAACTGGGAGTAGGGTTCCCTCTCCACAGCCCCTACCAGCTCCACCACACCACCCCTCTTCCTCGCCCCAGGACTGCCATTCAGGACTGAGACCTAGATCAGCTGCTCAGTTCCTCCAGGGTCTTTAGGCTGAGGGCTCCAAAAGTGGAAGCTGTTGCTGCAGTGGCTGCCACAGCCCTGGGGCCAGGGTCAGACTGAGCTTCCCTTTCACTCAGATGAAGGAGCTTTGTTACTGACCTTTGAATCTGTTTTTGGCACTTGTGGGTTGAGAAATCAGGGAATCGCAGCTGCTACCTGTGATTCCATGCCCTGAAGCCATATCCAATCTTGTCCATGCAGCAGCCCAGGTTGGGCTGCACTCTGCTCCGAACCTGGTGCAATAGACCCTTCCTATTGGCCTTCCAGGCTGTCTTGGTCTGGAAATCTGTTTTACTCTGTCATTTTTTTGGCTTCTACTGCTCTAGAATTTGTTTAGAGTCATTTTTTACAGGTATTTTATGGGTTATGTGGGGAGAGCTAGAGCAAATCTGCCCTTCTACTCTACCATCTTGGATCCGTCTCTCCAGAGGGTTATTCTCAAAGGCTTCCCCTTATTCCTGAGAGCATCCATGTTGGGCAGGCTGCAAAACCCAGCCTGGATGCCAACTCTCAGATTCCTGTGGGTCACTATTCTGACCCCCAAAAACTCCTAAGGTTAAAAACTGTGCTACATTTACCTAGACTGACAAATACATGCAAAAGCCAAGGACTGAGTCCAGTTTATCAGGCCATGCAGCCTTGATAAGAAGAAGGCCTCTTCAACCTCTGCCCTTGCAACTTTGTCTCTCTCTGGATGCTTTGATGGGAGAGAAGCCCCAAGGTCTGAAGCAACAGGGCATGAGGTCTTTGAGTATCTCTGCAGCCAATCAAAGAGCCTTCCTTTCATTCACCACATAGTTAACCAGTCAAGCTGAACCAGTTACATACATGTATTCCATACTCTCTCCAAGGCATTCTTCTCACACATCATCTGGACTCTCCCAGAAGCAGGCCCCTCAGCCTCTGGTAGGGATGCCATCTGAGGTAAAGGAATGGTTTGTCAGACTTATGCCTCAGGAAGATTCTTTTAACAGTGGGGTAAAGGATGTCTTATAGAGGAGGTCATAGGATTTAGAGCTGGGAGGTACCTTAGAGCCTAGGAGCAACTCCTTCATTTTACGAAAGCGGAAACTGAGGAACAGGGAGGTTAAGCGACTTGCTCAGGGTCTGAGGCAGGATTTTAAGTCAGGTCTTCTTCCTTTCTCTAAGTCCAGAGCTCAGTGCACTGAGCCACCTATCTGGAAGCATGGAAACTAATTACAAGGCAGAATAATAACCAATAACTAGAAATTATTGTAGCAAAGACATAGTTGAATCTGGTGTGGGGAAAGGAGGGGGGTAGGGAGATTAGACAAAATATCTCTCCTGCAGGAAGATGATATGTAGTTTCCCTCTTGTTCCATCTACTCTTCCTCCTGATGCACAGAACTTTGATGGTGGGCAGAGTCATTGGCTTTGGGTAGGAGGGAGTAAGATGGCAATATCACAGTGACTTAATGTGGCAGTAGGAGAGGTCCAAGGTCAGATTCTCAAGGGTGGTATGGCAGTGACAGACTCTTTCTTGCTCCCTAAACAATGAACTAGCCATGGCAAGAAGCCGTTGGAGGTCCCTGCCAGTGACTGGACAGTGAATGGAAATACCAGCCTTCAGGAATTCAAGTCTACACCTGATTTCAAGTCCATGTATTTGTGAAAGTGAAAACTCCTGGGTCTTCAATTCATGAGTCTTCATCTATAGGCTGGGCTATATTCATACTGTATATGAGTTGAATGTCAGTTATGAAAATTGTGTTGTTTTGACACTAAGTGAGAAGATGAATTGTAGAAGCAGATGAGCAGCTAAGCAAATTCAGCTGCACATTTTCTAGAACCTCTGGGTTCACAGAGGCTTGTATAGTAGGTCTAGGAGAAATTCTAGGCCATAAAAGGATTTGTTCTGTAAAACCTGGACTCAGTCAAAAGGCAGCATCCAAGGACCTACAAGGCCATATGTGGCCTCTGCAGGTTCTCCACCCCTGCTCTAGGCTCTCAGATACATGTTAGATGTTTTAGTACTGTTCTATTTCCTTTATAGGTTCTATGCCAGGAACAAACCATTTTATAAGGTAGCTAAATGTGCTGGCCCATTCATTCAAACTTATTCAGTCATGCCAAGGTCACATGGCTAGTGCTCAATGAAATAAGACCATAGATTTAGAGTTGGAAGAGACCTTAGAGATCATCTAATCCAATCTCGGATCAAATCTGATCCTCTAGTTTTATAGATGAGGAAATGGATGCCTAAAAAGCTAAAGTGACTTGCTCAGGGTAACATTGCTAGTAGGTATTTGATCCAGGATCTGAACCCTGACAGAGGGGTGGTGCATTGGAGAGAATGTAGTCAGGAAGACCTGAGTTCAAATACATTCTCAGATATTTACTAACCATGTGACCCTAGTGAAGTCAGTACAGTTTTCTTAAGTGAAAAACCAGGATAATAATCCCAACTACTTTCCAGGGTTGCTGTTAAAATTTGTGAAGTGATCAGCGCTGTGCCTGGCATTTAGTAAGCGTTTATTAAATACTTGTTTCCTTCTTTCCTTCCTCCCCGTCTGGTGCCCTGTTCACTACACCATGCTGCCTCTCATAAAATAGAGTAAATTCAGGGAGGAGACAGTTTCTTGCAGGTTGGCTCTTGAGAGCTAATTTTGCTTAAGTAACTCCACAATAATGGGCAAACCACCATAAATAGAGTCAAAGAAAGTACATATTTCAAAATATGTATTCACAGTATTGAACTCTACATTTTAGGCACATCTTCTAGAAGTAATTTTTATGCATTTAATATTATTCTAAATTAGTATTTCTAGCTTAGAGAGAGAAATGTCTAAAGTGACATAGTTTCCTATCTCTGTAACCTTAGGCATTTCTCTACCATCAGACAATTTGAAGTAATATTTATAGGGGTCCTGAACCAAGAAAAGATCATCGTATGTTAAAATGTAATTTTGAGTTAACATTCTACTCTCCTCAATAGAACAATAAATACTTAATTCCCTCTGTCCATTCCTCCTCACATGGTGGTCAGAAAAAGTCATACAAGGACACTCTAAAGGTTTCTCTTAAGAACTTTGGATTGGTTATGTGACATGGGAGACACTGGCACAAAACTGTCCAACATGGCATGCCCTCATCAGAGAAGGGAATATGCTCTATGAGCAAAGCAGAATTGCAGTAGCTCAAAATAAACTTGAGATGCACAAGTTTAGAGAATCCACCCCAAATGTTCACATGGACTTTCTGTGCCCAACTTGTGGTTGACATTCCGAGCTCATGTTGGTCTGATCAGCCACAAATACACTGTAACTTGACTTTAGTATAGTGATGTCATTTAAGTCCTTTTCGAGAACAAAAGACAATGACCCCCCCCCCCCCTTCCTCCTCAATCATTTTCCTGGAGTAATTCAAAGGGACCTCCCTGTAATTAATATGTAACAATCCCTGGCAAGGAGTTGGCTGGCCACAAAACACGCTGAGATTTCTGGTTCTTCCCAGTTTGGGAAGAGAAGAGACTAACTTGATCTCAGCCATAACAGAAGCTGGGGCACAGAAAATTTTCACATGTAGCAGCAGCAGGAGTTTGGGAAAGTTTGGAAGAAAACAATGAGGAAAGATAGAGGTACCAGTTATCCCATTCTAGCCACCAGCACAGCAGCCAAAGTCTGCCATAACTATAGTTTTCTTCTTAAAACCATGAGAGATGACCTCTACATAAATGAACAAACTGAGCAGTGTGTGACTGTATATATATGTGTCTGATCACAGGTGCTTGTCCCAGAAGTAGGAGCACTGAGAGAAATAAGCCAGTTAAGCAGATCAAACAGTGTATGTGATTGTACAGTCTTGGGTGGGGGGAGGGGAGGGGAGGAAAGGGAAGAAAATTTAGAACTCAAAATCTTATGGAAGTGAATGTTGAAAACTAAAAATAAATTAATTACTTAATATTTCAAAAAAAGAAGAAAAAGAGCAGGCAAGCCCCACCCTTCCCCAGTCTTAATTCTGTTTACAGTTTTTTATTAAATTTACTGTTAAAGAATACATTTGGCAGATTTAATATTATTTCTCACAAACACTAGTCTTTGACCTTGCCCTTTTGTTGCTGAGTGTCTCTATGAGAATTCAATGGGAGCAACATGGAAGAGACAGATTTTTCCTAGGGCAGGAGTGGGAGCCCCATCCATTGTTAGAGTCTTGTTTTCTAACTGGGGACATAAACAGGAGCCATTTCACAACTCCCTTTCTAAGTGCAGAATCCCTATGAATTTGGACTCTATTTTAGAAATCTGTCTTGAGTCAAGGTTACAATTATCTTGATCCTTTCTGGATGGAAAAAAAAATGGTGCTAGATTAATTACAGTGTCGATCACTAACTATGTTAAAGGTACTTTTTTGGGTTCTAAATTTGGTTACCATCCTTAATTCTTCTTCCTACAACTTTAGCTTTAATACTTGATCTTTTGTACATTTTTCTAAAGGAAAAAGTCTGGAAAGTATTATTTTAGACTAGAGAAATATTTCTATGTCAGCATTTTCATTTGAATTAAAAAGATTTTAAAATATATTTCTATAATAGCAAGATGGCACAGTTTCCCAGAAAGAGGTAAAGATGGGGGATAGAAGGTTATCTATTCTCTGAGAATCATACAGCTTAGTACTTCTCTACTACTTCTATTCAGTGGAATGAAACACATGATCTCCAAGGTGAAAATGGTATTTTCCATCCAATGATAGAATGTTCTTGCTGAGTAGGATGGGTAATGTCATTAACAATGATACCTGATGGTTAAACAAGCCCATAGAGTCTAACCCAGGGGTGGGGAAACTGTGGACTTATAGGTCCTTGGGTGAAACCTTTTGACTGAGTCCAAGTTTTGCAGAACAAATCCTTTTTTTAAGGGAATTTGTTCTATGAAGTTTAGATTCAGTCAAAGGGTCATACTTGAGGACCTAGAGGGCCACATATGGCTTTGAGGCTGTAGGTTTCCCATCCTTGGTCTAACCCATCCCCTTGGGCTCATCTGGTGGTCCCCAATCCCCCTACTTGAACTGGAGAGATGCAGTCACACCAAGAGAGGGAGAAGCCTGTCCCACAGAGAATCTAGGTCATAACTCCACAACAGAACTGATGATCCCTCACCCCATACCTTCCAGAAAGAGGTAGTGGTGTGGAGATGTCAGATAGGATTAGTGCAAGAAAAGGTGGACTCCTGAAGAAAGATATCAAAGAGATAAGATCTTGGAGGTGGTAGCCTGGGGTCTGCCTGGGAACTCAAGTGGTGTTCCAAAGGGTTGGCACAGGAATGGAGGAATATGTCTCTTCCAAATTTCAGGAATCTGGGATAAATCCTCACTTCTGGTTGTTGTTGAGTTGTTTCAGTTGTGCCTGACTATGACACCATTGCAGGTTTTCTTGGCAGAAGTACTGGAGTGGTTTGCCATTGCCTTCTTTGGCTTATTTTACAGATGAGGAAATTGAGGCAAACAGGGTTAAATTACTTACCCACGGTCATGTAGGTAGGCTGAATTTGAACTCAGGTCTTCCTGACTCCAGGCCTGGCACTCTATCCCCTGTACCATCTAGTTGCCCTTACCTCCCCATTAGCTTTGGGTTAATTATAGCTGTATTAGGAAGCTATTATAATAATCCTGGCTAGAGGTGATTGAAGGCTTCAAACAGAGAATTTCCTATGTGAGTGGAGAGAAGTGAGGGATGTGCAGGTACAGCTGATGAGACTTAACAACTTATTAAATATAGGGGATGAAGGAGAGGAAAGTATCTATAAAACCATAGGGAAATATGCTAGATTTGGAGTCAAAGGACCTGGGTTCAACTCCTGGCTCTGTTACTTACTACCCTTGTGACCTTGGGCAAGTCACTTAACTTCTTTGGTCCTCAGTTTCCTTATCTATAAAATGAGGGGATTAAGAATAAATGATCTCTAAGCTCTCTTTTAACTCTAAGTCATGTGATCCCATGCATCAAGAGTGATTCAGAAATCAAGGATCTGGATGACTTGATAGGATGATAGCAATCAATAGAAGTATAGAAATTTGAAAGAAGAATGTGTTTCAGGAAGATAAGTTCCATTTAGGGTATATCGAATTTGAGTGCAGGTGGGACCTCCTGTAAATATCCAGGGAGAAATTGTCTAGAAATTAGATAGATAGATAGATAGATAGATAGATAGATAGATAGATAGATAGATAATTTAATTATATCCATATTTTTCATCATCTGCATAGACATGGTAATTGAACTGAAGGAACAGATGAGATCACCAGAGGAAAGAATGGAGAGAGAGAAGTAATCCAGGAAAAAAGTTGGGGAGGGATAATGTCACACTCTAAGAGGACTGAAGATAGAAATTGATGCAACAAAGGAAACTGAGAAGGACTGATCAGAAAGGTAGAAGGAAAACCAGGAGAGAATATTGTCACAAAAGCCAAAAAAGAGAGAATATCTTAGAAGAGGGGTAGTGGTCAAAGTTGTGAAAAGACTGGCATACTAATTCACTATTGGTGTGTCTATGGAATATTCTACTGTTCTGGAAAACAATTTGAAATTGTGCAAGAAAAGTACTAAATTGCTCTTGTCCTTTGACCCAGAGATTCCACTCATGGAATTATACCCCAAGGAGTTTAATGACAGTAAGAAATGACCTATTTCTACAAAAATGCTCATATCAGCATTATTTGCCCTTTTTGTTTAAAGCTAGAAATAAAATACAAGGTCTCTCAATGATTGGAGGGAAAAGACATACAAATTATGGTATATGAATGTGATGGAATATTACTGTGTTTTAAGAAATGACAAATACGAAAAATTCAGAGAAACAGAGAACTAGCTATGAGACATGATGCAAAGTAAAAAAAGCAGAACCAAAAGAAAAATAAATGTATAACCCCTTCCACTGAAGGAGCTTTCTGTTGCCAAGGAGTTAATCTAGATTCCTTATACATTGTTGACACATTTAGGTACCAGAGAGAAAATGGAGAAAAGGAATACTATGGGGGGAGTGGTGGGAGACGGAGCATCTGCCATAAAGGGGACATTTGTCAGAGGTCACGCTTTGGCATTCCAGCAGGACTTTAAAAAGGCCAGACAGATTGTTTTGGAGTTTTCCCTCTCTCTGGCTTCTGGTACATGTATTTCACATTGGTAAGAGACACAGAGAAGGAAGTTGTGATTGGGGGGTGCTTTGGAATTTCCCTAAGGCCAGTATGCTGACAGATTGAACCACTGATCTTCTTGGTTTGGGACCAGAAACTGAGTTGCAGTCTCTTTGGTAGTGCTACCATGAGGGGGAGGTGATGATCATCATCAATAACGAAAGGAGATGGTGTGACCTGGTTTGTGAGGAGCTGTGTTTTTCCCACCCTGACTTGACTCACAGAGACTGAGAATGTTTGATACTACTGACTGACAAAAGGTCTTTGGGAGTATTTGACCCTTTGGGAGAACAGGAGACGGAACCCATAAAAAAGAATGGAAATTGGAAATTCACACTTGACAACATGCAGCTGTGACTGATAATTAAGTTGCTTTGGATTGTTAACCTTTTATTTCAATTTCATTTTTAACAAGTTCTATTTAGTCTAAATGCTGACTGAGTAACTTATTCAGGAATTTTCCCAGAGCAGGAAAAGCAAGTTTGGAGAAACTGAACTGGAAATAGGGACTAGAGATATTTGAAAAATAGGATTTTGAGGGAATTAACTCCTATCCCCAGACTTGAATCTGAAGCTAGAAATGCTGGGGAGTATTTTAGAGTGTGAAAGTTGCTTCTGGGCATGATCAGCTTTCAATGAGCTGGTGCAGCTCAAGCTTTGAGCCTTATTTGGAATCTTTTACAGACATAGAAATGTGTAGTAGCCTTGGCACACTCGTAAAAGGAAAGGAAACACATTGATACACATGTGATATTTGGGCTTTACATATGGTGAGTGTTGTGGCTACAATAACCACCACGAGGCAAAGAAAGTCAATATCGAGATAATAAAATAAAACCTCTTGAAACACAAAGGTAGACAACAGAGTCTTTTCTAAAAAAAAATACTCGATGTACAATATGGGTAGTAAGTATAGAGTAGTCTGAGTAATAAGTTAGAGCTCAGCTCTTTGTTTCTACCACAGAAACCATGAAAGACTCACAGGCACGTACTAACAAACACAGGAATCATACAAGTGTATCACATAGTCTATTACACTCATTACACTGAAAGTTAAGGGTCTTTTGTGAGATGGCTAGGTGGATATTTCACATTCACCTCAAACCTCTACTGTGTGGACAACTCACAAGGTCTCGATCTCCTGACCCATGGTGCATGTCTTGCTTTAGTCACTTAGCTACAGGATACAGGATGGTAGTGGCGCTCAAGTGCCTTGATTATAAAAATCACTTCCTGCTGAGCAAGTAGCACCTTCCTTGGTAACTCTTGAAGCCACCAAGATTATAAATGTTCACTTCTCAGAATCATTAGTTGTGAGGTAACTAGAAGGTGGATAGATCACTGGCCCTGGAATCAGGAGGACTTGAATTCAAAATCTGGCCTACTGGCTGTAGGCAAGTCACTGATTACCCTCAGTATTTTGACACCTCAAAAAAAAAGTTGCTAGTTGTTCAGAGAAAGAATTTGACTTACAGAAGTCAGCCATGGACTTAAGGTCCAGTCTCTGACCTCATCACATAAGCAAGCATACGTTCCTGTTTATATATGCTTTGTGCAGCAAGCCGTCATTACTAGCATTGAAGGGCAGGAAAGAAATCACCTCTACCTCCCTCCCCAATCTTTCTGAAAGTTCAAAACAGAGAAAGGGAAAAGAATGAGAGAGTCCAAAATAGGATGGCTGAGTTATTTTCACTGGTCTTCTATTAGACCACAGAGTGGGGAGGTTTCTCAACAATGGGCTCTGGGTTGACAATCATCTTTGAGAAGCAATTTGGTCACTGGAGACCAGTTAGGATTTGCTATGTCATTCCAGCAAGGAGCATACCTATCAGCAAGGATCCCAAGTCTAGCTTTCTGGGAGGGCCAGAAAATCACATTGTCTTGATTACCTCTGCTCCATATGTAAAAACAAGTGGACAAAAATATTAAGGGACACACGAAAAAGAATCATTGATGAAGGTAGTCTTGCAAAGGGCCTATGAGTGTCCGAGGCCAGATTTAAATTCAGGTCTTTCTGATTTCCATCCCAGCGCTTTGGAAAGACTTTTAGGAAATAAAGTAAGGACAAACCCCTACATGTATAGAAAGAGTAAAGTGGATGAGCCTCCCATGTTATAAGGGGCTACATGTGGCAAAGCTGCCTTGTGGGGCTTGAAGGGAGGCAGAATGGTCATCTCAAGTCTCTTCTCCAAGGGAGACTTTCAGTCCTGCCAGGATGGGAAGCAGGAAGTGGGCCAGAGGCCACTCTCTTCTCCTCAGAGAGAGGGGGTTCCATGCTAGAAGTATATTTATTTGTTCCCTTAAGCATTGTGAGTCTAGGGCATATGATCAGGTTCCATCTAATTTCTGTTATGTTGTCACTTAAGGTCAAAGGGTACCCCAAGCTCATATTCAAGGCTTGACTGCTTCCTCTAATACCAGCTCCTCAATGAACACACATAGCAAATAGAAAACAACAACAACATTTATCCAAATAAGAGCAAAACAAAAATCAGAGAAGGTAGACATAGGAGAATATACACTAGACAATACAGAGTGAAGGATCTCTCTCATTGGGAGCCAGGTAACTCAGTTCAAGAGAGAGATAGAAACAGAGACAGAGAGACAGAGTCAGAGATCCAGAGACAGAAGGAGATACGGAAAGATAGAGATAAACAGATAGAGAGAGACAGAAGACAGAGAGAGAGAGAGAGAGAGAGAGAGAGGGAGAGAGGGAGAGAGGGAGAGAGGGAGAGAGAGAGAGAGAGAGAGAGAGAGAGAGAGAGAGGGAGAGAGGGAGAGAGGGAGGGAGAGAGGGAGAGAAGGAGAGAGGGAGAGAGGGAGAGAGGGAGAGAGAGAGAGAGAGAGAGAGAGAGAGAGAGAGAGAGAGAGAGAGAGAGAGAGAGGGAGAGAACAACCAAGACAGACAGAGAAACAGAGAGACAGTATTGAATCTCAGCCAAGGTTAAAAAGAAAAAGGCTCTTAGTTGAATCATTGGACTGAGTACCTAAATCATGAGATAAAAGTGCAGAAGTGAATGCTTTGAGGAATCTTGAGGTCGTACCCACCCATTGGCATTGTGCCTCTTTGGAGACATGCTCTGCTTGGGTTTTTTTTTAATCCAATGATCTACATTCAAGATCCAAATTTTCATTTCAGACAAACTTCGACACCCATATTTACCTTACCAGCATTGGATTGAGGTTCTAGGCTATTGTGACAGCAAACAAAGAATTGGGTATTGTCCCCCTGGATTCAAGAGAGGCAGAGCTGGAAAATGGAAAGAGTACTATGTTTAGGGTTAGAGGATCTGAATTCAAATCCTCCCTCCTCTGCTATGTGACCTTGTGGACTTTGTGTGACCTTGTAGAAATCACTTGAACTTTCTGGTGCTCCTCTCTAAAATGAGAATAAAGGGAGAGCTGGATGAGATGATTTTTAAGAGCTCTTCCAGTTTGGACATATACTTTGCTTACATCTCTTCCAGGCATTGGTTCTTATTGATGTGAGGGCTCCCAGCTGAATCTCCCAGTTCAGACTGCAACCCTGCCATCTTACTACTGGCTTTTCTCTGAGTCTTTCCAGAACTCCTCTTTGGAGGATTCACTGAAAGCTTCTGATCCTTCTAATATTTCACAGCACCTAGCCCTCAGATTGTTATATTTGTTATTACTTATTCTCAAAGCCAGAACCAGCAATTTCAGCACCTGGGGCAAGCTTTATAAAACACATCCTTAAATCAACTTCTTAAAGCAAATTCAGTGATGGGTGGGAAGGTGGAAGGTGAGGAGGGACCCTGTGGCACTCCTCTGTAGTGAAGAGATAGAGACTCTGGTATACCTCAAGATTGCTGTTGGGAGGCTTTCCCTTGAGAAAGGGGACAGAGCTAAGTCAGACCAGGGAAAAACTTTTTAGAGGATATGACTCCTGGATAGAGGAAACATGCCCTTTGGTAGCTTTTTATTTTAGCTAATTATTCTTGTTAACCAGGGACTAGATCAGTTTTTTCTGCTGATGCTGACATACTCATAGTACTCTAAATTTCACTGCCTTAAGACAAAGTTCCTATTACCTTTGCCTAGTTACTCTGTTCAGACTCCCTGAATGATTAGTCTATTTTTTTCAGTCCTAATATCCTTGACAATATTTTATGCCAAATTATTACATAATATGGAATGTTTTTATAATTCGTAGGATCATAGATTTTGTGCCACAAGAGATATTAGAGATTATCTAGTTCAACAAATATGAAATCATTTTATCATTGCAACAACTCTGGGAGGAGGCTGATGCTATCATTATTATACCCATCTTACAGTTGAGGAAACAGGCAGACAGAGGTTAATTTACTCTCTACTAGGTTCTAACCCTATTCATTCTGCCCTGTGTTCAAGGCATTGTACTGGACTCTAGACATAGGAACTAGACCTCAGATTTGGTGTAGGGCAGCCCTGGGTGAGGAAAGTCCCTGTACAAATGCAAGTGGGTGTCCCCTTTGGAACTCACAGCCTTGGAACTTATATTTCCAGGGGGAATGGAGAGTTTGAGTGACTTGCTACCAGGGTCACATAGCCAGTTTGTGTCAAAGGTGCGACTTGAGCCTAAATCTTGCTGATTTCAAAGCCAGCTAGCTGTCCATCCACCACTAAGCTAAAAAGCAAAACAGTCCCTGGCCCCAAACAGTTTATATATTCTATTAGGGTGCCTGTGAGCACTATGAGGTCAGATACGAGATCTTCAAACTGTATTTCCCTCAGCATGGAACAGGGATTTGTGCTCAATGGGTACACAAAATGCCTTATATGGTATAGTGAATAGAACACTGTACTTGGAGAGTCGAGTCAGGGAGACTCGACTTCAGGCACTTACTAGCTCTGTGACCGTGAGCAAGTCATTTAACCTCTGTCTGCCTCAGTTTCCTCACTGACCTCCTCCCAGGGTTGTTGTGATGATAAAATAAATTAGAATTTGTAGAGCCCTCTCTAAATGCACACTCTTATTACTTGTTGTTACTTCTCTCCTGGCCTGAGTTCTGGTCTGGGTGCAACCACAAGCACTCTTTCTGCCCAGGATCTGTGAGTAGAATTCCCTCTCCAGAGCCTCCATCAGCTCCACCAGGCCAGCCAGAACTCCTCCTCACCCCAGGGCTGCCACTCAGGGCTGAGATCCAGATCAGCTACACAATTCCCCCAGGGGCTCTAGGCTGAGGGCTCCTAACATAGATGCTGTGCCTCAGCAACTCCTGCCACCCTGGGGCCACTGGGGCCAGATCAAGTTCCCTTCTCACACAGGTGAAAGAGCTTTTTCACTGACCTTTGAAGCTGCCTTTGGCATTCATGCGTTGAGGGATCTGGGAACTGCAGCTGCTGCCAGGGATTCCACTCCCGAGACCTGCTCCAGTCCTGTCCCTGCTGCACCGTGTAACCAAGGCCAGGCTGCACTCTGCGCCCAGTGTGATAGACATTTCCTGTTGGCCTTCCAGGCTGCCTTGGGCTGGAAATCTCTTTCCCTCTGTCGTTTTGTGGCTTCTGCTGCTCTAGAATTTGTTTAGAGTTATTTTTTACAGGTATTTTATGGGCTACGGGGGGTGGTTCTACAGGTCCGGCCTTCTACTTCGCCATCTTGGCTCTGCCCCCCCTCTATCACATCCTTTTAAAACCTCAATCTATCTATAACAAAATTCACATTTAAAAACTGTGACAATTACATTGGATTAATGTTGCGTCTAACATATACCCATCCTTGTATCAAGCACTTTACAATCATAAATGCCAAATAACATATCTTTTTCTGCTTAATCCTGATAGGAAAAGCATTCTCGGATGCTGCTCTTTATTCCTTCAGGACAGATTTTGACTTGAATCATATCAAATTTGTATTTATAATTACTAATGATAAACATTTTAGCCACTTTTTTCCTTAAGTCAAATACTGTTGCTACTTAAAAGAAAACTTAATTCATAACTTCACATAATCCCTTGAAGGAGCACATGGTGACAATTCTCAGCTCTGAACAGCTTTTTCCCTTTCTACTCTGCTTCCTTAAGGAGCTCAAACTGCATCTTCCATCTCCCCTAGCCCCTCCCAGATTCTCCCAATCCCATTCCAGCTTTTGAATCCGATTGGAGGGGAGGGTAACTTCCCCTGGTGTACAGGGTAAAGATCACATGGATACTCTGTTGTCAACAATCCAACTTATCAAGAAAGCCACATTTTTTAAGTTGAATACTCTGCAAAGACCTGTCTGAGGAAAAAAGGTTTTCCCTTCCTTTATTTTTCTTTGCATATTCCAAAACTTGGCCAGAATTTAGAATGCAGAAAGAAAGATTTTTTTAAAAAAGTTTTCAGCTCTCAACACCCTTATGAAACACTTCACAAACGCACTCAAACAGACAAGACATTTAACAAAGCATTATAGCGTGCACATCAATTTTAAATTTGAATTCCCCACCACTGTTTGAATTCTCAGGACTCTGTTCAAGTTCACTCATTAGCTTAGGGCCAACCAAGAAATTCCTGGACAGGGATATGACCAACAAAGAGATTGCCATGCCGAACTCTGTCAGTAAAAGACCAACCTGGAGTGCAAGTTCCTGGGGTGGCCTGATCTTTGCAAAGTATACCTAGTTACCTGCTTAGCTGGCAAATTTCCTCCCCTGTTCCTTGGAACTCCCTGAATGTGGTTCATGTTTGAACAGAGTAGATTTAACTTACAGGGACTGTAAAAAAATTTTTTTTACAAGAGTGCTCTCTCTGTGTTTTATCTCACTCCTCAAATCAACTAGTTGAACCCTACCTTGGATGCCAAATTGTTAAAAACGTGCTTGACACAAAAAAGATATCAAGGAAATTCATTAGAGTTCAGAGGAATTAAACACTTTGGCCAAGTCCACCCTTCTTCAGAGAGACAGAGAGAGAGAAAGAGAGAGAGAGAGAGAGGGAAAGAGAAGTGAGGGCATTTCTCCCAGCAACAATCTCAAATATGCAGATGATACCACTTTGGTGGCACAAAGTGAAGAAGAATTATGAAGTTTCTTGGAGAGGGTGAATGAGGAAAGTGTAAAAGTTGGCTTGAAGCTTAACATCAAAAAATCTAAGTTCATGGCAGTGGTTCCTATTACTTCCTGACAAGTAGAGTGCAAGGAAATGGAAACAGTGTCAGAATTTTATATTCTTGGGCTCAAAGATCACTGTTGATAGCAATTGTATCCATGAAATTAAAAGATATTTGCTCCTTAGAAGAAAAGAGTCTTGCCCTCCTATCTGGACTTTTTTCTTTTTCTAATTAAAGGGGTCATCCCTTGACTACTCCTTAAAGAGGCCTATTCACTGAATGGGCATTACCTCACTCTAAGTGAGTACCTGAAAAGGCCATGGTCTCCCACTGCATCCTGGGCCATCTCCAGTTATTCTGATGAATATCTGGTCACTGAATCCAGATGGCTCTGGAGGAGAAAGTGAGGCTGGTGACCTGCACAGCCCTCCCTCACTCAAAACAAAGTCAACTACAAGTCATGTGATCATTTCCCTGATGACATGGTCCTTTTCAAAACTGAAGGACAAACATAACAACAATGGCAAATTTGGACAGCATACAAAAAAGCAGACATATAACCTTGTTGCCAAAGTGTTCGGCCTAGAGGCCGAAGGGATACCCGAGTCTTTCCTTACCTGTCGCAGGTGTTCGGCTGGCCAAACCAGATAAATGTATGAGAGAAGAGACTTTCCAGAGTCGAACAAGGGTTAGGCTTTATTCAGGGTCTTGGTTACATGTGCAGGGTGAATTCTTCCTCAGGAGACAGGAATCCTCCTCCCAAGGAGGCAAAGATCGTACAGCAAGAGAATGGGAGTGGGAGAGGGGAGGGACCCTCTGCCCTCTAAGGGCCCTTCAGCGCAAAGAGCGCCTTCAGGCTTTCCTGACCCTACTTAAGCTCTCCCACCGCATAGTTTGCACGTGAATACTGGGCATGCTCTCAGCCCTTAGCTTAGTCAACAACAGGTGTGCTCAGACCCCGGGCCAATCTCAAGGGTGGGATGCTCTCTCCAGCATGTATCCCACAGAGAAGAGGCAGAGATGCACGAGATAGCTCGTGTCTCACGCCTCAATTCCCAGTTATTCCCTGGAGGGCCTCATGAGAACTCTAAGGTTTTAGAAGTCCTCACTTTTACCTGCCCAAGACTGTCCACATGAAACTGAGCTTACACCCCCAACACCAAAGGTCCATATAGTCAAAGCTATCGTTTTTCTAGTAGTATTGTATAGCTCTGGAAGCTGGACTATAAGGAAAGCTGAGCACTGTAGAACTGATGCTTTTGAATTGTAGTGCTAGAGAAGACTTTTGAGAGTCCCTTGGACAGCAAGGAGATCAAATCAGTCAATACTAATTAGAAATTAATTCAGAATTCCCTGTCTCTTCCAGTGTCAGTCCTTCCTGTCATTCCCATTTCAATAAATTCCTGGGACTTTCTATTGCTTCTAGGATAAATATCTGGCAGTCAAAAGCCTTTATAACCCGGTTCTTTGCTACCATTCCACCCCCTTCATGTACATTGTGATCCAGTGACACTGGCCTCCTTGCTGTTCCTTGAGCAAGACACTCCATCTGTTGACCCCAGGCATTTTTATTGGTTGTTCTACATGCTTCAAATGCTCTTACTCCTGGCTTCCCTTCCTTCCTTCAACTGTCAGTGAAAAAGCCTTTCCTAATCCCACCTAATGCTGGAGCCCTCCCTTTGATGACTATTTCCAAATTATCCTGTAGATAGCTTGTTTGTACATAGCTGCTTGCATGTTTTCTCTGCTTTGGACTGTAACCTCTTTGAGAACTGGAGCTGTCTTTTACCTTTCTTTTTATCTCCATGGCTTAGTATAGTGCTTGGCATCCAGTAGAAATAATATCAATAAATACTTAATGACTGACTACCTTATAAACCTTAAAACACTATAAATTTAAGTTCTCATTCTTAGAGGAATTGTGGTGTAGTGAGGAGATCAGTGTTTCAATCCAGTTTTGCCATTTTGTGATTTTGTTCAAGACATTTGCTCTCTATGGGCTTTTTCCTCTATGAAATGAAAAACTCTATCAGGTACTTTTTAAGATGCTTTCTGGGTCTAATCTAAATCTGCCCTCAGGAATCTGTTGTAAATAGTAAATAGTAATTGTTTCTCTTTTGGCCAGGAACCCTGAGGGTCTTCCCCTCCCATTCTATTTTTTTTTTTTATTAAAGGGGCCATCCCTTGACTAACTTCTTAAAGAAGTCTATTCACTGAATGGGTGTTACTTCACTCAAAGTAAGAACCTGAAAAGACCTTAGCCTAAAAGGACTAGGGTCTCCCATTGCATCCTGGGCCATCTCCAGTCATCCTGATGAATGTCTGGCCACCATACCCAGATGGCTTTAGAGGAGAAAGTGAAGCTGGTGACCTTACATAGCCTTCCCTCCCTCAAATTAAAGTCAACTGCAAGTCTTGTCATCATTTACCTGACATCATGGTCCTCTGAGAATGAAGGACAAACACAACAGCCTATGTTTCATGTATGACTTTTATGTGAAACTGACCAGCCCAAATCATGGAGACAGAATACTACTGCATACTGTAGTGGGAAGTGGGAATGAGGAACATTGAAAGGAACTTCAGACTGTGTTCTTTCCCAATCTCTGGTATAATCTTAGGGGTGGTGGGAGAAAAGAATGCTATATGAACCATTGTATGTAAGGAGGATTTTGTTATCCTTCTTCGAGTTAGGTTTTCGGGATCCAAGGCCAAGGCAATGTCTAGTTTCCAGGTGTTAGATAATATCTCCCAGAATAGCCCCAGGGACCCTAGATAGTAATTCCTAGAATCATGCTGATAGGCAATCTTACTGAGACTGCTCAGTGAGATATGGGGATGACATGAGTAATATTTATTATGCCTGTACAAAATAAGAATATTGCTAAAGTTAACCTGTGAGCTTAATGTGTGCAAGATGCCATCTTTGTCTGTTGCCCTATAAAGCAAGCAGGCACTGGTCAGTGAGTGGGGGAATCTGTGTATGCTTGACCAGCCCCTATCAAGGCTTGAGGGGGAGTACACAAGCTGTGTCTGTCTCGATTGACTCTACGGAGATGTAAGCGTAGTTTGTCCCCCTTCCTCCTTCACAACTGTCCCCTGAAAGAAGGGTGATTACGGAATGCTATAGAAGCTGATGCTCTCATTATCAGGAACCCTTTGAGAAGACTAGACTAAAATAAAGTAAGATTATTAACCTCTCTGAAGCTGTCCTCCTGTCCTTCCTGTCTGATCAGATCAAGAGTGAACCTGTTAGATGCTGGAGTCCAAGATCTCCAGTCCTCCTGTGTGTTATCTGTGAAACAACCATCTACCTAATTACCAGGAAATATCAGAGAGATGTCAGGCTTTCTTTTCTTTTCCTTGAAATAGTCCCCAAAGAAGAAAGGAGTCATTAGAGAATCTTCATGCTGTATGCCACTGGTGCAATATTTCAAGAAAGAAATCACATTCGAATTCTATTTATGTTGAAATCATTCTGGACAAAAAGTGCAGAATTTTATTTAATTTTTTAAAAATCAATTTTATTTTTGGTTCCGAATGACCTCCCTTTTCTCTGCCTATTGAGATGTCAAGAAAAACAAAACCCACTACAAATACATTAGCCATACAAAAAAAAAAATAAAAGAGAATAAAATATATTTTAGTCGGCAGTCTTATTTCATCAGTTCTCTATTTGGAAGTGGGTAGTATGTTTCATCTTGAGTCCTTTGGATTTGTGACTGGTCACTATGTGCTGATCAGTTACTAAGACTATTAGTTTTGAAGTTAATTATCTTTATAATATTGCTATTATTGCATAAATTGTTCTCCTGACTCCACTCACTTCACCTTCCATCAGTTCACACAAGTCTTCCCAGGTTTTTCTGAAAGCATCTCCCTCATCATTTTGCTATAGTACAACAGTACTATAGTATTCCATTACATTTTTATACCATAACTTGTTCAGCCATTCTCTGATGGGCCCTCCTCAGTTTCTAATTCTTTGCCACCAGAAAAAGAGCTGCTAAAAACATTTTTGTACATATAGATCCTTTTCCTCTTTTGGGGATATATACCTAGTAGCAGTATTATTGGGTCAAATGGTATGCACAGTTTAATAGCTTTTGGGCATATTTCCAAATTGATTTCCAGAATAGTTGGACTAGTTCGCAGCTCTATCAACCGCATCAGTGTTTCTATTTTCCCCACATACCTTCTAACTTTTGTCATTTTCCTTTTTTTTTTGGTCATCTTAGTCAATTTAACGGGTGTGAGATGACACCTCAGATAACTCTTTTAATTTGCATTTCTTTAATTATTAGTGACTTGGAGCATTATTTTGTATAAATATTGATAGCTTGAATTTCTTCCCCTGAGAACTATCTCTTATTACATCTTTCGAACATTTATCGGGGAATAAGACTTTTAACAGAGAAAGTTTCCACAAAGATTTTTTCATTCTAATTTTATCTGCCTTAGTTTTGTTTGTATAAAAACTTTTAAAAGGTATGCAATGAAAATTATACATTTTACATCCTCTGAACCTCTCTGTCTCGTTTGGTCATGAACTCCTGTCCATAAAGTTGACAGATATTTTCTTCCATGCTCCACTAATGTGGACCTTTTATGTCAAAATATATACCCATCTTGAACTTGTCTTGGTATACAGTGTGAAATGTTAATCTATATCTAGTTTCTGCCAGACTATTTTCTAGCTTTCCCAACAGTTTTTGTTGAATAGTGAGTTCTTTTCCCCAAAACTGAGATCTTTGGGTTTATCAAACATTACTTACTGTGTTCATTTGTTTCTGTATATTGTGTACCTAATCTGTTCTACTGATCAACCTCTCCAACTTTTACGTGGTATCAAATTGTTTTGTTGACTACAGCTTTGTAGTATAGTTTTACGTTTGATGCTGCCAGTCCCATTTCCATTCCATTTTATAAAAACTGATTCCCTTGATATTCTTGACCTCCTGATGAGTTGTTATTCTTTTCTTCTAGCTTTATAAAGTCATCCTTTGTATTTTGGTTTGTTACACAGAATAAGTAAATTAATTTAGGTAATTTAGGTAGCATTGATATTTTTATTGTATTGTCTCATTAATATTTCATTGATTATTTCAATCTGTCTTTATTTGTGTGAAGATAAATGTCTAATTGTGTTTGTAGAGTTCTGTGTTTGTGTTTTGACATGTATACTCCCAAGTATTTTATATAGTCCATAGTTATTTTACCATTTACCAGTTGATTTATGGCTTGTTTAATTTCTCTGTTCTAAGATAGGGTTATTTAAATGTTCTGTTTCCATTTTGTTAATATAAATAAATAACTTATACTTTTATAAATATTCAACTCTTTTATTGAGATTGTCAGTTTATTGTCATGGTTGAATGAAATAGCTCATAATAATTGTTTTTATTTCTTCCTCATTATTAGGAATTTACCTTTTTTTGTACTTTGTTTTTCTTAATCAAATTATCCAATAGCTTATCTACTTTTTTAAACTAGTTTTCAGTTTTATTTATTTATTCATAAGCTTTTAATTTTGTTAATTTTGCCTTTGATTTTCAGGATTTTTATTTTGAGGTTATTAATTTGTTGGTTTTCTAGTTTCTTTTAGTTGTATGCCCAATTCATTGATGTGCCCTTTCTCTCTTTTATTGATGAAAGAGTTTAGAGATTGAAAATTTCCCCTAATTACTGCTTTGGTTGCAACCCACAATTTTTTTCTTGATATTTCATTGTGGTTATTATCTTTGATGAAATTATTGATTGTGTTCATTATTTGTTCTTTGACCCACCCATTATTTAGGATTAATTTATTTGTTTCCAATTAATTTTTAATCTTTGTTGCAAAGGTCCTTTATTGAATGTAATTTTTATCGCATTATGGTCTGTAGAAGATGCATTTAATATTTTTGCTTTTCTGCATTTATTTGTGAGGTTTTTGTATCTTAATATATGGTCAAATTTTGTGTAGGCACTATACATAGTTAAGAAATAGGTATACTCCTTTCTATTTTCATTCAGTATTCTCCAGAGGTCTACTATATCTAACTTTCCCAAAATTCTATTCAGATCCTTTCTTATTTATGTATATACATACATATGTGCAGATTATTTTGTTTGATTTTTCTAGGTCTAAGAGGGGTAAATTGAGACTCCCTACTATTAGAAGTTTTCCTGTTCATTTTCCCCTGTAACTCATTTAAGAATCTAGATGGTATGAATTTGGTATGAAAATCTGTCTTACACTACAGGAAAGTAGAGGAGAAGAGGATAAGTGGGGTATGTGGGGGGGGGGATAATAGAAGGGAGGGCAAATGGGAGGGGGGTAATTAGAAATAAATACTTTTGGGGAGGGACAAGGTCAAAAGAGAAAATAGAATAAATGGGGGGCAGGATAAGATGGAGGGAAATATAGTTAGTCTTTTACAACATGATTTTTATGGAAGTCTTTTGCGTAACTACATATGTGTAACCTATATCTAATTGCTTGCCTTCTCAGTGGGAATGGGTGGGGAGGGAAGGATAGAAGTTGGAACTCAAAGTTTTAAAAACAAATGTTAAAAATTGTTTTTACATGCAACTGGGAAATAAGAAATACAAATAATGGGGTATAGAAATCTATCTTGTCCACAAGAAAATAGAGGAGATGGGGATAAGGGAAGGGAGAGGTGTGATAGAAGGGAGGGCAGATTGGAGGAAGAGGTAATCAGAATGCATGGTATCTTGGGGAGGGGAAAGATAGGAGAAAATCTGGAACTCAAAATCTTGTGGAAATGAATGTTGAAAACTAAAAATAAAGATAAAAAAAGAATTCAGATGCTATATCATTTGGTGCATATATATTTAGTTTTGATATTAATTTGCTGTCTCTGATATCTTTTAGCAAAATGTAATTTCCCTGACTCCCTTAATTAGGTCTGTTTTTGCTTTTGCTTTGTCAAGATCATGATTTTTACCCCTGTTGTTTTTTTCCCTTCATCTGAAGAATAGATTCTGTTCCAATGCTTTAACTATGTATTTTGTACAACTGTTTCAAGTGTGCTTCTTGTAAACAATATATTGTTTGATTCTCATTTCTAATTCAGTCTGCTCTCATCTCTGTTTTATAGATGAGTTCATCTCATTCACATTTATAGTTTTGATTGCTAACTGTATATTTCCTTCCATTTCTTCTCCTATGCTTTTCCTTCCTGTTCCCTTTTTTAAGTCTGTTCTGCTTCTGACAACTGTCTTTCTTAATCTACCTTCCCTCTTACTCTGCCCCCTCTTCCCACTTCTTTCTTCTTAACCCCTTTCTTCCTTTCTTCCCTGTTGGTTAAAATGAATTTCTGTGCTCAACCGTACACATGTGTCCTCCTCTCTCCTTTAACCAGATGAAAGTGAAGTTGAAAGTGAAGTTCAAATGCCTTTCTCCCCTACCACCGCCCCCTCTGTTGTATAAACTCTTCATTGTACACCCCATTTAAGTGAGATAATTTTCCCTATTCTTTCACTCCCTCCCTCTCTCCCACCCCTGCCCCAGGGCATTTTTTTTACCTCACTCATCTATTCTTTTTTTGAGATATCCCAATATAAAAGAGTCAAGCTGAGGCCTCTAAGATCTCTGGTGATGATAAAGTCAGAAGGCTATCATCTCCCCTTGAATGAATGTAAATAGTTGTAACCTTGTTGAATTCCTTATGATTTCCCACTTGGGCTTATTTTTTTTTTATATATTTCTCTTGAGTATTATGTTTGAATATCAGTTTCTACTCAGCTCAGGTCTTTTCTTCAGGAATACTTGAAAATACTACTTCTTTCATTAAAGACCCATTTTCCCTACCTGTAATATTATACTCAGCCTTGTTGGTTATACTTGGTTGTAACTTTAGATCTTTTGCCTTCTAAAATATTCTCCTTCAAGTTCTTTGCTCCCTTACTGTGGAAATTGCTAAATCTTATAAGATCCTGTCTGTGGCTCCTTAGTTCTTGAATTCTTTCTTTTTGGCTACTTGCAGTATTTTTTTCTTAACCTAGGACCTCTGGATTTTGACTATAATATGTCTGAGAGACCTTTTGGAATTTCTTTTAGGAGGTGATTGGTGGATTCTTTAAATTTCTACTTTGCCCTCTGGTTCTAAGATATCTGGGTATATCTGTTGACTTTTTGGAATATGTCTAGGCACTTTTTTGTTCATTGCTTCCAGGTAGTGCAATGATTTTAAAATGATCTCT
The DNA here is from genome assembly GCF_028372415.1 of Notamacropus eugenii. Taxonomy (NCBI): domain Eukaryota; kingdom Metazoa; phylum Chordata; class Mammalia; order Diprotodontia; family Macropodidae; genus Notamacropus; species Notamacropus eugenii. Next base: position 77,284,512 of record NC_092876.1, read on the forward strand.
CCTCAATTTATTTTCCAAGTCAGTTGTTATTTTCTATGAGATATTTCAAATTTTCTATTTTTTCAGTTTTGATTAAAAAAATTCTTAATGTCATATGCAGTCATTAGCTTCCATTTGGCCAATTCTAATTTTTTTTTTTTTTTGCAGACAGGGACAAATTTATTTTTTCTTCAGAAATACCCTTCCCATGAATTAGGACATTAATATCATGGGCACTGCTCACTCAGTTTTCTCATGTGTGAAATGAAAAGGTTCAAGCTGATAAAATATCTTTAAATTCCATCCCAGCTCTAAAAGGCCATCTTGAGAATGGGAGGCTTTAAGTCAGACAGACATGACTTCCCCTAAAACAAAGTCCCAGGACAGATAGAATAGAAATAACATCAGTTGTCATCAGGACCAAGGGTTTATAGAGGCTCAGTCAGATCTAGACTCTTGTATATATCCAAACACAGCGCACTGTGGGGTAAATAGTATATACAGTGCCATTTAGGCCCAGAAACTTCTATCCTGATTCCCAAGTCCCACTTATAAGGCACTACACAACAATATTCACCCCAAACCAAAAGAAATAGAATATAAAACTTTTATGCAATTTTCGACCATGTACAAATTACCCTAGAATAAAGCCACACTATTGGTGAAAAAAAACCTTGAGCCAAAGTTATTCCTTTAAAATCTCTTTTCCTGAATCCCAGCTATTACTGCCATTAACTGAACTGTCCTGAGTTTGTATTCAGGGTACCCTCATACCCAATACCTCACATTCAAGGTTTTTAAGGCAAACAGGCACACTCTTTCCTATTAAGTTCGCAAAGATGACAACTTTTGCTCACCTTTGGGGAAATTTTGGCTTGTCCAACTAGTCCTTTCCCTCAATTTCCAGTCCCACTAAGATGCTTCAGCAACTTTCCTGCTCTTCTAACACTACTTCCCCTCCTCCAAATGAACTGCATAGTAGCTGAAAGTTGTTGCAGAGCAAGAGGGCTAAAGAAATTAAATTAAGTTATTTCCCAGAATTCGTGGTAGCTTCCGACACAAAAATTTTCTGGATGGAAAAATGAAGAGCCTTTGTTGTTGTCAAATGTTAAATTTATTGCAATAGTCTCCCCTTTGTAGCATTTTTACTTGCTGGGCATTCGACAGCACCACTATTGATGTCATCAATGACATCGTGAGGATGCTGGTCATCAAAGTTGCAGCCCACAGACTGAGCTGTTCCAAGAATCTCTTTAATGGTTCCAGAGAGATCTCTTGCCAAGGATTGGTGCCTCATCTGTCGAGCAATGTTGACAGTCTCATCGAGACTGATGTTTCCTGCCAGGCCTAGAGGCCTGTGTGGGCTACCCGAGTCTTCTTACCTCACCTCCGAGGTCTTCGGTTGGCCAAAACCGGATGCTCATATGAGAGAAAGGACGTTCCAGAGTCGAACAAGGGTTGAGCTTTATTTCAGGGTCTAGTTACAAGTGCAGGGGGTCTTCCTTAGGAGGAAGAGGGGGAGATTTCCTAAGGAGGCTAAGATCTTAAGGGATTGGAGGTAGAAGTACAAGCGGGGAGAGAGGGGGAGGGGAGAGAGGAAAGAAGAGAAGCGGAGCCTACTGTCCTCTTGGCTCCTCACGTGCTAAGAGAGCTTTCAGGCTTCCTCAATCCTACTTAACCTTCAGCCACACAGTTTGCATCTGAATACCGTGCTGTTAGATAACAATAGTGTGCCCAGATCCGGGACGACCTCGAGGGCAGGGAGACTCCACCCATCACGTATCTCCCGGGGAGAGGCGGAAATACCCGAGCTAGCTCAGTCTGACCTTCTCGAATCCCCGCTGTTCATGGAGGGCCTCGTAAGACTCTAAGATTTAGAAGTCCCACTTTTACCCGCCCGAGACTGTCCATACGGATTTGAACTTCCAATCCCAACAGTTTCCATTGTGTTTAATATTTTTCTGCTTCTTTCTGTCCCGAGGAGGTTCCTTTAGGGCTTTGATGATCAAGGCTGAGGCAGAAGGTACAACCTCAATCTGGGCCTGTCCGTTCTGAATGGTAAGTTTCACTGTGATTCTTAGCCCTTTCCAGTCACCAGTTGCCTTGGCAATGTCATCACCAACGTTTTTGGGAGACAAACCTAAAGGACCAATTTTGGGGGCCAGAGCTGATGTGGCACCAACTTCACCACCAGTGCACCTTAGAAACACGACTTTAATTTCATTAGGGTCAAACTTGGGCAGCATGGCAACGATGAAGGTGGAGGCTTGGCCTGGACGCTGCAGGGTGGCTGCCAGTGTCGGATGAACCCAGATTCAGGACGACCGAAAGAAGTTGTACCTTCACCACCACGAGCAGTCAGCCAAAAGCCCAATTCTGATTTTTAAGGAGTTATTTTCTTCTGTAGGGATTTTTACCTCTTTTATTAAGTAATTAATTTTCTTTTTTTTTTAACTTTTTTGCATAGCTCTCATTTTTTCCCCCATATTTTTTCTCTCTACTACTCTCATTTGGTTTTAAAAATCATTCATTTTTCTCTTTCTTTTTTTTTTTTGACTCTTTAACTCTTCTAGTTTTTCTTGTCAGGTTTGTATACAATGGGCGTTTTTCTTTGAGGTTTTGCTTGTAGAAGTTCACAAGTCATTGTTTTTTGTATTTGTGTCTTGAACTTCCCTATAATCATAGTAGTGCCTTACAGTTGGGTCCTTTTTCTGTGTGCTTGTTCTTCCAGCCTACTTCTTGACTATGGATTTTATGTTAATTCTGACTGGGTACCGTAGGAGGTGGGAGGGATGTCTGAACTGAGTTTCCATGCTTTTATGTCCAGCTGATTTCATAGCTCTAGTTGGGAGCCTGCACGTTTTCACTGCTTCCAAAATGAAGTGATAAAGTCTGTATGATCTGTTCACTGCCCTCCTGGTCTGAGTTCTACAAGTTCCAGAGTTTGAGTGTATTGTCTTTTGTATAAATTTTAGTAGACTGCAGTTACTGTTAGACCTCTGGAAGGTTCAGTTTGACTGAACTGCTGGCTCCCCTTTTGTATGAGACTTCAGCCCTAGTTATTCCATTGCAGTCTGAGACACTGAACTAAAGGCTAGAACTGAATCCCTGCTGTGTAACTCCTGGGCTCAGAGTCACACAGCTACGTTTCTGGAACTAACTCCATATTTGGTACTCAGCTAGACCCATCATTTGTTTGAGACTGTTTCCCTCTGATCTAGATCTGTGTCCAGTAACTGGGTAATGGGAGACAGAGCTGCCAGATGGTCCTCTTTCCAGCACTTAGCACTAGTTCAGGGATCTCCTGGGATCTCTTTCTATCTCAGTGTTTTCTACCTTGGTGCTTCATCTTAGTTTCCTTTCTGTCTTTTGGTACTGAAATACTCCCCCAGTGGTGCCTTTGCCTCAGTGTTGGCTAACCTCTCTGTCTCCTTTAGGCTGCCCTGGGCTCTAAAAATAATTCATAGTGACTTTTTTGAGGCATTTTCAATCAGAATTTAGCTGAATACATTTTCTAGGTTGTTCTGGAGGAGGTGTATTGTATGAGCTAGGCAAAAAGTCTGCCATTTTGACTCTACCTTATTATTTTCTTAAGATCAACAATGTATAACAGAATCACTCCCAGCCCTTGTCCAACTGGACTCCCTCTATGAATGTTGATGATGATAGGGCTCAGACAAGACACGTATCATCTTCTCATATTTGAATGTAAGCAGTTTATCTTTGTTTAATCCTCGTTATTCAGTCATGTTTACCTTTTAATGTTTCATTTCGTTCCTATGTACTTCAGAGTTCCTTCACATTTCTGGCCCTTTCGTTAGGGATGACTGGAAGTCCTCTATTTAATTAAAGATCCAATTTTCCCTTGTAGCATTTCACTTAGTATTGCTGGGTAAGTTATTCTTGGCTGAAAGCCTTTGTTTTCTGGCATATATTACGCCAAGCTCTCTGCTTCTTTATAGTGGTAGTTGTTTAATTGTGTGATCTTGACTGTGGCTTTTCACTACTTTAATTCTTTCTGGTTGCTTACATTATTTTTTCTTTGACCTCCAAGTTCTGGATTTTGGCTTTGGTGTTCCTGGGAGTTTTCATTTAGGTTTTTCGGGAGGTTGGGGGTGATGGAAGATGATTGGTGCTTTCTTTCTACTTCTGCTTTGCCTTCTGATTCCTTATAAGAAATCTGGGCAGTTTTAAATTTCTTAAAACTTTATGTCTGTGGGGATCTTGGTATTCAGACAGTCCAGTGATTCTTGAATATTTTTTCCTTGATTTGTTTTCCAGGCCAGTTTTTGCTTTGTAGCACCTTACATTGTCTTCTATTTTTTTCCCATCTGTTGTCTTTGTTTGAATATGTCTTGTAGTCTTATGAAGTCATTGGCTTCTGTCTGATCCAAACTAATTTTGAGAGAGTTTGTTGTTTGGGCAAGGTTTTATACTTCTTCTGCCAAGCTGTTAATTCCATTTCCCCTTCTTCCATGGCTCATTTCTTTCCTGTTTACCCTACCTACCCCCACCTAGTGCTCTCACTCAATTTATAAAAAATATTTTTTAACTTTTGCTTCATCTTTTCCAGTAATTCTAGTTGAGTTTGTGCCTAAGATGTGTTTTACTCTGAGGCAATACTTATAAATGTTTTGGAGTCATTAGTGTCTTGAGCATACCTGCCACAGATTCTTTTCTTGCTTGTCCATTCTTCCTACTTCCTGACTTCAGACTTGATCTTAGGGTTAGGCTATGTAGTGCTTCTGGAGGGAAGGTCTGAATTGCTCTTGTTCCTGCTTTCTTGGGGTATTTCTGTATCTGTGAGGAGTTGATGGAAAGGAGCTCACCGCCTTGCTTCCTATCCTCGCACAGTCTTAGATCTGTCTCTTCAATCCCATTTCAATAGCTGTGGCATATTGCTTTCTACTCCTGTATATTTTCATATGATTTGACTTTAACATTTAAATGATTAATTTGTTTGAAATTTGCTCTAGTAGATGGCACAAGATGCTAAAATAAAACTTTTTTTTCACCTTAGTGAAAAGATCATTGGCTCTTAAATCTCAGAGGATATGAGTTCAAATTCTACTCCAATACATTTCCTACCGTTGTGACCTTGGGCAAATCATTTAACCTCCTTGGGCCTCAGTTTCCTCATCTGTAAAATGAGATGGTTGAATTATATGAGCTATGAGCTTCCTTCCAGTTCTAGAGGCATATCCTTAAAGTACCCATCTGCTTTTAGTTTTCCTGGCAATTCCTTTCACAGATTCTCTTAGATAGTAGTTCATGTTCTTGGGTTAACTGAACACTAGTCTGCTTGTGCACCTTTGCTATGCTTATCTAATCTGTTTCACAGATCAGTTTATTTATTCCATTAGTTTTGCTAATATCAATTTCATACTTTTTCACTATTTCCCTATTTATATACCTCTAAGTTTCCCAGTTACTATAGTTGTTATTATCACTCCCCTAGTCATACAGGTTCACATCTTTAGTGTCATTTCACTTAATTTATACACCAAATCAGTTACCTAACGTAGCAGTTTCTACATTCACAACATCTCTTTCATACATTCTTTCTCTCTATTTTCATGGTTACCATTCTGATTCAGGCCTCCTTGTCATCTTTCACCTGTACTGTTGCAGTGACCTCCTAATTGGTTTGCTTGCTTCAGGTCTCTCCTTATTCCAATTCATCCTCCACTCAGCTACCAAAGGGATTTTTCTAAAACATAGATTTGATCATGTTGTACCTCCTCTCACTTCACTAAGTAAACTCTAGGGTCTTCCTATTATCTCCAGGATCAAATAGAAAATTTTCTGTCATTTGAAGGACCTTCATACCTTTCTAGTATTCTTATACTTTATTCCTCTTCACATACTTTATAATCCAGCCACACAGTTCCTTGAACAAAAACACATTATCTTCCATCTTCATGCTCTTTTTTTGCACTGCTGTACTTAAACCTGAATGATATTCCTTCTGAAAATTTCTCTTCTGAAATCTCCCTGAATGAGTCCTCCATTCATTTCTTAGACTCTCAGACTATCTTCAAGATTCTGCTCAAATGCCATTTTCCTAGGCTTTTCCTAGCACCCCACCCACCCAAAGCTGCTAGAGTCATTTCCTGTAGAATTACCTTTCATGTAGTTTGCATGTATCTCATATGCATCTATTTCTTTTTAAAAAATAAGTTTTTATTGATATTTTATATTTCTTAACATTACTATAGAAACAGTCCAAAAACTTGTGCAATGTGTAACACTTGTGAACTTTCCACTTTCACAAAATGATAGGTGGGGGAGAATCTTCTCGTATCTCTTCATTTGGGTCCCACTTGACCTTTATAATTTTGTTCCATTTACTTTTCATGCTTTTGGTGTGTTTTACACTTCCATGTATGTTGTTTTCTTGGTTTTTCTCACTTCATTCTCATACAGATTTTTCCATGCTTTTCTGTATTCATCATAAACATCTATCACATTCATGTATCAAAATTTATTTAGACATTTCCCATTTGATAAGCATTTACTCTTTGCAATTCTTAACTATCAAAAAAAATCTGCTGCTGTAAATGTTTTGGAGTAAATGGAGACTTTTAAAAATTATTGATGATTTCCTTGGAGTTTAAGCCTAATAATGGAGTCTCTGATTCAAAGGGTTTGGAAATGATGAGGGCTGAAAAGATAGAGGAACCCCAAGACTGGAGTTCCCTGTGTGGTTGTCTGGAAAAAAATTCACCAACTCAAGCCTTGAGGTCAAAGTGGTAAAGATTTATTATGCTTTTCAGTGGGCTCCCTTTCTTAGGGAGCCTGCAACCTTAGATGGGTACAGTTAAAGTTAATATAGGATATTCTATAGTAAAAACACATGCCAAGTATGCTTACTAGGTGATTCAGGGTGGGATTAGGGAGTGGTTAGTTTTTAAAGGAACATGCGCATTTAGTATCTACTATGCAGGTATTTTACCCAGAGTTCATCAGGAAATAGCCCAAGGTGGGCTACATGGAGGTGTGGTTTTAGGCCTTCACTAAGTCAACTAATGGTCAGGATTGACTAAGTAATACCAGACTGCTCCCATCAATGTCTTGTCAGACAAGATAAATGTAAGGGAGTATACATATGTCTAAGTCTAGGATACATATGATTGGTCAGTGAGTACTAAATGTCCTTATGATCCAGTACACAGCCAATTCAGCCAGTACACAGCTAGTTCAAATGAATAAACTCCATACGTGCCGCTGGTTATATATAGCTATCAAGAAGACAGATAATAGTTTTTGCTGGAGGAGGCTGTACTTGGGCTGGGGAGAAACTGCCTGGGATTGTGTTTTGAAGCTAGAGAGAAATGTGATTTTTAGAAAAAAATGTGATTTTAGAATTGTGGTCCAAGCACAGGCACTTAAGCACCCCATCAGGAAACTTTAGCCACTTTATTTGCATAACTCCAAATAGCTTTCCAAAATGGTTGTACCATTTCACAGATTCACTAACAATGCCTTAGTGGGTATATCTTCCCCTATCTTCCCCAACAATTGTGGTTGCCATTTATTTTCATTTTTTGCCAATTTGCAGATTCTGAAGTACAACCTCAAGGTTGTTTTAATTTGTGTCTCTTTACATAAGAGACATTAAATTAATATCCCTTATTAGTTATTTGAAATATTTTTTCATGTGGTTGTGAATATTTTGCCATTATTTTTCTTGAGAACTGTTTATTCATATTCTTTGACTACTTATCTATTGGGGAATGACTATTAGTCTTGTATATATTTATTAATTGCTTATGTATCTTGGATACCAAATCTTTATCAGAGAAATCTGACACAATTTTTCCCCCATTTGGTCACTTCTCTTTATATACTAGATGCATTGATATTGCCTGTGCAGAAATTTTTCCATTTCAAGTAATCAAAATGATCTATTTTGTCATTTTTGCTTCTGTCCTTTGTTTGGTAGAGTATATCTCTTACTCATAGCTGTGAAACATATAAGATGTTTTTCTTCCAACTTTTTAGTAGTATAATTTTTAATATTAAAGTTACATACCCATTTAGAATGTATTGTGGTATGTGGTGTATGGTGTTGGTCTAAGCCTAATTTCTACCAGATTAATTTCCAGTTTTCCCAGGAGTTTTTATCAAATAAGGAGTTTTTTCTTAGGTAACTTACAGTTTTCCACTTATTCAAACACTGGGTGATTGAGTTCTATTGTTTATAAATCTTGCTTTTCTATTCTGTTCTACTGATATTGACCTCTCTAGTCTTTAACCAGTATCAGATGGTTTTGATGACCACTTCTTTATAAAATAGTTTGAGGTCTGGAAATGTTATTCCCATTTTGTCCTTGAGTCTTTTCATCATTTCCCTTGGTATTCTAGATCTTTTGTTTTTCCAAATGAATTTTGTCACTTTATCAAGCTCTGTAAAGTATTTCTCTGGTACTTTGATGGGCATAGCATTAAAAGTATACATTAATTTTTGTAGGATTGTCATTTTTATTATACTGGCATAGTCTGGCCATGATCACTGAATATTTCTCCAGCTATTTAGGTTGTTCTTTATTTCTTTAAAGTGTGCTTTATAACTAAACTATACAAGTCTTTGTGAGCTTTGAGAGGTTGATCACACATTTTATAGTTTTTTGGAATGGTATTTTCTTTTCTTTAATTGATTTTTGTGTTTTGTTATTATGTAGAAATGTTGAGGATTTTTTGAGGATTTTTTTTGTAGCCTGCAACTTTACTGAATCTATTGTTTCAGTTAGTATCTTTGCTGATTCCCTGAGGTCTTCCAAGTAAATCATCATATTATCAGTAAATAAGGGTAGTTTTATTTCCTCTTTACCGACCATTATGCCTTTAATTCTCTTCTTTTGTCTCATTGCTATTGCTAGCATTTCCAAAACTATATCAAATAATAGTGGGAAAAGGGGGACTTGTTATTTCACTCCTGTATTTATTAGAAAAATTTTTAGTGTATCCCCATTGCATATGATGCCTGCTTTGGGTTTTAAATAGAACTTTATGATATTAATTAATTAAATATTTTTATGATATTAAAAAAGGTTCCTCTATGCCTAGACTTTGTAGGGTTTTTAGCATTCTTTGTCAAAGAATTTTTCTCCATCTTTTGAGATGATCATGTCATTTGGAATGTTTTGGTTTTTAATATGATTAATTATGTTGCTTGTTTTCAATTATGCTGAACCGTTTTTGCATCCCTGGTATAAATATCACTTGATCAGAACTTAGGATTTCTTGGATATACTGCTGAAATCTGTTTGATAGATTTTGTTAAAATTTTTGAATCAGTGCACATTAATGATGCACTGATCTACAATTTTCTTTTCATATTTTATCTTTTTCTGGTTTAGGAATTAGGACTAATTAGGATTGTTTGATAAAAGGATTCTTGTAGTGCACCTTCTCAATTTCTGAGCAGTTTGTGAAGTATCAGTACTAAGGTTCCTTAAAGGTTTGATAGAATTTTCCAGTGAATCCATCAGTTCCAGGAGTTTTTTCCTCTGGTAGTTTCTTTACAGCTGTATCTATTTCCTTTTCTGAGATCTGGTTATTTAAGATTTCTGTCCAGTTTTTTGACAGTTTGGGCATTTTATATTTTTGAAGGTATTCCTCTATTTTTTTTGTGGTGTCAGTTTTGTTAGTCTATAACTATGCATAATATGCATTGATTATTCTTTTTACTTCTGTTTTTGCTGTGATTTCACCTTACTCATTTGCTATTTTTTTATTTTTTTACTGTTTATTTATTTTTAGTTTTTAACATTCATTTCCACAAAATTTTGAGTTCCAAATTTTCTCCCTATCTCTCCCCTCCCTCACCCATAAAGCCTTGCATTCTGATTGCTCCTTTCCTCAATATGGCCTCCCTTCCATCACACCCCTCCCTTCCCTTATCCTCATCTTCTGTCTTTTCTTGTAAGGCAAGATTGATTTTTATACCTCATTACCTGTATTTCTTATTTCCCAGTTCTATGCAAACACAATTCTCAACATTCGTTCCTAAAACTTTGAGTTCCAACTTATCTCCCTTCTTCCCTCCCCACCCATCCCCACTGAGAAGGCAAGCAACTCAATATAGGCTATATATGTGTAGTTTTGCAAAAGATTTCCATAATAGTCATGTTATGTAAAACTAACTATATTTCTCTCCATCTTATCCTGCCCCCCATTTATTCTATTCTCTCTTTTGACCTTGTCCCTCCCCAAAAGTATTTACTTCTAATTACTCCCTCCTCCCATTTGCCCTCCCTTCTATCATCCCCCCCAACCCCACTTGTCCCCTTCTCCTCTGCTTTCCTATAGTGTACAATAGATTTTCATACCAGATTGAGTGAGCATGTTATTCCCTCCTTGAGCCAAATGTGAAGAGAGTAAGTTTCACTTTTTCCCTCTCACCTCCTCCCTTTTCTCCTTCATTGCAAAGTTTTTTCTTGCCTCTTTTATAAGAGATAATTTGCCCCATTCCATCTCTCCCTTTCTCCTCCCACTATATTCCTCTCTCACCCTTTAATTTTATTATTTTTAAATATCATCCCTTCTTATTCAATTTACCCTGTGTGCTCTCTCTCTCTCCCTCTCTCTCTCTCCCTCTCTCTCTCTCCCTCCCTCCCTCCCTCCCTCCCTCTCTCTCTCTCTCTCTCTCTCTCTCTCTCTCTCTCTCTCTCTCTATATATATATATATATATATATATATATATATATATATATATATGTATTTGTATGTGTGTGTATAATCCCTCCACCTACCCAAATATTGAGAAAAGTCTCAAGAGTTACAAATATTATCTTTCCATGTACGAATGTAAACAATCCCTTATGATTTCTTGTTTACCTTTTCATGCTTCTCTTGATTCTCATGACTGAAAGTCAAATTTTCTACTCAGTTCTGGTCTTTTCATCAAGAATGCTTGAAAGTCCTCTATTTCATTGAATGACCATTTTTTCCCCTGAAGTATTATACTCAGTTTTGCTGGGTAGGTGATTCTTGGTTTTAATCCTTGTTCCTTTGACTTGTGGAATATAATATTCCAAGCCCTGCAATCCCTTAATGTAGAAGCTGCTAGATCTTGTATGTATCTATGCTAGATCCTGATTGTATTTCCACAACACTTAAATTATTTCTTTCTGGATGCTTGCAATATTTTTTCCTTGACCTGGGAACTCTGGAATTTGGCTACAATATTCCTAAGAGTTTCTCTTTTCACGTCTCTTTCAGGAGGTGATTGGTAGATTCTTTCAATATTTATTTTGCCCTCTGGTTCTAGGATATCAGGGCAGTTTTCCTTGATAATTTCATGAAAGATGATGTATAGCCTCTTTTTTTGATTATGGCTTTCAGGTAGTCCCATAATTTTTAAATTGTCTTTCCTGGATCTATTTTCCAGGTCAGTTTTAATATTTCACATTATCTTCTATTTTTTCATTCTTTTGGTTTTGTTTTGTAATTTCTTGGTTTCTCATAAAGTCATTAGCTTCCACCTGCTCTATTCTAATTTTTAAAAAACTATTCTCTTCAGTGAGTTTTCGAATCTCCTTTTCCATTTGGTTAATTCTGCTTTTTAAAGCATTCTTTTCCTCATTGGCTTTTTGGACCTCTTTTGCCAATTGAATTAGCTCATTTTTAAAGGTGTTATTTTCTTCAGTATTTTTTTGGGTCTCCTTTAGCAGAGTGTTGACTCACTTTTCAAGCTCTTCCATGGCTTGAGACCATTGCATATTTAGTTTGGAGGTACTGGATGCAGAAGCCTTGACTTCCTCTAACAGTATGCATTGTTCTTCTTCATCCAAAAGGACGGAAGAAAATGCCTGTTCACCAAGAAAATAACCTTCTATAGTCTTATTTTTTTCCCCTTTCTTGGGCATTTCCCTAGCCACTTACTTGACTTTTGAATCCTTTGTCAAGAGGAAGGTATACTCTGGGGACCTGAAAGTTTTCAGTTCCTCCAAGGTTGCACAATGGTCTGCATACTGGTCTGAGAGCAACCACAAGCTTTTCTGCCCAGAATCTGCGAGTAGTAGAATTCCCTCTCTGCGCTCCTCCTCCTCACCCCAGGGCCCAGCTCAGGATTGAGAGTCAGATCAGCTGTTCAGTTCCCCCAGGGGCTTTAGGTGGAAGGCTCCAACAATGGACACTGCCACTTTGGTGGTTGCTGCTGGCAGGGCCAGACTGTGTTCTCTTTCCCAGATGAAAAAGCTTTCTCACTGACCTTTGAAGCTTTCTTTGGTGCTTGTGGGTTGAAGGATCTGAGAACTGCTGCTGCTGCTGGGGATTCTGCCCCTGAGGCCTGTTTAGGTCCTGTTCCTGTTGCTGACAAGTGGCCAAGGCTGGGCTGGGCTTCATGGACTGCACTCTGCTCCGTACCCCATTCGATAGACCTTTCCTGTCAGCTTTCCAGGCTACCTTAGACTGGAAATCCCTTTCACTCTGTCATTTTGTGGCTTCTGCTGCTCTAGACTTTGTTTAGAGTCATGCTTTACAGGTATTTTATGGGCTGTGAGGGAAGAGCTAGAGTATGTGCGTCTTTCTACTCCATCATCTTAGCTCCACCCCCCACCTCCCATTTGCTATTTTGTTGATTTGGTTTTCTGCATTCTTCTTTTTAATCAGATTAGCTAAGGGTTAAACAACTTTATTAGTTTTTTCAAAGAACCAACGTTTAGTTTTTATTATCATTTTTATGAGATTTATTTTTGTTTCCAATTTGCCTATTTTCCCATCTAATTTTTAATATTTCCTCTTTTTGTGCTCATTTTAGGTTTATTTTCTCATTTTTAAAATGCAGATTCAGTTCATTAATATTTTTACATAGTTATTGATGATTTCTTCTTTGACCCACTCATTATTTAAGATTTCACTGTAATAACTCCACTTGGGTTTGTATATTTATTTGTGGTATCAGAACCAATTTCTTCTGTTTTTATTGAATTCATGATCTGTAAAGGATGTATTATTGACTTTCTGCCTTCTTACATTGATTTACATTATTTCTGTGCCTCAGTATATGGTCAGTTTTTACAAAAGTTCCATGTGGTGTAGAGAAATGTGTATACTCTTTTGCTGTCCCATTCAGAAGATGCCAAAAGTCTTTTAACTCTAGTTTCTGTAGCAATTTTTTCAGCTCCATATTTTCCCTTCTGTTTATCATTCTGTTAGACATGAAAAACTGAGAGAGGGATATGAAAGTGTCCTCTCACTGTTGTGTTACTATCTATGTCTTCTTAAAGCTTAGATACTTCCTTTATGAATTTGGGTGCATGTAAGTTTATTACTGATGATTGGTTTGTTAGTTGTCTATGATCTCATTCAGGATAATATAGTTTCCTTGTTTGTCCCCTTTTTTTGAACGTTTGTTCTTGCTTTTATAACATGATGTCAACTCCTGATTTTTTAGATTCACTTGATGCATAGTAAATTTTTTCCATCCTCTCAGTCCTATTTTGTGAATGACTTCTTAAAATATGTGTTTCTTGTATGCAACAGATTGTAGGGTTTTGTTCTTAGCCAGTTTGTCACTCTTTTTTCAGTTTATTGGATTGTTTATTCCATTCACATCTAAAGTTATGAGTTGGATTTATATTTTCCTCTGTTGCTAAAGTTTTTTGGTTACGAATTTTCCTCTCTTTTGTAATAAACACAATATTAATGTTCCTTCAATTATTTTACCATTTTATTTATTTTTTTAAGGTGGTCCTGTTTCCATGGGGTCTTTTGTCTTACATCTGATTCCTTCTTGTTTGTTACCCTTTTCATTTTAAGGTTTTGTTTATTTGTTCCTCTCTCTTGCCTTTATCTTATTACATACATCTCCTTTTTTCCTCCCAGGTAGTCATGTAGATTCTCCCTTCCTCTTTTCCCCTTCAACTAGCCTTATACATTAGTTTCTTAATTTCTTTCTTGTATACTCCTTTCCAAAAAGAATTTTTCTCACTCTCTCTATTATCCATCTTCTCTTTCTGTTTCCTTTAGACTTTCATTCTCTGATTTATAACTCCTATAATTACCTAGTCTCTCTCCTTTATCTATATACTTTATACAATCAAAACTTCCAAGATATCTTTTCTGTGCTATCCAATTTAGATGATTCCACTGCCTTGAAGGGATTATTTACCTCATGGATCCCCTTTTTCCATTTTGTCCCACTCTCTGAACAATGCCAATTATTGCAGATGTCAGAGAGAGGACATTACCATATGGTACTGTCCTTTCCTTACTGATCTATACCCTCTCTTTCTGATCCTTCTTTCTTCCTCCCCCACATTTGTTTGGGAATCTCTCTGTGGCCATGCTCTCCCACTCCACTCCTCCATCCATTTTTTTGTCCTGTATGGTTAAGTTCACATTTACAGGACAGGTCACCCTGAGCTGCATCCCAAGCTGCAATGCTCTTTGGGACACATTATTCCACTCTCTCCTTTTTCTAGTGGGTACAGAATAGTCTTGCATTATTGAAATATTTTTTCCTTTGCATATATTTTCTCCTTATTGTTCTTAAAACTTCTTGCTTCTGAATTGAATTGTTAAATTTAACAATTTGCAGACTTTAAGTTTTTTTCTTGAGGCATTCTGTGAATTTCTCCAGTTGGGATTTCATTTTCTTTGTTAAGAAGCTCTTGGCAATTCTCTTCTATGATTTCTTTCATTATGGTGTAAGTTTTTTGTCCTGTCATATTCTTCTGGAGACCTAGGATTCTTAAGTGGTTTCCAGGCATCCAATTTTTGTTTTTTGCTTTTCACCTTCTAGGGTGTCCTTTACTTCTGTGTATTTACATTCCCAATCTATTGTTCTCTCTTGTTTTCTTTGGTGAGGCTTTTTTTCCCCTTCAGTTTCAAAGTTTTATAGATTCAAGTTTTTCTATTATTTTTGCTGGGCATAAATCCAATTTCTGTTTTAAACCACTCATATCTCCTCACATTCCACAGCGTCCTTTGCTTCAACAAGCATTGGATCATTTTCCTTCATCATGCAGTATTTATTCAGATACCTGAACTCATTTACTAGATCTGGAAGTTATATTTCCTTCTGTTACTGTTTTTCCTTTTGACTTACTTGCTTATGTTCAAGGTCTTTGAGATTTCTTCTCTCCAAACTCTTTGGTACTTTTGGTATTTTCATTGTCCCTTCACCACCACTCTCCCCCTTCTCCCCCCCCAACCACAATCATTTTTCTTATCACTGAATTCCTGACTCCCTCCTCTCTGTGATTCCTTTGGAGGCTAGATCTCTAAACAGCTCCGCTTTCTACCACATTGGGCAATTCATGATTCGCCCCACCTAGATCTCTGCCCCAAATGACTTTTGGATGGTCAGAAATGACTCCAGCTAGATGGTCTTTTCCTCAGGCTGAGTGCTATACAACTCCCCACAGGCAAGGTGTCCTGTCCTGGTGACTTGTCCTGCTCCCCTTTTTCCTTAACTCTCTGGCTCAGTCCTACTTTTTACACCAACACTTCAGAGCTATGCAGTGCTGGTTCTTTCAGTTTGTAGCCTCTGGAATATGTTGCCAAGTTCTATTGATTCTGCCTTTGAAACATATCTTATACATACTCCCTTCTCTGACACTGCCAGCACCCTGGTGTAGGCCTTCATCACCTCACACCTTGACTATTGCAGTGGTCTACTGGCTGGTCTTCCTGCCTCAAGTTTTTCTACCCCAGTCCACCCTACACTCAACTACCAGTGATCTTTCTAAAATGGTGATCTGACTATATACATGGAGTTTATACCCTTCCTCTCATCGCTCCCCTCAACTCAGTAAACTCTTGTGGCTGTCTATGATACCTGGAATCACATATAAAGTCCTTGGTTTAGTTTTTAAAGCTTTTCATAACCTTATATTTTTCCAGTTATCTTATACTCACTTCTACGGACTTGATGATTTAGCTACTTTGGCCTCCTTGCTCTTCCTAGCAGAAGATACTCCATCCTACTCCATTCATTTTCAATGGCTATATCCATGCCTAAAATTCTTTCCTTTCATATTCCTATGTTCTGGCTTCTCTGCTTTCCTTCAGGTCCTAACTAAAATCTTACCCTCTGCAGGAATCCTTTCCTGATCCCCCTTAATGCTCCATTGATTATTTCCAATTTTTCCTATAAATAGCTTATTTATACATTTGTTGTTTGCATATTGTCTCCCTTATTAACCTGTGAGCTCCTTGAATGCTGGGTTTGTTTTTTGCCTTTCTTTTGTATCTTTAGCCTTTAGTACAGTGCATGATGCAGAGCTGGTACTTAATAAATGCTTGAGGTTTTCAAAAAAATTATCCCACTATTTTATATCATATACCATAGCAAAAAATTTTTTTCCAGGTATTTGTCTGTTTTTTGCTGTGAAAATTGTTTTGTAATGATTTTTATTTGTCCTGTGTGCATGTTGGTGGGTTAATTTCCAGATAGTTAACATATTTGGTTGTTGTTTTAAATGGAATTTCTCTTATCCTCCTAGGTTGTTAGTAACAGAGAAATGCTTGTGTTTTGGATGAATTTATTTTGTATTATTACTTTACAAAAGCTATTTTTTAAATTAAATTTTTATTTTATGGAGTTCTATCATATCCTCTGAAGAGACATAGTATTGTCTTCCTTTGTGTATGCTTATTCCCGCTTTCTTTTTTCTTATCTTTTTGTTACAGCTATCAGCAATTTCTAACACCATAGCTAATAATGATGGAGATAATTGTCATCCTTGCTTTGCTACAATGTGAGCTACCTTCTAGAAGCAGGAATACTTCAAAGGCATGGATTGCACAGGGTACTTTATCTTAAATTTATGATTGAAAATAGTACTTTCATGCTAAAAACTTAAGTTATGCCTCATCAGCTACAATACTTAGTCTGGAAGGAATCTTTGAGCCTTATGATGTGGTGTGATATGATATGGTAGGATACTCTAATTTTGCAGAGGAGGAACTGAGGCTTGGAGAGATAATATTTTTGCTCAAGGTCATATAGTATTTAAGTGGTATAGCCAGAAATAGTCAAGGTAACTTGGCACCAAGTCGAACATTTTCTACAACATGATCCTGTTTAGTAAAGGTAAATATATTTTTGTTCATAATCTTACTTGAAGATTTTTCAAGCTGATGTAGTACATGTCCTGAGCACTATTTTTCTATTAATTAATTGAAAACAGATCCAATTTAATTGAAAAAAGACTAATTTAACTTACCTATAAATGGTTCTGGGGAAGCTAGGTGACACAGTGGATAGGTTCCTGGCATGAGGTCAGGAAGACTCATCTTCCTGAGTTCAAATCTGGCATTAGATGTGTATTAGCTGTATGACCCTGGGCAAATCACTTAACCCTATTTGCCTCATCCATAAAATGAGTTGGAGAAGAAAACAGTAAACCACTCTTATATCTTTGCCAAGAGAACCCCAAATGGGGTCACGAAGAGTTGGACAGAATGAAATGACTGAACGACAAAACAAAATAAAGGCTTCTAATAGGTAGTAATTTTCTGTTTGTTTCACACCATTGTGAATGCTAAATACTTTCTGGTCATAAAAACATTATGTTTTTTCAGTTTTTTGGTTTTAGTAAATTATCTTATTCAGAATGTAGAAGCATATTAAAAACACCTTTTTAGTTAAATTGAAAATATTAAGAAATGAGTATTTCCATAGCCTGAACTCCTTTTAGTAAAATGTGTCAAAAGGTCAAGAACAAAAAAGAAAACAGGAATAGTAACTAAACTTACAACAAAAAGCGCTTCTCATTTAGTTTCTTTTCTCATCCCCTGAAGTGATGAGGACAAGAGCTCACCTCAGGATACTGCCCTGCTTTCCATTCTGAAAAGATGAAGAGGCCCTTTCCTTTAGGACAGGAGTCAAGGAAGACAGAGGAAGGGATTTGTTCTGGAACAGGGAGTTCTTAACCTTTATATGTCATGGACCCCTTTTGGCTTCACAGAGTAGCTGAATTAAATGCTAAATATCAGTTAGAGGTTAGTGAAAATAAAGGGAGAATTTTTTTTTTTGTCCAAGTTCATAGTCCCCAGGTTAAAAATTCCTATTGTAGAAACTATATTTTTAACATATTGCTGCCTTTTCCTTGTTCAAGATTCCTATAAATGCTTCCTCAAATTGTCTTAGGGTAGAGCATGACTGAGGACTTGAAGCAGTTCTGCCTATTTGGACATCCATCTTTCTCAAAGCAAGAAATACTTGGATTTAGTGTTAAATTAATACTGTTTCTGGTATAATTGGGCTTAACACAGAGTATAATTTTGGGATTTTTTTCTTTGACAAAAGTAATAATTAGGAGTAATAGTACGGGAAATCCAAAATAGCAGGTAATTCAAAAGTAGGTTTAAAAACTTTGGGATGCTTTTTTTTTTTTTTTTGGTGCTTTAATTGTATGGTGAAGTCTTTTGTGTTCTGTAACTCATAGCATTTTAAAAAAAATGAAGCTAAGTAAGGTACATTATGAAAACCTAATTGAATTGTTTTCCTCTTTCCCCATCCTGATCTTGTATTCTAGTCTACTTTGTGCCCCATTCTTTCCATACTAGGTTTAGATAAAAGTACCAGTTCAAATTGAGTCTAGGCAGAATTGCCTTTGTAGTTCACAACTTCCTTGGGAGATTGGGGAGTCCTTTTTTCTTTCCAGTTTCTTCCTGGGTTATTGGGTTAAATGAGAGTACTCTATTTGCACCTCTAAAAGAGCCAAGTAAACAATAGTTGGTATTAATAAGTGAAACTATTTTTCCAGTGCAGATAATGAAGAACTTTTATTTTGGGCATAAATTTTTAACAGCTCTTTAAAATAATAGTAGCTTATAGTTATAAACAGTATTTTAAAAATCAGCATTTTGACCCTCGGGGAGCTAGTTGTAGCCTCCTGGAGCTTATGTCTTAACCATCAAGAAAACATAAACCAATCTAGATAAACAGACCATAAAACTCCCTTCTGAGAATAAATAAACTTCAAATCTTCCTAAATTAAAAGTTAATCATTCTTAGGGGATAAACATAAATCAAATTGCCTTCCTCAAACAATCAAGGCAATCAAGTAGAAGCTAAACGGTAAATTCTTAGTTTTTTTCCCAGAAGGGTGGTTTGTAGAATACTGTTCATTTAGGTTCATGGCTAACGTTTTTGGGGTGATACCTAAATGGATCTGTAATGTCATGAACACAGCTATTCCCTCCAACTATGCAGATCATAATCCTCCTCTTAGGAAGCCATTCTGTGTGACTCTTGTCCATAACTTTCCTTAAGTTCACCACAGTTGTCCACTTAAGGGTGCCTCTTCCTCACTCTCTTGACAATATGAAAAACCACCATCTCAGGAACAAATGAATACATGCTATTTCACAAATACTCTACGACTGAACAAAAATAGGAACAAAGAACTGAAAAGTAAATAAAAAGAAATTAGAAAGTTGCTGTTTTAAAGGTTAATTTGTTTAGTATTTTTCTTAGAGGATGGACCATAGAAGGACAAGAAATGACATGTAAGTACACTAAATGATTACTTGCCAACAAATCTGATTTAAAAGTTTGTGGAATGAGGGGGACGTTGACACGTCTAAAATGAGGTTTGAGGATTCTTACTAATTTCTTTTCCCACCCTGTTCTTATTAGCACAAAAATTCAATTAAGACTGAACATCAAAATAAAAAGTTGGACATAACAGGAATTACATTTAACAACATACAAAATGTCTTAATGTACTTTTAATGCCATTTTTGTGAAAACCTAAATTTCATATCATTTAAAACTCTTCTAGTTCAAAGTAGGTCTGCCTTATATGAACAATATTTAGTTGGTATATGGTATATCCACACAATGCTTTAAAACAGGTGAATGTTATTTGTAAAAAGTTATCTTATAAAATTAGAGCGATAAACATTACAGTTTAATGAGCTAAGCAGTACATAATACTCTAGAATTCCAAGAATCTGATGGTTTTAGTTTCTATTACTGTCACTGACCGGCTATTTATAGGTTGCTTAAATAGTTTGTGCCTCAGAGTCCTTATCTTTAAAATGAAGTAACTGCCCTATTTCATAGGTACATGAAAGATAATGACTATTACAGCACTTTGCAAATATAAAATGCAGTATAAAGGCTAAATGTGAATACTAGTAAATCCTAACAAAATATGATATATAATTTTTTGCTCATAACTTGAGGTTTCATGTATAGTTGAATGTCAAGAAAGCTCTGGAAATGACATAATATACCAACTTAACTTTTTAATATATTGTTTCTTAATGTTTTATAGTTTTAAAAATTAAAAAATACAGAAGCTGAAAATATAAATGGAAAGGATATTTGTCAGGCCACATGGGTTATAAAAATAATTTTTAATGAATTTAATGCTGAACTAACAACCATCTAATAACTCTTAATTGTCAGTAAAATGTAACCTCCTTGAGAGCAGTAACTACCGGTGCCTTGTATGGAGCAGATAATAAGTATTTGTGGAACTAAATCATTAAACTCTAACTGGTTTATATTAAAGCTGCCCCCATATCTGATCATAGGATCATAGATTTAGAGCTGGAAGGAACCTTGGAGGTCATGCAGTCCAACCCTTTCATTTGAGAGATGAGGAAACAAGCCTAGAGAGGTGAAGTGACTTGCCAAATGTCATGAAGGCAGTAAGTGGCAGTGACAAATTTAAACTGAGGTTCTCTGACTCTAAATCCTGTGCTCTTACCACTGTATTAGACTATCTCCCTTTTATAAATGAGGAAAAGGAGTCTCAGTTTAACTGACTTAATTTAATAGCTCAAAACAAATGTTGCTAAATACTATATTTAAGTTTTGACCTTTAGTGAAAACTTCAGAGCTAACTTAGCCATATTTCTAGGAAAAGTTGGGTATGTTAAGAATGTTACTTGTTATTTCAAAAGCCACCCTCTTTGTTATATGTTTTTATTTGCTTACATAAACAATTAAATGATGGAGGATAGGAGACCTTAAGATGATAGAACTCAGAGAATTCAAGAAGCTATTTAGTTCATCTTACTGCCTCCAGGCAGAACTGTATTTAAATGGAGAATTTAGGTTCCACATTGTTTCTGCAAGGATCCAAGATCATCAGTTAACACTCTTCCATTGACAGCTGTGACAGAGTTCAGAAGTTGGTGACAAAATGTCTACTACTGTAATCTTCACTCCAAATTAAATCAGTTTCCTGTGTTAAAAAATTTAAAAATCCTTAGTATAAGGCTTACTTAAACAATTACTGTCCCATAAAACATTTTCTCATATATAATATTTGAAGCTTTGAAGTTCCTTTAAATTCAGTTCAGTATTAAGCATCCCCTCTATAGAATGCATCAATGTGGAAAAGAATCACTTTGTAGAATCACAATTTAGGTTTCCTTATTAGAATCCTTTCATAAGTTAATTACAGATATCTTTTATAATTTCATCAGAAATTTTGCAAGGATGTTGTCCTATTTTTAAATTATTTCTTGCTATAATATAATAGAAGCGCCCAGTAATTAGGACCCACTTAACAGATATCTGGTTATTGATGGTGTGGGGAATGATACCTTTAGTTAATGTCTTTTTACTGTCAAGGGGTAGCATCAATTCTGAAAAGATACAATTACTTTACATGCTTGGGATGGTAGCATGTTGAGAAGAAATATTAACATCCATGCTGACAGTATTTACATTCCCATGCAGAGAGGGTCATAGCATAAAAGAACATTCAAAACATAAGAGAGTGCATACATGTAAACGTACACAATGTAAACTGAGAGTGCATACAGGATACACTGCTTGATTCATATGAATGAATTTCAAATAAACTATTTTCCTAAAGATTCTTAGTTAAAATCTGTTAATTCTGGAAAGGTGTATCAGTATTACCCTCAATGGCATTAGAGAATGAGCACGGAACAGCTTTAAGCATCCTGATTCAGATGTGTTTGTGTCAGAGAACCCCAGAACATGAACTAGATTCCTCTGCTTTGATTTTTTAGGCAATTTAATGTAAGGGTAATCCTGATGAAGTTCTAAGAATACCATAAAGACAGCGGTCTTACACTGGTGCTTATATACATTAATAATTTTAAGCCCACAAATCAGTAACAAGTACAATGGTAAAAAAGGATAGAAAAATAATAAATAAGAGGTACCATCTTGATGTGTGATATGGTGTTTTTGTAGTTTTAAAAATAGAGTATGCAGCCTTTAACCTCAAAAAAAAATTTCTAACTTACGAGCAACAGCACTTGCTTTGACTTCTTAAAATGCAGAGTGGCGTAGGTTCTCCAATACTACTATCTAGTTTCAACTTTAGAATAGCAGCTATCCCTCACACATTTCGGCTCTTATTTTGGAATTATTTTCTAATTTTGGCAGAACTGAAATTTACTTCCTTAAGTTAAAAAAAATCAAAGCACACTAAATGATATGACGAGGAGAATATTTTAGACTTTTAAAAATATAAACTTTTCATAGTTTTAGAAGCATTAATTTACATAAAACAATTGGTGCTGCTAATTATTTTAATCTTTTAGAAATGGATGTTTTGCTAAGCAACATTTTAATAGCCTAGTAATTACTGCATTTAAATAGTCTCTAATTCATTTTAGTGAGGTTTTGCCTTCATTCTTAGTTTCAGAAAAGAATCAGAACAATATAAACTATTACATTTTCCATAAGAAAAACTGAAGTAGCAAGATTCAAATACTTCAGCCTAAACTTTAATATTATTTTCAATACTAAAATTACTAAAGTTACAATAAACAAAGCGTTGCCTGTTTTTCCCTTTTTGTCAATCACCAATTTAACTCAGTGGTGTCCAACTCAAATAGGTTTTTATTCATTTTGCTCATTTCCCATCTATATTTTAGTCTGATTCCAGCTGCACTTTGCAGGCTTTACACCTCTGACAGCTTTTGGTATTTCACTATAGAACTTCATATGAATTTCTAACTTCAAACACTGATCTTAAAATTGTAGTTTTCAGCTGTAGCTCCTAAGCCATTTTATACATTTTGGAATAATAACAAACCAGTTGTTCCAGATATGAAATCATCATAAAAGATTTTTTATTAGTGTACTGAGGTGGGCAGCAAGACTCTGAAATGTGCTCTTACCTTTTTTCCCCAGGAATATGCATTATGTGATAGCTTATCTATTTTTTTAAAAAGCATCTGGAAAGTCTTATAAAGTTTCATGTTTGGCTACAGTTAATTTATCTTAAATGTTTATCACTGAAAAGTTTCTCAAGTTGATCTTCTAATATATAAAGAGTATTACTATATCATAGTTCAGAGATCAGTTGTTCATCCATCATGCCAACTCAAGCTAGGTCCTCTTTTCCAGTGCAGCAACATACTGGTACCCCAGAGCAATACAGTTCAGAATGTGAACTTAATGGTCTGTCCATAAATGCATGCAAATTAGATCAGGTCATTTAAAAAAGCCAATATGATAGATGTATTAACCAGACTCTTGTCAGGGGAAGAGAGAAATATAAGAATTCAAATATGAGACATGCCAGGTGAGTTGTTTCACAACTACCTAATGTTGGGCTTTATTTCCTTTTCTTCTTCCTCATCTTCACTGTCATCAACCTGTTGTATGACCAGATCAGCAGACCCATCCTCCACAATCTCCACGTAAGATTTTTTTTGTCCTTCACTCAGTTGCCATTTTGACTTCTTATCTCCATCTGAAGGGGATGCAAGAGGTTGCTCAGCTCCCAAATCAATGGGGATGCTGTCTATGCCAGCTTCAGCAAGGCACTCATTGCACAGTCTGTAGCGCCGTGTTCCTTCCTGTACCACTTGTCCAGTTAGATCAGTCACATGACGCTTGCATTTTCGGCAGATTAGTTTGCATGCCTGATGAATCTATGTGAATAATTAAATGGATACAAAAACATTGATATCTCAAAAGAAGGACACATTAAAAAACAGAAAGGCATGCCAGTTAAGTAAACTTAAAATGATATCCAGCTTCAGAAACAGTTAAAGTAAAATCATATTTAATCCTTAATATTTCACTTGATAGAATTTTTCTAAAATGTGTTAGCACAAAGTCTGGAATTTCATACCAAGCTGACAAGACCAAGTATGGGCTTGGTTATACAGACTGTTGTACAAAGGTCAGCTGGGGACAGAGAGGTTGAGGAAGGCTGACCACTGGGTGATAAATTTTTCTGGCCACAGTAAATCATGAAAAAGCAACCACCAGGCTGTCATGGAGGGTTTGCAGTCTTTATCAATGAAAGGAGCATCCACACTGACAAAACCTTTTGAAGTATAAAACTTAACTATCTTAATCTTGAACCCTTCCTAACTTTGGGTTTCCTTTAATCAAACAATATTTTGATGTAACATGGAGCAAGGAAGGAGGATTTTGTTATTCCTTTTTAGATAACAGTTCCCAGGATCGTGTTGTGAACAACTTCTACTGTGACGCTGCAGTGAGATGTAGGGATGATGTAATATAATATTTACTAGGCTTGCACTTCGTTAGGTCATGATGATATTGCTAAAGTGAACCTGTGAACTTAATGTTGGCAAAATGCCTTCTTTCTCTGTTGCACTATAAATCAAATAGGCACTGGTCCGTAAGTGGGGAATAGGCATGAATAAGGGGAATGTGTATGTGTGCTTGCCTCAACCAGTCCCCACTGAGGCTTAGGGGAGAATGCAGATGGAATGCTGTGCATGCCTTGATTGGCCCCCATCAAGATTTAAGGGACCTGTAGGACTTGGTGCTCTATTATCAGCAATCCCTTGGAGAAGACTAGAATAATATAAGCTTATTTAACCCCTTTATTTAACTCCATTCCTGTCTGCCCAGATCAAGAGTGACCCTGCTAGAATACCTGCTAGTGCTAGAAGGCTTCCAGTGGCTCCCACCCAACAACTGGTGTAGTCAGTGTTATTGGACACATGGCAAAAACATAAAATTTAGTAGGAGTAGGGAAGGATGCAATTGAACCACTAGTGTAGAAGAGGAGTTCATGTTTTTTCCCCTCCTTGGTCCCAGAGGGCAGTACCAGGAGGAAGGTTAGAAGAAATTGCAGGTAGTAGAGCAATCCATTGTAAGTACGGGTTGGACTAGATGTCTTTGAGGGTCCTTCCAACCATAATAGTAGGAGCCTGGGAAAGTTAAAATCCTTACCCTAACACAACTTGAATCCAAACCCTATCTTGTTTTAGTTTCTGTTTGAGAAAATAAACATTTTCCCCCAAATTAAAGTTTACCAAAATAAGTTTTTCTTGATGGGGAAAGGATTACCTGCTATTGTTTCTTAAAAGCAGCATCAAATCCTATAATACTGGACCAGAAATGAGAATGCCTGATTTCTCTAGTCCTAGTTCTATCATTTTACTAGTCATGGGATCTTAGGCAAGTCATTTAGCCTTTCCATTCCATTCTATCTACTATCTATCCATACTATCTATCCATTCTATCGCTCTAAATCTATGTCAGAAGGTTGTTGTAACTATAAGAGAGGACAATATACGTGAAAGTGCTTACAAAAATGGAAGACTGTCACACATATGCATGGTGGTATATTATTGATGGACTAGAATCTGTCTTACGTATAGTCAGATTTGCTCCTTTAATTCTGATTTAGAGAAGAATTATGGATTTTAGTCCCTAAAGGATTAAAAATCTTTGCTTAATGTGTACAATTCATATATGTGGTGCATCTGTATAGATCATAGTCAATCATAATATGTCCAAATAAACAGCAGTGGCAGCAGTAATACTGATAGGTTAGTTCATTCCAGGAAAAGTAGAGACATACATAGACCACACAACAATTCATTTGACAGAACAGTAGGTGTTCCAGACAAGGTGTAAGCCAAAATAATAAAAGACTTTCTTCCCTATTCTTGGACATGTGTGCCTCTCCTAATGGAGCCTAAAGGCTCTTTTTAGTTGCCACATCACATTGTTATCTCATTGAACATTTAGTCTATGAAAAACATCTTTTTTAGACAAACTGCTGTTCTTTGTGCCTCACAAAACAAAACAAAAAATAAACAGGAATTTCAGTATTAAAGGCAAATTGAGATGAAGGGGTAGGTAGGATGTTCTCTTGAACAGTTGAGATAAACTGGAAACACAAGGCTTGAGCACTGGGGACATGAAGAACTAGGAGAACAGGATATTCAAAGGGGGCTAGAGAACACCACTGAACCAGGTATTGAACTTCTTGCAGAAAAGTAACAAGGATGACAAGCTAGAGTGATGTTTGCAGAAGGATGGTGGCCGAGAAAAGGTCTAAAAATGGCAGAGGGAGAAGATATTACGTCAACTCCTCCCAGTGCCAGTATATCCATGGGTATGAAATTAAAAGTCTTTTAGTCTTGAAGAAAGTGCCAAGACAGGTTTTAGTTTTATGAAGCTAAGTTTTAGTGAGCATCAGAAAGTGGAAGTAATGTGAGGGAAAGAAATCCAGGAATGAAAGGTAATTCAAAGGAAGGGCAAAGGTAGATAAGGACTAGAGAGGTACCAGGGGGGTGAGAGGATAGTGTCTCACATATTTCAACGCTGATTCTCCTTGATGATTGCAGAAGTTCTGTGTTCCATTGGTCCACAGCCCAGTCTCTTTGTAGTGGTAAAAGAAACTAAGGAAACTAAGATAACGTCCAACAACTAAGGAATGGCCAAATAAGTTATGGCATATGAATGTGAAAGCATAGTGCTGAAATGAGGAAATAAGTAATTTCAAAAAGATATGGAAAGATTTATATGAACAGATGGTGAGGGAAGTAAGCAGAACCAAAAGATAAATTTATACTCAACTTCAATAGTATAAAAGTAACCTGTTTTGAGGACTTTTATAAACTGATAAATGAAATGGAGTAGAACCAGGAAAACTTATACAATAACTTTCAAAGCTATAAGAACTACAATAAACTTAATGTTGATTCTTGATTTCGGAGGACCCATAATGAAATATGTTATCTATTACATACATAGAGGTTATGGCTTTAGGGCATATAATAACACACACACACACAGACACTCAGATACTTGTATGCAGCTATTGAGGGGATTTATTTTGTTTGTCTATGTATATCTGTTACAAGAAACACTTTTCCTCCCAATGGAGTGAGAAGTGTGAGGGAGAGCATAGATTTATTAATTTTTAAAAAATAAATGGACAGATGTTACAGATATGAAAGTTGCATGAACTTTCAGATGAGGTCACTATATTATTAATTTTACTTTGTTATACGAAACCCTAAAGTGGAAGTAATCTATAAATGTTTGTAATGTAAAAACAAAACACATCAGTAAAACCTTCATGCCTTCATGGTTGTTTGTACGTTGGGCAAAATCGTGGCTGCCCTGTGGTAGAACTGGCTCTTTAGAGGCTGTTTGTAAAATAGTTGCCTAAATTATATTGTCTTAATACCCACAGACATATATTACTAAAAAATGAATACTAAGATCTTTCAAATACGTACTGTTCGAAAATGGCTACTTAGATGGTCTAGCCTGCTGAATCTTTTCCCACAGGCCTCACAGGGGTAAGGCCGTTCTCCTGTATGGCAGCGAAGGTGGCGCTTCAGGTCTGCTTTCCGTTTTACCACATGTGTGCAGAATGGGCATTTGAATCTCATTCTAGGCAGTTCATCTGTTATAAAACAATCTCATTAAATATACAGTGAGTTTATACGATGATTCTAGTAACATGTAAAAATCCAAAAGATCTGCAAGGGACTTTTTTTTTAAACTTAAGGGAAGTTTACTAAGACTATGTATTCAATAACCAAATGAATTGGTTCTGTTAAGCGCATTCCCCTAATTTACTATACTTTTGAAAATTACTGCATTTTGAAACTAGAAGGATCAAAATAGGCAAATCATTGCTACTAAGTAAATTTAATCTTTTAAGTGGGCTTTATATGTTAAATATATAATATTATATAGAAATGTATATTATTAGCTCAATTTTGGTGATCTAAGTTCATTAAAAGTAGAGCTAATAATCTCTATTTATAGGGAAATAGACAATTTCAGTTATTGTTCACTGTATTATAAAATAACTGACACTTGTAACTTTAAAATCTGCAAAGATAATGTGCATTACCTTGAATGAGTTTTATAACAGCTCTGTGAATTAGGTACTATTATAGATCATTATCCCTATTTTACAGATGAGGAAACTGAGGCTCAGAGTTAACTGACTTGCCCAGTTGTGTAAAGCTGTTAAGTATCGAGGTAGCATTTGAATCCAAGTTTTTCTGACTCTAGACCCAGCACTCTATCCATTATATGCCATGCTGTCTCTATAAAAGACTAAAAGTGTTAATAAAAAAAAGAGAATTTGTCACAAAGGCAAACAATGCATCAGCATAATAGCCTTTTACATTATTGAGGCAGTTAAACTATAATTAAAAAAAGTTAACGAGTTAGTCATGTTATCAGTATGTTATAATTCTAGTACAACCCAAACTGGAGGTGGAAAAAAGAAGAGAAGGTGACTTTTTGGCTCTCTTGTAAAAGAACAATGATTTTTAAATACCTAGAAGATTCCTACACAACCCTATTACCTCCATGATCAAAACAAAAAAATCCTTTGTCTTTCAAAGACCTTTATAACCTGGTCCTTTCCTGCTTTGTCTACTTATGCCTTACTCCCATCCACATTCTCTATAAACCCAGTATAATGACTTCCTTGCACAAGACACTCCATCTTCCAAGTCCATGCACTTTCACTGGCTCTCCCTAACGCCTAGAATTCTCTGCCTCCTACATTCCTCAGCTTCCATCAGGTTCCAGCTAAAATCGCATCTTCTCCAAGAAGCCTTTCCTGATCTCCTTTAATTAACAATGCCTTCCTTTTGTTGATTCTCTCTCATTCATCTCGTATATATCTTGTCTGAACACAGTTATTTGAATTTACCCCTTCTTTGGATATCTAGTGCTTTATTAGTACAGTGCCTGGCACGTAAGATAAGCTTAATAAATAATTCTTGATGTAAGAACTTGGGGTTTGTGATTTTTTTTTAAAATTATCAATGTGGAAAAATTTTGCTACTTTCCCCCTTGTACACATTACTATCAGTAGTAATATATATTAATCACATGAAAAATTATAGTATTAGTACTAGGAAAGAAGGGGTATGGTGGGAGCTATGCAGTTTTTATTCAATTTCCTATATATTTATAACTTGATGGACTTAGAGCTAATCTAATTTCTTAGTTATTGAGCCCAGGAGAATGTATGTCAATTTACATGATCATTTTATTTTCCTTGTCCTTTATCAGAATTTTATATTCAGGTCTTTTTGGATGACTATAATTATTTGGAAAGAATAAAACACTCATATCAATTTTAAAAGATTGAACTGTTTAGAAATTAGGAAAGAATATTTAACAGCAATCTCCCTAGTGTAGTAATAAAAGTACATTTTTCACTGCCTCCACTCTTTTTCATTTCTTGGCTGTCAATAAATGAATTTAATATCTATGTCCCCTTTATTTATGATTTCTTTAACTTGGTAACTAATTAATTGTAAAGCATGGTGTTATTAGAAAATCATGGGTGTAAATTTTATAAATAATTAATTCTTACCTTCATTCCAGCTGCCCATAACACCTAAAATTAAAGGCATATTGGAATAGGGTTCATCAGTTTTAGGTGACTTGGATGTTGACCGAGAGGATTCTTGTTCTTGTTGGGAACTTGGTAAGCTTCTGGGGGTAACCTCAGATCCTTTGCCATACTTATGCCCCACACGAGGAGAGTCCATTCCAGCATCATTTTGTACCTTTTCTTCAGATGGAGGCTCAGAAGTTCGCTCTTCAAGCTTGCTTGACTTATAATGAGGAACATCTGTAGGCTGTGGTAACCCCAAATGCCTGGACTTTTTAACAGAATCTTGTCTCTGTTCATGTTTGGATGGCGGTTGCGGAGTGTTCCGTTGGGAAGCTGGATAGTAATTAAAATTACTCCAAGATTTTCCACTCATGGTACATGTTCCTTGATCTGGACTTACATGGGATTGTGGAGGGCTGCTCTCTCCACACCACCCAGCATTATAAGAAGAACGTTCTGCTACACCATTGGAATTGGCATCTTTATCTGAGAGACTGAAATAGCGATCCTTCTCTTTCTCACTTATATCAAGCGATGACTTAATGAAGGTCTTACATACACTAATGACATCAGTCATCTGAAGGAAGCTAGCAGCTGACATCACTTCTATGACATTCTGACCAGTGAGAGAAAGTTTGCCTGAATAAACAAAGTCCAGAATAACAGTAAACGTGTCAGGTGAGAATGCCTGAAACGTAGCCGTGGTTGGCTGACTTGTCTCTTTTGAGCTCTGAGAAAGAAGCATTTTAAAGTAGCCACTACTTGCAAACAGCACGTTTCTATGTGCTTTGAAGACTTTCCCTTCAACTAGAATACTGCAGTCACAAAACACATCTTGTCTGCGCTGCTCATTAAGTTGTTGCAACAGGTGAGACTGATGAGAGGAAATCTCCATCCCTGAGGAAATGGAAAACACAGTCACCTAAAAATAAATGAGATCGCCTTTGAAAAGAGTGATTTAATGGAACTCACAATCAGTGGATTCTGTTTAAACTTCTCTTTTTCCCACAAAACCACACTGTGTTTAGTAATAATCTTCCTCACTCACAGATTTTAATTCTGGAGGCTATACACACAGGCACTGTAAAAATATGCTAGATTTTTTAAAAAATCAATTTTCACAGAAGTTTAATTATGTTGATTTTAATGACCAGTCTGAAGTATATACTTATGAAGCCAATGCAAAGTAAACTATCATTTACTCAAAAGTTTAAGCATGAATATTTTAATGGCTGTCTTTGCCAAACTTAACTGCAAGAATAATCATTTGTCAACAAAAATGGATGTTTAAATTCTAGATATTTTCTTTAAACTGATTTGTATGAAAAAATACATATGAGAATAGAAGGGGGTACTTTACTTTTCACAGTAGCTGGGACAGCTAGGTGCTGCAGAAGATAGAATATTGGGCCAGGAATCAGGAAGAGTCATCTTCCTAAGTTCAAATCCAACCTCTGACACTTACTAGCTGTGTGACCCTGGGCAAGTCACTGCACCCTGCTTGCCTCAGTTTTGTCATCTGTCAAATGAGCTGGAGAAGGAAAAGGAAAACCATTCCAGTATCTTGGCCAAGAAAATCCCAAATGGAGTCACAGTCAGACACAATTGAACAACAACTTTTCACAATTATGGATAGAGAGAGAAATAACCATGAGAGCCAAAACAGATAATTTTGACTATATAACATGTAAAAAATTTCCCATGAACAAAATCATTGCATTCGAATAAGAAATACTATCACATGGGGGTATCTCAAATAAAAGACATACATTTCCAGACACGGTCAATGTGAGGAGGTTTTGCTCTACTGTGGATATTTGTTAGAAGGGTTCTTTTTTCTTTTTCAGTGGAGAGGTGGGGAGATGGAATAGAATGAAAGGAAGAGGGTGACTTGTCACGGGATTTTCTCCTTTCCCCATCCCCCCAAAGGAAGAGGCTCACTGAAGTACGTTTCTTGTTAGCAAGATTTTAGGGTTTTGTAATCTTATCCATTCTCTTAATCTTTCACTCTCTCTACTGGAAATCTGGACTTTATTAATAAATTTACTTTGGATTTATCCTGCCTGGATACCAAGTTTCCACCACCTCAGCTGTAGACCACCAGCTCCAAAGCATGCTGTCCAGCTCAGTACCTCCGTCCTCCTCCAACTTCTTTGTGTCTATTTTCTATCCTACTTCCCGGTGTAAGCTCCCTGAAGGCAAGGAGTCTTGCTTGCTTGCTATAGATGATGTTGCCATAAGGAAGGTAAATATGAACCATGCAAGGAAGGGCACGTGACGCAAAGAGCAGAGCTGAAATTATATATATTGACTACACTAAGTTTTTTTAAAAAGAAAAAGGCAAGAAAACAAAACCAGAGATACCAGAGCTTTGAACAAATCTGGAAAGGAAGAGCAAAATTGCATTTTTTCTTATTTAATTTTATCATGCCTTATTAAATGCTAAGGTCTTCCTTATTTTATGTTTATTTGATTGCCTTCATTCACAGATATTAAGCTTGTAACAATTCTTTTTAAATGTACCAAGTAGTAGCCAGAACTTCTCTTTCATTAGGAACAATTTCTTAGCTGATCAGTTTAGTTGTTAAGGAATAGTTAGTCAATTTTCCTTTCCTCAATAAACTTGAGTCCGTTAAAAAAAGTACAGATTTTTGTCAGATTTTATTCTTACTTAGTATATTTCTTTGATTATATTTTTGGTAATGGATACTAAATTTAACATAAAAATTTCATTTTAAAAATCAGTAGGATGACTATAGGATGAAACCAAGACAAAATTTTATTTGGGTAAAGTTACGAAAAGACTTGCTTTTCAGGTTAAAAAAAAATTAGTTATATAAGTGTAAGGTCCCTTTTAGCAACAATAGCATAGGATGGCTTGATAATAATTTATGGCAAGCATACTTTAGAATTCTTATTAGTACCAGACCAACATAAACAAGTGGTATAACTTGGTTTCTAAAAAAGTTACTGTAATTGAAATCTGTGATAATAGAAAGGCAATGTTCAGAATAAAGGTCTCAGTTTTTAATGTAAGTAGTTTATTAAATGTCCGACTGGAGTTATTTTAACTACAATATCTTCCTATTTTTTATTTTGTCTCCTAACTTGATATCAATTTTTATCTTTGCCTTAACAAGTCACTGGTCTGACTGTACAAAGATAACTGACTTGGAAATGACTCACAATGTTAATCAGCATCTCCTCTATGTTAAAATATAGATGATTGCCTTATTTTGTAAAGTCATCCAATGCTTGTCATTCTAGCAACCATTTTTTGTCTTCCTTATTTCTATCCCTATCTAAGCTACTCTGAATTTTTTCCTCTGCCTTCTTGGGCTATACATTTACAAGATCCATCTTTATTCTGTGTCCTTCTGGGAAGTTAGGTACTTCTGAAATGCAAAAATTGTGTTCATCCCTCTATCTCATTCTTATGTTAATGTAGTTCTAGAACTCACTGCACCTTTCCTTCCCCTAATACATTTTTTTAATGGCCTTTTCTTCTGTTATGCCTCTCTCCTAGAAATAAAAATTAATCCACACAAGGGAATATGGTAGGAATCACTCAACATCCTGAGTCATAAAGCCCAGTCCTATCCTCCACCCTTACCATGATCACTTTCCCTCCTAACGTCAATATATCCTACCTCTAGATCAATATCCCTGTTATACTAATACCTAGTAACAGTAATAATAATAGCTAGCATTATTTTGTAATGCTTTAAGATTTTTAAAGCCCTTTACATATACCTCATTTTACCTTCACAAAAGCTTTCACAGGTAGGTACTATTACTTTACCCATTTTACAGATGAGGAAACTGAGACAGGCAGAGGTTAAGTGACTTGGCCAGGGTCACATAACTAGTAAGTATCTGAGGTCAAACTTAACTCAGGTCTTCTTGATTCTAGGTCCAGCAGAGCAGCCAGGTGGCACAGCAGATAGAGTGCCAGGCTTATAGTCAGAAAGACGTGAGTTTAAGTCTGGCCTCAGACATTAGCTGTGTGATCCTAGTAATGCCACTTAATGTCTGCCTCACTTTCCTCATCCACTGATAGCACTTACTTCCCAGGTATGTTGTGAGGATTGAAAGAGATAACTGGAAAAGTTCTTAGCACAAAGCCTATCAGATAGTATGCTATATAAATACTAGCTATTACTACTACTGCCACTACTATTATAATTATCACCACCCACTGAGCCTACTGCCATCGACCTTGGAGGCTTACCATTCCAAGGCATCTCTATGTGCCATCTCCTGGGGCGGGATGCTGTCCTGGAAAGTAGAACCCTTGTGTGGAGAAGGTGATCTCCTCTCCCAAGGTACCATCCCCCCTCAGATGAAACCCATTATAAAGTCCCCTATTTCCTCTTATTCCAACCTCAAGGGAATATACTTTAATGGCACATTTCTGATTCTTTTTCTAAGGGAAGACATGCTTTCCTTTCCACTTCTCTCTATCCTGGTCCCTCCCGCCTACTATGCTTCCAAACCTTGTTAAGATACTAAATTTCTATCCTTTCTCAGATCACACAGGCTGAGTGGGAGTGAATCTTCAGGTAACTTCTATCTTTTGCCTTCCTCCCACCTCACTGAGTTATCCTGCTTTTCTCACCCTATCCCCAAATCTACTAAAACGATAGATTTTCACTTCAGGGGAGTGTAGAATTTGTATATGTAATAATAATTCAAATCTTCCTTTCTTTCTCCTAAATGCCTTAGTTCTCCTTTAAATTTAAGTCGATCACCATACATCTGTTTGCCCTTGAGATCCCTCTTGTGCTTTTCTTACTCCTCAATTTTATTTTTTCTGAACAACAGCACAGAAACATGAGAAGGTATATTTCATTGGTTAGGTCTTTAAGAATAATGATGCTTGTTTACCTGCTTTGTGTTTCTTGTTTGAAGTGTTTGTAAGTTGTATGCTCACCCCTTTTTTTGCAGGCATAGCTTGCAGAATCACAAAATGTGAGAGTTGGAAGGGACCTTTATCCTCTAGTTTAACCCACATACAAAAGGAATGCCCATTATAACATACCTGGCAAGTGGTCATCTGCCCTCTACCTGATATTGTTCAAGTAGTGGAAGCCCCTTCCCCTTCCCCCTCACCTCTCCAGGGAGTCTATTCTAGTTTTGAACAGCTTTAAGTGCTAAAAAGTTTTTCCTGACATCAAGCCTCTTTTGCTTCTGGTTCTGCCTTCCGGGGTCAAATAAAACCAATCTAATCCCTT
Organism: Notamacropus eugenii; assembly: GCF_028372415.1. Lineage (NCBI taxonomy): Eukaryota > Metazoa > Chordata > Mammalia > Diprotodontia > Macropodidae > Notamacropus > Notamacropus eugenii. The sequence continues at coordinate 77,319,293 of NC_092876.1, forward strand.
CTTGACATGACAGTCTTTCAAATATGAGAAGAAAGTCATCATCTTCTCTGCATCTTTCAACCGATCCTCATGATATAGACTTAAGCTCCTTCATGATCCTAGCTGCCCTTCAGCAATCACTGTCCAGCTTATCGATTTTTTTTTAAAAAAACAATGCAATTCTCATAACTGAACATAGTTTATTCCAGATGAGATCTGATGAAGGCAGAGTACACTGGGATTGCCTTTACAGTTTTATTACACCTTACTTCCTTCCACCTGTTCGAACAAGATTCGAACAAGACACTATCTCTCAAATTCTCTGCATCTTCACTGGTTGTCCCTCATACCTAGAATTCTCTCCTTCCTCATCTCCACCTCCTGGTTTCCTTCAAGTCTCAGCTGAAGTGCCACTTTCTGCAAGAAGCTTTCCCTTAATGCTTCTGCCTTCCCACTATAAGGATCTCCAACTTATCCTGTCTACACCTTGTTCGTATGTACTTGTTTTCATGTTGTCTCACTGCTGTCAGACTGTCAGCTCCTTGATAGGAGGGACTATTTTTTTCATTTCTGTATCCCCAGCACAGCACCTGGCACAAAGCAGGTACTTAATAAATGCCTGTTGACTTGACTTGACAATTTCTTCTTACTTCTCTAAGCTATGCCTCTGTTAGTATAGTACAAGATTACCATAGCTTTTCACACGGCTACTTATACTGCTGCCTTATGTCAAACTTGCAGCCCAATAAAACTTTCAGTTTTTAGAACTGTTGTATAATCATAGCTCCCCAACTTACACTTGTGAGATTGTGGTTGTTGTTTTTAAACACAACAAGACTTTACAGTTATCCCTACTGTTTTCCATCTTCTTAGAATCTAATGCTCGAGCTTGTCAATATCTTTTTGGAACCTGTTAGATATCTCTCCCAGTTTTATGTTATCTGCAAATTGGATGAACATGTCATCTTTGCTCTTATCCAAGCTATTGATAAAAGTGTGAAACAGCACAGAGCTAATTATAGATTTCTGGGGAATTCTACTGAACACACCTTGCCACTTCGACATTAAATCATTAACAACAACTCTGAGACTGGCCATCTGTCCAACCAGTTCTGAATGTATCTAATTATTTTATCATCTAGTCCATATAACTCCATCTTTTCTACCAGAAGAACATAAGATATCTTATTATTAAAAGCTAGCTAAAATCTAGGGTAAACTAAATCCATAACATTCCCTTCCTCAACTAGTTATATTGTCAAAAAAGAAAACATTGTTAGACTATCACAATTTGTTCTTGATGAATTATGTCTTCTCATTCTAGATGTTTCCCAACAACCTCTTTAATGATCTGCTCTAGAATTTTCCAGAAACTTAAGTCCATTCATTGAAATTCAAGTTCATTAGCTATATATCTTGCAGAATAAGTTCTACTTTCTTCAGAAATTTGAATATTTGCCAGTCTTCAGTCTTGTGAAAACTCTCTCATCTCCTATAATCTTTCAAATATCATGATGGTTCAGTAATTACACCTGCCAATTCTTGATCATGGTTTTCAGGTAGACCAATATTTTAAAATTATCTCTCCTGGATCTCTTTTCCAGGTCAGTTGTTTTTCGAATGAGATACTTCACACTGTCTTCTATTTTTTCATTCCTTTGATTTTGTTTTATAACTTCTTGGTTTCTCATAACATTATTAGCTTCCATCTGCTCCATTCTAATTTTTAAAGAACTATTTTCTTCAGTGAGCTTTTGAACCTCCTTTTCCATCGGGCCAATTCTGCTTTTTAAAGCATTCTTCTCCTCATTGGCTTTTTGGACCTCTTTTGCTATTTGGGTTAGCCTATTTTTAAAAGTGTTATTTTCTTCAGCATGTTTTTGAGTCTCCTTTAGCAAGTTGTTGACTCGCTTTTCATGATTTTCTTGCATCACTCATTTTCCTTTCCAATTTTTCCTCCACCTCTCTTATTTAATTTTCAAAATCCTTTTTGAGCTCTTCCATGGCTTGAGACCATTGCATATTTTTTTTGGAGGCTTTAGATGTAGCAGCCTTGACCTTGCTAACTTTCTCCATCTGCCAATTCTTTAAGAACCTGTGGAAGTAGTTCACCTGGGCCAGCTAACTTAAATTCATCAAAGGGCAACTAAGAACTAGCTCTCTTACCATCTCCTTACTTATCTTGGTACCAATTCTGTTAGTCATTTTTGCTTTCTCATTTACAGTGCCAAGGTAATTCTTGGCAAAAATAAATAAATAAATAAATAAAATAATGATTAAGTATCTCTTCTTGCTACTATCAGTAATCAGCATCCCACTGACCCCAAGCAAAATTTCTATCCCTTCCTTGATTCTCCTTTTCCTCCTACTATAGCTTTGAAAACAAAACACAACCACCCAAACAAAGCACCCTTCCCTCAGCAACCTCAGCTTATTCTGATCTTTAGAACTCCTGATACTGCTTTTCAAAGACTGTCACTTTTATATTCATCTTCTGTTACCTGGCCTGGCTTCCACCTTTTGTACATTTCCTCCTTTGGTACATTTAAATCTAAGTTGTCTGGTAACTTCCCTGTGCATCCACATGGGTCTTATCAGACAAATCCTGTTTTTGCTCCTCATTTGCCTTTTGTGTCTTTATAATTTCATTTTTGAATACCTCCTACCTCTCCTGGTCTGAATTCCCCCCTGGAGAATTTTAGTCCCTAAGATCTGATCTAACTTTCCTCTTACCTTTGAAAATCTGTTCTGCCTAAATCTAGGGAACATATCACATTATTCCTGAATTTCTTATCTTTCTCTATCACAAACTTGAGGAGAAACTGATCATTCTCTCATCCATCTTCCAGGGTTCCCATCATTTCTACTCCAGAATCAGTTGCTTCCTGTTAGTGAGAATTAGATTCATAATAAAATCTCTCCTTGTCAGATTCCCTACCTTTTGAAGAAGGATAACATTATTACGGCAAGTAAAAAATGTACGTGCTTTGCTTTTGTCAGCAGATATCTGGATAAGGGAGGTCCTCTATCACTACTACATTATGACTCTCTGCTACACTTGTGATTTATCTCCCAGATTCCTCATTTATTTCATCTTTTTGTCCAGGTGATCTGTAGTATACTCTACTGAGAAAAATCACTTTTTCTCCCTCCATTGACCCTCACCTAAATATTCTCCAACATGCTTCCCTAATCTGGTTCCTGGGTTTCTTTATATAAATATTTGTTGTTGTTGTTGAGTTATGTCTGACTCTTTATGACCCCATTTATGGGCTTTCTTGGCAAAGATACTGAAGTGGTTTGCCATGTCCTTCTCATTTTACAGATGAGGAAAGTGAGGCAAATAAAGTTAAGTGAACCTGCTCCAGGTTACGTAGTGTCTGAGGTCAGATTTGAACTCAGGGAGAGGAGTCTTTCTGACTCCAGGCACTCTATCCACTCTACCACCTTATATAATGTTATCTTATCTCCCCTCCTTTTACCTATGCTAGTTCTTTGAACAATATATACTCATAGAACAAATCGTTCAGTCTTGCATTTTATTCCACCAAATCTTAATGGTATCAATGACATCAGATTTTCCTCTTTGCATTGGGACTTATACTTTCTCATTTATTGCCTAAACTTTGGGCATTGATTATAGTCCTTTGAGCCCATGGATTTTACTTCTAGCCTTCTTTCTTAGATTTTGTTTGATGTTCTTTTCTGGGTGAGGTGGATCCAACTGCTATTCTCCCTGCTTCATTGTAAATGCACTTGCTATGGCATTAACTTGAGGATACACATAGTATCTTCCCTCCCCCATTCATTTTAGTTTTAAATTTCTTATTGGATTTGTAAATATATTCTTACCAGTTTTTATTAGTTGTACTCCCTCTCTGGCCAGAATTCTGTCATCCTCATATTTTAAGAGACAATTTAATTCAAATATCTCTCTTCTACTGAGCTTGCATAAATCTTTTTTGATTATGAGGTTCATCTTTATAAGATATCTTATTGGTGGAACACCCTGATCTCCTTTGCTTTTTAGAATAACTTATTCCAATCTTTCCTCTGATTTCTTGTGGATAGAGTAGTTCTGTGTTACTCAAATTGACTTTCCTTCATAGATGACGGCCTATCTCTTGGCTGCTTGCAAAATTTATTGTTTTGAAATTTATTATCAGCAATTGGTAGTAATTCAGTAAATTGTCATCTTTTTCAAAACTTACAGGCAGGTTTTTCTTGTATTACTTCCTGAAATATGGCAATAAAGCCTTCTTAATTTGTCATGTTTTCCTGGAACACCCATAATCCTTAAATTATCTTTGCACATCCTGTCTTTAAGAGCTTCTACTACTTTGGAGAGATGCTTCATTATGTATTCTAAGTGATACCCTTTGTTATGTTTCTTTTTTTATAGCTCTTATTTCTGATCTAATTTCCGTCCTAGCAAATTCTCAATATCCTCTGTGAGTGTCTTCTTCTCATTTTCTCAAAAAACATTCTCAGTTTTCCCCAATCTTAAGAAAAAACAAAGAAATCTTTTCCTTGATCCTTTCATCCTATCTATTGGTCCCTCTCTCTTCTCTTTAACTGTTCAACTCCTTTTTAATAAATGCTTTATAGTGCCCTTTCCTTAAAACAAAGAAGTAAAAGGGAAACAAAACAAACCAATACAGTCAGTGTCTCCTCATTTTATAACTGTATTCTATCTTTCCCAGAACCTTTATAGGAGGCTATATGGCACAGAGGATTAGAGAGCTGGGCCTGAAGTTAAAAAGACCTGACTCGTATACATATACTTAATAGCAAGTCCCCTAACCCCTGCTTCATTTTCCTCATCTCTAAAAATGGGGACAATAAAAGCACCCACCTCATAGGGCTATTGTGAGAATAAAATGAGATAATATTTGTAAATCTTTGCAAATCTGACGCCTTAGTACGAAATAAATGCTGGGATTAGTGCAACAGTGTTGTGCTAACTTTTAATTGGTGTCTCTGCTTCTAAGCTCTCTTCTTTAAGCACAAATCTTACTAGACCATTTCTCTGCCCAGGCATCTTCAATGGTACCCGAAGGTTTACAGGACAAAATATAAATTTCTAGGCTTGGCATTTGGCACTCCTAATCTGGTCCTCACCTATTTTATTTCCCCCTCACCCCTCCACGTAAATGAATACCAGAAACGAACTACCATACTTATAGTATTTCAGCTCCTACGTCCATTTTCAAGATGCTTTCCTGTATCTAGAATGAATACCCTCTTACCCTCCATTTCTTAGACTTTTTAGTTTCCTTCAAGGATCAGTTTAGGTGCCACTTATTCTACGAAGTCTGCTCTGATTTCTTGCCCCCTCTTCCTCCTCAAATTTTCTTGTACTTATTTATCTCTATATGATGTCTCCTGATTAGAACAAAAGTTCCTTGTTTGTTGACTGACTAATTGTCTTGAGAACATGATCTGTTTTTCATTTTTATCTCCATACCCCCAATGCCTATCACAGTACAATCATTTAATTCTTGTTGAACTGAATTAAGGGAGAAGGAAAATGGGATATCAGGAAAAGTTTCATGGAGAAAGTAGCAGCTGGGCTGAGTTTTGAAAGAATGTAGGTTAAAGCCACACTGGGGAGGTTGAGCCAAGATGGTGGAATACCAGGAAAAAGTAAAGCAAGCATCCCAACCTGTATCAGACTGAATCCTGACAGGGAAATAGAAGGAGAAAGAAAAAGAATGCAATGAATCATTTTTTTTTTTCCAGCTCAGGATAGCTTAGGGGAACAGAGAAGTCTATGAACGCTGGGCACTGGGTCTGGTCAGGAGTCTCCAAGACAGGCTATGCACCAGACCAAGAGGAGGTCCCAAACTCACACAAGGCCATGGTGACCTGGGACAGGGTGCAGGAAAAGGGGCCAAATGGCAGATGTGTCACCCACTACCCAGTTCTAGGTCAGACTGAGGCCAGATTGAGGAGAGGACCTTTGCTTAAGGATGGGATTCCATTCTGTTCTGGAGCATAAAGGAGCAGTTGTGTGCCCTCAGCAGTGCAGGAAGTGTAGTAAGAGGAGTAAGTTCAGGTGCAAGCAGCACCAGCGAGGCTCCGAGCCCAGGAGAAGCGTGGGGTCTCGATTCCCACTTCGAGGTTTGTCTGAAGCCCGCAGAGGAAAAACCAGAGACAGAATACTAGACTGCAGGAGAACCTACAGGCCCGTCGCTCTGAACCAGCAGAGCTTCTCAGCGGGCAGTATTACTCAGAACCAAATCAAGGTCAGGAATTTGCAGTGCTCAGATCAGGAGTGTAGCCCTTAGACTGCTCTGGATCAGACCACGTTGGGAGCACTGAAAGCTTGCAGGTCCCCAGTCTGAGCTTTCAGTTTTATAGAAACATTGGAATAACACAACATTCAACACCTCAAGGAAGTAGTAAAAGAACCAGCCCATACCCTTCCTCTAAAAGTGTGCAAAGCCCAGTTCTAACATCAAGTCCAAAGCTAGGAAATAGGAAGAATGAGGAAAAAAAATAAAGAACCTCACCATAATATGGCTAATATGCAAATATGTTCTGCAAGATTTAATGTGTGTAATTGATATCTGATTGCTTACCTTTTCAAAGTAGATACAAAAAGTAATAAAACAAAATCAAAAGACTGAAATAGAAGAAAAATGTAAAGTATCTCCTAGCAAAAATAAATAACTTGGAAAACAAATTGATCCAAGCAGAAAAGATTCAAGAATCATTGGAGTACCTGAAAACCATGACCAAAAAAAAAGATCCTAGACATTGCATCGAAATCTTAAACAATGTTTTAAATGGGTAGTTTCTGAGCATTTAGAAAGGGAAGCATAATACCAAGAATCAACTTGTTTCCACCAAGAATCAGTCCTACAGGGTAACCCCATTTCCTCTCATTGACAGAATTACTACAGAAGGAGATCTGGAAAACAGCACAACATTGACTTTTCTTATTATTGTGAACTGGATGGAGACATGGGATTGATATAGCTAGAGGTTGCCATTACTGAAGATCAATATCAGTTTTGACAGAGATCTCCAATGGAGTAAACCTTAAGGTTCTTATTTTTGGCCCTGCTCTGTTTAACATTTTTTTTTGTTAATGATTTTGATGAAGGCACATTTATCACAACTATATATTTATTAAATAAATTTTATAAGTACAAAAATAAGTACTTATATTTATTAAGAAAGGCTTATAAATAAATTTTTCAAACTCAACAGATAATAAAAAGTTGGGACAGATAGTTAATGGATGACAGAATCAGGGACCAAAAAACCCTCAAAAATGATATAGGTAAACTATAAGATGGAATTCGACAGGGATAAATGTAAAGTCCTATACTTGGATTTTTAAAAATCAACTGCCTAAGTAGAGAATAGGGGAGATATAGCAGGACAATACTGATGTGAAAAAATCTGAGGGTTTTTAAGACTGCAAGCTCAGGCTCAATAAACAATGTGAAATGGCAGGCAAGGCTACTAAAACAATCACACAATTGCCGGATTTAGGGCAGTCGTAGTCCTGCTGTACTATGCCATGGTGAGATCATATCTGAATTATTGTGTTCAGCTCTGGGTACCACATTTAGAAATGACATTGACAGGCTGGGAGCACACAGAAGAATAGTGAAGGGGCCGGATACCATGACACTGTGGGATGCTTATCCCAGAGCAGAGGATACTTGGTGGGGAGAGGGAAAGGAATGTGATGGTGTTTTAAAGTACAGAATCTGGAAGAGCTGTCATATGTAAGAAGAATTTTACTTGTATTGCTTTGCCCCAGATGCTAGAAATAGGAATAATAGGTTGAAATTGCAAAGAGGCAGCTGTTTGTTCAACATAAGGAAAAGTTTCCTAACAGTTAGAGCTGTCCAAAAGTAAAATGGTATAAAGATATTAGACACATCTTAAAGTATGGTTCTGTGAAATACTATGGTATATTTTAGAGAGAATTTCTGTTCATTTATAAGCGGAATAGATGACTTTTTTGTTTCTTTCAAAGTCTGAAATTCTCTAATTTTGAAATGCTTTAGGAAGATTAAGATGATGATGGATTGGATAAGAGAAAGATGACAACAGGAACAGAGCTAATTTTAATAGTCCTGGTAAGGTAGGAATCAGGGTGAATTGAATGGAAGGGACAGATTAGAGAAATACAATGAATAAATTATCAGAAGGATCTGATTGATATGATATTGGAAGAGTCTAGGATGATTTTGAAGTTTTGAGTACAGGTGACTGGTGGCATCGTTAATAGACATAGAGAAGTCAAGGAAAGATAGTGGCTTCTGGGGGGGCGGGAAATCAGGTTCAAGCATGTTGAATTTAATTTGAGGCAATGACAATATCCAAGTAGAAGTGTTCAGTAGGCAGATTTGAAAGGTAGGAACAGATACAAAAGCTGAAGAGATAATATCCAAAATCATTTTACGTAAGCTGGGGAGCTGAAAGTAGTTGAGTTCTCTGTAGGAGACAGGACCATGAGAAGAGCTAAAAGCTATGGTAAGAATCCATGTTTAGAAGATGGAAAGATGTGAAGAAGATGAAGAAAGAATTGCAGGAAAGGTAAAACTGGGAGAGTAGAATGGCACAAGAAAAGAATAATAAAGGTTAGATGACCATCTAACTGGGGATGTTAAAGAAATTTATTATTAGAAAAGGGTTTGATTGAATGGACAGAGGTTCCTTCAAACTCTGAAATTCTGAACCAAAGAAGGAAAAGAATTTCAAAAAAAAAGGGTAGGAGTCTCAATAATGAAAAATAAAGTCAATGTTTTGAGTATAAGAAAAGACAAAAGTACAACAGAGACAATGATAAGAAATGCAACAGCAAGTTAACCAACTAGAAGAAGATTAAAGATCTCATAGAATAAATCTTTAAGTAATCAATATATGCTCTGACTTAGCAATACATAAATCTGCCAGGTTTTTGTATATTTAAACAGCTGTAGTGTCAGTAATTACACAGAATCATACCTGTAAATTAATGGGTACTGCTCCTGAAAAATCAGTTAAGCGCAAGAGATTCAAAACAGGGGAGTGTCCAAATCTGTCAATTTGGGGTATCCTGTACCGCCTATAAAGAGAAAATAAAAGTACTTTTAATATGCTTTTACTGTAGATGATACAGGTGTCAAGAAAAATATTTAAAATATTACAATTGGCAGATGTCTTTTTTAAAGTGAAAATGAAAACTCTATCAGTCATGAAGATTAAGTTTTATTTTTCTGTGAAAAGTCACATGTCCCAGGAGAGTCAAGGACTCTCCACCAAAATATTTTACATTTGCTTATGGAATAACTAATTTTTATTGATATCTTTTTGACATTCAGTTCCACCTTCCCTTTTTCCTCTACTTGGTGAGCTATTCCTTATGACAAAAAAAAATAAAAAATAAAAGCAGTTCAGCAAAACCAACAACAAACACATCAACTACATCTCACCATAAATGCAACATTTCATAATCATAGTACCCAACTTCTGCAAATAAAGGAAGGTGAGTTTCTAAACTCTTCTCCAGAGCCAAACTTGATCATCATAACTTAACAGTGTTAATATTTTATTTTCCATTTACATCTTGTTGAAGTTGTGTACATTATTTTGCTGGTCCTGCTTACTTCAACCTGCTTCAGTTCAACATGTCTTCTCATGCTTCCTTGAATTTCGATTCATTATTTCTTACAGAACAGCAATACTTCATTACATTCATATACTGTAATTAGTTTTCCTATTTCTCAGTTAATAGGCATCTATTTCCAGTTCTTTACTACTACAAAAAATGTTACCACTAATATTTTGTTTATCTAAGACCTTTCTGTCTTTGATCTATTCAGGAATGTAGGAGATATGGGGTGGGGGGGATGGGGGATTATGTGCCTAACTGTGGTCAGCGGGACAAAGGGTATGACATTTTAATCACTTCTTTAACATAATTCCAAACTGCTTTTCAGAATGGCTGGACCAATTCATGGCTCCACCAACAATGTATTAGGGTGCCTCTCTTCTTGTAGCCTCTCTCGTACGTACTATTTTTATCTTTTGTCACTCTTGACAATTTTCTGGGTGTAAGATCAAACTTAGAAGTTCTTTTGATTTTTATTTCTCTTAATAGTGATTTGGAGCAGTCTTTCATGCAGTTGTTAATAGTTTATGATTCTTCTCCATTGGGGAATGGCTCTTAGTCTTATATTTGACATATATATATATATATATTTTCCCCCAAAGGTTGAAATTCTTTATTTTGTCTCTTGTGATCACCATTATTGGATTAAGAAGTATCCAACATATTTGTGAAAGTATTTGATTTAGTTCTCTACCAGCAGGTAGATAGTACATTTCTTCAACAGTTCTCTGGAACCTGGACATTACACTGATAAGAGTTCAGCACAACAGTATTCCTTCATATTTACATACCATTATTTATTCATCCATTTCCCAATTGATGGGCACATTCTCTAATTCCCATTCTTTGCCACTTCAAAAAAAGCTTTTGAGATCTCTTTTAGGAGGTGACATTGGATTCTTTCTCTTTCCATTTTGCCCCCTGGTTTCTTATAAAAGGTCTAGACAGTTTGTTTTAAAGATTTCTTGAAATATGATATGTAGGTTCTTTTTGGTCATAGTGTTCAGATAGTCTTTTTTTTTTTTTTTGGCTTTTTAAGGAGATAGGAATGAGTTTATTTTGCTTCTTTATTTTTCAATTCCAAATTCTCTCCCTCTTACCTCTATGTCCCCCACCAACTGAGAAAAATAAAAATAAAAATAAAACCCATTACAAATACGCATGATTATATAAAACTGATGTCCACTTTAGTCATGTTCCAAAAAAAAAAAAAATCAAGAAAAATAAAGAACTAGAAGAAAATATGCTTCAGTCTGCTCTCAGAGTCCATCAGTTCTCCATCTGAAGGTGGATAGGATGTTTCCTTACGAGTCCTTTAGATTTGAGGTTTATCACTGTGTTGAGAAAATCTGCTCTTTCAAATCAACTTTCAAAGTTGACTTTTTTTTTTCAATATTACTGTTACTACATAAATTGTTCTCCTTGTTATGCTTACTTCACTTTGCATCAGTTCATACAAGTCTCCCCAGGTTTTTCTGAAACCACCCCTCTCGTCACTTCTTACAGCACAATAGTATTCCTTCATATTCATATACCATAACTTGTTAAGCCATTCCTGAATTGATGGGCATCCTCTTAGTTTCCAATTCTTTGTCACTACAAAAAGAGCTACTATGAATATTTCTGTACACATAGTACCTTTCCTCTTTGTGATATTGGCCTAGCAGTGGTTTGTTCCATCAAAGTGTGTGTGTGTATGTGTGTATGTGCATATATACACCCACATATATACATACTTAAACACGTATATAGTTTAATAGCTTCTTGAGCATAGTTCCAAATTGCTTTCCAGATTGGTTATAGTTCAATGATTCTTAATTTTTCTTTTACCCCTTGATCTGTTTTCTAGGTCAGTTGTTTTTGCTATGAGACACCTTTAATTTTCTTTCTATTGTTTTCCACTCTTTTGACTTTTTTTAATATTTATTGTTGTCTCATTGAGTCACTGGCTTCTAATTGATCTATTCGGATTTTCAAGGACTTTGTTGCTTAAGTAAAGATTTTACTTCTTATGCCAAGATGATAATTCCTTTTATAATTCTTTCTTTCATAGCTCTCATTTCTTTTCCAATTTTTCCTCTAGCAGTCTCATTTCAGTTATAAAAACATTTTAAAACTTTTGTTTAACATTCATTTTTAAAACTTTGAGTTCCAACTTCTCTCTCTTCCTCCCTCCCCATCCAACTCCACTGAGAAAGCAAGCAATTCAATACAGGTTATACATGTGTAGTTATGCAAAACACTTCCCTAACAGTCATATTGTAAAAGACTAACTATATTTCCTTCTATCCTATCCTGCCCCCATCTATTCTATTCTCTACTTTGACCCTAACTGTCCTCAAAAGTGCTTCTTTCTAATTAACCCCTTCTCTCATTTTCCCTCCCTTCTATCATTCTCCCTAAACCCCTGCTTATCCCCTTCTCCCCTACACTTCTGTAGAGTAAGAAAGATTTTCATACCAAATTGAGTATGCATGTTATTCCCTCCTTAAGCCAAATGCAATGAGAGTAAGGTTCACTCCTTCCCTCTCACCTCCTCCCCTTTCCCCTCCATTGAAAAAGCTTTTTCTTGCCTCTTTTATGTAAGACAATTTGGCCCATTCTGTTTCTCCCTTTCTCCTCCCAATATATTCCTCTCTCACCCCTTAATTTTATTTTTTAGATATCACTGCTTCATATTCAACTCACCCTGTCCACTCTGTCTATATGTATATAATCCCTGTAACTAATACTGAGAAAAGTCTCAAGAGTTACAAATATGATCTTTCCAAATTGGAATGTAAATAGTTCAACTTTAGTTAAGTCCTCTATAATTTCTCTTTCCTATTTACCTTTTCATGCTTCTCTTGATTCTTGTGTTTGAAAGTCAAATATTCTATTCAGCTCTGAAGTCCTCTATTTCATTGAAAAACCATTTTTCCCCCTGAAGTATTATAGTCAGTTTTGCTGAGTAGGTGATTCTTGGTTTTAACCCTAACTCCTTTGACCACTGGAATATCATACTGCAAGCCCTGCAATCCCTTAATGTAGAAGCTACTAGATTTTGTGTCATCTTGATTGCATTTCCACAACACTTGAATTGTTTCTTTTTGGCTGCTTGCAATATTTTCTCCTTGACCTGAGAGCTCTGAAATGTCACTATAATATTCCTAGGAATTTTCTTTTTGGGATCTCTTTCAGGAAGCAATGGGTGGATTCTTTCAATATCTATTTTACCCTCTGGTTCTAGAATATCAGGGCAGTCTTCCTTGATAATTTCTTTAAAGATCATATCTAGGCTCTTTTTTGGATCATGGCTTTCAGGAGCTCCAATAATTTTAAAATTATCTCTCCTGGATCTATTTTCCAGGTCAGTTGTTTATCCAATGAGATATTTCACATTGTCTCCTATTTTTTCATTCCTTTGGCTTTGTTTTATAATTTCTTGATTTTTCATAAAGTCATTAGCTTCCATCTGCTCCATTCTAATCTTTAAGGAATTATTTTCCTCAGTGAGCTTTTGGTGCTTTTCCATCTGGTCAATTCTGCCAATCTCTTTTGACATTTGGATTAGTGTATTTTTTAAAGGTGTTATTTTCTTCAGCATTTTTTTAGGGTCTCCTTTAACAAGCAGTAGACTCATTTTTCATGATTTTCTTGTATCACTTTCAGTTCTCTTCCTAATTTTTGCTCTACTTCTCTTACTTGATTTTCAAAATCCTTTTTGAGCTCTTCCATGGCTTGAGAACAATTCATATTTTTCTTGGGAGTCTTTAGATGGAGGAGCTTTGACTTTGTTGCCTTCTGTTTATATATGTCGGCCTTCCTTGTCACCAAAGTAAGATTCTATAGTCTGATTCTCTTCCTGATTTTTTCTCATTTCCCCAGCTATTTACTTGACTTCTAAGCTCTTTGTCAAGGTAGTTCTCTGCTTCCAGTGGGGATGGGGGCTATACTATCAGCTGCTCAATCTCCTCCCCTCCCAATCTATGGGCCCAGAGCTCCAGAAACAGTCGCTGCCACTGCCACTGCCCCTGCTGCCACGAGCTTCTCCTCTGCAAGTTCCTCCACCCCCTCTGCCACTCTGGGGCTGGCTCTACTCTCTCACACAATTCCCACAGGTTTCTCCCACCGACCTTCCAATTTCGTCCTTGGAATTTTGGGGTTGTAAAGTCTGGAAACAGCCACAGGTGCTTGATATTCAGTCCCCCCCAAGGCCTGTTCAGGTCTGGTCTGTGCCAGAATGGCCCACAATGGACTGTACTCTGCTCCCAGGATGACGCAATAGATACTTTCCAGTGACCTTCCAGGCTGTCTTGGGCTGGAGATTTGCTTCACTCCATCATTCTGTGGGTTCTGCAGCTCCAGAATTTGTTTAGATTAATTTTTTACAGATATTTGGCTGGGTTTGGAGAGAGAGCACTAGCAATCTGTGCTGTTACTTCACCATCTTTGCTCCATCCAAGACTGTATGTTTTGATCTGAATTCAGACTCCATGAGTCTGGACAGCATTGGCAGATGGAGGTGGATAGCATGTTTTATCCTGTGTTCTTTGGAAATGTCTTCCATCATTGTATTGTTGAGAATAGCTAAGTCATTCATCACTGATCATCTTACAACATTGCTGCTGCTGCGTAAAGTGGTCTCATGGTTCTGCTCACTTCCCTTTGTATCAATTCATGTAAGTCTTTTCAGGTTTTTCTGAAACCATCCTGCTTGTCACTTCTTACAGCACAATTATAATTATATACCACAACTTGTTAAGTCATTCCCTAATTGATGAGTATCCCCTCAATTTCCAATTCTTTGCCATCAAAAAAAGAGCTGACTCGTATGACAATAAGTAAATCTGGTGCAGTTTCTTTGTCTGTTAGGAGGAGTTTGTGAAGAGATGCTCACTGCATTGTTTCCTATCCTTCCACCAAATGGGCTCCACCCCTTGATTACTAAACTTCTTGAAAAAGCTGTCTACTCATTTTGAGGCACATATTGGTTTGTTTTATTTATCTGTACTTGTTTGATACAAAGGACAGTTATATTTCTTGGTGGGGAAGGTGCATTGAGAAATCATTGGGAAGTGTCAGTAATGTAAGAAAAAATAACGTAAGTAAGGCAATACCATTCACAACTATGGACAGGGGAAGAGTTCTTAGAATACAGACTATGAGAGCAAATAAAATGGTCACAAAATGGGCAATTTTTATCACATAAAACTGAAAAGCTTTTGTGCCAAGAAAATCAGTTTGGTTAAAAATTTGAAAGGAAATAGTTAACCGGGAGAAACATCTCTGAAGCAAGTTCTAGACATCAAAGGTAATGTAGGGGGAACTAAAATGAGCCTCTTCCCAACAGATAAATGATCAAAACGATGTGAACAAAGCAGTTCTCAAAAAAAAAAAAAAAAAGGCAAGATATCAAAAATTATATGAAAAGTGCTCCAAAACGCTAACGAGGGAAATAAAAATTAGAAAACAATTCTACGGTTCCATCTTATGTGTATCAGATTGTCAAAGACAAAAAGAAGAAAATGATGACTGTGCTTTGGGAGTGCTTTGCAAATTATTGCACTATTGGTGGAGTTCACTGAATTGTGGGTACCCTTTGGCTACATATATAGCCTAAAAAGATCAAAGAAATAAGGAAGAACCACTCATACAAAAATATTAGTAGCAGCATTTTTTGTTATATCAAAAAACTGATATAGGCTGTCAATTGAGGAATGGCTGAACCAAATGACAGTATATGAATATAAAAGATTGATATATGAATGTAATTGAATATTATTTTACTGTAAGAAATTATGAAAAGGATGTCATCAGATAAATTTGGGAAGAGATCTATGAACTGATGCAGAGTACAGTGAGCAAACAATTTATACAATGTTTACAGTAACATTGTAAAGAAAAACAACTTTAAAAGATTTAAGAACTCTGATGGCAATAACTCCAACGGATCCATGATAAACCATAATTCCCACCTCTTAACAGAGAAGTGATGGATTAGAGATGCAAAATGAGACCTTTTCAGACATGGCCAGCATATGTATTGTTATTCTTGAATATAACTTATTTGTTATGAGAGGGCCTTTTAATCACTGGGGATTGGGGGGTGGCAGTGGAGAGGGATACTGAGGAAGAGAGAGGTAGTGATGCCAAAAGAAAGAATGCTCAGAAAAGGACAGAAAGAAGTTGAGAAGGAGATAGGCAGTCACAAAACTGGCTTTGGAACTACTGTGTTGAATTTCGTATTTGTATATCCTTAAAAAAAACCAAACAAATTGTGTATAATAGTGATTTGAAATTTCATATACAATCTTGTGTTTGAGAGGAGGCATACATGGAAATATTAACATTTGTTAAAATTTGCTAGAGTTTATCAAGTTCAGAATAACAGTTTTCTAAAAGAGCATCAATAAAAACTACTTTAAAAAGTTGTCCAATCATGAGACTTCTCATACCCAAATTCTACTCAATCACTTGTAATTGAAATTGTAATTTCTGTTGTTCTACACTACTGAAACTGCTGTAAGGTCACCAGTGACTGCCTAACAATTCTTTATGCAATTCTGGACAAATATTAAATATCCCCTCTTACTAAATACTTGCATCCCTTGGCTTTGGACCCAAAACAGCTTCCTGGACCATACCAACCCTGTAAGTGGTCCTTCTCTGGCTCATCTTCTTTTTTTTTTTTTTTTATTTTGTAATGTTTAACAATCACTGCCATACAATTGCGATTTTATCCCTCCCCACCTACTCCCCACTACCCCCCTCCCTCCCCACGACTGCATACAATTCTGTATAGATTCTACATATACTTTCCTATTGAGTATATTTTCACTATAGTCATGCTATGTAGTCAGACTAAGATAAATGAAAGAAATCATATAACAAATCAGAACATGATACACAAACACATACACATACACAAACATGATCTGCTACAATATGTGAGTGACTTCCATATTTCTCTCTGAGTGTGGCAGGCATTTTGCCTTGAGATCCTCCATTGGGATTTTTTTTTTTTTTTGGTAAGAAGTTCTTGTGTTATTACAAAAATCTAAGTCTACCAGAAAAAACTCTCACACACTGTGGTTGTTGCTGTGCATAAAGTTCTCCTGGTTCTGCTCCTTTCACTCAGCATCAGGTCATATAAGTCCTTCCAGGCCTCTCTGAAGTCTTCTTGTTCATCATTTCTTATGGCACAATAGTACTCCATTACATTCATATACCATAATTTATTCAGCCATTCCCCAATTGATGGACATCCCCTTGACTTCCAGTTTTTGGCAACTACATAGAGTGCTGCTATAAATATTTTTGTACATGTGGGACCCTTTCCCATTTTTATGATCTCTTGGGGATATAGTCCTAGTAGCGATATTGCTGGGTCAAAGGGTATGCACATTTTTGTAGCCCTTTGGGCCTAGTTCCAAATTGCTCTCCAGAATGGTTGGATGCGCTCGCAGCTCCACCAACAATGAATTAGTGTTCCAACTTTCCCACATCCTCTCCAGCATTTATCATTTTCTTGTTCTGTCATGTTTGCCAATCTTATAGGTGTGATGTGGTACCTCAGAGTTGTTTTGATTTGCATCTCTCTAACCAATAGTGATTTAGAGCATTTTTTCATATGATTATAGATAGCTTTAATTTCTTCCTCTGAAAATTGCCTGTTCATATCCTTTGACCATTTATCAATTGGGGTCTGACTCATCTTCTTTCAGGTCCCTTAATCGGGTATTTCCCCAGGATCTTCCTTTTATCCTTTTTTCTTTACACATTCTCTCTTATTGATTTATTCACTTCCAAAGCTTCAGCTGCTACCTCTAGGCAGATCATTATCAAATCTTGCTCCAGTCCTATCCTAATTTCTGTGCTCCCCACCTGTATTCTACTGATTCCTACATGATATCTTTACCTGTATGTTTTACTTGCACCTCAAACTCAATGTGTCCAAAATGAAAGTCATCATCTTCCCCTGAAAGCAATGTGCTCCATGTAGCTTCAGTTCAATGACTATCCAACACATATTACGTTCCAGACACTGTACTCAGGGCTGGGGATACAAAGAGAGACAAAAGGCAGTTTCTGCCCTAAAAGAGCTTGCGATCTAACGGGGGGAGACAAAATGCAAGCAAATATATACAAAGTAAGCTGTATGCAGGGCAAATAGGAAATAATTAATAGAAAGGGAAGGCACAGAAATTAAGAAACATTGGGGGAAGGGTTCCTGTAGAAGGTGTGATTTTAGTTGGGACTTAAAGGAAGCCAGAGAGGTCGGTAATCAAAGAGGAGAGAAAGCATTCCAGGAGTAGGGGATAACTAGACAGAATGCCCGAAGCCAAGAGATGGAGTATCTTGTTCATGAAATACCCAGGCCAATGTCTCCGGATTAAGTATGTGTTGGGGAATAAGGTGTAAGAATACTGAAAAGGTAGGAGAGAGCTAGGTTATGAAAGGCTTTGAATACCAAACCCTGTGTCTGATCTTGTAGGCAACAGGGAACCACTTCAGCAGGGGGTGACATGATTAAGACCTGAGCTTTAGGAAAATCACTTTAGTGATTTAGAATGGAGAATGGATTGGAATGAGGAGAGACTTGAAGTAGGCAGACCCATCAGGAAATTATTTCAGTAATTGTGATGAGGGCCTGCACTAGAGTAGTAGCAGTGTCAGAGGGGAGAAAGACACATATTAGGAAGAGGGTATACTGCTGAAAACAGCAGGCCTTGGCAACAGTTTGGAAATGAGTGGAGAAGGCAGGGGCAGATAGTGAGAAATCCAGGATGACTTCTAGATTACAAGCACAGGGGACTGGGAGGATGGTGTTGCCCCCTATAGTAGGGAAGGTGAGAGGTAGGGAGGATTTAGGGGAAAAAATAATGAGTTCTGTTACGGACATAATGACTTTTGGATTCTGCTGGACATCCAGTTCAAGAAGTCTGAAAGGCAGTGGGAGATGCAAGATTGGAGGTCAGCAGAGAGAATGGGACAAGAAAGGTAGATTTGAGAATCATTAACATAGAGGTGATAACTAAATCCATGGGAGCTCATGAAATCTCCAAGTGAAGTAATACAGATGGAGAAGAGAACCCAAGACAGAACGCTGAAGGACATCTACCATTAGAAGGTATGAGCCAGAGGAGGATCCAGCAAAGGAGACAGAAAGAGCAGTCAGATGCGTAGGAGGAAAACCAGGAGACAGTCATGTCTTGACAACCTAGAGAGGAGAGTATCAAGGAGAAAGTGATCAATAATGTCAAAGGCTGCAGAGAGGTCAAGGAGAATGAGGATTGAGAAAAGGCCATTGGATTTGGTAACTAAGAGATTGTTAGTATTTTAGGAGAAAGCAGTTTTAGTGGAATAAGGTTGGAAGCCAGACTGAAAGGGGTTAAGAAGGGAGTGAGAGGAAAGAACATGAAGGCACCTATTGCAGACACCCTTTTTGGAGAGTTTTGCAACAAAGGGCAGAAGAGAAATAATTTGGTAGTTAGCAAATAGAAGAATCAACTAAGGATTTTTTCAGAATAGGGGAGACATAGGCATATTTGTAGGCAGAAAGAAATGAACCAGTAGAATTATCCCACATTTGTTAACATTATGTCTTTAATCTTCCCTCAGTTCTCATTCATTTACTAAGTTTTGTCACTTCCACCTCTGAAACACATCTCTCATCCTTCCCCTCCCTTTCTCCAGTCAATAATCCTACTGAGGGCCTTCATTATGACCTTCATTACTAGAATGTTGTGATAACATCCCTTTCAAATCTTCCTGCTTCAGTCCCTCCCTTTTCCACCCCTATCCTAACCCATCTTTCATACCAGCGCCATAATAAACTTTATAATGCCTACTTTTGTGGTCATAGGAGGGCTGTTGTGAAAAGTGCAAAGCACACCAAGTGTGGAGTCAGAGTACCTGTGATTCAGTCCTGCTTTCTCATGTTTGCTGTGTGACCTTGGATAAGTCACTTAACCCCCACAGATCTCATTTTCCGTAGCTGTAAAATGAAAGGATTCTAATTAAATGGCCTCTGACATTTTACATCTTTGTTTTGCTTTACAGCTATGATCCTATGTTACTCCTTTGTTAAAATTTTGAAAAAATTACTACTAATTAAAAGTTTAAACATTTTTGTCTCTCATTTAAGGCTCTCTGTAATCTAACTTTACCTACCTTTCTAATTATTTTATATCAGACCCTTCCACACATTCTACACTGCAGACAAACTATGCTCCTCTTTTCCTCTCTAACAGATGCTTCACTTTCACCCTTCAGTGCCTTTTTTTAAAGTGTTCTTCATGCCTTGAATGTGTGCCCTTCCCTGTCCTTTTAGCTTTGTTTAATTCCTAACCCTCCCCAAATTTAAATTCTAGTTTTTCCACAAAGCTTTATCTGAGCTCCTCAAATTGGTAATGTCTTCTTGGACCTCACTTAACATGGTATTTGCACATTTCTAATATATATCAAATAATACTGTATATTATAATATATATTATTAGAATAATCTTTGTTGGTGTCTTATGCTAATAGAGGGCAAGTCCCTTGAGAGCAGGGACCATTTCTTATGTAAACTTTGTCTCTCTGTACATAACAGAGTACTCTTTATACATTAACAAATGTTTTATTTTACTATTTTAAAACCCCAGTTGAACTCAGTTCTGAACTGCAGTAAAACACAGTTGATCAGGTGCCAGACTAAATCTGGCACAAATATGGTGAGCCCCAGATTAACCCTTCTGTCATCTCCACTCTATCACTTACCTTCAATCTCTCCTTGTCTACTGGCTCCTTCTTTACTTCCTACAAACATACTCATGTCTCTTCCATCCTCAAAAAAACACCTCACCTGTTCTTTCCATTCTCACTATCGTTCTATGTCTCTTCTGCCCTTTGTGGCTAAACTCCTTAAAAAGGGCATCTACAATAAATGCCTTCACTTTCTCTCTTCTCACACTCTTCCTAACTCTTTACAATCTGGCTTGTGACCTTATCATTAAACTGAAACTGCTCTCACCAAAGTTACCGGTAAGCTGTTAATTGCCAAAT
Source organism: Notamacropus eugenii (assembly GCF_028372415.1). Classification (NCBI taxonomy): domain Eukaryota; kingdom Metazoa; phylum Chordata; class Mammalia; order Diprotodontia; family Macropodidae; genus Notamacropus; species Notamacropus eugenii. The sequence goes on from NC_092876.1 coordinate 77,339,919, forward strand.
CCAATGGCCTTTTCTCCTTCCTCATTCTCTTTGATCTCTTGGCAACTTCTGATACTGTTCAGCAACCTCTTTTCTTTTGCCTTTCTAGGTTTTTGGAACATTACTCTGTCCTGGTCCTTCCTTGACACGTCTGATCACATCTCAGTCTCTTGCTGGATCATCAATCATATAAGGACTTCTAACCATAGCTGTCCAACAGAGTTCTGTCTTGGGCCTTCTTTTCTTCTCCCTCTGTACTACTTGGTGATCTCATCAGCTCCCATGGATTTAATTACCATCTCTATGCTGAATCTACCTATCTTGCCCCAATCTTCAATCTCACATCTCCAACTGCCTTTCAGATATCTTGATCTGGATGTCCAGTAGATAATCTTCAATGCAACATGTCCAAAACAGAACTCATTATCCTTCCCACTCCCCTTCTAACTTCCCAATTAATGTAAAAGGAAATATGATACTTTCAAAGCTCCAGGCTTGCAACCTAGGTTTCACTCTCTACTCTTTACTATCTATCATTCCCCACATCCAATCTGTTACCCAGGTTTATTGATTTTAACTTGACAATCTCTCTCGAATTTTCCCTTACTGCTCAATCCATCTAGTGATTTTCCTAAAGCACAAGTTTGACCATATCACAAAACTCCACTGGCTCCCTATTTGCCTCTAGGATCAAATACAAAATTATGTTTGTTGTTCAAAGCCCTTCATAACCTGGTCTCTTCCTAGCTTTTCAATATTTACACCCTACTCCCTACCACTGATCCAGTAACACTGGCCTCCTCGCTGTTCAAAAAGCAGGGCACTCCATTTCTTGGCTCCAGGAATTTTCTCTGGCTGTCCCCCATGCCCGGAATGCTCTCCCTTCTCCACTACGTTAGTAACTTCCCTGGCTACCTGTAAGTGCCAACACTTTCTAGAGGAAGTCTTTCATAACCCCTCAATTCTAATGCCTTCTTTTTAAAATTTCCTATTTATTCTGTATAGACTGTGAGCTCCTTGAGGGTAGGGACTGTCTTACTGTGTCCTAGGGCTTAAGTGCAGTGCCAGACACAAGGTAGGTGCTTAATATTCATTCTTTCAATGAATGTTGACTGACTGATTGACTAGAGTAGAAGAATCAAAGTTCTCATGCCAGTCAAGAGTGGGATGCAGCCATGAGTGGCCACTGTACTTTAGCTTGAGGAAGACCAAGTCTCAAGAGGCAGCTAAGTGATCCAGCGGATAAAGCACTGGGCTTGGAGTCAGGAAAACCTGAGTTTAAATCTAGCCTCAGACACTTACTAGCTGTGTGAGCCTAGGCAAGTAATTTAACTTCTGTTTACCTCAGTTTCCTCAACTGTAAAAGGGGATAATAAAAGCACTTACCTCTCAGAGTTGCTGTAAGGATCAAATGAGAAGCTATTTGCACACTGCCTCACACATACTAAGTGTTTAATAAACAATTGTTTTCTTCTTTTCTTTAAAAAAAAAAAGTCCAGGGGTTAGAAATCATACAACTTCAACTATTAAATCCTGAAGGAAAAAAATCCTTTTGACCAGCAGTGAATGAGTCTGATAGTGTAGTAAAGGGGGAAGAATATTAAACTTAGTCTTAGGAGACCTGAGCCCTAAATTGCAGATCTTGTACTCACTAGCTCTGTGACTTGGAGCAAGTCATATAATCTTTCTGTGCCTCAGTTTCTCTTCTGTGGAATGGAGATACTATTTGCACTACTTAAGTTACAGAACTGAGGAAAAAGCATACATAATTATCATAACAGTATGGGAAATAGTCAAGAAAAGCCACAGCTTTTACACATAGTATGTATCACTGGTCAACTAGCCAACCAGAAGTAAAATACTAATTTGTTCTTTGGTCAGAATTATAAAACCCAGGCTGAGCTGATGCCCAAAGGTGAGAAATAAGGGAAGTTAAGAAGCAGGAAAAATGTTCAGACAAAATGGTGACCAAGGTGAAGACCACAGCAGATGTTCTGAACAACAGTCATAAGAAAGGGCAAACAACACTGTTGGTTATAGGAAGAACACAACAAGAAAAGCTAGACACAAGAATAGCTCTCCAGTGGGTTTGCTGTTTTGTTTTAGGGGTCAGGGATGGGGGTGGGGGAACTGAGCCAGAGAAGAACATTTACTTAGCCACTGGCACATTTAACATGGGATCTTTGATCGGTATTCATGAAGGAACTGAATCATATGAATTTTGGCATACCATTATAAATCAAACTGGACACAAAAGGAAGTTGCAACTAAATAAAAGAATTCTCTAGATTTCCTTAAATAGAAAAACAAAGGACTTGGCTGAGTTAGTTTTAGTGAATATCCACAGGAAAAAAAAACACCATTTAACAGGACATTTGGTCTTCTCATATTTCAATTCTCCCAAGTATTTGGGGAAAAAAAGACCACTATGAAAAATGTGGTTTATGCAACAACTATGTTGCAGATGAAGAAAAGTTCTATGAAAAACTTATTAAGATGCTGCAAAGGGGAAAGGGAGGTGGTGAAATGGATACAGCATCATCCCTGGAGTCAGGAAGACCTCACATAGATTTTGGATCATCCTCAGTACAATTCTTTGTGTGTGAGAGACTAGCTGGGTGATCTTGGTCAAGTCACTTAACCCCAACTGCCTCTCCCCCCAGCCCAAGTGCTGCAAAGTAAATCATCATGTATGATGATATTCCATGGTGACAATACAAAGGTGGGTTAAGGGAAAAATGTTAGAAAAATATTTGAAAACCTGGTTTGAAGTAAGAAATGAGATGTCAAAGGTTTATAGATTGCAAAAGCCCCTTTGCCTGCCTACCATGAATACTAGCTTCAAAAAGAACTGAAGTACTATGTGTGGCAAGCACCAAAAAATATAATTTAAAAATTGAAATTGATTATATTCTAACTGGCAAAAAGTAAGTGGTTACTAATAGAGAAATAATTTTTGAATCACTTGTCTATACAGTCACATTATCAGTTTGTTAGAAAAGAGATAAAAATTAATGCCAAACTAGAAAAAGGAATAGAAATCAAATATGCCATGAAACTGAGGAATCTCTAACCTACCTTACTGTTGAAGTAGAGAACTGGATAAAATGAGGTACATTATCACCATTTCTTAAGGAATTTAAGTAGTAAATATAAATTGCCATAACAAGGAGAATAGCAGAGCCTAGAAACCACCTCAGCTAGCAACCATTTGATCTCCTTACCAAGTAAAGTACTTTGGCAGCTAAGGGAATATGGGTTTAGAAAATAAGCATTTGTAAAATCTTATTGAGGACAGTGGAAGAAAAAAGCGATGAAGGATCAATTCTTAAGATATCTGAAGTTGAGGAATGGAATGAAAATAGCTCAGACATTTTAATCCACAAACTAGACAATTTAGAGACCATCATTAACTACTAACCCATACGTCTTAATTCCCCATCTATACAAAACTTTCATGAGCATAATTTTTACATGCACTGAGTGGCATCTTGAAAGAGAAGAGAACAGGAAGGCTTCTATCAATGATATGGATATTGCCACAGTATACCACAACTTTACAATCCCAAAACTGACTAAAACAGTTTCTGCATAGAGAATACAAAAAAACCCACTGTACTTAATGTTTGACTCTAAAATTCACTGGACTAACAGATCTTCCAGATGCTTCTGTATTTGAGGTGATGTTGCATTGATCTCATCAAGACCCAAAACCTTTGCCAATCTTCTAAATTAGATGTAATCTTTCAGGAGTCCCCAAACCGGGGAATAAGCATTTGTTGAATACCTGCTGTGTGCCAGGCACTGCGCTAAGGGCTTTACAAATATTATTTCCATTGATCCTCACAACAACCCTGTGAGATGGGTGCTGTTATTATCATCCCCATTTTACATTTAAGAAAACCAAAGTTAAGTGACTTGCCTAAGGTAACACAGCTACTAAGTGTCTGAGGCCAAACCTGAACTCAGATCTTTCTGACTCCAGGTCCAGTATTTGATCCACTGTGCTTCCTAGCTACCTTGAGAAAATCTAAGAAAATTTTAAGAAAAACTAAGAATGTCTATTGTCTAGACTACAATGCACAATTCTGTGGAAATCCTCAGTATATATATTCTGGATATCCACTGCAAATGATCAACGATTGGGCCTAGAAATGGACAGAGTTGAGCAGCTTGGATTGCCTTGGGAAATTCCTGTATCTGAAACAATAGTATTGCACTGCTAAGCACATATTGTTAGGAGAACACAAGTATGTTGGATGGACCCTCTGTGGTGGAATTATGGAGGATTAGGACAATAGAAGCAGAGCATAAGCAGGCAGAGGTACAATTCATTCTCCATTTAGAGGATTTATCTACATTGATGAGAATACAGATCCATTAGAGTACTGATGGGGTAGAGGGAGAAAGGAAGAGTAAGTTTAGGGGCAAATACTGGCATATATTTTAAAAGCCCATAAAAACGCTAAAGACAGACTTGAACATCCGAGAGCCAAGATAGCAGAGTAATTTGTACGTGCTCTCTCCCTCCCCTTGCTGACCTTGAAAAACCCAGAGAATATTTCCCAAGAAAAATTCTGGAGTAGTGGGATCAGCCAAAGAGATAAACAGTCTCTTAGCCCGTGAGGCTAGAAAAATTGCAAAGCGGGGGGGAACAGAGGCCCTTACTGTAACTGAACTTTGGATTTGACTATGCAACAAGGGAGATACTGGCACAGGACCACTCAGCATGGTGTGCCCGCATCAGAAAGAGTGCTGTGCTCTTTGAGCCAAGTAGAATTGAGACAGTACAAAGTAAATGTAGGATGCACAAATTTAGGATATCCACCCTAAATATTCACACAGACTATCTGTGCCCAACCTGTGATAAAGCATTCTGAGTTAATATTGGTCTGATCAGTAACAGTTGGACACAGTGAAATTTCACTTTATCATGGTGATGTCATTTTGGTCCTCTTTGAAAACGAAGGACAACAACCAACCAAGCTGAAGGGGACCAGTGCAGGACCGGAGTTGTTCCAGACAGCCCCACCTCAGCGAACCAGGAGGAGATCTTGAGCCTCAAGGAGGTGAAGCCCGTAAGTACCAACACCAGGACCCCAGGTATGCCTTAGCACAGCCAGGGGAATTGGGAAAACACTAGCGCAGATGGTGCTCACCAACTGCTGAGCCTGCCTGTGCTCTAGCTCAGGAAAGGAAATTTCCGTGGCCAAATCACTCCTCCTCCACACCTTGTGCAACAAGCTCCAGGGTAACTCTGGGGAAACTCAGAAAGACTTCACCTGGCCTCTGCTTTGGCACACCAGCCAGCTCAGCACCAGGTAAGCTGCAGCATTTTAGCTTCTAGCTGAAAGAACCAGAGGCCACAATAGACAAAGTCTCAAATTCTAAGTACAAGACCCATGAGACAGAGCCCCCTGTGCCCCAGAAGCAGAGATCCCCTTTAAAAGCCAGGAAGAAGGCAATCATCATGAGCAGGAAGCAAACCAGACAAAAAAAGACCACAGAATCTTACTATGGGGACAAGGACCAAAACATGAATACTGAAGAGGTCAGCATTGAGACTGTACTCCCATTTGAAACCTCAGAAGGGATTATGAACTGATCTCGTGTCCAAAGTGCATTCTTGGAAGAGCTCAAGAAGGATTCCCAAATTAGAGAGGTTGAAGAAAAATTGGCCAATGATTTTAAAAATATGAAAAAAGAATTCATGGAAGAATTTAAAAAGAAAATTGAACAAATGGATAAAGAAATACAAAACCTAACTGGAACAACAGGACAAATGAAAGTTAACTGAAGAAAACAATCTATCAAAAATTAGAATTGGGCAAGTAGAAGCTAATGACTCCATGAGACATGAAGAATCAATCAAACAGAATCTGAAGAATAAAAAAAATACAAGAAAAATTAAAATATCTCATTGGAAAGACAAATGATCTGGAAAATAGATCCAGGAGAGAAAATTTAAGAATTACTGGTCTATCAGAAAGCCACGATGAAGAAAAGAGCCTGGACAATATCTTCCAAGAAATCATCAAGGAAAACTGCCCAGAAGTCCTACATTCAGAGGGCAAAATCAGCATTGAAAGAATCCACCAATCACCTCCTGAAAGAGATCCCAAACTGAAACACCAAGGAACATTGCTGCCAAATTCCAGAACTATCAAGTTAAGGAGAAAATACTGCAAGAAGCCAGAAATAAACAGTTCAAATATCGAAGAACTACAGTCATGATTGCACAGGACCTTGTAGCTTCTACATTAAAAGATTGGAGAGACCGGAATATGATATTTTGTAAGGCAAAGGAGCTTGCACTGGATTGATTACCCAGCAAAACTGAGCATTATACATCAGGCAAAGAGATGGACATTCAAGGAAATAAGGGATTTCTAGACCTTCCTGATGAAAAGACCCCAGCTCAATAGAAAATTTGATCTTCAAACACAAGTCTCAAGAGAGGCATAAAAAGGTAAACAGGAGGAAAAAAAACCTTGATATTCAATATGGACAAACTGTTTACATCCCTGTAAGGGAAGATGATACTTCTTAATACTGAGAAGTGTATATTTATTATGATATATAAAAGGGATATACATAGATAGAGGGAGTGGGTATAAAGTAAATGTGATGACAAAAAATATGATTTAAGGATGCGAAGGGATTGTAATAGGAGATGTGAAAAGGAGGAGGAAGAAAAAGGTAAATTACATCACAGGAAGAGGCACAAAAACATATTACAATAAAAGGAAATAGGGGAGGGAGATGAACACTGTTTGAGATTTACTCTTATCTGATTTGGTTCAAGGAGGGAACAACAAACTCAGTTAAATATAGAAATCTAACTTGCCCTATAGGCAGTATGAGGGGAAAGGGAAAAGAAAAGAGAGGGGAGGCTAAAAGGGAGGGAAGAAGTAGTAAAGGAAAAGGGGAATAAAAGAGAGTGGGGCTGATAGAAGGGAGGGAAGACTGAGGGAAGCGATGGTCAAAAATTAAAACTCTTGTGGAGGGGAAGGGAAAAGGGAGAACTAAAAGTTTAAACAAGAAGAAATAGGATGGCGGGAAAGACACAGATAGTAATCACGACTGTGAATGGGAATGGGATGAACTCTTTCATAGACAGAGGCACAGAGCAGAATGGATTAAAAATCGTAATCCAACAATATGTTGTTTACAAGAAACACATTTGAAACAAGGGGATACACACAGGGTAAAGTTAAAAGGTTGGAGCAGAATATATTATGCTTTAGCTGATGTAAAAAAAGCAGGGGTAGCAATCCTAATCTCAGACAAAGCAAAAGCAGACATAGATCTAATCAAAAGAGATAAGGAAGGAAACTATATCCTACTAAAAGGCAACAGAGACAATGAAGCAATATCATTACTAAACATAAATGCACCACGTGGTATAGCATCCAAGTTCTTGGAGGAGGAATTAAGGGAGCTGCAGGAAGAAATAGACAACAAAACTATACTAGTCGGGCAACTCAACTTCCCCCTCTCTGAACTTGAAAAATTTAACCTCAAAATAAACAAGGAAGAAGTTAAGGAGGTGAATAGAACTCTAGATAAGGTAGATATGATAGATCTCTGGAGAAAATTGAATGGGGATTGAAAGGAATATACTTTTTCTCAGTGGTACATAGCACATATAGAAAAATTAACCATGTACAAGGGTATAAAAACCTCACAATCCAGTGCAGAAAGGCAGAGTTAGTCAATGCATCCTTCTCAGATCATAATGCAATAAAAATTCTATGTAATAAAAAGACATAGAAAGATAAACCAAAAATTGATTGGCAACTAAATAATCTAATCCTAAAGAATGAGTGGGTTAAACAACAAATCATAGAAACAATCAATAGCTTCATTCAAGAGAATGACAAGAATGAGACAACCTACCAAAACTTACAAAGTAGTTGTTAGGGGAAGTTTTATATCATTGAATGCCTACATGAATAAAATAGAGAAAGAGGAGATCAATGAATAGCATGCAGCTGAAAAAGCTAGAAAAAGAACAAATTGAAAATCTCCAAGTAAATACCAAATAGAAATACTGAAAAGCAAAGGAAAGATTAATAAAACTGAGATTAAGAAAACTATTGAACTAATAAAACTAAGAGTTGATTTTATGAAAAAAAAACAATAAAATTGATAAACCTTTGGTCAATTTGATTTTAAAAAAAGAAAGAAGAAAACCAAATTACTAATATCAAAAATGAAAAGGATGAACTCACCTCCAACAAGGAGGAAATTAAAACAATAATTATAAATTACTTTGCCCAACTGCATGCCCATAAATTTGACAATCTAAGTGAGATGGATGAATATTTAAAAAAATATAAATTGCCTGGATTAACAGATGAGGAAGCTGAATACTTAAATAACCCCATCTCAGAAAAAGAAATTGAACAAGTCATCAATGGACTCCTTAGGGAAAAATCTCCAGGGCCAGATGGATTTACAAGTGAATTCCATCAAACATTTAAAGAATAGTTAATTCCAATACTATAGAGACTATTTGGAAAAATTGGTGAAGAAGGAGTCCTACCTAACTCTATTTATGATACAAATATGGTTCTGAGACCTAAATCAAGAAGAGCTAAAACAGAGAAAGAAAATTATAGACCAATTTCTCTAATGAATATAAATGTAAAAATTTTAAATAAGATATTAGCAAAAAGAATATGACAACTTAGAGGTTCAGTGGGAAAAACCTGTATAACCAGTGCAAGAGAGTGGAGTGGTCTGGCCCCAGCCCCAGGGCAACTGAGGGGGAAGAGGGCAGAGGAACTCACTGCAACCAGAACAGCAGCAGGGGCAGCTGAAGCCACTGTTTCTGGAGCTCTAGGCCCACAGATTGTTGAGGGGATTCAGTGGCTGACAGTATACCCCCCACCCCCACGGGAAGCAAGGAAATACCTTGACAAAGAGCTCAAAAGTCAATGACTGGGGAACCAAGCAAAAACTGGAAAAAGAATCAGAGAGTAGAATCTTACTTTGGTGACAAGGAAGACCAAAGCATGCAAACAGAAGAAAACAAAGTCAAAACTTCTACATCCAAAGCCTCCAAGAAAAATATGAATTGGTCTCAGGCCATGGAAGAACTCAAAAAGGATTCTGAAAATCAAGTAAGAGAAGTGGAGCAAAAACTGGGAAGAGAAATGAGAGTGATGCAAGATAATCATGAAAAATGAGTCAACTGCTTACTAAAGGACACCCAAAAAATGCTGAAGAAAATAACACCTTAAAAAACAGACTAACTCAAATGGCAAAAGAGATCCAAAAGGCCAATGAGGAGAAGAATGCCCTAAAAAGCAGAACTGGCCAGATGGAAAAGGAGGTCCAAAAGCTCACTGAAGAAACTCATTCCTTAAAGATTAAAATGGAGCAGATAGAAGTTAATGACTTTATGAAAAATCAAGAAATTATAAAATAAAACCAAAGGAACGAAAAATAGCAGATAATGTGAAATATCTCATTGGAAAAACAATTGACCTGGAAAATAGATCCAGGAGAGACAATTTAAAAATTATGGGACTACCCTGAAAGCCATGATCAAGAAAAGAGCCTAGACATCATCTTTCATGAAATTATCAAGGAAAACTGCCCTGATATTCTAGAACCAGATATTGAAAGAATCCACCAATCACCTACTGAAAGAAATCTGAAAAGAAAAACTCCTAGGAATACTGTAATCAAATTCCAGAATTCTCAGGTCAAAGAGAAAATACTGCAAGCAGCCAGAAAGAAACAATTTAAGTACTGTGGACATACAATCAGGATAACACAAGATCTAGCAGCTTCTACATTAAAGGATTGCAGGGCTTGGAATATAATATTTCAGAAGTCAAAGGAGCTATGATTAAAACCAAGAATCACCTACTCAGTAAAACTGGGTATAAAATACTTCAGGGGGAAAAATGGTCATTCAATGAAAAAGAAGACTTTCAAGCATTCTTGATGAAAAGACCAGAGCTGAATAGAAAATTTGACTTTCAAACACAAGAATCAAGAGAAGCATGATAAACAGGAAACAGAAATCATAAGGGACTTACTAAAGTTAAAACTATTTACATTCCTACATGGAAAGATAATATTTGTAACTCTTGAGACTTTTCTCAGTATTTGGGTAGTTGGAGGGATTATATATATATATATATATATATATATATATATATATATATATATATATATATATATATATATATATATATATATATATATATATAGACAGAGGGCACAGGGTGAGTTGACTAGGAAGGGATGGTACCTAAAAAAATAAAATTAAGGGGTGAGAGAGGAATATATGGGAGGAGAAAGGGAGACATGGAACAGGGCAAATTATCTTTCATAAAAGAAGCAAGAAAAAGTTTTTTCAATGAAGGGGAAAAGAGGGTAGGTGAGAGGGAAAAAATGAAGCTTACTCTCATTTAGCTTAAGGAGAGAATAACATGCACACTCAATTTTGTATGAAAATCTATCTTACACTATAGGAAAGTAGGGGAGAAGGGGATAAGTGGGGTGTGGGGGGGATGACAGAAGGAGGGCAAATGGGAGGAGGGGGTAATTAGAAGTAAACACTTTTGGGGAGGGACAAGGTCAAAAGAGAGAATAGAATAAATGGGGGACAGGTACATGTGTGTTCATCCTTCGTTGCTGAAGAAGACCATGCCATCAGAGAAATAATGACAGGACTTGCACTTGACTTTTGTTTTGAGTGAGGGAGGGCTGTGCAGGTCACCAGCCTTACTTCTCCTCCAGAGCCATCTGAATCCAGTGACCAGATATTCATCAGGATGATTAGAGATGACAATTGGGAGGAGGCAATTGGGGTTAAGTGACTTGCCCAAGGTCACACAGCTAGTGAGTAAGTATCTGAGGAGAGATTTGAACTCAGGTCCTCCTCACTCCTGCACTGGGTGCTCTATCCACTGCACCACCTAGCTGGGGGGCAGGATAGGATCGAAGGAAATACAGTTATTCTTTTACAATATGACTGCTATGGAAATGTTTTGCATAAGTACACATGTACAACCTACATTGAATTGCTTTCCTTCTCAGTGGGGATGGATGGGGAGGGAGGAAGGAAGAGAAGTTGGAACTCAAAGTTTTAGGAACAAATGTTGAGAATTGTTTTTGTGTACAACTGGGAAATAAGAAATACAGGTAATGGGGTATAGAAATCTATCTTGCCTAGAAGATATGAGGAGATGAGGATAAAGGAAGGGAGGGGTGTGATAGAAGGGAGGGCAGTTTGGGGGAAGGGGTAAACAGAATGCATGGTGTCTTGGGGTGGGAGGAGTGGAGAGGTGGGAAGAAAATTTGGAACTCAAAATCTTATGGAAATGAATGTTGAAAACTAAAAATAAATAAATTAAATAAATAAAAAATTGAAAAAATTAAAAACACTAAAGACACACCAATACCAATTAGAACAGCTCTGCAGAATGGAGAATATTCATAAGGTATAGGATACCAGGTAAATCCAGTTTACTTCAGTATCATTATAAAACATAATATTTATGGTAGATCCATAGGTGGGCATTCCAAACAATGCCATAGACCCTCTAAGCCTTTCACTGCAACACAGGGGCAAACAGACAATTCTCAATATTGTCTATATATTCTGAACAGTTCTGCAATACTAATGAAATATGTATTGTGGTACTAGCTAAATTCTGCCCTAGCAGGCACCAACAAATCAAGTATTATTGTATTTAAGCAATATGACTGAGGGTGTTGACTGTAGTCTTGGAAATAACTAATTTTGTGGGTTCCTATAAAATAGAGGCTTTGTTGATTGGGAAATTTAATTTTTCTAAAGCTTTAAAAGTGGTCTCCTATTTACCTCTTGTTCACAGAGTAAAAACTAAAACATGAACAAAATTTTTAACTGTTTCATCATATTTTGACAGCTAGAATTAAAGTTTTTTACAATTAGTTTACATGAGTCTAACAAAAAGTTTATTGTTAGTTATAGAACTTACCCTGATGAAGCAACATACATGTCATATTTTTATCATCTTGTAATTTCCAGTGTTACCTCATTAATTCACTATTCAGACTATGACATTACTCAGGATATTAAATATTATTACAGATTTCATTAAAACTTAGTTCATTATGCAGGCTTCATATAGGACTTGTAATTCCAAACATTAAAGCTAAAATTTCAAATACTGCTGGAATTCTGTAACAATTCACACAGTAAGAAGGGTTGCAGAAAATTGTAGTCTATTGTTAAGTGTCTACAACTGGCTCCGTAGAGAAGAGGACCTCTGTTCTAGTTCCACCCCTGATGCTTATAGGTTGAATGACCTTGGACAAACCTGTAGAATAAAAATGGTTTTAGATCAGAAGGCCCCATAGGTCCCTTCTAGAATCAAGATCTTAAAGAGAACAATGCCCTATAGTAATGACTCATTTTTCTAGCTGGAAAGGTTTATACATATTCTAGACAGAGATTTTCTAGCCAATTAAGCTTAAAGTCGCTAAGGGCTAAAATTTTAAAACAATTTTTGATTGATTTCTGAAATGTGTTATTGTACATTCCCTGCCTTACTTTACTGAACAAAATCTAATCTTTTTGCAAAGACTCAGGATCAATCATATGAACAGATATAGTGCTATGGTGACAGATTAGCATCAAATGAGTAGTGATCCTAAGTTTTATACATCTTTTTTTTAACAAAAATTCCTCATAGTTTATTTATATGCTGCCTTCCTGTGAAGTTACTGAATTAAAAGACTGAATGAGCTCTCTCTCCAGCAAATCTTCTCTGTCAGTATAGTGTTTTTGACTTACCAGCAATATCTATAATATCCATTATTTCTGTATCATTAACTTCCTTGTCATCATCAACCAATCTATTTATTTCACTTGTCCTAAATCACAGAATTACAGAATGTTATTGCTCAAGAAACCCCTCACCTTACAAGATGGGAAAACTAGTGCCCAAGAGAAGGGAAGACACTTCCCCCAAGATTAGTAAGCACAAGACCCGTGGTTGGAACACAGATCATCCGACTTTGTATCCAGTCTACTTTTGGCTATTAAGTATTAATTTGTTTCTGGGGAGGACCTACTGTGTTGTACCTTAGGCGTCTCAGACCATCCACTTTCTTGTTGATTGACTAGAGTTTAGCTTCAAGGATGAATGATACATTTTGGTTTAAGATGAAAACAATCTCAACAGTGTTACTGTTTTAATTTAAGCTGCTTTGTTAAGAACTGTCACTTCAAAGCGGCGATCTTTGATAACAGGATGTGACATTTTCTATCAGTATTTCACAATTTCCAAGTTTTACTGCTTTGGGAGAGCGGGGTGGGATCCAGGTCAACTCCCACCACACAGCCTCCTTCCTTACACCACTTCATTTGCTTGGGGTTCTCATAAGTTACTGGCTCTGGTCACCATATTGTAGCACATTTATACTATAGCTTTGCCGTAATTCTACTCGATATCTGGCAGTTCTGTTTTGGACCCCATTCAAGGGCAATGGCTCGGGAATAAAGTTTTAGTGTTGCTGGCAAGGTCTCTGCTGCATTCTTCTGGGGTACCATGAATACTGAAGATAACATGTTTACAAACGTTTTATCAAAACGGGTCTTTTACAGACCTGTAGGTCAAACATTGGAATATTTTTGTGCTGTAGGGCTTGTTTTGTTTTTAAAGATCATTTAGTGGCATTTAAACTGTACAATTATTCTAATGTTTGTCTGTCTTTGGGGATTTTTCTTCAAGTCAGAGCTACTATTATTTTTACACATCTGTAAAAATAATAAAGGATGAAATAATCCTAATAGATTCACAAAAGGCAGGCTTTAAATAGGTTTCCTTTGCGTATTTGTTTCGGTAATAATTAAGACAAATACAATTAGCATTTTTCGTGTCACCCAGTGGGTGTCTCATACCCTGTCAGGGTCTCAGTTTGCTCCTCCATAAAAGGAGGGGCTTGGGCCCCTCCAATCCTTCAGTCATCCTGATCCATATCCGGCCACTCACTGGACCCACGGTGAAGCTGGGGACTGCCCAGTCCACCCTCCCTCGAATCCCATGCACTCGCATGTGCTGGCATCCCCTCCCTGGTGACAGACCACAAGGTCTGCGGCTGGGGGCTCCAGGGCACAGGGCTTGCTTCCGCGCCGGGAGCTCCGCGGGGCCCGCAGCTCCGCCGCGCCTCCTCCCGCCGGTGGCGGGGCGCTGGCAAAGCTGTCCTCGCCACCGAGCCCCGGGAGCGGCTGAGCTTCGCGGCCCTCGGCACTCCGGCGCTATCCAGCCGGGCTCCGTGGGACGCCGCCCCATTGGCCGATCCCCGCTGTCACTCAGCGGCTCAGCCAGTGCGGAGCGGACGCTCGTCGACCTCCCCGTGTCTGGGGACGCCCGACGGTTCCAGACCCGCCCGGCACCCTCCACCCCGGCACCCTCCACCGCGCAGCTCCCGGCAGGGCGGCGACGACCGCGGCCGCCGGCTGCCGGCTTCTCGACTCTTCCCGCCTCTTCCCTACCCCCGCCCCCGGGGGTGGCGAGCGGGGACTGGGCGCGACGGGGCGGGGCGGGGCAGGACGAGCCGGGCGCGGGCGGCAGCTGTCAGGGCGGGCAGACGGGCGGGCGTGCAGGCCGGCGGGCGCGAAGCGGGGCGCCCGCGGGGGCCGGCTATTGTCCGCCAGGGGCACCCCCGCCCCGGCCCGGCGATGGGGAGGGGGCGCCCCGGGAGCCGCTCCGCCCCAGCGCCTCTCCACGGTCCCGCTACCCGGACCGAGCCCCGCGGCCGCCTCCTCGTCTCCGGCTCCCCGCCCGCCTCCGTGGCCATTTCCAGCCCCTCGGAGTCGCCGCCGCTGCGCCCGGGGCTGCAAATGGCGCCCGCCCGCCCGGCTCGGCGCCCGCCCTGCCCCCGGAGCGGGGGCGCCAGGGGCTCTCCGCAGCCCCGCAGCGCGGTCCAGCCGCCGAGCCGGGCGCCCGGGCCGCCTGCAGCCGCCGCTCGTGCCGCCGCCTCCCTCTCCCGCAGTCAGTCGCATCGGGGCCGGCGCAGGATGAAAAGCCCGACGCCCCGCCCGCCCTCTGCCCGCTCCCGGCGCCACACTTACCGGGGACCGCGGGCTGCGGGCTGGGGCGAGTCCGGGCGGCCGAGCTGGGGAGCTGCCCCTCGAAATCCCGTTTCCTGCCGCCCTTAAACTAGTAGCCCCAACGTGAGGGAAACAAAAGGTATTTGCTGACGTGGGCGTTGGACAGAAACGCCCGAGGGCCGGGGACACAATTAAAGGGGCAACGCACCGATTCCAGGCACCAACCAGTGGCTTCGCCCACTCCCCTCCCCCTCCCCGCACCCTGATGCCCCCTCCGTGGAGCTGGGGGGCCCCGACTGCGGAGCGGTGGCCTGCAGAAGCATTGTTTAATGGAGACTTTAATTGAAATTACCCCTGTGCGCAGCATGAGGCGCCTCCGGAGGGCAGAAGGGGCTGGGTTTCTGGGATGTGGGGAGCTGGGTTTAGAAAAGAGGGAGGGACTTAGGCACACACAACATCGCTGTGCGCATACATTTGACATTACTAGACTTAAGTTTATCGAAATCAAATGCAAATGGTTTCCAAAGGGTTGGAGCAGGCCCTCAATCTTGGGTAACCCTTTCCTAAACCTACATGGAACCAATTTGAAGACTGGAGGGTGGGTGAGTTGAAATACAAGAATATAGTTATTCGTCGTAGTCATGGAAAAAGTAAAAAAAAAAAAAAAAAGCAATACCTTGAAATACACATTTTTTCACACTTTTAAAAAGTAGGACAGCTAGAGTAGATAGTCCAAAGCCTTTTCCTATGCCAAGATTCTTTGAGTGATATCTTCCCTACCTGATGTGTCTCTATAATATAGAAAAGGGAACATCTGGATGTGATTCAGCCAGAGTGAAAATGACTGAATCACTAATTTAGTTCAAAAACAAAACTTCGATAGAGCTCTGATTCCGCAAGTGCCTGATGCAGTTCCACCTTTGCTCTGCCTTCTAACAAGTCTTTGTGGATGTTCGAGACTCCTCCATACTTGTTAGCTATGGCTTTTCACAAATCCTCCATAAAGGATCTACTCAACTCTACAAAGCCCTTCCTTAAGTTCTTTTAACATCTTAAGAGGAGCCAACATAATATTTAACCTAACCATTTATGATCTGTTCTTCCTACTAGAGATAATGGATTACCGGTACCTTAGTCTAATCCTTAAACTGGCTTTCCCTAAGAATATCCTTAAAATCTTTCTAATTTAGGAGAACCTACTAGTTTGTGCTCTATTAGTATATCCTTCAAAAAGTCCCTTCTAATGACATTATAGGCAAAGAAGTTGGATTTTTGTGCAGATATACTCTAGAAAATAATGAACTCTTGATTTTGCCTCTCAATTTCTGAACATGTTGCATTCAGAGGGAAACGTGCTTGAGGACACTCAGTTAAACTCTCAAAATGCCAGTATGTGATAGTGGAAATAACTTAGGGAAAAGTTTTGATCACTGAACCTAGTTACATAGATTATTATCTGTGTATCTTGAGGGCTTCTTTTTGTAATTGGTGGGAATTTGGAAGAACATTGACAGTCCTCTTTGGATTGCATTGATTGAATTGCAGTAAAGATGTTGCTCTTTACCCTAATTTTCTTAAAAGTTATATATATGGAAACTTTATTGAAAACCCATTAGCGGATAATTCATAGAATCATGGATTTAGAGCTAGCAGGACATCTACTCCAACCCTCTCATTTTACAGATGAAGAACTAAGACCTAGAGAGGGTAAGTGGCTTGCTCAACATTAGGAATAGATAGGATAGGAAATAGCACAGATGGGATTTTAACTTGACTTCTCTGACTCCATCTGGGCATGTTGACTGGCTATCTCCCATACCTGGAATACGCTACTTTCCCTCTTCATCTTTACCTCCTTCCTTCAAGTCTCAGCTAAAATCTCACTTTCTACAGTTAGCTTTTTCTGACCCTCCTTAACATTAGTGCCTTCCTTCTGTTGATCATCCCTGATTTATCTTGTATGTATCTTACCTACTTGTTTGCGTATTGTCTCCCCTATTGGACGGTGAGCTCCTTGAGAGTAGATAGAGACTATCTTTTACTTTGTATCTTTAGCACATAGCACAGTACCTGGCAAATTATAGGCGCTTAATACAATGTTGATTGATAATCATGTATCAGTTTCTTCAGTTACCAAGCATTATGAGCAGTGCACTGGTCATATACAAAGTTGGTAAAAGATCTAGTCCTTGCCCTCATGGAATTCATGATATGAGGTGGGGATGATTTATACACATAGTATATTATGTGTACCTGATATGAATTTCAAATATGGAAAATATGCAAGTTCTGTTCAGCCCCTCTATCAGCATCAGACCAACATAACACTGCCCTCTGTGCCACGCTCCCCAGCCACACTGGAGAAGCAGAACGAATGACCAAAGCCCTGTACGCCTGGTCTTTTCTGACCAACAACAGACAGTCCTTGGATACTATGAACTTTTCTAGTTCATTTGTCACCCACTACTACCCCATGGCTAACAATCTTCCATCACTTATTTCTCTCCCTATATCAGTATTAATCAGTCACTAGCTTTATAGAAGCAAACTATCCCTAAATCTCTATATTCTCTCATCTTCAACCTCCTTAATTCTACTCTACTATTGTTCCACTCTAACACTACCACCCTTCCACCGTGCCTCTAGAATTCCAGTTCCATAGTGAACAAACTTCTCTTTGTTCTGCATTTCTTTCTCTCACACTTCTTCCATCTACTAGTCTTCACTAACACCTGGCTACCCCCACAAAAACGACCACCACAATGACATTTCATCCTCTCTAGCATTGGTTGAAACTTTACTAATACCCCCAAAACCCTAGAGGAGTAGAATGAATATTTTTTGCTACCCACAACACTTCCAGACTCTCCCTTTATTGCCATCACTCATCTATCTCTTTTCCTTGGAAGTTCACTCAAGTAAAATTTTCTACCTTATTCATATCATGCTGGTTGTTATGATGTACCAGCCCTCCTGCCTCTTAAATCTATTCTGGGTCTTCAGAATTTCTTCGGACCTTTCCCCTGAATTCACTTTACACCCTTTCCAGTCTCAACTTCAATTAGCCAATTCTGTTTTTTACTGTGCTATACTAACAAATTTCCTGCCACCTTGTCCTCTTGTCACTTATTATTATACAGGACTATATGTCCTGGATTATACCCAGTGATACCCCTCCTATGCTCTTATGCACATAATGCTGAGTTGAATTATAATAAGTTACATAACCATTCATACTAGGTACATTACAAATACATGTTATCCATTTTCAACTGGACTCTCAGTGCAGAAAGACAAATCTTTTATTCTACCATTAATATTCTATTTCACTCTTTAGGTGAGGCATTCCAAACCTTCTCTTTCTTAACTAAGGTCCCCCACACCTTCCTCAGCTGAAGACCTTGCCTCTTCCCTCCTCATCTTCTTCAAAAGATTTCAATTTCAATCATGTTTCTTCTCCTTCCCCAGTCTTCAAGCTCTCCCGATCTGTTGGATCATTCTCTACTGCCTCCTAACAAGCCTAAATCTCCCCTAGCCTTAAAAGGTCTCCATTAGATCCTACCATCCCCTCAAGCTATTTATACATCTCTCCTCTCTTTCCTAACCTTATTCCTGGAGAAGGCTGTCTACACTTGTTGCTTCTACTTCCTCTCCTCTCCTCAGCCCTTTCTGACTTCTGACCCCATCATTCAACTAAAATTGCTCTCCAGAGTTATCAACAGGCTCTTAATTGTCAAATTTGATGGCCTCTTCTCACTCCTCATCTTTTTCAATTTATTTGCTGCAGTGACAATTAATGACTACCTTCTCTTCCTAAATCTTTTCTTTCTGGGTTTTTGAAACACCACTCTCTTGCTGGTTCTACTTGTGGATGCTTCTTAAACTTCTGTTCTGGGCCCTCTTCTCTATATTCTATGTAGGTGAACTTATCAGCTTCCATGGGTTTAATTATCATCTCTCTGCAGATGACTCATGGACTCACATATCCAATTTCAGTCTCACTCTTTTCCTTGAGATCCCCACATTGCCAACTGCCAATTGAATATTCAGACCACATGTCCTGAGACATCTTAAACTCAGCATGTACAAAACAGAACTCATTAGTTTTCCCTGAAAACTTATCCCTTTTCTAAAAACCCTGTTTCTGATGAGGTCACCACCATTCTTCCAGTCTCCCATGTTCATAACCTTGACATAATTCTCAATTCCCCCTCTAATCAGTGAACAAATCTATTTCTACCTCCATAGCATCTCTCACATCTGACCCCTTTTCTCTATCAATTTAGTTCAGGCACTTATCACTTTTCACCTATGTAATAAACAAAATCCTTCTAATGGGTCTCCATGCCTGAAGCATCTCCCTATTTAAGTTTTCTTCCACACTACTGCCAAAGTGATTTTCCTTAAGCACAGATCTGTTGTCACTCCTTTACTCAGTATATTATAGTGGTTCCCTAATAACTCCCAGATAAAACATAAACTCCTCTGCTTACCTTTTAAAACTCTTCAAATTTGACCCCAATGCAATCTTTCTGGCTTCTGTATACATTACTTGCCTGTAGAGGAAGTCCAGAGCAGAAAGAGGCTTTATTGCGGTAAAGGTGTGGAGAGGGTAGGGGGAAGTAGGGAGGCTCTTGAACTCAGGGTCCTAAATTGTCTCCAGTGGGGTCTGAGAGAAGCTTGTTTGACCTGTCTGGCATATACTACTTCCTTTCTCTAAGGATACCTTGCTACTTCAGCTAGACTAGCTTATCTGTGCCCCCCAGACAAAATAACACAAGTCTAGATAAACAAGAATAAGAAACAATTGAACTCAATGTTTGATAAACCCCAAAACATAGACTACAGGGAGAAGTATGCCCTTTTTACAAGAACTGCTGCTGCTGCAAGAAAAAAAAAAAACTAGAATAGCAGTTTGGCAGTGTAGAAAGTGGATTTTGAGGAAAATATAACTAATTCCATTTTGTACTCTTTTTGCTGTTATTATATTTCTTTGCCTGGCATCATGATATATTTTTTAACAGTATTCCTTTCCCCCTATTAGAAAAGAAAACTCATAGGACTTTGAATAGTTTTAGGAACTCATCACCTTCTCTTTATCCTGTCCATTAAAGATGTAATAGGAGCTTAATAAATACTAAATGACTGTTAAAGAAGATACCATTTTCTTTGGTTCCAGTGAATAAGCTACACTAAAGGACATATTCTTTCCTCTGAAACATTTTAAGCAACCTAATTAGTATTTTTTCCAGATTACCTACCCAATCTTATCTTACTCAAAATTGCTTTATAAGAAGTATCTTCTGTTACTCACTTTGGGTCACTTAACTGTGAAGGCGAGAGAGAAAAAAAGACAGGAAGGAAGGAAGAAATATATGTATGTATGTATGCATATGTATAGATAGATAGATAGATAGATAGATAGATAGATAGATAGATAGATAGATAGATAGATGTCATCTGTGGAGTTGTAGGATGCACATATCTATCACCTGACTGCTGTTTACTTTTGAGTAGATAAATAAGCTGCAATTTACCTGCCTGTATCCTGTGATGTCAAGACGCTGAAAATCCTCTCATCAGAAGTAAACACAATTAGGCTGGAAACTTACGTACCACAATAAATTCCAAATAAATGTGACCTTAATATAAAAAGTTACATGAAAATGAATGGAAAAACATTCACTGAGTACTTTTGCACTACACAGCGCTAAATATTAGCGATACAAAACAAAAGCAAAAAGACTCCCCTCAAAAAGTTTACATTCTAATGGAGGAAATGGGCACAGCCCCCTTCAAAAGCAATATGAGAACAGATTTGACCCCAATTTGTAGTACCGGGATTGCAGGGAGGAAGAGCTGTCTTGTGGAGAGGGAGGGATTAATAGTGAAGTGGAGCAGGAAAGTTAGGACTTTTCAAATATAATGGTCCTGGCAAAGTCACCAATCAATCAGAACAGCAGCAGGGTACCAGGACAGAAGTTTCCTCCTAGCTAATGAATGAAAGAGAATAATAGAAGGAGGTACCTTTACAATTATAGCTATGAATGTCCAATTGATAAATGGTCAAAGGATATGAACAAACTGTTTTCAAAAGAAGAAATCAAAACTATCAATAGTCAAATGAAAAAGTGCTCCAGATCACTCAAAATTAGAGTAATGCAAATCAAAACAGCATACAAATTGTTAGATACCACTTCACACCCAATCAGACTGTCTAAGATAACAGAAAAGAAAAATGACAAATGCTGGAGGGGATGTGGGAAAATAGGTATGCTAATATACTGTTGGAGAACAACTTGGGACTATGCATAAAGGACTATAAAACCATGCATACCCTTTGACCCAGCAATATCACTACAAGGTCTATACATACCCCAAAGAGATCAAAGAAAAAGGACCCATATTTACAAAAATATTTATTGCATGAATGGTTTAACATAAGGGAACATATTCGCATAATGGCTTGTATTGATAACAAAGGTAACAAAAATCGTATGATTTTATCAATAGATGTAGAAAAACTTTGATAAAATGCAGACTCCTTCCTAAGTGTTAAAAAAACACTTGAAAGCATAGGTATAAAGTATAGTAAGGTATAGATATATATATGAGCTTAATATAGGTATATATGTAGGCATATGTATAGGTATGTATATATATATATAGATATAGATATATATGAAAAATGCGTAGTTGTAAAGTATAGTATAAAGGGGTTTTTCCCTAAAAGATAAGAAGTATCTACCTAAAACTATCAACAAACATTATTTGTAATGGGCTTAAGCTAGAAGCCTTCCCAATAAGATCAGGGGTGAAGGAAGGATGCCCATTGTCAACAATAGTGTTCAATATTTTATTAGAAATGCTAGCAATAGCAATAAGAGAAGAAAAAAATTGAAGGAATCAGAGTGGGCAATGAGGTAATAAATCTATCTCTTTTTGCAAACAGTATGATAATATACTTAGAAAATCCTAAAGATTGAACTAGAAGGTTAGTGGAAACAGTCAATAATTTTAGCAAAGTAGCAGGATATAAAAAATGCCCACATAAATTATCCACATTTCTATATTTCATCAACAAAATCCTGCAAGAAAAGATAGTAAGAAATGCCCCATTTAAAATAACCGTGAACAGTATAAAATACCTGTCAGTATACCTACCAAAACAAACCCAGGAACTACATGAACATAATTTTATACACATTTTATACAAATAAAGTCAGATTTAAGTAATTGAAGAAATAATAATTGCTCATGCATAGGTAGAGCCAATATAATAAAAATGACAATTTTTATCTAAACTAACCTATTTATGCAATAACATCCTAATTAAATTACCAAAAAAAATTATTTTACTAAACTAGAAATAATACTAACAAAATTCATTTGGAAGAACAAAAGGTCAAGAGTATCACAGGAATTAATGAAAAATGTAAAGGAAGGAGGTTTAGTAGTATCAGATCTTAAACTATAAGGCAATAATTATCAAAACTGTCTGAGACTGGCTAAGAAATTGAAACAGAATAGACATACAATACAATATACAGTAGCAAATGATTATAATAGCCTTGTGTTTGAAGTCTCATTATTTGATAAAAAATTGTTAGGAAAGCTGGAAAGCAGTCTGGCAAAAACTGGACATAGAACAATATTTTACACCATTTACCAAGATAAGGTCAAAATAAACATATGACCTAGATTTACAGGGAAATATCACAAGAAAATTGGAAGAACATAGAATGTCTTAGTTATCAGACTTATGAATATGAGAATAATTTATCAATAAATGAGATAAGAGCATATGTGAGACATAAATGGATAATTTTGATTACATTAATTAAAAAGCCTTTGTACAAATAAAGCCAATGTAGCCAAGATTAGAAGGAAAACAGAAAATTTGGAGAAAATGTTTATAGAAAGTTTCTCAGATAAAGGTTTCACATATCAAATATGTAAAGAACTTTGTCAGATTTATAAGAATATGAGTCATTCTCCAATTGATAGATGGTTAAAGGATATGAACAGGTAGCTTTTCAATGAAGAAATCAAAACTATACATAGTCCTATGAAAATATGTTCTAAATCATTATTGATTAGAGAAATATAAGTTAAAATAACTCTGAGATATCATCTTATACCTACTAGTTTGGCTAAAATAATAGAAGGGGAAAGTGACAGATATTGGAAGGGCTGTGGAAAAATTGGAACACTAATGCACTGTTGGTGGAACTATGAACTAATTCAACCATTTTGGAGAGCAATCTGAAATTATGTTTAAAGAGTTTCAAAATCATGTATATCCTTTGACCCAACAATGCCACTATTATGTCTGTTTCTGTTTCCCAAGGTGATTAGAGAAGATGAAAAGAACTTATATGTTCTAAAATATTTAAGGCAGTTCTTTTTGTAGTTGCAAAGAACTGGAAGTTGAGGGGATGCCTCTCCACTGGGGAAAGGCTAAACAAGTTTTAGTATATAATTATGATGGAATACTACTGTGCTATAAGAAATGATGAGCTGGTTGATTTTTTTTTAAAAACTTGGAAAGACTTGCATGGAATAATAAAGATTGAAATGACCAGAACCAAGAGAATATTATACACAGTAATAGCAGTATTGTTCTAAAAACAACTTTGGATGCCTAAGTCATTTTGAGTATTATAAATAGATATTCAAACAAACTGCAAAAGACCTATGAAGGAAGATGCTATCTACATTCAGAGAAAGAACTGATACATAGAAATATGTATAGGATGGTTTTGCATATATATATACATACATACATACATACATATATACTTAATTGTGTCTAATGGTAGCCTTCTTTAGGGCAGGGTGGGGAGGGAGGGAGGAAAAAAGTGCATAGCAGAGAACAAGAAAAAACTTAGAAGGAAGCACAGAAGAGCAGGGTAGCTTTGAAAATTATTTGTAGTACTTATTACATAATTTTTCAAAAGTAAACGGTGAAATGGAAATTTGTTGGGGGGGTGTAAGCTCAGTTCCATGTGGACAGTCTCAGGAGGGTAAAGGTGAGGACTTCTAAACCTTAGAGTTCTCATGAGGCCCCCCAGGGAACAGCAGGGAATTGAGGTGTGAGACTGAGCTATCTCATGAATTTCCGCCTCTTCCCGTGAGAAAAGTGATGGGAGAGAGCATCCCCGCCCTCGAGATTGGCCCAGATCTGAGCACACCTATTGTTATCTAACAGGCACGGTATTCAGGTGCAAACTATGTGGCAGGAGAGCTTAAGTAGGGTCAGGAAAGCCTGAAGGCGCTTTTTAGCGCTGAGGGACCCTTACAGGACAGAAGGCCCCTCTCCCCTCTCTCCCCACTTCCACTTCTGCTTTCATTCTCTTACTGTAAGATCTTTGCCTCCTTGGGAGATTTCTCTCTCTCCTAAGGAAGAGTTCCCCCTGCACATGTAACCAAGACCCTGAATAAAGCCTAACCCTTGTTCGACTCTGGAAAGTCTCTTCTCTCATATGTTTATCCGGTTTGGCCAGCCAAAGACCTGCGATAGGTAAGGTAAGACTCGGGTAGCCCTCAGGCCTCTAGGCCTGGCAGAAATTCATGGTTTTATATCGAGTTTTGTTTTATGTTGTGCTATGTACATGGAAATATTCTTTTTTTCATCTTTTTATATTTAAGTTCAAAATGAATAAAAATTTTAAAATATGTATTTATTGCAGTTCTTTCTGTGGGGGCAAAGAATTGGAAACTGAAAGGATGCCCATCAGTTGGGGAATGGATAAACAGTTTATGGTATATGATTCTGCTGTAAGAAAAGATGAAGGGAATAGTTTCAGAAATACCTGGGAAGATCTGTATGAACTGATATAAAATGAAGTGAGTATAATCAGAACCATTTATATAGTAACAGCAATATTGTAAAAAAAAAAAAAATCAAGTCTTAGTAACTCTAATCAACACAATGACCAATCATAAATTCAAAGGACTCATGAGGAAATAAGCTCTCCACCTCCAAATAGAGAACTGTTACATTCAGTGTAGATGAAGTATTTTTTCTATTTCCTTCTTTTCCTTGCCTTTTTTTGGGGGGAGGGGACATGGCTAAAGTGGAAATATATTTGCCATGACTTCATATCTGTAATGGATGATCACATTTCTTGCTTTTTAAATGGGCAGGAGTGAGGGGGTTGGAGGTAGAGAATTTGAAACTGAAGATTAATGTTAAAAAATTATAGCTATCAAGTGAATTTTTAACCAGAGAGAAAGAAAGAGAACCCTTAACAATGTCTAAGGTCATCACAAAAGAAAATAAAACCATTTTGACTTCATGAAATTAAAGATCTTTTCATGAACAAAATCATTGTAATTAGGATAAGAAGGGAAACTCAAGTAGTTAAAAAAAAACTATATCAAATAGCCAATAAAAGTTTATTTCCAGATATTATGGGGAATTAGCATGAGATCAAGAACCATTTCCCAACAAAAAATAGTCAAAAAATAAAACTTTTACAGATTTGTCCTTAAGAATATGTGCTTCCAAAGGAAGAACTGTGGACTAACAACTATATGAAAAATTGCTCCAAAGTACTAATGATAAGAGAAATACAAATCAAAATAACTCTTAGGCATTATCCTACATCTATTAAATTGGTAGAGATAAAAGATAGAAATAGTATTGGAGGGGCTTTAGAAAGACAGGCATGTTAATATACTGCTGGTAGAGCTGTTATTCAGTTGAACTATTCTGGAAAATAATTAGGAATTATTCAAGAAAAATCATTTAGCTGGCCCTGAGTCTTGCTCAGATGCAGTCTGCCAGCTTTGAGAAGGGAAGATGGCACTGGATAGGACAAAGCAGCAGATGGAGTTGGAGGAGGGTAGGGTAGGCAGGAGGCTGAGTTGGTATTACAAATCCAAAATTAGGGAACTGCAGCTGACTGTGAATGACAAGGGACATAACCTCTGGTACATGCAAGTACAAAGGAATGAACTAAATGCAAATATGTGCCTGCTCTAGGAAGAGCTGCAGCTGTCATAGGAAGTGGTGAGGAAGTAGCACAGCCAAAGGATAAAAGGAAAAGTTCTGCTTGAGGTACATTCTGTGGGGAAGTTTATGATAGATTTGCATAAGAATGTTGACATTGATAATGTGACATCCAATTGTAAAGTGACAGATACACCCTGTATAAAATTCTTCCTAACAAAGTAAATCCATTAGTGGTATTGATGGTGGAAAAAATCACTCAACATATGAGATGATGAGTGGCCCAGAAAAGCAGTGAAGGAGATAAAAAAAAAAAGTGATCAAGTAGCCCATTAAAGGTTCTAAGTTCATTAAGGCAATGGGCATTGTATAGCCAAAGGATATTCTGCTAACAGGGACCTCTAGATACAGCAAAACACAAATGGTTTAGGACTTGTGTCCCAGATGGCTTCCTGAACAGGAGGCCAATTACCCAAGTCCCATATTATTGTTCCAGCAAAACCTGGAAATTTTTCCTAAACAGAACAGTGATCAAGAAATACACTAAGGATCTAAACTAAGCAAATTCTTTAACCCCCAAACTGTTTAAAAGGTCAGTCAACTTGAGAGTATTAAGAAAGGCTATCCAAACTAGTGACAGTACAAGGTGGCTTCCTAGGATAACTAGCAACATTTGTATCCTGCAGGGCTCTGTGTCTTAAGGCAACAAGAGAGGAATGCTCCTCTGACAAAGTCCCAAGGCTATCAGAAAGCTACAGGAGTGGCAGCACATCAAGATACAACTAGCAAACCTCAACCGTTGTCAGAAACTGTGATTCTGAGATCCCTAATACTATCTTGAGTTACTAGAGAGGACCCTGAAGATCTAACACTTTGAATCTCAAAGATCCAGTAGAAGTGGGAAGGGGGGCTAACTCTGAGAGGTGAAAGTCAGTGCAGGAAATAGAGTGATTCAGAGTGAAAACAAGTAGATAACACTACCTCACCCAAAAATGAAGGAGGGAATAGACCCTGGTCTTGGCACAAAGTACAGATTCAGAAACTAAACCTGGAGACAGGAATAAATCTGAAAAGAACACCAATAAGTAGAAGGTGGAGTCAAGATGACAGAGTAAGGCAGAAACTCACCTGAGCTCTCCAAATTCTCCTACAAACAACTTTAAAGTAATACCTCAAAATGAATTCTGAAAAATCAGAACCCACAAAAGAGTAATTTTCCAGCCCAAGACAACTTAGAAGGTTGATAGAAAAGGTCTGTCTCGTTGAGGTGAGAGTGGAGTGTAGTCCAGTGCAGATGGCCTGGGCAAGTTCAGTGAGTAGCCTGTGTCCCAGAAAGCTAGTGCCTGTCTTGGAACCAACTGAATTAGCATCAGGGACTCCCTGAGCTAATAGTCTACAGCTGGTAAGGAGACCAGAGAAGGATCAGAAGGAGATTACAGGGGACACTTTGCTGACACTGTGTGAAGGACTCAATTGTATTGTCCAAATGGAGACCCAGGTCACAGACCAGAATTGCAGTCCAAAGTGAAGAGGAGCACTAGCATATTAGAATGTGTGGGCATAGGGTCATAGGGATTTTGGTCACAGATCCAAAGCATAAAAGAGTGCTTGTCATCACTCACAGACCAGAGCAAAGGCTAGGAGAGAAGTGACCAATCTTCTTCTTAGATCAAAGCACCTTGGAAGAACTGAATACTTATAGGTCCCTAGAATTAGCTCTGAAAACAACATGAAAAATGTGAAGCTTGGGACAGTGCCCCTTCCACCCTAGGAGCAGAGTATAACAATAACATAAAGTTAAAAGTCAAGAAATAGGCTGGAGCAAATGACCAAAAAAACCCTTCCAAAACAACCTGATTATAGAAAATTACTGTGGTGACAGGGAAGCACAAAACACAGACACAGAAGAGGACAACATTATCAA
Source organism: Notamacropus eugenii (assembly GCF_028372415.1). NCBI lineage: Eukaryota > Metazoa > Chordata > Mammalia > Diprotodontia > Macropodidae > Notamacropus > Notamacropus eugenii. The sequence continues at coordinate 77,367,846 of NC_092876.1, forward strand.
AATGGCTACATGCAAAGCCACAAAGAAAAAGTGAATTTGTTTCAGGACCAAAAAGAATACTTGGAAGAACTCAAAAAGGATTTTAAAAATTAGATAAGAGAGGTGTAAGGAAAATTGAGAAAAGAAATGAGAGTGAGGTAAGAGAATCATGAAAAAAGAGCCAGTAGCTTTGGTAAATGATGCACACAAAAAAAATTGGAAAAAGATGTGCAAAAGTCCATTGAAGAAAACAACTCCTTAAAAAGCAGACTTGACCAAATGGAAAAGGAAGTTCAAAAGCTTACTGAAGAAAATAATTCCTTAAAAATTAGAATTAGCAAGTGGAAGCTAATGACTCCATGAGACATCAAGAAATAATCAAAAAAATCAAAAGAATGATAAAATCGAAGAAAATGCAAAATATTTCACTGGAAAAACAACAGACCTGGAAAACAGATCCTACAGAGACAGTTTAAGAATTATTGAACTACCTGAAAGCTATGATAAAAAAAAAAAAGAAGTTACATATCATCTTTCAAGAAATTATCAAGGAAAAATGCCCTGATATTCTAGAATCTGAGGGTAAAATAGAAATTGAAAGAATCCACCAACTACCTCCTAAAAGAGATTTCCAGGAGGTGGAACCAAGATGGCAGAGTAGAAGGGTGTACCTCTAGCACCTCTGCATCCACAGCCCATAAAATACCTGTAAAAAATAACTCTAAACAAATTCTAGAGCAGCAGAAGCCACAAAACAACAGAGTAAAAGGGTTTTCCAGCCTAAGACAGCCTGAAAGTCTGACAGGAAAAGTCTATCGCACTGGGTGTGGAGTGGAGCACAGCCCAGCATGGGCCATGCAGTGTGGCAGGGACAGGACCAAGCAGGCTTCAGGGTGCCACCAGCAGCAGCTGCAGTTCCCAGATTCCTCAACCCACAAATACCAAAGGCAGCTTCAAAGGTCAGTGAGAAAGCTCTTTCACCTGAGTGAGAGGGGCACAGAGTGATCTAGCCTTGGTCCCAGGCAGCAGCAGCTTACATTGTTGGAACCCCAACCTAAAGTCCCTGGGGGAATTGAGCTGCTGATCTGGATCTCAGCCCTGAGTGGCCCTCCTGGGGTGAGAAGGAGTGCTGGCTGGTGTGGTGGAGCTGATGGAGGGTCTAGAGACGGAATTCTACTGGCAGATCCTGAGAAGAAAAGTGTACTTGTATCTGCTCCCAGACCAGAGTGCAAGTCAGAAGAGAAGTAAACTCCTCTCCTTTGATTGTGCCACCTTGGAGGAACTGAGAACTTACAAGTCCCCAGAGTATACCCTTCTCTTGACAAAGAACTCAAAAGTCAAGTAAATGGCTGAGAAAATGCCCAAAAAAGGGAAAAAGAATAAGACAATAGAAGGTCACTTTCTTGGTGAGCAGGTATTTTCTTCCATCCTTTCTGATGAGGAAGAACAATGTATACCATCAGAGGAAGATCTAAAACTCAAGGCTTCTGCACCCAAAACCTCTAAAATACATATGCAATAGTCTCAGGCCATAGAAGAGCTCAAAAAGGATTTTGAAAATCAAGTAAGAAAGGTGGAGGAAAAATTGGGAAGAGAAATGAGAGCAATGCAAGAAAATCATGAAAAGTGAGTCAATAGCTTGCTAAAGGAGACCCAAAAAATGCTGAAAAAATTAACACCTTTAAAAATAGACTGCCCCAAATGGCAAAAGAGGCCCAAAAAGCCAATGAGGAGAAGAATGCTTTAAAAAGCAGAATTAGTCAAATGGAAAAGGAGGTTCAAAAGCTCACTGAAGAAAATAATTCTTTAAAAATTAGAATGGAGCAGTTGGAAGCTAATGACTTTATGAGAAACCAAGAAATTACAAAACAAAACCAAAAGAATGAAAAAATAGAAGAAAATGTGAAATATCTCACTGGAAAGACAACTGATCTGGAAAACAGATCCAGGAGAGACAATTTAAAAATTATAGGATACCTGAATGTCATGATCAAAAAAAGAGCCTGGACATCATCTTTCATGAAATTATCAAGGAAAACTGCCCTGATATTCTGGAACCACAGGGTAAAATAAATATTGAAAGAATTCACTGATCACCTCCTGAAAGAGATGTGAAAATAAAAACTTCTAGGAATATTGTAGCAAAATTCCACAGTTCCCAGGTCAAGGAGAAAATATTGCAAGCAACCAGAAAGAAACAGTTTAAGTACTGTGGAAATACAATCAGGATAACACAAGATCTGGCAGCTTCTACATTAAGGGACTGCAGGGCTTGGAATATGATATTCCAGAAGTCAAAGGAACTAGGATTAAAACCAAGAATCACCTACCCAGCAAAACTGAGTATAATAGTTCAAAGGAAAAAATGGTCATTCAATGAAACAGAGAACTTTCAAGCATTCTTGATGAAAAGACCAGAGCTGAAAAGAAAATTTGACTTTCAAACACAAGAATCAACAGAAGCATGAAAAGGCAAACAGGAAAGAGAAATTATAAGGGACTTACTACATGGAAAGATAATATTTGTAACTCTTGAAACTTTTCTCAGTATTTGGGTAGTTGGAGTGATTATACACACACACACACACACACACACATATAGACAGAGGGTACAGAGTGAATTGAATAGGAAGGGATGATACGTAAAAACATAAAATTAAGGGGTGAGAGAGGAATATATTGGGAGGAGAAAGGGAGAAATGGAATGGGGCAAATTATCTCTCATAAAAAGACAAGAAAAAGCTTTTTCAATGAAGAGGAAAAGGGGGAGGGGAGAGGGAAAAAAAGAAGTTTACTCTCATCACATTTGGCTTAAGGAGGAAATAACATGTGCACTCAGTTTGGTATGAAAACCTATCTTACATTACGATGATAGAAGGGAGGTCAAGTGAGAGGAGGGGGGTAATTAGAATTAAATACTTTTGGGGAGGGACAAGGTCAAAGGAGAGAATAGAAAAAATGGGGGGCAGAATAGGATGGAGGGAAATATAGTTAGTCTTTCACAACATGACTATAACGGAAGTCTTTAGCAAAACTAGACATATATACCTTATGTTGAATTGCTTGCCTTCTCAATGGGGATGGGTGGGGAGGAAAGAAGGGAGAGAAGTTGGAACTCAAAGTTTTAGGAATGAAGGTTGAGAGTTGTTTTTGCATGTAACTGGGAAATAAGAAATACAGGTAATGGGATATAGAAATCTATCTTGCCCTACAAGAAAAGAGAGAGGATGGGGATAAGGGAAGAGTGCGTATTTGTCCTTCTTTGCTGAAGACCATGCTATCAGAGAAGTAATGCCATGACTTCTACTTGACTTTGTTTTGAATGAGGAAGGGCTGTGCAAGTCACCAGCCTCACTTCTCCTCCAGAGCCATTTGAATCCAGTGACCAGATATTCATCAGGATGACTGGAGATGACCCAGGATGAAGCAACTGGAGTTAAGTGACTTGCCCAAGGTCACACAGCTAGTGAGTGTCAAATGTCTGAGGTGAGATTTGAACTCGGTCCTCTTGACTCCTGCACTGGTGCTCTATTCACTGCACCACCTAGCTGCCCAAGGGAAGGGAGAGATGTGATAGAAGGGAGAGTAGATTGGAGGAAGAGGTAATTAGAATGCATGTATTTTGGAGTGGGGGAGGGGAGAGATGGGGAGAAAATTTGAAACTCAAAATCTTGTGGAAATGAATGTTGAAAACTAAAAGCAAATTTTTTTTTTTAAAAGAGATCCCCAAAAGAAAACTCTCAGGAATACAGCCCAATTCTAGAGTTACCAGGTCAAGGAGAAAATACTGCAAGCAGCCAGAAAGAAACATGTCAAACTGTGAAGCCATGATTAGCCAGTCCAGATCACACAGGATTTAGCAGTTTCCATTTTTTAAAGGACCAGAGGGATTAGAATATGATATTCTGGGCAGCAAGGGAGCCAGGATTACACCCAAAATCACCTACCCAGCACAATTGACTATAATCCTTTAGTGGGGGGTGGGGAGGATGGAAATTTAGTGAAATAGAGGACTTTCAAACATTTCTGATGAAAAAAGCAAAAGTGAACAAGAAATTTGACTTTCAAATTTGACTTTATGCTTTCAAGAGAAGCATAAAAAAGGCAAACAGGAAAGAGAAAACAAGGAATTTACTAAGGTTAAACTGTTTACATTCCTACATGGGAAGATGTTACTTATAACTCTTAAGAACTTTATCACTATTAGGGCAGTTAGGAGAAGTATATATAGATAAAGGGCATGGGTGTGAGTTTACTATGATGTGATATCTAAAAAAAGCAAAATTAAGGGGTGAGAAAGAGGGATGCACTGGGAGAAGGGGGAAGGCAGAGGTAGAATGGGGTAAATTATGACACATAAAAGAAGTGTAAGAGAGTTATTACAACGAAGGGGAAGTTGGGGGGACACTGGGCCACACGAACCTTATTCTCATCATAATTGCCTCAAAGAGGGAATAATGTATACACTCAGTTGAGTACAGAAATCTATCTTATAAGGAAGTAGGGAGAGGATTAGAGAAGGGGGAGGGATTGATAGAAGGGAGGGTAGATTAGTTGAGGTGGTGGTCAGAAGCAAAACACTTCTGAGGAGAAACAGGGTGAAAACTGTGGGGGGGGTGGATTAGGGATAAATGGGAAAAATAGAATGGTAGGGAACACACAACACTGCTTCTTACTGTAACCACACCTGCTGCTTCATCACTTGTCTGGCATCATAGGACTTTGAGATAGGTTAAAATGGTATGGATAATGTCTTTTAATTCACAGGTAAATTGGATTTAAGTGAGGCAGAGTTGTACAAAGTCATCAACCTCACTTTCTCTTCCAGAGTTATCAAAGTCCATCAGCAAAACAAAGTTAAGATCATTGGTGATGGCTCAGAATGCTGTGGATGACCTTAATGTCTTTGATGTCCAACTATACTCTAAGCACTCCACAGTGCCTGCTTCAGCCTCCTTCATAGCCATTGGAACACATGGGTCTCATCCACCTATTCTGCTGAGGGGAGTCTTTACATACTTGGTGTAGACACCCCCCCATCCCCCAATTCACTGAAGAGTTTGAGACCCCTTGGTTACCCTCAACTTGGTTTAGCCTGTCTGCTGAAATGGTTTACTAGGGTATGGTCACTGCACATGCTACAGCTTATTTGAGCTACAGATGAGAGTTGGGTGGATCATGTGGACAGCAAAGGTGGAAAGCAGCCTTCATACTAGAGGTACTAGTCTTCCCTGAACAAAACCTACATCCCAAATTTTTAAAGGATAAGTTAAATGAATTATAGGAGGAAACAGACTGTGAAACTGTCCTAGTGGGGGACCTCAACTTTCCCCTCTCAGATAAATTAACCAAAATATAAACAAGAAAGAAGTTGAGAAAGTGAATAGAATTTTAGAAAAGTTAGATATGATAGATCCTTGGAGAAAACTGAATGGGGATAGAAAAGAAAATACCTTTGTTTCTCAATGGTACATGGTACCTACATACCAATTTATCATGTATTAGGGCATAAAAACTTCACAAACAAATGCCAAAAGGCAAAAAAATTAAATGCATTTTTTCAAAATCATAATGCAATAATAATTACATTTAATAGATAGTCATGAAAGGATACATTAAAATTAATTAGAAACCAAACAATCTAATCCTAAAGACTGAGTAGTTTAAAGAACAAATCATAGACACAATAATTTCATTAAATAAAATTAAAACAAAGAGGTGGAGCCAAGATGGTAGAGTAAAAGTAGGGACTTCCCTGAGTTCTCCCACAAAGCCCTCCAAATACCTGTAAAAAATGACTCTAAACAAATTCTAGAGCTACAGAACCCTGTGTCCTCTGCCTACCTACCTGTCTATCCAGTGATATATCCTTTGCAAAATGACAGAGTGAAACAAATTCCCAAGCCCAAGACAACCTGGAAAGTTGACAGAAAGGGTCTTTTGCACTAGATAGGGAGTGGAGCATAGTCTGTCATAGGCTGAACCAGCACAGACGAGCCAGAGCAGGCCTTGGGGGACTGAATCATTGGCAGCTGTGGCAGCTTCCAGACTTCTCAACACACAAACACCAAAAGGACCCACAGACAGTGGAGGCTCAAGCAGCTAATGTAAAATCCCTGAAGCCTGGGACAGTACATCCACCCCAACCACCAACCCCACTGGAAGCAGAGTTCTACCTTGACAAAGAGTTAGAAAGTCAAGTGTTTGACTGGGAAGATGAGCAAACATCATAAAAGAACTCAGACTATAGAATCTTACTTTGGTGACAAGGAAGATCAAGGCATACAACCAGTGGAGGACAGTAGAGTCAAAAGCCTCCAAGAGGAATATGAATTGGTCACAGGCCATGGAGGAGTCCAAAAAGGATTATGAAAATCAAGTAAGAGAAGTAGAGGGAAAAATGGAAAGAGGAATGAGAGTGATGCAAGAAAGTAATGAAAAACAAGTCAACAACTCATGAATGGAGACCCAAAAAATACTGAAGAAAATAACACCTTTAAAAATAGACTAACCCAATTGGCAAAAGAAGTCCAAAAAGTCAATGAAGAGAAGAATGCCTTAAAAAGTAGAATTGGCCAAATGGAAAAGGAGGTTCAAAAGCTCACTGAAGAAAATAATTCTTTCAAAATGATAATGGAGCAAATGAAAGCTAATGACTTTATGAGAAATCAAGAAATTATAAAACAGAACCAAAAGAATGAAAAAATAGAAGACAATGTGAAATATCTCACTGGAAAAACAACTGACCTGGAAAATAGATCTAGAAGAGATAATTTAAAAATCTTTGAACTACCTGAGAGTCATTATCAAAAAAAGAGCCTAGGCGTCATCTTTCAAGAAATTACCAAAGAAAATTGCCCTGATATTCTAGAACCAGAAGGCAAAATAGAAATTGAAAGAATATACCAATTGCCTCTGAGAAAGATCCTAAAAGGAAAATTCCTAGGCATATTGAAGCCAAATTCCAGAGTTCCCAGGTCAAGGAGAAAATATTGTAAACAGCCAGAAAGAAAGAATTCAGGTATTGTGGAAATACAATCAAGATAACACAAGATCTAGCAGCTTCTACATTAAGGGATCAAAGGACTTGGAATATGATATTCCAGAGGTCAGAGAAGCTCGGATTAAAGCCAAGAATCACCTACCCAGCAAAACTGAGTATAATCCTTCAGAGGAAAAAAAAAGGATATTCAATGAAATAGAGGACTTTTTAGCATTCTTGATGAAAAGACCAGAGCTGAATAGAATATTGACTTTCAAATACAAGAATCAAGAGAAACATGAAAAGGTAAACAAGAAGGAGAAATCATAAGAGACTTATTAAAGTTGAACTGCTTACATTCCCACATGGAAAGATGATATTTGTAACTCATGAGATCTTTCTCAGTATTAGGGTAGTTGGAGGAAATACATAGATAGATAGATAGATAGATAGATAGATAGATAGATAGATAGATAGATAGATAGAGGCACAAGGTAAGTTGAATATGAAGGTATGATGTCTACAAAGTAGAAATAAGAGGTGAGAGAAAAATATATTGGGAAAAGGAGAAAGGGAGAGAGAATGTAATAAATTACCTCTTATAATAGAAGCAAGAAAAAGGTTCTACAGTGGAGTAGAAGTGGGGGAGGTGAGAAGAAATGAGTGAACCTTATTCTCATTAGATTTGGTTTAAGGAGGAAATAACCATACACACTCAATTGGGTATCTTACCCTACAGAAAAGTAGGGGGGAAGGCCATAAGAGGGGATGATGATAGAAGGGAGGACAGATTGGGGGAGAGGTAGTTAGAAGCAAACTCTTTAGAAAGGAACAGCATCAAAGGAGAAAAAAGAATAATGGGGGGGGTGGGATGGGATGGAGGCAAATACAGTTAGTCTTTCACAACGTGACTATTATGGAGGTGTTTTGCATAACTACATATGTATAACCTATATTGAATTGCTTACCTTCTCAATGTAAGTAGGTGGGGAAGAAAGAAGGGACAGAATTTAGAACTCAAAGTTTTAAAAACAAATGTTAAAAAATTGTTTCACGTGCAACTGGGACATAAGATATACAGGCAATTGGGTACAGAAATCTATCTTGCCCTTCAAGAAAGTAAAGGGGAAAGGGAAAAGAGTGGGGGGTGATAAAAGGGAGGGCAGACTGGGGGAAGGGGTAATTAGAATGCATGCCATCTAGAGGTTGGGGTGAGGGGAAAGATGAAGAGAAAATTTAGAACTCAAAATCTTATGGAAATCAATGTTGAAAACTGAAAATAAATAAATTTAAATCTTTAAAGAAAGAAAGAAAGAAAATGACAGCAATGAGACTAAAATTTATGAGATGCACCCAAAGAAGTACTTAAGGGAAATTTTATGTCTCTAGATGGTTACATCAATAAAATAGAGAAAGAGCAGACCAATAAATTGAGTTTGCAATTTCAAAAACTAGGAAAAGAATGAACTAAAAATCTTTGATTAAATAATAAAATGGAAATCCTAAAAATTAAAGGTGATATTAAAAAAATAATAAAATTGAATTATTAAATCAAACTTGGAATTGGTTTTATGAAAAAAATCAATACAATAGATAAACCATTAGTTAATATGATTAAAAAAGAGAGAAGCAAATCAAATCACTAGTACTAAAAATGAAAAGAGTAAATTCCACAAATGAAGTGGAAATTAAAGCAATTATTAGGAACTATTTTGCCTAACTATATTACAATAAATCTGAAAATGTGAGGGAAATAGATGAATATTTATAAAAATATAAATTGCTTGAATTAATAGAAGAAGACATAGAATACTTAAATAAACCCATCTTAGAAAAGAAATTGAACAGGCCATAAATGAGTTTCCTAAGAAAAAAGCTTCATGACCATATGGAGTCACAAGAGAATTCTACCAAATATTTAAAGAATAATTAATTCCCATACTATACACACTATTTGGAAAAATAGGCAAAGTAAGAGTCCTACCAAATTTCTTTTATGACACAAATATAGTGCTGATACCTAAAACAGGAAAAGTGAAAACAGAGAAAGACAACTGTAGACCAATTTCCCTAATGAGTATTGTTGCAAAAATGTTAAATAAAATATAAGCAAGGAGATTACAGCAATATATCACAATGATCATACATTGTGACCAGGTGGGATTTATACCAGGAATGCAGAGCTGGTTCAATATTAGGAAAACTATCAGCATAATTGATTATATCAATATCTAAAAAAACAAAAATCATATGGTCATATCAATAGATTCAGAAAAAAGCTTCTGACAAACTATAACATCCATTTCTGTTAAAACAACAACAACAACACTAGAGAGCATAGGAATAAATGGAACTTTCCTTAAAATAAGCAGTATCTATCTAAAACCATGAGCAAGTATAATCTGTAATGGGGATAAGCTAGAAGCCTTCCCAATAAGATCAGGGGTAAACAAGGATGCCCATTATCACCACTATCATTCAATGTTGTACTAGAAATGTTAGCTATAACAATAAGAGAAGAAAAAGAAATTGAAGTAATTAGAATGGTCAGTGAGGAAACAAAACTATCACTCTTTGCAGATGACATGATGTTATACTTAGAAAATCAACTAAAAAATTAATTGAAATAATTAACAACTTTAGCAAAGTTGAAGAATATAAAAGAAACCCAGATAAATATTCAGAATTTCTATATATTACCAACAAAGTCCAACAGCAAGAGATACAAATAGAAACTTCTTTAAAAATAACTGTAGACAATACAAAATGCTTGGGAGTCTATATGTCAAGTCAAAGCCAAGAACTATATGAACACAATTACAAAACACTTTTCACACACCTATCTAAATAACTGGAAAAATATTAATTGCTCAGGAGTAGGTCAAACCAATATAATAAAATATAATAATAATAACGAATATAATAAAAATCAAAACTCTACCTAAATTAATCTACTTATTCAATGTCATACCAAAGTACCAAAAATTATTTTATAAAACTAGAAAAAGTAATAAAATTCATCTGGAAGATTAAAAAGGACAAGAATATCAGAGAGATTAAAGAAAAAATGTGAAGGAAGGTGGCCTAGGTGGACCAGATCTCAAACTGTATTATAAAGTGGTATTCATCAAAACAGTCTGGCACTGGCTAAGAAATAGAGTGGTGGATCATTGGAATAGCTTAGGTATACAATACACAGTCGTAAATGATCATAGTAATCTAGTATTTGATAAACACAAAGATCCACACTTTTGAGACAAGAACTCATTATTTAACCAAAAAAAAGGGGCGGGGGACTGGGAAAACTGGAAAACAGTTTGGCATAAACTAGGTATAGACCACCATCTCACATAATATAGGAAGATAAGATCAAAATGGATACTTGATTTAGACATAAATGATGATACCATGGGAAAGTTAGGGGAACATGGAGTAGTTTACCTGTTTGTTCATAAGATAGAGAGCATTACAAGATGTAAAATGGATAATTTTGATTATATCAAATTTAAAAGTTTTTGTACAAACAAAACCAATGCTACTAAGAACAGAGAGAAAGGAAAAAGCTGTGAAAAATTTTTACTGCAAGTGTCTCTGATAAAAGTCTCATTTCTCAAATATATAGAGAACTGAATCAAATTTATAAGAATACAAGTCATTCTCTACTTGATAAATGATCAAAGGCTATGAAGAGTCAGTTTTCAGATGATGAAAGTAAAACCATCTTTAGCCCTATTTTTAAAAATGCTCTAAACCAGTATTGATTAGAGAAATACAAATTAAAACAACTCTGTGGTACACTATTTGGAAAAATAGGCAAAGCAACACCTATCAGATTGACCAATATGACAGAAAAGGAAAATGATAAATATTGCAGTAAATATGGGAAAATTGGGACACTATTGCACTGCTGGTAAAGTTATGAACTGATTCATCCATTCTGGAGAGTAATTTGGAACTAGTCAAAGGGTAATCAAACTGTGAATACCATCTCTTTCAATAATACCCCTATTAGTTCTGTATTCCAAAGAAATTTTTTAAAAATTCATACAAAAATATTTATAGCTGCTCTTTTTGTGGTGGCAAAGAATTGGGAATTGAGGGAATGCCTATCAATTGGGGAATAATTGAGCAAATTGTGTTGTGTATGTACATGTCCTTTGTTGCCAAAGAAGACCATGACATCAGAGAAATAACAACATGACTTGCACTTGACTTGGTTTTGAGTGAAGAAGGGATGTACAGGTCACCAGCCTCACTTCTTCTCCAGAATCATCTGAATCCAATGACCAGATATTCATCAGGATGACTGGAGATGACCCAGGATGAGGCAATTGGGGTTAAGTGACTTACCCAAGATCACACAGCTAGTGAGTGTCAAGGGTCTGAGGTGAGATTTGAGCTCAGGTCCTCCTGATTCCTGCACTGGTGCTCTATCCACTGCATCACCTAGCTGCCCCATACAAATTATGGTATATGATTGTAATGGGTTACTATTGTGCTTTAAGAAATGATAGGAAGGCAGATTTGAAAAAACCTGCAAAAATTTACATGAACTGGTAGAAAGTTAAGAGAGCAGAACCAAGAAAACATTGTACACAGTAAGTGCAATTTTATGATGATCCATTGTAAATGACTTAGCTATTTCAGCAATGCAATGACCTAAGATAATTCAAAAGGATTCATGACGAAAAATGCTAACGACCTCCAGTGAAAGAACTGATGGACTCTGAATGTAGATAGAAGCATAATATTTTTCATTTTATTATTTCATGGGTTTCTTTTTTAGTCTGTGGTTAGGGTTCCCCCCCTCCACAACCAATATGGAAATATGTTTTGCATGATTGCATACGTATAACTTACATCAAGTTGCTTGCTGCCTCTCAGAGAGGGGAAGAAGAGGAAAAGAGGGAGATAATTTGTAACTCAAAATTTCAAAAAATGGATGCTAATATTTTTTACATACAATTGGGAAAAAAGAAAATATTATTTTAAAAAACAACCAAGCATAGATTTTTTTTTTTGTAGATCCAGAGATTCCCTTCCCAAAAAAGGCACAAATAACTGTATCAATTGCAAGTAGTGACTCAAAAGAAAAAATGGATTTTCCACAAGGACTACATGAATATTTAGAATAAATGTGCAAAAGATAAAAGAAAAAAACTCTGGCAGAAAGAATAAATAGCTTAGAAGAGAAAATTTAAGTCTTGCACAAGAAATGGATTCCCTAAGAACAGAGAAGATCAAACAAATCAGTGAATCCATGAGACAACAAGAAATATTAGAACAAAGTCAAAAGATTGAAAAAATAGAGAAAATGAAAGCTACCTGATGTTTAAAAAAAAATAACTGATCTAGAAACAGGGGGGAAAGTCATAAGTTAAGAATCAGTTAACTAAAAAAACAGCATTTTTGGACTCCCTGAAAATAAACAAAAAAATTTAAAACTTGGACATTATATTTTAAGAACTCTTGAATGAAAACTTCCCAGATCTACTAGAACCAGAGAACAAAGTAAAGATAGAAAAATCCACTAATTACCTCTTGAAAAGATCCACAAAAGGAAAAGTCCCAACCTTGAAATAGCCAAAATGAAGAGCTTTCCCATCAACAAAAGATTACTGCAAGCACTGAGAGAGAAGCAGTTCAAGTACAAAAGGAACCACATTCAAGATCACCCAAGTCTTTGAAGCTTCTGTTACTAATGAAAGGACATCCTGGAATATAATACTCTAAAAGGGAAAAGATAATATACTTACAACCAAGAATAACCTACCCTGGAAAAGGAATGGGGAGTGATGGACATTTAACGTCAGTCAAACAGCAGACGTTATTAAATATGGACTCTGAGATGCTCTGTGCTAAGTGCTTAGATACAAAGAAAGACAAAAGAGAGTTCCTGCCCACAAACTGTATAAAAGATAAGTAGGAAATCATTAACAGAGAGAAGGCACTTTAATTAAGGGGTTGAGAAAGGCTTCAAAAGATGGAATTTTAGTTGGGACTTACAGGAAATCAGAGAAGCCAGTATGTGTAGATGAGGAGAGAGAGCATTCTAGACATAGGGGACAATCAGAGAAAATGCATGGAGCTAAGAGATAGTGTCTTGTTTGAGGAATAACAAGGAAGCCCTTGTTATGGGACAGAAGAGTACATGCCTAAGAGTAAGTAATAAAAAGATTGTAGAGGTAGGAGAGGACTAGGTTATAAAGGGCTTTGAATGCTAAACAGGATTTTTTTCTAGTTTAACCTGGAAATGAAAGGGAGCCCGTGGAGTTTATTGAGTGGGGAGATGGAGGTAGGTTTGGACCTACACTTTAGGAAAATCACTTTGGTGGCTGAATGGAGGATCCATTGAAGTGTCGAAAGACTTGAGACCCACCAGCACTATTACAGACCTGCCGGCACTCAGTCCAGGCCTGAGGGAATTAGGAGAAGGTTTTCAAATATTTCTAATGAAAAGACAAGAACTGAATAGGAACTCTGAAATATAAACATAAGAGTAAGGATAAAAATATAAAGGTAAATTTATTTGAGCATAGACATAGCACTAGCATAAAATAATCTTAAGAATAACGAAAATATAAAGCAAAACATAGTTCTTTCAGCTCTTTAATGCAGTTGAATACATTTTCAAATTGTGTATATGGAAAAAATATTCTAAGCATATCTCTCAGTTTTGGTCTTTCATTCTGGTTGCCTTCAGAAACTTGTGCAGAATTGATATTAATACTAATTTGTGGCACCATTTCCATTTATTATTATACATAATATACGTTAACTATGTCATAGATAATAATTTCCCCAGTAATCTGTCATACTCAATATAAATCAATTAATAAACATTCATTAAGTACCTACTATGTGCCAAGCACTGTGTCCTAAAGTTTACTTCGTGTTCCAGCTACCTTTTCTGAATCTACACCAAGATATTTAGCATATGTGAAATTAAGTTTGAAAATTATAAGTTTATTGTAACTATTTGTGGCTGGTTAAAAAATAGAAAAGTAAGATAAGTGGAACAGACTAAATATGGATGAATCAGACACAATTGAACTCAACAACCCAGTTTTGGATCGATCCAAAAATACAGATTACTTAAGGAAGAACTCTATTTGACAATAACTTCTGGGAAAACTGGAAATCAGTTTGACAGAAATTAGGTTGTTGGTGTTCAGTTGTTTCAGTTGTGCTTAAATCTTTGTGATTCCCATTTGTTTTTTGTTTTTTTTTTTTGTGGCAAAGATACTGAGTGGTTTATTATTTCCTTCTCTAGATCATTTAGCAGATGAGGATACTAAGGCAAACTGGATTAATTGACTTGCCCAAGATCACAGAGCTATTAAGTGTCTAAGGCTGGATTTGAACTCAGGTCTTCCTGACTCCAGGCCTAGTGATCTATCCACTTTGCCACCCAATTGCCCTTAGAAGACCATCTTATTACCACAATAAGCTCAAAATGGATTGCTCATAGAAGAAGTTTGTCAATCTCTTACGGCCCCACTTATAATCCCTGTACTTTTTGGAACCAACGTGTCCCTCCTTAGTCACCCATATATGTATTGTCTTTTCCGATCAAAATGTAATCTTGAGGGTAAGGACTATTTTCTTCTTAAAAGTTTTAGAACATTTAAAGAAATTCAGAACTTAAACTAAAGAAAACTAAAACTAAAATTTTTTTTAAAAAATTTAAAGAGCGTTTCCATACCCGTAAAACACCAGAAAAATTCTTTATAAAATTATGACTGTATTCCATCTGCAATTATGTTCTCTGCCTCACTATCACAGAAGCAGGTTGGCTATCTCCCCCTCAAGATTCTAGGGATATGCCTGAGGGGGTTGAGGTGTCTTTCCATTGGCCCCCATTCTAGATTTCTTTACTTCACTGTTAGTAACTAGTGTCCTAGTTCCATTTAACTGATATCAATTATTTTTACAAAGAAAGATTTGCTTTTCCTCAATCCTCCCAGCATTAATGCTGGGCTGGAAGCAAACCCCAGCGTGAATTCAACTCTTCAACTCAATGGTTTATATTCCTGACCTTTTGAAACACACAGGATTACTTTGGATTACAGTAATAGCTGGAAGAGGAAGAGCTAAACCTTAAAGGATACACAAGATATTTCCAGAGAGGAAGGGTTTTTACATTCTGAACCAGTGGAAATCAGAGCAAGATTATCATAGGTGATGGTTTTTTAGTTTGTTTGTATTTATGGAGTGATAATTCTATTTTTGAGGTAACAGGAGCATTGTCCCTATATTTCCATACCTTTCCTTTGGTCATAGAAGCACTTAGATAGTAAATTATTATGTAGGAATGAGTAGACAGAACATGACATAACCTTCCACTGGGCAAATATGAGGTTTCCTGATTGGTTCAGACTGAGTCTGTATTGCAGGTAGGGTAAATAAGTGTGAGGAAGTTTACAAATCCTAAACTGGTAAAGAATGGGAAATGTCTTGTGGAAAAAATACCATTCCTTATTTTAAAATAAATTGTTCTAAACTTAACATGTAGAACACATAGTAATAATTAAATGAACTATGGAGTAAAGCTGCAACATAAAGTATTTCCATTTTGTGAAATAAAATAAACAAATCTTAATTTTTTTCTTCACGCACTTTTGTTTTATTTTGATGTCTTTGGTTTTTATATTATATTTGTTTTCAAATATATCTTTTCCCCATCCAGTGCACTTTTCCTTGCAACATATATTTAGGAGGAAAGACAAAAACCATAAATGTTAATAAATACAGAACATGCATTTTCTCTTTGCCTCTTTCTGAATCCCATTATAAAGCCCCATGGCCTTTGAGGTGTTTTTTTTTAATATTAGTTTTAAAGAATTAGAGTCAAAATGTATGGTGTTATTATTTTACTGATCTTTATATATGACTTCCTACATATTTTCCTGTATTTCTCTCATTTCTATACTACTATGATTTTCCATTAATTTGTGACAATCTGTTCAGCAATCATCTGATTATTGGACACATTTGGTTTTAGGTTTTAGCTATTATGAACATTTTTTTTTACAAACAAGTCCTTTTTTTAAAACATGAAAATATAGTTCTAGTAATGGGATCACATGGTGAGTTTTGTGCTTCTTACTGTATATTGTGTAATGTATGAAAAAACCCAAGGATGGCCTACCAGCACAGATTCTTTGATCTGCTTTTCTAAAGGAAAGGCAGCTTTAAAGGGGTTAATAATCATACTTTAATTAACAGACAGATAAGTAGAAAGAAGTAAGTATCCGAGAAAAAATTCAATATACAGGGTTCCACCTGTCTAAACAGAATAATACAACCACTTACATACACCATTAGACTGGAAGAGCACCAATATCTGAGAAGTTGGGGGTCTTAACAAATGGCTACCCAGAGTCTAGTCCAAGGAATCAAAAGGTCCTTCTCAAGAGTGAGCCCCCAAGGCAAAATGCCAACCTCTCAGAATATATAACAAAGACTTAGCCCCTGATTGACTCAGAGCCAAAAGGCATGAGACCTACATGACTCAGCATAGCTGTGAATTATCAGGGTTCAAAGGAGATTAATCCTTCAGATGTTTACAATTTAGCCAGAGCCTGGGAAACTGAACTCCAAAAAGAAAACAACAAAAAAATCCCACTTTGCTGATGCTTACAGAGGGATGCACAGACAGGGGTGCCTTTCCTCAGATAAGAACTCATCCATGTGGGATTCTTTTTACACTCAAAATAGAAGTTGGATCTCTTAGTAGGGTGGGGTCTGCCCAAGATTGAAGAGCATGTTTCTTTGAGGGCTAGGGGTAATCTCATCAATCAGTCATGTCCTTCAGAGACTGACTTTTTTTTTTTTTAACAAGAACAATGGGTGTTAATGAGGAAATTGAGTCCCATCTCTTGTTAAAAATAATAGCAACAAAATAAAAATAATAACTTCCATAACTTTGCCTCTTTGATTCTTTTGAGAGTCACATTATCCTCAATGAATCACTAACTGATATGACAGATGTTTTATCAAGGCTCTTTTTTTAAACTATGGGGTTTACCATGGGAAATAATGTGAGGGGAAAAGGGAGAAAAATTGACCTATACATTGATAACAACAAAAAAAAGA
The DNA here is from genome assembly GCF_028372415.1 of Notamacropus eugenii. NCBI lineage: Eukaryota > Metazoa > Chordata > Mammalia > Diprotodontia > Macropodidae > Notamacropus > Notamacropus eugenii. The sequence continues at coordinate 77,384,905 of NC_092876.1, forward strand.
TTCTTAAAGCAAATATAGTAGGGAATATGTATAATCACAGGGACCCCCAATCAATTAAGTACCCCATGTGATCACATGTAAGAGGCAATTATTGTAAAGAATGAAGTGTTAAGTTTTGATCCTTTCAGACTTTAAGTGGTTGTATTCACAACCTATTAGTGTATTTCTTTGCTAGTTTAAGAGGTGTGATGATGATCCTCAACTGAACTAGGTGAAATTATAGGGCAGCTAGCCGTTATCTGACTGAAGAATCAGCTATGCTCCAGTGGGTCTTATTAAAATGAACTAGACAGTTTAGAGCCAGTTGAGACAGGAGGAGCTCTGTCATTTGGTGAAGTCATCCTTTGTAGTTGAAGAGAGTGATCTATGAAGGAAGAACCTCTGCTCTTGAGAGGATGTTACTGCTCTTCCTTTTTCCTTTGTGTTTTTTTTTTCCAGAGGGGAGGCTGTGAAGGGAATTTCTCTCCCCTCGTTCCTGACCAGCAATGACACTTTGGAAGGGAGCAACTCATTCAATAGGAGAAGCTTCACCCAACAGGGAGAAGATTCAAATTGAGAGCTGTGCTTTGTCCTTCATTTTTGAAGAGGACCATGACATCAGGGAAATGATGACATGGCTTGCAGTTGACTTTGATTTGAGTAAGGAAGAGTTGTGCAAGGGCACCAGCCTCATTTTCTCCTAGAAGCTCTACTAAAGGGACGTAATGTGAGAATATCACAAGAAAACAAGGGACATCAAGATCCTGCAGTGCCTGAGGGGTGGGTTTCCTTGACCACAATGTATTCTTCACACGTTTCTCTATTAGCATATACTTTGTATGTGTTTAACTAATTAGTTATCACTAGATGTATCTGTGGGAAAACGTACTCCATATTTACGGGAGAAATTTTTTGTTACTATTGTTACTATTACTACTACTACTATTCATGCTATGTGTTGTGGTTTGGTCATTTTCAGTTGTGTCTGATTCTTCATGACCCCATTTGGGGTCTTGGCAAAGATACTAGAGTGGTTTACCATTTCCTTCTCCAGCTTATTTTATAGTTGGGGAAACTGGGACAAACAAGGTTAAATGATTTGCCCAGGGTCACACCGTCTTTATCTGAGGTCAGATTTGAACTCAGGAACATGAATCTTCTTGACTCAGGTCCTTGCACTCTATCTGCTGTGCCATCTAGCTTCTTGTTCATGTTATTCCATTTCAGGAAATAACACTTTTGTCATTTATTTGAATAAATATGTAAATGACATCCTTACCAAAGTTGCAAGGTGATACATAACTAAGGGTAATAGCTAACATGTTGGATGCTAAAGTCAAGAATCAGAAAAATTTACCACACTAGAATATTAGTTCAAATCTCATAAAATAAAATTTATCAGGGATAAATAGAAAAATTTCAAGTTGTGTTCAGAAAGACAACTTCACAAATACAAGATGTAGGAGGTACATGACTTTAAAGCAATTTGTCTAAGACTTAGTAAATGCAAACTCAACATTATTCAACATTATAGTTACCCAAAAGACTAACATTTATAAGCACTTAATGGTTTGCAAAGTGATTTACATATATTATCTCATTTTAATTTGATCCTTATGACAACCCTGTGAAGGAAGTGCTATTGTTAGCCCCATTTTACAGATTATGAAATTGAAACTGAGAGTAGTTCAATGACTTTCCCATAGTTACACAATAGCTAGTAAAGGTAGGAGCCATGATGTCAGTTCAAGTCTACCTTATTCCAAGTCCAGCATTCTATTCACTATTGCATCTAGCTGCTTCAATATATCTTTCCAGTTGTTTAAAAAATTGTTCTCTCCACAACTGAGACAAAATATATTATTAGATTTTCTTATAATTTTAAAATAACGTTTGATGTTATTTTATTGAACAAGTTAAATTTCATTGTGCTATATGGTATGATGTAAAAATGTGTATCCGTAGATCAATAAATATTTTTCAAGGGCCTACTATGTACCAGGTACTGTGGATAAAAAAAGAGGCAAAAGACAGTCCTGAAATATCATGGAGGTTACAATCTAATGGGGGAGAAAACAAGCAAAGAAATATGCACAAAAAAAGTTATATATAGGATAAATAAGGAATGATTGAGAAAATGGTTACAAAAGACTTCCTGTAGAAGATGGGACAGGGGTTTTACCAAAAAGGGTAGTAGTGCATTGGTATACTTAGCTGAGGAGCCTGCTTCCAGGGAAATCTCAATGATGCAAAATGGAAGTTCCTTGGAGACACTTTAGCACAGGAAAGACATTCTGTAACTGGTTCTAGCTGGCTAATCATATGGTGAAAAGGAACCTCTTTAATTAACTGTGGTAAGATTCAAAAGGGCAATAGTCAACCTAGTCCTTCCTCTGTTGGTTTAGCCTTTTCTCTCGGTTTGATGTCCTCTCTTTAGTTGACTCCTTCCTGGATGACAGCATTTGGTGAGGGCAAATTCTATAAGGGAATATTCCTTGTATCCTCCCCATCTAAGACCAATATGTGGTTCATGAATACGGGTCTTGATTCTTTTTTTGCCTCGATATTTGTTCTTTCTTTTTAGGTGGCAGAGATTAATGTGGAGGCTACAATCTTAGGAGTTTTGAAAGGTCAGGAGAGTGAATCATTAAAGGTACAGGAGTCCAAGAGTAGTGTCTATGTCAGGTTTTGCAATTAACTCAGCATTGATGCCCTGAGCAGCAATTAGTGAACTTCAGGACCCAGCCCATAAACATCTTAGTACTTCATTTGAAAGTGAACTTAAGTGACCTAGTATTATGTATATATATATATGTGTGTGTGTGTGTGTGTGTGTGTGTGTGTTGCATTAAGTCTAAGATCTCTGTCCCCTAGGAGCCAAGGTATTTCAGAGTCTCCACTATGCCTCCAAGGTGCTGAGGGAGGGGGAAGGGAATCTTGTTATATCTTCAAATTAAATATTCTTTTGTAAAAGGTAATGTAAATTGGTTAAATGGAACTAGAGCATTAGTCACTGGTGGCTACACAGCAGGAATTGAGGATAGAGATGACAATGTTAGAGAAGAAATACCCCAATCACTCGATGGTAGTTCTAGAACCCTAAGGAGGGAGTTATATCTGGCCTTGCTCTGGGAGAGTAAGGGCAGAGATATGCTAAATATATATCTAAACATGTTTTTTTTTTTCCCCATCATATAGCTAGAAGGTACCTTTCTTTTCTGGGCCCCAAAGGGAATTACACACTCAATGGCCCGGGGGATTGTATAATATATTTTAGTGTAACTCCTACTTCAGTCCAAGCTGAGGGCAGTTTTCCTGAGGAAGACCTTGTAACAACACTGCATGTGGTATCCTCAGAGAGGAATGACACTGCTGAGCCCACAGTGCTGTATACCTGCATAAGTAGTGAAGGGACTTCTGATTTGTAAAGAATGCTGGAAGAAGTAGAGAAAGAGTTGAAGAGTGAGAGACAAGTGCACACTTTTGAATGGCAGACAGGTGCTCTCTCTGGAACCAGGGAAGTTTAGGAAAGTCAGCCCCCAAAATATTCCTTGAGTTCCAATGCTTGAAATTTTAATTTGGTGAGATTATTCTCTCTCCTAAAAGGTCTAATTTCTTCTTGTGAATTCATTTGTCTAATCTGTATGACTTCTTCAATTTCTGAAATAATCCATGTTATCTTTTTGTATCAAGTGTTACTGGGAGGGAGCAAAGCTGAAGAGGGTAGGCTAATTGCTACCCTCCCCTTGAAATGAGATGTGGTAGATAGATATAATTCTATCCCAGTATCCCTCTTGGAGATAAAGGTGAATAAAAAGGAGTTAACGCTCAGCCACAGCCTTCATCCTGCCTACAATGGCAGAATACACAGCGTGCCTTGGAGATGCATAATAGTGCTTTCCAGATCAGATCTCGATCCATGCCACATGTGGGCCAATTAGTTTCTATTAGACAGAAGCACTGTGTTTGTGATATGAATGAATAAATAGATATCCGCCTTTCATGCCAACCAGAAAAAGAAAAAAAAGTACCCACCCATCTCTATTACATTAGAAAATCTAAGTATCATTTATTCTGAGGCTTGATTTTCTTAATTACTTTATCCTGCCATTCCATTTCTGAATTCATCTATTTTCTTTTTCTTTGTAAGTAAACTTTAGAAAGTGTGTTATTGTGACCTAGAAAGTGTGGCATACAGATATAAGAAATGCAGATGTAGGACTTGGACAATCCAAAGGAGGAAAATGTAATTAGGGATTGACTGGGTGTGGAAAAGCTTTGAAGCCAGGAAAAAAGCAAGTTTACTTGCTGAACTCCAAAGAGTTCTATGACTCAAGACTTTGGATTGAGGCAAGGTCTAGAAAAGAGTGAAAGGCTGATAATGCCCTAGGTCAAAAATCAAGGGACTCCTGGACCAATTCTAAAGACAGGCTAGAATCCCCAGAAAGATCACCAGTGTCAACAAGACCTGAAGTCCAAGACTTAGTTCAGAGGCACCAAGGTATGAGTGCTTATTGCTGTATTCAGGGGATGCTATGTTAACTACCTTCAGTGGATGTGTAAAGCTTATGTAGGAGATAAATGGTAGAAGATTTGTAAATGTAGATTGGACCCAGATTAAAATAGTCTTTAAATACCAATGTACAGTTTGAATTTGATTGTGTAGGTATTGGGGAATCCTTGAAGATTTCTGAGAAGGGGAGTAAGAAATGAAAGCAGCATCTTTAGAAAATTAACCTGGCAAAATTTAAAGGATGTACTGGAAGGTGGCGAGGTGAATCAGGAAGATTTTGCAATAAACAGTTGATAAAGTATAAGATTAGGGAAGTGACAATGGCCATGGAAAGTTAGGCATTGACGCAAAAGACCTCACAAAGTAAGAATTGACAGAACATAGTTATTTTGAGCCCCAGTGACAAGACAAATTATAATATTATTGACAAAAATAATAGATTCTCTGTGAAGGAATCTTACAAAGCAAACTATGGAACTATGGATGAAGATCTAGGGCACAAGTTTTGCTAAAAGAAGCAAAGAACTCAGAAATGGTTCATTATGATTATAGTAATCTACTATTTGATAGACCCAAAGACCCCACCTTCTGGGATAAGAACTCATTATTTGACAAAAAACTGCTGGAAACACTGGAAAATAGTATGGCAGAAACTGGGTATAGACCAAACATATGACACCATATACCAAAACAAATTCCAAATGGGTACATGATTTAGATATAAAGGCCAATACTATAAACAAATTAGGGAGTAAGGAATAGTTTACTTGTTGGATTTATTAGATTTGGAGGAATTTATGACCAAACAAGATAGAGAACATTATGATTACATTAAATTGAAAAGATTTTGGACAAACAAACCCAATGCAACCAAGCTTAGGAGGGAAGCAGAAAACTGGGAAAGAATTTATGTAATTAGTATCTGTGATAAAGGTCTCATTTCTAAAATACATAGAAAACTGAGTCAAATTTACAAGAATACAAGTAATTCCTCAATTGATAAATCATCAAAAGATATGAACAGGCAGTTTTCAGAAGAAGAAATTAAAGCTATCTATAGTCATATGAAAAAGTGCTCTAAATCACTACTGATTAGAGAGATGCAAAACAAAATAACTCTGAGGTACCACATCACAGGTATCAGACTGGCTAACATGACAAAACAGGAAAATGATAAATGTTGGGGAAGATGTGGGAAAGTTGGAACAGTAATTCATTGTTGGTGGAGTTGTGAGATGATCCAACCATTCTGGAGAGCAATTTGGAACGATGCTCAAAAAGTTATAAAAATGTGCATATCCCTTTAATTCCATTTCTAGGGTTGTATCCCAAAGAGATCATAAAAATGGGAAAAAGACCCACATGCACAAAAGTATTTATAGCAGCTCTTTTTGTGGTGGCAAAGATTTGGAAATTGAAGGGATGCTCATCAACTGGGGAATGACTGAACAAGTTGTGGTATATGAATGTAAAAGAATACCATTGTGCTATAAGAAATGACAAACAGCCGAACTTCAGAAAAACCTGGAAAACTTCTATGAATTGATACTGAGTGAAGTGAGCAGAACCAGGAGAACAGTGTGTACAGTAACAGACACAGTCTGTGATGACTGACTGATAGACTAAGCCCTTCAGGGTGCTTAGCCCTTTAGCATCTAAAACAACCAAAGGACTCATGATGGAAAATGCCATCCACATCCAGAGAAAGAACTATGGTGTCTGAATGCAGAGTGAAGCAGATCATTTTCTTTTTTTGTTTTGTTCTGTTTTTTTCTTTGTCATGGTTCCTCCCATTCATTCTAATTCTTCTATACAACATGACTAATGTGAAAATATGTTTAATAGGAATGTATATGTAAAGCTTATATCAGATTGCATGTCATCTTGAAGAGGGGAAAAGGGAAGGAAGAGGAGAAAATTTAAAACTTATGGAGGTGAACCTTGAACACTAAAAATAAATAAACTTTTTTTAAAAGGAGCTCATTTCTCCTTTAAGAGCAGAGGAAAGTTCTGAAAGTTGTCTTTTTTCTCTCCCTAAATTCTTCCCATATCTGTTTGATAATAGATTTCTCTTATGTTCTTTTCTTACTCTTTCTCCAGAGCTGTTTCTTATTCTGATTTTCACTTCTCCTAAAAATCCATGGTCAATCATAAATGCTTGTTCTGCATGAATTAAAGTTGTAAAGCTTAAAACTACACTAAAAGTTTTGAGACACTCCATATGTATAGATACATGTGTGTGTTTTGCATATCAATAAAAGGGGAAATAAAAGCAGTACCTAGCTAGATGCATGGTAATATTAGAATGGCATGGGATTCAAAACACTGTTCTAAGTGATTAAACTTCAATTCTGATCCAAACGCTAAAAAAATATACACATACACATATACATAAACGTGTATATAATATTTTTTAAAGGTCCCTACCTGGTTTACCCCATAGGCAAAAAAATGGGTTTATTATTGTTGCACACAGAGTGTGGTTGCTTAGAACCTTCGGCATCTCTGGTGCCCTCTACATAGAGTAGACTGCCTTGTTTGTGGAAGTGTCTTGTGCTAAGCTAAACTTTGCTCTCTCTAGTGACACCTTGTGGTTGTACTGACATCATGCCTAAAGTTTGATCTGCAACTTCCATCCAAGTCATATAGTTCCACCTTCTGTGGCCAAGCAGAGTAAGTCCAATCCCTCTGCCCCATGACACCTTTTCCATATGTAACATGGATGCTCTGTCCTCTCTAAGGACCAGACTCACATTTTATTCCCTTCTGGGTTCTCTGATACCCCTGAAAGAGTTGGGAGGATCTCCTTTCTTAGCTTAAGCCTCAGCTGGCTATTCCCCTGCCCCCACACCACCTTTTTGAAGGTTCCATTTAACTGCTTGACATTACATGAGCTTTTACAAAAGTTTATTTACTTCAAAGGTACAGCATATAGACATTTCACCCAACACCTTGGAGACATGATTCTCTCTACAGATGCCTGGTGTGGATTAGACTCACAGGTTAACTTGGTTCCTACATAACATTAGTTGCATTAAGTTCAAGTCCAAAGCTGACAGTGCTGGTGTCCCTGAGACCTTTGCTCCTCAGACCATTGCTGGGTTGGTTGCAACCCTGGCAGGTATTTCTGAAGTTCTGGATTCCCATGGCTTAAGCTCCCACACCAAAACACTTTTCTCCCTGCATTATGGAAAAGAAATAAGGAAAAGAAAAAAGAACCAGACCAAATCTGGGAGATCATGTGGCCTGGGGAAAGATAGGATAGGTGGTTCTAGGTCCCTTCCCCTTCCCCCCTTTACCAAATCTTCTCACAGGCTGTGAACAAAAATATCACTTTCACCCTTAAAGAGGAATGCAGAAAAAAAGTCCATTAAACCATTTTAGACCATTTTAATTAGACCATTTTAAATTAGACCATTTTAAAATCTTGGACAGGTCCATCTATGTGACCAGTGGGAAAAGGCTGTTCCCTATCACAAGGTAAGCCAACAAAGAATGTCTTTGCATGCTCCAGCTTCCCCAAAAGAGTCCCTAGCTTCTTCCATGTATGTGCTGCCATCTTAGGAGGCCTAGGCATGCACCAAGCCTCCATTGCACAGATATCTGAAGTCAGTAGTCATGGAAGGCAGCTAGCTGACACAGTAGGTAGAGCAACCAGCCCTGGAGTCAGGAGGACCTCAGTACAAATCTAACCTTAAACACTTACTAACTGTGTGACCCTGGGCAAGTCACTTAAGGCCAGATGCCAACAAAGGAAGGAAGGGAGGGGGAGAGAGAGAGAGAGAGAGAGAGAGAGAGAGAGAGAGAGAGAGAGAGAGAGAGAGAGAGAGAGAAAGAGAGAGAGAGAGAGAAAGAGAGAGAGAGAGAGAGAGAGAAGAAACAAATGAAGAAAATGAAGACTTGCAGAAAAAGTATATGACAAGCCTAGAAGAGGAGTGTCTGGACGGCCAATTCCTGTCCTCCTCCTGCTTTTCTGTTTCCTTTTCTGAGCATAGGTCAAAGACTAGAGTTCTTAGGAATAGATATTCTCAGCCTTGGAAATGACTTCATGGGTAATTTGAGGGCTCCCTAGAGATAAAAAGTCCCTGAGATTATACCTTCTAAAGGGAGAAGACTTCCATGGCCTGCTTCTTGAAGAAGGTGACCACCAGTGTGACATCACGGAGGGCCAGGAGATCTTGACCTTACCCACCACTTCCTTATTATTGGTCATGAATTATGTGGAAGGTTTGACTTGGTGAATGGGTATTTTTTGTTCAGCAGTCTTTAAAGTATTTTTATCTTCCAGGGAGCATTTACTGGATTATGAGTACTTTGTGTTTCTATTTTTTCATAAATTCCCGTGAGTTTTATTCATCTTCTGTATTTCCTAATTGTGGAAGTGTCCGTGCTAAGTCAAACTTTGCTCTCTATAGTGACCCCTTGCGGTTGTACCGACTTCATGCCTAAAGTTTCCTCTGCAACTTCTATCCATTTCATCTATTTCCACTTTCTATGCCCTGGCAGAACAAGTCTAATGCTCGTATTATATAATGAATGCCTGTGGTGAAATGGAAACCATGTTAGCTCACTTTTTAGGGGATCCTAAACATGAACCGTGTCATAAATATACTTGTAAATTTTCCTGGAGAGTTCAAAGTTGGAGTAGTGAGCTGAAGGGTAGAACTAGCCTTTTGAGGTCAAGACCCCAGTACTGAATGTGGTCTGTGAATATAGACAATAATAGCTTTGCATTCCCTGAATGAAGGCATTAGTTATATGAAAAATACTGTACTGATAATATTTGGACTTTAGAAGTAACTACTTTAGGTTTTCTAGTTCTGCCTATGCCACATCAAGCTCCCAACTTTTCTAACTTCACTTGGACTCCAAAATTTACCTACTGTTTATGGAGAGCTAACAACACCAGGAAGCTCTAGGTGGAGACTTCCAAAGAAATCCATCATTTTTACTAACATATAAACTTTGAAAAACAGAAATGAATTTATTTTATAAGATCTTCAAACAAATTTAAATAATTTTTAAGCAGGCATTATACTGTTCATGGAACCTACTAAGTGTGAGATGACAAGACATCTTTGTTGGACGTAAATAAGGAAAAAATGGATATAAGATTCATATGAAGATGGGTTTCTCCATAGGAGGGAACATTTTCTGCATTCTCAGGCATGATGGAGGTAAGATGACTGATAGCAAAAGGGATTCCTTCAAAATAAATAAGTAAGATGGAAACTATGAGCTAGAAAGCACAAAGGAACTGTTATACTGATTTGGGAACAGCTGCATCATCTTCCTGATATCATGGTCCTCTTGAGAACAAAGAACAAACCACACAACACAGCCTGTGAGGTGGTGTAGAGGATGGAGCATTGGATTTAGGGACAGGAGGATCTGGTTTGAATTTCGTTTCAGGCATTTGCGAGTTATATGACCCTGGGCAAATCACTTAACTCTTCTAGGATCCAGTTTCCTCATCTGTAAAATGAAGATAATAATAGTATCTACCCCAAAGGGTTATTATTGTGAGGTTCCAATAAGGTAACAAGTGAAAAGTACTTTGTAAACCTTAAAGTTAGCTATTATAAGTACAATGTGTATCTGCCATGCTACCATTTTAATGACCTTTTTAAATAATTTTAGGCCAGATAGTTGGGGAATTTTCTTTTGGACTGCACAGTCAAGATGACTTACACACATTCATTTTGTAAAACAAAAGAATGTGCTTGTGTGCGTGTATATATGTGTGTGTGTTTGCATACATACACAGGTATGACTCCTAATTTTGTAGAGACGATGATGACTTAATTGTGTGCTTAGGTGAGAGATGGAATTAATACCAGAGCTTTGGAGAAGAAAGACATTCATTTCTTTATTGAGAAAGAATAGTTCCTGACTGTCTTCAAGGAAAGACCCACGGATAGAGAAAAAAAGATTTTGGGAGGTGGCAGAAATATAGAGCATCTGGTGCCTCAGTATGTTCTAATTTCTGTCTTGATTCCCTTGGGCTTCAAGGAATTTCCTCCTGGGTGAAATGGGATCTCTTTCTTGCTAAGCTGAGATATTTTACTTTCATCTAAAGAACTCATTCACGTCGTACATTATCTGATCTATTCTAATCTGTATAACTTCTCTGATTTCGGTTTGTTACTTGCTTGGATAAATGGGTTTACCCTTTATTGACTATGGTCTTTTGTGTAATTAGCATTTGCTGGGAAGCAGTCAAGCCCGAGGTGATAAGCTTTTGAGCTACTATCCCCTAATAAGAAATAGTGACCAGGAAAATCTTTTGAACCTTAAAAAAAATTATGCTCTCGGACCAGAAAAATCTAGGAGGACAGAGAAAAATAGTCCTAGTCTAGTACCAATATCTCATGGAATAGAAAGACCAATTTCCTTTCCTCCCCATTCCTATTGCTGTACTCCTTCAGGTAGAGCTCAAAGTCTCCCTTAGTGAGGGGTGGGCAAGATTCTAGAGATATCATCACTGACTTCCCACCAGCCACATTTAGGCAACCCACGTCTACCTACAAAACCTGCATTGGCAGCATAAGAGCCTCCCTCCCGCCCCATAATAAGAATATGGCAATAGTTCTTGGCTGTTTATTTTTGCAGGAAATTTTTTGAGAAGTTGCATTTTTTTTTAAACTTTGGAAGCAATTTTTAAAATCTTGCTTCTAAAATTATGTGCTGTTTTACTTTAGAGGAAGTCCTTTATTTTATGGCAATATTTTAGTTCTTTCAATCTAAAGAGCTCTGGGCAAGACATGCTATAAACACCAAGTGACTTCAAAGTCCCAGGCTTTGATTCTAATAAATCACTTGTTTTAGGTTTGTTTATGCTTTTGCTGGCCTTGAATGAGTTTCAGTTGGAAGGGGTTTTTTTTGTTTTAATTGTGGGTTAACAGTTTAAATTTGTATAATCTCTGCTTTTTTGAGAGTGACTTTGAGGGAAAGATTTTTCTCAGTATGTTTTTTTAAAAAGGATAATAAATCCTGCTGATGTCTCCTTTGCCTATAACTCCTGATCTGACCTTTTACACTTAAATGGGTGTTGCTTCAGGCCAACCATATGAGTGGTAGCAAATTTCTTTAACTTTAAAGGAAAATTTCAGCTTTTTGCTGTGATCATTTTGTCTCATTCTGGAAAACACATTTTGCTTGTAGGGTTTTTTTTTCCTTTCTTTTCATAGTAATCAAATTTTCTTTTGACAAACAAATAATTTTATTTCTTCCTGGTTATATCCTGGAACTATTTTCTTTTCTTTTGTATTTTTTCATTTTCTAGAGGTATAAAGAGTTTCTCCAAATTAGTTTAGCTTCATTCCTTCCTGATGTTGGCATCAAAATATTGTTATGCAACTGCTTAATTTTTTGATATACTTTATTAAAAGTTTTGAATGCTTCTATATGCATAACTAATTGCTAGATGTTGATAAATGAAAGCCTGCTACTGTTTTCATTATTTGAGTTAGTCTTTTGTTATGATATTGGGTTATGTTTTTAAGACTGGGTCTCCCCATCTCACCCAAGCCAGAAGTGCTAGAGCTACTCATATGGCCCTAACTCACTATCAGCATAGGAGCTTTCATTACCTGTTTCTGACCTGGGCCAATTCATTGCTCCTTAGGCAATCTGATGACCTCCAACTCCTGGAGGCTTACTATATTATTAATGCCAGACTTAACGTGGAAACCTGATTGGCATAGTCCATTACAGAACAGAACTCCAAAGCTGAAAAGATCAACCAACCTCAGGCCCAGTAGTAGTTAGAATTACAGGAGTATTCAACTACACCTGGCAAAACTGTGTTGTCTAAGCACAGCCTACTAATTCAGTAGAGCATTATTGCTATAATACTGCACATTTGTTGTTCCTGCTGGTATTGATGAAAGCAAACATGGATCAATATCTAAAAAAAGATAATTGAGGCAGCTGAGGGATATTGTCTTTTGTTTGTAATTATCAAGCATAGAATTCTCTTCATATTAGGAATTGATCCAGATCTTAAGACATTTTAAGGTTATTGGAAAGAAAAGTGAAAGCCTTGGAACAGGATAAGGCTACTAATGCTAACAGTGAGACAACTTAGAAAGTTTTTCACTCCTTCCTGAGAATTTTGACCATGGAGATATGACTGCAGAACTGACAGTGAGAGTTAATACTGGAAATTTCATACTATTCTACCATCTGAGGAAGAATTGCTTAAAAAGACTTCCATGAAATACACATTAAAGAATTTTCCTGATAGACCAAGGGTGGAGCCAAGATGGCGGAGTAAAAACAGAGACTTGCTAGACTTTTCCCTGAAAGCCTAGCCAAATACCTATAAAAAATGACTCTAAACAAATTCTGGAGCTACAGAATAACAATGTGAAGAAGGATAGAGTGAAGCCAATATCCAACCCAAGACAACCTGGAAGGTCGATGGGAAGCATCTATTTTGCCATGCTGAGAGCAGATCACAGTACTCAGGCAGGACCTGAGCAGGCCTCAGGGGCACTGAATCTCTTGCAGTTTCCAGACTTCACAACCCCAAGACATCAAGGAAAAATTAGAAGGTCAGTGGAAAAAAAAACTATCTCATCTGTGTGAGAGAGTAGAGTGGTCCAACCCCAGCTCCAGGGCAGTGGAGAGGGTGAAGGAGCCACAGCAGAGGTGAAGGCAGTGGTTGTTTCTGGAGCTGTAGGCCCACAGATTGTGGGGGGATCCAGCAGCTGACAGTACAACCCCCCACCCCCAGTGGAAGCAGAACACTACCTTGACAAAGAACTCAAAAATCAAGTAAATGACTAGGGAAATGAGCAAAAAACAGAAAAAGAATCAGGCTGGGCTGCACCTGCTCTGAGACCAATGCGACAGACCTTTCCTGTCGGCCTTCCGGGCTGCCTTCAGCTGGAAATCTCTTCCACTCTGTCGTTTTGTGGCTTCTGCTGTTCTAGAATTTGTTTAGAATCATTTTTCACAGGTATTTTATGGATTGCGGAGGGAGCGCTTCTACAGGTTCATCCTTCTACTCCACCATCTTGGCTCCCCCCACACACACACACACGGTCATTGTCTCTTAATGGAGAGGAAGTATCCCAAGCTCTATCTGAGGGCTTGATTCAGTTCATGTCACATAATAGTTATATAGAGTTCACAATTTGCAAATAACAAATAAAATCATTTATCCAAGGAGAAAGCAAAGAGAAGCCAGAGAAGTTATGCTGATGAGAAGATAACTGGTAGTACATAGAGCAGAGGAACTCTCCCACTGGGAGTGAGATATCCCAGTTCAACAGAGAGTCTTACTAAGGGGGAAATTCTACAAAGTCTAGATATGTAAACTGGAAAGCAGGGGCATTTTGAGGTGCCAATTCTTCCATATGACTGTTTCTCCCCAAAGTTTTCCTCTCCTGCCAAGGTATTCTTCCTGAAGAGAGCCTGAAAGACCATGTGTCTTCTCTCCAAGCTTCAATTCAATGAACATTTATTAAGTACATCCTACCTACTATGTTATAGTACATAGTATGGGCACTGTGCTAAACCCTGAGGGTACAAAAAGAGGCAAAAGAAAGTCCCTCCCCACCCAGCAATATCGCTACTAGGACTATATCCCCAAGAGATCATAAAAATGGGAAAGGGTCCCACATGTACAAAAATATTTATAGCAGCACTCTATGTAGTTGCCAAAAACTGGAAGTCAAGGGGATGTCCATCAATTGGGGAATGGCTGAATAAATTATGGTATATGAATGTAATGGAGTACTATTGTGCCATAAGAAATGATGAACAAGAAGACTTCAGAGAGGCCTGGAAGGACTTATATGACCTGATGCTGAGTGAAAGGAGCAGAACCAGGAGAACTTTATGCACAGCAACAACCACAGTGTGTGAGAGTTTTTTCTGGTAGACTTAGATTTTTGTAATAACACGAGAACTTCTTACCAAAAAAAAAAAAAAATCCCAATGGAGGATCTCAAGGCAAAATGCCTGCCACACTCAGAGAGAGAAATATGGAAGTCACTCACATATTGTAGCAGATCATGTTTGTGTATGTGTATGTGTTTGTGTATCATGTTCTGATTTGTTATACGATTTCTTTCATTTATCTTAGTCTGACTACATAGCATGACTATAGTGAAAATATACTCAATAGGAAAGTATATGTAGAATCTATACAGAATTGTATGCAGTCGTGGGGAGGGAGGGGGGGAGTGGGGGGTAGGTGGGAGGGATAAAATCACAATTGTATGGCAGTGATTGTTAAACATTACAAAATAAAAAAAAAAAAAAAAAAGAAAGTCCCTCCCCTCAAAAAGTTTACAGTCTAATGGAGGGGAGACAACATGCAAATAAACATATAAAAGCAAGTTATATACAGGATAAATAGGAAATAATTAACAGAGGGAAGGCACTGGAATCAAGAGGAATTAGGGAAGATAGAAAAGGTCCAGGTTATGAAGGGCTTTGAAATCCAAAAAAATTTTGTATTTTAGCCTAGAGAAAATAAGGAAGCATGAGAGTTTATTGAATGAGGTAGGAAGGAGTGATGGTGACATGATCTTAGATCTACATTTTAGGAAGATCATTTTGATAGCTGAGATGAGGTAGACTGGAGTGAGGAGACACTTGTGAAAGGCAGATCAACCTATTGTAATGGTCCAGGAGCAAAATGATGACAGCCTACACACATAGTAACTGTAGTATCAGAAAAGAAAATGGCATGTATGAAAGATGTGAAGGTGAAAACAACACAGGATTTGACCAATGATTGAATATGGGGAATGAGAGATTGAGGGGTTGAGGATGACACCTAGGTTGTGAGCTGGATGACTAGGAGGATAGTAGTACACTAGAGAGTAATAGGAAAGTTAGGAAGAGGGGAGGGATTGAGGGAAAAGATGTTTGGGGATATGTTGAGGTTAAGATATCTACAGAAGATCCTGGTGGGGATGTCTAAAAGGCAATTGGAGATTTTTAGAGTGTGGAGTTTGGAAGAGAGATTAGTGCTAGAAAAGCAGATCTGAAATTCATCTGCATAGATAATAAAAAAAAGTATCTGAGACAGAATTTGAATTCAAATGTTCCTAAACCCAGGATAAAGCCTTCGTGGACCTTCATTGTGAGCAGTGGTGTGGATTGAGATCTACCATAGGAGACAAAGAAGGAGCAATCAGACAGGTAGGAGTAACAAAGCTCCAAATAGGGTATTATAATCTTATAGAATGAACTTCAAAGAAATTACTGAGGGATAGTAGCAGAAGGACAGTCTAGGAGTGGCAGTCAGGAAGCAAAGTCTATTCCGGCTCTTCCTCTTAGCACTTTTGTGTGGTTGGACTCAAAAAAGACTCATGAGAGATGGGTAAGACAGCATTAAGATGCTGGTGAGGAATGATATGTCTTTACCTAATGAATATTTATTGGGAAATATTTGCTCCTTACTACCTTTAATCCCAATTTAGCTCCTGCTTTCTTAGAGGAAATCTTTCAAAATCAAATATTTTCATATCAAAGAGTTTGTTCACATGAGCTACAATTGTTTTGCGACCAACAATTTTTCAAGCTTTTAAAATTAAGTACTTTATAACCTCAGTAGGCACTTACTTACTGAAGGTGTTTTCTGATTATCAGACCAAGACCTCTTGGGACCTCAGTGTCCTCATTTGTAAAACAAGAGGTTTGGATTAGATGATCTCTAAGGATCCCTCCAGCTTTAAATACTATGATTTTATGATTATGCAGTTGATTGATTGTACAACATTTCATGTCCTTTTTATTTTTAATATTTTGCTTTTTCCTCATTCACATATAAAAACAAGTTTTAATATTCATTTTTTAAAATTTTGAGTTCCAAATTCTCTCCCTTCTTCCTTCACCTCCTCTCTGCTTGAGAAGGCTAGCAATTTGATACAGGTTATACACGTAAAATCATTCAAAACATATTTCCATATTATACGTGTTGTGAAAGAAAACACAAACAAAAAAACAAACAAAACAAGAAAAAAGTAGTTTAAAAAAAGTATGCCTCAATCTGCATTCAGTCTCCATCAATTCTTTCTCTAGAGGTGGACAGCATTTTTCATCATAAGGCCTTCAGAATTGTTGTGGATCATTGTATTGCTGAGAATAGCTAAGTCACTGAATTTCATACAACATTGTATTACTGTGTACAATGGTCTCCTGATTCTGCTCATTTCACTTTGCATCAGTTTATGTAAATCTTTCCAGATTTTTTTTTTGAGAGCATCCTGTTTGTCATTTTTTATGTAGCACAATAATAATCCATCACAATCTTATACCGCAACTTGTTCAGCCATTCCCTAATTGATGGGCATCTCCTCAATTTCCAATTCTTAGCCACCACAAAAAGAGTTGCTGTAAATACTTTGGCAAGTACAGATCCTTTCAACCTTTTGGTTTTTTATCTCTTTGGGATACAGACCTAGTCATGGCGTGTGTGTGTTCATCCTTCGTTTCCACAGAAGACCATGCCATCAGAGAAATGATGACATGACTTGACTCCTGCACTGGTGCTCTATCCACTGCACCACCTAGCTGCCCCCTTAGTCATGGTATTACTGGATCCAAGAATATGCCCTTTGGACTAATTCCATATTGCTCTCTAGAATGATTGAATCAGTTCACAGTTCCACCAACTGGAATTAGTGTCTTAAATTTCCTGAGTGCCCTCCAATATTTGTCATTTCACTTTTCCTATTAGCCAATCTAATAGGTGTGGGGTGGTACCTCGGAGCTGTTTTAGTTTGTATTTTTCTAATAAACAATGATTTAGATCATTTTTTCAAATAACAATTGATAGCTTTGATTACTTCATTTGAAAACTACCTGTTCATATCCTTTGACCACTTATCATTTGGGGAAATGAGTTATATTTTTAACTCAATTATCTATATATTTGAGAAAGGAGGCCATTATCAGAGAAACTTGCTGTAAATTTTTTTCACAGTTATGATTACTAATTGTGTATTTCCATCCATCCTGTTTTCTTACTTTTTATCCTACTCCCTCTCTTCTTTCACACTGCCCATCCTAAAAAAAAAAAAAAAAGTTTTGCCTCTGACTGTTGCCTTGTTTTCTATCAACTCCATTCTCCACCCCCTTCACTTTCTCTTATCTCCTTCCCCCATACTCAACTGTATCTGTATGTTATTTACTCTTTGAGCCAATTTTGATGAGAGTAAAGTTAACGTGTTCCTACCCACCTCCCTCATCTTCTCCTCCACTTTCACACCATTTTTTATATGAGATAATTTACCCATTTTGCCTCTTCCTTTGCCCTTTTCCCAATGCATTCTTCTATCTCACAAGTTAATTTTATTTTTTTTAATATCATCCCATCATTCAACTCATACCTGTGCCCTCTGTCTATGTATACTGCCCTAATGATGACACAGTTCTCAGGAATTACAAGTATCATCTTCCCATATAGAAATGTAGACAGTTTAACCTTATTGAATCCCTTGTGATTTCTCTTTCCTCTTTACCTTTTTATTCTTCTCTTAAGTCTTGTATTTGAAAGCCAAATTTTCTACTGAGTTCTGGTCTTTCATCCAGAATGCTTGACAGTTCTCTATTTCAATTTAATGTTCACTTTTTTCCCCCGGAGGATTATGCTCAGTTTTTCTGGGTAGGCAATTCTTGGTTGCAATCCTAGTCCTTTTGCCCTCTTGAATATCATCTTCCAAGTCCTCTGATCCTTTAATGTGCAAGGTGCTAAAACTTGTGTTAATCTTACCATGGCTCCACAATATTTGAATTGTTTCTTTCTGGTTACTTGCAGAATTTTCTCCTTGACCCAGAATTTCCAGAATTTGGCTATAACATTCCTGGGAATTTTTATTTTGGGATCTCTTTCAGGAGATGATTGGCAGATTCTTTCAATTTCTTTTACCTTCTGGTTCTAGAATATCAAGGCAGGGGTGGAACCAAGATGATGGAGTAACAGCGCAAACTTTCTAGAGTGCTCCCCCCAAGCCCAGCCAACTACCTATAAAAAATGACTCTAAACAAATTCTGGAGCTGCAGAACCCACATAATGATGGAGTGAAGCAAATCTCCAGCCCAAGACAACCTGGAAAGTCACTGGGAAGTATCTATCAGGCCACACTAGGAGGAGCAGAGCACAGCCCAGTATGGGCCATGCTGGCACAGACCAGACCTGAGCAGGCCTTGGGGGGACTGAATCTCTCACACTTGTGACAGTTTCCAGACTTCAGGATCCCAAAATGCTGAGGACAAATTGGAAGGTCAGTGAAAAAACTTATGGGACCCCATGTGAGAGAGTAGAGTTTCCTGGCCTAAGCCCTAGGGTGAAAGAGGGGAGGGGAGGTAGAGGAACCCATGGCAGCCACAGCAGCAGCAGGAGAAGCTACAGCCACTGTTTCTGGAGCTCTAGCCCCAAAGATTGTGGGGAGATCGAGCAGCTGACAGTACAACCCCTACCCACACTGGAAGCAGAGAACTACCTTGACAAAGAGCTCAAAAGTCAAGTAAATGGCTGGGGAAAGAGCAAAAAACAGAAAAAGAATCAGACAATAGAATCTTACTTTGGGGACAAGGAAGACCAAAACATGCAAACAGAAGATAACAAAGTCAAGGCTCCTAAATCCAAAGCCTACAAGAAAAATATCAATTGGTCTCAGGCCATAAAAGAGCTCAAAAAAAGATTTTAAAAATCAAGTAAGAGAAGTAGAACAAAAATTGGAAAGAGAAATGAAAGTGATGCAAGAAAAACATGAAAAATGAATCAACTGCTTGCTAAAGGGGACCCCAAAAATGTTGAAGAAAATAACACTTTAAAAAACAGACTAACTCAAATGACAAAAGAGATCCAAAAAGTCAATGAAGAGAAGAATGCCTTAAAAAGCAGAACTGGCCAGATGGAAAAGGAAGTCCAAAAGCTCACTGAAGAAAAAATTCCTTAAAGATTAGAATGGAGCAGATGGAAGCTAATGACTTTATGAAAAATCAAGAAATTATAAAACAAAACCAAAGGAATGAAAAAAATAGTAGACAATGTGAAATATCTCATTGGAAAAACAACTGGCCTGGAAAATAGATTCAGGAGAGACAATTTAAAAATTATGGGACTACCCGAAAGCCATGATCAAAAAAAAAGCCTAGACATCATCTTTCATGAAATTATCAAGGAAAACTGCCCTGATATTCTAGAACCAGAGGGCAAAATAAATATTGAAAGAATCCACCAGTCACCTCCTGAAAAAGATCCCAAAAGGATAACTCCTAGGAATAGTGTAGCCAAATTCAAGAGCTCCCAGGTCGTGGAGAAAATATTGCAAGCAACCAAAAAGAAACAATTTGAGTATTGTGGAAATACAATCAGGATAACACAAGATCTAGCAACTTCTACATTAAGGAATCACAGGGCTTGGAATATGATATTCCAGAAGTCAAAGGAGCTAGGATTAAAACCAAGAATCACTAATCCATCAAAACTGAGCACAATACCTCAGGGTAAAAAATAGCCATTCAATGAAATAGAGGAGTTTCAAGCATTCTTGATGAAAAGACCAGAGCTGAATAGAAATTTTGACTTTCAAACACAAGAATCAACAGAAGCATGAAAAGGTAAACAGGAAAGCGAAATCAAAGGGACTTACTAAAGTTGAACTATTTACATTCCTACATGGAAAGATAATATGTGTCCCGGCCTAATTGCCATGGGCTGCCTAGGTCATCTCACCTATCTCCAGGTCTTCAGTGGCCAGCTGGATAAATGTATCGAGAGAAGAGACTTCCAGGGTCAAACAGGGGTTCTAGGCTTTATTCAGGATCTTAGTTACATGTCAGCATGCAGGGCGAATTCTTCCTGAGGAGAAAGGAACCACCCCCCCAGGCTTTCCTGTCCCCATTTAAGCTCTCTCCGCTGCATAGTTCACTCATGGATACTGTGCATGCTCTCATGCTAATTAACTAAAATTAGCTAATTAGCTAATTAACAAAAAGGTGTGCTCAGACCACGGACCAATCTCAAGGGTGGACTGTTCTCCCCAGCAAGTTTCCACTGAGAAGAGGTGGAAAAATAAGAAAGCTTGAGTCTCACTCCTCAATTCCCAGCTGTTCCCTGGGGGGCCTCATGAGAGCTCGCAATCAAGAAGCCCTCACTTTTACCTGACCAAGATCATTCACATGAGAACTGAGCTTACACCCCAACAAATATGTGTAACTCTTGAGACTTTTCTCAGTATTAGGGTAGTTGGAGGGATCATATACATGTAGACAGAGGGCACAGGATGAGTTGAATAGGAAGGGATAATATCTAAAAAACTAAAGTTAAGGGGTAAGAGAGGAATATATTGGGAGGAGAAAGGGAGAAATAGGATGGGACAAAGTATCTCTCACATAAAAGAGGTAAGAAAAAGTTTTTTTAATAGAGGGGAACAGGAGGGAGGTGAGAGGGAATATCTGGCTTAAAGAGGGAATAACATGCATACTCAATTTGGTATGAAAATCTATCCTACACTATAGGAAAGTAGAGGAGAAGAGGATAAGTGGGGTATGTGTGTGGGATAATAGAATGGAGGGCAAATGGGAGGAGAGGGTAATTAGAAGGAAATACTTTCAGGGGGGACAAGGTCAAAAGAGAAAATAGAATAAATGGGGGGCAGGATAGGATGGAGGGATATATAGTTAGTCTTTCACATCATGACTTTTATGGAAGTCTTTTGTGTAACTACATATGTGTAACCTATATTGAATTGCTTGCCTTCTCAGTGGGGAGGGAGGAAGGGACAGAAGTTGGAACTCAAAGTTTTAAAAACAAATGTTAAAGATAGTTTTTACCTGCAACTGGGAAATAAGACATACGGACAATGAGATATAGAAATCTATCTTGCCCTACAAGAAAATAGAGGAGATAAGGGATGGGAGGGGTATGATAGAAGGGAGGGCAGATTGGGGGAAGTGGTCATCAGAATGCGCATTGTCTTGGGGTGGGCAGAGGGAAGAGATGGGGAGAAAATTTGGAAGTCAAAATCTTGTGGAAATGAATGTTGAAAACTAAAAATAAATAAACAAATATTTAGAAATAGAATATCAGCACAGCTTTCCTTTATAATTTCTTGAAAGCTGATGTGTAGCTTCTTTTTTTGATCGTGACTTTCAGGTAGTCCAGCGATTCTTAAACTATTTTTCCTGGATATGTTTTCCAGGTCTCTTGTTTTTCTATTGAGATATTTCACATTTTCTTCTATTTTTTTCATTCTTCTGACTTTTTAATTGTTTCTTGATGTCTTATGGAGTTATTAGGTTCCACTTGCCCAATTCTAATTTTTAAGGAATTATTTTCTTCAGTATATTTTTGCACCTCCTCTACCAAGTCGTTGACTCTTTTCATGGTTTTCTCACACCACTCTCCTTTCCCCTGCAATACCTCTCCCATTTGATTTTTTAAATCTTTTTTGAGCTCTTCCAGGAATCCAGCTGGGACCTGAGACCAATTCACATTTTCTTTGAAGCTTTGAATGCAGAAGTTTTGACTTCGTTGTTGTCTTCTGAGTTTGTGTTTTGATCTTCCTTGTCACCATAGTAACTTTCTCAGGTTCTTTTTTTGTGTTTTGATCTTCCTTGTCACCATAGTAACTTTCTCGGGTTCTTTTTTGGGGGTTTTGGGGGTTTTTTTGGGGTTTTCCTTGCTCATTTTTCCATCCTCTTTCTTGACTTTTAACTTTATGTTAAAGTTGGACTCTGCTTCCAAGGTGAAGGGAACAGTATCCCAAATTTTAGGGTTTTTGTACAGCTATTTTCAGAGCTAGTTTTGAAGTGTAAGCTTTCAGTTCCTTCCAAGGTGGTATTTGTTATTGCCCTTTGTTCTCAAAGAGGATCAGAATTGCATCACTATGTTTGAGTTAGGGTAGAGTGTGTCTGACTGGCTGACCAGTCCATTATAGGTTCAGAAGGCTCTACTACAGGTTGGGCACAAATAATTCACATGAACATTTGGAGTGGAGATGTCTGTAAATTTGTATATCTCACATTCCTTTTGAGCTACTGCAATGCTGTTACAATGCCTTCTCTGATGCAAGCACACCATACTGGATGGTACCTTGCCAGTGTCTCCAATGTTTCACAATTGATACTAAAATTCTTTAGAGAATTTCCTTGTACTGCTTCTTCTGACCTCCCTGTGAATGCCTGCCTTGGGTGAGGCAAGCCAAAAATAGGTTTTTAGGCAAATGTACTTTTGTCATTTGAATAACCTGGCCAGCCCATTGGAGATGTGCTCTTGGCAGTAGAATTTAAATGCTTGGCTATTCAGATCAAGAAAGAATCTCAGTGTTCAGCACATTATTTTGCTAGGTGATTTATAGAATCTTCTTAAGACGATTCAAATGGAAATAATTCAGTGCTGTACACAAAGTCTCTGAAAACTGTCCACTCCTTTTCTGCTCCACCGTTGCCAACCCCAGGTTGGCTCAGGTTTCCCTCCAAGTTAGCAACAAATTGTTCTACTCAGTGTAGCTCTCTAATTTATTGACATTAAATCTTCTGGCAACCATCTTGCCTTGGAGTTGCAACTTTTTTTAAATGTGCATCTTTATCTTGGAGAGGATAAGCCTATGATCAGTCCAGTGCTCTGCACCACACTCACCTTAATCATTCCTCACATCCTGTCCTACTCCTCTCCTTGGATTGCCACTGAGTCGACAATGCAAAAAGTCCTGCTCCTAGTGCAAAGTGATCATTGTTATCTCCTTCTGATCAGTTGTCAGATTCTCTTACCATCTGTGGACCGAGAAGCTGCTGCTTCAGTTGCTGCTTCAGTTGCCCCAAGACCTGCTCCTGGGCAATGCCCAATGCTTGTGCTAGACTGCACTCCACTCTCACTCCAGTTTGACAGAGCTTTCCTGCAGACTATCTAAGCATTCTTGGGCTGTAAAATTGCTTCACTCTGTCCTGTTGTGGGTTCTGCCACTTCAGAATTCTTTTTGAGTCATTATGTTAAAAATACTTTATTTTATTTTAACATTACATATTAAGTTCCCAATTGCCTTCCTCTCTCCCTCCCCAATCTATACCAGAGGAGGTATATATGTAAAACCATACTATGCATACTCCTATTTATTACTTCTTTTTTTGGAGTATTTATATAATTTAAAATAACAGTTGTTCACATTTGTTCTTCAAACAATATTGCTATTACTCTATACAACATTCTCTTGGTTCTGCTAATTTCACTATTCATTATTTCATGCATGTCTTTCCATATTTTTGTAAAATCTACCATCTCATCATTTCTTATACCACAGTAGTATCCCATCACAATCATATATTACAACTTGTTTAGCCATTCCCCAATTGATCCCTCCTTTTCCAGATCTTTGCCACAACAAAGCAAGCTGCTATAAATATTTTAGAACATTTAAGTTCTTTTCCTTTTTCACTGATCACCTTTGGAAACTGATCTAATGGTGATATTGCTGGGTCAAATATAGTTTCATAACTCTTTGAAAAGAGCTTAGCTTAAAAGGGCCAAGGTCTCCCAATGCATCCGGGGCCATCTCCAGTTATCCTGATCAATATCAGGCCACTGGACTCAGATGACTCTGGAGAAGAAAATGAGGCTAGTGACTGCATAGCCCTCCATCACTCAAATCCAAGTCCAATTGCAAGTCATGTAATCATCTCCCTGATGTCATGGTCCTCTTTGAGAAAAAAGGACAAACCACAGCCTTGAGTAGTCCAAGCAGCCTGAATGGGGACTCAGCTGGCCAGTTTCAGTTGGGCAACTCAGCTTATCCTCCCCTCTTCTCCCTTCCCCTCCCTTTGTAATCAAAATTATCTATTTTACATCTTACAATGCTCTCTTCTTTTGTTATTCATAAATTCTTTTCCTATCCATAAGTCTCATAGACAATATGTTCTATGTTCTTCTAATTATGTTATGATATCTCCCTTTTTATCTAGGTTATGCATCCATTTTGACCTCATCTTGGTAAATGGTGTAAGATATTGGTCTATACCAGACTGCTTTCCAGTTTTCCCAATAATTTTTTTTTACCAAATAGTGAATTCTTATCCCCAAAGTTTAAATCTTTGCATTTGTGAAACATAAGGTTACCATAATCATTTACTACTGTGTATTGTATGTCCACTCTGTTCCACTGATCCTCCTTTCTCTTTCTTAGCCAAGACCAGATAGTTTTTATAATTACTGCCTTATGATATAGTTTAAGATCTAGTATTGCTAGACCTCCTTCCTTTACATTTTTTTTATCAGTCCTTTTGATAGCCTTTACCTTTTTGTTCTTTCACATGAGTTTTATTATTATTTTTTCTAGTTCAATGAAATAATTTTTTGGTAATTTAATTGGGATAGCATTGAATAAGGAAATTAGTTCTGGTAGTATTATTATATTGGCTCTGCCCAGTTATTTAAATCTGATTTTATTTGTATAAAAAGTATTTGAGAAATGATTTTAAAGTTGGTCATGGGAATTTGGAAGAGTTCAGATTTGTCCCTGACTTTTCTCCATCATCTTGATTCTGTGCCCTACCCCTCACCCCCATCTCACCTCATTTTTTAAAGCTCTGAGATCTGAGTAAGAAGATCTCTGCCTGGACTCCCTCTTTACCTTTATTTTTTAAAATGTCTAGCTTCCTTTATGTCTTAAATTCAGAAGCCACCTACTACAGGAAGCCTATCCTGATTTTCTCAGTTCCCCACTGGCCTCACCCCCACCCCTACCCCCCACCCACCTCACTCACTCCCAACCACCCTACCCACCCCACACCCCACCTCCACCCTACATGGCAGCTAGGTGGAGCAATGGATAGAATTCTGGAGTCAGGAACATTCAAGCTCAAATCATGCCTCTGACACTTGCTAGCTATGTGACTCTAGAAAGTTACTTAAATTCTTTTGGCTTCAGTTTCCCCAGCTGTAAAATGGGGATAATAATAGCATTTACCCCCACAGGATTATTGTGAAAATCAAATAAGACAATATTTTTAAAAGCACTTAATACAATGTCTAGCACATAGGGGGCATTTAATAAATACTTGTTCCTATTCCCCCTTCTTTGCCAGTGTCTTATATTTTGTGCTTAATTTTCTGTGCATATACTATTTGCCCACAGTAAATTATAAGCTCTTTGAGGGAAAAGACTATTTTTTTTTGCCTTTGTATTCCCAGGGTCTAGAACAAACAGAGTTAAGTGATTTCCCCAGGGTCACACAGCTACTAAGTCTCTGAGGTCATATTTGAACTCAGGTCCTCCTGACTCCAGAGCCAGCAGTCTATCCACTGCACCACCTAGCTGCCCTAAATTGTTAGACACTAGCAAAAAGACAATCATCATGTAAAATAATACTCACAGAAAAGTCATTAAACTGTTTATATCTTTTAATTGTCCTAGAGATCCCAATACTGAGCATAGACCCCAAGAAAGTCAAAGATAGACTAGTCCCATAAGTACCAAAATATTCAAAGCAATATTTTTTGGGGAAGCAAAAAAACTGGAAACAAAATAGGTCCCCAACATTTGAAACATGGATGAAGTAACTGTGGTATTGAAATGTATATAGCACATCATAAATTCATGCCAGGATATATTGCACCATAAGAAACGTGAGTAATTCAGAGAAACATGGGAAGATTTATATGTGTATGAATTGAAGTAGAGCCAATGTGAGCAGTCCTTAGCAAAGTATAAACTTACTTCTAGTGCCCAGGCTTTGGACAATTATGCCTTGATTCAGACACCATTTTGCAGCTCTACTGAAACTTTCATTTTAGTAATTTCTAAGGATGTTAGAAGGATCTAACTAATTTAAAAAGCAGTCTTTTTTTCTACTCCCATCAAAATCGGAAAGTTTTTTGCATTTTTAAATAACTAATACTTCAGGAACCTGTGATTTCATGCATGAATGGGGTACAATCTCTAGCCAAAAAAAAAAGTCTACACTTGATTAATCAACCTTCAAGAGATGTGTGTCTCAGAACCTAGCAATATTGGCCCTCAGAAGATGGAAAGATAGGCTACACTGGGCCCATACCTCTAACCTTTTCTTGTGGGTAGGATCTTGCAAAACTTGTGTTTCACTGACAGCTTTTTGAAAGTCATGGTTACCTTCATCCCCCAGTTAAATATTATAGTAGGACTCCAGTGGAGGAAATGGCTAATAAAACACAAAATTTGGTTCAATAAACATTTATTAAGCCCTGAGTACAAGGTCCATGATTAGTAAGCAAGAACACAAACATAAAAACCAGTTTCTGCTTCCAGAAGTTCATAAACTATTCCAGAATTTAACGTAAATGAAGATTTGATAGGGTGGCACTTATCTACTTAATTTCTTCATTCCTCATCCCACAATAGCACAGGATCATAGGATCATAGATTTAGAGCTGGAAGTAATCCTAAAACCCAGCAAGTCCAATCCCTTCATTTTATAGATGAGGAAACCAAGGCATAGAGAGTTACTGTTCAAGGTAATGTATGTAGTAAGTGCTAGAGGTAGGATTTGGACCTAGGTCTTCCTGATTCCAAGTCTGGTGTCCTGTCCACTAGGCATGCCCTGATGTTTCTTTGCAAAGAGTATATGTTTTGAATGTGAGAGGCTGTGGTGTAGTGGGTGTAGCACAGAATTGGGAGTTAGGAAGACTACAGATATTTACCAGCTGTGTAGCTAGCAGTGTGTAGGGGACTGGAACCTGTGATTTCATTGTTTTAAGGAATTCTCCTATAAGGAAACTCCTACTAACCCAGATCGAGACCTTCTCTGCAGCTTAGTCTTAGAGAATTCCCTAGATTTGCACCCAGGTCCCACAACTTGTACACTTGTAAAAGTGGGAATAATAGCGCTTATCGCACAAGACTGTAGTGACGATCAAATAAAATAATATTTTCCTATATAAATGTTAGATATTGTTGAATTAATCAGAATTGCTCTTGGGAATGTCTGCCCATGCACTAAGACATCAGTGCCTCTTTGCTTCCTCCAAGGTTCTCCTTATTTCACGATTTATATCCTTTGTTTCGCCTTAGAACTGTGACATTTAAAGTCTTGATTACAGTTCTGGGGGAGTCTAAGAGTGAAACTAAACTTGGAATCCTAGAGAACTTAAGAGAGCCAGAAAATTAGAGTAGTTTGGTGGCTGAACCCCTATTGCTTTCTTCCTTCAAATGGTTCTGTTACAAACGGGGCCAAAGGGATTCCACCCTGGAAATAACCCGCTGAATCCTGGCTCAAGATTCTCCATTCTTCTAGCTTAATTCGGGAGACCTGTTCCAAGAGCTAGCAGAGCTTCACGGTTCTCTCGGACGTGGTCCACCGGCTAATCAGCTGCAGTGAACATCAAAGCCCACTTTCTGCAGGGGGGGATGCCCTACACTCACCACAGGACGCTAGCACCAGCTTCATCTCCAGCACCTTAGACAGTGTGCAGGCAGGCGGGCGAGGAAGTAGGCGCCCGCCGGAGCTGGGCAGGAGCGGGGCCAGCTAGTCTGAGCGGCTGACCGCAGCTCCCCGGCCCCGCCTGCGAGGAAGCCAAGCTGCATCCCGGGCTAGGCCAGGGGAGAGGGCGGGCCCGGGAAGATGGGGGCTGCAGGAGCCGCTCCACCCCAGCTCCGCGCCTGGGACGTCTCGGACGCCTCCTCGCCGAAACGCCGCCCTTGTTTCCAACTTCCCCTGCTGGCTCTGTGGCTATTTCCAGCCCCTCAGAACCGCTGGGGCTGCAAGTGGCGCCCGACCCGTTCTTTGCCTGCCCTGCCCTGTCCTCTGGCGGTGAGAGCTTCAGGGGACGAAGGCTACACAGCCCACAGGGTCGCAGTGCAGGCAGGAGCTCCCTTCTCCCCGTCCCTGCCTTTCCTTCCCTTTCCTCCCTCTTCTTTCCCCCCATCTCATTCGTCCCCCTTCTCTTTCTCCTTTCTCAACCTCATCTTTCCCCCTTCTCCTCCTCTTCTTTTCACCTTCCTTCTGTTGAGGTTTAGAATGGGGAGAGCTGGTTCAGATGTGAAAGAATTCACTTAGATCTTTTTAAGCCAATGGGAGCTTTTTATTTTATGTGAAAAAGCATCAGGAGACTCCTTAGCAAGAAAGCTAAGTGAGACCCCGATATTTGGGGAAGTTATGCTCATATAGAGGTTTCAGAATGATGATGTGTTTCAGAGGTTTTTATGGGGGTTAAAGACAGGACAGGACGAGAGAGACAAAGGGAATTCTTTATGGTTTAAAGATTTAAGGATAGGGAAGAAGGATACTTTAAAAATTAAAGGACGCCCGGGGTAACTCAGGATAAGGGAGGCAAAAGCCATTCTTTTGGTACAGGTTCAAGAAAAGGGGGAAAGGACTTTAGGGCGACTTCAAGTTACAGAATAAGCTACAGGAATTCAGTTTTGAAAAAGAACCCTTAATACTATTTTTAACCCTTAGGGCACTGATTGTATCCCTTTCCTCTCTTTTCCTTCACATCTTCCTATTCTCTCTTTTCTCTTCTCCTCCCTCCTTTCTATCTCTCTTCCTTTCTTGTTATCTCTCCTTTCTCTTCCCTCCTTTATTTCTCCCCTTCCTAACCTCTTCCTCTCCCTTCCTTCTTCATGCACTTCCATTTCCACTTCCTCCTTTTCCTTTCCCTTCCTTCTTCCTCTTCCTTTTAGTATGTGTCCTCTGTTCTTCTCCTCCTGCCCCTTTCCTCTTCTCCTCTCACCTTCCCTCCTCAGCCTCTGTCTTTCTCTTCCTCTTCCTTCTTCCTTATCTCACATCTAGTCCCATGCAGGAAGAAAAGCAAAATGTCCCGCTTCCTTACTGCTCACTACTGGGCATCAACACTTAAGCATCCTGAGGGCTATACTAATTGCATAGTCTTGAATTATTTCAGGAAATGTACCCCTTTGTATCCCTTGGTGAGAGGAACTAAAGGTGTTTGATGTAGGGGCAACAGTCAGAGACAAATTTAAAGGGGCAGATACCTAATTCCATACACTAATGAGGATCTTCACCCACTCCCTCTGCCTTTTCCTACATTAGATGTATCATACACAGAAGCTGGGAATAGAGTTGTGGTACCTATATCCAGCTGTATCAATGGGACATTGACTTCAAAGCAGCCTTGTTAGGAGATAGCTAATTTTTAAAGGTATCTACCACAACTGTTTTTCAGGGGAACAGGGAACAGGTGAATTTTTAAGGGTTTGGGCAAGACCAGTGAGAGCCTTTACTGTCACTAATCACCTTCAGCCACTATCAATCCAAGGGGAAAAGTCTTTTCAGCTAATTCAATGGAAGCCAAGGACTTAGAATAAGGAAACTTAAGTTCAAGGTTGGACTCTGCCACTTAACTAACCTGTGACCTTGAGTAAGTTCCTTAACTTGTTAAAATATTGTTTTTCTTCACCTGTAGAGATAATGATATTGTATGATCTGAGATTCAGTGTGGTTTAATGGAAATAGTACTAGATTTTGGGGCTGCTGCCTAAGTGAAAGTCCCTTTCTCCTACTACATCTCTCCCTTATATACCTTGGTCAAGCATTTCCACATTCCTCTCCTGTTTACCCCTTCCACTGTACCCTGTTTTGTGGCAAACTAACTCTCCTTTATCTTCCATCAATTCCTTTGCTCAACATTCCTTCCCAACTCAGATGCTGTTGAAGCTGCCATATGCATTTCCAACTTCTTCAATGTTAGCTATTCCTCTCATCAGCTCCTGTGTGTGTGTTCATCCTTCATTGCTGAAGAAGACCATGCCATCAGAGAAATAATGACATGACTTGCACTTGACTTTGTTTTGAGTGAGGGAGGGCTGTGCAGGTCACCAGCCTCACTTCTCCTCCAGAGCCATCTGAATCCAGTGACCAGATATTCATCAGGATGACTGGAGATGACCCAGGATGAGACAATTGCGGTTAAGTGACTTGCCCAAGGTCACACAGCTAGTGAGTGTCAAGTGTCTGAGGTGAGATTTGAACTCAGGTCCTCTTGACTCCGTACTGCTGCTCTATCCACCTACCTGCCCCATCAGCTCCTACCTATTTATACAAGACTTAAGGATGCCTGTTTATTTCTTCCCCACCTCCTCCACGCTCTGCCGCACACACATACATTGTCTTTGAGACACTCTTAAGCAGTTTCTTTCTTTGAAGAGCATTTGACACTCTACATTCCCATCTTATCTCTAGGTTATTCTCCTTTTTGAAATGACTTCAACTGCCTAACTGACAACATGACATAGCGGAAGAAGCATTGGACATGACATCAGGAAAGATCTAGATTCAAATCCTGCTTTTGAAACTTACTAGCTGTGTGATGGTATTATAGGTGAAAATAGGTTGAATTTAAAGTCAGAAGAACTGTATTCAAATCCTGCCTTCACCACTTTTTACTTTTGTAGAAAATAATTTGTATTTGTTTACCTGTGAGCTGTCTTTTGCCTTTTTTTGTATCCTCAGCTCTTAGTACAGTGCCTGATACTTAATAAGTGTCCATTAATTGACTGACTTTGTGACCCCAGGTAAGCTTCAGTTTCCTCAGGGGTAAAAGGAGGAGTTGGACTGCATTGCCTCCAAAGTTCTTTACAGGTCTAAATCTATAATACTAAGTGACTTCACTGCTGAGTCTTAATTTGCTCATCTAAAATGGGGGTGATACTTACATAACAGGACTGTTGTGAGGATCAAACAAGATGATATATGTATAGCACTTAGTAAATCTTAAAGTTTTAGATAAATGTTAGTTATTATTCCTTTCTGCTTCAATCACAACACTTTATTGTCTTCAGTATTCACTTTGATGTCCCTTCCAACACCTTTGCATTCTAGTTCACTTCAAATTCCATTACTTGTGTCTCTGCTCTGCTTCAGTGTCTCAAATCGTTACAGTAGTTATGGGATTTAGGAAACTTTTACAAAAGTGTCAGACTGGTCAGTGATCCTAAAAACAATAGGCCTTTATTACAAGTGTGGTTTAACTCACACAAGGGAAGGCTCAAGACTTAAGGAAAAACCATGGGATGGGAGTATGGTGTGGGTATAATAGGGAGAGGAAAAAAGGAAAAGTCAATGGCATGAAGGTTTTGGGGACACAGTAGAAAGAAGAGAGTTCAGTGGCTCTGTGGACAGGCCACTCCTTGGCCTTCAAACACCTGGCTTCATTAGCTCTTCCACTTCTCAGTATGAAAGAGGGCATACCTGTCCATACCAGGACAGTTCACTAGTTCCTTCCTCCTCCCCCTAATAAGAGACGGAAGTCAACATAAGAAATAGGAGCCTCCAACACTAAAATAGATTGCTTGGAGCCCTTCTACTAAGATAGGAAGTCAACCCGTCCAAAATGAGGGCAGTGGGTAGACAATACACTAGGGCAGTTTTATAACATAGGTCTACCTACCAGTTGGGACATAGTTGCCCTAGCTAGCCAAGAGAACATGGAGGGAGAGATTGTTCAAGTATATTTGGTTTCCAGTCTATTATCGCAGGTAGGTCCATGGCTTGACAAAAAAGTTTCTAATATGGAAGTTACCAGCAATAAGGGGCAGAAAATGAACAGGGCAGGAGGAAGAGGGTATGTCTAGATCAGAAACAGTCTGCAGTAAGAGAGCCTTATGGATCTCAGATCAGAAAAAATAAGCCCACAAATTTTTTTTGAGGCCACCATACCATAGCTACTTATATATTAGAGTGTTTATACCTTAGACTTCACTTACCACACCCCAAATTATCCCAGTAGTCTGCAATTCCCCTGTTTGATCAGTAGACATTAAGTCCCTGCTACAAGCAAGGCTCCATGAAGAGGCAAAAATGAAACTGTCCTTGTCCTCATAGAATCATGAAGAATTTCAAGATTGAAGGAAAGCTCAGTGGCTCTCTAGTCCAATACATGCTTGAAAGAAAATCTCTAAAACATATCCTAAGTAGTAATTATCCAGCTTCTGTTTTAAGACCTCCAATGAGGGAAAATCCACTTACCTCCACAGGCAGCCCATTCTACTTTGGGATAGTTCTCATTGTTAGAAAGTTTTCAGACACCAAAACAAAATTTGCCTTTTTGCAACATTCACCTCATTGCTTCTAGTTCTGCTTTTTTGGACACAACCAAATTAGTCAGTCAGTAAACACTGGTTAAGCATTTAGTATGTGCCAGATACTGTACTAAGCATTGGAGATACAGGGAAAGACAAAAATAGTCTCTGCTTTCAAGGATTTCACAGTCTCAAGAGAGAGACAATATGAAAAACAACTTTGTACAGACATGACTATGTGGGATACATTGGAGCTATTCAACAAAGGGTAAACACAAGCATAGGGGGTCTCAGGAAAGACTTCTGAAGGTGGGACTTAAGGGAAGCCAGGAATGGGAGATGAGGAAGTAGAACATTCCAGGCGTTAGGGACAGGCAGTGAAAATGGCAGATAGGTGGTACAATGTATAGAGTGCTGGGCCTGGATCTTCCTGAGTTCAAATATGACCTCAGACACTTACTAGCTGTGTGACCCTGTGCAAGTCACTTAACCCTGTTTCCCTCAGTTCCTCATCTGTAAAATGAGCTGGAGGAGGAAATGGCAAACCACTCCAGGATCTTTGCCAAGAAAACCACAAATGGGGTCACAAAGACTTGGGTAAAGCTGAAATGACTCAACAACAGCAAATGAGAATGTTCAGAGTCAAGGGATGCAGTGTTTTGTTCAAGGGAGAGCAAGATGTTTTATTCAAGGGAAATCGAGGAGGTTCGCATTATTGGATCACAGAGCTGGAGGTGAGGGGAGAAGCAAGACATAAGAAGTGTGGAAGGAAAGAAATAGGCCAGATGGTAAAGAGCTTGGAATGTCAAGCAGAGTATTTTTATATTTGATTCTGGAGGTAATAGGGAGCCATGAGAGTCGATTGAATGGGGTGAGGGATGGTGACACGGTCAGATAAGCACTTTAGGAAAATTAATTTGACAAGTGAGTAGAGAATGGATTGGAATGGGGAGAGACTTGAGGCCAAGCAGAAGGCTATTATGAAAGTCCAGGCATGAGGAGATGAGGGCCTGTACAGGGTGGTTGCAGGGTTAGAAGAGAAAAGAGGCATACACCAATGACGCTAAAAATTTACAGACCTTAGCAACAGATTGGTTATGTTGGGGTAAGAATTAGAAGTTGAAAATGACACCTTAGGTTGTGAACCTCAGGGACTGGGAGGATGTTGGTGTCCTGAACAATAATAGAAAAGTTAGAATCAATAAATGCTTATTAAGCTTTTCTTATGTTCAGGTACTGTGCTAATTGCTAGAGATACAGAGAAAGACATATAACCGTCCCTGTCCTCAAGTCCCTTCCCCTACAATCTAGTGAGGGAAGACAATCATAAAAAGAAGTTGAAGGGGTAGGGGAAACAGGGAAACCAAATAATCCTAGTGTGATTTCTTCTGTGTAGCAGCACAGCCCCACTCAATAGTCATATCCCAGATTACCACTCTAGAGGAGGAGATATTGGGTGGATGGGCATACAGATGGAGTGGGAAATGATCTGAGTGGATATGAATTAACAGAGTTGCTTTCATTTTGCAGAATGATGAGTTTTGGAAGATTATGAAGTACAGGAGAGCAGCTGGGTGTGAAATTAAGTTTGAAGGGGGAAGAGTTTTGGGAAAAAAATTAATTCCATTTTGAAAATATTGAGTTAAAGATGTCTACGGAACATCCAATTTGTGACATTTGATAGGTTGTTGAAGATGTGAATCTAAAGGTTAGAAGAAAGGTGAAGGATGGTGGCATAGAGATGGCAATTGAATCCAGAGAAGCTAATTGAATCACTAAATGAAATAGTATATAGAGCCACCTACAGTCTGTGGACCTGACTTGGATGAATACCTAGCAAAGGAGATGGAGAAGGAGCAGTCAGATAGGTAGGAAGAAAACCAGGAAAAATAGTGTCATGGAAACCTATAGAGAAAAGGGTGATTGGAAGTATCAAAGACTGTAGGGAGGTCAAGAAGGATGAGGTTTAGGGAGAGGGAAGAGACCATTAGGTTTGGTAATTAAGAAACTGTTGGTAACTTTGGAAAGTTCTGGTTGAATTATAAGGTCAGAAGTCAAACTTGTAGAGTTAAGAGGAAGTGAAAGGAAAGAAAGAGGAGGAATCTTGTAGACAGCTTTCTCTAGTGGTTTAGCCACAAAAGGGAGGAGAGATATGAGACAATATCTAGTGAGGACGAATGATCTAATGAGGGATTTTTTGAGGATGGGGGAGACATGAGCATGTTTATAGGTAATGAGGAAGCAGCCAGAAGGCAGGGAGAGAATGAAGATGAGTAAAAATGACAGTGAAATTTTCCTACACATCATGCTTAAATGTCTCTGCAACATGTCTCACCTTTGCCTCTGTTTCTGCTTTCTGGGGTAATAGAACAAGTTGAATTCCTTTTCCATATGACAATTGTAGTAGAAGTATATACTGCCATGAGATCCTTTAATGTTTCTTAAACTCCTGTTTTGTAACCTGAATCCATCTTGTAACTCTGACTTGTGACACAGCTTTAATTTACTGTAGAAACTTAACAGTTGGTTTACTGACTCTTCTTCCCCTCTCACCCCACACCTTGGCCTTCTCTAACTGTGTATCCTGATAAGCAACCATCTCTTGCCCTGTTTCTTAGCATAAGGCCTCATCTTGAGGTGTCCTCCTTGAAATGGCCAGTGTCAAAAGGTTTTCACTTACCTTGCACCTGAGAGATAGGCCTCCCTCACTGTGCAGATGAGTACAGGAATGTCCTTGAAGAGCCCTATAAAAACCCCACTCAAATCCCTGGTCAATGGAGCAATCACTGCTAATCCCTTGGCAGCATGATTGTCTTCCACCTTTGATTGAAACCCAGTGATCAGCTGTCATCCAGCAGCAGCAACTTCTACTCCAGTGTCAGGTCATCTGTCATTAGGAGTGCCCATTCTAGTGTCACTTGTCATCCACTAGCTTATCAGAGTATTTTATCTGGGATAAACTTGGGGTTCCTTGTACTTTCCAGAAAGACCTACATGGATGTTCCTGAGGCAATTAGCTTTTTTTCCCTCAGATTTGTGTGAGTGCTACACTTCTCATGGAGAAAGAAGACTTGACCCATTGGCACCAGAGTGCTAAAATGGCCTTAAATTGTGCCCTTGCTGCTTGTGGACAGAGATTTTCCAAGTTGATATAGGCAGCTCCCTAGGCTTCCCTCCTATTTCCATAGGGTTCCAGTTAAATTTCCTTGTTTACTACCCATGTCATTTTCCCCTCATCTGCCCTATTGTACCCAACCACCAAGAAGTGGAAACCAAATAATCCTAGTGTGATTTCTTTGGGGGAGGTAGCAGCAGCACAGCCCCCCTCAATAGTCATATAGTCATAGTCAGATATTACTACTCGGGAGGAGGACGTGTTGGGTGGATGGGCACATGCATTTCTGTATAGTTAAAGAGGGCCATATGGTTGGGTATTCATCATGTACAACACAGGAAGTCATTCTTTTGCCCAACAAGGGCATCGTTTACCCCTGAAGTGCTTAAGCATGAGTCTTAAACAATATATCAATTAATGAATCCTGTGGCCTATGGTGATAGGGCAGATAGAAGGCCTACATAATGTCCATGCCTTACAACCATGCAAACATAATCAGGCTTGTGAAGTGGATGTTCTGGTTGCCATAAAAAGCCACTAGGGGACCAAGGGAAGATGAGTTTAGTAAATATTTCTATTGCAGCTGCTACAAACAGCGGCAGAAATGCACCATGAAAAGTCCAGTGTAAGTTTTTACTGCTACAAGAGTGTAGTCAATGGCTCCAAATGTTTGGGGCAGGGAGCCAATAAAATTAACCTTCCAAATAGTGAATATACAATCTCAGTTGGTGATGGAACCAGTTAGGGAGTGGTCTCCTTTAACAGGACTGCTGGCAGGCAGAAAAGTTCTTCACTGCAGCTTCAGTAGTGGCTAGTGTTTAGGGGAGCCACAACGGGTTGACAAGGCTTAGAAACCATTGAAGCCCATATGTCTAACACAGCAATGGGTCCAGTTAGCAAAGGGCAGGTCCAGACTTAGGGTTGCCAGATCAGTTGAAATAACTGAGTTTCAGGTTAGAGAAATTGCTATGTTATGGCTTCAAGGTAGTCACAACCAATATAGGCAGACACATGGTAGACCAGGAACACTTTGAAAACAACCATTTTACAATTATCTGCTTCATCTAACCCTGGCCTGCTTACTGTGGCAGATGGGGATTCCATCCTGTGGTGGAAACACAAAAAAGTACAAAAACTATTGCAAAGATGATTCCACTCACCATTGGTACATAGAATGAATGCACACTTATGGGACAACATGAAATTCAGTAGACCTGAAAGACAAACAGCTCTTGTGAGACAACTCAGCAGGTATCACATTCAAATAGCAGCCTTGAGTGAAACAAGGCTGGCAAATGAAGGCCAGCTTACTGAAGTCAGAGCTGGATTCATGTTTTTCTAGAGTGACCACAGTGATAGGGAGCACCATGAAGCTGGTATATGTTTTGTGATCAACACTTATCTAATCAACAAACTTGTATGCCTACCAAAAGGTGTGAATGACAGGCTCAGGACAATACAGTTGTCACTTGCAGGAAAGCACCATGCTACCATCATCAGTGCATATGCTCCCACCATGAAAAACACTGATGAGGTCAAAGAAAAATTTTATGAAGATCCAGAGACCTTCATCATCAGTGTGCCAAAACAGGACAAGTTTATGATTTTGAGCGACTTTAATGCAAGAGTAGGCACAGACTACCAGACATGGCAGGGAATCCTTGGCAGGAATGAAGTCAGAAACAGAGACAACAATAGACTTGTACATGTCACATTCTCATCATCAATACTGTCTTCCATTTACCTAAATACAATAAAACTTCGTGGATGCACCCTCACAGCAAACATTGGCTTTTAATAGACTATGCCATTGTAATGAGAAGAGACAGACAGGATGTGATAGTGATGAAGGTGATGTATGGTACAGAGTGCTGGACTAATCATAGACTTATCCTCTATAGGCATTCAACAAAAACTGCAGCCTCAAAGCAAGATGACTTCCAGAAGGCTTATTGTCAACAGATTAGAGAGCTTCTCTGTGCAGAAACAGTTTGTTGCTAACTTGGAGGGAAATCTGAGCCAACATAAGATTGGCAACACTGGAGCAGTAAAAGAGTGGGCAGCTTTCAGGGATTTGGTGTATAGCACTGCATGTACTCATCTGGGCCCCTAGTGGCTTTTTATAGCAACCAGGATATCCACTTCACAGAGGAGAGATATTAGACTGTCTGCCAAACTAAAGATCATAAACATCAAGATTGGTTTGACAAAAATGATGGAGAAATTCAGAAGCTTCTAAATGAAAAATTCACAGGGTTTACCAGCAGGATAGTTCACCCATCTCTAAGAAGGCTGCACTTAACTCCATCAAGACTGAAGTGCAAGCAAAGCTCAAAGAGATACAGGATTCTTGGCTTAGTAAGAAGGCAGATGAAATCGAGTTTTACCCTAATGGTAATGATTCAAACAAGTTTTACGTAGAGGGCCTAGGGGAATGCAAGTCCTGTGATCAAGGACATAGCTGAGGCAAAGCCTGTTCCCGTGGGACTTGTGCTTACTCAAACCCTGACAGAAGCTCTCCATGACCCTGAAACCTGATGTTCCTGCAGATACTGATGTTCTCTACAGTAAAGTTATAATTGGACCTGGGAACCCAGGAACTAGCTTCAGGAACAAGATAAGCTTCATTACTTACTTCAGGTGTAAGGACATGGGATAGTCATGAGATTGTGAAGTTAATGGGATGAGCTCAGCCTGAATGTGATTGTAGTTACAGCCTTTATAAACCCTGAATCTCAGCTGAATAAACGGAGTTGCTTATCATCCTGCCTCCCGCCTCTTTCTTTGCTCACAGTTTGCTCAACCAAGACTGACAGGCTCTGCTGGTCAGAGACCTGTTGGTCTGGGGGATCCCAGGGGGCTCCGGCCCTGACCCCAAGCACTTTTATGATGTCCTGAAGATCACTTATGGGCCAAAGACCTGGTATATCCCAACTACTCAGTGCTGATGGAGCCATGTTGATTAGTGATAAGGACATGATCCTGGAGTGATGGAGGCTGAACACTCCCACAGTGTTCTCAATAGACCATCATCAATCCATGCTGAAGCCATTGACCTTAGGTTAAAATCAGTTCCTCTCTAGCTGAATTTCTCACTGAAGAAGAGGTTTTAAATGTCATTAGGCTCTTCTTCTGTGGCAAAATGCCCGGTACTGATTCTATTCCTGTTGAGATTTACAAGGCAGGGGTTCACAAGCTGACTGAAATTTTCTGGGTTATATGGCAAGAGGAGGTTATCTCTCTTAGGAGTTTAAGGATATCTCCATTGTCCATCTCTATAAAGGTAAAGGAAATAGACTGTCCTGAAACAATCACAGTAGGCTCTCTCTTAGTCACTGCTAGCAAGACTCTGGACTCCTTAATGGGCTGATCCTTCACATGGAAAATGGTCATCTACTTGAGAACTAGTGTGGCTTCAGAAAAGGCTGAGGAGCAACTGCTATAGTGTTTACTTCCCAACAACTCCAGGAGAAGTACCAGAAGCAGAACAGAGGTATATACACGTTTGCCAATCTGACCAAGACCTTTGATACTCTCAGTCATGAGGTTTTATGGAAAATCATGGCAAAACATGGGTGCCTGGAGAAGTTTATTAGTACTGTATGTTAGTTCCATGGTGGCATGCTTGCAGAGGTTCTGAATAATGGACAATCCTATCAAACTTTTCCAGTCATCAATGGAGTGAAGCAAGGCTGTATGCATGCTCCCATGTTTTTTAGCATGATATTCTCAAGAATTGTCAGATGCCTTCAGTGAGGACAAACATGGCATCAAGGTCAGGTATCACACTGATGGTAAATTATTTAACTTGAAAAGGCTACAAGCCAAGACTAAAGTGGAGGGAGAGTTGGTGTAGGATTTATTTGTTTGCACTCAATGCAGCCTCTGAGGCCAAGATGCAACAAAGTATGGATTGACTCTCTGCTGCTTGTGATAAATTTGGCTTAACAGTTAACACCAAGAAAACCATTTCTCCCCTGACAGTACCATACCATCCATGTGGTATGTGGGACTATTGGTTATAGCAAATGGAGAAATTTGGAATGTTGTGAATAAGTCTACTTACCTCAGCAATATACTTTCCAGGGATGTACACAAAGATGATGAGGTTGATGCACACATTGCCAAAGCTAGCTCAGTGTTTGGAAAGTATGGGAGAAGAGAAGTATTAGACTGTCTGCCAAACTAAAGATCTACAGAGCCATTGTGCTAACCTCATTGTTGTATGCCTGTGAAACCTGGAGAGTCTACCAGTGCCATGTAAAGAAACTGAATTGCTTCCATTTGAATTGCCTTAGGAAGATTCTGAAGATCACCTAGAAAGATAAGGTACTGGACACTGAAGTCCTTTCTTGAGTTGAACTGCCAAGCATTACTGCAGCTCTAATGGGCTAGCCATGTTGTTTAAATGCCAAAAGTACATTTGCCTAAAAGACTATTTTATTGAGAACTCACAGAAAGCAAGCACTCACAGGGAGTTCAGAAGAAGTGATACAAGGATATTCTCAAGGTCTCTCTAAAGAACATTGGAAGACATGGGAGCCACTGACAAGAACTACCCAGCATAGCATGCATGTATCAAAGAAAGCACTGTGATTATGCGATTGCTTGATTGTGCAACATTTCATATCCTTTTTATTTAATATTTTGTTTTTTCACCAATCACGCATAAAAACAAGTTTATGCTCATCAATTACTGGCTTTTTTTTTCCTTCTAAAACCTATAAATATGATTAAAAATAATTTTCATTCCCAGAGATGTCCCTCTCACTCCTCCCTCCCTCAGTGAGCCTTCACTTATAATAAAATATTGTTTAAAAAGATAGGAAAACAGTAGTTCCATAATAACACCCAACCCATCACTGCCACCTGTAATTCCCCACTTCTGCAAACATGGGAAGGGAGTACATTTCTTATTTCCTTTCTAGGACAGGCCTGGTGAGTATCAGAGTGATTTGGGGTTAAGGCTGGTTTTTAAGGGGGAAAAAATGTTTCAGAGATTAAAAATTTCTATTTCCTTTGGTCAGAGTACCCACAGGTAAGGGTGTGATACCCTATGTGGACAAAGGAAAGAGAGAGTGTAAGAAACACAGCTGTGGGCACAGGACAGCCCAGGAAAGGTCAGGGAGTTAACCCAGAGTAGCTTCTGCTGTCCACTGCTTCCCTGGTAGCATGCACTTAGGAAGATCCACGTGATATGCCCCTTAACATAGCTGTGGGGATCACAGGACTTCCCAGGGAAGATAAGGGAGTTACCCAAGGATGAGCTGTCTGTTGCTTCCCTTCTCAGGGTGCCCTCTGGAAGAACCATGTGATAGATCCATTCTCACTGAAAGAATTCTGAGACAGAGTGGGCAGAGGGAGATGTTATTTTCACGTTTCTCAGGAGGAAGAACGTGTGGTGCTCCCTAGGAACACTCACACTGATAGAGAAGCTGGAGTGAGGTTACACAGTTCTGTGCTTCCTGTTAGAATTAGGGTCAGTGGAAATTCTTCAAATTCCTCACTTTATTTCCCTACATTCCCTCCTTATGCAAATTACATAGGCATGATAGTGAGGATATCTGTGAGTAGGGCATGACCTCTGGGGTACCTGTTTGTCACTCCCCGACCCTTCTAGTTTCTCTCTGAGGCCAAGATGTCCTTGCAAAACAGGTTATACATGCTTATCTTATCACAAGCTCCCATCAGCCTAGGAGTTTTACTATTTTCCAAGAACATTTGTGGAAGCAAAACAAGAACAAAAACAAAGTCCCTTCTTACAGAGAGAAAGAAAGAGAGAGAAAAAGAGAAAAGAAGGAAGGAAGGAGGGAGGATGGAAAGAAGGAACAGGAAGAGGAAAAAGGAAAGAAAAGGAAAAGGAAAAGGAAAACTGTATTTCCCAACTGGTCAATTTCAGTTTGGTCCCCAATGGTCAGCTCTTTTTGACTCAGTAAAAAAAGTCATTCTCTGTCTCAATTCTTATTAAACCTTAATCACTGGGCTACCTCAGTCAAAATGAGATTGCTAAAGACCTTAGCTTGAAAAGGCCAAGGTCCCCCACTGCATCCTGGGCCACCTCTAATTGTCCTGATCTATTTCTGACCACTGGACCCAGAGGGCAAAAACTTTTCAATTTAATGTAATCAAAATTATCCATTTTACACTTCATAATGTTCTCTTCTTATCTAGTCAAAAATTTCTCCATTCTCCATAAATCTGACAAATACACTATTCCTTGCTCCCCTAATTTGTTTACAGTATCAATCTTTATACTTAGATCATGTATCCATTTGGACTTTAATCTTGCGTACAGTGTCAGGCATTAGTCTATGCCTAGTTTTCATCATACTGTTATCCAGTTTTCCCAGCAATTTTTGTCAAACAGTGAGTTCTTATCCCAGAAATAACCAAGATTTCTTATGGAAAATCTGCTATCACAGTAAATATCAGTAGTATTACTTTCACTTGTTTATAACCAAATATAACAGTTTCAAATTATCAAATTTTTATCATATCCTTCTAAAAAAACCAAATTGTATGCAACAAAATCCAGATTAATAATTGCTTTGACACTATTTCTACCTCACAATGGTCTCAGATTTTACAATTTAAGAGAACTTTAGAAATACAATATGGTTTATAAATACAGTAATAATTCAAATGATAAACTTCAGATGATGTCAATTTCATAGAAATTATTGATCTTATTACTTTTGGTATTTAAAAACCACTTCAAAGTTAGCAGGTATGGAACAATTACCTTAAATTAGAGAGATAATAATAATGTGTCTAACATATGCCAGTCTTTGTTAAGCACTTTACAATCATAATGCCAAATAACAATATGTAAACATTTTAATTACATATATTATTATTTTAAGTTCAATACTCCTGGCCTTTTAAAAGGAAATATTATTCACAAATTAATATCTTCCCTTAAGAAGACATGTGGCTCTATATTCCCAGCTCTGAATAACCTTTCTTCTACTTCCTTAAAAAGTTGAAGTCCTAGCAGAGCCAAGATGGTGGAGTAGAAAGACACACATACGCAGGGTCTCCCCACACAGCCCATAAAATACCTGTAGAGTGGGACTCTCAACAAATTCTGCAGCGGCAGAAGTGGAGAACAACAGAGTGGAGGAGCTTTCCAGCCCAGGGTGACCTGAAAGACCCACGGGAAACATTGGTTGCACCAGACATGGAGCGGAGCCCAACCCAGCCTTGGCCACACAGCTCAGCTCGCAAACAGCCCTTGGGGGCGGAATCTCCAGTTGCAGAATCCCCAGTCCCAGTAGCAGCAGTTCCCAGATCCCTCAACCCACAGGGGCCAAAGGTCACTGATGGGGTATTTTCAGATGGCCAGTGCACCGGGCCTGCCCGGGGCCGTCGCCTAGAAGCTTACCACTCCTGTAAGCCACCCGCTATACCGGTCTTCCAGTGGTTCTGGCCCCCTCCTGTGGGGGAGGGGAATGACCAAACAGTACACCCAAGGAGGCTGCTTACTGCACTTTATTGCTTACCCCAGTCCTCCCGACCTTCCCATGTTCCCCCTTATATACCCTGCCATAGCTCCTCCCATGTTCCACCCTGGAGGCAGAGCTCAGCTCCGTAAGGGGTGTTCCCAGCACCGGAAGGTGGGTTCTCACCCCCCGACGTCTCTGGGCTCACCAGGGGGCCACGGTCCGGAGCTCGGCCCTCTACAGGCCAGGAAGGGAGAAGGGCCTTCCCATAGCTCTGGCAGCAGGCAGCGGCCACAGAGCCTGCACAGCAGCCCATACAGACAGCTCCATTGTTGGAGCATAAAAACCTCTGGGAGCACTGAAGAGCTGAGTCTTACCTTAGCCCTGTGTGGAGGCCCTGAGGCAGCTGGTCTTTGTCTCACACTGAATGGCGGCTCTGCCCATCTAGCTTATCTGAAAATCAGCCCCCAGTGCTGACTTGGCAGAACTGGAGGCCAGGTGGCTGTGGAGAAGTAACTGCTAAGATTCTGCGCACAAAAATCCCTCTCTGTGTCTAGACCAGTACATGCTTGATCATGCCACCTTGGAGGAACTGAGATCTCACAGACTGCCAGAGTATATCCTACTCTTGACAAAGGACCCAAAAGTCAAGTAACTGGCTGGGGAAAATGCCCAAAAAAGGAGAAAAAAATAAGAAAATAGAAGGTTACTTTCTTGGTGAACAGATATCTTCTCCCATCCTTTTAGATGAGGAAGAACAATGCTTACCATCAGGAAAAGACATAAAAGTCAAGGCTTCTGTATCCCAAACATCCAAAATAAATATTCAGTGGGCTCAGGCCATAGAAGAGCTCAAAAAGGATTTTGAAAATCAAGTAAGAGAGGTGGAGGAAAAATTGGGAAGAGAAATGAGAGAGATGCAAGAAAAGCATGAAAAGTGGGTCAACACCTCGCTAAAAGAGACCCAAAAAAAGGCTGAAGAAAATAACACCTTTAAAAACAGGCCAACTCAATTGGCAAAAGAGGTTCAAAAAGCCAATGAGGAGAAGAATGCTTTAAAAAGCAGAATTAGCCAAATGGAAAAGGAGGTTCAAAAGCTTACTGAAGAAAATAGTTCTTTGGGGGAGGATCCAAGATGGCAGAGTAGAAAGATACACATATGCTAGTTCTGAACCCACAGCCCATAAAATATCTGTAAAGAAGAACTCCCAACAAATTCTGGAGCAGCAGAAGCTACAGAACAATGGAGTGGAGGAGATTTCTGTTCCAGAGAGACCTGAAAAACT
Source organism: Notamacropus eugenii (assembly GCF_028372415.1). Classification (NCBI taxonomy): domain Eukaryota; kingdom Metazoa; phylum Chordata; class Mammalia; order Diprotodontia; family Macropodidae; genus Notamacropus; species Notamacropus eugenii. The sequence continues at coordinate 77,429,220 of NC_092876.1, forward strand.
GACCCAAAAGGTCCATCGCGCACCGGACCCGGAGCGGAGCCCAGCCCTGCCTTGGCCGCGCAGCACTGAGAGGACCAGATCCAAGCAGGCTTCAGGGACAGAATCTCCAGTGGCAGTGCAGGTCCCTCCACCCACAGGTCAGTGAGAGGGTCTTTTCAGCCAGAGGGGAGCAGGGTGTCTCCATAACTCAGGCCCCCTCGGGAAGCAGCAGCAGAGGCAGCAGCGGATAAGGGCTCCCAAAGCAGGCAGGAACCTGGATCCATTGTTGAAGGTCTCTGTATAAACCCCCTGAGGGAACTGAGCCCCAGGTGGCGGCCCTGCCCCCACCTGAGCACCTGAACTTAATCTCACACTGAATAGCAGCTCCGCCCCCGCCCCAAACCCTGAGGCTGGGAAGCAGCATTTGAATCTCAGCCCCCAAGCACTAGCTGGGTGGATCTGGTGGCGAGGTGGGTGTGGAAAGGAAACTCAGAAGTCAAGTCACTGGCTGGGAAAATGCCCAGAAAAGGGAAAAAAAATAAGACCATAGAAGGTTACTTTTTTTGTGAACAGATATCTCCTCCCATCTTTTCTGATGAGGAAGAACAATGCTTACCATCAGGGAAAGACATAGAATTCAAGGCTTCTGTATCCCAAACATCCAAAACAAATATTCAATGGGCTCAGGCCATGGAAGAGCTTAAAAAGGATTTTAAAAATCAAGTTAGAGAGGTGGAGGAAAAACTGGGAAGAGGAATGAGAGAGATGCAAGAAAAGCATGAAAAGCAGGTCAACACCTTGCTAAAGAAGACCCAAAAAAATGCTGAAGAAAGTAACACCTTGAAAAATAGGCTAATTCAATTGGCAAAAGAGGTTCAAAAAGTCAGTGAGGAGAAGAATGCTTTAAAAAGAAGAATTAGCCAGATGGAAAAGGAGGTCCAAAAGCTCACTGAAGAAAATAGTTCTTTCAAAATTAGAACGGAACAGATGGAGGCTAATGACTTTATGAGAAACCAAGAAATCACAAAACAAAACCAAAAGAATGACAAAATCGAAGATAATGTGAAATATCTCATTGGAAAAACAACTGACCTGGAAAATAGATCCAGGAGAGACAATTTAAAAATTATGGGACTACCTGAAAGCCATAATCAAAAAAAGAGCCTAGACATCATATTTCATGAAATTATAAAGGAAAACTGCCCTGAGATTCTAGAACCAGGGGGCAAAATAAATATTGAAAGAATCCACTGATCACCTCCTGAAAGAGATCCAAAAAGAGACACTCCTAGGAACATTGTGGCCAAATTCCAGAGTTCCCTGGTCAAGGAGAAAATATTGCAAGCAGCTAGAAAGAAACAATTCAAGTATTGTGGAAATACAATCAGGATAACACAAGATCTAGCAGCTTCTACATTAAGGGATCGAAGGGCATGGAATATGATATTCTAGAAGTCAAAGGAACTAGGACTAAAACCAAGAATCACCTACCCAGCAAAACTGAGTATAATACTTCAGGGGAAAAAATGGTCTTTCAATAAAATAGAGGACTTTCAAGCATTCTTGATGAAAAGACCAGAGCTGAAAAGAAAATTTGACTTTCAAACAAAAGAATGAAGAAAAGCATGAAAAGGTAAACAGCAAAGAGAAGTCGTAAGGGACTTTACTAAAGTTGAACTGTTTACATTCCTACATGGAAAGACAATATTTGTTGTTGGGGGTGTAAGCTCAGTTCCATGTGGACAGTCTCGGGCGGGTAAAGGTGAGAACTTCTAAACCTTAGAGTTCTCATGAGGCCCCCCAGGGAACAGCAGGGAATTGAGGTGTGAGACTGAGCTATCTCGTGAATTTCCGCCTCTTCCCGTGAGAAAAGTGATGGGAGAGAACATCCCCGCCCTCGAGATTGGCCCGGGTCTGAGCACACCTATTGTTATCTAACAGGCACGGTATTCAGGTGCAAACTATGTGGCAGGAGAGCTTAAGTAGGGTCAGGAAAGCCTGAAGGCGCTTTTTAGCGCTGAGGGACCCTTACAGGACAGAAGGCCCCTCTCCCCTCTCTCCCCACTTCCACTTCTGCTTTCATTCTCTTACTGTAAGATCTTTGCCTCCTTGGGAGATTTCCCTCTCTCCTAAGGAAGAGTTCCCCCTGCACATGTAACCAAGACCCTGAATAAAGCCTAACCCTTGTTCGACTCTGGAAAGTCTCTTCTCTCATACATTTATCCGGTTTGGCCAGCCGAAGACCTGCAATAGGTAAGGTAAGACTCGGGTAGCCCTCAGGCCTCTAGGCCTGGCAATTTGTAACTCTTGAAACTTTTAAATATCTGGGTAGTTGGTGAGATTACACACACACACACACACACACACACACACACACACACAGCACAGCACAGAGTGAATGGAATAGGATGGGATCATATCTTAAAAAAATGAAATTAAGCAGTGAGAGAGAAGTATATTTGGAGGAGAAAGGGAGAAATGGAATGGGGCAAATTATCTCTCATAAAAGAGGCAAGTAAAAGACTTTTCAGTGAAGGGAAAAAGGGGAGAGATGAGAGAAAATACATGAAGCTTACTCTCATCACATTCAACTAAAGGAAGGAATAAAATGCACACTCATTTTGGTATGAAAATCTATCTTACAATACAGGATAGTGGGGGAGAAGGGGATAAGCAGGGTGGGGGGATAATGGAAGAGAGGGCAGTGGGAGGAGGGAGCAATTTGGGGGAGGGATAGGATCAAAAGAGAGAACAGAAGCAATGGGGGGGCAGGATAGGATGGAGGGAAATATAGTTAGTCTTACACAACATGACTATTATAGAAGTCATTTGCAAAACTACACAGATATGACCTATATTGAATTGCTTGCCTTCCCAAAGGGAATGGGTGGGGAGGGAGGGATGAAGAGAAGCTGGAACTCAAAGTTTTAGGAACAACTGTTGAGTATTGTTCTTGCAACTAGGAAATAAGAAATGGTTATTTATTATGGTATTTCTTATAGGATATAGAAATTTATCTTGCCCTTCAAGACAAAAGAGAAGATGGGGCTAAGGGAAGGGAGGACAGATTGGTGATAGGGGTAATTAGAATGCTCGGCGTTTTGGGGTGGGGGGAGGGGAGAAATGGGGAGAAAATCTGGAACCCAAAACTTTGTGGAAATGAATGTTGAAAACTTAAATAAATAAATTTAAATTTAAAAAAGAAAAAAAAAGAAAAAGAAGTTGAAGTCCTGCCTCCTTTTAGACTTCAGATAAAAAACTGCTTTAGGTATTTCAATCCCTTATTCTCATTCTTTTCAGAAAATTTTTACCAAAAAAATCTGAATCAGATTAGCTTAAAATGTGCTAAGCCAATATTCTAACTGTTGCCTTTAGCCCAGGCAAAAGAAATCTAAAGAGTTTGAATCAATGCTAACGAGGTGTGGTTGGCTTCCCCTCTAAGCAGCTTTCTCTGGAGCTTGATAATTAATTGAGTAGTAATAATCACAAATCACAGTAATCAATATCTTTGCCATAGTCAATACCCATATTAAGTTCAATAAAACCCTCTCACAGATCCATTCTGAAAGACGGAGACATAATTCCTTCTAACTTTCCGTAACTTTGTCTATTGGTTTTCAAAGTCAGGCTCAACATGCCCAAATCATCTGAAGAAGGATGGAGGAGGGAGTGACTGAGAACACATAGACTCACTGCTTCCCCACCCCCATCTAAACAATTCTTTTTACTTTTCTAACCTTCTATATTTTCGCTCATGCTTTTATCTCTTTCTTTTCTAATCTTTCAAACTCAGACTGCCTCAATTATCATTCCAAATAAATAAATAAAAAATCAGACTCATCCCAATTTTGTCCTGCTCTTCTGTACCTTATAAACTAGAGAAAGTAAAATGCCTAACAATTTACAAAACAAGAGAGTCATATTTCTCCTCCTACCCTCTGTAATTTATACCCCTTATTTTGCGATTTTAAACACATTGTCTGATATCAAATACATTGATTTAATTTAAACCTAGAGTACAAACTTTAGCTTTAGGATCCAGCTAATACCTGAATTCAAACCTTCAGTCTTTCATTATTGGCTTCCTGGGTTCAAACTCTTTGTCATTTCTAAAAGTTGTTAACTTCACCTTCTGGCCTCTGGAGAATCTCTCTGAGCCTTAAAAATTCCTTAAAGGTTTTTCTAGCTGCATTTTAAATTTATCACCATAAAATATAAACATTTTGCACAGACAAGACATTTGATAAGATAAAGTGCACAGGAATCTAAACCAATTTAGAATTAGAATTAGGACCAGTCAAAAATTCAGAGTTATAATTTACTCTGACTGATTTCTATTCAATTCCAAAAGGATACTCTTCTCCAGCACCTCTGACATGCTGGGATATTTTCCACATTCTCCTCTAAAGGACTGTTTTTGGAGGGAATGCCCTTCTCTCATTGTTCCCATCCTGCCTTCCTGGCCTGAGACCTTTTATTCTTACAACTTCACTGTGGTTTGTCCCTTCAGGTTTCTTTATGAAACAGGCTCCAATAAGCTATCCTCCTTCAGTCTGATCAAAACCCCTCTCAGACCTGTAGGATATCCCAACCATCAAAGTGATAGTTAATAATCAATTTTCTCACCTTGACCTTTTTACAGGATCTCCTGGTTGCCAAGGATATATACCTCTTATTACTTTCCCATATTCCTGGATTCACAGTGATTCCAAAAGTAGTCACAGGAAGTTAGCAGTCCAAAGAAGGGAAAACACTGGCTTGTGGATATTTGGGCTGTTGGAAATGAATGGGTCACCTCCTGTTCTCCATAGCGAGTTCCCCTTTCCAATGCTAGATCCTGTGAGGTGCCCTCAAATTGTGAGAAGCAGGCTTGATCTAGAAAAAAATACTCATTGTGAAGCCAGGAAAATTCTCATTTTATTTTTACATTCATTGCACATAGGTAACTCTCTAATGGAGTATGCTTGAGCAGACAAATGCAAGGCTTTTTATGCTCTGTTCCCGATTCAAATTTTCTGCTTTGTTTTCCATTGGCTAGATGCAACTTCCTGGACTATCTCTTCCATGTTCTTCTCCTTGATATGTTCCCCCTCAAACAACTCATTAAGCATACATACAAGCTTTTGACCTTTAACTTGATCAGAAGCCTGGTTCTACTACGTCACAGCTCTCATTAGAACCAGTTACCTCTGACTTACATCCTGTTGTCACTCAAAGCTGGGATTGGTTTTAATTCTTTGGAAACCGAATTCCTTCTTTTGTCTCCCACATCAGCAATACAGTGATCTAACATAATACTACCTGAAAAATGCTATCTGCCTCCAGAGAAAGAACTGCTAGAGTCTGATTGTAGATTGAAGCATACTATTTTTACTTTCTGTATTTTTTGTGGCTTTTTTTCCCTTTAGGTCAGTGTCTTCTTTCATAATACGGTAATATGTTTTTGCATGACTGAACATGTATAACCTAGAACAAATTACTTACTATTTCAAGGAGGAGGGAGATGAGGGAGGGAGAGAAAAAATTTGGAACTCAAAATTCTTTTAAAATGAATGTTAAAAATTGTTTTTACAGGTAACAGGGCAGGGGAAATAAAATATTTAAAAATAAAATGCTACAGGGGAAGTAAAAAGTAAAATTTAAATTTAAAATATTGCTGCTCCCCACTGTCTTTAGTCCATCTAATATTATGTCTTCTAGGCCTGAATTTGCTCCTCCCATTCTTTTCAGAATCCCATCCTTAATAATGCTACCAGTTATATCAATAGCTGTACTCCCTTCCACAGGAACACAGATCATAAAGTCCTGTTCCTAGCCCTGATCAGTTATTCATGAGCTAAGGGGAGTTACTAATGTCCCTGGCTTGACTTATTTCCCAACCAATTGGTTCAGTTAGATTCTGACAGGAAGAAATAATTCCAAAAGACATTACAGGAGACTTTATTAGTGGTACTCAATAGGAAGGAATAGAGAATATGGGGAAAGGTTCCCACTCAGAGAATTAGGTTATATCTCTGGGAAGAAAGAGCTGATCCCTGGGCATTAGCTGATGGTAGGATAGAAACATGATGTCAAAGAACTATCAGTGATTGTTCTACTGGCTAGGAATTTGAATGGGGTTTTTATAAGATTTTCAAGGATATTCCCACACCCATCTGCATGGTAGTAGGGGTCTATCTCCCAGGGCAGGGAAAGTAAATGCCTGCTCAGCATTCTGACCTTGGACATCTTGTTACAACATGGGCCTTATACCAAGAAACAGGGAAGAAGATGTTCTCTTATCAAGATACATTGTGAGGAAAGCCCAAGGTTGGTGTAGGGGGAATGGAAGGAGATCAGCAACCCAGCTGCTAAGTTTCCATAGCAAATTAAAACTGTGTCACAAGTCAGAGTTACAAGATGAATCACACAGAAATTTCTATTTCTACTATAACAATACCTCACCTCCTTGAAGACAACCGTCAGGTCCCTACTAAGTCTTCTCCATCTTTCAAAAGATCATCATATGACATAAACTCAAAACCTTTCATCTTAGCTGCCCTCAGAGTCATTCCTATACTGTGGTAGCACACAGAATAAGACATACCACTTTTATTTGACAAGAGCAAAGTGCCACAGAATTGTTACTTCCTTACTCCAGGAAATCTTTCCTCTCTTTACACTGTCAAAGATTGCATTAGCATTCTTGGCTACTGTATTTCACTCATGATTCAAATTGAACTTGCAATCCACTAACCCCCACCAGATCTTTTTTGGATGAACTATTATTTAATCGACCATCCTGAAATAAAAACCAGTCCAAATCATCAAATATGCATTTGGGTCATTGGTTTGTTGGTACCAAACTGAACATGTTCCTGTCCACAAGAAATTGAATGTTACATGCTGGCATTTAGCCCCCCCAAAAAAATTCATTTTCTAAAACAATACAGTACCCGAAGTATAGTTTGAGGGAGAAAGAAGGGAAGGATAGACCCAAATTCTCTTGTCCAGCTAAGTCATTTATTCCACTTTGTATTTTTTTCCACAGTAAAAAACAAAACAGAATTAGATCACATAATAACAATAGGCACAGATCAAGTACATTAAAAACATTACAGTATAGACCAACCTAGGAATGCACCACCGTAGATTATTCCCCATCCTGTTGAGGGAAAGGTGCCTCTTGCTGCTTTCTGATAGTCCAGATCATTTACAGCTTTGGTGTGTTTTGCCTTCTAATGTCTTCAGCTCCCTTCCGCAAATGCATTTATCTATCAGAAGAACTGGCCAACTCACTGGATGTCAGACTGGATGTCAGTTTCCTTTTCCTTTAGATGGTTTATAGGAAATGCAGAGCTGTCATGGTCCAGAGATCTGCAACTGTGGCTCTAAGTTCTTCCTCAGGTTTCTGGATCATCTACCACAGTTACTGTTTCTATTATTACACACTGTATTGCCAAAGAAGTAAGCTGCCATCTTCAATCAAAATCTCTAATCACCTCATTGGAGAAACAGATTAGCAAAAATTCCATCTCCAAAGGGAGACTGGTAGTCTCTTACACCATGAGACCAAGACATGAACAGAGATATGAATAATACAATAATTTTTCTTTTCAAAGTACAGTTCATAAAACTAGCCTTCATTTGGCTTCTTTCAAGTCTCAGCTAAAATCCCACCTTCTGCAAGAAGCCATTTGTATGCCTCCCTAATCTTAATGCCTTGCCTCTGAGTCATCTCCAATTTACCCTGGATATATCAATTACATATAGTTGTTTGCACGTTGTCTCATGTTTCATGTTACCTCCTTGAGAGTGAGGGCTGTCTTTTGTTGGTTTTGCCTTTCTTTGTCTCTGCAGTGCTTATATAGTGCCTAACACATAGAAGGCACTTAATAAATGCTAGCTGATTGACTGAATGATTCTATTTTGTGATATGTTGCTTTGCCTCAACTAAAGGCTAATAATAGTGATGAGGAGGAGGAGGAGGACAGCATGTATATAGTGCCTTAAGGCTTGCAAAGTGATTTACATTCATTAGTCTTTCCCATAAAGCAAGTGTCATCCTCATCTCAGTTACAGGAAATCAAACCCAAAACCTGAATACGAATGAGGCCCAAGTAAACAAAAGATGTGCAGCTAAGAGCAAAGAATCTATAATTTCACACTCACAATGTGCATAAGCAACCCTTTACATGTTACCAGCCCCACTGGTGTGGTGATAAAGTAGTTCTAGGGAAATGCTGCTAAGGCAGAACGTTACAGACAGCACCAAGTACCACAAAAACAACACTGTCACTCAGTGGTAAGTACAGGGTCGCACAGCTTTCCCATGGAACTTGTTTACAATGGAAGCAGTACGGTCCAGGTAAAAAAAGTATTAGATGTAGGGTCAAAAGAGCTGAGTTCAAATCCCATATCTGCCACTTAATATCTGTGTAACTTTGGGCAAGTCATTCACTTCTTTGGGCCCAGTTTCCTCATCTCTTAAACAAGGGGCTCCCTTGTAGGTGAGCCCAAGGATTCCTGCCTGCTCTAAACCTGTGATCCTGCCAAAAATGGGAAAGTTCCTTACTCAGCCCAAGCTTTCCAATGATCTACTTGAGTTACTACATGTACTAGAAGGGACAGGACATTCCTGTACCCAGACTGGCTTTTGAGAATACATTGCCAAATAAGATAACGAAAGTCTTTTTATGCTAAAGGCTAGAGATGTTTTCATTCTAAGCTTTTTGTTTCGGCTTCATAATGTGATTCAGCATAAGCCAAGCAGGAATAATGGTACCTTAGGTATCATCCCCTTTTCTTCCCAAGCTCATTTTCTAAATGAGATGCTAATTTGGACCCTTGCTGGCCCCAGATTCATTTTTATCTTAGAATAGATAGAATTTTCTTCTGACTAACACATGGAATACTCCTTGGGGAGAGAGGAAGGAGGAGTAAGTAATAAAAACAGACATTCATTTTTCACTGATAGTCGAAGCAACTACTATAAAGGCCTTTTAGAAAAACTTAGATAAAGGATGCTGTCAAAGATGCTGTCCTTCAGATGCACTAAGATCCCAAACACTGGAGATACATTTTTATTTTAGACACAGTAATAACATGGGAGATATTGGCTAGTGAAGATGACTGGTCATTTTTTCTTAGCTTCAAACAAGACAGCCCCACCCAGTCTCTTGAATCATGCACAATTAACGTTTCTCAATGAGTACTGGGTTCATCCTGTAATGTTGTCACAAGGGAAATTTGAGGATCTTATTTCACCATTTTTTTCCACAGGGGAGACCAAGACCATGAATATATGCAAACAACAACCCACAATACTCATTTAAAGTAAATGGTTCACGTTGGATCTAATATTCCTATTTCATTCAGAGCTTGGACTTTTCTGGTTGTTGATCTGCCTGTGCATCAAACACAACAGAACTAAATAAACTTTCTGGTACTGAAGGGCATAGTGTGACACAACAGCTATAACACTGGTCCTAGAATCAGAATTTCTTGGATTCTAGTCTCAGCCCTGAGTGACTTTAGGCAAGGCACTTCATCCTTCTGGGCTTCAGTTTCATCATCTCTAAAATCGAGATAAAGATACTTTTACCAGTGCCAAATTGAGAGAGTGGACAGAGGTCCCATTTGGAAGTCAGGAAGACCTGGATTAAATCCTGCCTCTAACAGATACTCTTTGTTTGATCCTGGGCAAGTCACTTACCTTCCTGGTGCCCCAGGTAGTTCTCTAAAGGTGTAAGTCACAGAGCAGTTGCTGATCTCTATACCAATGAAATCACAGGTCTCATCCAAAACAAAAAACAAAAATGCTTTCACTACCTAACTCACAGGATTGTTATGAGGAAAGTACAGTGGAGTCTCAAAGTGCTATAGCAATGTGAGCTATTATTTGATTCTTGACCTCTTCTTGTCCAACTTTAAAGTTGGCAGGCCATGTCCAACACAAGACAAGTGTATATAATCACATGAGGTCCCAGTCATGTTTTCCTCTGCACAATGGCTGACCACCTCCTTCCAAAATAGTTTACTGATGTACTTACGTGACAGCAACACAATTTGATGGGAAGCACTAGACTAGCAGTCACAGAAGACATATATTCTCGTCCCAGCTCTACCACCATGTAGCGCTGTGTGACTGTAAAATGTGTTCCCTTTTATGGCCCCTAATATTTCCCTTTTAGAAATGATTATATCCTAAGTGGCTCTAGCTAGGTAGTACAATGTAGAGCACTATAGGAGTAAGGAAGTCTCATCTTCCTGAGTTCAAATCTGGCCTCAGATACTTACTAGCTATGTGACCCTGGGCAAATCACTTAACCCAATTTGCCTGAATTTTTTCATCTGTAAAATGAGCTGGAGAAGGAAATGGCAAACCACTCTGCCAAGAAAATCTCAAATGGAAGCAGGAAGAGGTGGACGTGACTGAACAACAAACAAGTGGCTCCTAGCTCTGACATTCTATGACTAAGTGCAAGGTATCTGATGACTATTCAAGGTCATCGGATAATTAAGTCTTGAATCAGCAGAAAATTCATTTCTATAATGTACTGAAGACCAAGAGTGGTAATAATGGGTCACATTTTTATAGTCTTTGCAGTATAAAAATCATCCTTCTCATAGCAACCCCGGGAGGTAGGGAGTACTAACAGATAATACTGCTCTGAGCTTTTTACAAGTGATCCACAGAATTTAAGAGCTGGAAGGGACCTCAGTAGCCATCTGGTCCACCCTATACTTAAGGGAAAAAAGGAATCTCCAGTATAGTATACTAGACAAGTAATCATCTAACCTCTGCCCAAAGCCCTCCAAAAGGAGGGGGAGCTCACCTGTCTCTAAGAAGTCCGTTTTACTTCTGGACAGCTCTTATTGTTAGAAGTGTTTCCTGACAGCATTTCTTACACTGGCTTCTTTGTACCTTTTCCTCGTTGCCTTCGCTTTTATTCTTCCGGGTTCAAAAAGAAAAAGCCTACTCTCTCTTTCTAATGATGAAACTTAGATCCAGACAGAGAAAACAACTCCTCCATAACCATCCAGTTAAGAACCACGAGACCCAGGTCGTGCTATTTTGAGTCCAATGTCTTTACCTATACAATGCTTACTCACCCTTAAATGTCCACTGTGAATGTTGATAATGATAAAGCTAACATTTACATAGGACATTTATAAAGTGTGCAAAGCACTTTTCATGTTATTTCATCCTCACAGCAACCGTATAAAGTAGGTACACTTATGTTCCTATTTTACAGATGTGGAAACAAAGATTGAGGGCAGTTAAAATACTTGTCTAGCATCACACAGCTGAAGGCTGAGACAGGATATGAACTCAGTTTTTTCTGACTACAAGTCTACTGTACTACTTAGCTGCCTCTCTGTCCTTGGGAAAATACCATGCTTTTCATTTGCCACTTGAAGGTGCCCAAATAGAAAGGGTTTTCTTTGCTATCTCCTCAGAAAAGGGCATATTAGACACAAAGCAATCTACCTATACTCAAAGTGGTTTTCCTTCTTCCTCAGAAAGTGCCATGTGAGAAGGAGGATGTCTTTTCAGCCCTATAAAGGAGGTGCAGTAGAACTTGGCTAACAGCAAGAGAACTTGGTAGATTGACCAAACAGTACAAGGAAACAAATCAATGCAAACATGGCCTGGGCCAAACAAAATAGTAAAGTGCATAATTTTCCAAATGGGATGATGAACTCTGCAGGAAAATGAAAGGCCAACCTAGCCAAGCCCCCAGGGCTATAGGACTCTCTGCTCAGAGTGCCCTGGGAATGTTTCTCTTAACCTAACCCTTTAAAGGCCCCAGCATCCCCAGAGGATTTCACAAGGATAATCCTATTCTCTCTACACAAGGAAATCTCTAGGCCCAAATAAAGTCATCTGAATGGTCTGATAGGCTTATTCCTGTATCTAGTCTTGGCTTCATTGTATGTAGGCCTTTCTGCCTGTTCTCTCCTCCCCTTGTGAGTTGGGTATGACTGCACCATATTTCCAGGACGTTCTCCATGTTAAGTTTGACATGACCTAGGATGGCCAGAAGTTTTCATTCTACAGTAGAACTGTGGACCATGGATCAGCACCTCACTAAGAATGTTCAGTGTCTAGTGACCACTCATATATTTACACCGAGCAGCAACTCTTGGCCAAATGACCAGACAGTAGGATTCCTTAGCCTACTACAACTAATCTGTATTTACATTCCAAACCCACCCACCCCACCTCCATCATGAGGAAGGCCTGTCCCCACTATCCATGGACCCCACTTCAAATTCCATTACACACGCAAATCCTCCTTCTTCTCCTCTGCTCATAATTTCTACAATTCCAGGTTTCTTTTTAATTTCTTGGGGAACTTGGATTGAATGTACAGAAAGAAAAGGGTTCATCAAGACTTCCCTGTGGGACACAAAATCTCAATTACTACTGGCACAGCTGTGAATTTACTGCTTATAAAAACATTACCAGCTCCATTGAATGACAGTTCAGAGGCAATAACAAAAGCTCAGAAATATCTCCTATGTGGACAGTAATTCAAAATAAATAGACATTTAGTTTACGAACTGATACTGCACATAAAAAAACACACCTCCTCCAGCAAGATGACAGAACCCAGTGAGCTGAGTATAATCACGAATGCCACTGTTTCTAGTGAGGATATTACTCTCCAGAATTGAGATGAAGGGGAAATAATGGGCCATCTATGACCATAATAGGTTGAAACATTATTATGGAAAGGTCCTCTATCCTGGGGAAATCTTTCAAGGATGAAATTTCACATCCCATTTTCTCCAAGCCACTCTGCTACTTTCAAATTCAGTAATGATCCATTTACTGGGCTGAGGATACACCTCAAAGCCTGGATTTCTTCAATTCTTCTTCTTCACCTGAAATGAACTATCACCTTGGGCTAGTTACCTGCCATCTATACCTTTGCAAAAAAGGGAAGCCAGCCACTTCCCAAGGCTTTAGAAGGGTGGAATTAGGGAGGGTGTGTCAAGCATTCTTGATTCTGGAATACAGGGTATGAAAAGGATGAACTACTGACATTCTTCCATTTCTAGGATGTATTCCCCATCCTACTGGATCTTATAGAGAAGTCCCCAATGGGCATTTATGTTTTTATGCTGAGGAATACAGACAGGTTATAAGGTCCCAAACAGGACTGTGATCTTATATAGGTGCAAAAGCTAGACTGCGAGGTAGAAAAATCTCAAACATTTAAAGTTTAATCACTGAAAACTGCTTTCTGTATATCCCTCCAACACCAAAAATTTAGGGTTTCTCTGTCTTATTAAGATCTCTCCTATTAAGATCTCTCCTTTAAAACAACAGGAAAGAGTGCCCGGTTTTTTATATTAAGGAAAATGTTTCTAGCATTGACTCATTTTTTAATAGTAAACCTCACTCCAATTTTTTCTTCCAACAGCCATAAATCTGGCTCTTTCTTTGGCTAGCTATTTAAGCCCATACTGTACTAACCTCTTTGCAGTGACTTGCTGGTTCAAAGTAATTTACCAATAAATCATTTCTAGGCTCCTAGCTAATTCCATAAGGCATACAGTCAATTATGTACTCAGGAGGCTGAGAACAAAATTACTGTACTACCTTCAGGAAAACACATTTATACCTTAAGAGAAGGCAAAGAATCAGGCCACAATGTAAATTTAACCAGTGTGCCCAATTAAAAAGACGGCTTTATTACCCAAGATTTCCTTAATCCTCTAAATAGCCATATTCACCAGAGCCCCAAGAAGACTGCAAAGAGGGTGGAAGAATATAGTGGATCTCACAAGCATTTCTCTTCACCCTGTGTGCCTCCCTATGTCCCTTGTGGAAGCTTTGAAAAGATCATGGGGACAGGACACTAAAACTTGCTTTTTACGCTTCTGTTCTAACATTCTATTGGAATGCTAGCTTGGCGTTAGAGTCATTGGGTTTGAACCCCCGTAACATAATCTCTGGGACTCAAGATTTTTCTGTAAAATGGACTAGACATCTATGACCCTGTGGAATGCTTCTGGAATCACAAAACATGTGCTAGGTGGGGGGCGCCACTGAACTTCAAAGGCTGGAAGAGTTCTATCACTGATCCCTTGTATGATTCGGGACAAACCATTTGACCATTAGGGTTTCAGTTTCCTCACCTGTAAAATGAGGGGTTTGGACTCAATCATCTTTAAGATTCCACTCAGATTTAACATTCGGTGAGCTGCCACAGGGGCTCTGCTACCGGCCATGTAAGGCTCACTTTATAGTGCGTCCTCAGAGAGGGAGCAGGACAGCCCTTTGATTTATTATGAAAAATTGCTATCAGTGTCTTCTGAGTTTATTATGTGCTTTCCATGCTTACCTACTTAATCAACATATTACAGACTCTTGAGTCCTAGAATTTTAGATTCCTCTGAAAACTTGAAAAAGGGAATCCTGGAGCCACCAAGTCCTTAGATGCTGGCATCTTGGAACTTTCAAATCTTGAGATCATAGAATCCTGGAATCTTAGAGTTGGGAGGAGACTTAGATATCTGTCACAGAGCTTCCTTGTCCATCACCTCTGGATAGACGTCTTATTTTACATTCAAGTGTTTTACTGGTTTTCAGAATTAACTCCTCATTTAAACCCTTACACTAAAATAAAATTTAGAATTCACAGTATCTGAATTGAAAAAACCCCTCTTTGATGGAAGCACCATCAAAAGAGAGTCACAGTTGAACATTTTGGCTAAACTCCAAATTAGGCCCAAAGTAAAATATCCTCTTAGCCATCTTTTCTCAGAAAAAATGTAGTAGTTGCAGGATCAAAAGTGTGTGTGTGGGGGGAGGGGGTGTATGTGTGTTCATATATGTATGTAAGAGAGGGAGGGTCAGAGGTTCTGGTAGCTCCCTGGGGAGAGAAATAGGAAAACAAATAAGGAAATTCTTTCCTACCTACAAAGAGAACCACCTTCTCTCCCAGTCAGGATTCAAACCCACAGCAGTGAGAAAAGGGAGCTGAAAAACACAGCCACAGCTTGACCAGAATGAGAAATTGGTTGATAGAAATACCTCAAAATTATAGTGCACAGCACTGAAGAGTGAAGAAACATTTCAGAATCACAAAAGCCAACCCCTGCCTTGTGTTCTATCAAAAATGTAAATGTGGTCATCGTTTAAAAAAAAAAAAATCCTCTTAGGGTTCCATAAAACTGAGTCCATGGAATGACCAGTCATAAGGAGGACATTAAAAATCCTCCTCCCCATTTATTGCTACATCAGTGCCTCTCGGTCCAGAAGGCTTCGATGCAGTTGACGTTTATCATCGGAATCATCTCCAGTGGGATCGTTTTCTTCCCCAGACTCCACATATATTGGCCATTCACTGTCTGTATCACCCTTCTCCTGCCCCTCAGAGGATGCCTCCATCTGGCTCAGGTTGATAGGTACTGGGTCATCTTGTGGATTCGTAATACATGTACAGCTGTCACATAAACCAAACCTCCGCAGTCCCTGAGACAGGCTGCTTGTGAAGGTTCTCCGGCAACCCTTGCAAATGATTGGTCGATTGGAGCGATGGACCTAAAACAAGGAACAGAATTTCCTGGTGAAAAGAGTGGATGAGCTCAGTAGTGAGAGTGATGTTGGGAGAGGGTGACAGGACTAGGGCTGGAGAGTGGCAAGGACAAAGGAAAGTGGCTCCCCGAAGTGTAAATGAAAAGGGCACGAGAAAAGCTTAATATTCTGACCTCAGTACTTCAAAAGGAGCCATGACACTATGGTTGTGGTCAGCTCTTCCCCTGATACAGACCCCAACCCCTGGCATGTGTCCTGGGGGACAGTCTTGGTGAATGGTGGCCAGTCTTCTGGGAGTGAGCCTCTCCACACCTATGTAGGCTTGCCTTCAGAAACAGACAGACTGGGCCCATCGAGACAATGCTTTAAGCAACATATATATATCCATTGTTGCTATTATTACTCAGCATTTCTAGATTACTGGGACTTGCCAAATCTTAGGCTCCACTGGCACAGCCTTTGTCAGGTCACCAAAGAGAACTCTGATCTTACTGGAGCATCATACAGATGGAGGAGCTGAAGCCAGAGGCACAATCTGAGGAGGAAGAGGACCTTTAAAATTCCATTTTATGTGGCTGTGTGGTAGAAAGCACTAGACTTAGAAACAGGAAGACCTGGGTGCAGATCCCACCTCAGACCCTGAGTAACTCACTTAACCTATCCTCATCTGTAAAACAGGGATAATAACAGCACCTCCTTCCCCAGGTTAATATAAGGAACAAATCAGATACTGTGGACTATGGTTATCACCATTACTAGGAGAGGGACTGGACCTGTGGTTTCACTGCTCTAGAGAACTCCCAGATAGTGAAACTCTCTCCACCAACATGGCCTGGCCCCTTCTCATAGGGAGTTGTCCAGAGCACTGAAAGGCTGTGGTTTACTCAAAGTCACGCAACCAGAAAGTGTCAGAGGCAGAATTTGGACCTGGGTCTTCCTGCCTCTGAGGAAACTTCTCTCCACTACATCATGCTGTCCTATTATTTTGGATGATGTTATTGTCAAAAGGTTTAGCTGCGTCCTCTGGGCATTTATCTTCTGACAAGCTAAGTTACCATGGAGGATCACAACCACTAGTTGACAGCAAGGCGTGCAGGAACAGTGGGAGGGAGAAGAGTTATGAATAATTCTCAAACCTTTCCCAGACCACCAACATGCTCTGTCCTGCCTTTACTGAGGGAACTCTTCTACTTGGACTTAGTTAGGGAGTCCCCTTCCTTTACGTTCTTCCTTCACCCCCAAATCTCCTCCTCTCCCAGTGCAAGTGTAGGCTGGGGTTGTGACACCACAGTGTTGGGATGCTGGGAACAGGATTCAAGTCAACAAGCATTTATTAAGGACTTGGTATGTTTCAGGCACTGTGCTAAGGACTCACTATCCTGCCTCAGATACTTATTATGTGATGTTTGGCAAATCATTTAGCTTCTCTGTGCCTTGGTTTCTTCATCTGTAAAATGAAGAGGTTGAATAGGTCTGACATCCCTTCCATATCCAGGTCTATTATCTTATGATCTTCAAGGTGAAAGTTAACCCCACCCAAATTTCATCAGAATCTGCATTTTAAACCTTTTAGGAAATAGGATCTATATTTAATAAGCTGGGGGACTTATGAGATGAAAAACGATGGAAGAACCACAGACTCTCAAGGTTAGAAGGGCCTGCGGGCCAATTCTTACCAGAAGTAAGAATCTCCTCTATGATATTCCCAACAACTGGTCAAGCAAGCCAATATATTTAAAGGTAACTACTACTATACCCCTCTAAATCTTCTCAGGCTAAATTATGTCCCCAGTTCTCTCATCCAATCCTTAGAAGAGTATTTCCAGTTCCTTCACCATCTTGGTCCCCCTACCTCCTACAGCACTTCTTAAATTAGGGGTTCCAACGCCATTTAAGAAGCACTGAAGGGGTGGTGAGTGGAAAAAGTTTAAGAAGCCCTGCATTAGACAACATCTAGCTTATCTTTTCAAGTAAAGAAGCATTTATTAAGCACTTAAAAGTGTTCCTCAAAGCTTGACCTAAGGTAGCTGGGATCTTAGAACCAGAAATTGGTACCTGTCAAATAGTGTTATACAACTGAGAGGGCCCCAAAGGCAACACCTAGAGTGTTGTTGCCCTATACCAGATGACCCTGGGCCCATCCATGCCCGCAGGAAGGAGGGGCACTCCCAGACTCACACTCAGGGCGTGGCTCCGCAGATGTTCCTGTCGGGTGAACCTCTTGCCGCACGTGTCGCAGGGGTAGGGTCTCTCACCAGTGTGGGAGCGGATGTGCCGTTTGAGGATGCCCTTCTGTTTGGCTGTGTATGGGCAGAAAGGGCACTTGTGGAGTTTGATGGGAACCACCAGCACATCACCTTGAAAAGCAAATGAATTGTTTAAGCTGGGCCTCAGTTTCCTTATAAGTAACATAAGATAACTTATAATAACTAACCTCCAAAGACTGTTGTAAGGAAAATACATTGTAAACCTTGAAGTGACATAGAAATATGAGCTATGGCCTTTTCCACCTTGGATCCCATCATAGCAATTTGTTTTACATTCTTAAAGTACTAGGAACATATGATTTTAGAGTTATCTAGTCTAACTCCTTCATTTTATAGATGAGGAAGGACACAAATGTAGCAAGTGAAAGAATGGGATTCAGACATATCTTCTGATACCACATTTACTCCTCTTTCCAATGTACCATGGTCCCAGCTAAATTTCTGTATATTATAGTTATCTGCGTATATGTCATATTCTCTGACTACACATTAGATATAAGGATTAGGAATCTAAAACGATCTTAATGGTTTGGGAAGTAAATAAGGTAAAACTTTATATATATACATATTATATTATATATATAATTATGTCAGATATAATGTTATATATATTCTTATATATGATATATATAATCTTATATATAAGGTTATAAATTATATATGTATGTGTATATATACATATATATATATATATATAAATCTTATATTTGTGTTAAAAAAAAAAACCAGCTTCACAAGTTAAAAGCTGGAGAGGCATGGCCAAATAGCAGATGATCTGAACAAGATGTAGGAATTCTAATGAACTGCAAATTCATTACAGGTCCACAGGATGAAATGAAATTTGCTACACAAAAGGGCACATAAGGTCTTGTATGGGACAAGAGAGTTCTGCTCAGCTCTGCTGGGCTCAGCTCAGGTCACATGACCTCTGGAGGCCTGTGCTCAGCTTTGAGCATCACACTGGAGGACACTGACAAGATGGGGAATATCCATGGCATGACTGTGATGAAAGTGCTATCAAATGGGCCCTCACTACAGCAAAACGATCCTTTTACATCTCCCTAATTAACTGAATCTTCTGTCTGCAGGAGTTCTTCCAGACATTTTTTTTTTTACCCCCCCTCAATCTTCCATGGCTCTCCCTTCCCACTCTCAGCTGAGAACCCTTCATCATGTTTCACTGAAAAAATTGTGGCCATTCGCTGAGAGATCCCTCTTCATTATTACAATAATAATATTATTATCATTCCCTCTTCCTCAAATTATATCACTCCAACGCCTGGATACTTTCCACTATCTTCTTCACTGCTCTCCTTCGCCAGCAGACTACTCCGCTATTGTCTCCACCCTTTCACTTATCTTCAGTCTCTCTCTGTCTACTGGTTGATTCCCTGCTGCCTGAAAACATGCATACGTCTCCTGCCTCCACAAAAAACCCTCACTTGAACTATCCATCCCCACTAGCTATCGTCCCATCTCTCCTTCCTTCGTGGCTAACCCCTTTGAGAAGGCGGTCTGCCATAGATGCCTCCACTCCCTTTCCTCCCTTCCTTCTTAATTCTCTATGGCCTGGCTTTTGACCTCATCATTCAACTGATGTTGCTCTCTTCAGAGTTAGTAATGATCTTTAAACTGCCCAATCTAATGGCCCTTTCCGGACCTCACTGCAGCCTCTGACACTGACGATCACCCTCTTCTGGACACCTTCTCTTTAGGTTTTCAGGACACTACTCTTTTTTTGGTTCTCATGGTAGGTGTTTAATAAATATTTATTGGCTGACTGAGAAGACTTTGGTGGGAACTGAGAGGTGTCTTTTATTTATTTGACAACATCTCACTTAGAAAATGGATTAAACTTGCTCTACTTGGCTACAAAGGGCAGAACCAGCACCAATGGGTGAAGTTGTATAGGTGAGCTTTGATTTAAGGGAAAAATTCTTAACAATCAGAGCTTTGTAAAAGTAGAACAGATTGCTTCAGGAACGTATGAAAGGTAGGAGGCAGTTAATATTTATTGTTTATTGACATCTATTATATGGTAGGCACTGACTGTGTTAAGCACTGGGGGTAAAAAGAAAGGCAAAGTGCAGTCCTTGCCCCTGAAGAATTAAAAATTCAATGAGGAAGACATGCTAAAAAATACGTACAAGCAAGGTATTTGCAGGATAAATAAGAAATAATCAGCAGAAGGAAGGCACTAGAATTAAGAGGGATTGGGAAAGGATTTTTGCAGAAGGTGGGATTTTAGTTGGAACGTGAACAAGTCGAAGGAAGCCAGTAGAGATGAGGAGGGACAGCATGTCAGGCATGGAGAACAGCCAGTGAAAAATGGAGTGTCTTGTTTGAGGAGCAATTTGCAAGGAATCTAGTGTCACCGAATGGCAGAATGCTTGGTGGGGTGGGAAGGAGGGCAGGGCATAAAGTATAACAAGGATGTGAAAGGGGAGGGGGGGGGTTGTTTATGAAAAGCTTTTAATGCCAGGGGATTTTATATTTGACTGGAGGTGACAGGGAGTCACTAGAGTTTGTCGAGCAGGAGGATGACACAGTCAGACCTGCATCTTAGGAAAATCACTTTGATAACTGAGTGGACTGGAGTGGGGAGAGACTTGAGATGGGAAAGACCCCCTAGCAGAGTATAGCAGTAATCTAGGTGTGAAGTGATGAAGGCCTGCACCAGGGAGATAGCAGTATCAAAGGAGAGGAGTATATTTAAAAGATGTTTCAAATGTGAAATTGACAGGTCTTGGAAAGAGATTAGATATGGGGTAGGGGTGACAGACTGTGAGGGGTCCAAGATGACTCCTAGGTTGGGAACCTATGTGACAGGGAGGATGCTGGCACCCTCAACAACAATAGAGAAGTTTGGAAGAAGGAAGGATTTGGAGGGGGGAAATGAGTTCAAGACTGAGTAACTGATTAATGCAATGATCAACCACAATTCTAATGAAACATGCTACCCACCTACAGACAGAAGGCTGATGAATAGACTCATTGTGCAGATTAAAGCATATTTTTTCTTTTTTCTTCTTTTTGCAAGAGTGGTGCACAATTAACGCAGGAATTTCTTTTGTATGATTTCGTATTTGTAATGGGCTTTGTTTTTCTTGACTTCTCAATGGGTAGGAGGAGAGAATGTCATTGAAAATTAAATTAAGAAAAAAGTAAGATGATGAGTTTAGTTTTAGACATGTTGAGTTTATGATGTCAAATATCTAATTTGGGATGTCTAATAGGCAGCTGGAGATGTAAGACTGGAGACCAAAAGAGAGGTTAGAACTGAATAAGTAGATCTGAGAACCATCAGTTTAGAGATGGTCACTTGTATCCATAGGAACTGATCCAAAAGAAACAGTCCAGAGGGAGAAGAGAAGAGGGCCCAGGACACAGCCCTGAGGGACAACCACAGATGGATCTAGATGAAGATCCAGCAAAAGAGACAGCAGAATCAGGCAGGTAGGATGAAAAGCACAAGAAAGTAATGTTCTGAAAACCTAGAGAGAAGAGGATGTCAAGATGATGATCAAGAGTGTTAGTGGTCAAGCAGGTAAGGATAGAGAAAAGGCCATTAGAATGGGCAATTTAAAGACCATTATTAACTTTGGAGAGAGCAGTTTCAGTTAAATAGACCACAGAGAGTTAAGAAGAGTGGGAGGAAAGGGAGTAGAGGCACCTATAGTAGATAGCCTTCTCAAAGGGTTTAGCCACAACAGGGAGGAGAGATATGGGACAAGAGCTAGTGGGGATGGATAGTTCAAGTGAGGGTTTTTTGAGGAGGGAGGAGACATATGCATGTTTTCAGGCAGGAGGGAATAAACCAGTAGACAGAGAGAGTAGAGGCAATAGAGGGGGCAATCTGCTGGAAAAGATGGATGGAATGGAATTACTTGTGCATGCAGATGAGTTTGTTTTGGCAAGGAAAAGGACCACCTTATCATGTGAGACAGAAGTAAAGGAGAAGACAGTGGCAGAAGGCATCTGAATGATATGAGATAGGGAGGAAATTCCTGGCAAATAACCTCAATTTTTTTTTCAGTAAAATATGAGACAAGGTTCTCAGCTGAGAAGGTATAGGGAGAGGGAGCCATGAGAGATTTGAGAAGGAATGAAAAGATTTGGAGGAACTGCCATGGAGGGTGGTACAGTAAGGTTATTAGGAAGGTGTAAAACGATTACCTAACAGCAGTGAGGGCCCAGTTGAAGTTATGTAACAAATTTGTGGTGGACCCAATCAGCAGGGTTTCAGAATTTTCTCTATCTTTGTATAACAGCAGCTGTGCAGGCAAAAGTAGCATCAGACGATGGGAGTGATCCAAGGCTGAGGTTTAGCAGAGTACTATTAGTGATATGATAAGGAGAGGAGAACTGATCCACCAAGGGATCAAGGGGGGAAAGAAGGAGAATGTAGCTAATGTGGGGGGGGGGGGGGCGGAAATGATGGCTAATTGAGAGGACTGAGGGGTCAAGGGATTGGAGGTCATGATGTAGATGAAGAACAGGACTAGGTATTGAAAGACAGAGACGAGAGATGCTAAACGACTGTGATCAAATAAGGGAATTCGAGTTTATGAACACCTAAGTGGTGCATTAATGTGCTTAATAAATGCTTATTGACTGACTGGTCTGTAGCATACTCCAAAGGCAAAATTACTTCTGTTTTTCCTCCACTGGACTTTGCCCAAATGATTCCTCCCCCAGATTCCTAGATTTCCTCATGAGTACAATCTCTTACTATATAATGCTAGCTAACCTCTTCTACCTATCCTATTTCTTTGAGATTTTTAATAGTGTGATTTTCTTTTAACAATCATAACATGCAGTTGCAGTCTAACCAGATTTGTAGAAAGAAGAGGGAAATGGAATCCAAAGAGATTTGTAGCAAGTGAGACCATGAGGATTGTCGAGTTTGAGAGCAAATGGGAATGGGAGAGATGCTTTTCCTATGTACAAGGAAAGCACAGTTTGGCAGTTAAGATAAAATTTTAAAATTTATGAGATCTGTCCACTATTAGCAGTGATGGTCTTCTTTCTGGTCTCGCCATCCCAGGATCTGAAGCACTCCAAAGCTTCCATAAATGGGAGCCATTTGTGTTGGACCAGTGTGCCTCAGAAAAAGCAGAATCTCTTGTAACAAAATTTCTTTTCTTCAGTGTTCAGAGCATTAAAATTCTCCATCTTTGGAAATTTATCTGCAAAGAACTAGAAAGTAACTCAGCCCAGGGCTCTTTATCAACTGAGAAGTTGAAGTATACAATGAGGTTGGCCATGGACATGGATGACTGGGCTGGGAACATCGATGAGGGCAATGGTAATGTGGATCAGTATCCAGTGGGTCAAATAAACTTTTGCTTCCAACAGCAGCATCTGCAAAGCATGTCCTGCCTTCTGAAACAGGTGCGCCCATCTAGAGCTCCAGAGATGGATTTGACCACACTAATCAGTAATATCTTTGAGGGTAAATTTGGCTCCCCACATTATAAGCTTTAGTTCCACTTACTCATTAGTTAAATTTTGGACATTGCTGTTTACCCATTGGAAGTCATGATTTTTATTACTGGCTCCTTTCTTTGATTTTTTATGCTGTTAACTTCCGGATGTGTCAACTGTTATTGGCATTGCTTCACTGTAGTTACTCTCTAGCTTGGTAGATATACACAGTTTTCTCCTAAACCTGGGTTTTAAAGAGCTTTTGACTACATTTGCAAGACTTACCATCCTTTGTTAGGTGTATTCCACCCAGAGTCAGGAGTCTGTCATTCCTAGAATTTAAGCCATAGTTCAGAAATCTGAATCCCTTTTTCAGATACCACCTTCTTAGCCAGCTATCGTAGTTCCAAATCAATGTTTCTCCTCTGTATCCCTTGCTGTTGGCAATATCCCAACCTTTTGGTTGTTTTCCAATGAACGTAATGTAAAGTTATCTATTTTAACTGACAAAGCCTAAATCTGCCCTTTGAGTTCCTTCAGAATTCTTGGATGAGTGCCACGTGGACTGAGTGATACCAAAAAGTCACAGTTATCAACTTAGTCGAGAATACCTTATATTTACTGCTTCCCCAGGGTCACATAGCAAATTAGTGATAGACCAGAATTAGAAGCCAAATGGGTCAAGGTTCTTTCTCTTATGCCACATCCCAATAAGCCTTATACCCAAGAAGCCACAACCCTCAGTCATTAAAGGAAGGGTAGTACAGCAGAAAGAATGCTGCACTAATAACCAGGAGATCTGCCTTGAGCAATTACTAAAAAAACTAACATTGATATATAATTTTAAAGTTTGCAAAGTGCTTTACATATGTCATCTCACTTAATCCTCACAATAATCCTATGAGGTCAGAACTAGTATTATCCCCATTTTATAGATAAAGAAACGGATGCTAAAATATGGTTGTGATACATCCAAGATCACACAGCTAGAGAGAAGGATAAAGCCTTTATTAAGCACTAACTGTGTGCCAGGTAAAGTCCTAAGCAAAGGCAATACAAATATAAGCAAGCCTAGCCTGGCACATTTTGCCCTCAAGGAACAATGTGTTCTCTTCTCAAATGATTCTGGACCAGCCTTAAACACAGAGCTAATTTGTGAATCTCCCTGCTTTGATCTGCTGCCCACAGATAACCTCAGAGAAGGAGAAGGGCTAGCGTAGGCTTCAGGATATGACCTGTGGCTGTCACCTTCAGTCCCCTGATTTGGCTGCCTTAGCTTTTTAAAAATGATGACAGATGGCCAGTTGGGCAAATTCACATATATTTCTGCTGAGTACAGTTCCTTCCTTCCTAATGCCCCAAGGATGCTGGTGACTTCAGGCTCACTGATGACCAAGATCAGGACTGAAGCTGGGAACATGGAGGAGGGAGTAGAAAGAGAGTTTAACCGTTCAAATGCTGATTCTGCCACTTCCTAATAGTGGAACCTTGGCTAAGTTAAGGACTCTTCTCTAGACCTTAGTTTCCTCATCTGCAAAATAAAGAGTTTGGACTAAAATCAGGGGTTCTAAACTTTTTTGTGTTATAGATCCCTTTGGCAGTCTAGTGAAGTTTATGGCATTCCTCAGAATCATCTTTTTAAATGTAAAAAAAAAAAAACAAACAAACCTGGAATTACAAAGAAAATCAACTATCTTGAAACAAAGATGTGAATTTTTTCTCATCTAAGTTCACAGACCAGCCCCCCCTTAAAATCCATCCATGGACTTTGAGTTTCTATGAATCCTTAGACTAAATGATCACTAGAGTTACTCCTAGCTTTAGAATGCATGAAATAGGTCCAGCTTTGATCAATACCATGGCATTCTTTCTTCAACAAGAACTAGGAACTAGACTTGTGATTTCATCAGGATAGGAAACTCCTGAGTAAGAAAACTCCTTCTACCAATACAGGTTGGTATCTTTTCTGTAATTTATGGTCATGGGCAGTTTTCTAGAATACTAAAAGGTTAAGTGATACCGGCCTGAAAGTAGGACTTGAATCCAGGAGTTCCTGGCTTCAGAGCTAATTCTGTAGCCACTATACCTGGCTGCCTCTTTTTTCTGTGCCTTCCTGTGTAGTGTACCTTCTCTATATTGTCTTCACTGACCCAGAAATGGGTTTCATTTAGTTCTTGGCCTAAAGGTTGTAAGGCCAAAGGCCACTATTCAAATGACTCAATGCTGGATCAAATCCAGCCTGGTGCAATGGGAAGAACATCAGACTAGCAGTTAACAAGACCTGTGTTCAAATCCTAATGCCACCGCTAACTTGCAGTGTGACCGTGGAAAAATACCTTCCCTTCTCTAAATCTTACTTTCCCTATCCATAAAAAGAGAAGATTTTAGACTAGATGACGCCAAGAGTCTCTTTGAACTCGAAGTTTTCTGTGACTCTTTAGCCACACCTCTAACTGTGGGGAGGCAGTGCTTATACATCTCTCTTGCACTCACAAGAAATGACCAGACAAACTCTGCAAATGTCACATCAGAAATGTTTGCAACCCCACTAAATGACATAAGTTATGACCTTAATGCCAAATAGCAGTGTTCAGAAATTGCCTCAAATGGGGAGAACCATCAATCAATCAACTACCTTTTACTGTTGCCTCCAAGGCAGGCATAGGACATAGTCCCTGCTCTTACAGAAACCAACATCTAGCTGTGGTGACAAGACCTGAGCATGTGAAGAGAATGCCACACTGACTCAACAATTCAGTTCAACAAATATTTATGTAGCAACTGCTATGTGAAGCATTCCATGTAGACCCTGGGGATATACAAAGTTCTGATAAAGCACAACCCTTGCCTTGAAGGATCTTATAGTCTAATGGAGAATTTGATACATAACAAATACCTTGAGGGATTTGTGATTTCACTGGTATGGGTACTCTTTGCGCTATTACTTATTACAACCCCTCCAAACCTTGGTGGATAGGCCATGGCTGAAAAGTCCTATTACTTGGAGGCTAACCATTTGGGGATGAGCTGTTGTCACATTAACTAGGCTGGTCCTCAAATAACAAAGCCACAACCCATGATTCTGCCCTGTAATCAAAGCCTTTCCAGCTCTGAAGGTGGAGCCAGTCAGAGCTTGTGCTTTGCTTAGCATAGTCTTTATTAATCCAGTTTCACCTCCATGCCTCAGTGAATTCTCAGAGAAGAATGTTAGTGGAAAACACACAAATTAAGGACCAACCCCTGAGAATAGTATGTATAAAGTATAATGTAAGGTCTGAGTAGGGAAAGGTCATTGTTAATCAGCAGAGTTGGGGATGGAGGATATCAAGAGAGGTTTCACTGAAATGCAAGAATCTGAGTTGGGCTTTAAAAGACAGGTAGGATTTCAAAGAGTGAGGCACAATAGAAGGGCATCCTCAGCATAGGAAACCACATGAGCAAAGGCACAGAGACAGGAAAGCACAGAGAGTGACAGACATGAATAAGCAGTACAGTTTGGCTAGGCTGTAACATAGAGGAAAGTAATATGAGATAGGCCTGGAGAAATAGAATAGTACATAATAGAGTGAAAAGAACAGACTTTCAAGTCAGAGGACATGAGTTCAAATCTTGCTTCTGTCACTTACTACATGCATGACCTTGAGCAAAGTCATCTAACCACTATGGGTCTTAGTTTCCTCATGTGTAAAATGAGGGGGTCAGGCTAGATGTCCTAAGGTCGTATCTGAGGTCCCTACCAGTTCTAAATCTATAAGCCTATAAATGCTAAATAGAGAGCCACAACAGGGTCTTTTTTTTTCCATTTTAGTCACTTTATATAATTTATATAATTCAAATTGCTTTCCAAAATGGTTGTACTATTTCACAGCTCCACCAACAATGTATTAGTGCATTTACCTTTCCACAACCATTCCAACATCAATTGTTGCCATTTATAGCAATTTTTGCCCATTTGCTGGGTATGTAGTTAAACCTCAGGGTTGTTTTGACTTGCATTTCTTTTATTATTAGTGACTTGGAGAATTTTTTTCATGTGGTTGCGAATTCTTTGAAGTTCTTCTTTTGAAAATTGTACACATCTTTTTATCATTTATCTATTGGAGAACTGCTATTAGTCATGTATGTGTGGGGTTGTATAGTTATTCATTGCTTAGATATCTTAGATACCAAACCCTTATCAGAGAAATTTGATATAGATTTTTTTTCCATTTGACCACTTCCCTTCTTACCTTAAATGAATTAATTTTGTCTTTGCAGAAACTTTTCAGTTTCAAACAATCAAAGTTAACATTTTTTCTTTTGTAATTGCCTCTGTCTCTTGTTCGGTTAAAAAATATATCTCCAAGCACAACTGTGAGAGGCAGACGATCTGCTTGTCTTTTAATTTTTTTATACTATGATTTTTAATATTAGGGTAACATATCCATTTAGAATGTGTTGTGCAGTGCAATATAAAATGTTGGTCTAAGCTCAATTTCTGCCACAATGCTTTCCAGTTTTCTCAACAATTTTTAACAAATAGTAAGTTTTTCCCTAGGTAATTTATGTTTTCTAATTTATCAAACACTGAGTTATGACATGCATATTTGTGAAAACATTCCATATTTTTTGGATTTAACTACCATGTCTACACTGATAATTCTCAAATCTACCTGTTCTGCCCCAGCCTTTCTGCTGACATCTAATCTTGCATTTCCAATGGCCTTTCAGACATTTTGAACTCAATATTCGGTGAACATCTTAAACTCAATATATACAAAATGAAATTTATTATCTTTCCCTCAACCTCCTTCCCCAACTTTCCTATTACTGTAGAAGGCAATACCACCTTCTCAGTCCCTCAGAGTCACAACCTAGAAGTCATCCTGGACTTCTCATTCTCTTAATCCCCCATATCGAAGCTATTATCAAATCCTGACAATTTCACCTCTGCATCATCTCTGAAATATTCCTTCTCTCCTCTGACATAGCCACCCCTCTAGGGCAGGTCCCCATCACCATCGGCTGCTGGCTCTATCTGCATCTAGTCTCTCTCGTTCCAATCCATCCTCCTCCATTCAGTCACTAAACTGATCTTCCTAAGTGTAGGTACAATAATCTGCCTCTCTCTGTGTCTGTCTCTGTCTCTGTCTTTGTCTCTGTCTCTCTCTCTCACACACACTCACACACACACACACACACACACACACACACACACACACCACTCAATAAACTTTAGTGGCTTCATATATTACCTCCAGGATCAAATACAAAGTGCTTTGTTTGGCACTAAAAGTCCTTTATAACCTAGCCCCCTCATGCCTTTCCAGTCTTCTTACATATTATACCCCGAAATATTCTCTTTGATCTAGTGACACTGGCCTCCTGGCTGTTCCATGAACAAGGTACTCCATCTGTTGCCTCCAGGCATTTTCTCTAGCTGTCTCTCTGGCCTGAAATGCTCTCCTTCCTCCACTCCAACTATTGACTTTAAGTCCCAACCAAAATTCCACATTTTACAGGAAGCCTTTTCCAACCCCATTTAATTCTAGTGCCTTCCCTCTATTTATCCTGTATGTAGTTTGCTTGGTAAATATTTATTTGCATGTTGCCTCCCCATTGGACTGTAAGCTTTATGAAGGTAAGGACTGTCTTTTGCCTCTTTTTATAGCCCCAGTGCTTAGTATAGTGCCTGGCACACAGTAGGCACTTAATATATGTTTACTGATTGATTATAACTTGAAAGGGTTGGACTAAATGACCTCTAAAATTCCTCCTGGCTTTAAATGTATCATGGTTCAATGATCTTATCACCTGATCAATGCGTAAGATACATCTGGCAGCATGCAGTGCAGAGAGAATTTTCCCTGTTTGGAGGTTACTGCAATAGTCCCATTGATTGGCAACAATAAGGTGGTGGCAAAGAATTGGAAATTGAGGGCATGCCCATCTATTGGGGAATGGCTGAACAAGCTGTGGTATATGACTATGATGGTATACGATTGTGCTATAAGAAATGATGAGCAGGATAGTTTTGGAAAAACCATGATATGAACTGATGCAAAATGAAGTTAAGCAGAAACCAGAGTACACTATACACAGTAAAAGCAATACTGTGAGGAAGATCAACTGTGGCTTAGCTATTCTGATCAAGACAATGATCCAAGACAATTCCAGAGGGCTGATGATGAAAAATGCTATGTGTGAACTCTGAAGGCAGAGTGAACCTTACTTTTTTTTAACTCTCTTTTATTTTCATTGTATTATTTTCTTGTTTTCTTTTGCAACATAGCTAATATGGAAATATGCTATGCATGAGTTTACGGATATAACTGATATCAAACTGCTTGCCTTTTCAACACGGAAGAAAGGGTGGGAGGAAGAAAGAATTTGGAACTCAAAATTTTTTAGAATGATTGTTTAAAAAATGTTTACATGCAATTGGGAAAATTTAATGAAATAAATATATATATTTTAAAAAAGAATAATATGGAAGGCAAGTAAGCAAATGCTTCTGGAGAAGATGGTGCTAATGTGGTACAGTTCTAAAAGTTCAAGACTAGCCATCTGGTGAATTTAGCCTCTGGTTCCAGCTTTAGTTCTAACTCAGTAACTTTAAGTAAATCACTTCCCCTCCCTAAGCCTCAATTTACTCTCCTCATCTGTCAAATGAAAGGGCTGAACTAAATCATCTTTAAAGCCCCTCACGACTCTTAATAATCCTGAACTGTTACTTCTCGAACTCCTAATGTTACTTATCTGTATATATTTTGCTTCTGCCTACTAGAATGTGAGCTCCTTGAGGGTAAAGACAACTTCATTTTTCTCTCTGTATCCCCAGTACCTACCACCTTGCACATAGCAGACACTTCATAAGTATTTATAAAGTTGAATCTATGACTCTAGGGCTCTCCTACGCACTCAAGAAATGTTTGTGGATGATGATAAATATATGGCTATGTGTGGTAAGTGCCAAGGGGGAGGTACAGATGGTAAAGATTTTCAGAAATAGAGGATGATCTCACCTGCATCTTCTCCATACCAGTCACTTGGGATGTCCATCATGGAGTTCACAGCCACTCCAGCATCCTCTGGTCTACTCTCAAAACCTCGAGAAAAGTGGGCAGCATCCTCTTTGCTCTGGGTTGTATTGTTGCGCAAAAGAGCCTCTAAAAACTGCTTCATGTGGTAATTATTACAGGCCAGGTCCAAAGCCTGGGTTCCAGGCAGACCCCCCTCCAAGGGTTCCAGGGCCAGTGAGGCTGAGTACTGCTGCAGCTGGTCACCATCTGGGTCTTCAACCTCCACTTCATCAGAGTCAAACTCCACTTTGGGCTCTGTTCCTTTGGGCAGAGAAGGGAAGTCATCCACAGAGTCACTCTCTGGGGGGTCTTTCACCACAAGCTCCAGTGGGTGACAGCTGGTACAATCCTCACAAGGGGCATTTTGGGGGCACTCCTCAACTTCTTCTCTTTCTTCTGGCAAGGGCATCAAGATGGGGCACTGGCTTTTGGGACCACAAGAAGTCATCTCCCGGCCAGATGCAGAACTCCCACCATCAGCCTGCTGAGAAGCTACAGCAGCTGCAGCAGCAGCAACAGCTGCCGCAGCTTCCTTCTCCATCTTCCGGCAGATGTCAAGTGAAGAGCGGATATAAGTCTTGCAGAAGTTCACCACATCTGTCATCTGTAGGTAGCTGGCAGCTGACATGACCTCAATCACATTCTCCCCACACAGGTCCAATTTCCCTGAATAGAGGAAATCCAGGATAGTAGAGAACGCTTCAGAAGTAACAATGTCCAAAGAGGCTGTGCTATGCCGTCCACTGTCCTGAATATAGTGGATCAGAAGAGCTCGGAAGTATCCGCTGTTGGCAAAGAGAATGTTCCTATGGGCTTTGAAGATCCGTCCTTCCACGATGATGCTACAGTCACAGAAGAAGTCCCTCTTGCGTTGCTCATTCAGCTCTCCCAAGAGCTTCGTATAATACGATTGCATCTCCATTTCTGCTATAACCACAGCTACAGCTATTGCTGCTGCTGCTAAGGGAGCTGCCTGTAATCCCTGTCAAGATTTTTTAAAAGGTAACAGAAAAATTACTCTCTTATAAGTTGTTTCTTAAATCATTTCCTCCTAGGGTTCAATGTGCAGTAAAAAGCACCTATTTCAAAGGGCCAGAGACTCTGTAGAGACAGTCTGTTTTAGAACTGGACCTTTAAAGTCAAATAACAGGCTACCTCGCCCCATCATTCCTCTGAGGCCCCCATGGTCTCCTTGCGTGCAACACCACTTGGTTGGAATCCTGAATTATTTACTAGCTTTATGACCCTAAGTAAATCACTTACCTTCTCTAAATCTGTTTCTTCACCCATAAAAAATGGAATTAATAATTTCTAATAAGCTCTCGGAGTTGTGAAAATCAGATAAAAACAATTATATAAACCGTGGGAGAAACAGGGGATAGAGACCGGACTTGGGGTAATTCTAAGAAAACTCCCTCTACTAATGTACGTCAACACCTTCTTTACAACTGATTGCTGAGAGAACTGCCTAGAGCACTAGGAGGTCAAGGGACTTGACTTGCCTAGGGTCACACAGTCATATGTGTCAGAAGGCACATGTGAACCAAGGCTGTCCTGGCTCCAAGGTCAGCTCTCTATCCATAAGACAGGCTGCTTCTCATGCTGTTCCAAAGATATATAAATGTCAGTCGTTATTCCAAAACGGTTCAAGTAAAACGTTTAGGTGCCTCAGAGGACTAAAGTCCTTCCCTGCAAGCAGACCCACTTGCCAGTCCAACCCATGTATGACCCAGCCCCCAGCTCCCTCCCACCCCCCACCTAAAAGGATCCCACGGTGTGGCAAGGGGTAGGCTAAGGAAGGCGGACGACCAGCCCACACCTCTAAGTCCGTGGGGCCCTCTACGTGGCGTGCAGTCAGGGGAGGGGTACCACCACTCCGAGTTACGGGCTTCGGGGTCCGCTTTATCTCCCCGGGGCTACAGTCAGAGCCAGGCACCGGGGGCTTCTGCGCTCGGGCGCCACAAAGCGGAGGGATGCCGCGTGGGGCAGGAAGGCGGGAAGCCAACGCGCGGGTGCCCAGGTTGCCCGGCAGCCGCCCATCCCCGGCCGAGCCCCCTCCTCACCCCCGTGCCCAGGCTCCGCGCCAGCCTCGGCCGAGGCCGGACCGGCCGCAGGGGGCAGGAGAGGGGCGTGTCCCTGCCACCCCACGCGGCGCAGCGACTCGCGCCGAGACGAGCTGGGAGAAGAGCCCGACCCCCAGCCCTCGGGACGTCCCACGGAGCAGCCCGCCCGCAGCCCCGGAGAAGGGGGGCCCGCAGCAGCAGCCCCAGCGCTCACCTGGAGCCGCCCGGCCGCGCCGCCACCGAGCCGCAGGCGCAGACACGCCCCCTCCAGCCGCCGGCGCTCCCTCTCCTGCCCCGCCCCCATCCTGAGGCTCCAGCCAATCACGCAGCGCCGCTGGGCTCCGAGAGGCGGGTCCTCCGGCCGGGGGGCTAGCCCAGGTCGCTGTCCCTCTCGTGGCCTCCCGTGAAGAAGATGCGCTCTGAAGCTGCCCTGGGTGAGAGGGCTGCTGGGAGTTGTGGTTTCGACCTTCGTTTTCTGGAGAGAAGTTGGAGGACTGGACTGCAAATCCCAGGATGCAGCGAGGTTAAGGATCGGGGCCGCGGACGCCGTGCTGCGCTCGTGTCTCCGTGCCGGTATCTCACAGGCTCGACGCGTCATGCGGCTGGCCTTCGTCTTGGGCTGGACAGCCCACGTCAGGTTCCCGGTGGCCGTTCAGATCAGCACGGCGTCCACGGGGACGCAGCAGCCCTCCGTCCCGTGCAGGGTTTCGTCCCGCGCCCCGCACGGCTCTGTGTGGAGAGGCGGAATAAGGCCGAACCTGCGAGAACTCGGCGTCCCACGGGAGAGCGTGGCCGCGTGCGGTAGACAGGAAGCGCGTTACCTAGCCTTCCCTTCCCGGTGTGGGACATGCGCCCGCTAGAATGTAAGCTCCACGAGCGCACGCCACGGCGTTCCTTTTTGGCTTTATGTTTCCAGTGCCCAGTGCAGCGCCTTTCAGTGCAGCGGGTAGAGCACCAGTGCGGAGGCAGGAGGACCTGAGTTCAAATCTCACCTCAGACACTCGCTAGCTGTGTGACCTTGGGCAAGTCACTTAACCCAGCTGCCTCCTCCTGGACCATCTCCAGTCATCCTGATGAATGTCTGGTCACTGGATCCAGATGTCTCTGGAGGAGAAGTGAGGTTGGTGCCCTGCACAGCCCTCCCTCACTGATGGCGTGCTCTTCCAACACACATTCAACGTTGAACTCAAATTAAGTGGCTGTTGTGTTGTGTTTGTCCTTCATTGCCAAAGACCATGCCATCAGACAGATGATGACATGACTTGCACCTGACTTTGTTCTGAATGAGGGACCAGATATTCATCAGGATAACTGGAGATGACCCAGGATGCACTGGGAGACCTTGGCCCCTTTAGGGCAAGGTCTGTGCAGGTGCTCGCTGAGGGTGAGGTCATGCCCATTCATTGAATAGGCCTGTTCCAGAAGTAGCCAGGGCTAGTGCTGGGGAGGGGGGACAGTGGAGAAAAGTTTTAGATGAGAGCCCCTCTTTCAGTTCCCTTAGGAAGCTTACAGTCTTGTAATGTGATCATAAACAAGCTGACACATAATATACCATATTAATTACTTGTGGTACTTGGGACATCACCCAACTTACATATTGGTCTCACAGAACCATCTATGCCAGGTTCAAGATACTCTAAGGATCTACATCTACACAAATCTTGCTCACAAGCTCCCACCAATGAGTTTACCTTTATTAGCCATTTAACAATGAAATATTAACAATAAAAATAGGTTATACAAATACAAAAAGTGGGAAGAGTGGGCTTGTGTATGCAGCAGGAAAAGAGAAATACATAGGAGACTCTGGAGGGGTACATATGGAGGAAATACATGTATCCAAGGCACACTCATGGAGGAGCATGCATGGAGGGAGCATATGGCCAGGGCACATATGTGGAGGCATGATAACTCCCATAAGGCCATGAATGTCATCTGGCAATATCACCAGATCTACTTCCCATGGACCTTGGTGCATAGTCCCCACTATTCAGGTAGTTGCTGCCAGCTGCAAAGTCTTCACGGGGCAGTGCTTACTGTAGACATTCAGCATTGTTCCCCTGATCCCAGTGCACTGCCAGGCACAGTTCCAATGGGCACAAGATTGTACTCCATCTCTGATTTTAACTTGTAGTTTCAGATGGAGCCCTTAGTTCCTGTGTCTCCTCTTCATAGGAAAAATGAGACCTGCTACATTATGTTAAAGTCCTGAGATTTTAAACAGCTGTATTGGAAAGGAGTGAGCCTTAACCAAGCATCAGCCAGGGAACATCAGACATCTTCCCTGGGAAAAACTCTTCCAAGCTTTTATTTTTTCCACTCTGAAGTGTTATCTGCCTATTTCTGTCAGTCTTACCTAGGAAAAGCCCACTTTCCAGAAGGAGATTTCTTGTCCCAGGTTCCAGACCCACTGAAACACGAAGCAGTACTGCTGCCAGTTAGGCAGTGCCCTCAGGCATAATTATTTATTTTGCTTGAGCTCTGTTTCTTAGTCACTGGGGCTTGGGTCTTCACTAGAGACCATTCCCTAGCTTAGCATACAAAGTCTATGTGGCTGTGTTTAATTTCTGGTAAACAAAGTACACCTAGTCATCATCTATATAATAGCAAAAAGTCAAAGGCTCTTAAGTTTGAGGTCCCCTAGTTTCTCAATTCAGATTCATCCCATGAAAATGAGTGGAGAGGAGAAAGGTGCTGAAACAAACCTAAGTCCAGGGGACACAGTCATTATCTTTCCCCTATCTGGCATACACACATACACACATATGTATACGTATACATATACATGCACATAAGTATGTGTGTGTGTTGAGTAGGTCTTTTTCAGGCATTAACCCACTCTGACATCAGTATCATTTAATCTCAGACACCATCTAGACTAACCTCTTCAAGAGGAAGAATCCTCTCTATAAGATACCCAACAAATGATGATCCAGGCTTTGCTTAAACATGTCTAATAATAAAAAACCTACTGCTTTGTGTAGGAGCTCAATCCACTTTAGGATGGCTCTAATTATTTGTTAACAAGATTTTCCTTAGATCAAACCTAAATTTTCTTCTTTTTTAAAAATTCGATTTTGTTTTATCCTTAGCTCTGAATTCTTTCCCTCTCACCTCTTCCTGTCCTCACTGAGAAAACAAAAAACAAACCTCATTACAAATGTGTAGTCAAGCAAAACAAATTCCAGGATCAGCTATGTGCAGACAGATATATGTGTTGTTACATATGTGTGTCTATGTGCATATGTATACTTCATTGTGTACTCTGAGTCCTTCATTTGGAGGCACCTGGGTAGCCTGCTTCGTCAAGAGTCCTCTGGAATTGTGATTGGTCATTTTATTAATCATAGTTCCTAAGTCTTTCACAGTTATTTGGGTTTTCTATACTGTTGTCATTATATAAGTTGTTCTTCTAGTTCTTCTTCATTTTCACTGTTTACAGAATCTCCGGTTTCTCTAAAATTATGCTCTTCATAAGTTTTTGCAGTACCATAGTATTTCATCACATTTATATACCATAATCTAGTCATCCATTCCTCAATTAATGGACATCCCATCAGTTTCCAATTTTGTGCCACCATGAAAAGAGCTACTATGAAATTTTTTGTACAATGTCACTTTTCTCTTTCTTTTGTCTTTTTGGAGTATGGACTTAATAGAATGTGTACAATTTAATAGCTTTGGGGACATAATTCCAAATTGATTTCCAGAATGGCTGGACTAGTTCACAACTCCAACAGTGAATTCATGTACCTAATTTGTACAGCTCCTCCAGCATTTGTTATTTTCCTTTCTTGTTGACTTTGCCAATCTGATAAGTGTGATACCTGAGTTATTTTAATTTTAATTTCACTGTTAGTGATTTAGAGTATGTTTTCATATGGCTATTGATAGCCTAAATATCTGTCTCTGAAAACTGCCTATTCATATCTTTTGACCATTTATTAATTGATTAATGGCTTTTATTCTTAAAATTTTTTTAAATTAAAATTAAAAAATCTTTAATCAGTTCTCTATGTATCTTAGAAATGAGATCTTTATCAGAAAACTTGCTGCAAATATTTTTTTTAACTTATTTGCTACTTCTCTTCTAATTTTAACTGCATTGATCGTGTTTGTGTACGATCAATGTTTGTTATGTAATTTATGTAATCAAAATTGTTCATTTTACCTTCTGTGAACCTCTCTATCTCTTGTCATGAACACTTCCCCTACCCATAGATCTGACAGTTAATTTCTTCCATGCTCCTCTATTTTGTTTATGATGTCACCCTTTGTGTGTAAATCATGTACCCATTTGGAGCTTGTCTTAATATATGGTGTGAAATGTTGGACTATATCTAGTTTCTGCCAGACTGCTTTCCAGTTTTCCCAACAGTTTTTTTCAAATAGTGAGTTTTATCTACTACCTGAGATCTTTGAGTTTGTCAAATATTGGGTTACTATGTTCCTTTGCTTTTATATCTTATATACTTAACCTGCTCCACTAATCAACCTCTCTGTAGCTGACCTAGTGTCAAAATGTTGTGATGATTATGGCTTTGTAGTATAGCTTGAAATCTGTTCTAACTACTAGACTTCATTCCTTCTTACTTTTTTCATTAATTCCCTTGATATTTTTTACCTTCAGGTATTCCAGGTGAATTTTGTTATTTTTTTAAGCTCTATAAAGTAATTCTTTGGTAGTTTAATTGGTATGTCACTGAATAAGTAAGTAAATCTCAGTAGTATTGTCATATTTATTATATCATCTCAGCCTACCCATAAGCAATTAATATTTCTTCAGTTATTCAGATCCGTTTCTATTTGCGTAAAGTCTTTTGTTCAAATCATTCATATTGTTCCTGTGTGTGTGGCTTGGCAGGTAGACTATCAATATTTCATATTGTCTGTAGAGTTATTGTAAAAAAGGAATCTTTCTTTCTGTCTCTTTCCTGCTAGATTTTGTTGTTAAGATACAGAAACTCTGATGATTAGTGTGGGTTTATTTTATGTCCTGCAATTTTGCTGAAGTTGTTAATTGCTTCAACTAGTTTTTTTAGTTGACTCTAAAGTTCCTAAGTATCCTCTGCAAAAAAGTAATAGTTTGGTTTCCTCTTTGCCTATGCTGATTCCTAAAGTTTCTTTTTCTTGCCTTATGGGGACAGCTACCATTTCTAGTATCATGTTATATAATAATAATAATGATAATGGACATCCTTGCTTTGCTTCTAAGTTTGGTTCTCGCAACTATTACCCCTTGATCCTTGGTTCTGAAGTCAAACTGTTTAGTCCCTCTTTAGAAAGACAGGTCTTCAAATAGATATCTGGTCCCCTCAAGTCTTCTCTCCTCCAGGCTAAATATCCCCTCTTCCTCCATTAGCATGGTCTCCAGTCTTTGTATCATCGTGGTTGGCCTTCTAGAGTCTCCAGCTTGTCCAAAGATGTAGAAATGAACAAGTCCGTTCTGACAGACTGATTATAGTAAAACTGTCACTTCCCTAGTCCTCGACATTATGACCCTCCTTATGTTTAAATCTCATTTTATTTTTTGGCTGCCATTTCACAGTACTGCTATTGCAGTTCACTGAAACTCCAAGCTCTTTTTCATACAAGTGTCTAATCATTCCACCCTATACTTGTGAAGTAGATTTTTTTGAATCCACGGGTAATACTTTACATTTATCCCTATTAAATTTAATCTTATTAAATTTCATCCAATATTCTAATCTGTCAAAATCTTTTTGGATCCTGACTGACTTTAAATGTGCTAGAAAAGCTGGATGATGTAGTAGAAAGAAGGCTATTTGGAACCAGATAACCTTGGCTCACATTTCAATTTTTCCACTTACTACCTGTGTGACCTTAGACAAGTCACGTCATGTATCAGAGCCTCAATTTCCTTATCTTTAAAGTGAAGAGGCTGAGTTCAATGACTATTAGAATTTCTTCTAGTTCTAGAAATATGATTCCAAGATATGATAGCTATCCCTCTCAATTTTATTTTAATGTTAATTTCTCTATTAATGATTTGGAGTATTTTTTCATATGGCTAAAGATATGCTAGACAAAACATTTGTGCTTTTATGTAAATTAGTAAAAACATCAAGCAACATGGAGCCAAACCCAGAATCTTGAAGCACTCCATTGGAGACTTCCTTCCAAAGTGACATAAAATCATTAATGACTACTCTTTGGATCTGGTCAATTCAATCAATTTTAAATCCAACAAATTGTACTATCATCTAAGCCTTCTTTCAACTTTTCCAAAGAACTGCATTAATGTCTTTCATATGCTTTACTAAAATCTAAGCAACTTCCCCCACAATTCTTGTTCTCATAGTAGTACAGCTTTGGGTCCCCTAGTGGGCCAGTTACCATCTCTTGGTTAAAGGGTGCACTCTGCAGGTCCTCCCTCCTAAAAATATAGCTCATGAGACCCACCAGTTCTTCTACCTTTAATAATTAGCTAGTAGATACAACTAGTACAAAATAAAGCCATTTTCTCAGATAACACAGTAAGAGCATAGTAGCTATACACAAATCCATACAGTATACACTGGTAGTGAGATTCACATATTGGGAGCACATGTGAAGGAAACATGTGGCCAATGCAACCACCCCTCTGGTACTGAAGGCCCCCAGCGTCTTCTCTTTTCACCATTTCTCCCTGGCCATCGCATCTTTGTGTTAGATGCACTGGCTCCATCTGGGTAAGTAATTACTTTGCAAAGTACCATGGTCAGTAGTGGGGAAGGATGAGTAAATTCCCTTTCCCCTGCCCTCCATTGCCTTTCGGTAGCATTGTGGGGTGAGAAGAGCAGGAGGGAAGTGAGGAGAGCAGAGGGGAAGTAGGGAGCACTCTCCACAACCCCACCCCTGACCTCCAGTGTGATCTTGTTGATGGAATGCTGGACTTAGAGTCAGAAAGACCTGAGTTCAAATCCTGATTCAAATGCTTATTAGCTTCGTGAACATGAGAAAGTAATTTACCCTCTCTCAGTTTCAGTTTCTTCTTATGTAAAGTGGGTATAATAACAGTACCTACCTCATAGGGTTGTTGTGAGGATCAAATCAAATAACATATAAAAAATGTTTTGAGAATCTTAAAATGCTACGTGTTTGTTATCATCATCATCCTGTCCCACAGCTGGCAAGCTCAGCCTTTTGAAGACCTGACCAAATAATGGAAAGCAGCCTTCAGACTTCTTAATTCATTTAATACATTAAAGTCTTGTTAGTGCTATCTCTTAATCTGTTTATGATTTCTTTGAACCTCCTTTGGTTCCATTCTGTGTACCCCACCCTACTGAGGACTCTGGTGCTATCGACTTCTTGCTTTGATAATTTATTTGATGCTTCTCTAGAAAATCATTCATTTATTTTAAATTCTCAAGTTTACCCCTTAGTTTAACACCATATAGAATAATCTCTGATCATTTTCCTGATCTCTTTTATCTTTGTCATCTCACCTTTCTTATTTCTAGCATTGGTCATTTGGGTCTATTTTTTTATTAGATTATCTCATTACCCACCAATTTTTTTAGTTTTTAGGGGGAAAAAAACTGCTCTTTAATTCAGATACTACTTCCATCTTCAGTATTGATCTATGTTCTTATCTTGGTTATTTCTCTTTTTTCTGTTTTCTCTTGGGCTTTTTATTTTGTTTTGTTTTGGATTAGTTCAGGAACTTCTCTGTCACTTTCTTGTTCTCATTCCAATGTTTCTAGCTTTCTAGTTCCTTCATCATCTTACTTGGCCCAGGAACTCTTGGCCTCTCTAAAACTTCCTCTATCTGCACCAGTTACACAGGTCTTCATCCAGAGAAGGGAGTGTGACTCTGTAGAGTCCCTTTTGTATCTGTCCAAGCTATCTATCTCTCCAACTTTCAGTCCCTTGGAGTTCCTTTTAAAAAGCCAAACCTAAGGATGAAGTGCAGTTTACGAACTAGCCATGAATATCATCATCAGTAGGTGTCAGGGAGGGAATAAGGAATCAGGGTTACAACAATAATAGCTGACATTATATAATACACACACATACATATATGTGTATATGTATATATATATAGTGTGTGGCTCTGTGTGTATATATATATATATGTAAATGTGTAAGGTACTTTACATCAAAATCATATTTGAGCTTCAAATTACAACCTGATAAGGCAAATTCTACAGGTACTGTTGTCCTCATTATGCAGGTGAGGAAACTAAAGCTCAGAGAGGTTAATGACTTGCCCAGAGTCATACGTCTGATAAGTGTCAGAGGCTGGATTTCAACCCAGGTTTTCCTGACTTCCAGTCTAGTATTCAATCAACATATAAAATTTCCTTATCAATTAAGTTTTACCTTTTACACATGGCAGATTCTTCCTAAAATAAACAACACAGAGCAATCTTTTAAATCTGAAAACACACCTCAAGAAATGTAAGTATATTTTTGTCTGAATATTGAATAGGGGAAAGAATAAATCCCTTTTTCTTGGTATAGTTCATTGATAACAATTTATCAGGAGGCTGGATTAACCCTCCTGCAACCTTCTTTGAGATATTTCCCAAAGGAGTTCCTTCCAACAGCTGCTCTCTCCCAATTCTGCTTCATTTCAGCCATTTATTTTCCATAGAATTAAACTTGGTATTCCTTTCATTAATGTCATCAGTGTCAGAGTCATCATTACAAAGATGTCTCTAGCTGTACTTTTCTCATTTTTCAACTTGTGTTCCTACATGGGTAACCATCCTATTAAGTTTCTCTATAAGGAACACTATTGGTTGTCTGTACCTAGTCAGAGTTGATCTTGTCCTAAGAATTCCACACCTTGAAGATAGTAGGAAATGGGGCACCTCTTTAGTCATATCTGAGTATAACTGCTACATATTCACCATATGATATATTCTAACTATTGCATTGTTATCTTTAAATGTAGTGTGTGACATCTCTGCTTTTTCTTTATTTTTCTCTATCTTCTGTGATGCTTGGTGCCAATGATCAATTTTTATGTAAGTTCTACATACTTACACAGAAGCATTATGGCCTTGGAACAGGAATACCCAGGCAGAAGTCCTGCTTCTGTCCTAGACAGGACTGTGTGACCCTGGGCAGCTCTAAGGCATCAACTTGCAAAGAAGAAGCTGACTTCCATTTGATTGGTAAAGGGAGTTTCTTCATCCTGCAGTTCCTTATACTAATGAAACCACAGGTCCAGTCCTTCTCCTCTTCCTAACTTCAAGTTTAGCATGCTTTCCACTACACCATGATAGATCTGTCTTCAAATACTTGTCTTTTTTTGATTAGAGGGTTGTCATTGTTCAAAGATTCCTTTGTAATGCTTGGTCCTTTTTTAATAAGGTTAATGTGAGAATTTGTTGTGCTTCACTATGTATATTTTAATGAAAGTTTTGTTGTTTTTCTTTTTCATTGGTGGAAAGGGGGAAAGGAAGAGAAAATACATACTTTTTAATTTTAAAAAAGTTTAATTTAAAAAAAGAAATGTTTTAAGCCTAATGTTTTTTCATGTATATCCCTTGCCTTCATACAAAATGCTAAGATTTGCTTGATAGATAACTCTGGGTTTATGGCTTATGCTTCTTAATCTTGTATATGTTGTATTATCATGTTTCCAATATGCCCTTGTCCTACTTGAGCAGTTTGCTATAATTCTGAACAATGTTCATTTCTGTTTTTCTTCTTGAAGCTTGTAGCATTTTATTTTCTTATTCCTATGTTAGAATTTAACCGAAATATGTCTGAGTGGGGTGTATCTTGAATTCTTCCTTATCAAAGCCCTGTGGACTCTTTCTCTCTGCATTATTATTATATTTTTTGTTTATTCTGGGAGGTTTTCTTTGGTGATTTCTTAGATTATTTCCTTCATGTTCTTTAGTTTTTCTAAATTGTCTGAAATTTCAGTAATGTTGAGGTTGATGCATCTTGATCTTTCAAGTCTATCACTTGAATCTGCATTTTTTTCTTTAGATAATTCAATGATTTTCTGGACCTATTTTTTCCCCAGATGGACTACGTTATCAACAACTCTGTTTTTTGTTCTAAGTCTCTTATTGATTGAGTCTATTATCCTTTCAGATTTTTTATTATATTCTCCATATTGGTCTTTTAAATAATATTTCTTCTTGATTTTTATTTAGCATTTTAAAATTTTGGCTTCATTTTCTCTTAGATCTTTTAAAATGTTCTATTATTCCTTTATTTTGGAGACAGTTTGATGGTGCAATGGATTGTTTATCCTTCATGCTTAAAGAGGACCAAAATGACCTTGCTATGTTGGAGTCAAGGTACAGTGTGTCCAAGTGTGGCTGATCAAACCAAGATGAGCTTGAAAGGCCCTGTACAAATGATCTGTATGAACATTTAGCATGGAGATGTCTCTAAATTTGCATATCTCACATTTCTTTTGAACTACTGCAATTCTGCTTCACTCATAGAGCATGGTGACTTCTTTGATGTGGGCATGCCATGCTGGATAATCCTGTGCCAGCATCTTTCGTGTCTCTCAATCGATTCCAAAGTTCTTCAGCAAGACCTTGAGAGTATCTTTGTAATGCTTCTTCTGACTACCATGTGAGCACCTTCCTTGTATAATTTCTCTGTAAAATAGTCCTTTAAGCAAATGGACTTTTGGCATTTGAACAATGTGGGTAGTTCATCTAAATTGTACTCTCTGAAGTAAAGTTTGAATCCTTTGCAATTCAACTCAAGAAAAGCCCTCATTGTCCAGTATTTTATCTTCCAAATGATCTTTGGAATATTCCTAAAACAATTCATATGGAAGTAGTTCAATTTTCTGGTGTGGCACTGGTAGCCTGTTCAATTTCACAACCATGAGGTCAGCACAAAGCTTCTGTAGACCTTCAGTTTGGTAGACAGCCTACTACCTCTTTTCTCTAAAACGTTCTTTCAGAGCCTCCCAAACACTGAACTAGCTCTGGCAAAGCATGCGTCAGCCTCATCATCTATGTGTACATCCCTATAAAGGTAAAAGAGCTATTAGACCTGGAATCAGGAAGATCTGAATTCATATCTGGCCTCAGACATTTACTAGCTGTACAAGTCACAATCTTTGTCTCAGTTTCCTCATCTGTAAAATGAGGATAATAATTGTATCTACCTCCAAGATTTATTATGAGGATAAAATGAGATAATATTTGTAAAGCATTTTGCAACTCCTACATCACTATATAAGTACTAGCTCTTACTACTATTATTATTTGGTCTTGTGATTTTCTTGCCAATATTAACCCTTACTTAATTTCTTTAAATTTTTCCAGTTGAGGGGATCCCTCAGGTTGTCTTACATTGTTTCTCTTTCCATATGAGTTTTTTCTGAAACTTTTGCTGGTTCATTACTCTGTAGTATTGTTTTTTATCAGTACTTTTCTTCAGCTTACTCATTTTTTATTTGTGGTACCGTTTGTTTTTTAATTTTCATGTGTGAGGGCTCTTTTCTTTCTCTGTTGTTTTTTGAGAGAGTTGTTCCAGAAGCCCATCTCCCTTCAAACTATTTACTCCACCCTCTTGACTAGAAATAACTTCAGTGATATTTCTGTGAGAACATTTAACATTTCAAGGAAAACTGACAGCCTCTCTTCAAGACCATTCATTGGTCTGCTCTTGAGGACTTAGACCTTTTAGATACTAGAGTCTGCCTAGCTGCCTAGACCTATATTATCTTCTTTAACTGGCTTCCTCCAACTTAACCTCTGGTCTGCCTAGAGCTATGGCAGCTTCTAGAAAGCTGTTAGACCCTCCTGGTGATTCCTGTCCTAATGATTAATGGAAGGTCTGCAAAGCTAGACTGAGAAATTTTAACTTTATCTAGTAGTCCATAGGAACATCTGCTGGAGCTTTCTCTTTGTCAAAAGCAAAGCACTGAGAAATTTATGATTTGCCTTAATGATATTTCACCTTTCAAAAAGTAGAGGAAGCAACAAAAATAAACTATCTATCTGCACCTGTTTCTCAAGAAGAAGTAGGAAA
Organism: Notamacropus eugenii; assembly: GCF_028372415.1. Classification (NCBI taxonomy): domain Eukaryota; kingdom Metazoa; phylum Chordata; class Mammalia; order Diprotodontia; family Macropodidae; genus Notamacropus; species Notamacropus eugenii. The sequence goes on from NC_092876.1 coordinate 77,473,525, forward strand.
TGGCCAATAAAGTAGAAATTAGGAGAACCTTGGGTAAAAGTGACTATTTTATTATAGAGATCATAATAGGGAAGAAGGAAGCTAGGCCTAGTCTCCCTCAGATTTGGGAAAAGTAGATTTCAGGGAAAGAATTAGACCAAAAGCCTAATATTCTGCAAGAAAGTCATCCCAGGAGGAAAGGGGAATGTTCAACAATGAAAGCCTAAAACAAAGATGATTCTATTTCTGGGGCCACCTACATTGAAGTGCATAAGCACCATTGTCACTGCCCTCAACAAGGCATCCTTAGACCTTAGCTGTAATTCCAAAGGAGAAGGACAGAGGAGTGACGTGATTTTGAGTTTCCCAGGACTAGAGGTGCCCTTAATCTCCCTACCCTCCTGACTGCCACTGCTATTATTTCTCCATGCCACCATGCTCTATGCTCCTGAGTACCCTGAGCACCCATGATTTACTATCATCATTCTCTCCAGCTATCATCTAATATTTCTTCTCCTTTTGACTATAAGATACTTAGAGTGATTTATACTCCCTCTTCTACTTCTTCATCTCAGTCCCTTATAATCTGGTTTCCGTTCCTACAACTCTAATTAAGTTATTCTCCCCAAAGTTATCAGTGATCCCGAAACTGTGAAATCTGGTTGCCTTTTCTGCCCCTTATTTCTCTTGACCACCCTGGTTGGCTGACTCCTGATCACCCTTTTCTTCCTGGATGCCACTTCCTTCCTTGGCTCTTGTAAAAATACACCATTCTTCTCAGTCTCCTTTGCTGAATAAACAGGTGTTAATCCTGGGACATTTTTCTTTACACTCTTTTCCTTGGGGAATCTCATTTGCCATTGTGTTTATACAACTCTATAGAAAGGACTCTTAAATCTATATATCCAAACCTAATCTCTCTACTAAATTCTAGGGCTGAATCTCCATTTGCTTACTGGACAACACCACTTGGATGTCCCATAGACATCTCAAACTCACTTTGTCTAAAATGAACTAACTCATCATCTACCTCAGTAATTTCTTCCCCCCCCCCCCAAATTACTCACAGCAGTTCTCAACCATGAGTTTTGGGCTAGTCTGACTTTCTCCCTAATTGTTCTGGAGATTGGAAATAAATCAGAACTCCAGTCATTGGGTATTAATCAGAGGGAGTCTTTGTAAGAAGCTAGGAGCAGGTCCATATTATAGAGAAGGAGCTATATGCTCTTTGAATTGATCGGAGAACTCTTTTGATCAACCTACCTTCTAGGGGACATCTAAAAGTCTAAGACTTCTGACATACCCATATGAGAAACTGAATTTATATGCAAAACTTTCAAAGATATTTTTCTCTATAATGTTTTGGTTGATAGATTGTTCTTACAGTTCTGCTCTCTTCTATCATTTTGTTGAGGCCTTTCAGTTTCCTCTGAAACTATTTCATCATCTTATAATACCACAATAATATTTCATTATTTTCGTGTATCACAACTGTTTCAGCCCCTTCAGTTTCCAACTTTGGGCTATCCTATAAAAAACTGCTACAAATATTTTTGTACATATAGGTCCTCTTACTTTCTTTGATGACTTGGAAGTGTTGTAGCCTTGTAGTGTTAGAACTGAGTCAAAGTTAGTTAAGGGCACAGTTTAGTAAATTTGGGGACATAATTTCAAATTGCTTTTCAGAATGGCTGTACCAACACACAGATCCACCAAAAGTGTACTAATGTGCCTGTTTTCCCATAACCCAGCCAATATTTGTCATCTTTGTGAGTTTGATGGGTATGTGGCAGAACCTTCAAGTTGCTTTAATTTGCACTTTTCTAATAATTTGTTAGAGTACTTTTCCGTGTTTGTTGATAGCTTGAATAGCTTTCTTTTGAAAATACCTGTAATGGCTCTGTCTTATAAATTTGAATCACTTCCTTATGTATCTTAGATATAAGACCTTCACTAGAGAAATTTCCTGCAAAGAATTTCCCCCAGTTACTTATTTCCTTTTTAACTTTCACTGTCAGATTTGTGTAAAAACTTTTAAAATGTTATATAATCAGAATTGCCCAGTTTATTGTATGCAGTCCTTTCTTTAGTCATGACTTTTTCCCTTCTTCATAAAGCCAAAAGGTAAATTATTCTTTTCTCTTCCAATTTGTTTCTAATGGAACCTCTATTTCTAAGTCATGTATTCATTTGGAATTTATCTTGGTATATGGTGTGAATGACTGATATAAATCTAACTTCTGCCCAACTGTTCTCCAGTTTTCCCTGCAATTTTTGTCTAATAGTGAATCCTTTCCCTAGTAATTGGGATATTTGGATTTATCAAACACTATTCTACTGTGTTTGTTTGCTTCTGTGTGTTGTGGACCTAATCTGTTCCAGTGATCAACGTCTTTTTTAAAACATTACTGAATCATTTTTATGATTACTGTTTTATATTACAGCTTGAAATCTGCTACTGATAGATACCTCCCCCCACTTCCTCCTCACTTTTTTCATTATTACCCTTGAGATTCTTTACCTTTTGTTCTTTCATGTGAATTTCATTATTTTTTAAGCTCTATAAAAGATTTCTCTGGTAGTTTGGTACAGCACTGAATAAGTAAATTAATTTAGGTAGTATTGTTATTTTTATTACATTGGCTTAACCTACCTATAAGTAATAAATGTATAGAATTATTTACAATTGTCTATTTCTGTAGATTCATATAGTTTCTGGGTAAACACTGGTAGCAAACACTCCCAAATATTTTATAGTTTCTCCAGGTTGCTTTCCAGAATGGTTGTATAATAATCCATAGCTCCACTAGCAATGCAATAACGTGCCTCTCATGAGGAGGAATATTTGTGATTGTTGAAGACTGTGTAGAGGGATGCAGTGGAAAGAATGCTGGACTTGACTTCCCATACTAGCTCCAACACTTAGTTATGTTACCCTGGAAAAGTACAAATTGGTCTTCCCCAGGCACACACCCCATCCTGTTCTGGCAAAATGATCTCTTGGGGAAATCCTTTCCTATACGGACCTAGGTGTTTTACCTGGGCTTTTATCGCCACCTGCTGGCAAGAGCATTATGGTGCTACAGGCAAGTTGGAAATTAAGGACAAGCAGCATCAGTTGAGAGTTATTCAGTTAGAACATTTTAATCACAGATTAAATTAAGTTGACTTAACATCCGGGAAATGGGCAGATTTGGAGGAGGGGGAAGGATTGGGGATACAAGTGTTTGAACTGTAGACTTTTGAAACTAGAAGGAAACTAAGAGATCATCTAGTCCAATTCCCCATTTTAAATTTACAGATGAGGCTCAGAAAGGGAAAGAAATTTGTCCAAAGTCACACAGCCAATTAGTGGCAAAGCAAGGACTTGCAGCTCTTTGCCAACGAGACTATTCTCCCTCTTCCTTGCTTGGGGAGGAGGAAGGCACATAAGATGTTAGAGCCAAAAAGGGGTCCTTAAAAACTATCTAATACAAGTCTTTCATTTGACCAAGAAAGAAACTAAGACTAATTTTTCATGTTTTAGAGTTCTATGTATGCAAAGAACCTGTGCGAGATGGTGAAAAAAATGCTGCTATATTCCAAGGCCCATCATGAAGCACTCCTTTAAGGGTGCAGGACTGAGCTCAGCCTTGAAGGATAAGATACACAGAGCTTCTGTCTCCAGAGCTAGGTTATCATCTACTTCCAGCTAATTCTAACACAAAGGCCAAACGTATGTATAAACACAGAAGAAACCAAATGCCTGGGTCTAAGCTCTGTCTCCCAAAGACTGGCATTTATCTCCCCATCTTACCCCCTTGATCTGACCTATAACTAGGTGAGAATGAGGTTGCCAAAGAAACGTAAGAAGGGTTAAACACCGTGGCAGACGTCTGTAATTCCAGCTATCTGGGAGAAGCTGAAGCTGGTGGATCTCTTGAAGTTGGGCATTCTGAGATACACTGTCCTAAGCTGAGAGGATGTCCACGCTATTTGGCATAGTGAGACCCCAGGATTGGGATGCCTCTAGGCTGCTCAAGGAAGGGTGAAGTGACCCAGGATCAGAAAGATGGAAAGTCAAAAGTCCATGCCATTTAGAAAGGGATTAGCGCACGAGCAGCCTGTATACTTCTGATCTGGGTGAGATAGGGACACCCAATGTTAATAAGCAGACATAAATAGAGATAAATGAACAAACAAATTTTTTTAACAAACAAATCTTTAAAAGAGGAAATATAGGGATGAATCAGAGTTTCAATGGGGAAAAGAGAAAAGAGGTGAATAATTAAATGCAATTATATAGAGGCTTGCTGGTAAATAACTTCCTACTTAAAAACTAAGCAGAGGAAAGTGTGATGGTTGTGTGAAAACTTGGAAGGAATATGTTAGTGGCCAACCAAAGGTGGCTGAGCGAGATAGCATAACCAAAGTTAAGGAAGGGGAGATCTCAAGAGCATGCAGCACAGCAACAGGCTGGGTACTCATAGAACAGGCAAGTTGCTACAAACGTTAGCCAAGAAAGATGTCAGTAAGAATGGCAAAATGCTGAGTATCTGGTTTTCAGCAGGGAAATAGGGTGAGGTAAATTTGGTAGTGACCTTCTGGGCATGTGCTTTGTTCATTGTCCTACTGTGTGACAGTGTGTGTAAAAAAAAGTAGAAGTGGCTTTCCATCACAGAGCAGAAGGTGAAGGGGCTAGCCGGAATCTGTCCACCCTTCAGGTTATCAGAAAAATGAAGTCTTCCATGAAAGAATGGAAGAAAAGTTTCGAAGAGCAAAGAGAGAAGAAACATCAGTGAAAGAGTTAGAGGACATCTTACCCTATATCCTAACCAGTATGTTAGGCAGCAGCAGAATTTGTGACAGAGTAATACGGGGAAAAAAGTGATTACTGAACACTTGTAGTAAAGTAACATGTTTGAGGCTCTCACTGTAGAAAGAACATTTGAACTAACTGAGGAAGAAGCAGAAAAGGGAGAAAATAGATAAAGAATTTGGAAAATTGATAATAGCCCAGCATGAAAGTATGATTTAGGGAGAAGGGGAGGGGAGGAAGAACACAGAGGAGGGAGAGGAGGAGGGAGAAGGCTGGAGAAGAATTTATTATGCTTCAGCAGTGGAAGACAAAATCAAGAGTAGCAATCATGATCTCAGCCAAAGTTAAAGCTAAAATAGATTTAATTAAAAGAGAGAGACAAAATACATTGTGTTTATATGTACAATGGATAACGAAGTAATATCAATATTAAACGTATGCACCTAATGCTATATAGCATCCAAATTTATAAAGGAAAAAGTAAATGAATTACAGGTGGAAACAGACAGCAAAACTATAATAGTAGGTGACTTCAACCTTCCTCTCTCAGAGTCTGATAAAGCTAATCAAAAAATAAATAAGAAAAAGTCAAGGAGATGAATAGAATTTTAGATAAGCTAGAAATGATACACATCTGGAGAGAATTGAATGGGAATAGAAAGGAATATACTTTTTCTCAGTGGTACATAGCACCTTATAAAAATTGACTATATATTAGGACATAAAAACATTATATCCAAATGCAGAAAAACAAGTAATAAATGCATGCCTTTAAGATTATAATGCAATAAAATTGCTTTTTACAAAAGACCATGGAAATACTGATTAAAAATTAGAGACTAAATAAACTAATCATAGAGAATGAGTAGGTCAAAGAACAAATTATAAAAATAATAATTAATTATGGTAAAGAGAATGATAATAATGAGACAGCACACCAAAATTTATGAGATACAGCAAAAGCAATAATCAGAGAAAAATGTTTATCTCTACATGCCTACTTCAATAAAATGAAGAGCAGATCAGTGAATTGAATATACAATTTTTAAAAACCTAGAAAAAGAACAAATTAAAAATCCCTAATCAAACACCAAATTGGAAATCCTGGAAATTAAAGATGAGATTAATAAAATTGAATGTAAGAAAACCATTGAATTAATAAATAAATTTAGGAGCTGATTTTTTTTTTTAAATAACGTAGATAAACCATTGGTTAATAAGATTTTAAAAAGAAGGCGAAGAAAACCAAATCACTAGTATCAAAAATGAAAAGTGTAGGCAATTATTAGGAGTTATTTTGTTATATGACAATGAATTTAACAATTTAAATGAAATGGAAGAATACTTACAAAAACAAAAGTTGCACAGAGCAACAAATGAGAAAATAAAATATATAAATAAACTTATTTTAGAAAAAGAAATGGAACAGGCCATAAATGAGCTTCCTAAGAAAAAAGCATCAGGATCAGATGGATTTGCAAGTAAATTCTACCAAACATTTAAAGATCAACTAATTCCAATATTAAATAAATTACTTGGAATAATAGGTAAAGAAAGAGTCCTATCAGACTCCTTTTTATAAAACAAATATGGCGCTAATACCTAAACCAGGAAGAACAAAAACAGAGAAAGAAAATTATAGACCAATTTCACTGATTAATATGGATGCGAAAATCCTAAATAAAATGCTAACTAGGAGACTACAACAATATATCACAAAGATTATATATTGTGACCAAATGGAATTTAGGCCAGGAATGCAGGGCTGGTTCAATATAAGAAAAACTACTAACATAATTGATTATATCAATAATACAAATAATCAAAAAATGATTATATCAATAAATGCAGAAAGAGCTTTAGACAAAATACAACACTCATTCCTATTAAAATCACTTGAAAGCATAGGTATAAATGGATTTTTCCTTAAAATGATAAGAAGCATCTACCTAAAACCATCAGGAAGCAAGTTCTGTAATGGGGATAAGTTAGACATTCAAATTCTACTTAAGAGAGGACAACTCAGATGGGCTGGCCACATTGTTCAAATCCAAATGTATATTTGCCTAAAAGATTATTTTTTCTTTTTCTTTTAAATACTATTTTATTTTTTCCAATTTCACGTAAAGATAAATTTTTAACATTCATTTTTTTTATTTTTTTATTTTGTTTCCAAATTTACTAATTTATTTTGTTTTTAGTTTTCACCAGTCACTTCCCTAAGTTCCAAGCTTTCTTCCCCTCTCTCTCCCCTCCCTCCCTAAGATGGCATGCAATCTTACATGAGCTCTACATATACATTCCTATTAAACACATTTTCACATTAGTCATAACATTCATTTTTTAAATAAAATTTTGAGTTCCAAATTTTCTACCTCCCTCCTCCCTAACATGGTAAGCAATTTCATACAGGTTATATATATGCAATCATATAAAACATATTTCCATATTAGTCATGTTGTGAAAGATAAATCAGAACAAAAGGAAAAAACTGTGAAAAAAAATAAAGTGAAAATAGTATGCTTCAGTCTGCATTCAGACCCCATCAGTTCTTCGACTCAAGGTTTCTCTGAAGGAAGCATTTTCGTTCATGAGTCTTTTGGAACTGTCTTGGATCATTGTATTCCTGGGTAAAGCTAAGTCAATCATAGTTGATTGTACAGTGTTGCTGTTACTGTGTACAATGTTCTGGTTCTGCTCACTCTATTTTGTATTAGTTCATGTAAGTCTTTCCAGATTTTTCTGAAATCTACCTGTTTGTCATTTCTTATAGCACAATATTATTCTATTACATTAATACACCTAATTACACCTAGTTTAACCACTCCCCAATTGAGGGGCATCTCCTCAATTTCCAATTCTTTGCCACTACAAAAATAGCTGCTATAAATATTCTTGCATATGTCAATTCTTTTCCCTTTTTTATGATCTCTTTGGGATATAGACCTAGTAGTGGTATTGCTGGATCAAATGGTATGCACAGTTTGATTGCCCAAATTCTCCAGAATGATTGAATCAGTTCACAACTCCACCAACAGTGCATTAGTATCCCAATTTTCCCACATCTCCAGCATTTATCATTTTCCTTTTCTGTCGTATTAGCCAGTCTGATAGATGTGAGATGGTACCGCAGAGTTGGTTGGGGTTTTTTTTGCATTTCTCTAATCAACAGTGATTGAGAGCATTTTTCATATGACTATATATAGCTTTGATTACTTCATCTGAAAACTGCTTGTTCATATCCCTTAACCACTTATTAACTGGGAAATGATTCATATTCTTATAAATTTGACTCTATTCTCTATATAGTTGAGAAATGAGACCTTTATCAGAGACACTTGCTACAAAAATTGTTTCCTAGCTTTCTGCTTTCCTTCTAATCTTGGATGCGTTGGTTTTATTTGTGCAAAAACTTTATTAAATAAATTCAATATAATCAAAATTACCCATTTAATATCTCATAATGCTCTCTGTCTTTAGTTTGATCATAAATTCTTCCTTTTTCCATAGATCTGACAGGTAAACAATTTATTGCTCTTCTACTTTGTTTATGGTATCACCCTTTATGTCTAAATCATGTACCCATTTTTACCTTATCTTGGTATGCAGATGTTGGTCTAACCCTAGTTTCTGCCATACCATTTTCCAGTTTTGTCATCAGTTTTTGTCAAATAGTGAGTTTTTATCCCAGAAGCTGGGGTCTGTGGGTTTATCAAATACTAGATTACCATAGTCATTTACTGCAGAGTCTAGTGTACCTAGTCTATTCCACTGATCCATCACTCTGTTTCTTAGCTAGTACCAGATAATTTTGTGATTGCCACCCTAAAAATTATTTTACAGAGAACTCACATGAAGCAAGCACTCACATGGAGATCAGAAGAAGTGATACAAAGACTCTCTCAAGGTTTCTCTGAAGAACTTTGAAACTGATTGTGAGACATGTGAGACAGTGACACAGGACCACCCAGCCTGGCACATCTGCATTAAAGAAGATATTGTGCTCTATGAGCAATTCAGACTTGAAGTAGCTCAAAAGAAACATAAGATCCACAAATTTAGAGACATCTCCACTCCAAGTGTTCATATGGACTATTCATACCCAATCTGTGTGGTAGAGCCTTCCAAAATCCTATTGGTCTGATCAGCCACAGTTGGACACACTGTACCTTGACCCCAACATAGTGATCTCATTTTCATCCTCTTCAAGAACAAAGGACAACAAACAACCAGAAATGTTAGTGATAGCAGTAAGAGAAGAAAAAGAAATTGGAAGAATCAGAATAGGCAGTGAGGTAATAAAACTCTCTCTTTTTCCAGACAATATGATGGTACACTTGGAAAATCCTAGAGATTCAACTAAAAATTAGTTGAAACAATTAGTAATTTTAGCAAAGTAGTAGTATATACAATAAACCCACATAAGTCATTAGTACTTCTCTCTATCACCAACAAAGCCCTGCAAGAAAAAAGAGTAAGAGATTTTTCATTTAAAATAACTTTAATAGAGAACTGAGTCAAATTTATAAGAATATGAGTCATTCCCCAATTGATAAATGGTCAAAGGATGTGAACAGGAAGTGTTTGGGAGAAGAAATCAAAGCTATATATAGTCATATGAAAAAATGCTCTAAATCATTATTGGTTAGAGAAATGCAAATTAATCTCACACCTATCAGATTGGCTAATATGACAAAAAGAGGAAATGACAAATGTTGGGAGGGGATGTGGAAAAATTAGGATACTAATGTAGTGTTGGTGGAACTATGAACTGATCCGACCATTTTGGAGAGCAATTTGGAATTATGCCCAAAGAATTATAACAATGTTGTATACCCTTTGGCCCAGCAGTACTACTATTAGGTCTGTTTCTCAAGATGTTCAGTGAAAAACAAAAAGAATCTCTATGTTCTAAAATAGTTATAGCAGTTCTCTTTGTGGTAGCAAAGAAATGGAAATTGAAGGAATGTCCTTCAATTGGGGAATGGCTGAATAAGTTGTGGTATATAGTTATGATGGAATACTATCGTACTTTAAGAAATGATGAACAGATTGGTTTTGGAAAATAATGGAAATACTTGCATGAAATAATGTAGAGTGCAACAAGCAGAACCAAGAGAACTGCATACAGTAACAGCAATACTGTTCAAAGAGTTACTGTGAATGACTAATCCATTCTGAGTAATATGAGCATTCAAATCAATGAAGGAAAATGCTATCCGCCTCCAAAGAAGAACTAATATATGGGATTATATATTGTGTGGTTCCATATGTGTATGTGTAAATGTATATGTATATATATATGTGTGTGTGTGTGTGTGTGTGTGTGGATGTGTGTGTGTGTGGATACGTGTGTGTGTGTATTTACATGTTGGCCTTCTCTAATGCAAGGTTGGGAGGAAAGGAAAGAGACAACACAGAACGCAAAATATAACAAAAAATAAAATTAAAGAAAAAAAAGAAAGATCATGGCAAATATGAAAGATCATTCCAAATCATTAATAAGAGGAAAAATACAAATCAAAACATCATGCCTAGCAAATTGGCAAAGATGACAAAAGATTAAATAGTTAATGTTGGAGGGGAATATTGTTTGTGGATTAGAACAATCACTATGTAAAAGCAATATGTAACTAAAATGAATTAAAATGTCTGTATACCCTTTAACCCAGAGATCCCCACTGCTAGCCATCTACCCCAAAGACATCAAGATGCAAAGAAATGTCACTTATCTAACAAAATATTCATAGCATCTTTGTATTAGAAGAAAAATGAAAGCAGAATAAATGCCCATAAATAGTGGAATGGATAATCAAATTTTGGTATATGAATATAATGGGATGTTCAGGAGATAAATTCAGATCCTTGCCCATTTTAAGGCATGTATATCAGATTAAAAGTTGGGACTACTGCCAAAATAATTCGGAGCCCCTTACTAGAAAAAATCCTAACATTTAGGCACAGGTTTTGCTATCTGCCTTCATTTAAATTCTTGTTTAGCCCTTGGCCTCTTTATGTTTGAGTCAAAAAATGAGGATACAGGAAACATTTAGGTAAAACAAGCAAGTGTAACATATTACATTGTTACCAGATTGGCAGGAGGAGTGGAAGTTGGGAAAAGAACAGACCCTTTTTTAATAATTTCCCTTAGTCCTTAAAGAGGTGGGTACAACCTACAACTTCAACCTGAGTCTTATGCTCTGAGATATCCAGAGGAGCCCAATGGCCCTGTTTGATTTCTCCCTTCTCTGACTCATTTCAACACGCCTTTCATTTTCTCTTTTCACTTGTGGTCCTAATGCCACCCATTCTTTCTGGCTTTGCTCCTTATGTCCTGGGTGAGGCTAGGGACACTTGTCTCCTCAATGTTTGGTTTTTAAAGTACCCATTCTTTCCTTTCAATCTCTTCTCAAAGAGTGTTTCAGAATTCTTGAACATGACTCAAGTCTGCCTTCTGTCTCAAAGATATCAAGAGTCCCAAATAGCTCTCAGAGCTAAGATGGAACATTTGTCCCTTTGAACTACAAATCATAGGATGCTAATCAGTTCTCAAATCTTTTTTAAAGAAAGAACAAAAGAAAAAACTAAATGCTGTATAATTATGACTAATCTTAGCTCAGAAAAGAACTAAGAAAATGTAGTTCTCTCCCCTCTTCGCAGAAATGGGGCACTGTGTGTGTGGATTAATGCAGGTACCACTAGTGTTGACCTGTTGGTTGGTTATACTGAAATGCTTTTTCCTCTTTCTTTTTTGGCCTTTGAAGGAATCACCTGAAGAGTAGAATAAGAAGAATATATAGAGAAATGAAAATGATATAAAAATAATACCCATCAATAAGAATAAGATTTTTATTTTAGAAGAAAGAGAACAGAGATCCTTTTGAGACTTCCAGATCACAATAGCAGCAAGATAGAGGACTAGACATTTTCTGTGATCACCTCTAACTCTGAAAGCTCTCCAAAGCAGAAATTATGGACTAAAGAGAAAATCATTTTCAGTATCAATGGTCTAGAATCTAAAAGGTTTTTAAAAAGGTACAAAAAATTCATGAACCACATGTGCTATTCATTGAATATAAGTTTATTCATCACCTCTCCCTCACCAACCAGACCATTAGCAACAAGACTGCACTAGCAAACCAAGGCTGAAACACACCCATATACCAAAGATCTCAGGAGGAAGAAAAGTCAAAGACCTTGAACACAAGCAGATAAATCAATAAGGAAAACATTACTAACAGGAGGAAATATGACCTCCAGATCTAGTAAACAAGTTTAAGCATCTGTGAATAAATACTCCAAAACAAAGGAAAATGATCCAGTCCTTGATAAGACGGAGGACCCTGTGGAATTTGAGAACATAGAACCACAATATGTTCTTCCTGACTGGTTCAAAAGAGAAATGAGATTTATGAGAACAGAATTTATGGCTGGCACAGCAGAAATAATAGGTGGAATACAGAAAGTGGAATCTGAGACGGCAGGTCTCACCAAAGAGACAAAAATGAGAACAGTAACTTGGGAATACAAATGTGGACAATCTAGAAAAGCAAAAAACAAGAAAATTAAAAGAAAATACATTCACTATGTATGGATCTCAAAGATAGGATGCATAGAGACAACCTAAGGATCATAAGTCTCCCAGAAGAACATGACAGGACAAAAACCCTTAACACTATAATTCAAGAAATAATAGAAGAAAGCTTCCTGGAACTGCTAAATATAGAATATGAAATATCAACTGAAAGAATTCATAGATTACTTCCAGGAAAAAAAATAACAAACCCAAGGCTGCAAACTCCAAGACAACATGGGGTTAAATTGAACAGTTCAAGTCAGAAACAAGAAATTATTCTTGAAGTGCAGGAGAAAGACCCTCAAATACAAAGGAAAGGAAATTTGAATAACACAAGACTACTCTGGAGCCACCCAAAAACATAGTAGAGAGTGGAAGAAGGTATTCCAAAGAGCAGTGGAGTTTAGGATGCAGCCCAGAGTGATCCACCCTGCAAATCTGAGCTTAACCATATGTGAAAAAAGATGGATGTTTATAAAGGGTTTTTTGAAACACCTTTTGAAAAAAAAACCAGAACTGAAGAGATTGTTTGTTTCTTGGACACCCCAAACAACAGAATTGCAGGAAGAGTGACTAAATGCCTCAGCCAAGACAGCAAAAGTAACAAAGTAACAGCAGAGAGACTATGAGGAGAGTTCTTTCTAAATGTACACAGAGAGACAGGGGTGAAGGCAGAAGGGAGGATGCAGGCATGGGCCATTATGGACAGGACCCGGTGACACTGTCTACAGGTGAATCAGTGAGTGTGTGTTGTTTTGTTGTTTGGTTTTTTTTTTTGTGGTACCACATTACAAGAGAGTATATGAGAGGGAGAGAGGGGAGCAAGGTAGACAGGAATGTATGATTCTCAGGTCAAATAAAGGAATAGCAATGAGGGGAAAGTGATACTGTGATATCATAAAAAGAAGAGTCTATTGAAGATAGTGAGGAAGAGGAGGGAAGGATTGCAAAGGGGGGAGAGGGTGGAAGGAGGCCTTACTTTGATGATGGAAGAGGGTTCCATTGATGCATGTTCCTATGGGTAAAGAGAGATGGTCTGGGAAGGGAGATACTGGTACTGGTTATGGCCTGGGGAATTTGGTGCTTGAAAAGTCTACCTCATCCTACCTCAGGAAGGGGAAAGTTGGAACTCTTCAGGGAAACCGGTATCTGGGACAATGGGAGAGCATGGGGAAAGGTAACCAGGGGAAGGCTGTATAACCAGGGATGTGATTGAGGAAGGGCCCTACCATAAGGTAGTATTCTCTCTAGCACCTGCAATAAGTGGCATTGTTCTGAGAATGAGGTACAATGGAAAAGAGGAATCCACAAGGTAAATTCTACAGGAGCAGAAACTGCCTAGAGGGAAAAGCCTAGAATGGATACCTTGGAAATTTTGATTAAGTGAGGAGTTCATTCAAGAGAGACCAGATAATTATGGGGATCATGAATTAGAGAACACGGCTCTAGAGTAGACAGAGAAGATGGATAATTAAGAGAGTGAGAGAAATGCTTTTTGGAATGGGATGCAAAAAAATGAAATTTTAAAAACTAATTAACAGGATAGTTGAATGGAAAGAGAGGAAGGGGAAATCTATTTGACCGAGGTGGAAAAAGGGGAGGGGGGGGGAGGGAGAATTTTATATAACTGCATAAAAGCAGGAAAGAAAAAGAAACTAATAAGCAAAACCCTAAAGAGAAAGGGATAAACTTAAGGAGGGTTCAGGTGAAAAGAGACAATGGAAATAAAGTCACATTAAAAATGATTAAGATAGGAAAAAAATAAAATTGAATTTTTAAAACGATTAAGATAACTGAAGGAACATGGAACAATCTGGTGTTTAGAACAATCTCATAATTTTAAATGTGAATGGATCAAACAGTCCAATAAAGTAAAACAGCGAAGAAAAAGAAAATAGAACCCTACAATTGGTTACTTAGAATAAACATATTTAGAAAACAAAGACATACACAAAAGAAAACTGAGGAGAAATTTACCATATATCAAGTGAATCCAAAAGAGTAGGAGTTGCAATTATACTTTCTAACAAAACAAAAATAAACATACAAAAGATAAAAAGGGATAAGGAAACTACATTATGCCAAAAGGAGGTATGAACAGCAAATCAATATCAGTAATATATTTATATGCTCCAAATATCTTAGCCGCCAGATTCATAAATGAAACAATTCTAAGCTACAAGAAGTCATAGACTGTTACACAGTAGGGACAGGAGATTTCAATATCCTTCTCTCAGTTTTGGATAAGTCTAACAGAATGATAAATAAAGGGGGAAATATGGAACTGAACAAGTTTCTGGAAAAAACTCAATTAAAAACTTATACCATCTTCAAATCAGGATAGCAAAAGAATGTATAGAATATATATATATGTGTGTGTGTGTGTGTGTGTGTGTACATATATATTTCTCTGTACCACCATGAAACTTTTATTACAGAGCTATTGCAAACAAATATAAAAAGGCAGAAATAATGCATCCTTTATAGACCATAATGCAATGAAATAGAAATTGGTTCAGGAACCGTAAATAAAAGATACAGAACCAAATGAAAACCAAAATGAAATCCTAAATAATGAATGGGTCAAAGAACAAATCATGGAAACAAAAACTATGTAAATGAAAATAAAAATGAGGAAACAACAAACCAAAATTTCTGGAATGCAGCTAAAGCAGTCCGGGAGCAGGGGGGAAATCATATCTTAGAAATATTCATTAGCAAAGTAGAAGAGGAATAATGAACTGAATATGGTTTTATAAAAAAAATCAGAAAGCTAAAATCAGAAAACAAACTTAAAATAAGCACAAAAAGAAGAGCTATTTAAAATTAGAGGGAAAATAAATTAGAAACAAAAAGAAACAGAAAAATGATAAATAAAAGTAAAAGATGGTTCTCTGAAAAGTCTAATAAAATTGTTAAACCCTTAGCTAATCTGATTAAAAAGAAAACTGTACAAAATCAAATCAATAAGATAGAAAACAAGCAAGATGAAATCACAGCAAAAACAATAAATAAAAAGAATAATCAAAACAAATTATGCACAGTTATATTCTAACAAAACTGAGAACACCAAAGAAATAAAGGAATATTTTCAAAAATATAAAATACTCAAACTATCAGAAGACCAGATAGAGAAATTAAATAACCAGATATCAGGAAAGAAAACATCTAACTGTAAAGAAACTATCAAAGAAAAAAACTCCTGATGCTGAAGAATCCACAGGAGAATACTATCAAATTCTTAAAGAGTGGTTAATATCCATACTTCACAAATTGTTCTCAGAAATTAAGAAAGCACACTATTTCAACAGCTGTACAGATTTTTCCTCTCAAAACAATTCTGTTTCTTATGTGACATGGCTCTTTCAGAGAGGAAGAGGGAAGGATATTTGGAATGTAAGAATGATGATGTAAGAAACAGAAGATAACAATAAAAACTTATTTTTTAAAAAAGAAAGAACATGGAGAACATGAGAGGTGCCATGCACGAGGAGCACAAAAGTAAATAAGGCAATACCATATGAGGATACATTGTGGTACAGCGGAAAGTACTTAGGATTTAGAGTTTGTGCATCAGTGTTCTAGATCCAGAGCTTGTTAGAGCTGGGAACCTTAGAGGCCACCTAATCTAACCCCCTCATTTTATAGAGTGAGCTGAGGGCCTGAAAGGGGAAGTAACTCCAAAATCAGCGTACCAGACCAGATATTGAAACCAGATCTTCTGCTTTCTAGTCCACCATTTTTCTCCCACCATACCATACTGAGCCAATGTTGGCTCTGATATTAACTGGTTACAAATATTTATCAACTACCAGCTGTCTGCCTGGCACTGTGCCTTTATAGTGCTAGGGATGCAAAAAGGCAAAAACAAAAACCCTGTTGTCAAAGAGCTTATGCGCTAATGGGGGAGAAAACATGCCAACAACTTTGTACAAACAAAACATATACAAGATAAATTAGAGATCATGTCAGAGAGAGGGCATTAAAAATAAGGAGGACTAGGCTTCTTGAAGAAGATAGAACTTTAGGTAAGACTTGAAACAAACCAGAAATGAGGGAGGAGAGAGTTCCAGACATGGGAGACAATCAGTGAAAGTGCAGTCAAGATGGAGAGTCACGCATGAGGAATACATGAGGCCAGGGTCACTAAAGTGCAGAGTACGTGAAAAGATATAATATTGGAAATAAGGTTGGAAGGGACCAGGCTATGACAGGCTTTAAAAGTCAAACAGTGGATTCTATATTTGGTCCTGGAGGTAACAGAAAGTCACGGGATTTTGGGGGGATTTTGGATGGGAAGTGGGGGTAGCAATGTGGTCAGTCCTGCATGTCAGGAAGATCAGCTTGACAACTCAATGAAGGATGGATTGGGATAGGTAGAGATGAGAGGTAGGAAAACCAAGCAGCAGGCTATTGCAGTAATCCAGGTGTGGAATGCTAGTGAGTTAAGTATGGAGGTTTACGCTTCAGTGAGGACTCACTTGAAATTATGTAACATAAATTTGTAGTGCACCCAGTCAGCACTATGTCATGATTTTTTTCCAGCAATATGAATAGAAGCAAAGGCAGCGTTGCTGTTGGGAATAATCCAAGACTGAGGATTGGGAGGGCAAGACCAATGATAGAATGAGAGGACAAGGGACTCAAAGGAAGACAGTATAGATCTGAAGTGGTTCACCGAGGTATCAAGATGGGGAAAGTTGGAGAGTATAGCCAGTGTGAAAAAACTGAGGAGTTGAGAGACTGGAGGTCAAGATGAGAATGAGAACAGGGCTATGAAATGCAAGGGAGAGAAAGAGGTAAACTGATAACAGGTTATGATCAAATAAAGGAACTTTGGGGTTCATAAACATGGAAGGGGTACTCTTGTGAGTTAAGGAAAGATCAAGAGTATAACTATCCATGTGTATAGCTAAGATGAGATAGAGTAGGTCATGGGAAATGAGTAAATCGAGTGACTGTGATGTTTGGGTGTTTGAGGGAGTATCAATATTTGTGTGAAAGTCCCCCCAGGATGAAGGTAGAAGTTGGGAAGGAGAAAAAGACATGAGCCACATACTAAACTCATCGAAAAAGGAAAGAGAGTTTCTCAGAGATTAGTAGACAACAGTCACCAGAATCTTAATTGGATGAGAAATATGGATCGAATGAACCCCCAAAGGAGGAAAGGTTACTGAGCAATGGTGGTAGAGGGAGAGCCTAGAAGTGGCAATGAGTGGGAGAGGTAAGGTATTAGTGAAAGTATAACCAGTGCTGGAAAGGGTGGCCTAGGAAGCTATACTGTCAGGAAGGAGCCAGGTCTTAGTGAGGGCAAAAAGATGGAGGAAGTAGGAAAGGAAAAGGTTTAAGATGAAAGCTAGTTTCTTACGTATGGAGCAGGCATTCCAGAGGGCATAATTTAAGGACAAGTAGCTTTAGAGTGGATTGCTGTGGGGAAAGGGTAGGGTGGAGAAGATGAGAATAAGTGAGTGTTCAGAGAATGGGGTCTGAATAGTGACAAAAGGATTTGGAATCACTGGGATGCAAAGAATATGATGGGGAGGGAGTAAATTAATCATTGAGGAATGAGTTCAGGTAGGTCATCATTATCTATTGGGTTGTTCCCAGGGTAGCAAGCAATTTAGCATAGCTGGAAAGCTGCAGCTGGTAGGGGGTATGAGTGGAGGAATCTGGCAGGAGCAAGAGCCAAACACTGCAGGTGGCCAGAGAGGGGGGCCTGGGAAGTGATGGAATGGA
The DNA here is from genome assembly GCF_028372415.1 of Notamacropus eugenii. NCBI lineage: Eukaryota > Metazoa > Chordata > Mammalia > Diprotodontia > Macropodidae > Notamacropus > Notamacropus eugenii. Next base: position 77,491,614 of record NC_092876.1, read on the forward strand.
TGCATGGGGAGGCTGGGAATTTCCTTCCCTTCCCTTAGGTGCAGACAGGGCAACTATTATTATTGTTATTTTTATTAGTTGTGTGACCTCAATCAAGTCACTTCCCCTTTCTGAACCTGTTTCCTTCACTATAAAATGAAATGGTTGGATGAGGTGATCTCTGTGTTTCCTTCCAGCTCTAAATTCTATGAGCTATGGTGAGGGTGGAGAAGACAAAAACAGAATTTAACCACAACCAGCCTAGGTGCTGCGAGATGTCTGGAGCCTCCTCTGGCCATTCACTCACACACCACACTGTGAACTTCACAAAGGAAGGCCTTGTCTTGGCTCTCACCATGGCTGGCTGCAGTGCTGACTGGCCTGTGCGCTCTTCGTGTCCGGCTCCTTTAGGTTCCCTTGGCCCTCCCCTCCCTGTTAGTTGGTAACAGGCACAAAGGTAAATAAAGCACAGGGCCATACAAATAGTAAGTCCTTAATATCAATTTGTTGAATAGAAGACATGCATACAAATAATTCCTGTACCTGGAAGGGTAGGAAAAATAGCCATTAAGAGGACATTCAGTGGATAGAGCACTGGCCCTAGATTTAGGAGGAACTGAGTTCAAATCTAGCCTCAGACACTTGACATTTACTAGCTTTGTGACCCTGGGCAAGTCTTTTAGCCCTGATGGCTTCACCCCTCCCCCCAAAAACAGCAGAAAGAGAGAGAGAGGGAGAGAGAGAGGACATGGCCCAGACAGAGAAGGCTCCTGGAAAAGGTAGCTTTGAGCAGGGCCTTGAAATCCTTAGATTCTTAACAGGAAGATATTAGGCACATCCAAGGCATAGGGTAAAGGGAAATTCAGAAGCTCAGAGAACTTAAAAGACTTGCCCAAGAACATTCAGCTAGTGTGTCCAGGGTTCTTTCTGCAACATTCAATTTAATTCATCAAGTAAATAGTGAGCCGCCTACTATGTGCTTTTGGGAGAAGAGGCTACCAATCAAGTGTTAGCATTAAGTTCTGAAGGACTGTTTTCTCCTTCCTCGTATATTCCTAGCACTTGCACGGTGCCTGGCAAATGGTATCAAGCAGTCAACCAATAAGTTTTTTTTAAGCGTACTAAATAGCTAAAAGAGACAGTCATAGGAGACAGAGAGAGAAAGCAGACACCCACAGAGTGACATGTAACAATGTTATCCCTATATACATAAACATATCTATACACACACACATATAATTGATATAAGATGCCTCCTCCACAGCTGTCATCTTAAACTTTTCTAGTTAGCACGTCCCGTAGGTAGTTAGTTGTTGATATGGGAGTGAGGTGCAGGTCAGAAACTGGGCCTTTTATCTAGAGCTGGGAGTCGTCTGCATAAAGATGATAATGAAACCCATGTGAGCAGATGAAGTCACAGGAAGAGAAAGTCAAGAGAGAGCCCAGGGCAGAGCCTGGGGAGACACTCACAGCCCAGGGTGATATGGAGGAAGGTCCAGGACAGGAGACCAGGAAGAAGCAGTCAGACAGGTAGGGGGGGTGGGGGAGAGGGAGAGAGTGAGGGAGAGAGAGGGAGAGAGAGAGAGAGAGAGAGAGAGAGAGAGAGAGAGAGAGAGAGAGAGAGAGAGGGAGCGAGGGAGAGAGAGAAGAGAGGGAGAGAAAGAAGAGAGGGAGAGGGAAAGACACACAGAGGAGACAGAGATAGAGGGGCGTGGTGGGGGGAGAGCGCATTTAGGGTTAGGGTTAGAGAGAGACAGACAGAGAGAGGAGACAGACAGAGGGAGAAGAGCAGAGACATGGAGAGAGAGAGAAGAAAGGTGAACATAGAGAGGAGACAGATAAAAGACAGTCACAGGAGATAGAGGGCAAGAAGAGGCAGACACACACGCACACGCTCACACACACTCTTCACAGACACACTCAAACACACGTGCGCACACACAGGCACACGCGTGCGCACACAGACACGCATAGACACAAAGACACACAGACACACACATGCACACTCACACACAGGCAAACACAGACACACTCACTCAGACATATTCACAGACACACACGCACACTCACACATGCACACACACTCAGACACACGCACACACACTCATGCAGACACACTCACACACACACACCCCCGGAGGAGGACAGACACTCGCACCCGCCTGGGGCCCTGAACCATGAAATGAATAGAAAAGAATCCACGAATGAAGGAGGAATGAAGGCCACGGCCGGTCTCCGACGCCAGCAGGCTGGCTGGCTGGGCTCCAGAGGAGGCGGGGCAGAAGGAACCCAGCCCAGCCAGTGTCCCTGCAGGGCCTCGGGCTCCCCAGCCCAGAACCTCCGGAGTCCCCTCCGAGATACGCTCTCTAGGCGGGGACCTGTGGGATCCAAACCGCGCCGCCCCGCCCCTCCTCCCCTCTCCGCCCGCCCCCGCCCGCCCCTCCCCCCTCTCCGCCCGCCCCCGTCCGCCCCTCCCCCTCTCCGCCCGCCCCTCCCCTTTCTTCCCCCTCCTCCTCCCTCTCTCACTCAAGCCCAGTCGGAGGCCGCACTTTCGGTCCCGACGCAGCCACCGTAGTGGGCGTTGGTGCTTCCTTGAGGCTGGGAGACGAAGTGAAGAAGGGCGGGTTGAGCGAAGCGGAGTGGGGATTGGGCCAGCCTGCCGAGGGTGGGCGGAGCCTAGGGGAGAGGTCAAAGGGCAGTAAATAGTGGTGATGTCAGGCGGGCAAGATGGCGGAAGGGTGAGATTCCCCATCCCGGCGCCGGGGCCCAGGGGCGGGCGGGGAGGCTGAGATGGAGGGCGGTGTATGGAGGCCGGAGGGGGCCAGTCCGTGGCCTCCGGAGGAGAGACCGGGCCGCGCGAGGGGCACCCGGAAGAAAGAGAAGGAGAGAGCTATGTAGGGGAAGTCATAGCCGGGTTTAACGCCCCCCCCCCCGTCTGCCCCGCCCACCCCAGGTCCAGACTCTGCCTGTCCCCCACGCGTCTCCTCTTCTCCAGTGTTCCTGTTCCCAAGGGATCTTGACCCCCTACTCTTCCTGCCCCCCAGCCCAGGGGATCGTCACCCCCTACTCTTCCTGGCCCCCCCAGCCCAGGGGATCGTCACCCCTACTATTCCTGCCCCCCAGCCCAGGGGATCGTCACCCCTACTATTCCTGCCCCCCAGCCCAGGGGATCGTCACCCCTACTATTCCTGCCCCCCAGCCCAGGGGATCGTCACCCCTACTATTCCTGCCCCCCAGCCCAGGGGATCGTCACCCCCTACTCTTCCTGCCCCCCAGCCCAGGGGATCGTCACCCCCTACTCTTCCTGGCCCCCCCAGCCCAGGGGATCGTCACCCCTACTATTCCTGCCCCCCAGCCCAGGGGATCATCACCCCTACTATTCCTGCCCCCCAGCCCAGGGGATCGTCACCCCCTACTATTCCTGGCCCCCCCAGCCCAGGGGATCGTCACCCCCTACTATTCCTGGCCCCCCCAGCCCAGGGGATCGTCACCCCCTACTATTCCTGGCCCCCCCAGCCCAGGGGATCGTCACCCCCTACTATTCCTGGCCCCCCCAGCCCAGGGGATCGTCACCCCCTACTATTCCTGGCCCCCCCAGCCCAGGGGATCATCACCCCTCCAACTAGTTTTACCTTCCTCTGAGCCCTGGAGATACTTGTACACTCCAGTATTCCTGCCCTCCCAGTACCCCTGTCACCTTAACCCCATGAATTGTTCATCCCCGTGACCCTCCCTCCTTCCCACCCCAGCATTCCTTTCCTCTCCATTTCCAGGGAATTCTGACCTTCCAGGATCTTCTCATTCCTGACCCCATTCCCCAAGTCCATGGAATGTGGTCACCCCATCCCCCATTTCTATTCTCTTTACCAAATCCTTGGACTCTTCCCCCAAAGTGTTCCTATCTCCCCCCAAGACCCGTGGAATACCCACCCCACCAGGGATCTATTCCCTTCTTCCCACACTGTTCCTCTTTCCCCAGCGTAACATATGGAATATTCCTCTCCGTGGTGTTCTTGTGTCTCCCCCTCCAGTGACTGCGCACAAGAGCATTTACACAGACACTCAGACTAATCTCCCTTACCAGCAGCTCCTGTCTCCAAAACTCTGTTTGTTTGTCCACACTCCTAAACATTCCCCCCTCTTACAAACATGATCACCTGGCCCAGGAATGCTCTCCAGGCACCCAGCACCCACCAGCAGCCCCACACTTAACTGAATCTTCTTTGGAAACTTCTCCAGTGCCTTTGGTCTGGGGGTAGGGGAGGGAGGGAATTTACTTCTCAAACTTCCTGTTTCCAAATTGATGTGCCTGTTTCCTCCACAGGGAGGATGGAGGCTGGTGGAGAAGTTGGCTGCAGCAGAGCTACCAGGTTGTCAAAGAGAAGGTAAAGGAGGACCAGGGTTCCTCACCCCCTTCCAGGCCGTAATTGTGGAGAGACTTGGACTCTCCCTTCCCTGTTGGTAGGGAATTCTGGCCTAGTTGCATGACATTTGTAACTGACATGTATCTAGTATTTTGAATCCAAAATCTTACTTGATTCCCACATCCTGTCAACCAGTGTAAGTATTGTTGGCCCCATTTTACAGAGGAGGAAGGAGTCTGAAAAAAAAACGTGAACTGCATAGGATAATGTGACTGGTAAATGACAGGTCTTAATGGCATACCACAGGTAGTTAGGTGTATGACCATTTCCCATTTCTGGACCTCATTTTCCTCATCTGTGAAATATGTGGGTAGACTAGGGCTAGGGTGGGGGTGGCACCTTTAAGCTCTGAGTGTATAATTCTGTAAATTATGCAGGGCCTGGTATGCTAAGCTATGGAAGATACAGAGATCAGTGACAGTCATTACCTTCAAAAAGCCAACCGTCTAGTTAGAGAAACAACATAAAAGTACACTGCGGCATGTGCCCAGGACCAGATGCATGACAGAGAAAACAGTAAATACCACAGGAAGGGAAGCTGACTAAGGCCTGGAACCATCAACAAAGGCCTCTTGGAAGAAGTAAAGCTTAACTTTGTCCTTGAGCAGTGGGTGGGCTTCAAATTGGGAAGGAAAGTAAGAAGAGCATTCCAGGCAAGAACCGAGCCTGAGCAAAGACAAAAACTCCAGAACGAGTCTGGCCAGTCTGTCTGGAGTGGATCATTTTTATAAAAGAAGAGCGGGGAGCAAGGGTCAAGACAGGTAGAATTAGAGGATTTAGACCTTGTAGATCATCTAGTCTACCCTCTCATTTTATAGAAGCCTAAGTAAGGGAAGAGACTCACCCAAAGTCCTGTCACAGATAAGAAACAGCAAAGCTGAAATCTGAACCTATATCCTCTGACCCCCAAATCCACCTTCCTGGTGGTGTTGAGGTTTAGGGACCCCAAAACACTGACATGCTGGGTCCTGCCCGAATGAATTTGACTCAAGCCTTCTTTCAGCCAAAGAAAAACAAACTTTATTAAAGATGTCATTACCATTCTCCATATTGGGTAGATTCTTAAGGATCTAAGCATTTGTGACACCTGTATTGACAATTGGACCAGATTGAGCCTCAGGTAGATTCAATCTGAACACCTTCATGGAGTCAAGATGGAGCTTATATACAGAAAGACCTTGAGAAGGATCTAGGGGTGGTCTAGTAGTCTGGTAGAAGTAGAGGAAGGGTTTAACCATGGAGGGCTAGACTAGTTTAAGGATGACAGATTTGGGCATAGATATTTTGATAGGATCAAGGGTATGAAATAGCTGAATACTATCTGGAGATAACAGAGATTTGGACAAAGCCATCCTGAAAGGCTTATGGCCTCAGGCAAATGCTAGGTCAAGTAAGAAGGTTCAAGGAGAGTTCAAAGGGGTTCCCAGAGCCTATACCTCATCAGTGTCACCTAAGCCACTTGGTGGAGCAGAATGAGAAAGACTTTGAGTTCGAATGTGTCCTCAGACACTTAACTAGCTGTGGGACCCTGGGCAAGTCCCTTAAAGCTTCAGTTTCCTCAATTTAAAATGAGGATTCTAACAGCATCTACCTCCCAGGATTGTAGAGAGGAACAAATGAGATAATAATTTGTCAAGTGCTTAGCACAGCCCTTGGCACATAATAGGATCTACAAAAATGCTTATTTCCATATTTCCACTTCTTGGCACTGCCGTGTTATGCCTGAGATGCTGAGTGGTTCAATAATGCGTATTAACGCCATTCCAAGATAATTTGTCAAAACTAACTCCTGAGTTGATGATGAAGTTATTACTGTTTACCTAGTCAGGAGACAGGTAAGACCAGTTTTGTTTCTCCAAAACAGGCTTTACTTCCTGGAAGCCTATAGCTCTTAGTTTGACTAAGTCTTGGGAGGTAAAACAACCTTTGGCATTGATCCAGGCACAGTCCCTGATCCTGTCCCGAGCTATTCCTGTTGTTCTGGAGGAACGAATGATAGGATTTAACTTATAATAGAGGCCTCTGAGGTGCTTCCTTCCCATTTAAGGCCATTTCCTGGAGATTGAACGTGAAAATCTGTAGTTCATTCAGCAGCAGGCTAGGACTTTCTGTGGGGGCAGCAATGTTGGGTTGGTTATTAGTGTCAGATGCTGTCTCCATTGCCCCCTGTCCTGAGCACTGTGGGGAGAACAGGGAAGACAAGACCTGGTTCTTGCCCTCTACCCTTGAGGAACTCCTGATTGGAGGAAGGAGACACCAGGTCCATTTGGGGAGACAGAATATATCCAGAGGGAAGAGGTGTTAGAAAAGCAAAGTAAGAATAGAGTGGATTTAGACAAGAAGATCTCCAGAATCCTTCTGGTCTATGAAACAAATGTAAATTATTATAGCCTTATCTAATTACATACATAATTCCAAAGAGAATGATGGAATAAAGGAAGTAAGTTGAACTTATCAGGATTAGCCCTAGAAGGCTTCATGGAATCTGGTTTGAAAAGGAAATCTATGGAAAGAGTGGAAGGCAGAGCTGGGAGGTGAGAGCCTGAGGTGTGGCTGAAGGGAAGTGGTGGGGCAGCTCCCTGGGCTCCTTAGCTTTGCCTAATGGCTCTGTGACTTCCCTATGACCAGTCTGTCCCCTTGCTTTTACTAGTGAAGATAATCTTTGCTCCGCCTTCATCACATGTTCTTACTCAGATTCTCCAGTGAATCTGATCTGATCATTATGGATGTTCCCTCCAGTGATAACAAGCCCCAGGCTATCCAGTGGCCTGTCCTATATGGCCTTTATCTATGCTGTCCCATAACAGGACTGTTTTAAGGATCCAAATAAAATCATGTGTGTCAGAAATCATAAATAACATAAAAAGCCATATTGTTATAATCATCATGGTAATTACTATTTGTTTGATTAGAGCTTTGTTCCCAAGATGAGGTGTTGGATGATAGAGAGACCTGAGATTCCTGATTGTAGTAATTTGGATTTTGATGTGAACCTAGAATTGTAATCTTCTGAAATTTAAGTTCTAGATTGAATCTTTGCTAGCTCAGTTTGGTTAGTGAGCTCAGTATTCAAATGCAGCAGGGCCTGGAGGGTGGCCGTTTGGGCCATGATGGGAGGAAGATGGAGACAGGGTTGAGGGGAAAGAGAGAGACCTAAAAGCATAAGAGATCTAGAGCCAACCTTTGGTTTCTCCTGCCCACAGTCCACAGAAGCCCTGGAATTCATGAAACGGGACCTCACTGAGTTCAGCCAGGTGGTACAGCACGACACAGCATGTACCATCGCAGCCACTGCCAGCGTGGTCAAGGAAAAGCTGACTGTGAGTGTCTTCTTTGTGGGCAGAGCCAGAGGGCCTGCCTCCCACCTGCTGACCCCGAGGGCTTGGGTTTGTAGTGTGACCTCTGCACCTGAGACTTCAGGACCTTATTTGTTTCCTTTAAGCCATTCTCTTATTCTCACTCTGCTTCACTGTGGATTTAGGCCCCTGACTGCTCCTGTTTGCCCCTTGGGCACATGCCCTTTCTTGTCCTTGTTCTTGTCGTTGATGAAATATTGGGTGTTTATTTGTTGGTAAGCAAAATCTCTAGGTTTCAGTATTACGAGGAAGAAGGACAGTTGGAGAGGCCAGGAAATGGTCTTCTACCCCTCCTCCCAGGCAGCTGTAACCTCTGTTGACCTGACTGCCTTGAAGTTAAACCAGTTGGTGGTGATTGGATGGTTGGAAGTTCTTGCACAAACCCCTTGCATTTCCTACCCCTTGTTCTCTTGTGCCCTTTTTTCCCCAGTCTTCACAGTCCCAGGATGGTCACCAAGCCCCAAAGAGGAGGGTGACCAGTTCTGAACTGCCCTCCAGTACTCTCATTCCTTCTGTGTCTCCCACAAACTCATTTGCAATGTGGATTTGAACCTCCACTCCTCTTTTCTTCCATTGACTTCCCTGCAGACTGAAGGTTCTTCAGGAGCAACAGAAAAGATGAAGAAAGGGCTCTCTGACTTCCTCGGGGTGATCTCAGACACATTTGCCCCTTCCCCTGACAAAACTATCGATTGTGATGTCATCACCCTGATGGGCACACCTTCAGGAACCACTGAACTTTATGACAGTGCCAAGGTATGTGTTAGGTACACCCTGGGGACCCCATAGACAGACTGGTCTGTGCAGAGCCCTACAACTGGGCTGGGGGGAGAGACAGAGAAAGAAATGGGCATCTCCCCTTGGATGTGCGTGTCAAGAGAAGAGGGGGCAACATCTGACAGCTCTGATGGGCATGTTGATGCCTCCCATTCCCATGGCCTTTCCAGATTTACAACATGCTTTCTTCACAACATCAGGGAGTAGATGAAGAAACTGCATCTGCCAGAGCTTAGACTTGCCAAAGATGGGGACATTGTTACTGACCTTAGGGAGATCCTGATACAAGGAGGGTTGTAAGTGAGTTGCTTGGGCTTACACAACTAGCAAATATCTGAGTCAGTATTTGAACTCAGGTCTTTCTAATATGAATGCTGTGCCATATAGTTGCCTCCAGGCAGCTTTTTAGAATAAAATGCTTTCTACACTGATCTTGACTCCAGTAGTTCCTCATTCCCTGAAAGATAAAAATCCCAACTTTTTATCCTGGTGTTCAAGTTTCTAAGGACATGCTGACTGCGCTGGGACAGACATCCTGGTGGCATGCTAGGACCAGAGCTTCCTCTACCATGGGTGGGGAACCTTTGGCCTCAAGGACACATGTGACCTTCTAGGTCCTTGGGTACGCCCTTTTGACTGAGTCCAAGTTTTACCAAAAAATCCTTTATTAAGGGGATTTGTTCTGTGATGTTTGCATTCAGTCTGGAGACTAAACCAAGTCAAGGGCAGTGACTCTGGCCCCATGGTGTGTGTTTCTGCCCCACACTCCATATGTTATTAGGCAATCAGTGACTTGAGGACATAGCTGGTGGGAGTGATGGCTCCTCAGTTTGTCATTAAAAATCCCCAAAGCTTATGTGTTTAAAAATTAGTCCTTTAGTACCTCCGCACCTTCAGTCTAACCTCTCTGAAGCTCCCTTTCCTCACTTGTAACTAGGGATAATAATTCAGGTGTATCCCATCTAAAGACTTGACTTACTTCAGGGCTTTGTGATCTCACTGGTGTGCGGTCTCCAGATGCAGATTACAAAGTCTCCACACCTTTGTCAAGGATCTCCATGAATCTTTGGCAGAGCAAGCTTTAGGCCCTGCTGACCAGCTTATCCTTTGATGACTGACCAAGCCCACAACCAGGCCTTTCCTAAAGCCTCTGAGGCTTATTAGCACCGGCTCCTGAGCCAGGCAGAGGCACTTGGATACTGGACTGGGCTTAGGAACAGGGGTTTGATTTGAGCAGCTTGGTCAGGAAGACTGTGCTTGCTCTTGGGCAGCCTTTAGAGTCAGTCGAGGCCATTATCAGCAGCTCCCAGATGTGCTTCCCATCACACATTACAAAGTGCTTTTCTACAGCTGCTTTGGGAGGTGAGCAGAGATGAGGGAACTGAGGCTCCAAGAGGTGAAGGGGCTTACCTGAAGTGGTAAAGCCATGACCTAAGGTCTTCTAGCCCTCAGGGTAAAAGGGTGGATCTACCTCACTCCACAGCCTTACATGCTGACCTGTGGCCTCCCTTGGGAGCCAGGGAAAGCCTTCCAGAGCTCTGTCCTGGATGTTCGGTGAACAATGGAACATATGCCTCCTGAATGATGGGCTTCCAGACAGCCCCAGTGGCTGGGGGAGTACTGAGCCCTAGGGAGGCAGGGAGGGGTCAGCCCACTCCCCTCAGGGGCCTAACACTCTGCTTCTTTGTGTCTTGTGCCAGGCTCGTCTGTACAGCCTGCAGTCAGACCCAGCGACGTACTGCAATGAACCCGATGGTACGTGAAAGGTGGGAAGCCTGTGGCTTCCATGTCTCCCCTACCCCATGCCCTAGGCTGTGGGGGTGTACAGGGATGGAAGAGCCAGTGTGCCGGATGGGACTGGCTTCCTGTCCACACTGGTGACCAGCTTTGCTGCTGCCAGTAGTGTTTCATGGCCCTGCTCAGGACTCTGAAGCTGTTCATCAGAGAGTCATAGGATCGTGGATTCAGAAGCAGAAGGGACCCAGAGCAGTGGGGTGGGGTGAAAAGAGCATCTGAGTTTGGATCTCCACTCTGTCTTCTGCCATCCTTGTGACCATTTACAGGTCACTTCACTTCTCTGGGTCTTGCTCATTTCTAGGAGGAGGGACTTGGACTAGATGTCCTCTCATGCCAGTGCCTTCTTGCTCCTGTGACCCTAGAGGTGATGCAAGCCAACCCCCTTGTTTTATAGAGGCAGGAATCCCCACTGAAGCACCACCTCCTTCAGGAAACTTACTCTATTTCCTTCTCTTCCTGTTTCACCCCTATCCCCATGAACAATAAAGACCTTTTTTAGACCTCCAGCCCTCCTTTGTTTGCACATTTAGCATCTAGTCCCATGTAATGTCTGGGTCTGTCTCCCTACTTCGGTAAAGTATATGCTCTTTGAGGGGACAAACTCTTGTTTTCCCTAAACTTTGTATCTCCCCCAATCCTTGGCCAGTTTTCTACACCCAGAGGGCACTTAATTATGCTTGCCATGTTGTGTTGTAACATCCTGTACTGTACATCTGTTCCTTTGCAGGGCCTCCAGAGCTGTTTGACACCTGGCTATCTCATTTCCATTTGGAGGAAAAGAAAGAAGAGATCTCTAATCTGCTCATCAGCAGCCCCTCTATCCGGGCTCTCTATACCAAGATGGTGAGGAGCCTTTTGGGGTGGGACTGAGCATGACCAGCCCAATGGAGGAGGCTCCTAGGCAGTTACGAGCAGAGCTAGCTGATCCACGTGTCAGGGAACTAGGGAAGACAAGGGGTGACTCAAACCAAGGTGCACAACCATTATGAGCCAGACTGATTCTATTGCCTTTCACCCATTCAACCCCCACGTACAGAAAGACTTGTTCTAGGTGTCAGGGGAGTCACTAAATTCAGGCCAGACATAGACCCTCTTCTCATGGAACTCCCAATCTAGTACAGAGACGTGTTGTTCCCAGTATTAGGTGAGTGCATTAAGGAGTGTAAAACAAAATGACATCACAGATGGGCAGTGGAGAGGAGGGATCAAGGAAGGCTTCACAGAAAAGGCAGCATCTGAACTGAGCTTTAATCATCCTGCAGGCATTCAGCGGGTGAGGAGGCAAGTATGGGCCATGTTGTATGGGCTCCATTGCCATCTTTGACACCTGTTTTATGCCTCCTGAATTCACTTTTACATGAGGTGTGGCTAGAAATGTGACAGTAATCATACGTTGAAAGCTAAAGTGTGTCAGATTTTAGGAGCTTGAATATCTGGTATGGGGTTTTGAACTTGACTCCATGAGAATTAGGGAGCCAGTGAAGATGTGTGAGCAGAGGAGTGACACAGTCTGGTATTTGTGACAATGCCTGATGGGGAATGAAAGGATTCCTCCAAGGGCCCAATAACATTTCTCCTCTTTAAACAAAATGTTTGAGGAGTTCCACCTTGTTTTAAAGCTTGCTGGCAGATACTGCTTGGTACAGATCTGTTGATAAGCCCAAAAGAATCTTGGCACTTTGTGAAGGCAGCCTCTTCCCCTGTGATATACATAGACTTTCACATTTCTCCAGGTCCCAGCAGCTGTTTCCCACTCAGAATTTTGGCACCGATACTTCTACAGGCTCCACCACTTAGAACAGGTATGCCTGTCCTTGCCTGTGAAGGGTGGTGGGCAGAGTGTTGGTGGATTAGGGGGAATGGGAGAAAGGGCTTGGGGGCAGGCTTCTGGACCCCCCTGTCTGTCTCTTCTCCTTCTCTAGGAGGAGGCCCGGAGGGATGCTCTGAAACAGCGGGCAGAACAAAGTGTTTCTGAGGAACCAGGCTGGGAGGAAGAGGAAGGTGAGGAAGGACTATTTGGTCACAGACTGCAAGAAATTTTGCTGTACTGAGGTTCTGTCATTCATTCATTCACAAACATACCAAAGGTGTGAAAAGGCATGAGCTATATCTACATTTTAGATGAGGCGTGATCCGTGCCCTCAAGGGGCTTCCATTTCAATAGGAGACAGTGTAACATGTGATGAGATTTCACATGCCGAATGTATTATGGAGGTGCCACGTGCTGTTTGAGATCTGAGGGTCAAGTCTGCTACTGACTTCCTGAAGGAGATTGTGTTTGAGTTTGGCTTTAAAGAGTATATAGCAACGCCACAGGTGAAGAAAAGGGTGAAGGGTTTCTCAGGAAGCTATAATAGAAGTAGTATTACAACAGTTGTTGCCTCTAATGCCTGCCTTAGTCCATGCTGCGTATGTGTTGGGCATATGCTGGGACCCTGTTTAGTCATATTGTTAAGCCCTTTTTTTCCCTTTTCCCATTCATCCCCACAGAAGGACCCTCAGTAACATCTCAGCTGAATATGCAATTCCAAGAAGAGGAAAAAGCTGCTATGCCAGGCCCTGCCTCAGCTGCTAAGGGTTTGGCCAGCCATCCTCAGAGTCCTTCTGAGGAGAGTTTGGGAATTGTGGCTACACCCTCAGCAGAGGTCACTCCATCAGAGAGTAGTGAGAGTGTCTCACTTGTGACCCAGGTTGTCAACCCTGCTTTTACAAACCCTGAAGCCCCAACACTGGTGCAGACAGCCCCTGCTAAGGACCTCTCCCAAAAGCTTTTGGAAGCCACTTTGGAAGATCAGGTTAGCCCAGCTGATGCAGGAGAGACAGGACCACCTCCTGTGGAACAGCCCAAACCTTCAACCCCCAGTGGGCATCCGAGCAGCTCTGAACCCAAGCCAGTGATCAGAGTAGAGACTCTGAGAGAGGAGGGACCAACAGACTTACGGGTGTTTGAATTGAACTCGGACAGTGGCAAGTCCACGCCTTCCAACAATGGGAAGAAAGGTGGGTCTTAAAGGCCAGAGCCAAGGAGGGAGGTGGAAGGGTGGAGGGGTGGAGGGAGGTGGGAGTATCCTTGAAACACACTGACCCATCCTCCTGTATTATGGTCATGTTCTTAGGGGCAGAGCTCAACTGCCTCTTGCTTACTGACTTTTGGGAAGTTCTAACGAAGCCTGTGCTGGGAGCATTGATTTGGGAGCACTTGTGGTAGCGGTGTTTTCAAGTGAGATGACACCATTGTAACAATGGTATCAAAGGATAAGGTGAAGAAAGAAAAGGACTTAGGCAGCAGGTCTCAGGTGCCATCTGAGTCACCAAGTCTCCTGGTGTATTCATCTGGCACTAAATTGTCCTTGGAGAGGATCGGAATGTGAACCAGGAGCTTCCAGGGCAGCTGAGCAGGCCAAAGTCTGTCTGTCCCTTTATCTAGACATACACACACGCGTACATACGTGCTAAATGCTACCCTGTACTCTCTTGTCACTCTCTACAACCACAGCAGAAGTAAAGTTCCTTCCAGCTCTGTCATCCTAAGTTCATAGAAGAAAGAGATGATGTGAGAGTAATGATAACGCACATTTCAATAGCAGTATAGGAATAATTGGGGAAAGCTCACTGGAGGGGTGAGACTTGGGTTTCAAGAACAGTGTCATTTCACAGAGAGGGGAGGGAGCCTGAGGGCCACATGCAGGGGAACAGTGAATATCCTAGCCCAGGAGCCAGAATACCCCGGCTGCAGCCGCATCTCTGCCCTGATTTCATAGGGGACTAGTCCCCTTAAGGGCCCTGTTTTCTTATGTAAACTGTGAATGTTGAGCTTTGGCATAGGATCACAAGACTTCAGACTTGGGAGGGACCTTGGTGACTATCTTAGCTACTCTTATCTGAAAAAAGCTCACCCCTAGAGACTAAACATGTGATCGTTCATATATACTTGAAGACCTCCCATGAGGAGGCTCCCAAAGCAGCCCAGCCCATCCTACTTTTGGATGAGTCTTAGAATTAAGAAGTTCTTTTCTTCCACTGAGCCTCAATTTTTTCACTTCGCAACTTTCTTCACAGTTCCTAGTCTACCCCCTAATGAGGTAATGTACTCTAAGCACTCTTCAGACTTTAAAGCCCTCTATAAATGCCTAGTGACCATTGTTTTCATTATTTTTGTCATCATTACTGCCTTCTGGGAAGTGATGGTCCTTCAGATATTTGAAGACCACTGTCATGTCTTCAGGCTAAATATCCTTAAGAAATGAGCTTGTGGTGGCTAGGTGATGCAGTAGATAAAGCACCTGCCCTGGAGTCAGGAGGACCAGAGTTCAAATATGGACTTTGACACTTACTAGCTGCATGACCCTAGGCAAGTCACTTAACCTCAATTTCCTCAAAAAAAGAAAAGAAATTAACTCAAGGCCTTTTACCACCTTGGCTACTCCTTGTAGCTTTTCTTTCTAAAATGTGACCAGAACAAAATACAGAAATTACAGATGTGGGCAACTAGGATAGAGTGAAAAGGGCAAGGGGACTACCCCTTCCTCATTCCTGAAATGAACCTTCTTGTCCACCTTTCTTCTCAAAGCTTTGTGAAGTTCTGGGAGCTTTGGCAGGCAAGCAGGTAGTGTGCCAGGCACTGGTGCTAAGTGCTCGTGATACAATGACAAGCAAAAAGAAAGACAATCCCTACCCTCAAGGAGCTTATATTCCAGAGAGGGGAGGGGGGACTTGCTGGAGTCTGACTGAGTTAGCAGCGCATCCAGGACTGGGAGGAAGCAGGGACAGCCTGGGCCCATCCCCATATTGAGGGGTGGATACCGGCGAACAATTAGAAAGGATGTGAGATGGGGGAGTCGGGGCCAGATTGTGGAAGTCAAGAAGCCTGGCTGCTGGAGAGCAAAGGCCTGACTTGGTCAGCATTTGAAGAAGAGTATTCAAGGGAGATTGGAGGCAGGGAGAATGAAGAAGGGGCTAACCTGGCATGAGACCATGATGAAAGTAGGCTCAGTGAGAGACTGGGAGTAGAAAGGAAAATTCGAAGATCGCTTTGGAAAGATATGAGCAGGAAGGAGGAGCTGATGGTGAGGGTTCATTGGAGCCATTTGAAATGGCTCATCCTAAGACCTCTCCGTCTCAGGCCTCAGTAGGCACTCAGAAGCTGACCCATCAGACAGGAGCGTTGGTCTTCTCTGCACCTCAGTATCAGCTTGTCAGCTGGGCCACATACTCAGAGTAGAATAGGTATGAGGAGATCTACCAGGGATGTTGTCAGAATAAAATAAGCTGTTTTGTTTTTTTCATCGCAACTCCATCCCTGCATACACAAGAGTGTGGCAGCCAGGTGGCGCCGGAGGACACAGCACTGTGACCCTTACAAGCTGTGTGACCCTGAGCAGGTCACATGTGCCTGCCTCAGTTTTCTCATCTCTAAAATGGGATAATAATAGTACTCACCTCCTAGGGTTGTTGTGAAGATCAGATGAGATATTTGTAAAGCACTTGGCACAGTGCCTGGCACTTAGTAGGTGCTATAGAAATACTCATTCCCTTTCCCCACTAAGAATGTGATGTTGTGTCCTTAGTCTCCCTCTGTCTCTGTCCTGAAGTTCATGAGGTTACTGCCTTTATTCCCCTGGAGGATTGTGTGAGTGATGAGGCAGATTGCCATAGAAAAAAGAGGGCTGGATTTGGTATCAGGAGATCTGGATCTGAATTCTGGTGACCATTTGCTAACATTAAGCAAATTAATTCACTTCTCAGAGGTTCAGTTTCTTTATTGGAAAAACCAGTCTTGAAGTTAATGAAAGTTCTATTTAGCCAGAGTCTTTGATGATCCTCTGATAAAGACCTCATACAGTCCTTTCCAGCTCTGATATTCAGCAAACACTGAGTAACGTCTGTGTGAGGCCTAGTGGATACAGACACAGCAAACATCTCCCTAGCTATTAGGGTGCCTACAGCCTGAGGAAAGAGGACAAGTCCCTAGGTGACTGATCCAAGGGAGTGTGACTGGAGATCGGAGCAGAGTACTTGGAGAAATTGCTCCAGGGAGAGAGACTGCCTTCTTCCCCTTGGGGGGGGGGGGTGGTCATCCTGGCTGAGCCTGGGAGGGACAGCAGAGGAAAGTCCGCAAGACTGAGGGAGAGTGGGGGCAGGACAGAGATGGTTTGGCTAGAGCACAGAGGGCACCGAGAGAGGACAGAAGCACACAGAGAAGCTCCTCCCCAGGTGAGGCTTTATTCAGCAGATAACGTGGAGTCAGCTTGGGGTGCTGAGTAAAGGGCTGATATGAGGAGGATCAGGAAGATTCCTCTGCAGTAATGTGAAGGATAGATTGGAGGAAGGGCCCCAAAAATAAGTTCCTTGAGGGCAGGCACTGTCCTTTTTTTAGCTTGATCTGTTAAGTAAAAGGATTTGTCTGTCAAAGCAAAAACCCACTTTCCACTTTCTCATGGCTGTCATCCTCTTCAGCCCTCTCTTTCTCTGGGCCCTGTCTTCTTCTGCCCTTGTCTCCATGACACCCTCTGCAACCTCCATTCTCTTGGTAGAAGCTACCCTTCATCCTACACCTTTTCGTCTCATATGACTTATATTTGCAGTCATGAAAAGCGACACTAAATCCCTGACCACCCTCAGCTGAGTACTTGTTTTCTCATGTACAGCAGACAGACAAGGGACACACAGCTACTCTCAGGCCCCGGTTGTAGCAGAGAGTGGCCACATGCCAATCTGTTGGCATAATACGTAAATGTAACTGGGCCCTCACTGCTCTTTGGGAATTTTTTTGTCCTTCTTTGATTCACTCACGTTCCCCGTGGTGGATTCTCCAAACCTTTTCTTCTCTCCTCAGAAGACCCTCATCTGGCCCATTCTGTCTCCTCCCTGCAGGCCTCAGCTTCTGCAGTGCTGACATGATGGAAGCAACCTGTCAGACTTCTGGACTAACTGGACATTTCTTCCCATTTCCCACCACCTTGCCTTTTTTCAGGCTCTTATCTAAAATGCTGTCCTGCCTCACCTTGGCCCCTTAGAATCTTGGCTCCCTTTCGGGGTTCAACTCAGATGCCCCCTCCTCCTCAGAACCTTTTCCCTTAGCTGTTAGTGCTCTCTCTCTCTCTCTCTCCCTCTCCCTCTCCCTCTCCCTCTCCCTCTCCCTCTCCCTCTCCCTCTCTCTTTCCCCTCCTCCTCCTCCTCAAATGACCGCTGGCTTATTTACCTGTAGTAAGTTGTTGTTTCACCTCAGTAAAAAATAAGTTTCTTGAGGATAGGGACTGCTTTTCACTTTGTCTCTGTATCTCCTACCTAGCACAGGGACTGGCACATAGTAGGCAAATTAGTAAATGCTTGTTTGAATGGAATTGACTCCCTATTTATCTGCCTTTTGTTCCCTACTGCAGACCTCACAGCCTCTGGGCCTTGTTCTGTTCTCTTGTCTTTCTGTGATTCAGCCAACGCTGGTACTTGTGCCCTTGATCCAGTTCCCTCCTGTTTCCTCTGAGAGCTTGCCTCTCAGAGCTGACTCTCCCTGCAGGCTACACACATGTCCATTCAGAATCATTTACTCTTGTGAGCTTCTTAAACTACCGCCCTTTTTTCCTTTCACTACCAAACTCCTAGGGCAGAAAAAAAGAAAAACCATCCACACTTGTAGCTCCTTGTTCATCACCTGCTCACCCTTTCTCAACCCCTGGCCTCCAAGCCTCAACTAAAACTGCTCCGTCCAAGGTTACCAGTGATCACCAGCGATCATCGTGATTATTGAACACAGTGACCTTTTCTCAGTTCTCCTTCTGTTTGTCGTTGGTGTGTCTAGATAACAGGCATTTATTAAACACCTGCTATATGCCAGGTACTGTGTTAAGCACTGGGGATACAGAGGAAGACAAAAAAAGGCCCTCTCCTGCAGGAGGTCACATTATGAAGAGGGAGGCCTAATGTGATGAGCTGGAGGAAAGACCCTGGTGATAGCTAGCATTTCTATTGTACTTTAACATTTAGAGTGCTTCACAAATACCTCAGTGATCTTCACAACAACTGTGGGAGGGAGGTGCTGTTATTATCTCCATTTTGCAGCCTTTTGGAAGCTAAGAGGCTGGTGTCTTGCACAGGATCACAGAGCTAGTACACGTCTGAGGCAGGATTTGAGCTTAGTTCTTCCTAATTTCAGAGTCCCCTGTGCCCCTAGTACCTGGGGGGGACCAGGAAAGGATTCCTCCAAAACATGGAATTTGAGCTGCCTTGGGCAGGGAAGCCAGGAGGTAAGGGGTAAGACATGGGGACAGCCAGTGAAAAGGCGGGGAGTCCAGTCATGGTGTGATTTTTGAGAAATGGCAAGAAGGCCTCTATGGCCTCTAGTGGGTTATAGAGTATGGAGAGAGAAAGTCTAAGAAGACAAGAAGAGTAGGAAGGGGCCAGGTTGTAAGGCTTTAAGTGCCAAATGGAAGATTTTATATTTTATCCTGGAGGATTGTAATAGGGAATCATTGGAATTGACAGAGTGGTACAGTCAGCCCCATACATTAGAAAAATCACTCACATAGCTGAGTGGAGAATGCATTGAAGTGAGGAGTGACTTGAGACAGGGAAACCAGTTAGAAAGTTCTTGTAGTAATCCCAAAAAGAGATGATAGTGGCCTGAACTAGTGTGAAGACTGAGTAAAGAGGAAGGAGTGTCATAAAGGTTGGAATGATTAGGATCTTCTTTTGGATACATTATGTTTGAGATGCCTATTGGAGATCCAATTTGAGTTGTGCCGGACCCCCCAAAGCTCAGGAAGTAGACTAGAGAGGCAGGAGAAGCCAGGAGAGAGCAGTGTCCCAAGCACCCCTCTCCTCCGCTTCCTTTTGTAGCATTATTCTCCTACCTCTAAATGCTCCTTAGTCTCCTTTAATGGCTCCCCATCTACCTCCTGCCCACTAATTGTGGATGTTCTCCAAGGCTGTGTCCTGGGCTCTCTCACTTCTCTCTCCTTTTTCTTAGTGACTTTATCATCTCCAATGGATCATAGCTTTCCATGGCTATCCCCCTGCCTGCAATGTACATCCTCCTCCCCTTGGCTTCTTAGAACTCCTAGGTTCCAAGTGATTCCTCTTGCTCCAAAGTCTTATCTTCCCCACTCCCAAATGAATTCTTTGCTAATCCTTAAAAGTTGCTACCACTTTATCCCTCTTCCTATTAACTGTATTCAATTTTAAATGTTCATTTTACGTGTCTTCCATAGAATGTAACCCACCTTGAGGGCAGGGTTGGTTTAGGGTTTTACTTTTGTACGATCAATGCCTGCCTCCATGATTTGTGCTTAGAGGTGTCTAAATGTGTTTGGAGTTGAGTAGGCTGGAGGATGTTAGGAGGGGGTTACAGCTGGGGCCATGGATGAGGGCTTGAACATTCCAAGCCTTTCTGCTCTTCCCTATGTAGGAGAATCCCCAAATCTTCTCCTCCCTGTGGGGTGTCCTATAAGTAGCCTGCAGGCCTGCCACAGTACAGCTATAAATGTGGGAAGATGTCCAGCTAGCCCACCCAGAGTAGAAGTCAAGCACCTGAGAAAGAGCTAGAAAGTCAGACTACCAGACAGTCCGACACCTTGTGTGCCATGGAGTGGAGTGCAGAGGATGCTTGGGAGGGATCAAGAGGTTTCCCCCTGACCTTCCCCCTGACCCTTCCTGGCAGTTGAGAATCTCAGCCTCCAGGCTGACTTGCTATGGGATCCTCTTCATTTCTTAATACCTTTCTTGTAGAGTCAGATCATATAAAAAGTATTGGGTAACTACTTCATTAAATCTGTAACTTCAGCTCCAAACATTCCCAAATTCTAATCACTTATTTCCAACTGCCTGCTAAGCATGTTTAGTCTGGAGAAGAGAAGGCTGTGATAAGATATAAGTATTTGAAGGGATGAGACATGTTCTGGTGTGCTCCAGAAACCAGAATTAGGAGCAAATGAAGAAAACTGGATAGAGGTGTAAAGAACAGTCAAAGGTGTCCAAAGTGAGATAGTGAGTTCCCCCATTACTGTCCTTCTCAAGGATATCATGTGGATGTGATCATCCATGGTATGGGTATGGTATGGGTTGGACTATATACTAGATGGCCTCTGAGTTTCCTTCCAGCTCTGACGAAATGGGCTTTAAGGTCCCTTTTTAAGCCCCACATCTATGATCCTATGATTCTGCGTGTATCTTGCACGGGATTGAATGATCTTACATATATATTTTGCTTGATATTTAGAACCGAAAAGCACCTGAGAGATCATGTTGTCTAAATGTGGTGTTGATTATCAGACACCTCAGTCCATCAGACACTATCTGATGTCCCCTATCCCCCTGAGGTAGGTGGTCAGAAAGAATTGATAATGATAACACCTCACAGTTTGCAAAAGGCTTTGTATCCATTATCTCATTTGAGTCTCACAATCACCCAGTGAGATAAGTACTACAAATATTATCCTTCCCATTTTGCAGACCAAGAAATGGGTGGAGACAGACTGTGTAATTTACCCCAGGTTACACAGCTATTAATTCTCATGGGTGAGATTCAGACCCAGGTTCTCCTAACTCCAAACTTAATGCACTAGCCACTGTGCCCCCAGGACCCTTACTATAGGGATAGAAGGAGGGCTTCTGACACTTCAGCTGGGAGCAACCTTTCTTGGTTGCTGGATTGAGGCAAGGTATTCGTCCCTCCTGAGATCTCACAGAGTCCTGGAAGTCTCCAGTTGAAATGGGTAGGTTCTAGGAAATGGAGACATTTGTGGCTGTTCCAGGGTCACTGAGGCAAGTTGGAGCTTCCTTTAGAATGTGCTTTAGTCTTCTCTTTGCTTTTGGTTTGGTTCTAGGTTCCAGTACTGACATCAGTGAAGACTGGGAGAAGGACTTTGATCTGGACATGACTGAGGAGGAGGTGCAGCTGGCTCTGTCCAAAGCTGACGGATCTGGAGAGGTGAGGCTGTGCTAACTAGGGAGGGGCTGGGCCCTCCAAAAAGATCCACCCATCTCGTCTTCCAGGGTCTGAGGAGCTTTGGCAGCAGCTTTTTCTCCCTTCCCTGCTCACAAAGTGGGCTATCCTGGAGCTAAAGGGACATTAGACATTTCCTTATCTGTCAGTAGGAAGGCAGCTACAGAGCTGAGGGCCACCATTCAGGGAGCAGCAGTCTGTGCCCAGCAGGAAAGAATGCCACTCAGCTTTCCTTCTCTCATCCCAGGGAGATGAACATAGCTGACACTGTGAGATCAATAATAAGGCAAAGGGTAATCGTTCTAGTGGGGCTCTGGCAGAAATGTATGTAAGGGATGGACCATCTAATATTGGGCAGACAAAGTCAGTGGGTAGACCTAAGTCAGGGGCAACTCTGGGCCCCCAGACTGCCAGTAAGGATGTTACAACCTTAGGGGGTCGGCCCTGCTTCCTGGTCTTTAGTTGTCCCTGGCTCTTCAAATGCTAGCGTGAGCCAGGAGATCCCAAGTGGGCTGACCAGCCCTTTGGCAGTTGGGTGGTTTGGGGATAGGTTGGAGTTGAAAAAGTAAATACAAATGTCTGTTTTTTGTATTTGCAGCTGGAAGACGTGGAGTGGGAGGACTGGGAATGAGGAGGGAAGGCTTGGAGAGAACAGGCCCCCACCTCCCTCTTGGCCTGGTTCTGGATGGCACCATGGATGTTTCTCCGTCACTCAATGCTGCCTGTTCCATCTTCTGAGTAAAATCCATGCCCCTCTCCTGGAGAGAAGGCCTCTTCCAGGGGTAATGTCTCTGAGGCCAGACAGTATCATGTGAACTGTGCCAATTCTTGGATTGGGGGAGGGGAATACCACCACCACCACCTTTGAAGAGCCCATATTTCTCTGCTGAAAATCCACTGCCCTCAGGCAGTACATGCAGTGGCCTCTTATCCATCTGCCTGGTTGTGTATGTGGAAGCTAAACTTGCAAACCACTTTCGATCCAGCCCCAGTGGTGCCCTTTGCTCACCTGTTGTCCCCTCCACATTCTGTATTTCAGCTCAAAGAAAGGAGGGGCTGGCTTGTAAAAGCCCCTCTCCTGCCTTAGCTCCACCTTCCATCTTTTCCCCCAGCAGTTACTTTCCCTCCCTCATGTCTCTCCCCACCCTACCACAGGTGGCCTTCTTTGTCTGACTCTACTGGCCAGAGGAGTGAAGGGTGACATACATGTTCACTTGTCCTCTGGGGAATGTGGGGGGTTTCTTGTTCCTTCAGTGAAAGACTGTTCATTTGTAGGGAGTGTCCATGACTTAGGGGACTCCTCTTCCTTTGCCTGGCTTTTTCTTCTCTGTTCATAAGGCTCAAGTGATCTTTGTCTTTCAGATTCTAAGTGGGTACTATAGTAGCGATTGGGGACCAAGTGCTGCCCACCACCGCCATCACCGCTGGTATTTAAAACCACCCTCTCCCAGTGCCTCTTACAGCACCTGCTTCTCAAACATTCAAAGAACTGTCTTTGTCCGTGAGGACATGCTCTTCCGGCATTTCTTGCTCTGTTCTCTTCTCCTGCCACCCTGAGCCAGAAGGAGCAACCTTCAAGCTCTTCTCTTGTTCCTTGGTGGGGGGTAGATGGACCTTCTCCAGGCCTTTTTCTTGGAGTCTAGGAAACACACCATGTGGAATGTAACTGCTTCACAAGCAGGATAGAAGGTACAGTCACAGTCCCCGAGAACCCTCTTCCAGCCTTCATCGGGTAAGCCATGAGACCCTCCCCCCATTGCTTCTCTTTGGGGCAGGCCCACACTCATCTACATCTGCCTCCTGACATTTGGCTAGTGTGGATTTTCCCCCTTTCCTTAAATGTCCCTCGTTCTGGGGAGATAGGGGCTTGTCTTCATTCTCTCTTTGCCTCCTTCTCTGGAGCTGCCTCTGGTGGGGAGGGACTTGCTGGGGTTCCTGAGCACCCTCATGCTGCTTCCTGCTGCTGCCCTGTGAACTCATGTACATAGGCCAGTGTGTTCGACAACCATTGTAAAAGGGTCGAGGTCATGGGGTGAGGGGAGGGTGGAAATCTGTCATGTTCATCAAGAAAGTCAAGTTGGGGAAAATGCTGAATCTTTCTCTGGGGGTGGGAGGGTGGGAGTTTTCTCTTTGTAATATTTAGTTTAACCTTTTTGGTTGTTTGTGCAATATTATATATTTTAAATTATAATGCATCTCCCCAGAGCATTTTGTAGCTGGGAAAAAGAAAAAAAGATTCTAACAGCTGTTAGTTTTGTAATTTAAAAACCCCACAAAGAAACTTTGTCCTGAACCTTTTGCAGACTTGCAGTTAACAGCTATTAAAGACATTCGACATTAGTCAGAAGCGTGTGGGGCTTTGTTCTTGTCCCCCTTACCCCTTAGTGGTCCTGGCCAGGGTATGGGCATTGTGGTTGGAGCAGAGTCCCTGTCACCCCTTGCACTCAGTTTTGGGGCAATTCAGTACCCTGGCATGGGGACCCTGCATGAAAGGGCCCAAGAGGCAGACACCTGGAAAGGGCCCATTGGACATGCTGCCCACGAGGCAGACGCCTGGCCCTCACTGAGACAAGGAGTCGAGGCCTTTTCGGCATTATTCCCAATGCTTCTGCTTTTATTTGGAAAGGAAGTTGCAACAGCGGTGTAGATCCCATAGTTCTCCTGGTAACTTTTCTCCTCCTCCTCCCCCAGGTGTGTGCTTCTGGGGTCTATTTTAATTTACTTTAGTTAAACACCTGTTGTATAAAAATTCCCATCAGGCATGATAAATGGGAAGTCTGAATGAAGCCCTTGGTTCCATGAAGGTCTTTTAAGGGAAAAGAGAAAGGGGAGGGGGGACGAGTTTATAGGGTAGGCAAGTGTAAAGTGTAAAATATACATCACCATTTCAGAAGCAGACTTTGGGTTTTCTTTCTCCCCTGCTTTATTGGGGAGGACTTGCTATTGCTTTTATCAAGTGTTTGCTAGCCATGGATGCCAACTAACTTCTTCGATTGAAGGCCGGAGGATCATGTCTGGTTCTAGGAGCCTCTTGAGCAGGTCCTGGCATTCAGCCGAGATGCCCAGGTGCCCGGGGAAGGACACCCCCTTCTGCTGCTGCCACAGCATCTTGGGGATATCTGTGTCATCGAAGGGCAGGCTGGCGCACAGCATGACATAGAGGACCACGCCCATGCTCCAGACATCGCCCTTTTTGCTGTCGTGGGGGATGCCCTGCAGCACCTCTGGGGCAGCGTAAGCTGTGCTGCCACAGAAGGTCTGGCTCAGCTCCCGCCGTGTCTTGGGCAGTACCTTGGCAAAGCCGAAGTCAGTCAGCTTCAGGTTGTAGCCCTGCAGCAGGGCATTCTCACATTTCAGGTCTCGGTGGGCCACGCCACAGCCGTGGCAATAGCGGATGGCCTCCACCAGCTGGCGGAAGAGGGCCTTGGCCCGGCTCTCTGGCAGAGGCCCACCGTGCAGCACGCAGTCAAAGACATCTCCCCCCTCAGCCAGCTCCATCACCAAGTAGGTCTTACCGTCGGCCGACTCCAGCATCTCATACACCTGGATGATGTTCTTATGATCCAGGCTGCGGACGATCTGGAGCTCGCGCGGCAGGAACCTCTGGATAAATTCTGTGGGAAACGAGAGAGAAGAAAGTAAAGGGGCAGCAGCACGATCAGACAGTGAAACACACAGGACATGGACATGCAATCCCTGTGGTGCTGCCGCCCCAACTTCATACTGTGCTTGGCCTAGAGATGGGCTCTCTTCATAGCTGGCCTTCCCCTGGTTCAACCACTGCTTCAGCTTTCCAAAGTCCTCTCACGTGTACATCAGTGGGGAGGACCTAGGAGTTACACAGCCTCTCTAAGGCGCAAATTTCTTAATCAACAAAATGGGAGCTTCTTGCAACTCCCATTTTATGCCTCCAGGAAAGCAGCATGGAGCAGATAGTCCTGCAGTAGTCCCAACTCTTCCCTAGAACTAGCTGTGTGGCTTGACAAACTACTTCCCCTCTCTGGGAGTCTGTTTCTCATCAGTAAAATCAAGAGGGGGGGTCCATCTCTATGAGTGCCTGCACTTCCTACCTTACAAGGTGGTTAGGAGGATCAGCCTGGAGGGACCTTGGCCCTGGAAAGCACTTTAGAACCCGACCGCAAGGTCCTATATAAATGTAAAGTGGTGGCATTAGCCCAATTTCATAGATGGGGAAACTTGAAGGAGACAGTAGACCAAACCCAAGGTTATACACACACTATCGCTTATCGTTGCTTCAGGACCAAGTGCCCAGTCCCATTGTTTTCCATTAAGCTGGCCTTGTCCTCCTCCCCCTCCTCGGGCTGAGGGTACCTCTGCTTCTAGGACCCTTTAGAGCACAGGGCCCCTTGGCCATGATCTCGACACACCTGATGGGATGCACCAAGGAGCGAGGGGAGCTGCCACCTTGGAAGAGCCAAGTTGCAACGTCCATAACGCCGGAGCCTCCGGCCAACACGTGCATGAGCAGAAGAGCTGTAGGAAAGGAGCCAGCTCCCCAGGCTGCCCTCCTCCAATTTTGTGCACGTCCTTCCTCCTCCCCAGAAGAGGGGGCCGCCCCCTCCCATCCCTGCCCAGGCTGGAGGATCAGAGTGCGGGGCCCCCCTCCCCTCGCCCGCTCTCCAAGGTGGGGGGTGCTCCGACAGGCTCAGGTGAAGGAGAGAAGGCCCGTTCTCACCTTCTGGCCCTCCCATCTTGTCTATAATTTTAACTGCCACTTTTCTTTGATGTTTTTTGGAAAATGCTTCCTTCACTTTTGAATAGGTCCCTTCCCCAATGGTCTTGCCCAGCTGGTATCCATTGGAGAGCAGAAAGTCCTCCATGCTGTCTCTCCTCCTTCCTTCCCCGTCACCGCCTCAGCTCATCCTGCCTCTGCGAGGCAGCTCTACTCCACCATCGCCGTCGGCCCGCGCCTCTCCCCCCCAGGACTTCATCCGCAGCCGCCCCCAGCGCTAGAACATTCTCCGTCCGGACACAGCCGCGGGTGGGGGAGGGGGCGGGGGCCGGACAGTTTTAAACTCGGGCCCCGATTGTGATGTAAACTGATGTGGCACAAGTGACCCGGGGGTGGGGGGGGCGGTGCTGCCCCGGCTACCAAAATGGGCAGTGCCCCCCTCGCCCGCCCCTCGGCCCTGGCATTGTCACCATCGCCCGGCCAGCGGAGAGCTGCGGCTGGGCCAGCCCGTGCCTCGGTGGGCGCCTGCAAGAGCAAGATCGCGGGCTGCCGCCGTCCAGCGGGGCCGAGACCGAGCGGAGTCCGGCCGCGCCGACCCGCGCCGCGGGAACGTCTATGCCCGACCTGGACGCCGCCCGGCGCCCCCGCAGCGTGCACAGTCCCGGGCCGGCCGCCCCCGGGGCCCCGCGGCCCTCCCGCCACGACCCGCCGGGGCCCGCCCGAAGTGGCGGCCCGACCCGCGCAGTCCCGCCCGAGCAGTGAGGGTTCCCCGCCCGGAGGAACGGGCCCGGGGCGGGCCGCGGCCCCCCGCCACTGTGAGGTCAGCGCGCCCGCCCCGTGGGTCACAATGCAGCCCGCGCCCTCGACGGCCCGGTCCCGCCGCGCGCCCCGCCCCGCTGCCCCAGACACCTGCCCGGCTACCCCTGGACCAGAGCGTCCTCCCGCGGCCAGGGCTCGGGCAGCTGTTTCCCGCCTGGGACCGGCTCCGGCCTCCAGCAGGTGAGGATCCCAGGCCGGAGCGGGCGGGGACGAGCGCGGGGCCGGGGACGGAGGTCCGGGGCTGGAGCTGAGCGCAGCCTTGCTCCCCGCAGAGCTTCCCGGGGCCCGGACATGAGCGCCCAGGAGCCCCCGCAAGGTCGGAGATTCCCCATTGAGGCCGGAGACTCCCCCGGCCTGGCCGCAACCCCCGAGCCCCAGGACAGCGCGGAGCCCGTTGCTACAGAGCACACCCCGGTCAGGTGAGGGCTAGAGGGGCGCCCAGGGCGCGGTCCGACCCGTGTCTTCCTTCTCGCCCCCTCCCCGGGCCATCCCGGCATAGGACTTAGAGCTGGGGGGGAGGGGGAAAGCATTCAGGTGTCACCCGTGCCCCGTCCCTATTTGGCAAGTGTGAAAACTGAGACCCAGGGAAGGGCCAGGCATAGGACCGGGATTCGAACTGGGAGCTCCCGACTCCAAGTGCAGCCGTACTGGACCTCTGCCTGGGCCGGGAGGTTCTAACCCCCAACTTGTGCGCCCCCTCCCCCCTTCGCCTCCCTCCCCAGCAGGCCACTGCGACGCTGCCCTGGCTGCCACTGCCTGACGCTGCTGCACGTGCCCATCGACGTCTACCTGGCAATGGGCGGAAGCCCCCGGGCCCGCGCCACCTGAGTGCGCCTGCGCGACGGCTCCGAGGGGGCCGGGCAGGGGCGGGGCCGGCCGCGGGGACACCGCGCTGAGGTCGCGCGCGCCGAGCACGAGACAATGATGCACATTTTAAAATAAAAGAATGATGCACATTTTAATAAAAGCACAGCTTACACTGTTCTTTACAATCCGGGCTGGCTGCGTGTGTGTGTGCGTCTGTCCGTCTGTCCTTCAGCCCGGCCGCCCTCCCCCGAAATTCAGGGCAATGCCAGGCAATGCCAGGCGATGCAGCTCACCAAGCCTTTACAGTAGCCACTCGCTGCGTGCAGGGCTTTGTACCCAGCCGGGGCAAATGTGTGAAACGGTCCCTAAAGGAGCTTGCCAACCAAGGCGGGATGGGCACGAGGGACCACATTGAAAGTGCCCTGAAGAAGCAAGTCCTGGACAACTGGAGGGAGGAGAGAGTGCTGGCAACGAAGGGGCATTATCGCAGAAGGCTCCCTAACAGAGGAAGCACCCAACTCCTCCCCCTTAGAATAGGGGTTCTCAAATATAGTAGGGCGGGGATGTCCTTAGGGTCTCTGAGACGCTTTGATGAGTCCAAGAGACAAAACTATTTTCATAATCATACTAAAACTTAATTTCTCAAAAAGGTAAATATTGATAACTCTAACCCACATAAACAAAAGCTGAGGTGGGAGGAAAGGCCCACAATAGTTTTTAAGAGTGTAGGAGGGGCCTGAGACCAAAAAGTTATAGGATGCCAAGCCTGGGACATAGTCTGGAGGGAGGGAGATGCCCAGGAACCAGTCAGTGGGAAGATAACTGA
The DNA here is from genome assembly GCF_028372415.1 of Notamacropus eugenii. Classification (NCBI taxonomy): domain Eukaryota; kingdom Metazoa; phylum Chordata; class Mammalia; order Diprotodontia; family Macropodidae; genus Notamacropus; species Notamacropus eugenii. The sequence goes on from NC_092876.1 coordinate 77,520,031, forward strand.
AAGGGAGTATGAAATAAAGCAGACAAAGTAGATGACAGTCTTTTCTCTTTTTTCCTTTCCTCCCTCTAAAAGTTTTTTTTCACTCCCTTTTTCTCTTATTTCCCTCCATTCTGGTTTTCCTCCCCACACCTCTGAACTTCAGTTTCCTCTCTTGTCAAATGAGACCTCTAAGATTCCTTCCCACTCAAAACTCTGTGATCCTACTCCCTGTGGTCTCCTTTCCTTTCCCTTCCTCCTTTCCTTTCCTTTCCATCTAGTTCTTTGTGCTCTGGGGGACACAGGAATCAGACCCTGTTGTCTCAGATGGAATAAATCCCAGGAAAAGGGGATGACTCAGACTCAAAGTCCAGACTTGGAAAGGACTTTAAAGGTCCTGCCTCTATCTGAAGAAAGATGAGACTCTGTACTCTGGGGAAGAAAAAGAGAGCACATACAGCTAGGGGAAAGAGGAAAGGAAGGAAGAGATGAGGGAAAACTTCTAGGTGGTATTTCAATAGGTCCTTGAAACTATGAGCAGGGTTAAGGACCTATATTTTGACAGTATTTTTTGAAATAGTTGAATGGATAATGAAACCTCCAAACTATAGGCCACTGAACTTGATTTTGATTCTTAGTAAAATTCTAGAACCTGTTCACCTAGAAAAGGAAGTGGTCAGGCATTACAAAGAACCACACTACAATGATGACCTGACTCACCACATTTCCCTTTCTGACCAGAGCTATTGAACTGGTAGGATCAGAAGAATGCTCTGGATAAATAGCACAGCATTTGGCAAAGTCCTTGTGGACTAGATGGTAATATGATTAGATCAATTTGGAACTGGTTGAATAGAGCGGCCACCAATGATTTGACATCAAACCATTTTAACATCAATAGGAAGTTCTCTCGTGACTGTCTAGTAGAGTAAGGAGTCTGCTTCAGCCTGTGCTCCTTTATATTTTAATGATCCAGATAAAGGCATAGATTTCATGTTTATCACATTTTCAGAGGGCACAAAACAACCCACTGGATGACAGAAGCATGATCCAAAAATATATTGACAAGTTAGAACACTGGGCAGTCATACTTGTATCAAAAAGTGGGGAGTATACATTGAGAAATCATTGTAAGTTTTTCATGTAAAGCAATGTAACTGGCATTAATTTAGTTGTGACTTTTAAAAAATGATGGTTGTGACAATGAGATGAATGCAAAGTTCTACACTTAGGTTCAAAAAATCAATGTTACAGGTAATGATAACAGTAAGAGCTTAGATTTATCTAATACTTCAAAGTTTATAAGGTTCTTTAGACTCATTTGATCCTTAAAACAATCTTCTGATGTAAATACTATCCTCATTTTATTAATCAGGAAAATAAAGCTTAGAGAAGTTAAAACTTTCCCAGTGTCATACCAAGATATGAGAAGAGCAATGGAAGACATAAATGTCTTCCAAGTATTTGAAGGGCTCTCTTGAGGCAGATTTGAGATGAGTAGATGGAAATTGCAAAGTTATAAATCATGTAGGTATCTCCACTCAATACAATCGTAACAATTAGAACTATCCCCCAAATAAAATAAGCTTCTATGCAAAAATATTTATAGCAGTAATTTTTGGCGTGGCAAAGAACTGGAAATGTGTGCCTGCCTGTTGGAGAAATTATAAAGGGGAAGGTTTCAGAGATACCTGGTAAGACCTGTTTGAACTGATGCAGAGTGAAATGAATGGAACTGAGAGAACAATGTATCCAGTAATAACAACGTTGTAAAGACAAGTAACTTTGAAAGACTAAAGAACTCTGATGGCCAACCATGATTCCACATTCTAGAAGACCAGTGTTGAAGCATGTCTAATGTGGGAATTGGTTTTGCTCAATTATTAATATTTGTTACAAGGGTTTTGTTTTTCTTCAGTGGACAGGGGAGATGAGAGAGATGGTTATAATGGGGGAGGGAGGGTGATGACAAAAAAACGAAATGGGATGCCTTGGGAGGGATGATTTCCCCTTCTAGAGGGAGATATCTTTAAAGTCTGAATCATCCTTTGTTAGAGGTGTCAAAAGGGGGATTCCTCTTTAAATAAAGGTTTGGCTTGATCACTTCTAAGGTCCCTTTCTGCTATGAGGTTCTGTGACTTTTTCTCTCTTCATTCTACCTCCTTTCAACTTTTCTCCCCCTTTTCTATTTTCTCATCTTGCCTATTTCTTCTCTCCCTTTTCCATTCCCATCTTCTCTTCCAAGTCCTTCCTTCTTGTATATAGTATGTCCTGGGCAATGGAGATTCAGAGACAAAAACAATCCCTGCCCTAAGGAACTTCCCTTCTCCTCCTCTTTTCCTCCTCCCCTGTCTCCTCCCATCTCTTCTACCTCTTCTCCATTCTCCTTTTCCCTCGTCTCCATCTTCCCCCTTTTTCTGATATCTCACTCTCTGTGTTTCTCTCCTTTCTTTTCATCTTGCCCTAGGTTCAAATGAACTCTTCTGTCCTTTAGCCTTTCCCCTCTGTTTCCCAGGATTGAGGTGTGGGGTTATCTGTTCCAAAAACAGGGCAAGACATTTGGAAGTCCTCATAGGAGTAGGGGAGAGAAACCTAGGAGGGGAGAAATATCCGTCTGTGACCACAGTGGGGCGATAGAGAGCCAGGGAGCCCAGTCCTATGGGTCACACCAACCTGGTGATGTCATATCCCCAGGGGATTCCCTCCCCAACCTCCCCTCCTCAACAAACTTCCCAGCAATTTGGCCTAGGGTGAGGGGAGGGGGAGAATGTTGGGGTGAGAGAGGATCTAGACCAATCAACTGAAGGAACTGGGAACCTGGCCCAAGAAAGGGGCTGACTGAGGTGATCCCCAGACCAGGAAACTCCCCTCTCCCCAGACATGACTTGGAATCTTAAGGACTTAAAGATGTAATAATCACACAATTTCTATCTTCCAGAACCTGAAAAACATCCCTCCCCCTCCAAGAAGCAAAGGTGAGCTCTTAGCATCAGTTCCAGAGAAATTGAGGTGTCTTGTAGCCCAGTCCAGCCCAAGCCCTGATCTAGACTTAAGTGTTCTCCTCAGGAGAATGGGGAGATATTCTAAACAACCGACCCCCAACCACCTCAGCCCTGGAAACCCCAGCTCTTCCCTTCCCACCCTACTCCCCCCACACCAACATGCCCACTTTCTATTTCATGTTCTCACTGCCTTTGTTTCTCCCTGTCCCCCAGTCCTCCCTAGTTAGAACCCCTCCCCCTGCTCTTTTCTGACTCTCAGAGACCCCCATTTCTAAATGGGGGGCTGCACAGATGGAGGCCCAGTTACCATGGTAACACCAAGGAAAGGGGTTTCTATGTCTCCATAGCAACTTCAGACGTCAGACCTGTGCCCTTTCCTATCACCCACTGAAGGGAGGTAGGAGGGAGGGGGTGGAAATGGGGGAAGGGGTTTAAGGAGAAGGGGAAACAGGCTGCCTCTTCTCCACTCATTATCAGTCATGTGCATCTGGGGGGGTTGGACCCAGATTTTCCTTTCTAATTTCTCAAGGCTGCAAAGACCTATAGATACCTCCTCTCCCCTACCATCCTAGGAGGTCCTTGGGCTCCTTTCCTCCATATTTGCTCAATGAACCCCAGGTACTGTTTCACCTAGAAAGATGCCCTCCCACCCCCACTTTGGGAGGAGATTTCAAGGTTTTCCTGTGTTATGGTCGGGGAGTCTCAGGGTTTAGGTTCTCAAGGCCAAAAGAGCTTAATTAACAAAAACCTTAGATTTGAAGAGTCTGGAAGTTTTAGGGTTGAAGGATCCAGTGTCTAGGGTCTTGGGGTCCAAGAATTTTAGGGTTGGGGCATCATTATTCATATGGGGAGTCTCAGAGTCTGGAGCTCCCAGGTTTGAGGATGCTCTGCCTGGATGTCCTAGAGTTGGATTGTTGTTCAGCTGTTTTTCAGTCATGTCTGACTCTTTTCGACCCCCTTTGGGGTTTTCTTGGCAAAGATACTGCAGTGGTTTACCATTTCCTTCTCCAGCTCACTTGACAGATGAGGAAACTGAGACTTGCCCAGGGTCACATAGCTAGTGTCTGAGGCCAGATTTGAACTCATAAAGATGAGTCTTCCTGACTCTAGGTCCAATCCTCTACCCACTGCACCACCTAGCCACCTTTTATACTTATATAGAGTAGCAGTTCAACATTATTCGCCTAGGGAGTCTCAGAATCTGAGTAGTGCCAGAGTTAGATAGTCCTGGACTTAGGAAGGTCTCAGGACGTAAGCATGGTACAGTTAGAAAGTATCAGGAGATGGAAGTAATAAAAGTCTGGGGGTGTCAGGGGTGGGCATCTTTGTGTCATGGGTCTTGGGTTTAGTAGTCACAGGTCTAAATGTTTCAGGTTTGGAGGTTTCAAGGCTAGGGGAGAGTTCTGAAAGAACACTTGTATTTCCAGAGGTTCTGGGTTGCAGGTTTTCAGGGTTGGGTTGCCTGGCTCAGGAGTGTTCAGCATTGAGTCTCAGGGTCTGGGTTTCCTAGGATCAGAATATTTCGGTGTGAAGAGTCTCAGGGGTGAAGTACTCAAGCTGGTTAGGGTGTGTCTCAGTCCCAGGGGTCTCAGGATCAGAGATTGTCAGAGATGTCACTTGGAGCAGAATGTGGGGAATTTCCAAAGTCTGAAGAAACCTAGGAGCTTCTGTCCACGAAATGCCATTGTATCCGGAGCCCCAGGCTCAACTTCCCCTTCCTCATCTGCCCTGTTTCCTCCTCCCACACCAGAGCCTCACTATACAGCCTTCCACCTCCCCTTCTAGAAAGTAGGCAGAGGAAGAAGGGGGAATACCCGGCATCAGGCGGATGGGCAGCACCAAATATTCTAGCTTCTGAATTATGGGACATTTTTGAATTATTTCTAGGGATGGATCTTCATGAATCTTTAGGATTCGTGTGTAGAAGTGGATAAAATCACTCAGGCAACAAGCATTTAGTGAATGCTTACTTCCTAAGTATCTGCTCCCTTCCATCATCTAAGAATTTCAGAACCCCTAAAGATCTCTTCTTACCCCCCAAAGACCCAGGCACGCTGGTTCCTTCCTAGTGCAGGAAGCTGGGCACTCCCAGCATACCTAATCCTCTTTGCCTTGACTCCCTGACCCCACATCCATTCTCCCTTCCTTACAGTCTCAGAAGTGTTCTGATCCCCTCCCCCACCCCTCCTCCCTTCCTCCCCTCTATCAATGATCTTCCTGTCCTTGGGCACTTCCCCATCTGCCTTAAAACAAGATTATCTCCTCTCCCAGCCTAAAAACAAAAGGAAAGAAGCAGAGAGGTTGTGATAAGGGATGAGGATATGAGTATCATAGCCCCAATTCCCAGCCCCATCCTGGCTTTCTCCTCTCAGGACCAGCAGCTTTCCTCTCCTCCTCAGCCTCACCTCCCATCCTCACCTCTCCTTCGTGGCCACCTGTTGCTACCTCTGTCTCTTTTGCCAAACTCCTTTTTTTTTTAAAGACTGTCCCCTTTAAACGTGACTATGCCTCCAAGGTTCTGTCCCCAGTTTCCTGTTCTTAGCTCTTGGCTCTCTTTCCACTCAGAGCTCTCACCTATACAACATGATCTCTGATCTTCACCTCTTTCCCCAAGCTCCAGTCCCACATTTTCAACTGGCTCCTGGATATCTCCCCCTGCATCTCCTTCTAGCATCTTCCTATCCAAAGGTAAATTCACCTTCCTCAGGGAGCCTCTCTCCCCATCCCTACTTCCCTTTCTATCTGCTGCTTCCTCTGTTCTTCCAGTTACTTGCCTCGTCCAAGTTACCCTGGCCTCACCCTTGGCCCCGGATTCCCCCATCCATTCTGTTACCCGTCCCTTAAAAGTTGCCTTTAATAAGGGAAAGCAGAGCCAAAAGAATAGTTTCCACAATGACAGCAACACTGTAAATAAAGTTAAGGTGGAAGGGATGTAAAATCCTGCTCAAGTGTGAAGGTCAATTTTAGTGTCAAACTGTACATACCACAATGGGAACAGCCTTCCATTCCATCAATTTTTTTCAAGAAGTGTACTTTGTAATGGGTTTTGTTGAGGGGTTTGTTGTCGAAAAGTATCTTATTTTGTCAAAAATGTATCAATAAAAATTTGTCTATCCATCTTTTGCTCTCTTTTCCCACAGGAAGGCTCAGGAAAAAAAAACCCAACCAGTAGTGCCAACATGGGTTCACTAGGAAGTAATGCCAAACTCATCTCTTTTTTAAAAGCCATTATTAGGCTAGTAGATCAGGAGAATTTCATAGACAGATTCTATCTGATTTCAGTAGGGAATTTCATTAATTACTTAATGTTGTCCTTGTGGACAAGATCCAGGGATTTAGATTAGATGATAATTAGATGGATCTGTGACTGGACAACTATACAATAAGAGCGATGATTAATGAACTGACCCCAACTTGAAAGGGGAGACTCCTAGTGTAGAAATCCCCCCTTTCCCCATCAGTCCTGGATATGGATCTGTTCAACACTATACATGTCATTTGTGTGTGTGTGTGTGTGTGTGTGTTGTCCTTCATTGCTGAAGAAGACCACACCATCAGGGAAATAATGACATGACTTGCACTTGACTTTGTTTTGAGTGAGGGAGGGCTGTGCAGGTCACCAGCCTCACTTCTCCTCCAGAGCCATCTGAATCCAGTGACCAGATATTCATCAGGATGACTGGAGATGACCCAGGATGAGACAATTGGGGTTAAGTGACTTGCCCAAGGTCACACAGCTAGTGCATGTCAAGTGTCTGAAGTGAGATTTGAACTCAGGTCCTTCTGACTCCTGCACTGGTGCTCTATCCACTGAGCATAGGTGGCATGTTTGTTCAATTTGTGGATGACAGGACAAATGAAAGAATAAAGACTCACATCAATTTTGACCTTTGGGATTATGAATGAAAACTAAAATGAAATTCAATGAAAACTAAGATGAAATTCACAGGTTCAAGTGTACAATTCTGCACTTGGTTGGAGCAAATAGAGCAGGGACATTGTAGTCAAGGTGGATCTTGCCATATCAATTAAGAGATCACTCAGAGACAGCTAGGTGGTGCAGTGAATAGAGCACTGGCCCTGGAGTCAGGAGGACCTGAGTTCAAATTCAGCCTTGAACTTTCTATACTTACTTGGCAAGTCACTTAACCATCGTAAGCCTCAGTTTTCTCATCTGTAAAATGGGGGTGGTGGTGAAGAAAGGTTAGAGTTGATAACTTCTAAGGTCTCCCCTAGCTCAAAGGAGCTAGGAACACCAGTGAGGGTAGAAGTTACAAAGCAGCAGATTTCAGCATAATATAAAGAAAACTTCCTAGCCAGGAGAGCCATAGCAAAGTGAGCGGGATTATTTTGTGTCTTGATTTCTAATTTAGAGGCAGCTAGATGGCTCAGTGGATGAAGTGCCCAGCCTGGAGTCACAAAGAGCTGAGTTCAAATCCATCCTCAGACACTTACTACCTGGGTGATCCTGTCACAAGTACCTTAAGCTCTATTTGCCTCAGCTTTCTCATCTGTGTAATATATATATAGAATATAATAACAGCAACTACCTCCCAGGGTGATTGTGAGGATCAAATGAGATGATATTGTTAAGGTGCTTAAGCACAGTGCCTGGCACACAGTGGGTACTATATCAAAGCTTGTTTTCTTCCTAGAGATCTTCAGATTTGGAAGCTTGAGAATCGATTCTGCCTCAAATAGAAGCTAGGCCCTTGTAGCTGCCCTGCAAGGAAACTTCTAGCCCTGATTCTAGGACTCAACAGAATGCCAGGGTCTCTTCTACCATCAGCACCATTATGGGCTTAGCATCTGTGTCAGCTACTTCAATGCAAGTCCAGTGGTGAGGGGAGAAAGGAATCTGGTCCCTCCAATTATTCCTTGGGCTTCCCAGGAGAGCCGTTTCTCCTTCCCTTGGTGCACACACATACATAAACAGAGGAGCCAATCACATGGCTGCACACACAGAAGCTCAGGACCCATTGGATGGCATTGATAACATATATCTTCTGTCATAACGGGTGTATTTGGTTTGACTTCTTATTAGGGAGGGGGTGGGATTAGTGAGTAGGGCTAGTGTTGCAGGGCTAGAGATGGGGAGGGGGAATAAGGTGTAGGGATTACATCAACAGAGTAACCATAGAATGAGTACGAAAGAAAAAATATGTTCAGAAGGGGAAACAAAGGGGAATTTTGGTGGTTACAACTTAGTAAATTTAATCTACCTCTTAAGAAACGGAACCTAATGGAAGTTTACTGTCTCCTATTCAATTCTCTCTTTTGTTCTTGGTATACTGAAATGTTTGTATTTGTTAGGGATTAAGTTCATTATAAAAATGTTTTTTTGGAAAGAAACATTTGCTGACTTGAAATGGAGTGGCCAGTCTTTCCCCTGATCAGAGGGACATTGTGCTCAGGGACAGGGCCAAGCTGGGGAGACAAGCTGAAAAAGGCCTGGCCCTGTACATCCCTACCTTTCTGGGGGAAAAGAATGATGATAACTGACCTTTTCATTCATTCATTCATTCATTCATTCAATAACCATTTATCCAGCAAGTTCTGGCTGTGTGTTGGGCCCTGGTTTAGTTAATGGCACAGTGTTGCCTCACTGAGCTCCTATTCTGGGGGTGTGTGGAGGGTGTTGAGGTGCAAAGTGTCATGGGAGTAAGGGCTGAGGAGTAAGAGCTTTATTGACTGGGGAATCAGGAAAGGCTTCCTGGAGGAGGTGGACTCTGAATTGGGCTTTAAGAAATGGGGAGGAATTCAGCAGAGGAAGTGGAGAGAGAGTTTGCAGCTTTAGCAGAGTAGAGAGAGAGAGAGAGAGAGAGAGAGAGAGAGAGAGAGAGAGAGAGTGTGTTTGTGCATAATCACGGACATTCATAATAGTGAAAAGTTGTACAAAGTACTTTTCATATATTGTCTCATGGAGACTCAAAACATACTAGTCAGGGCATATAGAGATAACTAGGTGTCTGAAAGGCTGGCCTCGGAGTCAGGAAGACCCAAAGATGAATCTTTCCTCAGATGAATTAACAGTTGTTCAACCCTGAGAAAATGACTTAGCCTCAGCCTCAGTTTCCTTATCTGTAACATGGGGGTAATGATAATACCTGTAGGTGTAACTTGTAGGTTCTCGAGTTGTTGTGAAGATCACACAAGAGAACATATATACAAGTGCTTGGCAAACCTCGATAAATATGGCACTATTTAGATGAATAATATATAAATAATATTATAAATGCTAGCCATTATTTGCATTAAATATTAGTAATATTAAGTATTATCACTCCCATTTTAGAGATGAAGAAACTAAGGCCCAGACCTTTCCATGACCTGCCAGTGGTCACATAGTAGTAAACATCAGATGCCGGATTCGAACTCAGATCTCTTCCATCTTCCCAATGCAGTATTCCTTCCACTTATACCCCTACTCTGGGGCCAGTTCAAAGAAGGTTTTGAATGCCAGACTAAGGCATTTAAACTTACTCGATTGACAACATGGAGGCATGGAAGAGTTTTGAGCAGTAGAAACATGGCAATGCTTTCTCTGAAACCATTCCTTGGGGAGCAGAGGCAGGGATATCTAAGTGGACTAAACCTTCGACTCTTCCAAACTTGGGCCAGGACCCTCCCCCCCACTACCTCATATTCTTGACTCCTCACTCTCATGCACCCAATAGAGCCAATCCATGGCCAAGTCTTGTCAAGACTTACTGTCATGTCTCTTTCCTACATCCCCTTCTATCAAATGAGATCTTTGAAAAGCACTTAGCACAGTGTGGGACACGCAGTAGGCACTATCTGAATGCTTATTCCTGTATGTCCTTCCCCCTTTCCCAGCACTACTCACCCAGCCACCATCCTGGGGCAAACCTGGGCACCTCTCCACCGACTATCACCATAGCCTCCAGCTCTTTCTCCCCCCACTCCAATCCATCTTCCACTTAGCTGCCAAGGGAATTTCTGATCAGGTCCCCACTCCCCACACACACACACTCAATAATCTCCATCCCTATCACCTCTAGCATCAGTTATCAAATCATGTTTGGCATTTAGGGCCCCACAATACAGCCCCTTCCTACCTTTTTTCTACCTTTCCAACTTTTTCCTATTTGACTCCTTTCCCCCCTCCTCCCCACATACTTTACAAATAACCCTGAAACAAGCCACTTCATCTGCCAGTTCAGTCCCTCTCTATTTGGTTGTTCCCCACCCTAGAATGTTCTCCTATATATTATCCCCAGGACCTCCTGGCCTCCCTGATCCTTCAGGCTCAGCTCAGATCCCACTTTCTACAGGAAGCCTTTCTCATTTCCCATCCCCCAGCTCCCAGTACCTTCCCTAGGAGACCACCTTCCATCTGCCCAGTCTATATCTTACACATAGTATGGATTTATTTATGTCAAATCCCTCAAGAGACTATGATGTGAGCTCCTTTAGGCTAGGGACTGGATTTTCCCCTTATAATCCCAGGGCTTTCTTAGCCCAGTTCCCAGCATACGTAGTAAGCAAGCACTTAATGTTTGTTGAATGAATGAATCGCCCCTGGTTGTTATATAGCCTCACCCTCCCGGCTCGGAATTCAGTGGTCCGCAACTGGGCCATTTATGTTCGCTAATGCAGCTGGAGGGAGGGGAGGCTGGAGTGCTGAGAATATATTCTCTGGTCTTGGGGGACAGTTTAGGGGACACAAGACAGCTGCACAATAATGCCCCCCCTTCCCAGCCCCCTCAGAATGAGTCACTGGGGGGAAATAGCAAAGACAGGTTCAATCTGAAACTGAGATGGGGCAGCTGCTCCTGGTGGGGAGAGGTCAGGGCCCTCATGTTTCCCCAGATCTCCTGAGGCCCTCCAGGGTGGGGCAAGCAGCACCCAGACCTGAGCCAAAGCCTCCAGACCCCTTCCTCTGGCTCAGGAGAGAGCTTTGTCTCATGTGGCAGATGAGTGTGCAAGAGGGATGAGAGAGGTTCCAGCCAGTTGGGAGAGAGAGAACCCAAGTTCACCCTTTCCTACTTTGGGGTTTCATGACTTTCTATGGGCTCCCTGTCTTCATTCCTATAAGTTCCCAGCACGGTCCCAGGTCAGTCAGTGGAGGCCCCATTTCTTGTTCCCCCACTCCCTGCCTTTTTCCTTCAATCTTTGTGATTCTTCTCTGTCACTCATCTCTCCCTGTATCTCCCACTTGTCTCTGCCGCCTCTAGGAACCCTTTTTCTGAGACTTCTTTCTATGTCTTTCTCTCTCTCAGCTCCCCCTCCCCTTCTCCTTGGTTCTGTCCTTGTCCTTGCCTGCCCTGGCATGGTGGAAAAGTCGAAGCTCAGAGCAAGTGACCCTCACCTCCCTTGAGACGCGGCCATCTTTTTGAAGAACCCGATGGGGGCTTATCTGCCAGGAATAAGGGGTAGGGGAGGATCTGTAAAAGGGGCAGGGACAGCTCCCTCCTTTTCTCCCTCCTTAGTTCTGCTGACGCTTTGGGCTAAAAACACCCGGGGGGACCGCTGGGGGAGTATCATCTTCCCCAGCCCAAGAATAAAGGGGCCATGCAGGCGAGGCCACAGGCAGACACGGGGGCCAGAGACACCATGATTTTCCCAGAAGCCACCCAGTTTGTGGTCAATTATTTGCTGAACCGGTGAGGGAAAGGAGGGGGGCAGTGCAGGGGGAGGGGAGCCTGGTGATATTGGATGGGCATTCGAGAGGCTTTGAAAGAAAGGCTCCTGATTTGAAGTGTGAGATTGGAGGCTAATGGAAAGAGGGGTGGAGAAGGACCCTGATTTGGTGTCTAATATTTGTGAGAAGGGGACCCTATTGAGAGGCTGAGGTTGGGGCGGAAGTACACGAGGAATTCCAGATTTGGAGTCTGAGAGTTGGGGGACAGTGACCTCAGTGTGAGGGTCCAAGGGAGGATTTAGGGCGGACGCCTTGATTTATGTCTGAGATTTAGGAAAGGGGTCCCTGATTTGAGGGTCAGAGATTTCGAGAAGGGACTCAGGAAAACTGGAAGAAAAGACTGAAGGAGCAGGGGGATGGAAGGGTCCAACGCAAAAGGGGGAGTGGTGGGTGAGGTTGGCTGGGTGCAGGTGTGATGTGAAGGGGCTAGTTCCACCTCTCACCGCCCTGCCCCACCGGTAGGAGACCCCGAGCGCCTCCCCGGCACCGCCTGGACTAGGAGCTCTGCTTCTGGGGAATCCGAGGGTCCCCTCCTCCCGAGCCTGCCAGCCACCGCAGCCAGGGAGACTTCTGGCTGAGCGCCCAGCGCCGCTGGCCATCAGGGGCCTCGTGGCGCTGGCCCACACGCCGCCTCCTGCTCCTGCCCCCGGCTACTGGACTGGGCGACGTGCCCTCTGCGAGCTGGCCAGGATGCTTCTCCACGCGTCCCAGTCTCATGTGAGCCCAGCTGGCCGGGCCCGGGAGATGCTGGGGAGGATTGGTCCGGCTTGTGTGCCGTGGCTGGCTAGCTGGGTGGGCGAGAAGCGGGGTCTCCACTCGAGGCAGAGGCAGAGAAAGCTGGGCGGTGGGGTGGGGGTCGGTAAGTGGTAGGCTGGGGAAAGGCAGAGGAGTTGGGGCAGATGGGGAGGGGCCTTCTGGGGAGGAGCTACGGAGGGTATGCCCAGGACGTGGAGGTGGGAGGAATGGAGGAGCCGAGCGGGTGGGGCCTCCCCTAAATAAGGACCCTTATTGCAGGTGGAAACACCGCTGGCAGTGTCTCAATCACGAATTTCTGGGCAAAAGGATGAGACACTTGATGCCCTTGTACCTGTGACCCCGGAGGGTCAGAATTAAGGTGGGAACCAGAGGGGTGGGGCGGAGTTGGGGGCGGGATTTAATGAAGGTAGGGGCTGTTGGAGGGGATTTTAAAATTGTCAGGGGCACTATTTAGGGAGGATGGATTGATTGAACCTGTCAGCAAATATTAAGCACCAACTGTGTGTCTTGGGCTGGGTGGATTTGGGGTGGAGTGAGAGAAGACACATCCCTTACCTTCACCGAGCTTACAGAGGAAAGGACACCAGCCGAGTCCGGTAGAGCACAATATTACGCGATCCGTGCGTCAGAGTCCTCTGTGAGGTCTGAGGGGAACAGGCCTGACTGACTTAGGGGGCATCAGAGGAGACATCCCGGAGGAGGCATCTTCGGAGGCGTTGAGATTTCTAAGGCAGGTGGGAATAATCAGGCCGGGAGGGCAGAGGCAAGTAGAGATGGCCCTAGTTGAAGATGGAGTCACTTCGGTTCAATTCACCAGAGGAGAGTTTTTCCAGTGCTGCATCAGTGGGGTATTTCTCTCTCAACCCTGGAGGACTCCTGGACACACACGAGAATAAATGCCCAAGACCTTGGCTGGGCTCAGTCCCACCACCGCCACCATCACCTCCTCCAACTCATTGAAGTTTCTAGGACTGAGAGCAGGGGAAGAGCACTCAAGAAATGATGCTGTGCTGAAGCAATCCCATGGTGAGGGGGGGGCGGAGGCTTAGGGAGAGAGAACCCCTGTGGATTGCCTCTTTCCAGTCCTGGCCAGGTTTGGTTGTGTCAGCCCCTGTGGGGACAGGGAGACAGAGGTGAGGTGGGTTGATAACCCAGTCATTATTAGTCACTTTCTAGGGCTAACCAGCAACCTTTGCTCCTTCCTTGCTGTAACCAAGATGCTAGTATAGACCAGAGCCATGAGTAATCCTGTGTGGGAGTTGTGATGATCCCACCGTGATGCTCAAGTGTTGATTCTCTAACAAGCCCAAGTTGGATTCATGATCACATGTTGACCTCATGTTGGACCCATAATGTATCCATATGGATCCTGCTGATGTGACCTGAGATCAATGAGAAGAGCCATTTGTTGAATAGCTTCCCTACTGCCCTTCCCCATTGTTCTGGTTCAGCAGTACAGCTGCCCTCCCTTTTCCCCACAATCAAGCCACCTGTGTCCCAATACAGTCTTTCCTTAAAGTCCCTACTACAGACCACAGGACTGTGTGCAAACACAAAAGCTGGACTGGGACTGGGCAATGCAAGAAGCAGTGAGTGACTCGTCCTAGAAAGACTGATCCAGTTCCAGGCTCACAGATCAGCCTGGAATTTGGAGTCAAAGGACCTTGGCTCAAAGCCAAATTAGGCTACTACCCTATCAGACCTTGGATCAGTGATTTAACAGCTCTGAGCCTCAGTTTCCTCATCTGTAATCTAAAAAGTTTTGGACTAGATGATTTTTAAGTAGTCCCAGTTTAAAAAAGGGAGTGTTGCTGTCTCTGCTTCTATAAACATTTGTACCTTGACTTGGAATCCCACCATAATCCTCCACCTAGTCATCATTCATCCCCACCAACCCCTCTCCAATCCAAACACAATATACACTTGGGCACTCTGAGAAAGAGGAATTTTTACTTCATTTGCCAGCCTCTGAGAATTTCTGAATCCCCTCTATCTCATCTGAGCCTATCCCTGCAAAGCTCCCTCTTCCTGGGCTTTGGCTCAGCCAATCCTTCCCCATTGCTGAGGCTGCTCTCAGGCTCTGAGTCTGACAAGTCAGTCTCTCACAAGGAGATGAAGATCTAGCACTTGGATAACAAGAGGATCAGGATCTTGGTTGGTTAGTGGAAAATACTGGGAGTAGAATTCCCTAGGGGCAGGGTCCTCAGGTTGGGATCAGCCAGTGCTCAATACACTAATCCACTCCACCCCTACCTTGGAAGGAGAACATCAGATTCACCACAGTCTACAATGTTAGAATGCAGAACAATAAGATCCAAAACACTGGATATATCCAACCCTTTGAAGGGGAACATTGACAAGCTGGAGTGTGTCCAAAGAAAGGTGACTAGAGTTGGGGTTCAGGCTAAAAACTATTTAACAGTGCCTTAAATGGTAACTCAGTTGCAAAATATGACAAGTAATATGTAAAATTACCCTGGAGGTTCACGACTTATTTTGTTGTTGTTGAAAGGGGTTCACAGAATAAAAAACATTGGGAACCATGACCTTTGGGAAGCAGTTGAAAAAACAGGGAGTATTGAATGATGCCTGGAGCCTCCATGCCTGGAGCCATGAAATGGATGGAAGATACTTGGAGGCAGAGATGGGCTTTAGATTAGTAAAAACTTCCCAACCATCAGGATTGTTGAAAAGTAGAACAAGCTGATGTTAAAGCTGGGTGAGATGGGGGATGACAGGATCATAGATTTGGAGATTCCTGTCCAGGTACTGGGTCAACCTCAGTGCCCTCTGAGCTCTCAGATTCTGTGATTCCAAACATAAAATGAAAGTTGGACATACAGACAGGAGGAACTCTAGAGATGAAATTGGTCTAACCTTTTCTTTTTACAGAGGAAGAAACTGAGGCCCAGAGAGAAGGGTCTTGCCTGAGGCCGTAGAACTTTCCATATTCATAGCAGTTCCAGCATTCTATCCCTAGGCAGTGACTAGAGCTGCCCTCTCATGGCCCCAACCCCAAGGGTGAAGTCAGAGAGGTTGCCATGTTGGGTTACATCACTGCCTCTGCACATTTCCCAAGCCTTATTACAAAGCAAATCCTCAGCTAAGTCACTCGTAGGCCCTCTGTTTAGAAAGCAATAAACTGTACATTGGTTTAAGGTGAGTTGGGACACACACATTGGTTTGGGGTGGCAAATTAGATATCTGCACAGCAGGGTCAAAGAGTCCAGCTTTTTCCTTCTTAAAGAATGACTCAGGTCAGAACTCAGGAGACCAGAATTCTAGTCCCAAGACTTGCCACTAACCAACTGTGTGACTCTGAGACATGTCCCGTATCTGAGTCTTGGATTTCCCCATATGGAGAAGGGGTTGGGACTAGACTCTTTCCTTTATTATACTGTCATCTTGCATCCTTGGGTGTGGGGAAAAGGGTGCTATGCCTACATTACAATGGGTGGGTGAATAAAGAGAATAATAGGAGATATTTCTGGGGAGATCTCTAGGTTGTATTTCTGGGGACTGGCTGTTTCTAAGGCTGCTTCTGGATGATATCTCAGGAAGGGTATTTCTGGGGGTATACAGTGTCTCTGGAAGTTGTTCTGGAGTGTCTCTGCTGGTATTTCTGAAAGAGGTCTCAATGGAGGAGGGTATGATGGATAGTGTTTTAGAGAGATGTTAGGAGCTTTCTCTGGAAAGGTCTCTCATAAGAGAACTAGGGAGTATCTCAGGACTGCGGGGCAAGACCCATGATCACTAGGTTCTTCATTACTGCCTCTAGCGCTGTCTCAGTTCTCTCACTACATCCTGGACCATCTCCAGTCATCCTGATCCATATCTGGCCACTGGACCCAGATGACTCTGGAGGCGAAAGTGAGGCTGGTGACTTTGCACAGTCTTGCCTCACTTAAATCCAATTCATTTGTATGTCATGGCATCATCACCTTCCTGATATCATGGTCTTCTTCAAGTACAAACAGCAACAACCTGTCTCCTGTTACTGAACTGACTGAAGGCAAAAAAAAAAAAATTCCCCTCTACTGGTGGGGTAAGTGAGGCTAGCCATGGCAATGGACGTGTCTGGACCAGTCCCATTGCAGAGAGACAGGCTCCTGTCCTTCCTTTTGCTTCTGGAGCTGCCCAAGATCCCCAAGCTCTGGGGGGAACTTGGGGAAGGGACATAGGAGCCATGGGGTAACTAGGAGTCAAGAGTGTTACAGGAAGAAAGAGAGAGAGCCTTGGGAAAGAGAGACTCAAAGGAAGGGGCTGTCCCAAGTGGTCAGTGGAATGTCTTCCCTTTCCCTTCTCACCCCATACCCCCTCCCCTCATAGCACCCTTTCAGTTTCTCTTTTGGGGGACTTTCCCTGAAGGGAAAGTCATGATTGGAAATTTGGAAACAATCCGGATTCATTTCTCTCTCTCTCTCTCTCTCTCTCTCTCTCTCTCTCTTTCTCTCTCTGTTTCACTCTCACTCTCGCTCTCCTCTCTCTCACATACACCCATATACTCACACTCATGCATGCGCGCACACACACACACACACACACACACATATACTGGCACTTACACCCATTCACACACACTCTCTTTCACACTCACACACAACACACACACATGCACGTGTACACACACACACACTCACTCTCTCTCCTTCCTAGCAGCAGCCCCAGGCTCTGAACCCTAGAGTTAGGGGGTAGAGAGTATTGATAGGAAACTGAAAGCATGTGAGAGTCAGAACCTGGAGGGCGGGTCGATGGCTGGTGCGTCAGAAAGTATTTTCTTTCAGTCCTTCCTTCTCTGTCCTCCACAGCCCAGTGAAATCCTTATGGAGTAGTGAGGGCACTCAATCCCTGTTTCACAGACAGACACATGCTAAAATCAAACGAGGAATGGTAGAATGTCAAAGCAGCCAGAACCACCCTGCCTCCCCAAGCCCCTTTGTTTCATGTTGCACATGAGGAAGCCAAAGCGCAGAGAAAAGGAATCCAGGTCCCAGAGGTCTAGTCCCTGGGGAAGGGAAGGGACAGAGGATACAGAGATGGGCAGATGAGGTGACAGGGATGCCAGCTTCTGACATCCAAGAATGGGACCCTGAAACTGTAGTTGTGTCTAATCAAGGCAGAAGGCAGAAGGACCATGATCATCTTTGGTCTGACACACAGCCACTGGTGAAGCAGCCGATTGGAAAGTCATCTCTAGAGAGCTTGGAGCCCACCCAGACTCCCAGGACTTATTTCAGATGACTTGCCAATGCAACGACAACTAACATTTACACAGCATTTTAGGGTTTGTGAAGTGATGTTTAAATGCATTGTCTCATGTGAACCTTACAACTGAAAACCTTCCAGTGGGTGCTACAGTTACTGTTAACCTCATTTTACAGAGGAGGAAACTGAGACTCGGAGGAAGGAAAGAAGGAAGGAAGGAAGGAAGGAGGCAGGGAAGGAGGGAAAGAAGAAAGGGAGCAAGGGAGGGAGGAGGAAGGAAGGGATCAAGCATTTATTAATCACCTACTATGTGTCAAGCACTATTTTAAGTGCTTTACAAATATCTCATTTCTCACAACAATCCTGTAAGGTAGATGCTATTATTGTCCCTATTTTACAGCTTGGGAAACTGAGGCAGACAGAAGTTAAATAATTTGTCCAGAATCACACAACTTGTAAGTGTCTTAGGTCAGGTTTGAATTCAGCTTTTCCTGCCTCCAGACCCAATCACCAAACCATGTCTCATCCATTCACTATTGGAGTAGATTTTTAAACAGGTGTACAGAACTTTACAGTTATATGATCATGGACTTCGATCTGGAAGGGACTTAGAAGCCATCTAATCCAACACCCTTTTATAGAGGAGGAAACTGAGGCCCAGAGAGTTAAAGTAATCTATTGGAGGTCATGGAGCAAGTGACAAAGCTGCGTTTGAACCCAAGTCCATGATTTGCAAACTCCGTGCTCTTTCTATTGGCCCCTTCCCCTTCCCTATTCCTCCTTTCATTTGATCTTATAAAGTAGGAGGTGATTATTCCCATTAGGCAGATGGGAAAGCTGAAGGCTTGAGAGAGGGGAGATCTCTCCCAAGGTCACACTGTCAATCCGTGATCAAACTGGGACCAAAGCCCAGATCACCAAACTCCAGCCCAGAGCTCTTGGCTCTCCCCCAGAGCACCTCCCTAAATGTTTCCTCCCAACTTTGTGGCATCCTCAGATTTGATAAGCACATTTTCATCTCTGATTAACTCCATATCTCGCTGCACATTGTGGAGTGTCTTTTCTCTTCCCATCACCAGCCTGGCTGCTATTCCCACTCTCCTTCAGCAGATGACCTCACCCATTCTGCTAAGACTGAAGCCACCTCTCAAGAGCCTCCTCGTCTCTCCTCCTCCACCCCTCAAGTCCTCTCTGCATCTGCACCCAATATCTCCTTTGCCCCTGCCACAGAATAAAGTGGCTATCCTTTCCCCTTGTCCCCATCCCCCTTTCTCTCCTCTGAGAGTTTGTCCCATCAATCACTTCCCCCTTTCTCACATTGTTCCCACTCTAGAATGTAAGTTCCTTGACGGTCTTTGTGTCTCCAATGACTGGCACGTGGTGGGTATTCAATAAAGACTTGTTGGTTGATTGAATCTTTTATTTATTGGCCCTTTCCTTAAATGCTTACAACCAGGGCTCCTCTGTTCTTAAAGATCCTCCACCAACATGTCCTTTCAATCATCCTACTTTGTAGATCATATGAGCTGGAAGAGATCTCAGGGGCCTCCCATCTAGCCCAGCCTTATTTGACAGATGAAGACATGAATACTTAGGGCTCTTGCCCAAAGACTACACAAATAGCAAGTGGTAGAATCAGGTTTGGAACCCAGGTCTCCTGACTCAATCTTTCTGTTGTCCCAAGCTTCTTTCCCTCCTTATTTTCACTGCTAATCTCCCAGGAAGAAATCTCTATTTACTGTTGCCACTTCTCCACTACCCATTCACCCCTCAGCGCTTGGCGATAAGATTTCCAGCCTTAGTGCACCAGCGAAACAGTTCTCTTCAAGGTCACCGATGACCTAAATGCCCAGTCCAGTGGCCTTTTCACAACCCTCATTCTCTATGACTTCTCTGAAGCTTTTTAAACTCTTGTTTGGTCCCATCCCCCTTTTCAGGATGATTTTCCCCTTCTTTGGCTGCGGTCATACTACTCCCTTCTACCTGTATTTTTGCCCCTTCATTGGTTCATGATTCTCTTCTTGCCCCTTCAGGCCTCAAATCAGAGTTTCTTTATGTGAAGAGACCACCCCCTTAGGTTAAAAACCCCAAATCCACATTTCTGTCATGTGGCACTATCAGTGTGTCAATGTTTCAGGTGACTAATAAGGTCATTAGTCTAACTGCTCTCTAGTACTCAAAAATTGAGGTGTATGGGGTACTCAAGGAGGACTAACCCCTCTGGTATGAGGACTCCCCAAGTCCTTTCCAGGGCTGCTTATCTACCTCCATTGTGTCTATCTGGCACCCAACTCTCACCTGTGGCTCCAAGAAGCCCTACAGAGCACAGCAGCCACACACTGGTAAACCCTTTAGGCAGATGAGCTAAGCTAGAGTGAGGGTTACCAAGGGGCCTCAAATCCACAGGTGAGTTAAGGGGTGTTCCCCAAGCACATAAAGACTTTTCCCAGTGGGACAGGCAGATGAGAACAATTTATTGCAATGACACTGCAGAGAATATAAGCTACTTAGCCCACATTACTTCTTGCTTGTGTAGCCCAGGGCATGACCTATTTCTGTCTTTCCAACTCTCTCTAGGCTCTCTTCTTTTGAACTGGAGCTTGCTTGCTCATCTCCCTTGTGCCTATGAGGCAGGTTATGTTAGTTCCTCAAAGAGCCAGCCACAGCTACAACTCATTCTCATGGTCCTAGATAATCCTGGTGTAGGGTAGATAATCATCTACTGCTTACAACTCTAGCTCCTGAGCCCCCACTGGCATGTTTCCCATTTATATCAATCCACCAAAATGAAGCCATTAATTCTTAATCATGAAACATTTACTAAACCTAATGCAAGGCAATAATGATCATTACATAACAGCCTACCATAAATCTGGGCCACACTCTTCCACCAATGCACACAACGTCTGTGAGGGAGAATGGGCACAAACTCACAGAAACCTAAGAACCATATGAGTAGGGAAACCAAGGTGTTGTGAGCAACTCATGACTCTCTACTACAGACCCAGACCTCCTTGATCTCATTAGGAAATGGTATGTATGTACCATGTGTCATCTGTTGGTTGAAGCTAATTCTCTGCTACTTAGGGAGTACTGCCCTGGTGTTAAATTCCTTTAGAAAGAAGTAGATTTAAGCTTGGGATCCACAGAGCTTCCAAGCTCTGCTTCTTTGGCTAAGCACTGAGGAAGTCCTGTTTTCTCAGCAAAAATTTCCGTTAACCCAGAGGTATGCCAAGGTCCTCATGTATGTTCTCTGGCCTCTCAGTTCAGGCAAACATCTGAGGGGTTTCCACATCTCTCAAACTATAGATGATTAGCTATGGATAGAGAGCAAAGCAACCTTTCCCTAGTCCATTCTCCAACCAACTAAAGATTCTGGTTTCTCCAATCAGCCAACATCAAGGCTCTTCTCCTGTCAGAGCAGTTCCTTGCATGAATCACAGAGCCTGTCAGTCTCTACTCAGCTGGTCTCATCTGGACCATGGTTCTTTCATCTCAACCCTGTCATGATCTATCCCATGTGTTCTGAATTCTCTGTTCTGGCTTCTGATGTCTCAACTTCTATAAGAAGTTTCTTCATTGACTTCTACCTTCTATTTCCTGGGTTTCCTCCATAGTGACCTCCCTCTGTCTTAAGCTGAGAAGCCCCAAATCCACATTTCTTTCATATAGGATACAGTCAACATGCATTTGTCCCATAGATGCAAAACAGTTCTTTGCTTCAGAGTTTCCCAGACATAAAGCTCAAAATTATTTATTTAAAAAGAGGCATGTAGACACTCAGTTCAGCATCCATTCAGTCGTGTCCAACTCTTTGGGTTTTCTTGGTAAAGATACTGGAGAGGTTTTCTCCAGCTCATTTTACAGATGAGGACACTGAGGCAAGTCACACAGCTAGTGTCTTGAGGCCCGACGAACTCAGGGAGATGAGTCTTCCTGACTCCAGAAGCAGTGCTGTATCCTCTGTACCCTGTAGCTACCCCATATACATTTAGCTCCTGGGAAGCAATGCACTGCACCTGTCTTGGACCATTAGTAGGTACTTTTGCCTCAAAACTACCTGTGTTCCTCTGTGTTTTTCACACAAATATTCTTTTTGCCCCTTTCAGTAATATTAAAAATATTCACCTAAGAAAAATGTCAGGACCTTGTGACACTTGGCCTACTATCTTTCTCTCCCAACTGGCATCTGCCTCCACTTTCTCCTCTTTGTGGCTGACCCTTCACATGGCTACCCGAAGAATCTTCCTGGCACACAAGTCTGACCCTACTCAACAATGTCAAGTAAATCCTTGTGATAACTTACAGAATAAAATATAACCTTCTTACCCTGATATTTCAGACCTTCCACAGTAGAGCTCTAATCTGGGAAGTTTTAACCTGTGATCCAAAGGCCCCTCTAGGGCATCTGTGGATCACTTGCAGGAAGTTCATGTACACTGGATCATTTTTAAAAAATGCATTTTTATTTTTACCGTCTTCTAACTGCAATTTAATGTTTCCTTCACTTATTTAAAATCCTTATTCCGAGAAAGGGTCTCTAAGATTGATCAGGCTACCAGAGGGGTCAGTGACACAAAAAAGTGAGGAGCCCCTGCTCTACACTATCTTCAAGCTTATTTCACCTTTACCTCTCTTTTATAAATTCTACAGGCAAACTTTTGGGATCTTGACCTTCCAAGCCCCTCGTTGTTGTTGTTCAGTCATTCCAGACTCTTCATGACCCCATTTGGGGTTTTCTTAGCAAAGATGTTGGGAGTAGTTTGCCATCTCCTTCTCCTGGTTATTTTACAGATGAGGAAACTGATTAAGTTTTTAGCCCAGGGTCACACAGCTAGCCTGAAGTCAGCTTCATTCATTCATTCATTTATTAGTTTTCAGCCTTCACTTTAATAAGATTTTTAGTTCTAAATTTCCTCCCTTCACTCCCCTTCCACCTCCTCAAGATGGCTTACAACCTGATATAGGTTATACATGTACAATCATATTAAACATATTTCCACATTAGTCATGTTATGAAAGAAAAATCAGAACAAAAAGCAAAAGCTGAGGTCAGATTTGAACTCAAGAAGATGAATCTTCTTGACTCCAGGCCCAGGGCTCTATCCACTGAACCACCTAGCTGTCCCTATGTCCCCCTATCCCAATAATTCATTTTTTTGATAAGTTTTAAAATTTATTTTAAGCTTAAATACAAAATAAGAAAGGTAAAAAGTTGCCTTGCACACAGCAGAACATAACCAAGGATTCAATATAAAACAATAAATTTCTGTTTCAAGAAAACCTTTGTAATAAATACTACACATTGTTTTCAAATTACTTCCTTGTAGGGTTTCTTTAGTTCTCTGTTGTGCATGCTTTACTTTATTTTTCCTTCCTCCCTCCCCCCAGCAAAGAAAGCTACAATTAATCAAGGATATACATATATAGGTATATGTTTATTTATGCATGTATGTATATGTGTATATATGTATATGCACATACATAGATATCCATAAACACACACATATGTACGTAGATATATAAGTAGATATAGACATACATACATATATATATAAAAGACTATACTTGTTTCTACTCGTCATCTGTTTCTCTGAAGGTGGATAGCATCTTCCTTCCGAGGTCCAAGTCTTTTCCATGTTTTTCTAAATCAACCAGCTCATCATTTTCTACACCACAGCAACATTTCAACCCAATCACATTCTTTCTAAGAGATTGTCTATGAGAGTTCCTCCCCCACTTTTCAGCATTCTGTCTAAATTTTATTTATACAAGAAAATTTTAATTAAAAAAACCAAAATTATCCATTTTGCACTTCAACAATGCTCTCACCTTATGATATGGTTTAAGATCTGATACTCTGAATTTGCTTCCTTTACATCTTTTCCCCCCTGTTTTCTTTGAAGTTCCTTACCTTTTGTTCTTCCAAATTAACTTTATTATTATTTTTTCTAACTCAGTAATATAATTGTTTTAGAATTTTAATTGGGATGGCATTACATACATTAGTTAGGCAAAATTGTCATTTTTTTATTACATTGGCTTTACCTACTCATGAACAATAAATGTCATTTCAATTATTTAGATCTAACTTTACTTGCATAAAAAGTGTTTTATGTTTATGTTCATATAGTTCCTGTGGCTGTTTTGGCAGACATACTGTCAGGTACTTTATACTGTCTTGTTATTTTAAGTGGTCTAAAATCCCAATAATTTATGCAGACTGTCTTTCCTGCCCTGAAGGCATCCCCTCCTCACCTCTGCCTATTAAAATCCTTCTTTTAATTCAAAGTTCAACTCAGCTCTTCCTAGAAGTCTTCCCTGATCCCTTCAGCTGAAACTGATCTTTTCCTTCCTTGCATTTTCATAAAGGATTCTGTCTGGCTGTCTCCTTTGCCCCCACTCCAATCCCAGTCATTTCCTATCTTCTTTTATTCTTAGCTGAATACTTATCGCACTTTCTCCTAGTCAGCTGTAAAGCGCCTGGAACCAGGGACCACCTCATTTTTTTTCCTTTCCACACCCCCAGCATCCATCCCAGTCCCTTGTACGTAGTGGTCACTTGTAAGTGTTTCTTGAATTGAATAAATTGACTGTCTGGTTTCATCCAGGTCATTGATAAAAAAAAAAAATCAGTATTTTAGAGAATATTTTAAGTATTTAAGAATATTCAAGTGTTTAAGAGAGAGCCCTCCAGGTTTGCATCTGTCTACTCATCATCCTTTTTTTGGGTCCTGTCACTACAACTAGCTATGAACCCACCTAAATATATTATCATCTCTCCCTCATGCCCACAAAGATACCAAGAGAGATTTTTGTCAAATGCCTTGCTGGCATCCAGGTGTATTACTAACCCTGTCAAAAAAGGAAACAGAGAGTCTTGTGTGTCCTGTTCTTGAGGACATTCTGGCTCCCAAAGAACACCTTTTTTTAGGTGGCTGGAAACTACCTCTATGATAACCAACTCAGAAATTTAGCCCAGAATCAACCTGAAGTTTGGCATTCTGTCATTTCGTGGATTCTACCTTCCCCCTTGTTGAAAACCAGCAGATGAGCTTGTCTCTGTTCTGGCAGCCTGTCTGCTTGTTCACAGTTGTCAAATGTCACTGGCCCCTGGAATCACATCTGCAAATTCTTTCAGTACCTGGATCTGAAGACCAAAATTCATGAAATATATCTTAGGCATCAGTGATCTTCCTTTCACCTATCATTTCCCGAGGGATCTTCCTTTGTCTGAATGTTTGTCCCAATGTAAAGACTTGTTCTAGAGAGGGTGGCAAAATTGGAGATGGATTCCCACTGAGCAGACATTTCTTAGGTGCCTGCTCAGGACAAGCCACAGGTTGTGGAAGAGATAAAAAAAGTTTAGGTAAGCCAAACACAAGACATTGAGTTGATGGTTCCCCTGGAGAGCTGCAGAGTTGACTTCACAGTATAGCATAAAGAAGGAATCCTGGGTATAGAAACAATGATTTTTTAGTCATGTCTGACCCTTCATGACCCTATTTGGGGTTTTCTTGATGAAGATACTGGAACGGTTTGCTATTTCCTTCTCCAGTTCATTTTACAGATGAGGAAACTGAGTTAAATAGGTGACCTGAGTCCAAATCATAGGATCCTAGAATGGAAGCTGAAAGGTAACTCAGAAGCTACTCAATCTAACACTTTCATTTTAGAGATGAGAAAACTGAGTCCTAAAGAGATCAAATCACCTGATGAAGGTAATACAGAAAGTGAGCATCAAAGGTTTGATTTGAAACTGTATCCTCTGACTCCAGAGTCTGGTCTCTTTGCCTTGTACCAGCAACTCTCAGGCTATTTAGTGCCTGTGTGACCTTGGACAAGTGATCTCACTGCTCTGGACCCCAATTTCTAATGCTGTAGAGTGAGGCGGGGAAGGTCGGACAAAACAGGTCCCTCCCAACTCTAAATTAGTGATCATATGGATACAAATGAATGCAAATGATTTCAACTCCCCGGGCCTCAGTTTCCTCTTCTGTAAAAGGATGAGGTTGAACTAGGCAGCCTTTCAAGAGCATTTGAGCTCTAAATTCATGGTCCTGGGAAGACCAGAAGGAAAAGCAGGTTTGGGGAAAGTTGCTCTGCCTTCCTTGCTGATATGATACGTTATGCCCCATGAACTGACCCTTCTTTGGTTCCTTTTCTTGTTCCAAACTTAGCTTACAGTGGCCAAGCTCTTTTTGTCATCCTTAACATTTTTCATAAGGCCTAATTCTTTCTGAGCTCCAGTTTTCCTGGGACTGTTTTTATTCTTGGTCACCAGCCCCTGCTTCCATCTTTCATCCTAGCTCCTCCATCCACTTTAATATCCTCCTCCAAACCATCCCAACATCCCCCCCAACATGTTTTTTTTCCTGATTAGGATCACTGACACTTCTATCCTGGGAATTCCATTTGGGAAGTTATGCTGGTCATAGAAACTGAATTGGGAATCAATTGGGAAGTTATGCTGGTCATAGAAACTGAATTGGGAATCAATTGGGAATTTCTAATTTAATTTGGTCCCTTTGACGATGGTTGGGAGGCACCTTGCTTTCCTCCAAATGCTTCCCATCTGCTTCTCTAAGGTCTGAGACCTCATCTGACTACACCCACTCAGCATCCTTTTCCTACAGTCATGACCACTTAAGATTTATGTCACGGTCACTTTCTCTGCCCAGTTTTCCATCATTTCCTCATCACTAACTAGTTCTTCCTTGTTAGTAAAAATTAGGTCTAAGACAGCAGTAGTTTCCCCCTCATCTCTTCTTCTGTTTGCTAAGAGATGACATCATCAGCAGAGAGAATCATAAATTTATCAAGCACATCATTTTTAGCTGAGTAAGGCTTTGTGTAGCTCTGTGAATAAAAATCCCCTTATCACAGTCATTTCTTGCCTTTTTATACAACTCTTGTGCTAGCCCTCGTTATTTTTTACCTGAATCCCACTGGGTCTTCCCCTCCCTAATCCATTCTGTACAATATTGCCTATATAATCTTGCTAGTACTCAAGGCTGACCATGTAACTCCTGTCCTCAAAGATTTCCAGTGGCTTCTTATTAACTAGAGAAAAAATACAACCCACTTATCCCAGCATTCAGAGCTCTCCAGGATCTGGCTCTAACTTATCCTTCTAGCTCTATCTCCAATCTTTGTCTTCTGAACAGCTTATGTTTCACGGAAAATGGATGACTAACTTTTCCTGAATCTTGTCCGACCCTCTCTTATTGATGCACATTCATACAGACTTCCTCTCATGCCTCAGATGGACTCCTCTACTTTTACCTTCTAAAACTCTTCTCCTCTTTCACCACTCAGCTCAGATGCCCACTTCCAACATGAAGTCATCCCCAGTCACTCCAAATAAAAAGGATCTGTCCCTCCTCAGCTTTCCTGTAATCACTTCCTCTGATTACTCACCTCTCCTGTACACCTGCTCCTTTCCGACCTGTATCAGTTGTCCGACTTTTATTCTTGGGGCCCTCCCAGACTGAAGTTTCCTTGAGAGCAGGAACTGTGTAATGATTCATCCTTGAATTCTCAGTGCCAAGTGTCTAACAAATAGATGTCAAACTGAACAGACTGCTGTGGTCTCTATTAGGAAAGCATATTTTATAGTCTTCATAAAGTCAGTTGGTCAGTAGAGTACCGCAGCAATGCTATCACTTCTGGTTCTGTTTTTTTCCCCTTTGGTCCTCTCCCATGTTCCCCTAGTTAGATTTGTTGATTATCACTCAGGTACATAACTCAATACAGTCCACTTCCCTTCTTTTGGAGCTTGGATTTTACTGTTTGTTTGTTTTGTAAAGGTTATACCCTTCGGTCGCTGTACTGAGTCCAATGCCACTAAGTTTTCATGGCACTTTTTTTTTCACATTATATTTCCTGCCTTGAGTAAGAATCTCAAGTGTTTTTTTCTTGTACTTCCAATAAGTTGAGCATTGGGGTATAGATAGGAGACCTGGGGTATTTTGTTGGTTGATTCTTTTTGAAAACCACTCCCCTTTGCTTTTTTCTTTCTTTGTCCTATTCCTGGTTGTCTACCATATGTGTGACCTCAACACTTAGCCCAGTGCCTGGCACACTGTAGGTACTTAACAAACGTTTATTGACGGATTGATCGTAGAATCTGGCTTTACAAATTTTTTGAGAACTTTCTCATAGTGTGATGTAGTGGGAAGAGTGTGAGACTTGGAGTTAAAAAAGACCTGGATTTAAATTCATCCTCTAAAATTCACTGGTTATATGACTAAAGATTTTACTATAACTTTGGAGATTTTCAAGCTCCTTGGAAATAGGCTTTTACCTTTTTTAATCCTCCTCCTTTTGTACTTAGTACAAAGCTTAGCACATAGTAGGTGCTTAATAAATGCTTGTTGACTTGACCCGTCAAGTTATTTAATACCTCTGAATCTCAGTTTCCTCCTCTGTAAAATGGGTTACAATAATACCTGTAGAAAACACTTCACAGATGAATATCCAATGCACTTTGAAGATCTTAAATCTCTCCATAAATCTTGACTATTATTATAAATTCAGACTCTTTGAATTGGAAAGTCATTCAGAGGTCTGAAATCAGAGGACAGAAGGACTCTGCCCTTTTTTGGGAAATGATGCCTCTCAATACAGTTCCCTCCCACCTCTCTTTCTCTCTCTCTCTTTCTCTCTCTCCCTGCCCAGGTGGGCTGAGCTCAGGCCAGCACTAGCAGTCTCCAGTCCAGGCTCCCCAGAGCCCAGCATCCTGGTGTCTATGCCATAGGTATATGGCATCCAGGCTACAAGCTTAGAACCCACTGCCCTTTGTTTGCTTCCAAAGCCATCACCATCAATGGGGAAGAATGAACTTATCTGTTGACTCCCCAAAGCCTTCAGTTTCCACGACCAGGAAAAATAACTTCCCAGGTGCCTTTCAGCAGAATGCCCACCCATGAACCAGCAAGAGTGGAAATCAATACATGTTTGTCCCTAGACAGTCTGGATGGTCGTTGAATTTTAAAAGTAGAAGTTTTTAGGAATTATCTAGTCCAGTCTCCTCTTTTTATAAATGAGTAAACAAAGTCCCAGAGTGGGCAAGGAACTTGGCATAGGTAACACAGTGAGAGAATAGCAGAAATGGAATTCTCAGTCCACCCACCAGGCCTTTACTGAGTGCTTGCTGTGAGCAGGGGCTTAGGAGCTTAGGAGTGCCAGGGCCTAGCAACCTAGGAGCACCAGGGCACAGTCCCTGGCCAAAGGGAATGCCCCAACTACTGGGATAAGACACGCACACAGGTATGTGAAATGTTAAGAGAAGGTGTGCTCACAAACAGGAGAAGTGAGAGAGGTTGTCAGAGCAGGGAGAAATCATTCTTGCTGGGAGAATCCAGGAAGTGACATTGGAACTGGATCTCCAATCATTTCATCCGGCAGAGATTTAAACTGGTGGATGTTTAGGTCAAGGGAATACAGGTATGAAAGTGTGGCAAAGGGAAGGGTAGATTAGAAATATGGGGGAAGAGCTCATGGGGACCATATTATCTCCTCTGCTTAAAACCCCAGTGAGTCCCCATTACCTCTAGACAAACATCATCTCTGTTTTTCATTTAGTGCCCTCTCTACCTTTTCAGGCTTGGTATGGATTACTTCTCCTTACACACTCTGTAGTCCAATAAAAAATTGGCCTCCTCACACAGAACACTCCGTCTCCTTGTCTCTTGAACTTTGCCCTTATCTGCACCTCAGGATAAGAACACCCTCTCTCTTCATCTCTGCCTCTTAGAACCTGAATTTCCAGAGCTCAGCAAAAAATGCCATCTCCTGCATGAGGCCTTTCTGGATTTCCCCAGAATCCCCCAGATGGCTGCTAATGCCTTTCCATATCCATGTTGTCTATTCTTACATGGGTGCATATGTTTTGCATGTCACCTCTCTAGAATGTAATTACAATCCGTGAGGATAGGATTTTTTTTTTGTCTTTATACCCCCAGTACGTAGCATAATGCCTGGCACATAGTAGGCCCTCAATAGAGGCTTATTGATCTATTGACCTAAGGAAGGGATGATGTCATTGAAAAGGACTTTGTGGCTTCAGATGGTGTAAGACCTTGAATGCCAGGCTCATGAACTTGAACTTTGTTTATCCTGGGCTAGATAGAATCCTTAAAGCTCTCTCTATAGGAATATATAATAAGAATTGTATAATCTATAAGAATATATAATCGCCATCACCATCATCATCAACAAAAAACATATAACAAGTCCCACTATGTACCAGGGAACTGGGATATAGAGACAAAAAACAAAACAAAACAAAATTTGTCTTGGCCTCAAACGGCTTCCCTTCTAATATAAAGGGCACTAGCAATTGGGACTGGCTTCATGGGGGATGAAGTCCTTGAGTTGACAGTGGGATTTTTTTTGGTGAGGGGAGAACTTTGGGGTTAGGTGACTTGTCCAGGATCACACAGCTAGTAAGTGTCTGAGTTCACATTCGAACTCAGGTCCTCCTGACTCCAGGGCACTATCCATTCTGCCACCTAGCTGCCCCTAAGAGCAGGATTTATATGAGGAGGTAAGGAAGGAGTACATACTACTTGACAGGGGGTGGAGGGAGGATTAGAAATAGTGTCCTGTGTGAGGATGCCAGGTGGCTTGGGTTGAAGAGGGCATGAAGGGGAAGGTGGGAAAGGTGGATTGGAGCCAGGTTGCTTTAAATGTTAAGTAGAGGGGTCTTCCTTGATACTTGGGGCTATAGGGAGCCTTCAGTTTACTGAGCTGGGGAGAGATTTGATCACACGTGTGATTTAGGAAAATCACTTTGGCCCATGTAGGAAGAAGGATGGATTGGAGAAGGGAAAGGCTGAGGAGGGAACACCAATGAGGAAAGGACAGGTCATGAAACCATCTGCTTAGGTGTGGAGGAGCCATGATTTCTAACAGGGATAAGGAAATCCTAAGTCCTTCTAGAAAGTTAAAGGAATAATGATGATTATTCTGTAGCTAATGGGGAGCCACCAAAAGTTTTTAAGTAAGGGAGGGACAGCATTGGAGCTGGGCTTTGGGACACACACACACACACACACACACAGACACACACACACCTCCCCACACACACACCCCTGAGAGACACAGAAGCACTCTCATAGGCAGACTCACACACACAGAGACTCAGAGATACACACTGGCAGAAACAGACCCTACTGCTGAGTCCTGGAACAATGGGCTCATTGTCTGAACTGAGGCCTCCGATACAGACACAGGTTGGAAGAAAGAGGCCCTGGGGAGGGGTTATTGCCCCCTCTTTCGCTCCCTCCTTACATTCTCCACCCCACCACAGTTATGCCCCATATCAGAATACCTGTGACTCCCACCACGCTCCCCTCAACTGGTGGGGAAACTGAGGAAGCAGCACGGAATTCAGAGATGGGCTTCAGGAGATGGAAAGGGATCTTGATTGATTGCCTTGGACACTCAGTCTTGTGGCAACAGTAGTGGATTACTAAGTTATGATCCCAGCTTCCTGGGAACAGCAGTGGGAGGGAGAGATAGGAGCTGTGGGGATCAGAAACACCCAGGGATAAGAGGCAAGGATGTTAATGTTCTTCCTCAGTTACAGTCTGAGGTCCAGTCCTCAGTCTTCGAGATCTCAGCCCAGCCCACCCAGTGGAGCCTAGGACTGCTCCCAAACTCCAACGGTCTCAGCCCCCCGCTGACCCCAACCCCCACCCCGGAGTTTCCCAAGTGTCTCAATGTCGGTCACACATTAGTCATCCCTTCGGGGCTAGGGGCAGTGCCTGAGAATGTCCCCAGGCTGGAGCTCAGCTAGCCAGGCCGAAGCTCAGGCCCCCCCCCCCCCCCCCAGCAGCCCTGACTCTCCCCAAACAGATTTTTGCCTTCTGCCTGCGGGGGCGGGAAGGGGAGCTCCGGAGGAGGAAACGGGAGCAGAACTGGCCAGCCCTGACACATCCCAGCCAACTCACTTTTGCAACACTCAGGGTTTCCTCCTCCCTCTCCTGCTCTGCTTTTCCCTCTTGGGGGGCCAGAACTCCTGGGTCCTGTAAATGCCTCTCCCACATGGGCCAGTGCTTAGAATAGGGGCCCCTCCTCCCTCTTCTTCTTCTAGTCTTGTGGAGGGACTGAAACAGGGAACAGGGCAGCAGGCTGGACTTGAGGGAACCCAGGCTCACAGGTTGAGGAGTTCCCCAGTTCCTTCTCAATCTAGTTCCTACATAATATGTACCAATGTAGGGGTGAGCAGAAGAGACCCAAACCTGGAAAGAGTTGGCTTATCCTTCCCTTGGTGGGAGGGTAAGGTCCACCCCAGGACACAAGGGCAGGAGGGACCTGCCCTGGGAGGGGCAGGGGACTTTCCTTCTCAGAAGAACAGTCTCTAGCTTGGGGAGAGGGCAATGACGAGTTTATGTAGCTTTTATCCTTGTTCTTGGCCACAGAGACCTCCACTCTAGATCAAGAAATGGCTCAGGGAATGAGAGAGCAGGAGTGAGTATGGATTCACCAAGCACTCAGTAGGAAGAGATCTCATTGTGCAGGGGTGAAAATTGAGGCCCCCTCCCCAAAAGGAAGGGACTTACTCAGTGACACCAGAATTGATGGCAGAGCAAGGAAGGACAAAAACACAGGATTCCTGACTTGAAGGCCAGAGGAAATACAGCCTGGATGGAGCTGGTCAGCTAATCTGCAGGGGCCCCCCCAAATTCCTTTAGCCAAGGCCAAGAGGAATAGTCTTCTCTCCCAGCTTGTGCCCAATGGACTCTTCCTCCAGCTTTTGGAAGCTAAAGGACAGAGCTAAGGAGAGAACTTGAGCCTCTATAAGAGGAGGGGGAGGCTCTAGTTCCTGCCCAACCTCCCCTCCCCCACCTGGGACATCCCTGGGACCCCCGAGACCTTTGGGGAGGTGTGGGGGCTCCCCTTTAGAGAGGGAAGATTCTCATTCCTACGCTTACGCTAAGAAGAGACATCACCCCGCCTGACACAAGGCCCAAGACCCCAGAGGAACCTCAACGCTCCCTTGCCTTCGGCTCCTCCTGGGAGCCCCTCCTTTTCATGAAGGACCCCGGGCCTCCATCTCTCCTTGGGAGGATCCCCACATCCCGAGGACACTGGCCCTCACTCGGAGGGC
This sequence comes from Notamacropus eugenii, assembly GCF_028372415.1. Lineage (NCBI taxonomy): Eukaryota > Metazoa > Chordata > Mammalia > Diprotodontia > Macropodidae > Notamacropus > Notamacropus eugenii. The sequence goes on from NC_092876.1 coordinate 77,552,753, forward strand.
AGCCTCTTCTTTAAGCGAGCCTCGGGTCGAGTGTCTCCCCCGCCCACCTCCAAGTGCGTCGCAAGCCCCAGCACTCCTTAAGGAACGCCCCCCGCCCCCATCCCCGACCCTCTCCTCTCCTTAAAAGTGATCGCTGAGGCTTCTGCCCCCTCGGGGCGGCGGTCGTGACTCTGCCACCCAACCCCTCCCCCACTTTTCCTAGGCTTTGGCTTTGGGGGGGCTGGGGGGTGGGAGGGGCGGGGAGGGGCGAGGGGGCTCGGAACTCCAGGCGGCGGGTTGTGCAGGTGGGGGCTCCTCCGGCCCCGCCCCCGTCCCTTGATTGGGTGCTTAGTTAAATGGACGGCCACGCCCCCCCCGGGCTCGCGGCGCTATTTAAGCGGCGCGGCGGGCGGCGGGCGGCATTCCGGCGCGGAGCGGAGTGACTGGGCTTGGGGGCTGTATCTGGGTACCCCGCGCCTCCCCCCTCCCGGAGTTCGCCCGCTCGGCCGGCCGGGGCAGCGCCCGGGGCCGCCCCCGCCCCACACAGCCTCCCCCTTCCCCCCTCCCTCGGGGCGTCCCCCGCCGCGGGCGCCCCGCGCCGCAGACCCACCCCCACCTCCCCCGACCATGGGCAGCCAGAGCTCGAAAGCGCCCCGGGGCGACGTGAGCAGCGACGAGGCGGCCCCCGCCAAGGCCAACGGACAGGTAGGCGCGCTCTGTGGGCCGGGCCGGGGCTCCCCGCGCTCCTCCCGGCCCTCCTTCCCCGGGCCGCGGGCTTTGTGCCCGTCCGCCCGCCCGCCAGCCCGGGACACGCGGCCCCCCTCCCCCTCCCCCCGCGCCTTTTGTTCTCGGCTCCGCCGCTGCTCCCGGCGGGCGGAGGGAGCGCGGGAGGAGGGGGCGCGGCCGGCCCAGACCCGGGCCCCGGCCCGGCCCGCCGCCTTTGTTCCGAGCCGCGGCCGCGGCGGCCGGAGCACAAAGGCGGCGCCCGGGGTGGGGCGGGGGGAGCCTGGGGGGCGCGCGGGCGGGGCGGGGGGCTGCCTGGGGGGGAGCCGGGCGGGGGGGCGGGGGCCGCGCAGACTGCGCGGAGACAAAAGCCAGCGGGCGGGGGGCGGGCCGCGGGGATGCCCGGAGGGATGCGCCCGGGGCCCGGCCCCGCGCTCGGCGCGCCCCCTGGCGGCCCCGGGCCCCGGGGGGGTGCGGGGACGCCCCGCAGCCCCCCCCGCAGGCGGCTCACGGCTCTGCCCTGTGCTCTGCCCGCCCGCAGGAGAACGGCCATGTGAAGAGCAACGGAGACGTGCCCCCCAAGGCCGAGGCCGAGGCCGCCCCTCCGGGCCCCGCCGAGCCAGCCGAGCCTGCCGGGGCCGGCGGCGACGCCATCGAGCCCACGAGCCCCGCGGCGCCGAGCGCAGGCGGCGAGGCCAAGGCCGAGGGGCCGCCCAGGGAGACGCCCAAGAAGAAGAAGAAATTCTCCTTCAAGAAGCCCTTTAAGCTCAGCGGCCTGTCCTTCAAACGGAACCGGAAGGAGGCGGGGGGCGACTCGGCGAGCTCGTCGCCCACCGAGGAAGGGGCGCCCGAGGCCGAGGCGCCGGGCGGCCAGGGGCCCCTGCCCGGGGCCGCGGAGGAGGCCGCCCCGGCCGACGACAGAAAGTTGGAGGAGCCGGCCCCCCAGGCCGCCGAGGGGGCCCCGGCCCCGGAGCAGAGCCCCACGCCGGCCCCCGACGGCGAGCACAAGGAGTAGCGCCCCCGGGGCGGGGAGGGGCAGGTGGGCATCTCCCGAGTTCAAAGACTGTGCTCCCCCGACCCGGGCTGGGTCAGCGTAGCCCAGGCAGCCAGACCTCCAGGCAGAGCTGTTCTCCCCCACCCCGGCCCCCTGTGGACTGTCTCCTCCCCTCGGCCTTCCCGCCCCCTCTGCAGTTCCCCGTTAGCTTAGTGGAGTGAGATGCCCCGAGCAGCCTCCGCTCCAGGCCCTGCTCCTGCCCCATCTTTCTCCCCGCCAGGTTTGCCCTCGCTCTTCTGGGCCGCCGCGGCTCGGGCAGGCCGCCTGGCCTCCTCCTCCTCCGGGCCCGGCCTCGCTCGGAGGGTTTGGCGCTGGACCCTGCTGGCCCGGCCTGGGAGGGAAGCCAGCCCGCTTGGGTTTTTATAAATGTCTTGATCAGTTTCAAACTCCAGCTTTGTGCGCCTGCTGTGTGTTCCTTTTGACTTTGTAGGGGAGCTGAAGGGTTCTGGGGGGAGGGGGATCTGTATAATGTGAAGCAACTTGTTTTGTCTCATTTTTCTTCATTTGTAAATAATTTCTAATGGCCAAAACTAAACTTGTGACTTTTTCTAACTGCTAAAACCAACCTCCCATCTGGGTTTTAACTGTAACATTTGGAAAAGGAATAAATGTCGGGCCCTATTGTGATGACTTCATGAGTATGTATTTGGATGGGGTTAACTCTGCTGTAGGTACTTTTTGGTACCTAGCAGCAGGAAGGCCTAGATCTTCGTGGTTTCTTGACAATTTCCCTGGACCTGGTGGCCACCTGTCCACAAAACCTAACCTTTGGAAGTTACCAGGATTGTTGTTGGGGCTTAGTCTCAGGTAGGCTATGCCTTAATTTCTTTCTCATCTCTAAATTCCAAGCAGTCCTCATAAAATGCCATCCTTGATTGTATTTAACTCACAGAAAGAGGCCTCATCTTCAGAATCCTAACTCCTTGACGTCAAAAAGAGCCGGCCAATTCACAAAGACATTAAAAATGTACCAGTTTTATTACAAAGGTTCCTCAAAAAAAAAAAATAATTTCAAAATGGAAACCACACCACAGATCCCAACCCAGATCACTCTCACACAAACCCAGTCAACATTGGTGGGTTCCTAGCCAGGGATGAGGGGGACTATTTGAAAGGGCAGCCAAGAGCCCTTAGCCTAGAGCGTGCTGAGGTATGGGAGCACAAGATGCCCCTAGGCAAACAGAATAGGTGACCCAGCAAGAAGGCACATCTCTTGTCACATGCCCACAGACTGTGGGAACCAGGTATAGCACCTATCAGCAGCTGCTAACTTACTTCACCTCAGGACAGGGAAGATGGCTGGCTAAGTACCTGGACCTACACAGGAACCACCAGAGGAAACTGGACAGACACATATCACCTGTCATCCTTGCAAAAACTTCACTGAGTTTCAAATTTGATTTAGAAGAATAAAAAAGGCCCACAGAGGGAGAAAAGGGGGCTGTGGAGGCTAGCCCACCCAGCCACCCAGGGCAAGTGTGTCCTATGCCATCTTAAAATAATCCACCCAGAAAAATGCTCCCAGGCCCTAAACAGCAAGTCAGGCAAGGGGTTGTGTTTAAAACAATACAGGAAGGGCAGAAATGGATTCACCTGCCTGGGACTCAGGTGTACAAGGCAACAAAGGCACTGGATCGGCAGCCAATAGCAAAACCCCTAGTTCCTGTGTTCTGGGGACAGTCCTATCTCATATAATTATATATAAATAGAGAGACATAGAAAATATAAACTCTGAGGATGTCGGGGCAAGGAAACTGGAAGGAGGTATGGGCAGCAGGCCCCAAGGAAAGCTGGAGAGCTCAGGCAGTCTTGGTCTCCTCCTTCACCCTGTGAACAGGAATAGAATGAGGGTTAGAAAATACTTGATACTAAGCCCATGAAATCCCCAGGTGGCACAGGGGGATAGATGCTGCTAGACAGTGGTGGGGCAGACTTGCTTATTTCATGACAGTTCTTGCTTTGGGACCATTCCAAAGACCTCTACAGAAAGAGTTATGCCAATCTGCCCTACCGACCCACTTTACTTAGTCCACATATAACAAAGGCATACGCAAAATACGTTTACACAAGTCATAAAATGTACTAAATAAAACGCAGACATTAAATACAGCACCATGATAACAAACAGAATTGTCAACATGGGTTACCATGTGCAGTAAGTACACTGGGCCCTCTCCAGCCACGGCACCTAATCTTAATCACTGCTGGTTGTGCATCGTCTCCCTGCCCCCCAAGCTATCCAGATGTTTGGACAGTGGGTGGGCTCTCTTTTTTCCCTTATATATCTGAGGACAGCAAGCAATATTAACCTTGACTAGTCTTGGAACTTTTAAAAATCTTGGCATATTTAGATCCATCTTTTCAATACAAGAAAAAAAATTCACTCAAATGATGAAATGCTTCTGCCAACTGTTTGGCTGTGGCCCCTTTTTGGTCTGCCCTTCCAGCTAGCAGCTCAATCAGACCCCCATGCGACAGCGACAGCTCCTCTCCGAGAGACTCAATCACCTCCTCCACATCATTCTCATCCAATTCTTGTGCTAATTTTACAATCCTGTTACTCCCTTCTTCAAACATTTCATCCATGTCAAATTCACGAGAAATCGGGGAGGGAACTGTGGGCACTTTTTTCCAAACTCTCTTAAAACATGTTTCTATTACATCTTCCCATGCCTTAGCAATATTCCAGATTGCAGGATAAATATCATAGAACTTCCAGAAGTCTATGTCAAATCTTTATCTACATCCGAAGCTGCAATTGCCTGGGCAAATGTAGCGCATAAATAATATGCCTTGAGATGACCAATCACTCCCTTACACAAAGGTTGTAATAATGAGGTAGTGTTACAAGTAGACAGACCACTGCTACATTTTCATTAAAATCATCCAAGATAGGGAGAATAACGAAACAGAATCTTGAAAGGTATGCCAAAACTTCCGGACCTCAAAACAGTGCATACACCATTGTTTAAAGATGATAAAGGTTATCTATGCCTTTGGGTTAGCGAAATAATCCACAGCTAATGTTGCCTTACTGATTCCTTTCAGTACTCACAGGGGTGGAGAACCTGTGGCCTTCTAGGTCCTCAAGTATGGCCTTTTGACTGAATTCAGATTTTACAGAACATGTCCTTGTTTGGAGTTTGGATTCAGTCAAAAAGATTACACTGAAGGGTGTAGAAGGCCATAGGTTCCCCATCCCTGCTCTAGGATTTTCTGAGTGGTGCACAAAGAACAGGTTTTAATTTGCAATCCCAGATGCATTCTCTCCAAGCCGAAGAATAACTTTTTCCCAAGCTTTATGCTCCAGCTAGTTTTTTCCTCCACAGAGATATAGGTTCAAGATGGCATTCTTGGATAAAATAGTTTGGTTTCATCTACCTTAAAGATTTGCTCCAGCAAGTAGGGACCTTCATCTATTACTTTTTGCTGCTTCAGCATCTACACTAGCAGCCTCTCCTGACACTCGAACGACTTTAAATTGTGCAAACCAACCACTGCTTGCTGTAAATACCTGTGTTCCTTCAGAGTATTTTACTTTTAAATCTTCAGAGCCTTGGTTTGATTTGTCATCAAGCTTAAAGGAATATTCATCTGAGTCTGGTCTATTCTCATCTCTAGACTAGGACCTCCAGTAGCTGACTTCATCCTTCACTACGGGTGTTCACAAGCTGACACCACAAAGCTAACTTCACATGCTATCCATGACAATGTTTGGCCTCTCACGTTTTCTAATTATTTTCATTTTATTTCCCAAGTCCTAAACTTACGCTTAGGGGACAGCCTGCTTTTCCCCTCGAGAATAAGTCTGCCACCAGGCATGGTGAAAACAGAGGCTCAGTACTCATCACAGAGAGGCATGACTATCACTCAATGTCTGCAGACAGGTGGGAACTGACTTAGAGATGCTTCTCAGCTTCCCACCACAGTTCATGTTGCCCACACCTGCTTTTCATTAAGGCATTTTTGTAATTTTGGGGGAGAGGGGAATGTGGATTTCTTTCAGAATTCTTTATGTAAAGTTGAATTGGCATAAAGCAAGAAAGTGTCTGTAATCCATTAAAGGACCTTCTTGTCAATCATGATGAAAGTTCTCCTTCATTATGTGTCAAAGGTAGGCAGATGGATAAAGGAGGGCCAGGACTTCTTTGGAAACAGGACATGTTCTCTCCACCCCCAGCCCAACTCTTCACTTACCCTTTGGCTTCAGGTTTCTCTTCCTTTGTCTTCTCCTCCTCTTTTGCTTCTGAAACAGATGATTTCAGGAATGACGAATGACAGTCCCACCGTCCTATTTCCTCTGACTCGGTACTCTCCTAGCCCACCCACCATCACCTGCCCAGTACTAGAACTAGACCAGATTGGGGAAAATGTTATTAGTTCCTACATATCCCAGACAGAGGTCTATGGCCACTTCCCAGTGGGGCACAGCTGGGTCAGCCCAAAGGATGAGTATTCCCCCAAGCTCCACAGGCTGCTGCCCAGTGCTAGAGGGACCAGACCCAAGGACAAACCGGTCTGACTAGTTTTCTAGGCAGCTGAGAGGAGCTGGCCCCCCTGGGAGGTATGAGGTGGCAGGGAAAGGGCTTGGTTGGTATGTAAGAGTCACTATTGGCTATGGGGAGATGGGTCATATCAACAGGCTGGGGGGGTTGATGGGATGTGAGTCAGTCCAGCTGGATTACAAATCAGCTCTTGTTCTTTTGTAGGCCCTGACACTGCAGCCCTGCAGAGGTCCTCGGGCACTGATAGGTTTGAGGCCTCCTGTCTACCCTAGACCTCTCCCCTGAGTTCAGGCACTGGAAGTTCTACCCAAAGACCTACCCACCTTTTTTCTCCTCTGGCTCTCGATCTTTCTCCTCTTCCATTTTGACCCTCTTGGCTTTCTTGAAGTTGGATGAGTTCTTCCGACCACCTTCGCCTTCCTCATCTGAGTCTGAAAACTCTTCCTCACAAGCAATTCTCTTGTCTGAGGAACATACTGGGAGGAAAAAGCAGAGACCACAGGCATGAAGTTATGCAGCATCTCTGGTGGAAGAGAGCCTAACACACATCCAATGCCCAACTCAATTCCTCTCCTCAACTGAAGGAGATTCCAGACTACTGGGGAGGGGGAGGTAGTAGAAGAACTGACTCCTCAACCTGTGGTCACACAAGCTGGACAACAGGATAGATCCCTGTGTCCCACATAGGGCATCATTTCAGGTGACGTGTAAAAACAAAGTTATCCACAAAATCACATATAATAAGAACTGAAAGGAACTTTAGAAATTTTACTTAAAAGGAGTATTGATTTGTCCTTAGAATAATCCTATTGGTAGGCCCTTGTGCTTCCAAATCCAATGTACTTTCCCCTATGTCACCAGGCTGGCTCCTTCCCCTCTCATTCCCAGACAGCATTCTCCTTCCTCCAGAAACCTACTTGAAATGCGCTTGTCAGGATCTTCCTCATCCTCATCTCCACTGTCCTCCTGTATCCCATCCTCAGGAATGGGCTGCATCTGGACACCAGGGGCATGTGGCAACATCCGGAGGTTCTCAAACAACCTCTGCCTGAAGGCCCAAGAAAAGCAAGCAAAATCCTTTGTCAGAAAGTTGGGGGAGGGATGGCGCAAATAAAGGGTTTGGGTAAAACTATAGGTTGGAAGCACTCACTTGATCTTCTCCAAGTACTCATTGGTATTCTGGTTTGTCATGTTAGATGGGCTGATATGAAGTTTGAAATCCGGTCCAAAGTATTCAAAGTAATCGTTGTAGGGAAGTTCTGTTGAAAGTTTTTGAGAGGACAGAGGACACAGGAATCAGCAGGTGTGCACTGTTCATTGTCCCCATGAAACTAAGCAAATCAGAACAATGTATGAATGAGGAGATGACTGGGGTAGGTGGTGGGTCTCAGGATGTTCCAGCTTTTCAATGAAAATGCCCAAAAGAAGACCACACCGGTAGTCAAAAAAGATTCTTGGATTTGGAGTCAGAGATTCAACTGCCTCATCTTGTAGAAAAGGAAATTATAGCCCAAGACAGTTAAGTGAATTGTCCAGGGTCAGCAAAGTAGAAAGTAACAGAGCTGAGATCTTAACTGACCTGATACCAACTCTAGCATTCGGTGCCATATCAGACATTTACTTCTCTTTGTCCCTGACTTTTAAGACTGTCTTGCATGTGGTTCAGGCCCCCACTTCTGAAAATTTCTAATGTTAAATATTAAAAAACATTTCTAATCAACAATTCCCCATATTCAATCAGTACTTCCTACTTCTCTATCAGATGGTTGATTGGTCATTTAGTGATCTGAGATAATGGTCTAAGGTAGAGGTATCAAATTTGGCCAGCATGGCTGATTAAAAAGTAACTGGAAAATGTTTTTACAAAATAAAGAACAATACAATAAAATAAAAATAAAAGATAACGTTAATTTGTAGTTTTCTAAGTTGATATATGCCTACAGGAATCCATTTCTATTTAAGGAATCTGACACCACAGGTTTAAGGGATTCAAGTTAAAAATTTTTTAATGGTTCTTTGGCATTAAATAATTGTTTATGACTATTAGGAGCAGTATGTTCAGTTACCTTGGAGGTTCACAACACAATGTTGCTGAAAGGGTGGTTCAAAGAACAAAAAAAAGCTGGGAATCACTGGTCACAGGTCATAGGATCAGTAATGGGAGACTAACTGCACTGAAGGCCAAAGGCCTTAATTAACTCACTATATGATTTAGGTTAGTTAGCTTCCCACTTCAGGTCTCAGGTTTTCTCTTCTACAAAATGGGGGGAGAAAGAGGAAAAGGGATTTAGCAGATTAAAAATAATGATAATATTCACATGTATACGCTGCTTCCAAGATTTAAAATGCTTTTCTCCTTACAACAAGCCTGAGAGATAAACAGTACTGGTATTTATTGTCCCTATTTTATAGATGAGAAATCTGGGGCTCAGAGGTTGAATGATTATGGGATACAGAGCTGAGCTACAAATTAGAAATTATCCAATCAAACCTTTCTCCTCCCTTTTCATTAGTAGGCAAGGACTCACAGAGGTTTACGTAGCTTTCTCAAAGTCACAAAGGTGCCTGAGAAGCCCAATGATTCTAAACGCAGGGCACTTTCTGTGCTACCACACCCAAGGTCATATACATAGCAAGATCCTAGATGAGATTCTAACCCAGCTCTGCCACTCTGGTCATCAAATGAAGTAGGAATAAAGGTTGTGAAACCTTTTGGAACAGTCCTAGATGGATAAAAATCCACAGGAGGTTAATTGGCTGCAGAGGGAAACTATGCACCAGACCTATCCTCCCAGATTCCATCTCATCAGCCCAACTTCAATTTTACCATTGGGAATCTCTGTGTCCAAGGCCACAGCTGTTTCATATGTCCAGCACCTGGCTACATTGCGGATAGTGTAGCCACCCCCTCCCAGCATCAGCATGGGTAGATTGAAGCTCTTGACAAACTCCACACACTTGGCATGGCCTAGGTAGAGCAAAAAGAAGGGTGTTTAAATCAACAAACATTTATCAAGTGCCTGTGCAGGTGCTAGGATTGGAGATATCAAACACAAAAAATGAAACAGACTGCCCTCAAGGTGCTTATATCCTAACAAGGAAGACAAAACAAAATCATAAAGTATATACAAAATAGACATAGGATAAATCTAAGATGCGGTGAGGTTTTTGACAGCTTTAGTATCTAAAAGGAGTCAGGACAGGCTTCACAAAGTAGGTGGTGTTTGATGGGAACTTTTGAAAGAAACCGGGAATTTGTAGAAGCTGTGTTGAAGAAGTACATTCCAAGCATGGGGAATGGATTAGGTAGAATCGGTTGGACTCTGCATTGACCTCTCCCCTTCTATTTACCTTTAATGGTAAGGTTGAAACAACCTAATCGGTCTCCAGACAGGGAATCAGAACCACATTGCAAGACCACTGCACTGGGCTGAAAGGTCTCCATCACCTTGGACATAACCTGAAAAGATATGCCTGCATCAGCACTATGCTGAGATAACCACACTGTGGTGAAGGATAGGATTTAGAGCTGAAAGATCACCGTCCCTAATTCAACTCTCTTATTTAGCAGTATTTGAGAAACAGAGACCTGGAGGTTAGAGATGGCTTGGCCAAAGTCAGTAAGTCCTAAGAATCAGCAGGATTCAAACCCAGGTGCTCTGACTCCAAATGCAGTGCTATTTTTCCTTAACCCATGTTTGGCAGGACATCCAAAGCAGGCAGGCTGCTTAGCTCTCCATTCTTCCCCCCAAGGCAGATCCTTCACCTTCCATTTCAACAGTCTGCTCCCACAAAAAAAAAATCTTGCTTCCCTCCCTTCTTCCTCCCTCCCTACCCTTCCATCCCTCACACATAACCTGTCTTCATGAACTCTCTCCATCTTTTGTTGTCCTGCCTTTGCCTGCCTCTGTCCCTGTACTCCATGCTCAGTTAGAACCAATTCCTCTCCCAGGCTAGTCAAGTCCTTTCCTTCCATGGCCAACTCAAGATTCCACCCTCTCCAACAAAGCCTTCTCAGGACCCATCACCCAGACCTCTCCTTGGAGCTCTCTCCTTCCATTCTTCCTTGTATCAGTTGTTTGTCTTGTCTTCCCCTTGTGTTGCTTCTGTCTTCCCATCTCCCTCGATCCAACCTGCTCTATTCTGAAGCCACCCAACCCTTTTCCTCTTCTCCCAAGAATCCCTACTCTGAAATTAACAAACTAGCTTTTCCTGTCTCGCTCCCTTCATCTTTGTGCATTCACTGAGACTTGGTTCCCTCCTGACCACAGCTTCTCTGACCACTCTTTCCAGCACTAATTTCACTCTCACTCAGATTCCCCACTCAGCGATTGTGCTGGGAGCTGGAATGCTCTATGCCATTTCTGGGTTTTCCTTCACTCAGTGACCTCTCCTCCTGTGAGATTCATTCAATCCAGATTTATCACCCAATCAAGATTCTGGCAGCTGTTGTCTACAGACCTCAAGGACCCTCTTTCTCATCATGACCTCCAAATCCTCCAAGCCTTCATTCTTTCCCAGGTCGTTACCCCTACAGTAATGACTCTCCTTCCTCCCTTTCCCATCTTGACCCCCTGGTGAACCACTTCAACTTGACACTGTAACCTAATCTTTTCAAAGATCTTGCCCTGCCAAAGGCCAGCCTTAGATTATTCTCACCATCTGTGCTACCTTTACTCCTATTCACATGCTGAACAAAACTGGAGAAAACTCACAAAACCATGTTGACTGGGTACACTACAAAAAACTTCTGTTATCTCATCAGGATCCTCACTGCTACAAAACAATCCTCTGAAACTTAATTCACTATCCCATTTACCAGAACAGCTTTTCGAAACTTTGTTATTCCTCCTCAAAACTCCCATGGTTCTCCCCTCTCCCTTTCAGGTGAGAACCTTGCTTCATATCTCACTGAAAAAAAGTCAGGCCATTTATTTGCTGAGAGCTCTTCCTTTCTTTCTTTCATCACTGAAATGCCCACTACCACTATCTTCTTAAGCTTGCCTTACATAAAGGGGGTGCACCTACCTTCTCCTTGTCATGCACAAGTGACCCCATTTCATCCCATCTTTTCCAGCAGTCTGATTGCTCCTCTAGCATCCTTATCCTCACTTCTCTTCAATCTTTCCCCCTGTCTACTAGATGTTTCCCTGCTGCTTGCAAACATGCCCATGTCTCCCCCATCCTTAAATACTCAATCTTTCTATCCCTGAGAGCAACTGTTCTATATCTTTCCTTTTTTTATATCTAAACTCCAAAAAAATGTGTCTCCACTTCCTTTCCTCTTTCTCTCAACTCTCTGTAGCCTGGTACCCAAACTCATCATTGAAACTAAGCTGCTCTCTCCAAAATGACTTAACAAGCTCGTAATCCAATCTAATAAACCCTTAAGGCCAAATCTAGCGGCCCTTTCTCAATACTCATCTTTCTTGACCTCTCTGTAGACATTGCCAACAACATTCTTTTCTCCAGCTTTTCATGGCATTGCTTTCTCTTGTTCTCCTCTGTGTTTTCCTGGATCTCTAATCTGCACCACATCTAATAACCCCCTGAAGGGATTCCTCTCTCCAAGACTGTGTCCTGGTTCCTCTTCTTCCTCTATGCTATTTCATCTCCCACAGATTCAATTATCATCTCCATACAAATAATTTTCAGGTTTATAGGTCAAGCCTTAATCTCTCTGCTAACCTCCAGTCTCACATCTCCAAATATCTACAGGACATGTTAAAACTTGATGTCCTATAGACAACTGTAAACTCCCCAAAAGTCCAAAACTGAACTCTTTTCTCCCCGCTTCCTAAGTTCCCTATCACTGCTGAAGGCAGCACCATCCTCTCAGTCACTCAGACTCACAAGCTAGGTACCACACTCAATTCCTCACTCAGCCTCATTCCCAATCAGGTGTCAAATACTGCTGTAATTATCTTCACATTCTTTAAAACACTGCTCCCTGCCATTTCTCTAACACTTGGACCCAACCAGATGCAGGCCCTGACCACTCCGCAGTAAGACAGCTAGCCTGCTGGCTGGTCTCCTGACCTCACATCTCTCCCCTCATTCCAATCCATCCCATCTTCCTAAAATGCACAGCTGACCATGTCATTCCCTTAATATACTCCACGAGCTCCCTATGATCTCCAAGATCAAACATGAAAGCAATCCGTTTGGCTTTCCAAGTCCTTCATAACCTACCTTTGCAATCTTCTTACACCTTAACCCCTTCCCTATACTCTTCAATGCAGCAATGCTGGCTTCTAGCCTCTCCCTCAAACGGAACATTTCCTCCTGACCAACTGCTTTCACTCCATGCATGGAACCCTCATCTCCTTCACTGTCTCAACTAATGTCGTATCTTCAATCATAAAGCTTAATTCTTTAATTCCTCAGTCTTAGTTCCTTCCCTCTGAGATCACCCCCAATCTGTCTGGTACACATTTTTTCATATATTATTTCCATGCTGTTTCCTCTATCAGGCTGTGAGCTCCTCAAAAGCAGGAACTGGGGTGGTCTTTCTTTGTACACACAAAACCTAGCACACAGGTGCTTAATAAATGCTAGTTTACTGACATTAAATGGCACACTTGAATAGGGTCCATACCACATTTATCTCTGAATCTGAAAAAGTAGTAGCTAGCACAATGCATTGCACTTAGTAAGAATTTAATGAATGTTCACTGAAATGCAATGCAGTGTATCCTGATTTCACGCCGTGTCTCCCTATCCTGCCAGGCCTACCCAAAGACTCATGACTCAGAACTCAGGCCCAATTCTTCCAAGAAGTCTTTCCCGGAATAGGAAGCCTCCCCATTAAGATATCCTTCCTCTGAAACACCCTACCACTTATAGTACTATTTTACACAACTCACTGGACATTTATCAACAGTCCACCACTGAGGGCAGTGGTCAAATGCTACATATCTTTCTATGAGGAAGAGAAGAGGACTGGCATATGGCAGGTGCTTGATAATCTATTAATTAATCATCAGTATCTCCTAGTCTACCCGTAGAGTTAATATGTACCAGGTCCTCCTCTTCCAGCCAACCAACAATAGCAAAATGGGCTCTCAGAGCCACATTGTGGGAAGTCTTCCTCTAGTCTTGGTCTCAAGGGGCTAGATTGGGTAGGGGCATGACACTCACTGGTTTGAAAATGGCCTCATAAGATTCATCATCAATCCCATCTCGAAGCGGATAGTTGACAGCGTAGTATTTGCCTTTGCCAGCTCCAATATCCTGGTTTAAAAGGGATATCAAAGCAAAATGAGGTGAAGAGAGAGGAAGAGAGAAGCCAAGGGCTCAAAAGGAAAAAGAGAAATAAAACTTTGGAAAGAAAGAACAAGATTAAGCAGAATTGTTGAGTTCAACTGAAAGTAGCATAAAGGAACAGAATTGGTATAAAAGGACTCCCCCTCCCCCACAGCCCCCAAAAAGCATGTTTTCTCTGAACTCTTGCCCAAATGTCACTAGCAAACCTTTTCATCACTTCACAATGACCATATCAGCAAAACATCTGCTCTTGGGCAGGCACAAGGCCACTACAGATAGAACTGCCACAACTCTGGGATGGGACACAGATCCACGTGATCAGTCATCCACTGACACAGACAGCCAGCACATCACGTCCCGCCCCAGCTAATGATGGGAAAGTTATCATGACAATTATCTCTTAGGACTAGGTACCAGGCAACAATTTCTAGGGCCTACCTGATCATTCTCAACAGAGTGCCCCTTACTGTGTGGGCTCATGGGATTTAGAGCTAGAAGGATCCTTAGGTAATCATTCAGTTCAACCCACTCATTTTATACATAGGAAACTTCAGCTCAGAAGTGATTGGTACAGGGTCACACAGGTGGTAAAGTAGCATTGTCAGGATTCAAATCCAGTGCGCTTCTACTAATTCACACCTGCTTCCCCTTCTAAGGATTATCTCCTGATGAACTAGGGGGAAGAGAGGAAAGGAAGGAAAGAAGAGAGAAAAGGGGTTGATGCCATCTTCCAAAGAGCTCCACAATTTTAGATGGTTTTATACTCTAGGAACCAGATGTCTGTTGTCCCATATTGACTGCAGTAAACAGCTGTGGTGCCAGTGAATGAAGGAGCTATAGGGCTTACTGCTCAGGGCAAGGGGAGACAGCAAATGTGGTCTTTTGATTTCCATTCATTTTCATACTTGTGGGACTGTAAGATAAGCAGATAGCTCATTCCAGGCAATGCCTGGACACTGTCACCAAAACCTGAGACTCACAGGACATCTGGAAATGCCAATTCCAGCCACAAAACAGCCTTTGCTGACATGCTGCATGCCAGTTGATAGACTGGAGCATCCTCCTCCACCCCCCACAGAGCTACAGCTGGTAGTGGGAGCACCAGGCTGAGCTGAAGTGCTCAGCTCTAAACGGTGAAAGAGAAAGGAAGTGGTTTTTAGTAGTATGAGGCATGAGAGTTAGAGCCGGAAGAGAGCTGGCTGTTGCCAGGAGGGAGCTCTCACCCGTAGGTCACCCGTTCCCGGGAAGTACTCTCCATACTTATGAAAGGACACTGTCATGACCCGATCTGTGGTGTAGAAAGCTTCTTCCACGCCATCGCCATGGTGAATGTCAATGTCAATGTACAGCACCCTCTGGTGGTACCTAGGATCAGAAGCAGGTCAGGGGGCCTAGGGCACGTGGGGGAATGAGGTGCCCCAAGCACAAGGCACTATGTCCCTGCTCTCCAGGTTGGTGGCCTCCCTCAAGGACCTCTAATCACAAGGATTAAATGGTGAGGATGAGAGAGGAAGGGATAAGAGCCGCTGGTTGTGTCTAGAGGCTGGAATGGGCCAAGAGAGGGAGTGAGCCAACATCTGATCCAGTAGGATCAGGTCAGGCCACGCCACGCTGGGAATTTCCAAATCTGGGGTGTGAAAAGTTCTTGAGTCACTCCCTGAGTCTCTTCCTAGACTCACACTACTCTGATGAGTGACTGACTTTCATCAACACCTTCCCTGTCACTGAACTCTAAGGAGAAGTATGCAGGACAGAGGGCAGGATTAAGGTGCTCCCGCACCCAAGGATATGAGGGGAACGTACTTTAACAGTTCCAGGATGGCCAACACAATATCGTTGACATAACAGAAGCCAGAAGCTTCAGACTTCTTAGCATGGTGCAGGCCCCCAGCCCAGTTCACAGCAATGTCCGTCTGCTGCTTATTAAGCTTCACCGCACTTGCTGCAGGGAGGGAAAAAACCTTGTCAGGTAGGGAACTCTCTGACTATCCTCCTCTCTCCCCATCCCGCCTCCCAGCACACCAGGAAGCCAAAGCTATAACTGTATCAAAGGACTCAACTCCCAACCAGCAAGAGCTCCACCCCAATCTCACTACAGTGCAGACAGTTTTAGGATATAGCAGGAAGTAAACTACTTGTTACTGCTCTGGACCCCATAAACAAATCAATTCCAGATAAGAATTATAATAACATCCTTTGAGTTCTAATATCCATTGAAGACAATTATCAGATTCTCCCTAAAATGCATCTCATGGCTCAGAGAAGACTGAGGGAGATATAGCTGTCTCCAAATGATGGTGGGGCCCAAACAACATTTTGGATATTCTAACATAAGCATTGATGAAGCCTAGGCACTACCATGGCCAGAGTCTAAGAGGCCAACTATTTGTTTAATAGAAACTCCAGCCATCTCTGCTCTATCACAGCCAAGCCACTGAAAGGAAGGACAGAGGCTCCTTACCTACAGATCCACCAGTGGATAACTGACAGAACTCAAATAAGCCATCAAACACTGGGCAGTCTTCACCAACATTAACTTGAAAGAGAATAAGGGACAAAGTTAATCCTTAAGACCTTCCATTGACTTTTCATTAAGAGATCTGAATTCTCCAACATTGTGAAAAACTCAGGTTTTGGTCCATGACTAGGTTCTCCACTTCTACTCCTTTGAGAAGAGCCAGTTCTGGGCCTCTGATGCAACAGGACGATCTCTGAAGCACAATCTTTTCAAGACTAAGCAAAAAGAAAGGAACCCTTGAGGTAAAGGATTCAGGTCTCTTTCTCTTGTTAGACATACATTAAATGAATTCTGAGAAACAAGAAATAACACACCATGTTTACTTTATAGAACAGGGGATACCATACCCTTTTCTGTCCCACACACCTCTCCCTTGAGCTCTGGGGAATTACTTTGTTCTTTTACAAAGTACTTTCATATATACTACCTCATGTGATTCTCCCAACCTAGGAGATGGGCAGAGGAGAGATTATCGCTACTCACTGCAGGAGGTAATAATTACATTTGTTGGGAACTTCCTTAGCACACATCTATGATGCAGAGAGTTCAAGTGCTACTATTCCAATTTTACAGGTGAGGAAACTAAAGCACTGGGCTTTTAGTGACTTGTTCAGGGTCATTCAGCTTATGTATGAGGTGAGATTCAAACTCAGGACTCCTGATTAAAATTCAATGCTCCCACCAATACACTAAGCTGTCTTCTCTACAAATAACCAGAGAGTAAGTTTTACCATCAGATGTGAGTAAAAAATTGTACAAAACTGATGAAACGTATGAATTATATACACATGGAACCAAAAGGGAGTGGAGAGAGGAAGCACATTAGTCACCAACAACTCACTTGGTATATCAAGCTAGCCCTCTGAAATGGAAAAGGGTTACCAGCCTTCCCTGAATCAAATAAGCTTTGGGTTAACGTTCCAGAAGATGAGTTAACTAAAAGATGCACTGACCTCAACCACATACTACCCTTGGAAATTATCCTTACCAAAGGTATTCCAAAGAGGGGCAGCATCTCTGAGGGGACTAAGAAGACTGGTAGCTTTCTTCTACATCCTGGAGCAAACACTACTAGGTTGTATCAGTATGAACTTTGTTCTCTCACAGTCCAGGTTATTTACACAAAGGCAGCTAACTCCTCTCTACTTCCTCCTTCAGGGGGCTGGCCAAATAAAGTTCAAGTGTTGTAAGAATATACCTATTGCTCAGACTCAAAGCACCAGCATAAAGAATTCAGGGAACAGGCAAAGGAAATTAAGACTTTTCTCCTAGTCCAATATTCACTAAAAAAAAAAAAAAAAACACAAGCCAGCACCATAGAATTTTAGAACTAGAAGAGCCCTTAGGGATGGACCATCTGGTCAAACCTTGAGTTACAAGTAGGAAATGGCATCACGAGGAGAGTCAATGGCAAAGCTGGCACTGGAAGTCACCTCTTACACCAGCAGTGAGTGCTCCCCCATTACAGCCTCCACTGTTAGTGCTCTGGGAAAGGAAAAGGTAGTTCACTTACACTTTCATCAGCATTTTGGGTACTTGTACAGTGCAATAAGGCATTCACACGGTATCTACAGAGGGCTTCACAATGAAGACAGTTCATGTCTTCAGACATGAGGTTCTTAACCTGGGCTCAGTGGACCTCCAGAGATTTCAGGGACTCCATAAATTTGGATGGGGGAAAAATTACATCTTTATTTTCACTAATTTCTAACTGAAATGCAGCATTTCCTTTAATTATATTTTTAAAAATTCTGAGGAGAGGTCCAAAAGTTTTTCCAAAGTGCCAAAAGGATCCATAACACAAAAGAATTGTGCTCATTTTAAAAATAAGGAAACAGAGGGTCAGACGTTAGGTGACTTGACAGGGCAGGGTTTGAACCAAGGGCACTCTAGCCACTCAGCAATGCTGCCTTTCTAAGTGCTCAGCTAGGTCACTATAATAAGGTAAGGAAGATCTGCTTGGAAAAGGAGGGACCTCAAGGTATCCACACTCCTCTAAGCACTGTAGAACTATCTATGGGAAATACTTTGCAAACAGTAAAGCCTGCACTGACAGGAGCAGCCTAATATCCCACAGGTTGTTTGTTACTTACTAGTAGTATTTTTAAAGCCCCACCCAGAGAGACAGGTGAAGGAAAGGCTGCTACCAATTCATAAGGGAGGCATCTGCTCCATCAAACATTCTCAAAGAACATCTCAGCGGAGATCAGCACCTCCTGGAGTGGCACATGCCCAGTAAGTAGACTGGTGGAGCCAAAAGGGGAGCCATTTCTTCAGCACTGAGAAAGGTACATGGTTAGGATTTCCTAAATGATTAAGAATCAGTGGAAGATATACAGAGATAATCAGGATGACTCGTACAGAAGTTCTTTCTGCTCCAGCTTCAGCTCTGTGCCTACCATCAGTTTAGTGAACCCAGCTCTCCCCTATGGCAACAGACCCTGACAACTAAAGAGCTTTCCCAGCTCTCCATGGTGTCATTAGTAGCACTCTGCCTGAGACCCTCCATCTGATCCAGGACCTGCGAATAGCTTTCTGCCTTAAAGGGCCATCAGTCTTGCTGTAAAGGTGATACAGCAGGTTTCCTAGTGCTCCACAAGTGATCACAAATTATTAGCATTAAGTGCAAAATAATATCAACAATAATTCACACTTTTATAGAATGTTAAAGTCTTACAAAACACTTTCTTCAGCAACCCCCTATGAAGTAGGCAGGGTATTATTACCTTTTCGTTTTTGGGCAGCTGAGGCTCAGAGCTGGGATTTGAACCCAGGTCTCCTGTTTCCAAACATAGCACCCTTCCCTACACTGCCACTATATCAAAAAAATAGTAAACTAAAAAATGTTACAAATGTAATTTAAGTAGTTTTCTCACAGCAACATTAAGTAGGCAATACAAACATTTTTTTCCTAATTAGAGATGAAGAAATTGAGACTCAGAGACCGGCCCAAGGGCAAACAGTAAGCAGAAAAGCTGGGACTTGAACCAAAGTCTTAAGTCATGCATACCCTTTCTGCTACATCGCCTGGTCCTTAATGTGAAAAAACCAAACAGCCTAAAAACTGGATTTATTGAGATAGTGTAGTTGGGAGTTAGGAGATCTGTGTTCAAATCTTGACTCTAACATTCAATGAACTACAGACCACTGGCAAATCACCTCAGGTAATAAAATGGGGCCATGGGGCTATTATGAGGAAAGTGCTTTATAAACCTTAAATCTTTACAGAAATGTGAGCTACTGATTACATTACATACCAAGTCTTTAGATATGAAAGGGATAACCTCTAAGGATACCTCAGATGAGGTATCTGCTAAAATATAGGCAATCCCCCTTCACCCCAACTGATGTAAGGTGAGAAGTAGCTTCTGAGACCAGACCACTGGTTTTCCAATGACACTAACATCAGCTACAGAACTTTAAAAATCATTTAGCTAGAAGGAGACTTAGAGATCACAAGAAAACTGAAGCCTTATGAGGTTAAATGTACTGGCCTGGGTACAGAGCTGGGAATAGAACCTCCTTCTCCTACACTATAACAGTACCGAGAACAAGAACAGGTAAATTATAAACTGCTATTTACAAATCAGAGAAATAACTCAGCACATGGTGGGAAAAGAGACACAGCATGACACAGTGGACACAAGAGATGACCTCCAAGCCAGAAGGGCCTTGGGTTGCATCTCACCTGTGACATTCTATGGCTCTGGGCAAGTCACTGAATCACAATCCTTGATAAATCACCCAGGAGCTCCCCGTGCTAATGAAAGAGACCCAGGCCCTGTGACCTGTCCCTTTGGTGGGAAAAATACTCTGGCATAACCTAATGCAGCCCTCTAGGAAGCCAGCTGGGTGTGCAGACTCACATCTCTGCATCTGCTTGCTGTACTCCGACATATTATCAGGACGAATAGATCGTAAAAACTTGATGTAGTCATCGCTGTGGTACTTGGTCATCTCATCTGCATGGGCTTTGTGGGGCCGCTGGAAAGACCAAATGAGAAAGGGGGAATTACTGTCATCAGTCTCCCTTTCCTTCAACTCTCTGAGCACTTACGCATATGTACAAGGGGAATATAAAGACGGGCAACAGAATCCAAAGCTTCTATGGAGCTTGGTCTGTTTAGACAGATGAAAATAACATACAAGCAATGATCTAGGAGATCAGCAGTAAGTGATAAAACTTGTGCTGCAGCAGTTCTGAAGTAACAACTGGAAGTACAAAATCAAATTTACTGGAAGAGGTGGACCTAGGTAGTCAGGCAAGATTTACAGGGGCAGTCAGTTTCCTCTGAGACATTCCAAGCCAGAGAAACCCTCAAAAGCCAAAGTTAGCTTAGCTAAGCTAACCTGGTCTAGTCCATACTGTCCTGCCATGGTTTGTTTTCTTTTTCCCCACGTTTTTCCCTATGCCCAGAATATCACTCTCCCCTTTTCCCTCATTAAAAAAAGTGCCACCTCAAGGAAGTGTCTCAGTATCCCTAGTACAGGGATTCCACCTTCTCACAGAACACTGAAGTGCTTAAGTTATTTATGAAAGGGTAGTACCCCTGTCCATCCTTACCAGATTATAAACTCCAACAGGTAAGCCTCTTACTTCATCTTTTTTGTCTACCAGAAACTTGTAAAGTGCTAAGCTAAATGAGCTGGCTGTGCGTATCAGGGGAGAAAGGGGGCAAACTGACGTGACTGGAGGGACAGAAGACTCGAGAGGCAAGCCCTTGAATGAGATGCTGAGAAATCTAAGTTTCATTTGGTAGGACAGAAGGAGTCATCAGAAGTCTTAGCATTCTCCGATGAACCTCTCCTTCCCTAACATTCCCACATGATGACTCTTTATCTGAAGTTTAAACTGAGGGCGCCTCTGCTCCCCACTTTCCCCAAACTCTTTCACTGCTACAATTCTTCCTGCCCAACCTATTCCAGCCATCTTTTCTCTGGTGGACTAAAGCTTTCCAGGACGAGGATCTCTAGGCCCTTGCCTAATTCTCTACCATCCTCCTCCCAAAGACCCATCAGCAATTCCCTGGAATGGGCATGGTCTCCTCTACTTCTCCTGAGCCAAATTACTGGTAGAACCTGGGAGGCTGAAGCTGAATCTTTCTCTCCCTTCTTCCCCACAACACATACAATACCAGGAGGTAGACACTGTGAACAAAGAAGATATGGAGCAGACTGAGTTCATTCTGCCCCAGGGGGATAGATATGAGCCCCAGTTGTGAGTCTCCTGGGCAAGGAAGATATAATCAGCTCTAGAATTCGGGCCAAGGAGAGAAAAATCTCAGAACAGTTACTTCCCAGCTCATTTCTTCTAACCTTCTAGATGGTTAAATCCTTTACCTTTTATCTTCTGGAAAACTGCTTTTTAATCCCTTGGGGACCGCTTTTACTTGAGGTATTTGAATGTTTTTATTAACTGGATTACTTATTTGGACCCTTGGGCTGAGGGTTTTCCATAGCACCAGACTAGGAACCTGAATGACCTGAGCAGGCTTAATGCTAGGGTTGGATCAAACCCAGAGGATATGTGAATTCACATCCCCAGACTATCCACACTGAAACTCCAGTGCTCAGACCATTGAGTGCCTAGCTTTTTAGGGGGCCAGAAGGAGAGGAACCACAGAGACAGTTCAAGTGAGGATTACCCCAAACTAGGTGGTCAATCTATTTCTTTTTCTCAGGAAAATACACTCCCTTGGCCATGTGAATCCTCTACTCTCAGCAGCAGTTTTCAAAGAGAACTAGGACTTAGATAAACCAACCTCCCCCAAACTTACATAGATTTCCATCTTCCGGTAGAGTCCATAGTTTAGGAGCAAATTGTGAGTCATTCGGATTCGATGAGGTTTCATTGGGTGTCCCTGCCCATAGTAGTAATTTCCAACATCCCCTGAGGAAAAAAAAGCCATAATTTCAGTGACAGAAGGATAAGACATTTATTATTTTTCCAGTCCAGGCAGAATTAAAGAAGTCCCTGCTGTGGAGTCAAGCTTACAGTATCAAAGAAAAATTTGGAGCTGGGAGGTACCTGACAAATCATTTAATCCAAACCCCATAATTTTACAGCTAAGGAAAAGAAGGCTAGAATCTGCCTGCAGAATCTGAAGGGGTCCTTTCAATTCAGAAAATGTTTTGCAACAATAAACTAAGTAAGCTCTGTAGCTACCAAAAGTTACAGATGCCAGCTCATATAGTGCATTTCCAAAGACAGCAGATTCTCTATGAAGGGTCAGGCTCCTTGCAAAGTTCCTCTAGGGACCTGTTCCAATCAATATCGGCCTCACCCTGGGAAATCAGCATGCCCAGGACCTTGATGAGACTATCCCAGTCCTGGGTTTCCAGACCTCACCAGAAACTTAAAAGAACAATTAATTGTGCAGAAAAGTAATATAAATTCTGCCTGGACCACTCTTCCGAATGACTGCAGATAGCAAGCACAATTTTATTTGATACTGACAATGCCAAAGATATAGGATACTTTAATGGGAGTAAATGGTCTTTTATGCTTATGATTCCAAGTCTTCAACCCTATACTTTTTTATGAAGGCTAAGACCGTCTGCATTATCCTGTCACTTCTTAGAGCCCTCCAAATACAGTGTATTTACCTAAGACCCTGTCTCATATAACTATAGCTTCTTAGAGTCAACAGTAGGATGCTGATCTTTTGTAGGACTTAAATCACAAGAACATTATCTTTCAGCCATAGAGCTCAAATATAAAAAGGTGGTACTCAGGGGTTTCTGGGACACTCCTGAACAAAGGAATTGAAGACCTGGTCTGGGGGAGCAATTCCGATGCAAATCCCAGAGACAGGTTATAGAGGTGGAAGGGAATCAAATCATCAAAGCAAGGGTTGAGACATTTGCTTGGTACAGGTACCAAAGGAACTAAGGACCGAGGCCTGAAACATAGCCACTGGGAAGGGCTTGACAATCGATGGTACTTAGAAGGCCAAACTCTACTCCACACAGAATGGGAAGCACTTTACATTTGATCCCACTCTATATGTGCTGCCCAGCTCCTTTCAACTCCAAAATGCCACTCCCAGGATAAGCTCATTGCTTCTAATCTCATCACTGAAACTATTTTTTCTCTCTTAGAGGGACGGAGTACCAAACTCCTCCCAGGCCTTCCTTTATAGAGGGCAGAAACTGGACTCTGTTCACTCCACTCTGCATAATTCTAGGTTATTCTTCCTCTAGAGTAGTTCAGTATCTGGGTCCAGTACTCCCAACTCTAGCCCTGGCTTTACATGCAGAATCTCCTCAAACACCCAGGAGTCCAGTAAATCACCTTGATATCATCTTTCCTTCTCCCAAATTCTCCCTGAATTCTGAAATTCCTTCTAAAGGAATTTCTTTAATCTCTCCCAGTGTTTCATCCCCCCCCAAACCTATTTTATGATCTCACCAGCACCCCTTATTCTACCTCTCACAGTTTAACACTTACACCTTCCCCCTTGAGAGTTTTACTTTCTAGTTAACCAGCTCAACTTCTGAGGTCCTTTACCTTTGAATCCCTTTCCTCTCACCTTATCCCTTTTCAAACCCCAAACCCAAAAGTACTCCCTCCATCCACATATATTTGAGAGTACTGAATATGAGGAAGTCTCAACTGTGCTGGGACAACTATAAATATATTACCTTATTTCAAATAGACCATCACACTTGTTCTCTTCTCTTATAACTATTATAAAAGTATAGCTGACAAAATGAATAGAATATTGGATCTGGAGTCAGAAGACCTGAATTCAAATTCAGCCTCAGATGTTTATTCACTATGTGACCCTGGTTAAACCATATAAGCTGCTGGCCTCAAAAGTGTAAAGCACTTTACAAACCTTAAAGCGCTATATAATGCTAGTTTATATTACATTATAAACTACAACAGCTCCCCGCTAGCTATCATCACTTTTACTGCGCTCTTGACAAAGCATATTCCAAACCTACACTTTCTCCTTAAGCCACCTACATTCAACTCTCTCAAGAGGATCTCAAACTTTTACTGACACCATCCATCCTCAGCTTCCTCTTCTGGATTCTACAATTCATCTTACCATTCTTTTCCACGCAAGTGTTCTTGATCCATTTCCTACTCTCTCCTCCAGAACCTTGTGCCTCCTCTCTCCACCTCATTTTTCAATACTGAATCATTCCCTGCTGACTAAAACATGGTCAGGTCTCCTCATCCACAAAAAAGCTTCACTGGATCCCCATACTGCCTTAAATCTCCTTCCTCTCCCAGCCAAACTCCTATGAAGAGAAGTCTTTAACCACACTTCTCCACTTCATTCACTGTAGAGTAGAAAGAACACTAGCTTTGAAGTCAGAGAACTTGGGTTCAAATCTTGCCTCAGTTACTTACTAGCTATATAACCTTGAACAAATCACAACTTCTCCTGGCCTCAACTGTAAAATGAGGAGGTTGCTCTAAATCTATGATTCTGATTCCTTGGGATCTGGCTTCTGATCTCAACATTCAATTCAAACAGCACTTTTTGATCTCTCTGCAGTTTCAGTCCCCGATGCCAATCCTCTCTCCTGAATACTCTGCTGTGTGAGCTTTTATAACACAACTGTCTCATGTTTCTCCCTCAGGTCTGATTGGCCCTATTCACGCTCTTAAGTACAGTATTCTCATGCATGTTCTGTGCTCCTATGTGTGGGTGTATCCCAAGGATCAGGACTGGGCCCTCCTCTCTGTCATCTTTTCAGTCCCTCCAAGACTAGGGAACAAGCCCTTATTTAAGCACCTATGTGCTGAAAGGCTGGTGATTTGCTAGTATCTTCTTATTTGATCCTCAAAACAATCCTGTGAGGCAGGTGCCATTATTAATTCTCATTTTCCAGATAAGGAAACAAAGACAAATAGAGGTTAAATGATTTGCCCAGGATCATCTGGCTGGTATTAGTCCCAGGTCTTTCCTGACTCTGGGTTTAGGGCTGTATCCACTAAGCTACCTAGTTGCCTCTAATGCCTGGTTCGAACTATTGTATCAATGCAGATAACATCTCAGTCTCCGTATACAGCACTCATCTCTCCTGAACTCCAGTCTCACATTACCAACTGCCTGTTGGACATCTTCCATCTGGATATCTCTTAAGCAGCTCAAATTCACCATATCCAGAACACAACTTATTTATTTTTATTATCTCACCCTTCCCCTAACACAAACCTCCAAATTTCCCCATTTCTGTGGAAGATTCCACCATCCTCATCAGGGGGAAATCATAATCAGCTGCCTAGTCATTCATTATACAACCATCCTACCTAGTTCAGTTTCTTCCCTGAATCGTTGCAGGCTTTCTAACTGGTTTTCTGGATTCTAGTATTTTCCCTTTCTAACTTATTTTCCACACAGTTGCCAAACTGATATTCCTAAAGCACAGGTCTGACCTAATAATACCTCTGCTCAAGAAGGTTCACTGGCTCCCTCTTGTCTTTAGGATAAAAATACGAAGTCCTTTGGCATTCAAAGCCCCTCCCTACTTGGCTCCAATCTATCTTTTCAGATGGATCACTCATGTTCTCACTAGAGAGAAATCTACCCCATACTAGTGAAATTACATGTCTAATATCTCTTCCTGTTACCATCAAATTGGCAGAACTGCTGTTCTCTGAACATCCAACACCACAGAATCTCCCACCTCTGTGCCTTTCACAGGTTGTCCTGTGACTGAAATGTTTTCCCTTCCCACCAGTATCCCTTAGAGAGGCAAGTTTCCCTCAAAGTCCAGCTTAGGTGTTGCCTCTTTAGAGGCCCTTCCCAGTTCTCCAGTTGTCAGTTGTCCTATCCTATTACTTTGTATTTTTAAATGTACTTTTATGTACATGGGATTGCCCCCAGCCCCCAAAGTAATCCCTTTAAGTGAACCTTCATTTTTTCATTTGTTCCTGTCCACACTGTCAATCTAGTACAGGGCTTGGCAAATATCAAGCCTAACAAATACTTGCTGAATTTAAATAAAATATGCCCACTTGCCGCCAGCTCTTCTATCTCAGGCATAAGACTGAACCAAGCTTCCAGTAAACCTCATTTTTGAATAAGGAGTTCTTCTGAAAGTAAATGGAAAGTATGTGGTACAGTGGATAGAGTCAAGGATGAACTGGGTTCAAATCTCCCTCTCAATCCCATACTAGCTGTGTGGGGCAAGTCACTTAACCTCTCAGTTTCCTCAACTGTAAAATAGGGGTAAATAATCCTGCCTGGAAGAATTAGTGTAAAGACCAAATGAGACAATAATTGTGAAATGCTTATCCAGTGCCTGGTAGTACATAGTAGGTCCCACATAAATATTATTATTATTGTTATGTACAGCCAGGGAGTATTCCTTTCAGGACAAGAAAAAAAGATATCAAGATATTAGGATTTATAACCCAGCACTTCCACTTAACAATGGTGTTACCAGGGACAACTAACTTCCCTCTAAGGCTTTCTTAAAAAAAAAAAAAAAGAATCGAGTGCAAAGTGAGAGGATACAAATACAAAAGCATGGAACATGTACACACTCCCCACTCTCAAGGAGTTTACATTCTGATAGAAGACAGGTTACACAGGAGGCCAAGAAGTCTGAGAGGATCCAGAGGGAAACAAGGCTGCCACACCCCATAGGAGAGCAAAAAAAGTTTATTTTGATTATCACTCCAAAGCTGGAAAGGGAGAAGCAGAGAGAT
Source organism: Notamacropus eugenii (assembly GCF_028372415.1). Lineage (NCBI taxonomy): Eukaryota > Metazoa > Chordata > Mammalia > Diprotodontia > Macropodidae > Notamacropus > Notamacropus eugenii. Next base: position 77,579,473 of record NC_092876.1, read on the forward strand.
GAGAAGGATGGGAGAGAATAGGTATTTGATCTGGTTTAGAGGCACTGGGCTACTTATTGACTCAAGACCGGGTGAAAGAGAGAATTGTCAGAAATTAAAGTAAAATTAAAGTGAGCTATCATTAAGCCCTCCCAATTCATCTCTACAATATGAAAGTTAACAAGCATTCATTATGAGCTTACTAAAAGTGTTATAAATACTTGAAAAATAATGATCACCCCCTTTTAGAGGGTTGGGGTTTTTTGTTCTCGTTCTTTAACTCTTCAAAGCTTTTACATCAGTTCATTCCCACAGCAATCCAGTGAAGTAGGCAGGCATTATTATACTCATTTTAAAGACCAGGAAACTGAGATCCAAAGAAATTGTGATGTATCTACCATGCTCACACATTTAAGTTAGTAGAGATCGAGGCTCCTTGTCCAGTGTTCTTTCACTGTACCAACCTTTGGATATGTTTTAGGAAGTAAAGTCTTAAGAGCTCCCAAGGATAATTCAGGCTTGTAAATCAACACATAACCACTCCCATCCCTCGGAACTATCTCTCTGCAACAGGTGCCACTAGCCAAGTCCAGTGCCAGTCTTGGGGGAGACAGATTATTAGGGTCTCATCACAAAAGGGCTGAGGGGTAACAAAGTGTTGAACAGCCCTGACCAGTCACTCACAATGTCTCTAGACTTCCAAAGGAAGGAGTCAACCCAGTTAAGAAGAATTTGATAGCTGGTCCTTTGAAACACAAAGCAATATTTTCCATAAACAGGAGGAGGAATGATTTGTGAATAGAAGTATGGAATGCACTTCTGGAGTTTTCTCTCCTTCCCCCCCATTCTACAGAAGCCTCATGTCTTCAGCTAGGCTAGAGAGCTCAACGGCTCCATATCACACCAGCCCCCAGTTATGTCTTTTCTCCAGCCTAATTCCTTTCCCAAATCTGTAACTTAGACATCTCCCCTTCCACTTCTAGGATACTGCTCCCGACCAGACACCCTCCCCCTTCCTGCCTGGAAGTTTCGACCCCTTGAATCCTTCCCCCCACCTCCCCTCCCTACTCCAGTCCCCTCCAGCTTCCCTCCTCCCATCCATCCCGGTCCTAGCCTCCTGGCAGGCTCCCCTCCCCCCAGTCCAATTCTCAAGAGTCCCCTCCCCCCATTCCTGTTCCCTCCCCCTAGTCCTTTCTTCAGTCCCCTCCCCCCATCTAGTTCTTAAGTCCTCCTCAAACTCCCCCACTCCTGCTCCTCTCCCTCCATAGAATTGCCCACCTCAGCCTCCTTTTCCCTCCAGGCTCCCTACCCCCTTAGCCCTGCCTCCCCCTTTCTTTCCTCTCTCCCTCAGGCTACCCTACCCGGCAGTCCTGTCCCCCCTCCACCACCCCACTTTGCCCGCAAGACTCCTCTCTCTCCCAGTCTTGACCCCCGTTTCCTCTCCTTGGTCCTGCCCCCCCCAGTTTCCTCTCCACCTCAGCTCCCCTCCCCCCCTTAGCCTTCCTTCCCCCGCCAAGTCCTGCCTCTCCGCGTCTCTCCTCCCCGTCAGGCTCCTCTCCCCCCTAGTCCTCCCCCCACTCAGTCCCCTCTCCCCCACCTTAGTGTCCTCCCCTCCGTCCTGACCCCCTTGGTCTCCTCTCCCCCCTGGTCCTGCCCCCCTCAGTTTCCCCTCCCCCCTTGGGATCCTCCTCCCTTCTGCCCCGCTTAGTCTCCTCTTCCCCCTAGTCCTGCTCCCCCTTCAGTCTCCCTTCCCCCCTTTAGGGTCCTCCCCCCAGTCCTGCCCCCCTCAGTCTCCCCTCCCCCTCTTAGTCTCCTTTCCCCCCTCGTCTTCCCCCCCCCTCAGTCTCCTGCCCCACCTTGGGATCCTCCCCCATCCTGCCCCCCTTTAGTCTCCTCTCCCCCCAGGCTCCCCCCCTCCCCCGCCCCGTCCCCTTGGTCCCTTCTCCTCCCTCCAGTCTCCCAGGCTCCCTTCCCCCCAGTCCTGTTCTCTCAGAGTCCCCTCCTCCCAGGTCTGCCCCCTCGGGGTCCCATCCCCCCGGTCTGGTCCCCTCAAGCCCCCCAGCCCTGGCCGGCCTCACTCACCGTCGTAGTAGTAACAGACTTTCCGCTTCGTGCCCTGAGTCAGCGCCATCTTGCCTCGCACCCTCGCGCCAGCCCGCGGCGCCGCACTACGTCCAACCTGAGGGAGGGGGCGCGGTCCCCTTCATTCCGCCCGCCCCCTCCCCGCTCATCTACCAGTGTCCGGCCAGGCTTGACGAAACGACAACCAATCACCCCTCAGCATCCCCACCCCGGAAGTTGGCTCCGGGCTAGGAGGCTGGGAAAGAAGCCGGCCCGGACACTCTCCGGTGATACCACGTGTGAAAGCTGGGGGGCGCCCTCTGGCCACAGACTGTACCACAGCGCATTGAAACTGGGGGGCCGCGGAGGGGCAACCTGGCATTGGCCCTTTCTTTAAATGTGCCTTGAACGTCTGGAGACCTGGGTTCAAGGCGGGGGTGGGGGGAGGCTGCTCCACTCACTGGGGGGAGGGGTGAATTTGAAGAGGGCTTTGTCGTTTAGTGGAAGGAAGTCCTCAGTTTCAGTTGGTAGATGGAAGGTTCGAATCCTGTCTAGACTACTTGCTTGTTTCCTAATCTTGAGAAAATCCCTAAGCCTCAGTTTTCTCCTCTATAAAATGGTATCGGACTAAAGACACCCCCCCCCCTTCCAGCACCAAATCCTATGACGAGAAAAGTCACTTCCCCTCCTTGGGCCTCAATCTTCTTTATCTCATCTGTAAAATGAATATAATGCCTCACTGCCTTGTCTCATGGAGCTGCTTTTTTTTAAAAATAAAAATTGTATTGACATCTTTTGTTTTTATGTCACTTAAATTTCTCCTAGAATTCCATCCCATTCCCTTCCTAAAAAGAGAAAATAATATTTTTAAAGGGAAAAAAGTGAGGAAATCAGCAAAATCAATCAATGCATGGGGGAAAATATTTGAAAATATCTGTCAAATTCAACACCATAGACTTTCTACCTCTGCAGAGGAGCAGAACAGGATGTTTTCTCCAGTCTTCTTTTAGAGGCAGGACTGTTCTTTGTAATTCTGCAACAGTTACTTTGGATTGTCTTGTGGCTGTTCCTTCTGGTTACATTGTTATTGTCACTGTGTAAATTGTTTTTCTTGGCTCTGTTTATTTCAGTCTGCACCAGTTCATGTAAGTCTTTTAGTGTTTCTCTGTATTCATCATATTGGTTCTTTCTTGGAGTACAGAAATATATTCCCTTACTTTCAAAGACCAATTCTTTCACAACATGACTAATAAGGATATGTTTTGCATGACTGTGTGTGTACAACAGATATCAAATTGCTTGCCTTCTCAAAGAGGAAAGAGAGAAGGGAGAGAATTTGGAACTCAAAATTTTTAAAAAATGAATGTTAAAATTTGTTTTTACTTGTAATTGGAAAAAATATTTTAAAATAAAGACTAACCAGCCATTCTCCAGTGAACAGGCATCTACTTTGTTTCCTGTTCTTTGCTACCCCCAAATATGCTACTTTAAGTATTTTGATGTATGCTGAGCTTCTCTTGTCTTTGACTTCCTTGTGACATTTCTTGCTTCCTTTTTTTCTTTCTTTTTTACCCCCCAGACTGTGGGGGTGATCTTATCTAAGTAAGGAATGCCCAGTAAGATAACTCCTTCTACCAAATTATAGTCAGAGAATTGCCTGGGAAAGAGAAGTCTGGAAGGACGCTAAAAGGTTAATTGACTAGCCCAGCAACAGATTATTATATGTAGGTCTAATTTCATTCAACATAAGCACCTACTATGTGCAGCTGCTGTACTCAGTCAAGGTCCCTGTATTCAAATCCTAACTGTATTAATGGCTTAGCAATTGACCTTGGGGAAGTTATTATCCCTCTCTAGGTCTCAGTTTTCCTATTTGAAAAATTAGAGGGCTGGACTAGATAATAATAGTATTCATAATAACTGACATGTAGGGTTTTAAAGTTTTCAAAGTATTTTACCAAAACAATCTCACTTGAGTCTCGTATAATGATACAATGGAAAAGCCTGGCTCTGAAGTCAGATAATCTAGGTTCAAATTCAAAATGTTTTACTTACTTCGGCAAGACTCTCACAATCATCTTAGGTCTCAGTTTCCTTATCTGTAAAATGAGGTGCTTGGACTAAATGGTCTTTAAGGTCCCTATTTTATAAATGAGGAAATTAAGATTCAAAAGAGGGGAGGAGAGAGGCAGAGAAAAGAATAGGCATTTCCTAAGTACCTGCTATGTGCCAGGCATTGTGCTAAACACTTTACAAATATTATCCCAATTGATCCTCACTACAACCATGGGAAGTAGGCACTATAATTATCTCCATTTTACAGTTAAAGAAATTCAGGCGGACAGCATTTAAGTGTCTTGCCCTGGGTTAAACTGCTAGTACATGTCTCAGGTCACATTTGAACTCAGTTTGCTGATTGCAGCTCTATCCACTGAGCCACCTAGCAAGCCAAGCCTCCTGACTCCCAGGGGCTCACTAAATTGGTGCTGGACTTAATATGGACACCCAACTGATTTTAACGGACTACAGCTCAGAACTCTTGCTCAAAAGCAAGCCAGCAATCTCAGGGTTTTTTTTTTTTTCCCCATCAACAAGGATTCCAAGTATTTGCCAGTCGTCCTGATCCGTATCTGGCCACTGGACCCAGATGGCTCTGGAGGAGAAAGTGAGGCTGGTGACTTTGCACAGCCCTGCCTCACTTAAATCCAGTTCACTGGCATGTCATGACGTCGCCTCCCTGATGTCATGATCCTCTTCGAGAATGGACAAACCACAGTAACAGGAAGCCTAGTATTGAAAAGAAATTGTTTGGTGACATTGTTTTTAAAGGCAGCTAGGTGGCACAGTGGATAGAGTGCTGCACCTACAGCCAGGAAGACATGAATTCAAATCCTGACTCATTTACCCCTCTCAGTCTCAGTCTCCTCATCTGTAAAATTGTCAAGATTGACTTAGATAACACATGTTAATTATTTTACGAATCTTAAAAATCAATATATATATTTAGCTATTATTATCATTGCTCTGAGGCTCTAAAATGCTACCCTAAAATAAGCTATCATTATTATCCCAGGATGAGATCAGGGGTTCAGGATGGAAGATTTGCTCGGGAGGGGAACACCATTGTCCAAGAGACTCATCTGTAGTGGGGACTCTCCTGGCTAGGCTCCTGATCTTGCCTCCTAGGGGTTATCAGGGGCTCTCAAAGGGCAAACACTTTTGGTGGAATATGCACAAAGACACCTGAACCTTCCATAGCACTCTAAAGCTCTTAAATCACTTTCTCCAATTCAAACATTTGAGGGGTTTTTTAAAGATGAGAAAAGTGAGACTCAGAGAGAAGAAAGTTTCTCAGAGCAGGGATGCATCCCCAGAAATTCTCAAGATCCTATTCCTACCCTTCCCTCTATCCTACCCATAATTTTAGTCATATCTGACTCTGTGCCCCCATTTGTGGTGGTTTTCTTGACAAAGAAACTGAAGTGGTTTGAATTTCCTTCTTCAGTTCCTTTTACAGATGAGAAAATTGCCTAGGGTCACAGAGACAGAAAGGATGTCCGAGGCTGGATTTGAACTCAGGTCCTCCTGAGTCTAGGCCCCATGCTCTATCCACTGTGCCATCTCAATACTCCACTCTATCCTACCACCCTGTTCTGCACGTCCCTTCCTCACAGCCCAGGGATGAGTGCTGAGGGACTATTTTGGGGTCGAGGAGTGGTGGTGGGTAGAGAGAGTCACCATTCTTAGCTAACATTTATTGGATATCCTTTATGTGCCAGGCAGGGTCTGAGAAAGATGCAGAAATGTAGAAGAACAATCCCTGCTCTCAAAAGGCTGCTAAGAATATGAATTTTATGGAAACTGAGACAGTGAATCCACTCTGGGTGAACACATAGACAAAAGAGTCAAAGGGCTGGGGCAAAGTCCAGGCTTCTCCTCTGGCCCTGAGAAATCAGGGAGAGGACAGAGGTAGGGAGTCAGTCTGGGAGACCACATGTTGGGGGTGGGGCACGCAAAGGACAAGCCCAATGCCAAGTCTTCTGCTGTCTTCCTTCCTCGGCAGGTAATGGAGTCACAAGTGTGATGGCTGAGATGTTGGTGCCCCATACCTCCATCCTGAGGCCCTCTGTCTTCTGCCAGATTCTTCCCTGCCTCAGTCTGAGTGGGGTCATTTAGGAGGCAAGAGTAAAGCTGGGGAGGTGGGCCAGGGACTGGGATGGGAGAGACCAAAATAGGAAGGTCATGGCTGGGGCTGGTACTGGCCCTCTGTGGCAGTGAAGAAGTCCTCCAAGACACTCCTCAGGTAATCAAAGGTGGGCCGATCCTCAGGCCTCTCCTTCCAGCACAGCATCATAAGTTTGTATAGTTCTTCTGGGCAGTTGTCAGGCCTCACCATCCGATAGCCTTGCTCCAGGTTCTGAATCACCTCAGGGTTGGTCATTCCTAGTCATTTTGGGGTAGAAAATAAGTGTTCAGGTCAGGGCTGAGGGGGCTGGATAGTATATAGAATGAGGGTTTAGGAGATCAGAGTCTCCAAGGACCTTAGAGATGATCTAACCCATTTCTCTCCAAGGCCTAAAGATTAAGGGGCCATCTAGAATACATCACAAGTTTCTCATCATCACCCTCTACAATGTCACCAAGAAGTACTCATCCATCACTGTTCTGATTACTTTCCCTTCCCTCCCCCCAATTCCCTCACCTATCCCCAGGAACGTACCCCAGAATTGAAAGAGACCTTTGTCCCCCCACTCTAGCTGGGTTAGCCTAAAGTATGGCCTTAATTCTGATAAAATGGGTCTAAGAAGTAGTTCTGAGCTTGTAAAATGTTTTCTTTCTGGACCCCACCCCTAAACCTGGAGAGAGGTGTGACCGAGGAAAATAAGGTAGCCCTGGGATCTAGCCTGGAGGAACTAGCCTCTGACCTCCTGAACCCCCATTCAGAAAACTGAAATAATGGATTAGAGTAGGCCTTAGAGACAATCAAGTCAAGACCATTTATTTTAAGGGTAAACAAAGCAAAGTCTCTTCAAAGTTAAGGGACTTGACTAGGGGTCCACGACTATTAAATGTCTGGCAGAATCTAAACTGAGATCTTCCTGACCCCAAGTCTTGAATTCAATTGGCTGTGCCACCTAGCTGCCTCTCAGAATACAGAGATGAGGACTGGATGATCCACCAGGGAGTTGGAGAGCTCTAATGCCCAGGACTAACTTCCCTAGAGTTTCTCCCAGTTTGATTTCAGATTTAACTGGTTTAGAAAGGGGAAAGGAAAGGAATAAGAATTTATATAGCACGTACTCTGCACCACAGTGAACCCCAAAGGTGAAGGTCCAGTGGAATGAGGGAGTTCTGGTTTCATTTCCTGATTATAAGTTTTAAGGACGCAAGCACTCCTTTGGGAGCAGAGAAGTGACCCCTAGTGGACATAACTGGTGGTGACTACAATTCACAAAGTTCCAGTCACAATGAGATGGAGTTTTTCCCAGTCTTTGCCCCAACATCTGAAGAGAGTAGGAATATTTAGCCTGGAGAACACTTGAAGAGGGTATGATAGATGTCTTGAGGTATCTGAGGGGTCAAAGGCTGATCACAAGGAAGTGGAAGGGAATAATCATTTCTATAGAACCTACTGTGTGCTAGGTACCATGTCAAGTAATTTACAAATATTTTCTCATTTGGTCCTGGCAACAATAATTCTTCGAGGTAGGTATTATTATCGTCCCTATTTTACAGTAGAGGAAACAGGTATACAGAGGTTAAGTGAGTTGCCCAGGGTTACACAACTAGTAAATACCTGAGGCTAGATTTAAATGTGGGTCTTCCTGACTCCAAACTCTAACCACTGAGCCACCTAGCTGCCTTGAAGAGGGAAGAGAAATTCAACTGTTCCACTTGGCCCCACCTGGACCTAAAGGAATTCATAGCATGCCCTCTATACTCATCTTTCCTCTTAACTTCCCTCTGTCTGGTCTACATTACTAATCTTCTCAGTCAGAAAGACTTGAAACCCCAAAATAATATTGATTCTTTCTTTTCCTTCACCCCATCCTCATCATGCAACCTGTCAGTATTTCCCAAATGCCTTTCTCAGTCTTGATCCACTTTTCTCTCTGCCTTTCCGCCCCTACTCTTCTCTCCCGGTAGAGGGCAGGGCTGCATACTTTCTGACTAATACATTCATTTTTCATTCATTCTTCTCTGTGATCCCCTCAGCTCTCTGGCACTTTCTGTCTCCTCTTTGCATAAGACTCACAAATCTCAATATTCAGCCTCATCTCTTTCCTGAGCTACCTGCTAGACCTTTACATCTAGAGTACTATAGGCATCTTAAACTCAACTGTCCAAAAACAGAGCTCATTATCTTCCCCCCCCTTAAACCAATCCTGCCTCCTAACTTCCCTCTCCATCAACAAGTATTTATTAAGTGCTTACAAAGTGCCAGATGTTGTGCTAACATCTGGGTATACAAATTTTAAAAATCCTCAAAAAACCCTCACTTGATTCTTTCCTCCCCACTATGTCCATCTCTCTATTCCCACATCCCCACTATCTCTTCTGTCCTTTGTACTATAGAAATACTTATTTTCTTCCCCTTCCTTGTGATAAGCTTTGGCCCCTCAGATGTCTCAAGACATCTCTCATAGCCTCACCAAACTCCTCAAAAAGGCCATACACTAAGTATCCTACTTTCTCTTTTCACTCTCTTCTTAACCCATATAATCCAACTTCTGACCTTGTTCTTCCACTGACACTGCTCTCTCCAAAGTTACTAATAAGCTCTTAGTGGCCAAATCCAATGACCAATGACCTTTCCTCAGTCCTCATTCTCCTTGACCCCTCTGCAAACTTGGACATTGCGTATCACTCTTTCCTCCTTGATACTCTCTTGTCTCTGGGTTTTCTGAACATCATAAACTCCTGGTTCTCCTCTGACTTATCTGACTGCTCCTTCTCTGTCTCCTTTGCCAAAAATCCTCTTCCAAATTACACCCTCTAATGCCCATAGGAATGCCTCTGTCTTGGGACCTCTTACCCCCTACATCATTTCACTTGGTGAATTCGTCAGCTGGCATGGATTTAATTACCATCTCTGTGCAGATGATTCACGTATCTATCTAACTATCCTGCTTCAACTTCTCTCCTGGGCTCCACTTTCACATCTCCAACAGCCTATTAGACAATTCAAACTGGAGGTCCATTAGACATCTTAAACTGAAACTGTCCAAGTGGAACTCATTATCTTTTTCTCTCCCCACCCCACCCCCTTCCCTATGACTGCAGAGGACAACACCAGTCCCTTATTTTCCCAAACCAGTAGTTAACTAGTAGTAACATCTCTCACCTCCCACAGCCAATCCGTTGCCAAGGCCTGTTATATTCACCTTTGCAACATCTCTTGAACACACCCCTTCCTCTTTCTTACTTACTTCCTAACTTACTTACGCTGCCTTGCTCTAGTTCAAGCCCTCATTACCTCATGCCTCAATTATTGCAAAAACCTGCCGGTAGGTTTTCCTGCCTCAAGATTCTCCCCACCCCGATTCCTCCATTCAGCCACTAAAGTGATTTTTCTAAATTGCAGGCCCCGCCCTCCTCAATAAAATCCAGTGGCTCTCTGTCAGCCCCAGGATCAAATATAAAATTCTATTTGGCATTCAAAGCCCTTCGTAACCTAGCCTTCCTCTACCTTTCCAGTCTTCTTATACTTTACTCCCTAGGCAGCTAGGTGGTACAGTGGATAGAGCAGGAGTCAGGAGGACCTGAGTTCAAATGTCACCTCAGACACTCGACACTCACTAGCTGTGTGACCTTGGGCAAGTCACTTCACCCCAACTGCCTCCTCCTGGGTCACCTCCAGTCATCCTGATGAACATCTGATCACTGGATTCAGACGGCTCTGGAGGAGTGACCTGCACAGCCCTCCCTCCCTCCAAACAAAGCCAAGCGCACGTCGTGTCATCATTTCTCTGACGGCACGGGCTTCTTTGGCAGCGAGGGACGAACACACCTTAGACTTAGACTGTTTGATCCAGTGACACTGGCCTCCTGGTTTTTCCAGAAACAAGACACTCTATCTCTGAACTCAGCATTATTTCTGGTCGTTCCCGGTTCATAGAATTCTCCTCCTCCTTATCCCCTCCGCCCCCTGGCTTCCCTGAAGTCTCAGCTGAAATCCCATCTCCTACAGGAAGCGTCTGCAAACCTCCTTAACCCTAGCGCCTCCCCTCTGTTAATTATTCCCTATTTATCCAGCACTTTGTTTACTCATGTTTGCTTGTTGATTACCTCACCCCCATTAGATTTTGAGTTCCTCAGTGCAGGGGCTATCTTTTGCCTTTTTTTGGTATCCTCAGCCCTTAGCACAATGCCTAGCACTTCGCAGGCACTTAACAAATGCTTATTGGTTAAAACACTCCCTGCTCTTGAGGAGTTTACCTTCTAATAAGTACATGCAAAGTATATATTTACAAGTATATGCAAAGTATATAAGGTAGCTATGAGAGGGAGGACACTAGCAGTTTTTTTGCGGGGGGAGGGGTGGGTGGCAGGAATCAGGAAAGGCTTCCTCTAAAGAGGGTGGTGCTTGAGCTGAGTCTTAACCAAGAATGCCCAAAGGTAGAGGCTAGGGGAGAGGAAAGTGTATCCTAGTACTGGGGAGAGTCACTGCAAAGGTAGTCAGTCACTGAGTGCCTACTAAGTACTAGACAGTGTTAATCTATGTTGATAAAAAGAACTCAGTCCAATGAAGAGACAAGAGGTAAACAACTGTGTGTAAACAAGCTATCTACAGGATCCATAGGAAACAATTAAGAAAGGTTGGGAAAGGCTTCCTATAGAAGGTGGGATTTTAGCTGGGACTTAAAGAAGTCAAGAGACAGAGATAGAGAGGGGGACCAGTACAAGCATGGGTGACAGGCAGAGAAAATTCGTGGAGCCCAAGGATGGAGTGTCTTGTTCCTGGAACATCAAGGAAGCCAATATCACTGGACTGAAGGGAATTTGGGGGTGGTATAAGATATAAAAAGACTGGAAAGACAGGAAGGATAGGTTATGAAGGGCTTTGAATGCCAAATAGGATTTCACATTTGATCCTGGTGGTGATAAATAGCCACCGGAGTTTATTGAGTAGAGGGGTGATGTGGTCAGAACTGAGCTTTATAAAGGAAAATTACTTTGTCTGTTGAATGAAGGACAGACTGGAGTGGGGAGGAACTTATGGCAGGCAAACCCACCAGTTGGCTATTGTAAGAGTCTAATGGTGAGGAGGTGAGAGAGCATTTAGGGCTTATTCTGGGATGATGGCAGTACCAAAGGAGAAGAGGGCATATTCAAAAGACGTTGAAAGGTGAAATCAATAGACCTTGGCAAATTGGGAAAGGGAAGTGAGCAGTGGAGGATTGACATTAGGTTGGGAGACTGAGAGGATGATGTTTCCCTTTACAGCAGTATTAGGAAAGTTGGGAGTGTAGGGAAGATTTAGGAGGAAAGATAAAGTTTAGGACATGTTGAGTTTAAAATGTCTAGTGGACACCCAATTCAAGATGTCTTGTAGGTAATTGGAGATGTGAGACTGGAGGTCAGCAGAAAGATTAGAGCTGGATAAGAGGACATAAGAATCATCAACATACTGATGATAATTGAATCTATGGGAACTGATGAAATCACCAAGTGAAGTAGATTAGATAGAGGCTAAAAGGTGCAAGACAGAACCTTGAGGGACATCTATAGTCACCAAAAGTGACCTAGCTGAAGATGTAGCAAAGGAGATGGAGAAGAAGCAGTCAGATAAGTAGGAGAAGAGCTAGGAGAGAACAGTGTCCCACAAACCTGGAGAAATGAGAGTACCAAGGAGGAGAGGATGAGTAAAGCCTTCAGTAATCAACAGCATCAAAAGTTGGAGAGAGGTTAAGGAGAAGGAGGATTGAGAAAAGGCCATTGGATCTGCCGACTAAGAGATCAATGGTAACTTTGGAGAGAACAGTTTCAGGTGAATGCAAAGGATGAGAGATGGAGCAGAGTGTGTGTGTGTGTGTGTGTGTGTGTGTGTGTGTGTGTGTGTGTGTGTGTGTTACAGCAAGTCATTTACAGCAAGGCTACATGGAGAAGAATGTATGGAGGGAGGTGATATGTTAGAGGGCTGGAAAGGGGGGACCAAGCCAGGCTGTGAAGAAATTTAAATATCAAGCAGAGTAATTCATATATGATCTTAGAAGTAACAGTGTGTTTGTTGAGATGGGTGGATATGATGTGGTTGGTATGGTCAAACCTGAGCTTTGCTTTAGGAAAACCACTTTTGTGGCTGTGCAGAGGATGGATTATGGGCAGCTAGGTGGAACAGGGGATATAGAGCACTGGGCTTGGAATCAGGAAGACTCATCTTCATCAGTTCAAATCTGGCCTCAGATACGTCCTAGTCGTGTGACCCTAGGCAAATCCCTTAACTCTGTTTGCTTCTGTTTCCTTATCTGTAAAATGAGCTGGAGAAGGGAATGACAAAACACTCGTGTCTCTGCCAAGAAACGCCCCCCATGGGGTCAGGGAGACTTGGACATGACTGAATAAAGATTTAACAACAAAAAGGGGATGGGTTAGAGCAGCAAGAGACTGGCAACAGGGAGACCAATTAGCAGTCTGTTGCAATGGTCTAAGTGAGAGGCATAGAGGACACTGCCATCTTTCTAATCACCCAGAGTCACAACCTAGTGGGTTTTTAATGCTTTTCACTCACTCATCTTTCCCTCCCCCATATCTAGTCAGTTGCCAAATCTTATTTTTGCCTCCAAAATATCTGTTATTTCCATCCCCTTTTCTCCATTCGCGCCACAACCAATTCAGTTCAGATTTATGTCACCCCTTGCCTGAATTATTACAATAACCTCCTAACTGGTCTCCCTGCCTGTAGTATCTGAGGCCAGAGATGAGGAGATGAGGACTGGATGATCCATGAGGGAGTTGGGGAGTTCTTGTGGGGAGGGCTAACTTCCCTGGGGTTTCCCCCACAGTTTGATTTCAGATTCATCTGGATTAGAGAGAACTCCAAAGGATAAGAAAACTCCCCTCTGCTTCACCCCAACCTCCACACATGCCAAAGGATATTTCAAAGCACAAATCATTCTTCCTGCTTAAGAAGTGTCAATGACTACCTATCACTACTAGGATAAAATATAAATGCCTCTGTTTGACAATTAAAATCCTTTAAGACCTAGCCTACCCTTCTAGGATGATTGCCCATGAATTCCCCTCAAACAATCTAGGCTGCAGCCAGATTAGCCCACCTACACTTCTCCATAGTCTACATCCCATCTCCTGCCTTCCAACTTTACACAGACTGTCCCCCAAGCCTGAAATCCTCTTCCTCCTCCCCCCGCCTTTTATTATAGTCCAAGACTCTCTTCAAGGTTCTCCTCTCATCACTGACCAGAGCTTTTCCTCATGGCCCCAGGCTTTAGACCCATACCCAGACCCTTTTTTATTTATTTTGAATATGCCTTGTATATATATTTGCATGTGAACTTGTTCTATCCCCTCAGGAGAATGTAAGTTCATTGAGGACAGGCACTGTCTCATTTTTGTATTTGTATCCCAGTGCCTGGGACAGTTTTTAATAAATATTTGCTGATTGATTCCATTTACACAGTATTCAGGCTTTCATCGCCTCCTGCGCCTCAATTATTTGCCATAGACTCTAACTGGTCAATCTCTTCCCTTGTCTATCCATCCTTCACATAGCTCCTAAAATCATCTTCCTCAGGCACAATGTTGGTGGTGTTACTCTACCAAAGTCCTTCTGTAGTTTCCTAAAATGGAACCTTCTTAACTTAGCATTTCAGACTCATTTAAGACCCTCCACAATCTAGCTCTCTCTATAACTTCCAGCCTTACGTGCTTTTTTGCGGGGGAGGAGGTGGCAGCAATGGGGTTAAGTGACTTGTCCAGGGTCATACCACTAGTAAGTGTTTGAGATCAGATTTGAATTCAGGTCCTTCATCATTCCAGGGTCAGTTCTCTAACCACTGTACCACCTAACTGTGCCTCTCCAGTCTTATTTCCTATTATTCCCATTCGTACACTCCATGCTCTGTCCAAACAGGACTAGGCAACCAGGTGGCTCAACCTGAAATTAATCAATCAGTAAACATTTATTAAGAGCCTACTGTGTTCCAGGCACCATGCTAAGTGCTGGACATGTCTGGAAGATCTGAGTTCAAATTTGGCCCCAGACATTTACTAGCTATGTGATTCTGGTCACACTTCACTGCTATCTGCCTCAGTTTCCTCAGCTGTAAAATGGGGATCATAATAGCGCTTACCTCTCAAGGTTGTTATCAGGATCAAATGAGATACTTATGGAGCTTAGCTTAATAAGACTTAACACATAGTAGGTGCTTAATAGATGTTTATTCCCTTTCCCTTTAGGGAGTTAAATGACTATCCCAAATTCACACAACTATCAAGTGGTAGAGTTGAGTCTTAGACTCACTATGCTATACTGCTTTCCTTGCAGTCCCCAGTCTAATGCTTTGCTTCTTGTCCTTCTCTATACTACCTTAATTCTTACCATGGTGCTGGAGCCAGTGGGGATCCTGGGTCAGGTCACCTCCCCTACCACCCCAAGGGTCTCACCTATTAACCAACTTTAAGGGTCTAGAGGGGATCTTACAAACATTCAAGCCTCCTTTTCATGAGTATAAAGGATTCTCATTCATGTTATTTCTTCCCCCCAGGTCTCTATTGGATCCTGACTCTGACCTGGGTAGGGGATCCTCCCATAGGTGACGATTTCTGTGAGCAGGATGCCAAAAGACCAGACATCTGACTTGATGGTAAATGTCCCATAGTTGATGGCCTCAGGAGCTGTCCACTTGATGGGAAATTTTGCTCCTGAAATAAAGAATTACCTGGGTCCATGGAATCTCACAGATTTCCTTCCCCACTCCTTCGGTGGAATGGAGGGGTCCTATTACTCATCCCCTTTCCAACCAACAGGGTTGAGGTTCCTTAGCTGTGACTTTTCTACATTTCTGTGCCCCACACCCATCCCTACTAAGCCTTATCTATCACTAGCTATGGTTCACTTACCAGTTATATGTTCCCTTGCCCACAAAATTATCTCCCCATTAGCTGTTTCCCCATATCCCTTCTCCAGTCATGGGTCCTCTGACTGTATATCCTTCAGTTACATTGAGATGTGATACCCCTCTCAGAGCTATGTCCTTCCCAGATATGGTCCCCCTTATCCCATTTCCACGCATGAGCCAGTTTTGTGATCCCCTTTCTCCAATCCATATCCCCTGTGATTCTCCTCCCATCACAAGGTCCCTTGGCCCCTTGAACTGTGTTCTCCAGTCATTTGGCCCCCTTGCTTTCCATCTCATGCCATACCTCTATTCACACCTCCCTCCTACCACACATACACTCACCCTCTCTAGCTGTGTACTCGTTGTCCTCGATCAGCCGGGCCAATCCAAAGTCAGCAATCTTACAGTTCAATGTGTCTGACACCAGGATGTTGGCTGCTCTGAGGTCCCGGTGGATGTAATTCCGCTCTTCAATGAAGGCCATGCCCTCAGCAATCTGAAGACTCAGCGAAGGAGGGAAAAGATCAACAGTCTGGGGTCCCTTCCTTCCCTGTCCCTTTCCCAAGGTCCATTCCCAAGCCACTTGACATCCCAGCCCCTCTCCTCTACCCCCCACAGACCCTGTCCCAACCTCACCTGTGCAGCCATATCGAGCAGTTTGTGGATGGTTAGTTTGACTCCTGTTGTGGTTTTGAGGAAGTCTACCAGGCTCCCTGTGGGTCAGAGTACTCAGCTGAGGGTAGAATAGACCTTAACTTATGGGGGAAACGCTTCGAGGGGAAGGAACTTCAGTCTCTATCAGAATTCTGACCCCATCAACTCCTCTACCCTGAAATTCCCCACAATTTCCTCCATCCCAGCAGAAAACCACCAAATTACCCTCATATGAAGTCTAGTGTCTACGTTGGGTCTCAGGAGCTTAAGGAGTAGAGAGGAAGATCTCAGAAAAAGATAGACAGAGATGATAGGGAGATTTAGAGTCCAGAGGAACCACATTCAGGTTCTGTGTTGGGTGGGTAGGTGGGAGCAGTGTGTTTGGGCCACTGTAAGCATGGGCATTTCTACCTCAGTGCTACCCTTCAGAATCAGAATCTCAAAGCTGAAGGGTAGGACTTAGGATACAGATGATTAGAGCTAGAACACAGAATTTCAGCTTTGGAAGATACCTTAGAACACAGAGACTACAGAATGTCAGAGCTAGAGAGGTCCTGGAAGCAAGGATCTTGGAACACAGAATGTCCAAGTTAAAAAGGGTATAAAATCAATAGCAAAGGTGGAAAAGCTCACAGAAAATAGCAGATAGAATCCCAGAACTGAGGAGGAACTTAGAAAATAGATGTCAAAGCTAGAAGGATCTTTAGCACTCAGAATATCAGAGCTGGGAGGGAAACCTTTGAACAAAGGACAGAAAATATCACAGTTGGGAAAGACTTTGGAATATAGAGTGTCAAAGCTGGAAATAATTTCAGAACATATAATAATATCAAGGACAGCTAGGCAGCACCATAGTGCATAAAGAGCCAGGTATGGAGTCAGAAAGACTCATCTTCCTGAGTTCAAATCCAGCCTCAGACACTTACTAGCTGTGTGACCCTGGGCAAGTCACTTAACCTTGTTTGCCTCTGTTTCCTCATCTGTAAAAATGACGTGGAGAAGGAAATGGCAAACCACTTCAGTATCTTTGTCAAGAAAACTCCAAATAGGGCCACTGAATGTGATTGAATGACAACCTATAATATCAGAACTAAAGGTAGACCTTGGAATATAAAAGATGTCAGAGCTAAATAGAATTTTACACTGTCGGAGATGGGAGGGACCTTAGAACACAGAATGCAGAATGTCAGAATTGAAAAAGACCTTAGCTTACAGAACATAGACTATCAGAGTTGTGAGAGCCCTTGAAATATAGAATGTCGGAGTTAGAGGGACCTTGGAATATAGGATGTCAGAGCTAGAAAGAACCTTAGAGAATATCTAGGCTAGGTAGGGAAATCTTCAGATTTCAGCTAGAAAGGATCTTGAAGTGCTGACTTGCCCATTGCCAAAGAGGGCTTCAGTAACTAAACTGAAACTAAGACCCAGGTCCCTTGACCCATCCCAGGGCTCTTTCTACTATCTCATGGTACACCTTTACTAGCCTACTATCAGGATCCCAACCTTGGCTCCAAGGGTCACATTTTTTTTTTTTTTCCAATTAGGATTATTTTGCCAGTTACTGGGTAGAGGAAAGGGCAGGATATACAGACTCCTCTCATTGGAAAGGGAAATTACCCAAGGGCAGGAAGAGAACTCTTTCGGTCTGAGCCAAGGCCTGAGTGGGGACTGAAGCCCAAGCTTGGTGCTGCTGACCAAGGTTCTGTGGCTATGTTTAGGTCTGTAACCCATGCTCCGTGACCTTTCTACGTTTTTGTAGAGTAAAAGACCCTTTGGAGAATCTCTCACTGCATGTCCTGGAAGAATGGTTTGTCCCTGCTTCCCATCTCTCCACTATTTCTTTGTAGGCTCTGGTCTGCTTTAGCTGTTTGGCCATTCTTACTACTAAAGGACTTTTATGGATTCCTCAGTTCCTCAGCACCAGAGGTAATCAGCAAACTAAGCAAGGATGACTACTTTCCAAGGATGACGCAGAGAAGATTCCAGGTTAGTTTTAGGTTAGGCTGGATACCCTTGGGGGTCCCTTCTGCCTTTGAGAGTCTAAACGTGAGGGGTGTGGGGATTTGACATTGTTTCCTGTCCCTCAGGTAGGGGAGGCTGAGGTCTCCAGGGCATATTGTTGATGGGACCTTGGGAACTCTAAGAGGTGTGACCCTGGGCAAGAAGGGACAGCTCCAGAGTACCAGAGTGTGTTGGGTGAAGGGGTGACGAGTTCCACCATGGCACCCACCATTCTCCATGTATTCAGTGATGATGTAGATGGGTTCCTGTGTGACCACCGCATAAAGGCGTACCAGTCGCTGGTGCTGAAGCTGTTTCATCAGGTTGGCTTCAGCCAGGAAGGCATCAGGAGACATGCTGCCCGCTTTCAGGCTTTTCACCGCTACCTTGGTATGCCCATTGTAGTACCCTGTGGTGGGGGAGAAGTGATTCCCAGGCACTTCCACCCCCGTGCATTTGTTGGGGGATGCACAACATGGACCTCCACTCTGTTCCCTAGTAATTACAGTTGGCACTTATTTGTACTTTAAATACTCTGCAGATTCTTTACATGCATTTGCTCACTCAAGGAAACTGAGGCCGGAGCCCTTGGAGTTGCAGGACCCAAGGGACAGGACAGTAGTCTCCTCCCAGAGCTCTCTCTTTGGGCCCTGTTCCATGGGGCCAGCCCTCACTTACCCATCCAGACCTCCCCAAACTGGCCAGCTCCCAGCTTTTCCACCAGCTTCAGTGTCTCTCGAGGAACCTCCCACTCATCTTCCCACCAGGGCTTCTGTGGCTTTTGGGTCTGGCAGGGCCGACTCAGTCGAGTGCATAGCCCATCTGAGACTTCTGTGGGCCCAAAGGGGTGCTTGGGTGAGGGGAAGCCTTGGACACTCAACACCTCCTCCCTCCCCAGTGGGATGGGGAATAGGGGTGGGGACTGTGGAAAAACTCTGTCTTTGTGCTTGTCACAGATTAATGACTCCAAGAGGGGTTAGATGGAGGGAGGTTTGGGGGCGGGAATTGTTTTGGGCCCCTGAGCCAGAGCTGTGGGTCTAAGGATTTGAGGATGAGATTTGACAGAAACTAAAAGGTTGGGGATGGAGATGAGTATGGTATTTAGAGCAGCCGGGTGGTAGACATTTGATGGGGGCACTGTAATTAAGGACTTGGGACTGAGGACCCTGCCTTGGTGAGTTTAGAGAAGCCAAAGATGCATTGGAGATTTGAAACTGAAGGATATGAATTTGGGGAAGGGGCTCAGAATGAGTTGGGAGTGCAGAACTGAGGGATCCTGTAGGCTGGAACTGGAGATTTGAGGCTAAGGATCTAAATGGGATGGAGACCAGGGAATTTGGGCCTGAGGCTAGGGCTCACTGGAGTAATGCTGGACCAGTTCATGCAGATTAGGAAAGGTGATTCGGGGGGAAATGTAGAAGCCCCCATTATCCAGGTTGCGGATCTTGTAATGTTTCACCACCTCCCCCTGGTTCTGGTCAAAGTCCCGCACAGACAGAGAGAAGGAGCCTGTAAAGAATGGGGATAGTTGAGATCAGAAGACATTCACATCCCTCCTCCCCCTCCCAACCCCAAGCAGATAGCACAAAGCTGGAAAGGATGACTAAAAACTAGGTTGTAGAGTCATGGTCCAAAAAGATCTTTATGGGTTGGAGAATTGGGCTAAATCTAATTAGATGAAATTCAATGGAGATAAATGCAAAGTCTTACACTTGGGTCCAAAAAATCAATTTCATAAGTACAAGATGGAAGAGACAAGATTAAATAACAGTTTGTCTGAAAAAAAATCTGGGGGTTTTTGTGGAACACAAGTTCAATAAGTCAACAGTATGACATGGAGGTTGAAAAAGCTAGTAAGATCTTAGGCTACATTTAGAGAATAAGGGTTTTTTTTTTCTGTATTCTGCCTTTGTCAGACCATATCTAAAGTACTATGTTTAATTCTGGACACCACATTTTAGGAAGGATATTAAAAGTTTGGAGGGTGACCAATCAGGATAGTAAAGGGGCTTGAGTCCATGATATAACTTGGATGAAGGAATTCAGTATATTTAGCCTAGAGAAGATGCAGAATGGACATGACAGCTATGTTTGTGTTCACAAAGGACTGTCATTTGAGGAAGGGATTAGATGTGTTCTGTTTGGCTTCAGAAGGCAGAATCAGGAACAATGGGTGAAAGTTTAAGAAATTTAGGAAAATCTTCCTAATAATTAAAGCTGTCCAAAGTGAAATGGGCAGTGGATAGAGTGCTGGGCCTGGAGTCAGGAAGACTCCTCTTCCTGAGTTCAAATCTAGGCTCAGACATTTATTAGCTGTGCCACCCTGGGCAAGTTGCTTAAACTGTTTGCCTCAGTTTCTTCATCTGTAAAATGGGCTGGAGGAGGAAATGGCAAACCACTCCAGTATCTCTGTCAAGAAAAGCCCAAATGGGGTCATGGAGAGTTGGACAGGACTGAAAAATGACTTAATGACAAAAGTGAAATGTGCTCTATCTCTGGAGGTGGTGGGTTCACCCTCTTTGGAAGTCTTCAAACATAGGCTGAAGGACCTTTGGACATACTGAGTATATTAGAGCGAGTATATTATCATTGGGAATATTAGAGGGAGGATTTCTTTCCTGGTATGGACTGATTAAGATGTCCACTGAGGACTCTTATAATTTTGAGATGTTCAGATTCTGTGATTCAGGTCTGAACCCTACCATACTTTCCCTATCCTATATAATTTCCCTTTTCCTCTTCTGCTAAGGTCCCCTAACCCACTCACCGGCAGTGGTCTCACTCTCTCTGATCAGGAAGGATCCATGAGTGTTCCCAGGGGCCAAAAGTTGTCTCTCAGCATCCTTCCGGCTCAAGTCCTTGAAAAACCAACTGTACCAAAGCCCAGTCAAGTCTCTCCCCCATAGTTCTCAAGTTTCCCCCCCCACACTAGGATCTCCCCATGTTTCTCCCTTTTTAATGACCAGAAAATTTCATCCTCTGGTGAACTTTGGGAGTGAGATGGGAGTTAGGGTAGAAAACATGGCAGGGTCACCTCCAGCCTGCTGAAATCCAGGGTTGAAGGGCCAAGCTGGGTCTGGGAAACTTTATTTGGGAGTCCTGGTAGCCCCTCCAGAAAATGCCAAGTTTGCTGGACTGTTGCAGCTGAAAGATCCAGGCTGTGTACCCAAAATCTGACTTTACTTCTAGCCTCAGAGATCATCTAATCCAACCCACTTGGTTTACAGAGAAGAGAAGGTAAACACAAACGAGAAGGGACTTGTTCAAAGTCATCTAGTTGATACATGTATAATCTAAGTCAAATTGTTTACCTTTTTTACTGATGGAAAGGGGAAGGAAGGAGGGAGAGAATTTGGAACTCAAGATTTGAAGAAAAAAATGTTAAAATTGTTTTTAAATGTAATAAGGAATAAATTATTAAATAAAAAAGTTATCTAGTTGGTAAATGACAGCTGGAATCTGAATCTAAATCCTGCACTCATTCTAAGTAGAATTTAAGGGCCTTGAGAGCAGGAACCATTTTGTTTTTCTTTGAATTCTTAGGATCTCCAACAGTTTCTGGCATGAAGTAGGTCTTTAATAAATGTTTACTGAGTTGAATTAAGTCAGAAGTTTTGAGGTTCTGTGCCATCTCTTGATTTCCAAGAGTTTTTTGTTACCTCTATTATCTAGGAGGCCTGTTCTAGTTATTTCTGTTTATTTTTTAGTGTCTGGTCAGAAGGGAGAAAGGGCAGAGAGGGTGGAGCTAGATTTAGTTATTCAGCGATTGTGGGACAGGCAGAAGAAGGCAATTGGGATTTGAGAAGAACACTGGAATTGGGATTAGAGGTTCTGGGTTCAAATCCCACCCTCCAGCATGACCTATATTACTGTGAACAAGTCACTTAATCACTCTGGGCCTCAGTTTACTTCTCTGTAAAAAGAAAGGGTTGGATTAGAAGACCTTTAAAAGCCCTTCCAGTTCTGTGATCCAGGTAGGCAAGAAAGATCAGGGGCCAGGATAGTCACAGGGTTTAGTGATCTGAATTAGTGGCTCTGGGATCAGGGAAGATTTAGAAAATGGAAAGCCCTGCATCTAAAAGCTAAGGCCTGAGAAGTGCCCTTAGGAACCAGGGTGGACTGGCAGAGACCCAAAGCCTAGGGCTGTGGATGCTTGGAAGTTTCTGTTTCCCTCCATTCTCCCTACGTGACCCCATTTCTTCCCCATCCCTCCCCACCTGGTACTCACGGCTCAGGCTCCAGGCTGTTGGCTTTGGCCACAAAGTTGAAGGGAATGTAGCCCTCCTGGCCAGTGGTCAGGGACTGTGCCTTCCACCATTCTCCATTCCTGCAGATGGAAGGGGCACAATCAATTTTTACAGACTGTGCCAAGCACTGTGTACCAAGATCTGACTTCACCCCCAGCCTGGCCCCTGGGTGGATGGAGATCCAAGCCTCTGCCCTCCCCCTGGCTGGAGGAGGCTAGGAAAGACTTACTGCTCCAGGATCCTCAGTTGCTCCCCTTTCTCAAAGCCCAGGTCCCCATCATGGGAGGGTTTATAACTATGCAGGGCGATGACCAGGTTATCTGTGAAGGTCAGATTCATAGGTTAAGAAGAGGGGCAGGAATGGGCCCTAAATTAGATAGTAGGTGATAGTCAAAGCCAGATTAAGGGATACTAGAAACCCCTGAGAGAAGAGAGGTAGAAAAAGAGGTATCCTGTTAAATGAACCAAGACCTGGAAAGAGCAGGCCAGGTGAGCTGAGAGGTTATACCAGCGTGTCTCTGAATGAGCTATAAGTATCTGGGTTACCTATGCCCCCTCTGCTGATCCTCCTCCCTCCATGCACACCCAAGAGCCCCAGCTATGATGAAATGTACCTTGTAATGGAGATGCAGGTGGGTTTAAACCCTCATAGGTGACCAAGGGATCCCTCACGTCAGAGCCATTCCTCATTAGGAGCTGAGAAACAGACAACCAGGCAGGTAACACTTGTGGGTGGTGGAATGGGGCAAAGATTCCCATCGCCTAGTCTCTGCCTCCCCACCCAGCCTCCCCTTCCTATGAAAGGCAGCCCAAATTGGGAATAAGGAGATCTGAGTACTAGTTCCTGCTCTGCCCCTGTGAAATCTTGGGGAAATTCCGGCCCTTTTCTAAGCTTCCAGGTCATTCTCTAGAGAATGAGGAACCAGTTGATTTCTGAGGTGACTTCAAGTTTCAGGGGGATTTCATGTTCTCCCCTGAGCTTCCTGCAGGCTTAGGACCCTCACCGTGCCCTTGGCATCCAGTGGTACAATAGGGTAATGGCATCGTTCACACACGTCAATATTTTCCATCCAGTCCTCATCGAGGCTGGAGCTGCAGGAGCAGCCCATGGTCCCTGTGGGAGTAAAGGAGAGAGGGGAAGGGAAAGGTGGGAGAGAAAGGAGAGTAGGTCATATTTTCAAGTCACCATTAAACATTGTTGTCTAGGCACAGGGAGCCAATTGCCCAGCTTCAGTATAAGTACTGGGCAAAACTAAGGAGTGCCCTGGGGCCCCCTGACCTATTTCATTTTTATATCAGATTCTTCCTCCTCATCCCCGCCCTCGCCTTGCCCAGGCTCCACCCTCCCACCTGGCACCGGCAAACTGCCATCAATACCTCTGTCATTCTCTTGCTTCCTGCCATCCTCCTGCCCCTCCCCCAAGTCCCCAGGTCTTGAACTCCCAAGATCCTCTCCCCCAACTCCCAGCAGAAGAGGGATCTGAGCCATGGGAGGAGCCCCTGTCTTAGAGAAGAGTCCAAGGGGCCAGTCATCCCCTTCAGATGAACCCCGGAGGGTTCATTTGGGGGAGAGGAATCTTGTCTATAGGGGTAGAAAATAGAGGTAGGAAGCCTCCTTCCTGCACAGGTGGCCTTGCCCCTTAAGTCAGGCAGAGGGTGGAGGGTGGAAGGGAAGAGAATGATACAAACAGTCCTAAGATCAGAGCCAACTTGGGTATAAGTCCCAGCTCTGCCATTTACTAGTTATGTGACCCTAAGCAAGTCACTACTCTCTGAACTTCAGTTTTCTCATCTGTAAAATGGGGCTAATAATACTTTCATTTATGCTTTTTAGAGAATAGATTGTCCTGCCACAATCACAGGGGGATCTCTGTCTTAGTCATTGCTGGCAAAATTCTTGCTAGAGTCCTCCTTAATAGACTGATCCTTCACCTGGAAGATGGTTATATACCTGAGAGCCAGTGTGGCTTCAGAAAGGGCCAAGGAACAGTTGATATGGTGTTTGCTGCCTGACACCACCAGGAGAAATGCCAGGAGAAAAACAGAGGTCTGTACACAATATTTGTAGATTTGACCAAGGCCTTAGACACTGTTAGTTGTGAGGACCTATGGAAAATTATGTCAAAATTTGGTTGATTGGAGAAATTCATCAGTATCATATGTCAGTTTCATGATGGCGTGTTTGCCCGGGGTCTGGATAATGGACAATGCTCTCGTGCCTTCCCAGTCACCAGTGGAGTGAAACAAAGCTATGTGCTTGCTCCCATGCTTTTTAGCACAATGTTTTCAGCCATGTTGACAAATGTTTTCATTGAGGAAGAACACGGCACTGATGGTAAGCTCTTCAATTTGAAAAGGCCAAGACCAAAGTGGAGGGAGTGTTGGTGGATGATTTTCTATTTGCAGATGATTGTGCACTCCATGCAGCCTCTGAAGCTGAAATGCAGCAAAGTATGGATCAATTCTCTGCTGCCTGTGCTAATTTTGGCCTAATAATTAACACCAAGAAAACACAGGTGCTCCATCAGCCACCACCATACCATCCATACGTGGAACCATTGGTTACAACAAATGGAGAAGTTTTGAATGCTGTGGATAAGTTCACTTACCTTGGTAGTGTACTTTCCAGGGATGTAAACATTGGCAATGAGGTTGAGGCACACATTGCCAGAGCTAGCTCAGTGTTTGGGAGGCTCCAAAGAAAAGTTTGGGAGAGAAGAGGTATTAGACTGACTACTAAATTGAAGGTCTACAGTTTACCAGTGCTACACCAGAAAACTGAATTGCTTCCATTTGAACTGTCCTAGGAAGATTCTGAGGATCACCTGACAGTATAAGGTACCAGACTCTGAAGACCTCGCTCGAGCTGAACTGCCAAGTATTCAAACTATGCTTCAGAGAGCTCAACTCCAATGGACTGGCCATGTTGTTCAAATATAAAATATACCCTTCCCAAAAAGACTATTTTATGGAGAACTTGCATGGGGCAGGCAATCACATGGTAGCCAGAAGAAGTGATACAAAGACTCTCTCAAGGTCTCTCTCAAGAACTTTGGATTTGACTGTACAACATGGGAGACTGGCACAGGACCGCTCAGCATGGCATGCCCACATCAGAAAGGGTGCTGTACTCTTTGAGCAAAGCAAAATTGAGACAGCACAAAGTAAACGCAGGATGCGCAGATTTTGGATATCCATCCCAAATATTCACATGAACTATCTGTGCCCAACCTGTGGTAGAACATTCCAAACTCATATTGGTCTGCTCAGTCGGACACACTGAAATTTCACTTTATCACGGTGATGTCATTTCAGTCCTCTTTGAAGATGAAAGACAACAACCGACCCTAAGCAAGTCACTACTCTCTGAACTTCAGTTTTCTCATCTGTGAAATGGGGCTAATAATACTTTCATTTATGCTTTTTAGAGCAGTTATGAGGAAGGAGTTTCTTAAAACTTTAAAACACTATGGAAATATGAGTTCTTGTAATTACTGAGGGTAGTGGGTCTAAAAAATCATAGGTGATTAATTTTACAGAGTCAGAAAGAAGGCAGGGGAAACTCATTGATCCTGAAACCAGAGAAGAGTGGGAGCCTGCCTGAGGCCAAGGAAGGAAAAGCAGAAGCATCACAAAACCACAAAATCTCAGACCTATGAAGTCCCTCCCAAGGCATCTAGACCAACTTGTACAGGTTAAGAATTTCTTCTTTAGAACATCCCAGAAGGAATAACCAGAACTTTCCTTAAAATGATAAGCAGCATCTATCTAAAACCATCACCAATCATCTGTAGTGGGAATAAGCCAGAAACCTTCCTAATGAGATAGGGTGGAAGCAAGGATACCCATTATCATGACCAGTATTCAGTATTCTAGAAATGCTAGCTATAGCCATAAGACAAGAAAAAGAAAGTGAAGGAATTAGAACATGCAATGAGGAAACAAAACCATCGTTCTTTGCATATGGTATGTTATACTTGAAAGTTGCAGGATATAAAATAAAATCACACAAATCATCACTATTTGTATATGTTACCAATAAAGTTCAGCAGCAAGAGACAGAAAGAGAAATTCCATTTTAAATAAATGTAGGCAATATAAAATACTTGAGAGCCTACCTGTCAAGATAAGCCCAGGATCTACACAAACACAATTACAAAACACTTCACACAAATAAAGTCAGATCTAAACAATTGGGAAAATATCAATTGTTCATGAGTAGGCTGAACCAATATAATAAAAATGACAACTCTACCTCAGTTAATTAATTTATTTATTTATTCAATGCCATACCAATCAAACTACCAAAAAATTATTTTATAGAGCTAGAAAAATTCATCTGGAAGAACAAAAGGCCAATAATATCAAGGCAATTATTGAAAAAAAAAAGTGAAGGAAGGCAGCTCAGCCGGACCAGATCTCAAACTGTATTAGAAAGCAGTAATTATCAAAACAATCTGCTAAGAAATAGAACGGTGCATCAGTGGAATAGTTTAGGTATGCAACACAAAGTAGTGAATAATCATAATAATCTAGTGTTTGACAAACTCAAAAATCCAAGCTTTTGGCACAAGAACTCATCACTCAACAAAAATTGCTGGGGAAACTGGAAAGCAGTTTGGCAGAAACTAGCTATAGACCAACATCTCACACCATATTCCAAGATTAAGTCAAAGTAGGTACATGATTTAGACATAAAAGAGGGGTATCATAAGTAAATTAGAGGAGCATGGAAAATTTTGTCTGTCATGTATAGATAAGGAAAGAATTTATGATCAAACAAGAGATAGGATGATAGGATATAAAATGGATAACTGATTACATTAAATTAAAAAGTTTTTGCACAAACAAAATCAATGCTGCCAAGATTAGAAGAAAGCAGGAAACTGGGGGAGGGGGGATTTTACAGCAAGTTTGTCTGATAAAGGCCTTATTTTTCAAATATATAGAGAACTGAATCAATTTTTAAGAATATGAGTCATTCTCCATTTGATAAATGGTTAAAGGATAAGAACAGGCATTTTTCAGAAGATAAAGCTGTTTATCATCATATAAAAATGCTTTAAGTCACTATTCAGAAGAGATATGCAAATTAAACAACTCTGAGGTTTATACCTCACATCTATCACATTGGCTAATATGACAGAAAAGGAAAATGACAAATGTTGAAGGGATGTGGGAAAATTAGAACACTAATGAAATTAGTTAGTGGAATTGTGAACTGATCCAACCATTCTGAAGAGTAATTTGGAACTATGTCTAAAGGACTATAAAACTGTGCAGACCCTTTGATCCAGAAATACCACTATTAGGTCTATACTCCAAAAAGATCAAAGAAAAAGGAAAAGGACCTATATGTACAAAAATGTTTATAGCAGCTCTTTTTATGGTGGCAAAGAGTTGGAAATTGAGGGAATGCCCATTAATTGGGGAATGGCTGAGCAAGTTGTGGTATATGATAGTGATGGCATACTATTGTGCCGTAAGAAATGACAAGCAAGGTTTTTTCAGAGAAACTTGAGAAGACTCATGAGAATCGGGAGAACAACGTAAAGAGGAACAGTTGATCGTTCTACCGTGATCAGCTATGAATGACTTAGCTGTTCTCAGCAGTACAATCATCCAAATCAATTTCGAAGGACTTCTGAGAAAAAATGCTCTCCATCTCCAGAGAAAGAACTGATGGAAAGCTAAATGCAGACTAAAGTATACTTTTAAAACTTTCTTTATTATTCTTGTTTTTGATCTGTTTTCTTTTGCAACATGGCTAATGCGAAAATGTTTTTCACAACTGCACGTGTATAATCTAGACCAAACTGCTTGCCTTCTCAAGGAGAAATTAGGGGAGAGAGGGAAGAAGAGACTGTAGAACTCAAAGTTTAAAAAAAATGCTAAATTTGTTTATGTAATTGAGAAAATAAAATAAAAATTAAATGAAAAAATAAACCGAACAAACCATGCCAGACAAGTAGTCGTCCAGCCTCCCATTGCAAGACTGGCAATCGCTGGAAGCTCACTACTTCATTCACTTGCCTGTCCCATTTTGGGAAAGCTCTAGTTATCAGTCAATTCTTCCCGAGAAGGAAGTTCAATCTGTCTTCCTGAAATTGTTCTGCCCTCCAAGGTTAAACAGAACCAGCCTGACCCCTCCCCTACGGCAAGTCTTCAGACACTTGAGGACAGTCAGTCAGTCCTCATCAGCACCATTCTCCCTACTCTTTTCTACAAACACACACACACACACGCACACGCACGCACGCAGAGTCTCTTCTACAGGCTAACCATCCCTCTCTTTCTTTTTTTCTTCCTTCCTTCCTTTCATCCTTTCTTTCATTTTTTGTTCATTTTGGGAGGCATTCAGGGTTAAATGACTTGCCCAGGGTCACACAACTACTGTCTGATTTGAACTCAGGTCCTCCTGACTCCAGTACTGGTGTTCTATCCACTATTCCACCTAGGTGCCTCTTCATCTCATTTTTCAACTGAACCTCCTATGATTTGGCCTTTGGACCTCTCCCAGTTAGAGTCACCCTCTTGAGGATATACTTACCCAAATCTTAAAAGTATCACCCACAAATGAACCAGACCCTCTAGGGGGAATCAGACCAGGGTAG
Organism: Notamacropus eugenii; assembly: GCF_028372415.1. Taxonomy (NCBI): domain Eukaryota; kingdom Metazoa; phylum Chordata; class Mammalia; order Diprotodontia; family Macropodidae; genus Notamacropus; species Notamacropus eugenii. The sequence goes on from NC_092876.1 coordinate 77,608,111, forward strand.
GAGATACCACAGTCATCCTATGTTCAATCTAGACTCTTTACTTTTCTTGGTGCTGCATAAAATGACACAGACTTTTCTTGTATGCCCTTTCACATTAGGGGAAGGGAATGAACATTTATGTAGGGTCCACTTATTTGGATCAACAAAGGGGAGGTAGGATGTATTTGTACAAAAATATTTATAGCAGCTTTTTTTGTGGTGCTAAAGAATTGGAAATTGAGGGGATCCCCATCAATTAGGGAATGACTGTACAAGTAATGGTATATGAATGTAATTGAATATTACTGCACTAAAGGAAATGATGCAAAGGATGATTTCAGAAAAACCTGGAAAGACCTACAGGAACTGATGCAAAGTGAAGTGAGTGGAAAAAGGAAAATGTCATACAGAATAGCAGCAATGTTGTTCAATGAAGAACCACAAATGACTGAGTTATTCTCAGCAATACAGTGATCCAAGACAATTCCAAATGACTTGATGAAAAATGCTATCCACCTCCAGAGAAAGAATTGATATAGTGAGAATGCAGACTGAAACATACTATTTTCACTTTATTTTTTTCATATTTTCTTTTCTATCTTTTGGTCTGTGTCTTCTTTCACAAATTGGGCAGCTAGGTGGTGCAGTGGATACAGCACCAGTGCAGGAGTCAGGAGGACCTGAGTTCAAATCTCACCTCAGACACTTGACGCTCACTAGCTGTGTGACCTTGGGCAAGTCACTTAACCCCAATTGCCTCATCCTGGGTCATCTCCAGTCTTCCTGATGAATATCTGGTCACTGGATTCAGATGGCTCTGGAGGAGAAGTGAGGCTGGTGACCTGCACAGCCCTCCCTCACTCAAAACAAAGTCAAGTGCAAGTCATGCCATTATTTCTCTGATGGCATGGTCTTCTTCAGCAACGAAGGACGAACACACACAATATGGAAATATGTTTTGCATGATTGCACATATATAACGTATATCAAATTTCTTGCCATCTCAAGGAAGGAGGAGGTGAAGGAGGGAGAGATAATTTCAAATTCAATTTAAAAAATTTTTTTCCCTACTTAATAGTATTTTATTTTTTTCCAATTACATATAAAGATAGCTTTCAACATTCACTTTTACAAGATTTTGAGTTCCAAAATTTTTTCTCCCTCCCTCTCTCCCCTTCCCTTTCCTCAAGATAGGAAGCAATCTGATATAGGCTATACATGTACAGTCATATTAAACATGCTTCCACATTAGTCATGTTGTAAAAGAAGAATCAGAATAAAAGGGAAAAACCACGACAATGAAAAAAGAGAGAGAAAATCATATGCTTCGATCTGCATTCAGACTCCATAGTTCTTTCTCTAGATGTAGATGAAACTCAAATTATTTTTAAATGAATATTAAAAATTGTCTTTACAGGTAATTAGGAAAAAAATGAAATATTATCAAAACAAATATCTCATTTGAACCTCACAACAATGTAGGAGGTAGGTGTTGTTACCCTCCATTTTATAACTGGGGAAACTGGGGCTGAGAGAAGTTAAGTGACTTGCCTAAGGCCATATAGCTAGTAAATGTTTGAGGGTGGATTTGAACTCAGGTCTTCCTGGCTCCAGGTCCAGTACTCTATACACTACTCTACTTAAGCCATCTAATAAAACCTGAGCTTGTATCTGCAACCCACTAAAATGCCAGGGGAAGGAAAGGGAGACTGAGCCAACAACAGGAGGGGCTGGAGTCTGGCCTTTGCAAAGATCTGGAGAAAGGGTTGGATTGAGTTGGAGGAGTTCAGGCTGCTGCAAGATTAAAGAGGAACCAAAAAGCTTTAAGTCCTGGATCTGGGTTGAGGTTGTCTAAGAACATGGGAATCCTAGGATATGGGAGCAAAATCCAGGGAGCAAATATCTAGGGCTCCACCCTAAGACTAGGTATAAAAGATAGAGCCTGGAACAATGGGGAACATTTATACCTAAAGTTTGTTATTCAGTTCGTGAACCCATTTGGGTCAATTCTGGACAAAGATACTGGAGTGGGTTGTCATTTCCTTCTCCAGCTTATTTTACAGATGAGGAAATTGAGGCAAACAGGGTGATTTACCCAGGGTCACAGAGCAATTAAATATCCAAGGCCAAATTTGAACTCAGGTCTTCCTAACTTCAGGCTCAGCTTTTTATCCTTACAACTGTGCTACCTATCTGCCCCTTTGCACCTGAAAAGCCCCATATTTATGTTCAGTCATGACAAGCTGAATTTTTTAAAAAACTAAACTGAACACCTATAGTTTATGTCCTTGACAGCCACTCAGATTTCATGTAAATTGCTGGAATTTCATAAAAATTCTTTTAAGCACCCTGAGGTTTCTAATGCTTCTGACCTGACCTGCTACTAAGGACCTGAGTGAGTGGAGGAAACTAGGTTCAAGCTCTGATCACAAGGTGGATCCTTGCATGGTGGTGGGACAGAGCTATCTGGGGAAACATCTCAGCAACTGACTAAAAGTTAAGGGCCGTTCTGGAACCATGACCTTGGTGGAACATAGGAAATCACTCATGCCCAAAGCTGACTTGCCTCCGTGTGATGTGTTATGCTGTATGTGAGCATACCCATGTTGCTGCATAATTGTACAATGGAGATAGTGTATATATGTGCTTAGGAGAGAGGTAGACACAGCCCTCAGTCCCAGATCTGCAGCTGACTTGCTTTGGGATCTTAAGTGACTCACCTTTGAGCCTGAATTTCCTTATCTGTGAGATGGTGAAAATATTTGTACTAAGTGCCTCACAGGATGTAGTGAGGATCAAAGTCAATCCATTCCTCAATCAACATTTATTAAGCGCCTACTACATGCCAGGAACTGTACTAAGCACTGAGGATACAGAAGAAGGCAAAAGACAGGAGGAGCTCACAGTCTGAGTGAGAAGGATGAACAACAAGGTGAAAGGTTTTAAAGTTTTGTTGGAGCGTTAGACCTCGCTGTTATTGCCATATGATTCATGATGCATGTACACATGTGGCTGTGGGCATGTATAGGGACATTTGTATGAGTAGTTGGGTGACATCTTTGTGCATGCGGGGGAGGAGGGGAGTGGTGATGCAGATGAGAGCGTATTTCTATGTATAATGTCACACGGCATATTTGACTTCATGCATATCTTTATGTGCATCTGTGTATGCGCAAACATGTTAAGTCTGTGTCTACCTACATATGGGTAGAACTCTGTTAGTGGGGATGAATGTGTAATGTGTTTATTTTCTTAGAATCTTCAAGTTGGGAAAGACCCCAGGACTGTCTAGTTCAACCGATGTCAGAATAGAAATTCCTTGAGTCTATGTAATGTGGTTCCAATTCTATGTGTCTCTGTAGTAGTTTGCATGTATGATGTAGCACATGTGTGCTACATTGTGTAGCACATGTGTGCACATTGTGTAGCACACAATGCTACATGTCTGTGTTTGTATGTGTGTGAGAACCATACATGGAGTCTATGACTACATATAGATGTATGAGTATGTGTAACTAGAGGTATCTGGATTGTGCATGGTTGTTACACATGGGTAATTACGTGTTACGCATATAGCAATTACATATTTGTAAGTCCATGTGCCTGTGCTTGGGAAGGAGAGTGTGTGACTCTGAGGTGTGTGCTCCTTTGTAAAAAGAATGCCCTTAGGTGAGAGCTGCTGGCACTTCGAACCCTTTGCCTTCAGCTGCTTTCATCTTGGAGGGTTCCCAGTCTGATGTTGAGTGTTCTCAGAGAATATACACAGGAAGCAGCTTCAGGTGCAAAGCAAGGCCTCTAGTAGCAGCACATGTGAAGGGGGAGGGAGAAGAGAAGCCCTGCTCTTAGTGGGGGTGGAGATGGGGGGCAGAGTCTTCCCTCTGCATCAGGGTCCTACTCCTGTTCCATCTACCTTCTCTGAGAGCCGTGTTTCATGCTGCTCTAACACCCAGAGACCTGGTTCTCCCACCTTTCCAGGGGACTCAGGCCCAAGGAAGGTACCACCAACCCTAAGGAATGTAGCTGGGATGGTGGACTTCAGTCAGGTAGGGAGGAAAGTCTGTGACCCTGTCCTGCCCTGTCCTGCCCTGTCTTGCCTGAGGTCCCAACAGAACCAAGTTCCACTGCCCCCCAACTTAGTCTCTTCAATACACTGAGGATGACAGTTGGAAGGCTCTTCTCCCCAATCCCTACCCCTATCACTAAAGACTCACCTTGCCCCCTGCCCCATCTGATAGGATTCATAGTACATAGAATGTCAGAACCTAGAACAGAGAAAGCAAAATCTGGAAAGTCCTTAGTACACCCAGACTCCAGGCATTTCTCTGGCTGTCTCCTCATCTCCACCTCCTGGCTTCCTTCAAGTAGTAGATGACATCCTACCTTCTGCAGGAAGCTTTTCCTAATCCTTCTTAATGCCAGGGCTTTCTCTCTGCTAATTATCTCCTCTGTATCCTATATGTAGCCTGTTCGTACAGAGTTATTTGCATCTTGTCTCCCAGAATAAACTATGACTCTCTGAAAGCAGGAATTTTGTTTTTCCTTTCTTTGTTCTTTCTTTGTTTGTTGTTGTTTTGAAAGGCAATCAGGGTTAAGTGACTTGCTCAGGGTCATGCTACTAGTAAGTGTCTGAGGCCAGATGTGAAATCAGGTCCTTCTGACTCCAGGGCCAGCACTCTGATCACTTGGCTGACCCTCTGCTTTCCTTTGTAGCCCCAGCACTTAGCACAGTGCCTGGCACATGGTAGGTACTTAGTAAATGTTTGTTGACTGACTTACTGATGGCTGAGAGGGGCTTTAGAATCCACTGTCTCAGAGACAGAAGAAATCTTAGAACATAGAATATTACAGGACCATCAACTACTAGACTTAGAGTGAGGAGGGAAATTAACGGTGCCCTTGTCCAACTTCCTTATTTTACAGATAAGGAAAATGAGCCCTTAAAAAGGGGAGGGTTTTGCCTAAAGATTCCCAGAAACTAAAGACAGCTGAGCTTGGATTGGGTGCCAGGCCCTGTTCCTCCAAGTCTGCTGCTCTCCCCATCATGGATCCCCAGAGAGGCCCATGTCAAACACACATGAACAGATACATTACTTCAAAAAATTCCGTACAAGGTCATTTTTGCCCCTATCCCCAACTTGGGAGAGGAATACTATTGGCGATAGTAATGGCACCATTAAACTACTGTCCCTTCCATATTTCTGTGGTTTATGAGGCATCATCTCTGTGACTGCTTTCTTATGCCAGCACTCTCATCTCCATTTTATCAGTGAAGAAATTCAGCCTGGCTCCCAGAGGAGCGATGTTTGGATGACTACTAAAGGTCTGAAGCAGAACTCAGACCCAGGTTTCCAGGTCCCCAAGTTATATTATATCTCTGTGGAAATTGTGTTTTGAAGAAAACTCCAGTGGGGGTGGAGAGTAGGCAGGGAGCGCCCCAAGGCAGGTGGCACTTCAGAAGAATGGGTAAGAGAGGGGGCTTCCCCCTGCACCCCAAATTGTTGCCCTCTATCCCCTGAAGTTTCATCTTGCTTCTTCAAGACTTGGAAGGTGTTTGGTTTTTTTCCATCACAACAGCCTTAGGAAAGGGTGGGGGAATTGTTCAAAGATGATCAGAGTAGTCACAGAGGTGAGGCTTAGGAACACAGATCACAGATTAGTTTTTAGTACTGGAAAGAACCCTGAGGTCATTGGGTCTAACCTCCCTCATTTTACAAAAAAGGAAACTGAGCTCCAGAGATGAGGAGTGATTCATCCGAGGCAGTTAGTGGCACATTGGGAATTTGAACTCAGGTCCTCTGACTCCAGATTCATACTCTTTCCTCTATACCACAGACTTGAACCCACGTCTCCTGACCTGTCCAGAGTTCTCTCTTGGTTTGACTTAGGAGACAGATGATGATCATGGGTGTGGGGCCAATGTTCAACTGGTCTAGACAGCAAGCCTCTCTGAAGTTAGGCCTCACCCAGGGGAGAGAGATGATGAAACTCTCAGTAAGGTAGCAGGCTGTGGCTTCTGCTAAGACTGTCCTTGGTGGGGTAAAAAGGTTGAGGAAGGAGGAAGGTTTCGAAAGGCCACTAAGAGAAGGTGATAGAAAATCAAAAGGATTGCACACAGCTTGTAAGGCCCAGATGAGATCAGATAACTTTAAATCTCTGAGGCCCTAGGAGGTTTGGTCCCAAGACTTCCTTAGCCAGCATCCAGTGGAGAAGGAAACTTTCCATAGGAACTCCAGGGTCAAGCTCCCACTGCCAATCATGCCCCTCATCCTTTCCCCACACCAATTTAAAATAGCTTTTCTTCCTTCCTTTCCTCCCTTCCTTTGCCTGGCCCTTTGGGGCCGTCTTTTCATGAAGAATCTCAATCCCACGTCAGAAATCTTCCTTGACATGAGCATCCAGGAAGCTCGGATAAACCTTTCCCTCTCACAGAGAACTCTGGCAGCAAAAGTCACTGGAGTGCCTGGTTCTCTTTCCTACAGAATTCTGACCCCATCAAGTCCTTAAGCTTCCTGATGGAATTTTCCTCCATTCATCCAAATGACCCAAGAAAATAAAGCTCTGGTTTCCTCTTGCCTCCGGGATGATGAATCGAGAACTAAGAGAGCTTAGGGGCCTTCTGACACAAATCCCTCATTTTACAACTAAGGAAACTGGAGCCCAGAAGAGTTAAGAGACAAGGAAATGAATGTCAGAGGCAAAACTTGAATCCAACTTATCTAAATCCTCTCTCCCTTTACCACATTGGGAGAAGTGCATTGGACAAAATGAGGAGGCCTGGGTTGTAACCTCATCTTTGCCACTAATTAGCCATGTGGCAACTCCTTGCTCTTTTCTGGGTCTTAGATTCTACCAAATGAGAATCAGTCTGAACTAGACTAGACGGTCACCAAGTTCTAGGAGCCTACAAATATTCATTAATAAGGCACTTGGGGAATTCCCAAAGGACTCTTCGCATCTAGTCTCACCCGATCCAGACAAGGGGTCATTTTAGGTTCCACCTTATTATCTACTCCCCTCCCAAGACACTAGATACAATAAGAACCTTTCTGGTTCTCTTCCCTCCAGCAGTTGGCTCCTGGTCACTCTTGTGACAACGTCCCTGTTTGGTTTGAACCCAGCTCCTCTGTCTCCAAATCCATCTCCCCTGCTACCCAGTCAATATTCAGGGACTTCCCCAAACCATTCTTTGAGGAGGTAACCTTTGCCCCCAGGGCATCTATGTATGGAGCTGGCATCAGGATGTCCAAGGGTTGCATCACAGTGACTGTGTGACTATTGTTGGAGTGCCCATGGGGTGGTATCAAGGTCAGGGGGGTCCTCAGAGACAAGTTGGGAATCTGTGGGATTAGGGTAGAGTCACTGTGGGGCCTGTCCATAGGGCCAATGCCCGTGTGCCCCATGGCAAAGTGATACTGTGACACCCACAGAGCTTGTCAGGGTGCCCATCAATTAATGTCACAGGTCTTATTAAACTAGCTTTCCTCAATGACCAGATAGACAGAAGTCTGAAATTCTCTTAAGACCTTCTCTGGTCTTTCTTGCCCTCACCTTAGGGGCTGCTGACCTTTCCCTTTGGAAGCTCCCGTAAGCCCCGTGCACTCTTTCCTTACCTGCCTGATATGTTCACTGAGCCTGGTTCACATGGTCCTTCTTGTTCAGAGGCCCCATCACCACCCAGAGGATGGATGAGGCTCCCAGCTCCTTGTCGCTGCCTCAATTTGCCTTCTCAGCACCCAGCCCACGTCCAACCCCAACTTCCTGCCTCCTCTTGAGAGAATGAGTGAGAAAGAAGGCGGCAGCCAACCCCAGAACCCCAGTCAGGCCCTCCCTCAACCACAAGCCAAGAACAACAGTGCCAACCACACCCCTCCCAACATCCAGGGGCCTGATAGTAGGGAGCTGTGGTCACAGAGGGTCCCAGGGAATTCCTAGTATCCGTGGGTGGGGAAAGAGGGGGACACACCATAGAGAGCATTTGATGGTGAAGTAGAAATTGCCCTGGATTCGGAGTCAGAGGACCCAGAATACCTCCCTATCTCTATTACTTGTTAGCTGTGTGACTTTGGGTAAGTCTTGTCCCCTCTCTGGGGCTGTCTTCTATAAAATAAGCTGATTGGATTAGATCAGGGCTTCTTAGCATTTTTTGTGTCATGGACCTCTTTGGAAGACTGATAAAACCTATGGAAATTCTCAGAATTTGCATTTTTAATCATCATTGAAGGAAATGATAAATTCCACTTAGAGGGTAGTAAAAAATAAAGATGGTTCTTTCCCATCCAAGTTCATGTACCCCTTCTTCCCTCCCCCTGGGAAATGTGGTCATGTATCCATCCCATGGTAGTCTGGTGACCACAGGCTAAGATGATTCCTAAGGATCTTTTCAGAATGAAAAGTCTGGGGTTCTGTGAAGAAGACGCCATGGGAGCCCATGGGCTGAAGAGGTGGGGGGTGAGGGAGGACTCACAAAGGGGAGTAATCTCCCCCTCCATCCCCACCCCCTCCTCCACATAGACCAATTTGCCATTGGCTTGATGTGTGATCTTGTCTCAGAGTTTCCTTTTCCATTTTTGCAAGATAAAGGAAATAGAAATCAGAAATTTAGAGACGAAAGATGACATGGGTCATCTAATTCAAACCATTTGTTTTAAAAAGATGAGGAAACGGTCAACAAGTCAGTCAATAAAGATTTATTAAGCACCTACCACGTGCCAGATAGTATGCTAAACCTTGCGGATATAAAAAGAAACAAAAGACAGCACCGCCTCCAGGGAATTTACAATCTAACAGAGCCAGAGGAATTGTCTCAGATTGTCCAAGTAGTCAGTGGCAGAGCGAGGATTTGAACCCAGGTCCTCTGATTCCAAAATCCACATATTTTCCACTGTCTCACCCTACTTCCTTCAGACTAGATGGTCCCTAAGGACCTTTCAACATTTTATTTTGGTGACACCAAGTGGACCCTAGCAATGCTGTGGGAAAGATGTCCATCTAGGTTCACTGCCAACAGAAGATGGGTATCCAAACTCATACACCAGCTCCTTAAGGGGCAGAGATGGACAGTCTGATGACTGTGCCCCAGCTAGACCCAGTGAACCCTGCCATGGTTGAACCAAACTAGAGTGACCCATTCCTGCGACACAAACAGCTCCCACCCCTTCACCTTGAGCCAAGCTGTGAGGAAAGGGGAGGGGGATGGGGACAGCAGAAGAGGATGCCGCAGACGTATTGTTGGGGTTTGAAAGGTGGAAATTGATGCTGGTTCTGCTCACCTCAACTGAGGCGGGTGAGGAGGGCAGGAAATGGGGGAGGGAAAGGAAGCCAAAGACAGAAAGTAAGACAAAGAGATGTGAACAGCAGAAACAAAAGTTACAGAGGGACAGAGAGAGAGAGAGAGAGAGAGAGAGAGAGAAAGAGAGAGAGAGGGAGGGAGGGAGGGAGGGAGAGAGGGAGAGAGGGAAAGAGAGAGGGAGAGGGAGAGGGAGAGGGAGAGGGAGAAAGAGAGGGAGGGAGAGAGAGGGAGAGAGAGAGAGGGAGGGAGGGAGAGAGAGGGGGAAAGAGAGAGAGAGAGGGAGGGAGGGAGGGAGAGAGAGAGAAGGAGGGAGGGAGGGAGAGAGGAAAGGAGGGAGAGAGAGAAGGGAAGGGAAGAAAGAGGAGAAAGAGAAGAGAGAGAAAAGAGAAAGAGGGGGGAAAGAAGAGGTTTAAGAGATAGAAGAGAGAGTGACAGAAAGGAGAGAGAGGAGGAAGAGGAGACAAAAAAGAGAGAGGAGAGAAGGAGAGAAGAGGGAGAGAGAGGGGGAGGGAGGAGAGAGACAGAGACAGAGACAGAAAGAGAGACAGAGATGGAAATACACTGAGAAACAGAGACCAAGAAACAGACAGCCACACACACACAGGAAAAAAAGCCAAAAACCAGATGACAGGAGAAAGAACAGACACAGAGCTAAATGAAAGAGAAGAGTTGAGGACTTCTGGGTCAGAGACATGTTTTCCTCCCTCAAAAACATGCACACCTGGTGTCCTCGATCTTTCCTGCAGTGACATGGAGCACTAGATCACACCAGGGAGTCTGTTTGCTGGAAAGCCTGAGAAAGTGTGAGTGTTCCTACTACAAGCCCTGAGAGCACTCCTTTATCTAGGTCAGGGATGGGGAACCTGAGGACTTGAGGTTACATGTGGCCCTCTAGGTCCTTAGGTGCGGCCCTTTGACTGAGTCCAAGTTTTACCAAACAAATCTTTTTATTAAGGGGATTTGTCCTGTGAAGTTTGGATTCAGTTAAAGGGCCACACCTAAGGACCTAGAGGCAGGTTCCCCACTCCTGATCTAGGTAGCTGGAGAGCTGACTCTGGGAAGGCTGAACAGCTCTCTCCCTCTCTATAGGCAGTGAGTTATGGTCCCTCTGTGCCCTGGGTGACTGCATCCCTCAGATCAGGGGTAGCAGAGCACCAAGGTTTAGGGTGGGACACCCCTGTGGGAGAGCAAAGGATGCTCAGCTGTGTGCAGCAGGGCCTGCCTGCTCAGCAGAGGGTGAACCGACGAGCACTGATGTTCATCCGGGTGAGGCCGATGTCCCTGAGTGGGGGCGCCAGGAGGCGAGTGGGCCGGAGAGAGCCTGGGCTCAGGAGCTCCGCTGCCTCTCCAAAGCCTAGACACTCAGCTTCTGCCTCCAGTTCAGCATCATCCAACAGCTCCTGGTGCTGCCTGCAGATCTGTTCCACCTTTAGCTGGTGCATTCGGGACCTGAGGCGCAACAGCTGCCCTGCCAGCTCCCGGTCCTGGGCTCGCATCTGCCTCTGGGGGGAAATGATTGAGGCTGGGGATTCAGGGCCCTGGCTTCCTGCCCTTTATTTTGGGCTGTGGGCAGAGGTGTCTCTATCCTGTGCCTAGGCAACTTGAAACGCCAACATTCTATGACCCTGATCCTCTCAGTCCAGCTCAGCCCTTCCTGGCTCCTCCTTCCTCTCAAGCCCAGCACTACCCTCTCCTCTCCTCTTCCTCCTCTTCCAGGAAAGATAATAATAACTCCTATCCTATGGCCTTGGAGGATTTATAAAGTACTTCCTCTCCACCGTCAGGGGAGGGGAGTGGTTGGGACTGGGACCCAAGTCTTCCAACTAACAGAGCTATTTCCCAGCCTCTTGAATAGACTCAGGGACTCATCTCTGTCTGTCAACAAAGATTTATCAAGCATCTACTATGTACAAGGAATCAGCCTAGGGGAAGGGGAGCCCCACTCTTTTATTGAATATTGCATGACTGAGGACAAGGCCTTCTCTCTCCTTACCTCCACTGCACCCCAGACTTCAGCCTCCCCTAAGTCCATAGGGAACTTTGGATCATAGACCAAGAGAGGGAAGAGATACTTAGAGATCATCCAGTCCCTCACTTGACAGGTAAGGAAACTGAGGCCCAGGGTGGTGAAATGATTTGCCCAAGGTTCCACAGTCAGGGGAAGAGATTTGAATGAGGTCTCTAGCTCAGAAGACAATATTTTTCACATACATTGCCCCATGCTACCTGTCCCAAAAGGGCGTCTGCCCCCAAATCCTGAAATTGTAAGGGCAAGGTTACATTCTCCTCCTCAGCTGGGGCTTCCCTTTGTGTGTCTCTCCCTTAGATGGGGGCTCCCTGACAGTGAACTACTCTTCTCTATCCCACACCGTAGACTTACCAGCTCCTCTCTTAGCCACTGCAAGGCGTCATCCAGAGTGTGAAAACCACAAATGGCTCCAGATTCTGGTTCCCGCAGTTCAGCCCTGGCCTGATCTCGGTGCCAGGCTTGGCTTTGGACCCTGGCTGTCCACTCGAGGTATGAGGGCCTTCTGGTCTGTAGATTTAATTTGGCAGTGAGTGCCTTCAAGTTGTCCAGGGTCTCCTCCTCCTCACCCAGGGCCCCAAATGCCAGGGACCCCAGAGACATGGTGATGGCTGTTCTGGTGGGACCAGAGAGGTGTGATGTGTTTGTCTGTCCCTCTTTTGAGGGGGACAGATGGTTAAGTATCCCAAAGTAGGAGGTAAGTGTGTAAGGTTGAGTGTGTGGCTTATTTCCCTGGAATCCTGTAATAATGGGAACTCACGTGACCCCCAGAGGAAAGGGATGGGGCGTTGGGGGAGGGGAAGCAGGATCTCAGTTTCTCTGGCCTCAGGGTCAAATTTAATTGTCTCTGCCCAAAAGGAGACACCCTTCTCTCTGAAAGGAAACTTCTACAGGGCCAGGGAGCCACTGGGGACATTGGCTTTGCCCTTTGGCATCTATCTACTTCTCTTCCCACCTCTCCCAACCAAATTGAGCGGGTGCCACTGAGGGAGACATCTCTAAAACTCAACTTGATGCTAGGGCAGAGTGTGGAGTCCCAAGCTAAATCAGGGGGCAGAATGAGGAGTCCCAGCCTGGAGGGTGGCAGAATGTTGGATCCCAATGAGGGAGTAGAGAGTGTGGGATACCTGGCTGGGGGTCACAGAGATAGTAGCCCAGATTTGATGGAGGTAGAATGTGAGTTCCTAGTCTAGAGAAGGACAGAAGGCTGTGAAGGCTATGGGGTCCAAGCTGGGAGGGAGGAAATAAATGTATGGGGTCCATCATGGAGGGAGGCAGTGGGAGATGCTAGCTGGGTTGGAATACTCAGAGTAGGTATCTAAGATGTAATTCTGGGAGGAGATAGGCATTGAACCTTGGCAAGCTCTTGGAGAGGTATCGAAATGGGCTCCCCTGTGGTACCCTAAGCACCAAGGACCAGGACCCTCAAGTGAAGAGCCAACTGCCTCCAGGGGGCGCTCCTGAACCGATGACCACCAGAGAAGCTGATGGATACAGTAGTCATTTAAGGTGGCCTTGAGGGCACCCAACAGAGAGGACTAAATTTAAGTCTTGGGAAGGACCTTAGAGACCAGCTTGAGGAGCAGAGAGAGGAGGGGACTTGCCTGAGAACCTAGGACCAGCTAGTGATAAAACAAACAAACTGGATGTGCCCACTGATTGGGGGATGATTGAACAAATTGTGGTATATGAATGTAACAGAACATCATCTCCCTGTAAGAAACAAGGAATAGGAAATAAAAGAAACATGAGAAGGCATGTATGAACGGATACAAAGGGAAGTTAAGTAAAGCTGGAGAAAGATCATATACACTGACTCTGAATGTAAAGGAAAAGACCCCTTAGAAAGGGTTATGTGAAGGAAAGGGGAAATACATTTCTCCCTCTCCTCCCTTTCCTTGGAAAGATGGGCAAAATAAACACTGTTTGTCACGGTAAAGAATATGATTTTGGCTTAACTGCATTTCTTCGTTATAAGGGAAGGTACACTGAGGGTGGAGGGAGAGGCATGTATCTGGAAATGATTGTGATGTAAGCACAAGAAATACCAAAAATGCATTAATTTAAAAATTAGTGGCAGGACTTCTGACCCAGGCTTCTGATTACAAGGCCAGAGGACTGATGTAACTAGGGAATGGAGGAGAATGAATTACAGTTCCCTGGCAGATTATTTCACAGAGCAAGGCCGAGGTGAGATCTCTGTTTGAGAGTGGATAGGATGGGTGCATTGGGTTCGAGAACATCTGAATTCCCAATGAGGCTCCAAGCTCGAATTGTCCTCGCCCTCCACCAAGAGGACAGTGGCGAACCTGAGCACCTCAAGCCCCCTAGATCTCAAAAAATCTTGAATCCTTCTCTCATGGGGCCACCTTAACCAGCCTCATCTTGCAAATTTCATCCGTTCTGGGGACAGTTCCTGTTCCCCCCCCATCCGTCCGGATCCTCTGGTTCCCGCCCCGGTCCTCCCACTGGGTGGAGAGGACTGCCTGTGCCCTGGGGCTATAAAGCCTTGGGGCTCCGCCCTTCTCTTTTGCGACCCCCTGCACCCACAGAACCCCCGAGCCCTGGGCTTCCAGGATGGAGTTCTCGGAGCTGATCCGTACTGGTCGGGCGGAGGCGCTCCTTCTGTCCAGTCCTGGGCAGACGCCGGTGCGGGGCACCCTGTGTATCACCAGCCACCACCTGCTGCTGTCTGCCGGGCACGGAAGCCCTAGCGACCTGTGGCTGCTGCTGCGCAACGTGGATGCTGTGGAAAAGCGGTGAGAGGGATTCGAGACCGTGCAGCTTCCTAGCTGGGCGCAGGGGAGAGGAGAGGGCTACCAGGATCAAGAGAGGGGGGTGCGGAGTGGAGGGGACGCGCGTGTGTGTCTGTGTGTCTGTGTGTGTATGTGTGTGTGTGTCTGTGTGTGTCTGTGTGTCTGTGTGTGTGTGCGCGCGCGCCTCCTGAGGGAGGAGAGGCTAGCCTCACTGAGGCGTATCCCCGGAAGATCGCGAACTGCTTAGCTGGGACTTACGTGGGCCCGACCAGCCGCTAGCCAGCCAGAGAGCCGACGTGTTCAATGTTGGCTGGGAAGGCACACATGGCTCGCCAGGTCTCAGTTCTCCATCCAAGGAGAGCTGAACTCTTGGCCATACTCTTATGCGTCTTTCCTCTCTTCCACTGATCTCTCATGTCTCCTTTTCCCCTTCTCCCCTCACTAACCCACCGATTCCTGTGTCCCTTCAATGAACCCTGCAGTGTCTCCTTCCTCAAAAGACCTCTAAGATCTCTTTCCCCACTGACTCCTGCGTACCCCTCCCTTACTGATTCCGCTTGTCCTACTTGTCCAGTGTTCAATACTGCCCTCCGTGTCTTGACACTCTTGCTCCCATACTAGCTCCCCCACCTCGTGATCCTCCATTGACCCCAGAGTCCTATACTAAGCCGTTCATAAGTGTTCATTTAGCCCACTGACTCCTGCCCCCCCCCCCTCCGCAGGGTGGCAGGAAACTCGGGCACCATCACCCTGAAATGTAAGGACCTGAACGTTCTGCAGCTGGAGATCGAAGGCTTGGAACAGACTCTGGACATCGCCGGCTCCATCGAGGTGAGGTAGCGCTTGCAGGAATTCGGGCAGCAAATCCATCCCGGGCACTGCCCAAGTGGAGGGAGGAGGGCTGAGAATGGCAAGAATGAGAACGTCAGCAAGGGCAAAAACAGGTTTTGCATGTCGAGCCTGGGATCCCCAGAAGTGCTTTTTGCCTTTCTCCTCAAGGCCTTATCCTCGCTGGAATCTGTCACCACTTCCTATCCATTCTTCTACAGGCCCCAGAGCCTGAGACTGGGAGACGCTGAATACCTGCACCCCCCGGACCACTTCTATCAGCAGGTGGCCCTGGAGGTAGGTGCCAGTGATGGAGGGTTTGAGGGCAGCTGCAGGAGGAACTCAGGGAAGCTGTGGGAAAGGGCTTGTACCCTTGGCTGTGGTGGGAGGGAGCCTTCTGGGGATGTGAGCCTGTAAGAGACTCCTCCCCCACCCCATTCCTCCAGACAAACGGCTGGCGCCTGAGCACAGTGAATAAGGACTTCTCCGTGTGTGCCAGCTACCCGCCAGTCTTGGTGGTGCCCCGCGAGATAGGGGACGAGGTCCTGGCACGAAGCGCCCGCTTCCGGCAAGGTGGCCGCTTCCCTGTGCTCTGCTACTATCACAGTAACAAGGGAACAGTGAGTGTGGAAATCGCTCCCGGACCCCCGCTCTGCTCCCAGCCCCAAACTCTGCTCATCACCCGGTCCTAACTAGCCCAACCTTGTCCCCACTCGGTTCCTCCCCGGGCTCCGCCCAGACACCCGACCCACGCCCCCAATCCCACGTGGAATCCCTGCTTCACCCACCCGCGCTGAGCCTAGGCTTCTCCCAGTCACACCTTCAGCCCCTCCAGGTCCCGAGATGGACTCCAACCCTGCCGTTGCCCTATCTGACCTCCACTCCGGGTAGACTGGGCAGCCTTACTCCTGGGCCCTAAGGGCACGCTCCCTAAACCGAGTCACTCATGCCACCCCAAGGTAATGCTCCGCTCCAGCCAGCCCCTGCAGGGGGCCAATCGGCGACGCTGTGCGGAGGACGAGGAGCTGCTGCAGGCGGCCCTGGCTCTGGGCGGAGGGCAGGGCTTAGTACTGGACACCCGCTCAGCCCAGGCGGTCAAACAGGCCCGAATAACCGGGGGCGGCACGGAGGCCAAGGCCGCCTACCCCGGCTGGAAGCGGCTGCACCGGCCCCTGGAGAGGTAAATAGCCAAGTCGGACCAGCTCCGTTCGACTTTAGGAGGTCTTCAACAGCTCGGGAAAGAAAGATGGGGAATGATGGGGCTTTATGAATTTGAGATGCAGGGACAAGGGATTCCAGGTGATAGTTCTACTATCAGAAGCCAACAAATATTTATTAAGCACTTACAATGTGCCAAGGTTGGTGCTAAGAGCTGAGAGCACCAATACGAAAATTGCAGTCCAGTCCTCAGCTTACAATCTAACCAGGATGATAATGCACAAGAGGAAGCTGAACGGTGGGGAAAGGGCATGCAGCCAGGTGGAAAATGAAGAGATGGCTCTCCTAGGGCGCCCTTCTTAAATGGGGCTTCCAAGAGGGGCCCCCCACCCTCCAATCAGAGGGTACTGATGAGGTGTACAGTCCAGGCGGATAGGATCTAGCAGGATGAAAAGGTTCCTCCGCCAGGATGGAGGCCAGCAGGGAAATGACCAGCCATCACTAGGTCAAAGCTAGCACTGGAGAAAATGAAATCAGACTGGGGAGAGACGGGCAATAGGGAGGGGCCTAAAGACCCTGAGTGGACTCAGAGAACAGGTTTAGTGTGGGAGAAGCGAGTGGGCTCTCATGCACTTGTGATTGGTGAATGGAATTTCAAACTTCTCAGACTTTGACGAGGTATCATTCCAAAAGGAAAGGCATTGGGATCTAAAGAAAGATCATGTCAGTCAGATGGACATCCAAGTTGCTAGAGTGGATGGAGTAGGCTGAGGGTTTGGCTACACTGCTAGATCTGAGGTCTCTGAAGATGATCTCAGGAGAGGGGATGGAGAAGACCACAAGCCAGAATGGTTGTTGCTGTTAATGTTGTTTCAGTTCTTTCAGTCCCTTCTGACTCTTCATGACTCCATTTGGGGTTTTCTTGGCAAAGATACTGGAAGGGTTTGCCATTTTATTCACTGGCTCCTTTTACAGATGAGGAAACTGAGGGTTAAGTGACTTGCCCAGGGTCACACTGCTAGTCACTGAGTCCACATTTCAACTTAAGAGTGGCTCTATCCACTGTGCCACTTAAGGGCCCCAAAAGCCAGGTATAAAACTCACCGGAAAAGTTGGAAAAACACTCAGAGGTTGGAAGAAAGAACAGACTGGACAGAACACAAAAGAAAGGTCTCCCCGAGAGGCTGGATAGGTCAGAATATGAAGCAGTGAAAAAAACACTATCAAGCCAGTGCCTGTGCCCAAGAAGCTCACATTCTAATTGGAGGAGACCACATTAATAATGTGGCCAAGGCCGGATTTTGAAGTTAGGTCCTCCAGACTAAAGGGTTGGGATTCTAGCCATTGCACCACCTAGCTGCCCAGAGGCCACATTTGAACTGAGGTCTTTGGTTCCACACTTGACCCTCCATGCACCATACCACCTAGCTGTCCCAAGGAAACTGCAGTGGGGAACAGGGAGTTTATTCCTCCCCCTGGGCTGGAGATTTCGGGGGGGGGGGGGAATAGGAGTTACTACCAGTTTAAAAGGTTGCAAGGGATGGAGTGTCGTATTTCCTAGCAGAATGGAAGGAATGCTGATTGAAAAGTTCAAGGATGGATGAATTGAAGCAGACCTGGGGAAGGTCAGGGGTCATCAAATTAGGGATGAGTGCTCAAGAAGTAGCACCTAAGATGGTAAATCTGGACCATCAGAATGGAGGAGGCAGGCAGGCGTGCTGGGGTTCCCTTGGAAGAGCAGGTTTCTCAGTTTTGGGGGTGGGGTTGACTAATCTGCCTTTTCCCCCAGGGGTCGGCCGCTGCAGGACAGTTTTGTGCGTCTGGTAGAGGCCTGTACAGACCCCTCGCTGAGCATGGATCGATGGCTCAGCCGGCTAGATGGCTGTCGGTGGTTGACGCATGTTAAGGAAGCACTGACCACAGCCTGCCTGGCAGCCCAAGGCATGGATAGGTAAGGCCCAGAGGGCAGGGGGACCATGACTGCCCTAAGGAGAGAAAGGAGATGCCCTAGGCTTAGCATCCTATATCAGACACTAGATGAGAATCCCATCCCCCAGGCAATGGCCTCCAGTATGATAAGGGAATGTTTCCACATAGGAGGCCCAGCCTTCAGTAAAGCTAGTAAACAGGAACAGCATAGGAAGGGGTGTAGTGTGAAATCAATCTGGAAAGGGAAGTTAAGGTCAGGACCGGCAGAGGACCCCAGAGAGCTGCAGTGAGCTGGTCAGGCATGCATTAGAAAGTCCATTCTGGGCAGCTTGTGATTGACTGGAGGCCAGAGAGCAGTGACGAGGCCAGTACAATAGTCCAGATGGGAGGGGAGAGCCTGAGCCAGGACAGTGGAGGTACTGTGGATGATAAGGCTTTCCCTTGGGGCTCTGTCCCTCCACCAACGTCCATAGAGCACTTCTGCCTCTGTTCACTGGAGTATAAGCTCTTGAGGTATATACCTTATCACTTTCAGATAGAATCACCCTGACTTGTCAAGTTTGGGTATGAGGAAGCAACCCCTAGGGAAGCCAGGGGCTGCTGATGTTGGAGTCTCTTGGATTCACACAGGGAAGGGGTCTGTATCCTGGTACATGGGGCTGAGGGCACAGACACCACCCTCCTGGTGACGTCACTGACACAACTCATCCTGGACCCCAAGTGCCGAACAATGCGTGGCTTCCAAAGCCTGCTGGAACGTGAATGGATCCAGGTAAGAGGCCCCAGCGGGAGCCAGTGTTGTTGGGGCATTTCCCTAAGGCTGGCCCTTGCTTACCCTGCCTTGGCCCTCTTCCCCAGGCTGGCCACCCTTTTCAGCAGCGTTGTGCCCACTCAGCCTATGCCCAGGGCCGCCCCAAACACGAGGCACCCCTCTTTCTGCTCTTCCTGGACTGTGTGTGGCAGCTGAGCCGTCAGTTCCCGCTATCCCTTGAGTTTGGGGAAGGGATGCTGCTGGCCTTGTTTGAGCACGCTTATGCCTCACCCTTCGGCACCTTCCTCTGCAACAGCGAGAAGGAGAGGTGAGACCCTGTTGGGCTGGGCCCCTCCCATCCAACTCCCTTCTGCTCAAGGAGCAGGCTCCCCCTCTTTAAAGCCCAATGCAGCTCTCTCTGATAACTCCTGATAAAGAGCCAGGGAGACTTCTCTGTCCAAAGCTTGTTTTCTCCTCCATCTCTGCCAAGCCAAGTTTGTTGTGACAGCCTAAGGAAAATAGGCTGAAGGTCAAATGGCCACAAATCACAGCACCACAGGAGAAGAGCAGGAAGGGGCTTCGGAGGGCAACCAAGCTGCCCTGCACCCAAACAAGGACCCAGCTCTAGCCCAAAGGACAGCAGCTGGCCTTCTGAACTCCAGAGATGTTATTGTGATGCAGTGGAAAGAATCCTGGGTTCCAATCATCAAGTACCAACTTCACAAGGTTGTTGTGAGAATTAAATGAGGTTGTACCTATGGAAAGATCTTTGCAAATCTCCAAAGCAGTATGTAAATGTGAGCCATTCTATTCTTTCAATTGTAACATGAAGGCGCTAGGTGGCGCCACAGTACATAGAGATCCAGGCGTGGAGTCAGAAGACGCCTTTTCCTGAGTTCAAATTCAGCCTCAGAGACTTAACTGGGCAAGTCATTTAATCCTGTTTGCCTCAGTTTCCTCATCTGTAAAATGAACTGGAGAAGGCGATGACAAACCACTACGGTATCTTTGCCAAGAAAATGCCAAATGAGTTGGATATGACAAAGAGCTGGACATGACTAAAAACAACTACACAACACAACAAATACAAGGTTACTACTGACTTGCACCCCCCAGTTCTACTTACTATGTGGTTGTGGGGTAAGGGGTTGTTTCCTCATCTGTAAATGAGGGGGTCAGGTTACAGCCTGTGACTCTGTGATCTCTCTGAGGATCTCCTACGGGTGGCAGGAGAAAGGCAAGGAAGGCAAAGAAGAGTAATTGTGGGGGCTCCAGGTAGGCAGAGGGCAGCTACAGCCTCACTTTCCAGAGAAGGGAAGGAAATGACTGGCTTAAGGTCTCACAGCTGTTAAGTGCTGGAGCTTCCATGGGAGCCCAGGTTTCCCAGACTCCCCTTTCAAGGCTTGCTCTGCTGGGAAACACTGCCTGTCAGCACTCCATAAAAGCAGTCCCTGAAATGCTGGTAAAGGAGCTGGAGGACCATGTGCTGCTGAATGATCCCACATACTTCTGGGTGAAGTGGTGACTGCACTTAGCTGTTTGTGCCTTTTTAACTCAGTCTCCGGCTCCCCCATACCTCCTACCCATATGGCCTGTCAGGCATGGGGCTTACATGATTTCCGCTCTAGAAGACAGTGCATGAGCCCCCTCAAAAGCAGGGGCTGGTCTCAACACCACAGGGCTCCAAAAGCCCTTTCTAATCTACTCTGCTCCCTGACCAGGTACCTGTGTGACGTGAAGACCAAGACCCACTCCCTGTGGTCCAGTCTGAATCAATCAGAGAAGCGAAAGAGCCTCTGTAACCCAGTCTACTCGCCCAACCCCCTGGTCTTGTGGCCCTCGGTGGAACCCCAGAGCCTTCAGCTGTGGGCAGGTAAGGTATCCCTCCCATTCTGCCTGCCATCACTCAGTACAGCCTCTTCTCCATGGCTCAGCTCTCTAATCGGCTTCCTTCCCAATCCCAATTCCAGGTCTTTTCCTACGCTGGACTCGACCACCTGAGCCTGCCCAAGAAGCATGGCAACAACTTTGGAAAATAGTGACGGAAGAAGAGGTGACAGACACTCTATGAAGTCTCCAGCCTTAACGAGGGGACTTTGCTCCAAATCCCCATATCCAGTCTTTGCTTCAGGGCTGCCAGGCCTCAGGGTCCCTGGCTGGCTGCCTAAAACAATGAAAGGCTAGGTAGGAAAGGATTCCAGCAGCTCCAAGGTTCAGTTGCAGGTACTTCCAAACTCTTTCATTTCCAGGGTCATGAAGCAGAGGAAAAAGCTGACAATAAACGGACCTGTGCTCATCCTTTGTCTCCTGGAATCTCAGTGGGACAAGGTGTTAGGCATGTCCCTATTGACTGATAAGTTCTGCCCAACTCAAGCTCTTCAAAGAACAAGAAGACCATGGGCATACTCCATTTGGTTTATTTTTTAGTGTCCACAAACTCATTAATCAGAGAGCGGGAGGTTCAGGAGACTCCAGTTCTGATTCCTTATGCCTCAAACTCAAACTCAAAGTATTGTGGATCGAAATAGTGAATTCGGACATAGCCATCCTCCCCACCACTGCTGTAGCTGCAAGGAGAGGACACAGCAGTTAGACAGGCCTGTGTATGTACTGCAGGACCCCTCACCGACAGAGCAGATGCAAGTGGACAGGTCACCCTTGTCTGAGCCCCACCCCAAAGTGTATTTACCTCTTGCCATCAGGATGGAAAGCAACACTGTTGATGGGGCCAAAGTGACCCTTGACTCTTCCAAACTCTTCTTCAAAGGCAAGGTGGAAAAACCTAGGGGATGGGAAATATGTGGACATCAAAACTTCACCCCTAGGTAAATTATTCATGACCTCCCTCCTCCAGGAAATGGGTTCCCCACTTACCTGGCCTCAAACTTGCCAATCCTGGTGGAGGTTGTGGTTACATCCATGGCCTCCTGCCCACCACCTAGGACGACCTACAGAAAGGAGGAGGTCCAGATGGAGCTTTTAGGTCAGGTCCTGCCCTTAGGGTACTGCATCTCTGCAACCTCTAAATCTCTTCCCCTATCAGACTTGGGAGCCTTTCCCTCAAAGCTTCCCCTAGGTCTACCACCCAACCCCTTCCCTCTGAAGTGCTCCATCAGCCTTTATTGTGACTTAGGGGTGAGCAGGGGAGCCAGGGCTGCCTTACGTGGTCATAGATGGGGGAAAGAGCAGCTGAGTTGACAGGTCGCTCCGTTCTGAATGTTTTTTGGTGCTCAAGGGTTGTGGAGTCAAAGAGCTAAAAACACATATTAGAAGGGGAAAGAAACATGAGAGAAGGGAAGGACCCCTGATTTGGATCAGTCAGACCCGCTTTGAGCCTAGCACCCACCTTGGCAGTATTGTCCTTAGAAGCGGTGACGAACATTGTCATGTCTCGAGATGTCTGGATATCGTTGATCTGCCTTGAGTGCTCCTTAACATTCACCATCACTTCACCAGACTGGGAGAAGGCATGGTGGAAGGTACATCACTCCCCCTCTCACCACCAGGAGGCCAGAGCTGCTGGGAGGTGATCCCAGCCACTCTCCCGAGATCCTGATCCTTCCACACTCACCCCTCCCTGGACCTCACCTTAGCACTGTACTGGTTCAGTTCCCCATTTTCATGGCCAGCAATGATGCATTCCCCCAAGGGTCCCCACACGGCACTTGTGATCTTGGCATCAGCATTACAGGGGATCTTCATGTATGGTTCATTGCTATCTGTTTGGGGGGTAGTAAGTAGACAGATGGTGAAGACTGGCTCCAGGCTACAGTAGACCCCACCTCCACTCTGAGTCCCTGAATCCGCACCCATATGTCATTACCGATCTGGCTGGGGTCCCGGAGATCAAAGAAACTGACAAAGCACTGGTACCCCATCTGCTTGTCCGTGGAGAACATGATGATGTTGCCTCCAAAGTCAAATCCGCATGTACGGACAGCTGAGTTGGTCTTCAGCAGAGCCAGCTGCTTTCCTAGGAATAAGTACAGAATGGCTAACTGCTCCTCCCATTCCTCAGCCTCCAATAGGCCCCAACCCCATCTCTACCAAGCTTTACTGTTCCATTGGTGAAAATGACCCCTCAGAAGGTTGGGCTCAGGTCAGAGAACAA
The DNA here is from genome assembly GCF_028372415.1 of Notamacropus eugenii. Taxonomy (NCBI): domain Eukaryota; kingdom Metazoa; phylum Chordata; class Mammalia; order Diprotodontia; family Macropodidae; genus Notamacropus; species Notamacropus eugenii. The sequence goes on from NC_092876.1 coordinate 77,630,938, forward strand.
GACATTAAATAAGGCAGCATTGAATTCTGCACCCCACCCCCACTTCCCCAGCCTCAAGTCAAAGACGCTCTGATGTCACCAACTCCAAATCATGCATGACCAGCAATGCTTTCCAGACCCCTGACAAGTGACCATTTGTCCTGTGCTGAAGCCCTCCCAGTTTCCTAAGGCAGGCCGTTTTACATTAACAAGCTTATTCTTAAACTGAGGTAAAATCTGCTTCCTTCAAACTGGACAACAGATGTCCATCCCTGAATCCTGAGAACACACTAGGTAACTGCTTCACCCAGTCTGGGAGGGGAATGCCAGGAACAGGAAGCCTGAACTTTCTGACCAATCATCTTAGGAATAGGTTCAGCCTTGCAAAATGATCCACTAATCTATGAAGATATATCTCCAGAATAAGCATTGCCTTCTAAGCTGATGCTGGGAGCCACGGAAAAGGAGGTATCAAATCCATCAGCCTGGAGAAGGCAGCACTACGTGTGGGGAGGAGCAGGAAGCCAGAAGAACTGGGTTCTGGGCCCATCCCTGCTCCTAACCTTGTGACTTGGACCAAGTCACTCCCCCCTCTCTGGGCCTCAGTTTTCTCCTTCATGAAAGGACAGAAGTTGGACTACAAGATCCTCAAGTCCCTTTCCAATTCTGACATTGTCTGAGTCTACCTGATATCCAATACCCCATTAACACTAGTCAAGCCCATTCCCAAATGACCAACTCCACCCAGTGACCAGACCTGGGAGGCCAAGGCAGTAAATGAGGGGCCCTAACAGAAGTAGATCATCTGATTACCTGTCTCACAATCCCAGAGGCGGCAGCTGTTGTCGGCAGAGCCGGTAAGGACATGTTTGGTGTCCCCTGGAGAAGTTGTTAGGGAATGTTATCAAATTCATGTGTCACCGTTTCCGTTTGGCAGGGAGAAAGGGAGGCAGGAGAAGCTGTCTGAATCTCTTTAACCCCCCCCCCCCCCCCCCCCCGAGACAACACCACAGTCGGGCGTCTCTGTCTTTGACCAACAGAGAATACGCCAGCTCTTTAAGGCAGCAGCATTAGAGGATACAATCAGCATCCACACACCACACAGCTCCAGTGTGCCCCGTGTAGGTGCCCAGCCGTTCTCCGTTTACCGAGTACCAGACGTTGACAATCTAGCGAAGCAAAGACGTTAGTTAGTTTGCTGAAGAGGAACCAGGAAAAAACCTTCCCTTCCCCCCAGAGTCTGCCAGCAGCCTCTATCTTGCTGGCTCTCAGCCTTTGCCTCCCCTCGATAACTCCTGCCTCCCTACCAGGGAAACTCCCTAACCAAGCCCCTGTGAAAGAATATGTGACTGGGCCTTTAAGATCAAACTGTGTCCTGTAGCATGCCCCAAACAAATGATTTGAGAACAGATTTATGTCTTGAACGGGGTACCCCAGAAGTCTTAGTATACTTTGAAGCTTTAGTAGCCGCTAAATTACATGTTTTGTATATCAATAGCTATTCAGTTACATATGTATCTCCCTGGTCCTCCAAACCATTCACACATCTTCCCTCAAGGTAACTTGTAGCCAACTTCCTTTACCGGATATTGATTCTACCTCAGCAGGCGAATGTTCAATCTGACCCCCTAGTTTTCAGCACTGACTGACCCCTGACATAAAAGGCCCCATCTCTGCAGAGGCGCAGCAGCCTCCTCAGGTAGCAACCACACTAGCCCTGTCTCCCTCCTGAGTCAAGAGGAGGTTAAAAAACAAGCTGAACCAAGTCAGCCACCATCTACATCCAAGGATGAGAAATTCTCCCCAGGCGATGGGCCAGGGATGGGTGATGATGGTCGTAACTGTTTTGTGGGCAAACTGGAAGGTAGCAATGAGAAGGTTTGTATAGCAGGAAGAACCTCAAAATCAGGAGACCAGGGCTCTAGACCTGATGTGTAAAATGGGCAGGGGGTTAATCATGATAATGAAGGGTTGTAGAAGCTCCTTAGAGTTTACAAAATGCCTTCCACACTCGGCCTCATTCCAGCGTCACAACCAATCACCTGGTCAGATAAAGTGAGATTATGGCCCCCTTTTACAGAGGAGGACACAGTTTGGGTGACTTGCCCAGGGTCACAGAGTCATTAATAAAGCTCTGAGGCTGGAGTCGAACTTGGCAGCGCTCTATCCACTGGGCCATCGAGCTGCCTCTATGCCAACCACATGAAAACGAGCACTGCCTCAGTTTCCCCACTCCTCCAGTCTCCCATGCAGCCCCCTCCTAGCTGCTTCCCTCCCCGCTCTCCTCTAGGACCGCCCCAATCCCTCCCCCCTCTGCCCCTCCCCCTTCCCAGCGGAATTCCCCGTCCTCTCCAGCCTCCCCTCCCCCCGCTCCGGGCCGCGCATGCTCACGGGGTCCTTGGCGACGGTGAAGAGCAGGTCTCCCTCGCGGTTGTACTTGATCTGCGTGATGGATCGCTCGTGGCCCTGGAGCAGGATCGGCTTCTGGGGACGGCACCGGGCCGGGGGAAAGAGGAGGGGGGGGTCACTGTCAGGGCACGGGCTTGGGCGAGGGCACCGTGTTCTGCCCCCTTGGCCTCCCACCCCTCCTTGCTTCGCCCTCCCCAAGCGGACTCACCATCGCGGCGGCTGAAGCGACCGCACCGGCGCCACTGATCCGCGCAGCAGCGTGAGGGACTTACCGGAAGAGAGAGGGACTGAGCTTCCGGGTCACGGCGCCGGGCCGGCCCCGGAAGTGGAAGCCTTCCTTTTCCGGCGTTGTCATGGCGGCGACTCTGGGTGAGGAATTCCCAGCCCCTCCCCCCACCTGCGTTCCCAGCTCCGTTTCTTCCTCTGTAATAATAAGGACGGCGGGCGCCCCGCGCTTTCTTCAGGTGTTCCCCGGGAGCCCTCGGGGAACGCCTCCTTGGGAATGGTCATGGCCTCCGTCCTACAGACGGGGCCCCTGAGGCTGCTGCTGGCCCGGGGGACGCCGGTAGCCAGTGCCGGAAGCGCCCCCCGGCGCTCAGTTCCCCGCCCCGGGGAGGTGGGGGGAGGGCTCCGGGGGGCAGCCCCGCAGGGTGAGTGACGGGCTGGCCTCCCCCTCCCAGGGCAGGCATGTGCCCTGGTGCTGGTGGCCGTGCTGTGGGGCGGCTCCAACCCGCTGCTGAAGAGGGCCACGGGCGCCGTGGAGCCGGTGCGGGCGGGGAGCCGGCTGGAGCGGCTCCTGCGGGAGACGAAGGCCTTGTTTTCCAGCTCCCAGGTAGGGCCGCGTGCAGGGGTCCCCGAGATGGGGGTGCGGAGGCCGGGGTCGGGCATCCCGTCCTGAGCGGACCAAAGCGCTGAGGGACTGTCCCTTCCCTGGGCTGGCAGACAGCGCCTCGGATGGCTCCGTGCCGCCTGCTGCGCTGACCCCAGCCTTTCCCTCCTCTCCACCCCAGTATCTGGTGCCCTTTTGCCTCAACCAGTGTGGCTCCCTGATCTACTACCTCACCCTGGCATCAACAGGTAGGTGCGTCTCTGCTTTGGGGGCTGGTCGTCTGGGTGGGCTGCGGCCAGTAGGCATCCAGCCTGCCAGGGAGGTTCACGTAGCGATCTAATGCTTCCTTAGCAGCTATAACCGTGCTACGTTGTGGGACGGGGCTTCCCACCCTAGTAACCTTGGCACGTCCCAGGCATTGGGGGGGTGAGAGATGGATCCGGGCCTGAAGGAGACAATTCAGTCTTACCGAAGGGTACGTAACATTTTCCTGACACCCCTCCCCCACTTTGGACTTGGCATTCAGGGACCTGAGTTGGCATCCTATTTCTGCTACCGTGGTGACCTTGACCAAGACGCCTTACGTCTTCGGGCCTATTTTCTCATAGCCAAAGGGATAAAAAACCAATTGGACAGGAGGGGATGGGTTCATGGGTTGTACGGGATAGACAGGCATGGTTGCATCAGCCGAAGAGAATGCCCCCAAGGAACCACAGATCCGTTAAATATTTGGAGGGCAAGATGACACCACTAAAGAATTCTTTGCTTCTTGGACAGATCTCCTACTCTTCCATTTGACTTACATGCAAGCAAATAATGCTTCCCAGGCCTTCTTCACATTACCATCTACTCAGGTCCTTTTTGGACAACGTTTTGTTTATTCTTGTCATTTTCTTTATTCTGTTCTGTATTTTTTAGCGTCAACCAAAAGGCATAAATTACTCCTCCACCCCTAGAAGATTGAAGTATATTTCCTTACTTTTAAAAAAATCCCTTTCATTAATGTGATGTGGACACTCCTTTCAGGATTTAGGCTTTAGGAGTTACCTTTATGAGTTGCTGCATCCATTCCCCATGGTGATAGACATAGCTTGGTTGGTTTTCTACACAGCTTACTTTAAAGTCTTTCTAGTATCCTTTTGGGATGGGGCAAGTTTGGGGGGGGCAGGGTGTGAGGTCTGTTGTTACTATGTCTAGATCACTGAATTTGCCCTGCAGAATCTGAGTTCAGAGACTGTGAGCACCATATGACTTCATTGTTTAGTGTGAAAGGTCGTGAGTGCTGAAAACATTAGTATTCTTAAGAACTTGATCCCTCCCAAGAGTAAAAGAGAAATAAGGCTTGGATTAATAGCTGCACTCCTCCTGACTGGATTTTCTTCATTGTTGTATTTGTTTAACTGTCAAAGCTCTATACGTGTCTGTCTTTTAACAAGTATAATAGCTGGCATTTCTGTAGCTTTCCAAGGTTTGCAATGCACTTTACATACAGTAGCTCATCGGATCCTCACAACACCCTTTGAGGTAGGTACTGTCCTTATCTCAGTTTTATTGACAAGGAACCTTGTCAGTTTAAGGAGGTTTAAGTGACTCATCCAAATGACCTGTTGTGAGAAATGGGTGTCTGCGGTGGAATCCTAGCCTGAGTCTTCCTGACTTCAAGTCTATTACTTGGTTTTTCTAACCTAGATAAACACCCACACCCCTCCTATTAGACCAGATCTTTGTGAGGGCAGGGAATACCTTTCCTGCTTTAGAGTGGACCCCAGGGAATGTCATCAAACTGTTCCCCTCCAGATCTGTCCCTGGCTGTGCCCATCACTAACTCCCTGGCCCTTGTTGTCACCCTGGTTGTCGGGAAGTTCCTTGGGGAAGACATTGGTGGAAAATGTAAGTAAGACCACTCCTGGGGAGAAATCACTTGCCAGGCTCTTAGGTGCCCAAGCTGGGTGACTTCTGTGCATTTCAAAAACCTATGGTCTTTGGGGGGATGAGCATCTAGTCTCTGGTGTGTCTTTTAGCACACTTGCCTCTTCTTTCCCTACAGTCAGGGTAGGGAACCTTGGAGTATGAGAAGACCTTTTCCTTTCTGAGCCACCACTTAGCCTTGTCTGGCACATAGTAAGTGCTTACTATTGATTGGCTGATTGATTGACCCAGGTCCTGCCCTGGGAATGGTGCTCACCGTCTCTGGAATCATGCTCTGCATTGCAAGTTCAGTGGGCAAGACAGAATAACGACAGGATCCTGTGGCCAGCCCTACCCAGAGACGACGGAGCAGTGGAGCAGGGAACCCTGGGCTGGGGGAATCCTGAGCCACCTACGCTTGAGCTTTCCTTGAGAAGGCTGTCTTTGACTTCCCCTTGGCAGTGGCCTCTTCCTCTATGATTCAGTGAGGCCTCATGGGGAGGAGCGGGGCTCAAAGACTTCACCACTTTGAACCTGAAGTTTCATGCCTTGGAAACTCCCTCCCCTTTTGTTGTGTGACCCAACCTCTCTCATGACCTTGGCCTCCAGCCAGTATTGTGGTTTGTGCAGAGCACCCTGGATGTCAGGTGCAGAGTACCCGTCAAGCTCAAACTTAGGGGCCTTCTGAGCCTTGGAGCTGATGTGGGCTGGGGCTGGTGGTGAGTCAGAGCCCACATGTGCTACAGTCAGTTAGACACCTTCCTTCCTCTCCCCGTCCGAGGGCCCCTGGTCCCCTAGGTTGAGAGGCTAGCTTCATAACCAGCTTTTGCTGCTCTTTTTCCTGGTCCAGACTTTAGAGTGGGATATGGTCTGGAGACATGGGTAAGAGACAAAGCTCAGATAACCCAGAAGCCAAGAAAACATTCTTCTTTATTAGGCCAAAGTGTGTATGCCCCTGTGTCCTTCCTACCCTACCTGGTATCAGACCCAACTGGGTGGTGGAAGGTAACCCTTCTCTTCCCCTGTCTAGGCAGGCTACTTGCAGGTTTGTGGGCCAGGCAAACTAGAAACGTCAGTGGGGGATCACAGCAGAAGAGGGTGGGTCGGTTCAATAAAAGCCTGTGCCATGGCTACTGATGGAATGCTGGCTGGGGGCTGGGAAAAGGGAGGGAGGGAAGGAGGTTGTGCAGGGCTTCTTGGTTTTCCAGAATGGCATCCAAGTTTAGTTCCATACCACCTACCCTAGGCAGCATTTTCCAAGAAATAGGCTTCTTCAACCATTTCTGCAGCCCTCTGGAAGAGAAAGAACAATCAGCTAGAAGGGAGCCAACTTAGATCCCAGAGCAGAGACCCCTTAACCTAGCAGAAGTGCAAAGGGCCCCTGGAGACTATCTGGTTCACGAATCCCCTGTACAGATGAAGGGACTGATTCACTGTGAAAGATGATAGCTGTTCAAGGTAACTGGGCCCAGTAGACAGTCAGGGTGCTCCCCTGGAACCCTTGTAATGGCCTCTAGCAGAATGGATCCCTAGTGGTGAAATTATGGGAGGATACCCATAGTCTCACCAGAGGAGCACCAAAGGGAACTCGCAAGCCATTGGAGTGTGGTGGTAGAGCCAGGATTAGAACCCAGATCTTCTGATGCCTACTTCTCAGCACTTTGCTTCACCTTGGATGGATTGTGGGACTCTACACACTCTTCAGCTATTCTCTTCTAAGGCCACAGACCCCATACCTGATCCAAGGGGACCTCTGTCAAGGTAGTCCCATTCTCTTCTACTTCCTGGGCACCTGCCAGTTCCCTCCTGGCATGGGGTGCACCATACACACTCCTTTCTCCTGTGAGGAAGGGGGTACATGTTGATGCTGTATTGAGATCATACAGAAGATAGAAAAGCATCTGTGGCCAGGATTCCCTCTCCTTGTCTCCAAGCCACTGGCTTCCCCTCCTTACCTCTGACCCACAGTCAAGGACTCTTTCCTTTTTCTCTAAGTTAGTCTCCTTCCCCATACTGACTGCTTTCCTCAGTCATGTTTTTGGCCACCAAAGAGTTTCATGGGATTAAGAAACAAGACGAGGTTTCTAAGTCACTGGTCATATCCATCACCATTTGGCATCTTCTGCCCCACTCAGCATTAGAAGCAGCAGCTGTGATACCTCATATTTACATCTTGGTTTACAAAGCACATTTTCTTACCACCCCTCAAGGAGAATAATTGCAGAGTAGCTTCAAAAATGGAACCTGAGCCTCAGAGAAGTTCAGCACTTTCCCCACTGGAACACAGCTTGGTGCCAGCTGTTCTTTGCCAGCCCATGCTGGAGATTAGACCACACTGGGCCTAGGGCCCAGACACAAACCACTTCCCTGCAGACCAGCCTATTTCTGGAGATACCCTAGTGGGGAAGGGGAGGGAAAGTGTGTGAAGGGGAGAACAGGATGCAGGAGGTTTTATAAGTGCTGAACTTAGAGCCTGGAAGACCTAGGTTTGAATCCTATCTTCGTCTTGGACTAGCTGTGTAACCTGACCTCTCTCCAAGCCTCAGTTTCCTTACTTGTAAAATGAACCTCACTCTTTCTAGCACCTACCTCATGAGGTTGTCACGAGGGATGGAGGGACAGCTTACCAGGCTGAAGTAGGGGGCGCCTTCTCAGATGGGGTCGGGCCAGCCTAGGTCTGGCAAAGGAAACAGATGATTCCTTCTGTGACAGCTGGGCCGCTGGAGCCCTAAAGGTATCTGCCTGGGGGAGAGGAGACCTTGGTCTACATCTCCTGTGACCAGGCTGGGACACGGTCAGAACTCTCAATTCCCAAAGTCCTGTTTTGCATCTTTGCAGTATGATTCCTAATGTCTTTGGACATGGCCATATTGGTGGCCTCAGTCACAGGGATGATGTTAAAGGCAGCTCCTGGGCTAGGGCTCAGTACACGTGAGCTTGCAACCTGTATCTACTAGTCAATAGTGTGTGACTTGCTCTGAGTCTTAGTTTCCCCATATGTAAAATATGGAAAGTGATTTGGCTTTAGGATCCAGTTTATTTCTCTGTTTTATCAATCTCATCCTCTTTCCACCCTTCCCTGGCTGTCTTACTTAACCTACCTTCTGCCTATAAGCTCTGGGTTCAAGTCTTGGTGGGCGCCTGTAACACAGAAGGGAATTTGAGCAGATTGGTTAGATGTAGGATACTCGAAAAAGTAACAGACTGGGACCCTGAGATGAGGATGTCTCCCTTCACTGCCCATCCATCCCCACCTTGTGGCTATACCTTCCACACCTTAACATACCAGAAGCCACCAGGCAGGGAGGAGCTTGGCACCAGAAGCTCCAGGTAGGGCAGAGCCTTATACTCATCCTCTGATACAGCCACATAGTAGCCACCATTCATCAGGGCTTCTCTGCCCAACACTGGCACCCCCTCCAGTGTGCAGAGTCTGTAGGAGAGAAAGGAAAGGGTCTCTCCTTGCAGAGGCAAAGCTGAGAAGGCAGCCAGAGAAAATGCTTCCTAGAGGTGTGTAAGTCCTGGTGTTAGGATCAAGCCAACATTCATCACACCATTAGAATCCGATTTAGAGCTGGAATAGACCTCAGAGACCATCTACTCCAACCCCCAAGAGGTCAATCAGTGAGCAGTTATTAAGTGCCTACTGTGTGCCAGGCACTGTGCCAAGTGTGCAGGAGATACAAAAAAAGAAAAGACCTGCCCTCAAAGAGCTTATAATCTAGTAGGGGAGATGATGGGAAAAAATATGGAAAGCAAGCTCTATATAGGATAAATAGGAAATAAAGAATGAGCAAAGCACTGGAATCAAGAGTAGTTGGAGAAGGCATTCTGTAAACGGGGAGTTTTAGTTAGGCTTTAAAGGAAGCCAGGGAGGTCAGGCACTGAACATTCCAGCCCTGGAAACAGCCAGAGAAAATGCCCAAAGACCAGAGATATTTAGTTCAAGGATTAGCCAGGAGGCCAATGTTGCTAGATTGAAGAGTACATGTTGGAGAGAGCCAGGTGGAAGAAGGCTGGAAAGGTAGGAAGGGGTTATGTTATGAAGAGCTTTGAATCCCGGAGAATTTTGTACTTGATTCTGAAGGCAATAGAGAATCCCTGGCATTTACTGACTTGCTCGCCAGCCAGGATTTGGCCCTAGGTCCTTGGACTCAAAAGTCAGAACCCCTTCCACTGGACTGCATGGCCTTTCTTCCCTAGGATTTGGAATCAGAGACCCAAGTTCAAATCTCATTTCCTCATTTGTAAATGGAGGTTGAACTAATTTGATCACTCAAAGGTTCTTTCTAGCTCTGGAAGTGCAGTGATGAGAGAAGTCTGGAAACCTAACTACTGATCTCTGGTTCATTAGTGATCTTGGACAATTCAAGTTTTGGGGCCTCAATTTCCTCATTTGTACCTTTCCCTCTCTCTATTGGCCACTAGGTGGCAGGACCAAGTCCATGAGAGTCACCAAAGCCCAGCCTGGCCCTGCACCTACCTACTTACAGGCCCGCCTTTCAACTTAGCCTTCTCAGTCAGTTGCCTCAACACTGATCCCCAGTCCTGACGGGAGGTAAGGGACAGGTGCAGGCTAAAAGGTGGGCTAAGCAGATCCCCATTTCTAAACACCCTAGGACAAGAACAGAACAGGGGCCTGTGAGGGAAGACTCCTCCTCCTTGCCCTTCCCTCTACCCCACCCCCAAAGCTGTGTGGCCTGCCATTTTGGGTTCACCTCCCAAATCAGCCCGAGGGGAGGAAGGCTCAGAGTTTGGGAACCCTTGATGAACCAATGAAAAGGGAGTTTGCCAGGGATGAACAGGCCAGCTCATTAGCTTTTCCCTGAATTCCCATTCCATTCCCACAATATCCTTGCCACTCACTGAACTGTGCAGGAGGCTGAGGCTGGGGTCTTCCTTCCAGGAGACCTGTAGTTTGGTCTTGGGAGAGTTGGAGGAGCCTGATAAAATGATAGCTGACAGTTACATAGGGCTTCATGGTTGACAAAGGGCTTGACCTACATCATCTCATTGGCCCAGCCCCGTACGGAGAAAGAGCAGTAGCTTTGGAGTCATCTTTGCCACTTCTCTGGGCCTCAGCTTTCTTCTTGTGAGAGGAGAGGTTTAGACTAGGTCCCTCTCAGCTCTTAAATCTATGATCCTCACAACATTGCCCAGAGGTAACTAGTGCATCCCCACTTTACTGATTGAGATATTGAATGTCACAGAAGGGAAGGAACTTGGCCAAGGTCACACAGCTAGGATGTGGCAACACCAAGGACTCTGCCATAGGTCTAGAATTTTTTTTGCCAGTTCACATGCTTCCTCCCATCCAAAGGAGGGTGGTGAGGAGCTGGGGCCTCTGAGCTGACTTAGGGCACATCCCTTGCCTCTGTTGGCCTATGGATAGTACCTTCTAATTAAAATTCTGTTTATCACTATCCTGTGGTTCTAATCAACCAAAGAATCTGCAGCTCATCCTGCTCCTTGCCTCAGTCTGCTTTGTTACTCACAGCCAGCTTATGCCTATGGTTGGGGCAGGGAGGACAACTGATAGTACTCATTTTATAACCTCCTCATGAGGAAACTGAGGCCCAAGGGAATTAAGTAGGTTGTCCAGGGTCACAAAAGAAGTGACCACTGTTAGGATGTAAATTCTTGTCCCCATCACTCTAAAGCTGGTGCTTTTCCATGTGAAAGTTGGAGCTGTGTCTGACACAGGGAGGCAGGCACACATTCCTAGCCCTGGGAGCCTACTACGTCTGAAACTCCGAGGGGCAAACATGAATGAGGAAGGGCCAAGTCTAGGAGGGTACAATTACTTCCCTAGAACCTACCAGGAACCTGATGTTTATCCTGCCTGGTTTTTCCCCTCCATGGTGGATGTAGCTGAAAGACACAGAAAATGAAGTCACCCACTGCCCCCTCTCCTCTCCCTTCTACAATCATGCAGCTGAGGTCCTTGGCACTACAACTGTGTCACATTTACTCCTAGGATTGGAGGGGAAGAATCTTGAACCTTTAAACATCAGCTAGGGGTCTGGGGACAGGCCTGTTCAGTCTTTTTCCATCCTGATGGATTTTTCACCTACTTACCTGATTCTCATTGGCTCTTGGACTGAGTGCCTACTACGTCTGATTTTGGCAGTGATATTAATCTAAGTTATATTATCTGATCTAAACCAAGGGAGACCTAGGCCTCCAGTATCCCACCCCCTCCAAAGGTGGAAAGGCCTAACAGTTCAGGTCAGTGAGGTCAGCTTTTGGGTCATCCATGGCCAGCCCTGTCCCTCCACACATAGATCCCTATTTTGATCAACACCAATCACTACAGCATATGATATCCAGGGGAAGAAACAGCCTTTACGATTAGGGAGTTCTGAGTCCATTAATAGAGACAGGACTTGTAAACTAGACCCCACAGATAAAAAGCAGTGCCTTGTGAGCTAAGGAGGGGAATGATGGTAGACATGGAACTGAGTCATGGAGAACTTCCTAAAGAGGCTTTGGTTGGGGTAATGGGTAATAATCTCTAGCTGCCCCAAAGGTCCCCTGGTCCCAACTCACGGCAACCTCTGGAAACACTCAAAGCCAGCAGCAACATACTCCCCACCACTGTGAAGCTCTGACAAATCAGTGATGATGTGGCCGTGCTGGGGGGTGTAGAGGGTACGAATGGCCAGAGGAGCCTGTATGGCACTTGTCACCTCATTGAGAAATGCCTCAAAAGTAGGGAAACGGCGGTGGGTGACCACCAGCCGTCGCCCTGGGGAGAAGGGGTCTCCATTCCGGTATACCACCACCTTCCTAGCCACAGGAGGCTCAGGAGCAGCAGCAGCCATGGTGCTGCTGACCTAAGCTAGCTAGGGACGCTGAGCTGTTGCTAGGCAGTCAGGGCAGAGAAGGGAGGGGCTAGAAGCCCCAACTATTGAAGACAAGAGGCTTAACTCCTACATTTCCATCCTAGTCAGTCATTAGAAGCTTAAAGTGGCAGCTTTCTAGCTGGAAGGCAGACTAGGAGACTTTGATTACCTAGTCCAATCATTTTCTGAGCAACAGTCCCCTCTTCCTCTCTACACCATCCCTAAGAATTGGTTCAAATCTCATTCTACTTTTTAAACTTGAGCCTTGGGAAATCCCTTTCTCTTCAAAGACTTCAATTTATTTTCCTGTAAAAGAGAATTGGTCTACCATCTAGACCTGGGTGGGGGGGAGTGGGGATGGACTTGAGACCACATGTGTCCCTCCAAATCTCTCACAGCACACAGAAATACCAGACCAAACAGACTACAAGTTCCACAATGGACGCAGTTTTATTCCTCCTATAACCCAGTGGCCTGATTCTCTTGCTCTCCCCTCTAACTCACCAAGTCCCTGTCCTCTGTCCAAGGGACAGAAAGAGAGGTCCTGGTGTACAGAGCTGTGATCAATATTGAGGACAAGGTCGAAGTTGTGTCCTGACTTCACTTTGCCCCGCTGGGAGGGGTCAGGAAGCAGAAGGCCCTTGTCAGCAGTATCCTCATCCCAGATTAGGAAGGTGGCCCAGTCCTGTCAACAGTCTGGTCTCTCCGATAACAGCATTCTGGTGGTCCTACTACTCAAGGTACGGCTCTCTCCAGCTAATCTTCTGGGAGATCCAGTGTTTGTCTGAGAAGCAGATACTGTGGAAGATAAGAGGCTGTCAGTGAAGTCAAAGGCTTCTGGGGCTTCATCCTTCCTCCTCAGCTCAAAAGTTAAAAAAAGATGTAAAAACTGGAAGTGAGGGGAAGCTGAGAATGGCCAGGGTGCATCGTACAGGGGGGAAAGCTGACAGAAGGCAGCGGAAGACCAGGATCTGACCTTCTTTCGACTGACGATGGCCTGCTGGAGCCACAGCATTTCCATGGCCAGATGTCTGCGGAGTCTCTGGAGCTGGGCAGGTTGGGAAGGGAGTGTGAGCTCCTCTGGGAATGTGGAAACATTGAAATATCTATCAGTGAAGGCTCTCCAACAGGCCAGAAATACCTGTCCCCTCTAAAAATGCCCCTGCTCCCGCTCAGCTCTAGCCTGGACCTGGGGAGGGGCTACCTGAGTCCCTGGTCTGCGCCTCTATCACGAGGCCGTGCTGAGGCCCAGGTCCAGCTCCCTGCTCGGGCCCCTTCACTGGACACGCTTCCTTCCAGCTGCCATCTCTCTCGGGCTCTTCACCCCTGAGTCTGCTGGGGGGCTCCCGAACTGGGCCGAGGCTGCTGCCTCCTTCCCTGGGGCCGTAGGTTCTTCTCTATTGGGAATCAGGACAGAGCTAGGGAACCTCCCGGCCCCCTGGAGAGGAGGAGGAAGGTGAGGACGCAGCTGGGCGGAGAGAAACGGGAGCTAGAGACCGCCCGGAGGGGGGGAAGGGGGCCAGAGCAGCCGCCCCCCGCCCCGGGAAGGCTTCCAGAGGCCCAAGGGCCGGGCTCAGCCACTTACCCGGGGCTCCGGGGAGAAGACGGGCCTCGGGAGCCAGCGTCCCCGCCAGCGCAGCCGCCCGCCCGGGCCGCCCTCCAGCTGCCGCACCACCTCCTCGTACTCCGCCTTGACGCTCTGCAGCCGCCGCCGGGTCTGGCGGCCCCTCACCCACGCCTGGCGGACAAGGGGACGCGGTCAGGCGGGGCCCGCCCGCAGGGGGCGGAGTCCCGGGCGGGCCGCGTCCGTGCCTGCTCCCCACCTGCAGCTTCGTCACGCGCCGAGCCAGCTCCTGCAGCTCCATGTTCCGCTCCGGAGCGCCCCCGCCCCGGCCGCTCCCGGCGCCCGCTGAGCTCGTCATGGCCACGCCCACGTCCCCGCAGACGGAAACGCCCGGGCCGCGGGGCTGCTGGGAAACGTGCCCGCCCACCCGTCTCCAGGGAAATGCGTCACGGCCGCCCTGAGTCGACGAGGACGCCCCGCCCCCACCTCGGGGTCAGCCCGAGTGCCCCCTCCCCCCTCCCCGCGCTAGGGCCAATCTTGGAGACCCCAAGGCGAGCCGAGAGAGGAGCCAAGAAAGACACAGAAGCCCGGTGCGTGTCCGGCCATCCGAAGGTTTAATTCGGCCGTCAGGGGCCCAGCCCGGGCAGGTTGCAGCCTGGGTCAGAGGTCAGGGTCGTGTAAAGTCGGAGGGCACAGTCCGGTCAGAGCTTGGGGTCGTGTGAGGTCAGACAGAACCTGGGTCAGAACTCAGGGTCGTGTGAGGGCCGAGGCCTCGAGTCCCCAGCCAGGGTCACCCGGCTCCGTGGGCCGCGGACAGGTCATAGGGTCGTGAAGGGGCCTGGGCCCCTTTCACATCCCTTCCGGTCTGAGGCCCGGCCTCGGCCGTCTGGGGACACGGAGGCCGAGGGCAAGTTGCGGGGGCCCCCGTCAGGCCGTGGGGGGCTCCTCGGGCTCGGCGTTCTCCGCCAGGTGCAGCTTCTGTCTGGAGCGGGAGTTAAGGGAGCCTCGGCCCCTTGAGCGGCCTGGTTCGGTGCCCACAGCCCCAGAGCCCCCGGCGTCACCAAGTACGTTGTCACTGTTCAAACGGGAGGGTGTGGGCCCCCCTGGCTGGGGAGAGCCCCTCCGTTCCTAAGGGTTACCGGGTGCCCCCCGGGCCCGTATCGTCCCCAGGCTGCGGTTCGGGTTGGAGGCACCGGGCAGCACCGACCAAAGTCTGTCACCTACATCAAAGTTGGGCACTCTGGTGCTTCTGAGCTGAGAGCTGGCATCCTTATAACCAGATGAAACCTTAACCCCTCCCCTCGCGCCCACTGCATGTGCCTGCTGGGCAGATCCTTTCTGGGGAGATGGAGTCAGAGGACTGCGGTTAGAATTCTGTTTTTGTCACCACGTGGCCTTGGGCACTAGCTCTAAATCCCGTGGTCCAGTTGAGTCCCTCCTGGCTTAAAAACCACCCCAGGATGGCAGGGAAGAGCCTAACAAGTTCCCCCATTCCCCCTCAAGAAAGGATACATAGAATTGCTGAGGTCCTCCAGCTGTAAGAGGAGAGAGGTCAGAGGGATGGGCCTGAGTCCTGGGTCATGGAGACACTCCCTGGTGGTCTCAGGTCAAGGCAAAGGGTTTGGGGGATGCTGGCACCCATATCTCCAGGATCCTGGGGGGGTACCCACCAGCTCAAAGGATTCCCATTCCCAGCCTCCCCACAGTCCCAATTCCCAGCTCACGTTGCTAAGCAGCTGGTCCAGGTTCCGATCAGCCACCGTTTTCTTCTGCTCTTGGGGCAGCCCTTCGGCCTCAGCCTCATCCTCGTCCTCGTCCTCCTCCCCACACACATCCAGGCTGAAGTGCAGCCGAGCCAGCTTCTCCTGCATCTCCCGAACATGCTCCAGCTGCTCGAAGGAACATTCCTTCCCTGCCCACAAAGAGCCCAGTGCCAGTCACAGCCCAGTCCCACGGAAGGAGGGTGACAATACCACCCTGGAGCTCAACACTCAACCCACAAGGCCAACTTTATTTAGGTTCTGCCCCAGGGGCTCAGTCCCACATCCCTGGCTCTATCACAGATGCCAACCTGGTGGGGAAGGGAGAGCCTCAGCCTTAAAACCCTGGCAATCGGTAAGCATTTATGAAGCACCTACTTTGTGCTAAACACTGTTCTGGGAACTCAAATACAAAGAATTCATCTCTCAAATCCTAATTCCTCATTGAATCCCTGACACCCCAAACTTGGACTTTGGGCCAACAAACCCTTCTACGCAATGTCCCACTGCCCTCCCCCCGTTCCCCTTTACAAACCTACCAAAGGCCTGGAGTCGACCAGAATGGAAGTCATTGAGTAGATTCAGCAGCCCTCCCTCCATCTCGTAGACACCAGTCACCTCCGTCAGGAAGGAGTGCTGCAAGGGTGTGCCTGCTGGGGCACCCCCTCCACCAGCTAGCATGGGACGGCATTTCTCCTTTGTCACCCTGGGGAGGGCAGAGGAGCCACTAGTCAGTGGCAGGGGCTACACATCTGCTAGTTCAAAGATGCGATAAATAGGGCTGCTTTCCAATTCTGGGGCGTGGAACTCCAGGCCTATCTGGGCCCTGCTCCTCCCAGGACTCTTGGACAAGTCACTGGCCCTTTCTAGGCCTTGGTCTTCTCATCTAGGCCTTGTACTACAGGGACAGTTGTCCCTGATGAGAAGAAGAAGAGAATGGGACATCACAAGTAACCACCCTAGAGTGGAGCCCAGAGTTCCCAGCAGACCAGCTCACCTCTTAAATTTGGTCCGCTGCTTTGGGGATGGAAGGTGGGGAAGGCCCAAGGAGAAGGAGGCACTTCGGCTGGTAGGGACCGGGACCCTGCGCAGAGCGCTGGCAGGGGGTGCAGGCTGTGACAGGCAGGGCTTGGGGCTCCTTCTTTTCTTCTTGTCATCCATTTCGGTGTGCATTCAGGCTTGGCTCCTGAGGGATCAGGGTGCCCCTAGGGAAGAGAGACTGGTGGACTACAGTCATGATAGCTGTTCAGTGGCATGTGTATGGGGCAGAGGGGTGAGACACTTTGGCTTGGCCCCAGAGGGAGAACAAGGAGCAGTGACTTGAAGCTGTGGATAGGCATTGTCCAAAAGGAGAACTGGCTACCCCAAAATGTAGTGAGTTCCCCATCGCTGGAGGTCTGGAAGCTGAGTAGATTCCCATTGATCAGAGATGATTTGGAGGAGACTCATTCAAATATAGGTTATATTAGAAGCCTTCTGAGGCCCCTCTTGGCAGGGACATGGCCACATTTGTCCAAGGGGCCAGGAATCCTGAGTTCATCACCTAGAGGAGATGCCACAGAGCTGTCCTTCCACCCCTACCTCATCTTCTCCAGTCTGAGTTGTGGTCCTGGTCCAACCCTTACTATATTGTATTCATGGAGAAACTGAGTCCAGAGAGAGAGGGACATTTCCTACTCACTAAAACATAAAATTTCTGGCCCAGGGTTCCACCCCCTGGCTTCAGATGCCTTCCCAGCCTTCTTCATGCTACTCCTCTCCATGTGCTGACCAATCTGGCCTACTCTCCTTTGGACCACCCCCTTGTCCTTCCCTCTCCCATTTCCAATGACTTCATCTGTAGCAATCTGCACACCAGACATGGATGATATTAGCAAGGCCCCTTGCACAGTGCCTGGTACACAGTAGGAGCTTAATCAAGGCTTCTTCTCTTTCCTTTCCCTTCCTTATTCCTCCATCTTCAACCTGTTGAGGTTGGGTCCTCTCTTAAAGACCAGATGCAAGTGTCATCCTCTCAATGCCTCTCCCCAGCTGAGAGAGAGCCCCCACCCCCACCTGCTGGATGTCTATACTCCTTTGCTCTTGTCAGACTCAGGGGTTATGATAGAGAGTACCCCTGGCTTGGTACCTGGCTCCTCTTCGCCTCCATTTCATCATTTGTAAAAATGTTATGTGAAACAACTCCCCATTTCACACCCACTATGCCTCAGGACCAACACTGTTCCTCAGTTATGAACTCTTTAAGGACAGGGCCTGGATCATGGGTCTAGTGCAGAGGTTCCCAAACTTATTTGGCCTACTTCCCCCTTTTAAAAAAAATTACTCATGTTTTGTTTCTTCTTTCTTATAGTTCCTCCCATTAGTTCTAATTCTTTACATCATGATTAATGTGAAAATATATTTAATATGAAGGCATAAGTACAGCTGATATCAGATTGCGCTGTCTTGGGGAGGGGGGAAGAAAGGGGGGGAAATTTAAAATTCAAAATCTTATGGAAGTGAATGTTGAAAACTAAAAATAAATTAATTATTTTTAAACACTACTCAGCACCCCCTATGGAAATCTACTTTCTTTAATCCTTTAAGGTTTTTTAAAAATTTGCATCATTTCAATATATATATATGTTAAAAATAACACATCCTAAATTTAATAATTTATTATAAATTTGTGGTTCTTTCCCTGCATTGAAATTTTGATGATGAAATATTGCATCATGTAACTGTATAGTATCGTGTTATAAACAAGTCATTCTACACACATATTCCTCCTGCCAGTGCATGCTGGACTTCTGACAGTGTGCTGTCCTGCCAATGCTTCCTTGTTAATTCTGTCAGTGGACTTGATCACTGATTGGTTAAAACTTTCATTTTGTGTATATATTTGAAAAAAATCACTATGACTTTAATCCTGTTAACACAACAGGTGAAACATGTACGAAAAATTTTTCAAATTTTTTTTTTATCTTTCCCTCTTTCCATGGTCTCAGCATCCTCATTTTTATTGTACAACCCCCTCACTTGCACCTGAGGCTACTGCTGCCCACCACATCCCTACCACCAGGGGGCGGTGTCGCCCTCTTTGGGAACTCTGGCTCCTTGTTTGTCCAACTGAGGCAGTGACTGGCCAGATGGCAAGCAGAGCTCTTGGCAGTTGGGATCAGGGAGGAGGTCTGATGCTGTGAGGGATGATTAGGGAGGTCCCAACCAGCTCTGTCCCACTTTCCGCTTATTGGCTTAGCTTAGCACTGATGCCCAGCCCTCAGCCCTCCCTCGTGAGCCTCAAAGCCCCTGCTTTGGTGAAAGGGATAGACTGAGGGGGTGTCCCAGTCTAGAAGCTCTGACTAGGGTGCTCCTCCACACCCTGCCTTCCCCACGTACACACAGGAAGAGTGGTGAATCAGCCCAGGACAAGTAGGAGGAGGGGCAGCCGTCCCTATGATAGGGAGAACAAATGTGCCTGGAGCCTTGAGGGAGGTGCCTTGGTTATTGTGCCAAGGCTGCCAGGTCATCTACAGAGAATAATGTCTTGGTTCTTTACCCAGCACTCTGGCCTTCTATAGAGGATCTCCTTTCTTGGTTGGGGACCTGCTGTTCTCAGTTTCCAGCCCTCCGCCCCCAGGGATGTGTGTGTCAGCACATCCAGGGGCATGGATCTGCAATGGGTCTTTTCCTCCCCATTCAAGGAATATCCTCTACTATTCTCTATAGGCAAGAGAAGTTGAGGAAGGGGGCAAGGCTGCCCAGCTCAAGTCAAAGTCCTGACCCTGGGCTCTCCCTCCCCTCTGACTGCCAGAGAGGAACCGGCATCATTGTGTATGTGACTGGCTGTGTCTGTGCTTTCCTCTAAGTGCCAACGGCTGGCCTGGGGCTGGGGGTTTCTCTGTGTTTCAGTCTGAGCGGAAAGGATGTTGGCCCTGCTGTCAGGAGCTCTGGGATCCAGAGGGCTCCGGACACTAGCAGTGCAATCCTGGATCCTGGACAGATCATTCCCTGAACCTCAGTTCCTCATCTGTAAAATAGAGAGGGTCGTACTGGCAAGTGGTTGTGGGCAGTGTGTTTTTTTTTAACTGCTAAAGTGCTCTAGAACAGCGATCTGGCAAGGTGCCGGGTGCTCGGGACACAGGACCCAAGAGGGCAGCAGTCCCAGCCTCTCAAGCAGCTCCCCCTCTCTGTGGCCTTATGGCTCCATCCATAGCGTCTGCAGGTTTGCGTGAGGGTGTCTAGGCGTATCTGCTAGCATTTATATCGGCTGCGCAGCCTCCAGCCAGTGTCGGGCCATCAAGTGGCCCAGGGACATCCTGCCCGACTTAGACGCTATCTCGGAGCGTGCAGCTCCGCGTTCCAAAATGGAACACTCTGCCCAGCAGCCAGCTCGGGAAGGGCAGGTTCACATCCCATTAGCTCCATCCCCCACAATCCGGCAACTGACCCCATGAAGAAAGACTGACCTGGACAGATCCTGGCACAAGCTGCCTGCCTGCGCTGCTGCAGTGGTCCTGCCGGCGGGCCTCGGCTCCCCCTCCTCCCACTCCCCCAGAAGTGTGTGTGTCGTGTGTGTGTGTGTGTGTGTGTGTGTGTGTGTGTGTGAGAGAGAGAGAGAGAGAGAGAGAGAGAGAGAGAGAGAGAGAGAGAGAGAGAGAGAGAGAGAGAGAGAGAGAGGAGAGAGGAGAGAGAGAGAGAGAGAGGAGAGAGAGGAGAGAGAGGAGAGAGAGACAGAGCCTGTCTAGAGCTGGGAGTGATCTGCATTTAAAGGGGACGCCTCCTGTCGATGTTCCCTGGCTTGCTCAGTTTTAGAGCAGGCCTAGGCTTTCTAACATGGATATGCTCCTCCCTTAGGAGGTCTGACTCCCAATGATGAATGATAACGGGAGGAGGGAAGGAGGACCCCTTCTTAGCCTGAACTGAAAGACTGGCTGGTGGATGCACCAAAGGTCCTCTCTCACCGCCGAGTTTCCCAGAAACCACCAGGGCCAGTCACTCCCACTCTGAAGAACAATAACCCGGTTAGGAGTGCTAGACACAATACAGTAACCCACAGATAATGCCAACAACTTTGAGTCCTGTGATAGTAACAGTAGCTAGCATTTTTATGTTTACAAAGCACGCATATCTCATTTGATCCTCTTAACAATCCTGGGAGGTGGGTGCTATTTTCACCCCTCTTTTTCAGAAGGGAGAAGTCAAGTTGATCAAGGTTAAATGACTTGCCCAGGGTCATTCAGCTACTGAACATCTGAGCCACGATTTTGGTATCCTAGCAAGGTCATCAGAACTGGGCATTGGGAACAGAGTTCAGGAGGTGCTCGGAGGCAGCGTGGGGTAGTGGTGTGAAGCCGATGTTGGAACATCGATTTGGCTACACAATAACTAGGTGACCTCTGGCAAGTTACTGATCTTCCTGGGTATAAGTTTCCTTGACTATAAAATGTTTTAGGATTCTGCTCATAGGGAAAGTGGCCTGGGGTTAGAGCTTACCTCTCCTTTCCCATTAGGGCTGAAATGGGATCTCCAAGTACACTGACCTGATGCTCCATTGGGAGGCCTGGTCTGTCCCTTCTGCCCACTGCCCCAACCCTACCCCAGAATGAAGAACACAGGATATCCCTGAGAGCAGCAAGCCAGAAGCTAAATCTCTGCCCACCCAAAGCCAAGGGTGGAGTTCCTGGCTCACTAGTAGGCAATAGGAGGTCATCTCTATGCTGGTCTAATTTAGCTAGAGTTTTCTCCCATCCCCCTGCCATGGCACACAAGCTGAGCTGGGGCTAATGAAAAGATAGAAGATGCAGTTGGAAGCTTTGGGCCTAGCCTGTCTCTCAAAGGGCCTCAGATCAGTCTGCCTTCAAGGGCACCAATGGTTCTCACAAACTGTTCTTTCTCATGCTGTAGGTAAACAAACTGGCCCCTGGGGAGGAAATGCTGGGCTCCAGGTCATAAGGCTAAGAAGGAACTGCAGTCCAGGCCTTCTGACCTCCACTTTCCACCCCCTCCCACACAGCTTCAAGTTCTGGGGAGGCAGTGCTTCACTGAGCCTGCCAGCCCTCTTCACTCAACCCCAGAAACAGGGAGCAGCTCAGGGCTGGGCAGGCACCCATTAGTCACAGACCACAAGATCTCAGCCATTCTAGGAGAGGCCTACAGGAATACAGAGGAACACAGGCCCTGGTATGGGCATTTCACAGTGGCTTAAGTTGCTTCATTTCTGGGCCTTGGTGTCCTGTGTGAATAAATCTTGCCTGACTTCTCTCTCCAGGTCCCATACTGCACACCCTCCCTAAACTGGACTGTTCCAGAAACACATGCCTGTATGGCCCATGAGCCTTCGCTCACACCTGCTCCCTAGGCTAAGAACGGCCTTCCTGTCCTTTGCCTGTTGAATACTGCAAGGGGATCTGCTCCAGAGACCCTTTCCCCAACACTTGACCAGTTACAGCCTTGGGCCTCATAGCGCCAGCACTGCTCCGGCTATGTCATATGGTCTCTTGACCACATGCTACATCAAGTCCACTGAGGTAGGGCCAGGATTAAGACCGACCACGGACAACTTTGAATACGTCAGTACTTGTAGAAGTGGCTGAGGAAGAAGAGATGTGGCTTGAAATCACCTGGTTGGCCTCTGAATCAATCAGAATATAGATCACAGGAGACAGGATCAAGTTAAGGCAACAGACTATTTAATGTGGTTAAAAATACATCAAAATCACCCCACCCCCACGTCTGTTGTGAAAAGGAAAAAGACAGCTGTTAGCATACAGCTTCCAACCTCCATGGGGCCAGGCTGCCTGGAGGGTCCAACAGGCAGGAAGCCGTGCCTGTGTCTTTACTCTTCCCCTCAAACCCTGTCTACCTTGCTGTGCCATTGGCAAGCTCGCTCGGGGGGGGGGGGGGGGGGGGGGTGTTCCACAGCCCCAAACCGAGCCATTCTGAATAGGCACCTCACAGAAAATGCCCAGATTTGACCCATGGATAATTTACTCCAGAATGCTGTGGCACAGATGATATACTCTGTGCCTATGACCCAATGGGCTGGATGCGTTCTTGGGACAAGAGGCCCCCGCTAAAGGGAAGAGAATGGGCACGGGGCTGAAGCCCTGAAACCAGAGCCGCCAGCTTCAGAGCTTTTTGGGCCTGAGGCTGAAGAGCCCAAGTACAGTACTCCTGGATTACCTCACCCACTGGGACCAGCCCAGGTTCCTTGTATAACCCAGCCTGTCCCTTGCCTGCCCAGGGCTAAACATCCATCCACTTTAAAAAGCTAAAAGGAGAGAGCTGCAGCCTGGACCAACTCCCTTGGGAGAGCAGCCAGCAGTGGGTGTGGTGAGTTCTGAGATTTGGTCACTAGTGGGAGAAAGACTAAGAATTGAAAAGGTGCCAAGGAGGGAAAGGAAGCCCTAATGTGGTGGCTGCTGTTGCCCGAGGGAGCAGAGCCAGCGCTAACTGAATCCGTGAAATGGTTTACTGAGTGCTGAATGGAGAAGTCACAGTCCATGGCCAGATGAGGCATCTGGGCTCACCATGAGTTCTTTCCCAGCAAAGGGCTCCAACAGTGAGGGCTGGAGGCTGCTTCTATAGCCCTAGGCAGGCAGCAGCTTAGAGGTAGCTGAAGTGAGTTGGGCAATGAATGCCACCCATGCCCTCTTTATACTGCCCAGAAGGCCTTGGGGTAGTGGCTCTGGGCTAGCACTCACCAAGAGGTGAACAGCAGAGGAAGGGGTATCTTGGAAGACTGAAAGAGAATACAGAGACAGGAGCAATGGAGCCCCTTCTATTCTACCCTGGGGGTGGAAAGATGCAAATAAAACCAAGAGCTGGCTGGGTGTGGGGCCAACATGCAACCAGTCACCAGGCGCTGACAACTGCCGTTACTGCTTCGTTGTTGGCTTTGGTCTACATAGACACACAAAGGACCAGCTGGATGCTGCTCTGGGTCTTGCCTAAGGCTAATCCAGGGTCACCCAAAGACAGAAGTTGGAGCACAAGGGGAAGGGAAGCCTAACACTGGAGAACAAGGTCTGTGAGAACATGATTTAGGGTTAGCCCATGAATAGGACTTAGCATGACAGTAATGGCCAGGAGGGGGAAGAAGGGGCTGAGTCCTCTACGCCAGCCCCTTCCTCTACTCTGTCCTGCAGGTTCTGTAGCTCCTTTGGTCCCACAAAATCTAGGTTGGAGGAGAGGTCCCGGAGGCCCCTGCCTGGCAGCTGAGGCTTGGCTGGTCCTAGGGAAATCAATGCATATGGCAGGAAATGCGACTGGTGCCTCAAGGACAAAGTCCCTGTCACAGGCTCATTAGAGATGGCTCTCCAGCTATAGATTTCCTGCTCCTCCCAGGAATGGGCCAATTTTGGAAGAAATCTTGTGCCCTCTGACCTTGGTCAGTGTAGAGGCTGATGTGAAGACTGCAGCCTTCTGCAAGTCCAGGAGGTCATCTTTAGACCTCTGCTCAATCAAGGAAAGCTTAGTGTTCACGGGTAAGGTGGGAGTCTTGCAAGAGCTTTCATCCAGCCACGGGGTGGCTGGGAGTTGTTCTGAGGAGTCTGTGGGGATGGGTGGGGGGTAGCTAGGGTCAGGTCCTGGGGCTGAGCCGCTACTAGAACAAGAGACAGCCCTCAGGGTCCTACAGCCCCTGTAGTGATTCAAGCACACGTCCTGGGCAACACTAAAGGGAAGCTTCCATCTCCCCATGAGAACATGCATCTACTGCACCCACTTAGCTACAGGCCCCAAGCTGGAGCAGGGCAGAGAAGGACCAGATACAAGGTTAAAGACGACATCTATTGCTCAGTCCTCCTCCAACCTCATCAACTCCTCACCTTCTGAAACAACCCTTTGGATGACCTCTTTTCAATCCCCTTGTGCTGGAGGAAGAGGCAACTGTGAATCATAAGGCTACTGGGGCACGCTGTCTAGTCTGGGCACGACTGGAGAGCTCACGAGGCTCCGACTGTGGGTCTTTAAATAAATGGGCTCCTCACTCCAGTCTCTCTCCATTGGAAAACAATAAAGCACTGATGGATCCCTGCTGGCCCCCAGAGCAACAGGGCAGAGACGCTTCAGCTCCGTGACAGCCTAGCCACAGCGACCCAATTCTCAACCAAAATACAAGAGAGTGCGTGTGCACTTGTGTGTGTGCGCCCTGGGGCGCTGGGGAAGCTATGGTCCTGGGGCTGGGAGGGAGGGGGAGGAACAGCCCAATAACATGGCTCAGGAGCAGCCACAGGAGATGAGGCCCTCTGCTAAGCCCCTCCGAGCACCCATCAGTCACACATCTCTCCACATGCACTGGGGCATGGGAAAGCAAGTGCTTGTTTTATACATGTATGTATATAAAAGTATGGGGAATGGCACACACTTTTATATGCCATATATATATAAAAATCTTCACGAACCTAAATCGCAAAGTGTCAAATGCCTGGTGAGCTGCAGCTCTTCTCCACAGCAGCCCCTAAGCTGAGAGGGGGACCTGTAACATTCACTAGCCCCCTCCTGGCATCCCTGGTCTTCCTTCCACAGGGTCTCTCTAGTCTGCAGAAGGGGCAGCTTCATCAGTCTGCATCTGGCCTGGGCTCAGTTCTAGGCCCTGGGGAGCAGCCTCCATGTCACACAGAGGCTGGGGGCCCTCGACTGATGGCTCAGCACGGCTGTCCCTCGGAGGGCCTTTAGGAGACTCTGGGGGATCTGCTTCACCCGGTGGGGGATGGGCACTCAGGTCCTGCACCTTCTTGTTCAAGTCATTGCGCTCACTCTGCAGGGCCCGACAAAGCTTCTCAAGCCGCTGGATTTTCACCTGCAGGCCTTCCAGCTCCTTGTCGCGAAGAGTTTTCTGAAAGAAAAGGTGCCTTTTTAGAACTAAGCAACAGAAGGGCTCGGTCCTGTGTCCCCCTTCTGTGAGGGCAGCTTGAATTTCAAGGTGTCTAGGTCAAGACTACAGTCTGCCCCGTGTATGCAAATCCTAGCACGCTCCTCCTCAGTCTTGAGAAAGAAGCTTGGAGTGGCCACCCAAGCAGGACAATGAGCCCCCCTCCCCTGGGTTCCTTAATGTCTTTCATGCTTTCCTTTCCTTCCCCATACTGTTTCCTGATGTTCACTACCCTGAAAACTGTTCAAGGACAATTCTCTCTCTCTCTCAGGAGAGAGCCATGCTCTGGAGGAGCCCGGGGTGGCCACCCCCTCCCACAGGCACAATCCCTCCGCACACACACACCTCCTCAGCCATTTCCAGCAGCGCCTTATTGCTGCTCTCCCACCGAGATCGGTACATGGTGGTCTCTTTCTCCAGCTTCTTGATTTTTTTGGTCATCTGTCAAGTGAGGAATAAAAGGGAACCATTACTGAGTCCAGGAGAGCTGGAGGGATGGCGGGACAACATGGGGCTCAGGTCAAAGCCCCAATACCAAAGGGAGTGAGGCTGGTTAGGCCCTCACCACAGGCTTTCCAGGCCTACACAATTACTAATGGTGACAGTTATGGTAAGAGATCTGGAGTCTTTCCCCAAAGTTGGTTGTCCACATAACCACTTTACCCTATTGGGTAGAATTGAATAATGTACACCCTAACTCCAACTTTAAAAAAAAAAAAAAAGAAAAAAAGGCAGACAGGACTGGGAAAACTGTCCCCAGAGTGGAGTCATCAAGCTGGCCCCAGTACTGGAAGAAAAATACCATCTCACATGTCCCTCATGCTTCCCATGATGGCCCTGGGGGCCAACGATGGTGATTTCCATGTTACAGATGAACAGACACACAGGGAAGTTGAAAGGTCGCCCACAGTGACATGTTAAGTCAGTAAGGGGCAGTACTCAAGGGCTCGTGGTGACCTTTCCCCAGGCACATTACCTTTTCCATTTCCTGCTTAAATGTCGTGAATACCTCGCTGCTCTTGGACAGAGTGTTCTGGAACTCCTCAAACTTCTCTGTGTACAGTGCAAGCTGTGAAGACCAAAGCTTGGGTGTCAGGCCCTGCAGCCCACTCACCTGCCCAATGCCAGGGACACCACCTCCCTCAGCCCTACCTGCTGCTTCAGGTGGGCTTCCTGCTGCTTCATCAGCTCACACACACGCTGGGACTCCACCGCTTCCTTCAGAAGCTGTTGCAAAGAGAAGAATGAGAGGCCTCCAACCCCAGCAAGTGTCACCTTCTCTCAGTAAAAGCAGCACAGGATGGAGGTTTGCTGCCATCAGAGGACAATGCTCTCATAACAGGGTAGTGTGCATCTTAGCCAAGGCCTTGCAGAGGCAACACCAAGCTCTTTGCCCCAGTGTCTGTCATCCTAACCTTGTGAACGTATCACCCCCAGATTTTACAGATGAAGAAACTGTGACCCAGAAAAGGCAAGAGGTCAAAGCCCGAACTCATGTTTTGAGCTCCAAGGCCAGCATCCTGTGACTGCCAGGCCTCACCATCTCCCCAAGGCCCTCCATGCAGAATTCCTGACCCCGCCCCCCACCCCGCCCCCTCAGCTTCTATCTATCCCTGACTGCCCTGTGCTGAGTTCCAGAGCCTGCACAAGGAACCCTTAATCCAGATTTGGTGATTTTAATTTTCAGCACACATGGTTCTTTAGCTACAGACAAGACCAAAGGCTAATGAAATGAACATCTCCAACCCAGCATATGCCTCGGATGAGCCATACCTGATTGGCCTCCCTGGCTGAGGAAGTTTTCAGAGGGGCTCCTCCAAGGTGAGGGGGCCCGCTCCTCAGGGGAACACTTACAAAGTCTTTCTCTCGTTGGTGCCTGTCCTCAGCCTCCTTCAGCATCTCCTGGGCCTGTAGTAGCTTGGCGTCCACCAGCTGCTGCTGTAAGTCCTTGTGTTTGAAGACCTTGTCAATGTGCTGCCAAGAGAAGCCCAGGTCGTGAGGGGAGGGGGCTTGGCCAGTGCCCAGATGATGATGCTATATGCTCACCCAGGCCTAGACCAAAAGGAGGTTTCTAGCTGCCCTGGGAAGCTGTCAATCACTCAAGGTCACCTGAGTCTGACCTGATGCTCTCCCCCTGACAGCAGGTGACCTCTCTTCAAAACCCCTTTCCAGGTTAGTGCCAGCTCCATGGGTTTCACCACACTAAAAAAACCACCTCAGGGTAGTGAGGAATACTAGACTCAAAGCCAGGACAAACTTGGGTTCAAATCCTGCTTCTGTTACTGACTAGCCTGTGTGATGCAAGGGAAATCACTATCCTCTCTGAGCTCACTTTCTGTATCCGTAACATGGGGAAAATAATACTTTGGCGTACCTCCCCAGCCAGGAGAGCAGGGAAGCTCCACTGGGCCTTTAGGTAAAGCCCTTGGGCTGCCTACAACATGCCACTGTTAGTCTAATTGTTAGGAAATTGTAGGTGGGAAGGCCACCATACACAAAAACAGCAAACTGTGCCCCCAAGAGCATCCCCTGCCCTGTCACCCAGGCTAGAAAGATGTCTAACAGCACCTCAGCCAAGCCCTCCGTGTGTCTGCCCAAGGCTAGCCCATACCAGGGAGGGCAATTCCAGCCTGTGCTCCTGCCCCCACACCTCCAGGGGCCACCCGCATGCCCGCACCTCTTCACGAAGCTCATACTGCTCAATGAGCTTCTTGAGTCGCTCAGCCAGCTCCATGTTCTCCTGGCGCAGCTTGGAGTTGCGCTCGTTGTGCTGCTCCATCTGCAGCTGGATGTCATTTAGGGTCACCTGGAAATGGGAGGTCACCTCCTTCCTCTTCTCCTCTTCCTCACGTGCTCGCTGGATGCCTTCTTCCTACAGAGCCGGGGGGAGGACACAGGTGAGGAACCCGCCAGAGGTGGGCTAAGAGGCCATGGCAGGAAGGGCCGTTCAGGCTCCCTGGGGGTAGAGGCTGCTGTGTCTTGATGATAACCTCCTCACAGATGGTGATGCAGAAGCGGCAAAAGGCCTGGCAACGATTTCTGAACAACAGCTGAGAGGTCACCCCAGATTAGGAGCTAGAAAAGCCCCCAGATCATCTAAACCAGGGGAGGGCAGTCAGAGGCCTCGAGGCCACATGTGGCCCTCTAGGTCCTTGGATACAGCCTTTTGACTAAGTCCAGCTTTTACAGAACAAATCCTTTCATTAAGGGACTTGTTCTGTAAAATTCGGATTCAAAGGACTGTACTTGAGGACCCATAGGGCCACATATGGCCTTGGGTTACAGATTGCCCACTCCTGATCCTAAATACCAGTGATAAGCTTCTCCAAAGGCAGCCCCCTCCCAGCTCTCACAAGCCCAATCTGCCTTGCTTCTTCCAGTTTGTCACTCAGGGCCCTGTCGAGTCTCACTCACCCCAGGTGTTGCCCCGAACCATACCTTGAGGGTCCGGTTGTGCCTCTGAAGCTCCCGACACAGGCTTTCCAGCTTGCTTCGGGCCAGGACAGCTCGGCTGTGCTCACTCCTCAGGTGGTCCTTCTCCTGCACCAGCTGGCTCTGCTTCTTCTGCAGAACTCTCATCTGTTTCTGAGAATTGCGGTGCTCCTCCAGCTGTAAGACACAAGGGGAAATGGGGGAGGGAAGCGGCAAGTGATGGGAGAGCACAGAGGGTAGTGCTCAGACTCACAGACAAGGTTGATCCCTTAGAAAGACTGCTCGTCTGTCCTTGGGCCTGCATGGACCACCAGGGACCAAAGCAGTCAGGCAACCATCTTCGAATCCTCTCCTCCCACTCAATCCAATCTCTCCATTTTCTGCCTTTCTTCCCCTCATTCCAACACTTACAAGTTGGGGAATATTGGGCGAGTCCCTGAACTTCTTGGAACATCAATTTGTCATCTGTGAAAAGGGGCTAATATTTACAAAGTACCTGTCTTACAGGGCTGTTGGGAGGGAGAGCACTGAGCAACGGGATTACTGTCCCATTATCACCAATGCCCACTGCCTCAGAGTAAACAAAAGATTCAGGCTTAGACAAGGCCACTATATGCTTCGTTAGCCCCAGGGGCTGAGCAGGGCAGGGGGGACTGCTCCCCATCTGCCCAAGGCAGAGTCCATCTGAGCCAGGCCTCCACTCTGAGAGGCTACCCCCCTTCAGAGATGAAGGAGTCAAGGTCAGAGAAGCCAGAAATGGCCCTCCTTCACTAGCCCTCACTTCCCCCATAACAAAGTAGCTAGAGAGGCTGAGGATGGACACTTCACATGTTCAAAGTACCAGGTTATATTTGGAGAAGGAACAGTGTCATGGCTCTGGTAGCCAGGCCCTTCTTGGCTGTGTGACCTTGACAGTGTTAATGAACCACCTTTGAGCCTGCCTCCCCAGCTCCTGAGGAGCACCACTGCTCCCCACCCGCCATCTCTGAGGGCAGCTGCCAAACAGGGGATGGCCCTGGTAAAGTATCTAAAGCAAAGTGCCCCTCTAGCCAGCCCCTAGTCATTTCTCATGTGACCCCATCCACACTGGAGATTCATCACAGGCCCCAAAGTGGGGGAACAACTCCTGAAAGGAGACTCAATCCAATATTTCTGGGAATATTGCAAATACCCTCTCCCTTCTCTCAGAGACCCCGGGGAACACAGCTAGGGAGGCTCTCCTCATCTCTGCCTCCACAGTCTTCGTCAAGGAACCAAATCTGACCCGTCACCTGGTGTAGTGTCCAGGCTGGGATGTGCTGTCACCCACATTTCCTCCTCAGGGTCAGGCCCATGCCAACCTTGGAGTCCCCTAGACTCCACAACCCTGCAGAAGGGCCCAAAACTGACCAACTCAGCATATTTCTTGCATAGCGCAGCCAATTTCTCCTCTGGGGTGCTAAGGGTGTTCAGTGTCTGCATCAGCAAAGTGATCTCCTTCCCTGGAAGACACAGGGGCACAGAGTGACTCTTCCTCACATACGCCTCCACGCAACAGGGTTAGCTCTCAGCCCCAGATCCCCACTCCTCTGTCCGCACAACCCTCAGTTCACTCCCAAGATTTGCCACGTAGATAAAGGGGCAGGCTGAGGAATCTTCCCTGGCACATTCAGTGGGTTGCTTTCCTAGGATCTGTACATTTTTCCTCTTAAAGAGAAAATAAGTGGCAGGAAAGGAAGAGATGGACAAAGAAAAATCCCCAACAGTTGAAGCCTGAGACATCTGGAGCCTGAGCCCTAGGATCCGCATACATGAAACAATTGCCACTTAGAGCCTCTAGAGCAGGCAGGCCACAAATGACATTTACTCCAATTTCTCTCCCTCTTTTTGGCAGCAACTAGGGATAAGTGACTTGCCCAGGGTCTCCAAATTCTCTCTCACCTCTTGAAACCAAATTCTATCAAAGAGGTATTTGTTGTTATGTTCAGTGTCTGCCATACAAAGGTGGGAAAGGACAAAATCTTTGCCCTCAAGGATTATACACCACTAAGGTGGAGTGGAGGAGATCTAACAGTCTCACAGACAAGGGAAATAGCAGGGATAATGTGATAAAACCTTGAAACTCGATGTACCAAGGTTTCCACCTTTCTTACCCAGGCCTTTGGCCTTCTTCTTTTCCTGGACCCGCTTCTGGTCTCGGTCCCCACTCTCATCATTTGCCCGGATCTCTTCAACACCTGGCTCTCCCTTGGTGATTTCCTTCACTCCATTGACTTCAGGGGTCCCCGGCTCTGGTTCTCCATTCCGGGCAGAGTAATTCCTGCTCTTCTCTACCTCATCTGGCTCTGTGTGCTCATTCTGGCCCCCCTCATCCCCTGGTCCCTCCTGACTGCTATCCACACAGTAGGTATTCAATATATCTTCCAGCTGCCGACTCAGCTCCTCGGAGACATCACAAACAGGCCCTGACGGAGAATTCTTGGTCTGCCCCGCTGCAACAAAAAACAGAGCACAAAGTAAAACAAATGGCTCCACGCCATAAAACAAGTTCCTTATAACCGGGCTGTGACGTGTGTGTCATGACGATTATTTTCCTGTCTTGAGAGAGGAACCAGTGAAGCTGAGGGCAGTTTCTTCTTAGCCACCATTACGTACCTAGGACCTGCCAGCCCCCGGAGGCTCCTGAGGGCCCTGATGCCCACAGCCTTCTCCCTCTCCCCCACACTGTCCTGCTTCACGAGTGCGTGCCCAAGGATTCCTGAAAATCTGCCCTTGTGCTCCCAAACAAAGCAACAGGTACACTTCCCGAAGAAGGTCCTCGGGCTGGTGGGAGCCTCCCGCTCCCAAAGGAGGAAGACTCATTTCCAGGCTCCCTCGCCAGCAGAGCTCCAAGCTCCACACACCTCGGGGCGCTCTGCCGGCTGCGGGCACACCCCCCTCCCCCCACGGCTTTGCGGGCCGGCCTGGCACCGTACCGTCATTCTTCTCCGCCGAGGCCTGGCTGGCCGGCCCTCCCGCATTTCCGTCTGCTTTGGGGGCGCAGTCCTGGGGGGCCGGCTGGCCCTCGGGCCTCGAGGTCGGGGCCGGGGCTTTTGCTTTGGAAGGGCTGGCCGGCAGCTTCGAGGCGCCCCCCTCCTTGTCCCGATTCTTCATGGTGCCGAAGGATGCCGGGGCTCAACCAACCTTTCAGAGACAAACCCCCCGCCCTTGAAGGTTCTCGGCCGGACTCCCTGGGGAGGGGGCTCCTCCACGACCCCAGTCAGGCTTGCCTCGGGGGCACCTGGGGGTGCGCAGACAAGCGTCCGCAGGGGCCGGACGGGGAGGTCTGCTCCCACCCCGCAGGCCGGGCCTAGCTCCCAAATCGGAGGCCCTCCCGTCTCAGGGCTTCCCCTCTCAGTAGCCCCGGCACGCTCAGTCCCCGCCTCCCAGGGCCGGGGGAGGGGCGCCACTCCGGGAGACCCCAGCCCCACATCCCACGTGGGCTCCGCCCCGCTCTGCCTCGCGCCCCCTCGGGATGTTCCCGCGCAAGCGCGCTAGCGCCCTCATTCATGGCTCTCCTTCTCCCCCCCCCACTCCCCCGCCAAGGCCCGACTTCTCCCTCTCCTCTCCCTGCGTCCGCGCGCTCCGTACCGCGCGCTCCTCCCGGGCCTGTGAGTCAGGCAGGATGCGATTCCGTCCGGTCCTCGCTCTCCTTTCCCACCCCCGCCTCAGCCGATGCCTCTTCTTCCCCTACGGCCGATTCCCTCCCCCAAACAAGGCTCACGGCGTAGGGTTACCGGCTCAGGCCTCACACCGGAAACGCCGGACAACGGCTGCCGGTGGAGACGCCCGCCCCCTCCCCCAGCCTTAGCCAATCAGAAGCCAGAGGCCTTGCAAGGCCTGTCGGGAAGGGTGAGGCTGCGACGGTCTCAGCCGAGGGGAAGCTGGGCACGAAGGAGGTGGAAGGGGGGAAGAGACGGACACTACAGATCCCGTCATGCTCCGCTGTGAGGATTGAGAACCAATCCCAGGGCGCAGCGGGGCTGAGCGATGTTCCCCTCCCAGTGGGAGGGGGACGGAGCGCGCCAACGCCGACGTGTGTCGTGGCCTGTGCGCCGGGGTGCAAGGCCACCACGAAAGCCTCCCTTGCCTCGAGGGCCTTGTGTTCCGACGCGAGAGAACGTGCCCTAAGGAGGGCTTAAGCCCTACCCGGCGGACTTCTCTCACTATCTATAGGCTGGAGATGATGCAAAAAAAAAAGACAAATTTTATTCCTTAAAAAAGAGAAAATTGAAGTCCGCAGACAGTCTTCCTCCATTCTTGGCCCCGTCCGTTTGTAAGGAGGTACAGCACTTAGGCGCCCACGGCGTGCCGGGCACTGGGCCGATACTTGGGTGGATCCCGCCCACGTGTCCCCAGCGTCGCCTGGGGCCGGATTCGAACTCACCTTCCGGACTGCCCCCTAGTGGGGAGATGGCGCACGCGCACACAGCCCCACAGGCTTCACACGGGCCCCAGGAAGACGAGGGGAGGCCAAGGGGAAACCGCAGAGGATCAGGAAAAGCCTCGGATTCTAAGGGAGAGGAAATCCTGGGCGTAGGGGACTGGAAGGGCAAAGGCTTGGCGGTGGGAAGTAGACCTCCAGAGGGGAGGGTAATAGGGCGGGGCAAGTGTAGGAAGAGCGTGGGGATGGGAATGGGCTGGTGGTCCACACCAAAAGGGGCTGTATTTAATCCTAGAGGCCGTAACTGGGAGCCCCTGGCGCGCCCTGAGCAGAGAGGGGTGCCCTGGGCAGACTGCCCTGTGGACAAGCCGTCTGGGCCGCGGTAAGAGGATGGAGAGGAAAGGAAGCAGGCTGGCGACGTGGTGAAGTGCGGGCCGCTGCGCGGTGATGGAGGTGCTAGGTGGGCAGAAAAGACAAGGTTGACAAGGGGCAGGAGAACTGGAGGGGACGCCATGAGATGGCAGAGGCTTTGTCCTTTGTTCTCAAGGGGACCCTGACATCAGGGAAACGAATGGCATGGCTGGCAGGGAGGGAGGACTGGGCAGGTCAGCAGCCTCACCTTCTCCTCCCCGGATCAGATATTCATCAGGATGACCAGAGATGACCCAGCATCAAGACTGGCAACTGAAAGCCTGGTGATGCTGAGAATCACAGAGGTCTGGAGGAGGGGAGGGATTAAGGGGCAAGCTCATGAATTCCATTTGGTACCTACTGAGTTTGGCTGGCCTTTGGGATATCTAGTTTGAAACGCCTAGTAGGAAATTCCTGATGTGAAACTGCTGTAGAAGAGAGATGTGAGTCTCAGAATTACCTGCACAGATATAATAACTGACTGAACAGGGCGGATGGGATAACTTAAAAAAGTATAGAGGGGAAGAGACAAGGACTCAGGACAGATTTTTAGTTCATGCCCGATGAGGACAAGACATTAGCAAAGGATATTTTAGGAGTGATTAGATCGGTTGGTAGGACAACTGGGAGAGAGCAAGACCATGAGAAGACAGAGAAAAGCCAGCGTCAAGGAGGATGACTTCCTGCCAGACTATCTGGTGCAGTTCTTTTGACAGAAGACAGAAAGACACCCAGTGGGGACAACTGAGTTACTGTCACGCAGTAAAAGATAAAACTAGTCAGAATTCTTAGCTGCAAGCCCAGGGCTCTTGCCAGACAGAGCACTGGAATCCCATCAGCTTCTAGAATGGGATAAGTTGAACCTATTTTCATTCCTTCCAGAGGTGAGATCAGAAATTAGAAGCCGTCAATCCTGGAGATAAAGAGTGGGGCAAACAGAGCTTTGCCACAGGGCACTAAGTTCAAGAGTGTAAAAAATGTTTTCCTCTAGCAGCATCAAAGTTGCAACAGTGACTGATTCCCTTTCCCACTCAACTGAATGCTTGAGGTAATCCTTGTACTATTTTCTTACCGTGAAGGGGGTTTGAGAGTAATTCTTAACAGACTGTCCCAAATGCCACAATTGCTAGTTATAACCCTGCACATAACCTCTCATCATAATCAACACAAAAGGCCAATACAATGTTATGAGCTTCGCTTCATTTATACCATGAAAAAAGCTAATTAAATATTGAATTGTGGCAACCCAGGCTGGAAGCAAGGAGACCTGGCTTCATATTGTTTCAGCTTTTTCACATATTCACTCACTGTTGTAGAATTAGGCCATGACTGATTTAGAGCCTCAGTTTCCTTCTCTATACAATGGAGTTGCATTAAAATCCCACAAGGCTCTGAGACTCTAATTAATGCAGGTCTCTTCCCCCATAGGATGGCTTTGTGCAGACCACAGCCCGTAGGCTACTGTCTTTTTTATCTTGCATGTCCCTCTTCCTATCAGATGTGACCCTTTGTACCAGGAGACCTGTGCTGGCTATCCTGGGCCATCTCCACCAAATGGGGAATTGTCACAGACTGATTATTCTGGTGCAAAGGCAGAGTGGCTACTTCATTGGGATTAGAAACATTGAGCCCAACCTCCATAGGCTAAATCCAGGTATGTAAGGGTATGGAAGCAGCTTCTTTCCTAAGAGGAATGGCCTAAGCTACAGCTGTTCCTGGTCTAGGGGTCCTCACTACTAAGAGCAGCTGTATCCTGTCTTAAGTCTTCCCTTCCTCTTGTCTATTGCCAGGGCCATGCTAGGAGCAGGGACCAAAAAATTTGAGTCTCCAGCTTTCTCAGTGACTGTGTGTACTCCATCCCATGCCTGTTCATTCACCTAACTTTCCCTCATGGTCAATTAGGGGCATCAGTATCAAATCCTCTCCATGCCAACCTCTTCACACCAGGGGAATGGGGCAACTAACGATCTTATAGTGCTTGACAATGAAGTACCTTATGTAATCTTCACAAATGTCTCTAGGAGGCAAGAAATAGGAATATTAAAAAATCAGAACTGAAAGAGAACTTAGTGGTCATTTAGTCCCAATGGGAAAACCTATTCAAATGTACCTGACAAGTGGTCATTCAGCCTCTGCCTGAATACCTTCAATGAGGAGGAACTCACTACTGTTTGAATACTAGTACCACCTTTTTAGATAGATAAAAATAGGTAAACAGAGTTCATGTTGGCATGGCATGT
Organism: Notamacropus eugenii; assembly: GCF_028372415.1. Taxonomy (NCBI): domain Eukaryota; kingdom Metazoa; phylum Chordata; class Mammalia; order Diprotodontia; family Macropodidae; genus Notamacropus; species Notamacropus eugenii. Next base: position 77,666,573 of record NC_092876.1, read on the forward strand.
AATGAAGTGGATGCAGAGTAAGAAGATCTATGTTTGAGCTCAGATTTCGCTTCCTACTGATCTTGGGGAACCCTTGGAATCACTCCAAGATTTGGTTTCCTCATCTAGAAAATTATGAGGTTAGAGTAGATTATTTCTAAAGTCATATCTAGTTCAAAAATCTGATTTAAGTGACTTGCTTATCATCATATAAATCAAGGCCAGAGACAAGACAAATAGGTGTGACACTGAATTCAATGTTATTCCTTATTTATCAGAAGGTGCTTAATTAACTTGGAGTCCAAATGGATTTCAGGGGGGTCTAGGAATGTAAATGAAAAAAATTTACATCTCTGTTGTCAACTAGCTTCTAAATGAGAGCATGTTTAATGTTTTTAGAGAGACTATCCCAAAGCTGTTCCTTAGGTCTGAATCCAAGTGGGATCTGTGGTCTCCAAAGGTCTCCTGGTAATGTTCACAGAAGGGAGGCTAATTGTTCTGCTGAAGCCAGTGCATGGCACACCTCAAGCTTGGTATTGCCCTCTCCAGGCACACCAGCCACCTTACTCCCTGGGGTCAGTTTCTTCTAGCTACAAGATGTCAACCTCAATCCAAAGGCATTGCAAGGGCCTAAATGAAAGGAGACTACTAAGAACTTTTCAACAGGTCTTTATTTTTGCATTATATTTGTTACACAGTGTTTGAAACCTAAAGAAATACATTTTTCTCTTCAAATTGATGTGTATATAAATATCATTTGTTAAGTCTGTACTCATCGCGCTCAACTCCACAGTCTGTCTTTGCCCTGTGTCCAGTCTAGAATTTCCCAGCTGTGGCTAATGGATGCCAGAGGGCCTCTAAGCACATTTGGGGTTTGTGGGTGGAAGGTAAGATAGCCAGAACCACAGAGAAAAATAAACATTTTAGAATAAAGGGAAAACCAGCAAAGATTTCTGGGCTGGTTTCTGGAGGGAAGGGAAGGAACCTGCCTGAGGCACAAGCTTGTTTCACTCACTCTTCTCTCCCCTAGTGGTTTGTAGTAGGAAGATGCCATAGACTGGGGTAAATAAACATCCAGTAACAATGAACTCCAGCCCCATTCCTTGGCCAAAACTGGTCTCAGAGTCTGTGATTCTTCTCTTGATAGGGAATAAGTTTGTGAAAGCTAAGCTCTGACCTGGACAATTGTGAGGCAGAGGGTCCCAGATGTGTGTGTGTGTATTTCTCCCTATACAACTCTCTCTTGACCCTTGAAATAATGATCCCACCTCCACCCTGGGATCATTCAGAGATAGGTTTTGCAGACTCCGAGGGATAGTGTGGATTGCTTGCCCTGCACTGGCAGGAAGAAAGGTTTAGGGGTCCCCAGATGTCTATCATAAGCCACCTGAGGTGACCCCTGAGGTAGGGTGGGGAGCAAACTCTGTTGTTTAAAGCAGCCAATAATTCCTCTGCTGATCACCTTGGTGAAAGGCCTCTCTGTCTGCTGGTTCTTTACTTCTTGCCCTGGCTAGGGATTAGAACATCAGATGCTTGAGGAACAAGTCTGGAGCAAAATCTGCAGGTGGAGCCTCGAGGTGGGATACACGGTGGTCCCTCTGGGCTACTGAGCAGAAGCCATGAAATTTGAGAAGACAAAACTAAGACACAGAAGAAGCTGGATCAGTGCAAAAGGACTGAGCTGAAAACATACTCCACTTCTGCTTTTAGAAGGTCTTGCCTGATTGACTTGCCTCAAAATCTTGATCTTTCCAGAATGCAAATGCATTCACTGTATCAACCCCCCAATTTCTGACACTGAGAGGAGGGGACTGCTGGGGAGGAAATCAGCTGAAAGTACGTGTATACACACACACATACACACACACACACACGTACACACACTCACAAATGCTATAGTCACATGTTTCCCATTTCCCTGCTCCCTACTCCAGGCCCAGGGCCAATTTGTCATGAGTACCATCAATGGAGAAGCCTGAGAGGCATGGCAGGCAGGACAGAATGGTCACAATAGTGACTTTGGCACAAGACAGAAATGATGGCTCTAAAGGTGGGAGCCAAGGTTCCCTCACAGCCCTTGGCCACTGTCCCTTTTCTCAGATAACTTAGGGAAGGAAGGAAGAAGGAAGAGGCGATTTAGGGAGTCCAGGAAGCTGCAGAGGTCAGAGCACCTCTGGCACACAATGTGCAGACCTCTCCCAGATTGGGTTTTCTTTCAAAGCACCTGCATCTGCTGCACCAAGTAGATTCTCTAGGTCATGACACAAAAGCATATGGAGATGTGCACATGCCAACAGTGCTAACCCAGAGAGGAGAGCATGTTAAAGAATGAGTCTTATGAACACTTTGAATTCTTCCATAAATAGAACGTCCCTATAATGCTCCCCAAGTTGAGAAAAGAGTGTAGCACAGAAACAACTTCTAGGGTGGGCAAAGACTTTTCTGAGTCAGTATAAATTAGAGTTCAAAGGGCTGCTGGGGGAGGGGGATTCTTAGGTCCCTGGGGAGTTGAGAGAACATGTTCCTGCTTGCAAAGGGCAAAAATCAGTGCAGGTCATGAAAGGAGGGATAGAGCTGCCAAGAAAGTCCACAAAACACTACTTGATCTAAAGGAAGGTGTGAAGAGATTTGGGGAGGAGGGCCATGGACCTAGGGAGTCCAGGCATGATGATCAAGCAGGTGGAACTGGACCATTTGGGTTGGATGGACCAGAGAGATGAGATGGCTAATGATTCAGTGGCTCATTCAGTTAAGAAATACCATCCTACCTTCTCAGGTCCTTGTATATATTTTCTAGGAGTACTAACAAAAAAACTTAGATCCTAAGTCTTTGATTATGGGTCATTTACCTGCCAAACCCAAATTTAAAAGTCCTGAAAAATGCTTTAGGCTGGCTGCAAAGGAAGCTGCTCTGATTCCCTTCAATAATAGGCCTGTAGATCCACACCCCTCCTCAGACCACTTCCTTACCTTTCAGTCCCCCAAGCTCAGACTCATTCTGAGACTGTAGACTTAGGCTTGGAGACCAGGGCATTAACAAGCCAAAGCTGCCAAGAAATCAGTGATAGGCTAGGGGCTGAGAGAAAGGTGCTAGCAAGGCAAGACTACTTTGGGATGTACAGGAACCTTGTCAAAAATAAAAATGAAGAAGGGCTGAGAACTATCAGAGAAGAAGGCATCACTATTTCCCTAAGGCAGAGGAGCATGAGAATGACTGAAGACCAAAGAAAAGCCCAACAAAAGCCAATCTGCAGTCAGTGTTTCCTTAGCTCCGAGCAGTGGCCCAAGGGCCACACAAATGCCCTGCAGTCTGCACCACGGGTCTCATAGTCAGATGTGTTTAAGGCTCCAAGATGAAGGCTGAGATGCTGCTCGACATGGATTCTTCTGAAATACTGTCACTCTTTAGATCAAAAACATCAACAAAAGAAGTTTTTCTCCTGATTTGAGGAAAGATAATCTTGTGAATGACACAAGGCCTGTTGAAACAAGAGAGTTCCAGTCCTCTTACCTTCTGGGTAACAGCTCAGGATTCCAGGGCTGGATGCCCTAAGAGCTCAGTGTTCATCGGCTTATAAAAGGATAGGGAAATCTTTGATATGTGCCTCTTACCTATAGCTACCAGTGTAACAACTTCTAGGATAGTGCCAGAGTCTGATGTATCCTGGGATAGGGAGGGAAGAAAAGGGCAAATAAACCTTTGGTCATGTGGCTTCTTCCTGGGTCAAGACAGCAGGTGCCTTGTTGTCTAACAGGGCCTGGGGGAACAGGGGACAATGTACAGAACTCTGCTTGTGGTCTTAGGTTCAAAATCAACAACAATGGTCAATTTGTTCAAAAGCATCCTTTTTTCTTTTTCAAAGTGGGAGGAGGAGGCATAGATTTGAGAGAGTATTTATTCTGACCAACTAAACAGAAGACAGACTTGCTCTGCTTGCTCAAGTCTGAGTGTAAAGTTTCATTGCCATCTGCTCTTGTTGCCACACAGCCTTCCAGAGGCCAGAGCCTGAGCCCTTCCCTTGGGGTTCCTGGTTCCCTACTGGTCAGCAGCAAATGTCTCCTATTTGCAGCTACAGGCAAAAAACAGGTTATGCTTTGAGGCAACTGTTTCTTGGGGTAAATTTTAGATGCTAAGTGCACAAAGAGGCCTGCAGAAGGGCACTGCCATACCATGTCAATACCAGAATGATGTTTGGGGAACCGAAAGAGGAAAACTCCCTCTTCTCTTCCTCACTACTGCAAAGAGAAGGCTTCCAGTCTAGAAGGAGAATGGAGACTTATAGTCACTGTATGATGGGGGGGTTACTTGGGTCATCAGGTGCTAATGGTAGCCAGGTTTAGTCAGGACCTCCTGCAGAACGGTTCTCTCTGACCTCAGGGTTATTAAGAGTCCAGCAAGACTAAGATGGACCATGTTCTTCCCTTAGGCCCTCCCCTACTCCCTCCCCTTCTGAGACCTTTTATTTACAACCCCTAGGCCATCTTCATGTGCTTGGCTAGGTGAAAATCCTGGGCTGACTCATGCCAAACTCATGACTTTGGGCCACCAGAGTTCAGGCATGAAGGGAGAAGGACAGAACAACCTTTTAAGTGTGAGCGGAAGATATGGTCACCAGGCTCTGCCTCACAGCATCCTAGTTATAGAAATTGAGATGGCTCAGAGATCTGTTTCCTCCCCAAACCAACTAAGACTCACCTACTGAATATATAGAATATAAAAAATACAGAGCTTTGACATTCTCTCCGTTTTAAGTAAAATTAACATGATCCAGCTGTGAAGGAGGAGCAAGAAAGGTTAAAGACACAAGTCTCCATCAATCCCGACATGGGTCACCATCTCTGCATTCCCTCTGTGGAAACCAGGCTGAGGCCTGTCCCTTTTCCCCCAATAAAAGAGAGACCATCACTTGCCATGGACTCAGGAGAAAATGTTGCCACCTCAGGGCAAGTCCCACCATTGAGGGGGATTTCAAGTAAACAATGAAGTTAGGGGTTGCACCATTTTGACAGTTGGGTGGTGGGAGTTTTAGAAAAGCAGGATCAGTAGCTACATCTGGGTCGTTTCATCTGAGGGCCTTTACTATCCCCCTTTCCTGAAGCCAACCTTGTAATCATAAAGTGGCCCATCTCCCAAGCCAGGGGAGGTGGGACTGGTTTCCCCCAAAGGCCCCCCAGCCCTGGGGAGGCAGAAAGGCAGAAGAGAAGGCAATCAGAATGGTAAAATCATAGACATAGTGTATGAACCACTGGTGAGAGCCAGGTAACCTACTCTTAGAGACCCAAGGATGTCCCTAAAATGCCAGGAGGAATTATAATACGAGTAAAATGTGCAAAAGGAAAAAGAAAAAGCTTCAATGACTCAATCCAAGCATCTAGGATTAATATTCCATCAGAGCATGAACACTTATTTTTTTTGGATTCTCTCCCTCCCCTCTCCTTCTCCCTCCCCTCTCCTTCTCCCTCCCCCCACTGGAATATTCCATCTGCTCAAGTACCCAAAGAAAGTAAGACTGACACAGCCTGGGGCAGGGGCCAGGGAGGGACAAAGAGAAAAATCACCACAAAAGAAAAAAAAAAGGTGCAAATTGGTTACCTCAGTCCTCCTTTTTCCACCCTGGGCTCCTGGGTTAGACAGGTATGCAGCAAAAATATAGTGGGTAAGGAGGAAAAACAAGCCCCCTTCTCTCCACGAAAGCAAAGCCTTGGCCTTGGCCTGTCCTCAGAGGGGCCTCCTGGGAAGGGAGGGAGGGAGTGGGCAGCAAGGTCAGTCTCCAGGGCTGAGGCAGGAAGCCCTGCTATCCCTCCCTGCTGCTGACAGCACCACTGCCGCCGCCACTGTCAAGACTTGTATGGGCCAGTCTGTGGTGCTCTCCTTTCTTCTCCCTCCCCTCCCCTCCCCTGGGCAAGCATTAGAGCTGGAAGCCCTCCATGGGGGCCTCAGGCTGTTGAAAGATGAACTGCTGCTGAGTCTCATCCACCCGAGGAGTTAGGCCTGTGTCCTCATCCTCCACGCCAAAGTAGTGCTCAATGAGATCAAAGGCCTTCTGGTATATTTCTTGGTTTTCATGGCTCTGGAGAAACTCAATCTTATCCAAGCCTGGGGGAGGGGATGAAGGAAAGAGAAGTGGAATGAATGTTCTCCATCTGAACAGAAACCACAGACGCTCAGGATTAAAGGGACCTCAGAGGACCAGTCACTGTGTGCCCAGGAAGGGCTTCCACGCCATGCTCCCCCCGCCCAATTCCTCATCCAAATGGTCACCCCTCTTCAGGAGAAGTCTGCTTGATTTCTGGAGAGTTGTTAAGAGTCAGGAAGTTCTCCTTGACTGGAGCCAAGTCTGTTTCTGACAGTACTACCCAGCACGCTGACATTCAGGGACAGGCAGGACTAAAATCTCATCTACATGATGAAACTTAGATACCCACTTTATAGATCTTCATAAGACAGTCTACAGTCTGCATAACAGTGGCATTTTCTAAAAGGGCTTCTAACATGCGACCCAGAAATAGACAATTCTCCAGATCAGGAACGACCAGGGCAAATGGCAGGTGGCATTTGTCAAGCGTCCCCCAAGGGGCATATGGGACTTTGGGGACATGCTGCCTCCAGCTTACAAGGGCCTGCTATCCTTTTATCCTTCAAGGGTAAGAACTGTCTTACATAAAGTCTTCCTAGATTAAGGGATTGGGCCCCCCCAGGCATAAAATATTTATTTTCTCACATTCCCTCAAAGTGTACCTACACTGATATATTGTCATTAAAAAAATTCATGCAGCATGTTTTCCTTTACATATTAATTGCTTTAGAAGGCAGAAGCCATATCTCTGAGATTGGCAACTGTTGCTACAACTTCACAAATGGTTCTTCCTGGGCCTTTTTAAATGAGCTCTGCCCACCCTGAAAAGGACCACACTTAGAATTCCCAAAGACTTTCTGAGAAGGGACAAAGTCAAAAGAGAGAACAGAATAAATGGGGGACAGGATAGGATGGAGGGAAATATAGTTAGTCTTTCACAACATGATGATTATGGAAGTATTTTGCATGTCTACACATCTATAACCTATATTGAATTGTTTGCCTTCTCAATGGGGGTGGATGGGGAGGGAGGAAGGGAGAGAATATGGAACTCAAAAGTTTTAAAAACAAATGTTAAAAATTGTTTTTACATGCAACTGGGAAATAGGCATATAAGCAATGGGGTATAGAAATCTATCTTGCCCTACAAAAAAATAGAGGGGAAGGGGATAAGAGAAGGGGGATGGTGGTGTGTGTGACAGAAAGGAGGGCAGGTTGAAGGAAGGGGTAAACGGAATGCACCATGTCTTGGGGTGGGAGGGGAGAGATGGGGAGAAAATTTGGAACTCAAAATCTTATGGAAGTGAATGTTGAAAACGAAAAATAAATTAATAAAGAAAAAATTAGAAAACAGAATTGCCTAAGACCCAAATAGCATGTGTTATATGGATGAGTTCTGACAAAGAAAATTCCCTGAGAGGCTGGAAAAGTCACCCTAGCCTTATCCACAGAAGTAATGGAAATTTGGAGGACTATTAGGACAGAAGCAATGGCATACCACTGGAGAGAATGCTGAACTAGGAGTTCAACCTGGGCTCTAGTCATGGCTCTAAAACTTATTAGTCAGGTGACCCCAGGCAAGTCACTTTACTATCTGAGCCTTGTTAACTGCTGTTACAGATCAAAACTACTCAGCTCACAAGGCTGGAATGAGGAAAATATTTTGTAAATATGACAGAACTCTGGGAAGCAAGCTATCACTATCATGACTTACTAGCTAGGCAACACTGCCTCTATTTCAGCCTGTTTCTTCTTTTGTAAGAAAACAAAAACATACCACAGTTATAAGCAAACAAATGAAAATACTAAATACAAATTCCCTTAAGAGTATTATTAAAAGAGGGGGAATGGTTCTAACTTCAAAGGGTTAGAGATACCACCTACCGTAAGCTTCTTCAATGAGGCCACAGTAGGGGTTGGCCCCTGTGCCCGTCCGCTTAGCCTCTTGCTCACCCAACCGCAGGATGTTTTCCAGGCCATTGAGGGCGACCTGTACGATCTTAGAGTCCATCACAGTCAGCAAGTCGCACAGAGGTTTGATGCAACCCAATGTAACCAGATACCTGGGAGCCAAGGGGAAGGCAAGTGCCACAGGTTAACATGCACCAACATACTGACAGTTTTTGGCTTATAGGCCTCATGAGCCCCCTAAAATTCTTACTGTGGAGGGTTAGATTCCCGTCCCATCATGGGAAAGTGGTACCAATTCTCAATTATCTGCAAGGAAACTCAGTCACTATTTTAGGTATCGATGATCTGCACCCCACTGAGTCCCACCCCAATTCTCCCCAGCAGCTTTCTGCACTCCTTCTTTGACTACTTCACAAGGTGTATTTTAAGAATACAAAAGGGCATTTACTTCTGTCAAAGATAGGCATACTGCATAGCTTCAGCTTATTGGATATTATCTAAGCTAAATATAAAGTATATTTTCCATACATTATTGTGAAACTGACCATATTTGACTATCCAAAAGATGAAAAATATTTAACATATGTGGCAAATATATGTCCCTGGGAAAGCACAGTGTCTAATCTTTTCTTAGTGGAACGTTCCACCATTTCTATTGGGAGACTCATTCCAGGATTCCAATGAAAATCCAGCTTGCCTTCCTTCCTACCCTTGTTTAAGGTAGAACGGAGGAGGGGCTTCTCAGGCAATGGCAACTTGGAGTTGTGTGTTCATGTGATGTCAAATGGCTGTACTGGGGGATGCAGGAGGGCAAGAGAAGGGGGTGGTTGGCAAATGTCACAGAAAAGGAAATGTCAAGTACCTGATCTGCTCAGGAGTTCCCCCTGATGTGGCGTTGGTGATGGCCCAGGCAGCCTCTTTTCTTGTTCGGAACTCAGCTTTCTGCAGGATCTCGATCAATACAGGAAAGATATTTGCATCTATGACAGCCTGGAGCAGGGAGAAGAAAGTGGAGCATGTAGAGGTAGCTAAGGACTTCCATGGTCATGGGAACAAATCACAGAGCGGATCCTGCCAATCAGAAGATCTACCTCCCTGGGGATTTTCAACAACAGAACCTAGAACTACAGACTCTTACACAGATAAGGAGGGTGAATAGGAGACTACCTGGTTTAATTCTTCTGGCCCACTGGGCTCAACCCTGACCTCACTTCTAAGAGTAAAGATGAAATCCTGCCCTTTGGAAGTGAACACCCTAAGGCTCTTCTTCTTGGACTTCCCACAGAACCAAGATTTCTAAGGCGCTTGACGTTCTCTAGTCTCAGATACTTGAACAACAATCCTTTTCTTCTCTACCTGTATCTGGGCCCTGTTTCCAGCTGTGATGTTTGAAATTGTCCAGCAAGCCTCTTTCCGTATTGACTCCTTGGGGCTACTCAGTAAGTGGAGGAGGCAAGGGAGGGCTGCACAGTTGAGAATCACCTGAAGAAGAAGAGTGCAGTTAGTGCTGGCAATGTGCATGTGTCATTCCAACAGTCACAAAGAAATCCCTGGCTCAGCACTATTGTCATCTGCCAGGCCTTGCCTTGCCTTTGTAAAGTCTACTTCCTAGGGGTGGCCTGAGAAAGATGGGCCGTAGGCTTTTACTCCTTACCTGGGTCTGGATGTCATCACCAGTGACAATGTTGCCCACTGCTCGAAGGGCGGGGGAGGCCACTTTGTAATCATTGTGCCTGCAGAGAAAGGGCAAGTCCCAGAGAGACTAGGTTAGTCTAGGACAAATGCCTAAAGCACAGCTTAGTTGTCTTTTAAGAGGTAGTAGGAGAAAACAACAACTAGAGAATGTCAACTAGAGAAAAAAAGACTTTATCAATCACCTACTCACCTTATTTTAGAGATGAGGAAACTGAGACCTACAAAGGTTAAATTACTTGATCAACACGGCAGAGGTAATGCACTGGGATTGGAATCCTGGTCCTGACTCCAAATCTAATGAACTTTCCACTAAATCAAATTAACTTCATAGGTCAACTAGATCACTTTGCAGCTGACAACAAATCCCATCTACAACATTCCTGTGAGGCCACAGGCTGTTCTATCCCCAGTAACAGGGACCTCACTACCCTGTCCAGGAAGGAAAGCTCCCTTCTGGATAGTTCTGAGCTCAAACTGAAAGGAAATCTGTCTTGTCTGCAATTTTAGCCTTCGTTTGAGCCATTTAATAATACAAAATAGGCAACACTTACACAGTTCTTTAAAGCTGGCTAAGTGCTTTCTAGGGACTATCTCATTTACTTTTTTTTTTTGCTTTCCTCAGAAGCTTAAAGATACTGATCAAATTCCCCCTAAGTTTTCTCCCACTTTTCAGGTGGGCAACCATGATGTCCTGCAAGGTTCCTTGTTCTCACTTACATGGATCCAATGAGTTGCCAAATCTTGCCAATTTTACCTCCACCACTTTCCTCGGATTTATCCGTCATCATCTCCCTCCTAAGCTATTTCAGGTCTCCTACATGATTTCCAAGCCTCAAGTCTCTCCCCTCCCTCTCCCATTCATCCTCTATGATGCTTCCAAAGTGATTTTCCTGAAGTTTGGGTCTAACCATGTCGCTCCAATCCCCAAGGCTCTAGCTGCCTCTAGAATAAAATACAAATGCCTATTTGGCTTTAAATTTAAAGCCTACCCAATCCTGGGGCCGATTACAGATGTACATTTCTATTATACTGCATTGTATTATATTATTATATATAGCCTTAATGCTGCTATCAAAGCTTAAAACTGCCCCAAGCCTTTGGGAACATCCTGCATTTTATTTCTTTTCCTCCCTTTTTAACTTAACAGGCTTTCTTGGCTGATTCTCACACTCCATCTCCGGGACTTTTCTTTCCCTTTTTCTGGTAAATTAAGTTTTTATGGTTTCTTTTGTTTCTTATATCATCATAGTTAACCCAAGTATTCTTCCCCATATCTCATAAAAAATAGTTTTTAGAGAAGAAAAAAAATCAGCACAACTGATTTAAAAGTCTTCAAACCCATGCAATGTATGACATAGCAGGGCCTCCCACCTCCACAAAGGGGCAAGCTGAGGGTATCTTCTCATAGCTCTTGTGCCTTTTCAGGTCTTCATGCCCCATTCTCCTTCTACAATCTCAGCTCAAGGCTACCCCTAGGAAGTAGACTTTACAGTGTCAGACCCTGACAAGAAGTACGGCCTGATGGCAACTGTGAGTGTCCTCCCTCCTTTGATTCCCTAAAATGCCTGGCATTTATTCTGTTACGGTAAACTTGAGAGCAAGGACTGATTCATTTCTGTCTTGGCATTCCCAGCACTCTGCACAGGACCTTGTACATTGTAGGAACTTAAAAAATTCTCTTCTCAGGCTAAATACTCTGCTCCTCCAGTAATACCATCAATGATAACTACTAGCAGCATAACAGGACACATGTTATTACCCCCATTTAACAGATGGCAAAATTTAGACTCAGAGAGTTTCAGTAATTTGCCCAAGGTCAAATAGTTTGAAAGCAAGAATGCCAGGACTAGGGCTCAGTCTGCTGACTCCAAGATCAGTATTCTGATTCTTTCCACTAAAGAAACTAGTTAGAGGATTTTCCAGAGTCATGCAGACAGGAAATTCCATCCATTCATAACCAATCTGAAGCTACAAGTAGTTTGGGGTAAGCACCCCTGCATGCCACGCCCCGATTGAGGGGAGCATAATGAATGACTTCTCTTTGCTGGGAGTTAGGTTGGCTATCCAGCACTCACATTAAGAGCTCCACCAGTCTCCGACAGACCCCAGAGTCTATGACGGCTTGAATCTTCTCATTAGGACCATCTGACAGATAGGAGAGGGCCCAGCATGCATCTGCCAGCAAGTCTGAGTCACTGCTGAACAGCAGACGGGACAGCACAGGCAAACAGGGAGACACCTGCAAAGGCACAGGAAGAGCAGCTCAGATTGGGGGGTGAAGCAAGGGTGGCCTGAGGTCACAAGGCACTTCTGGCAAGCATCTGTTTTGCCTTCTGACCAGAGCTCTAGCCCCCAACCCATCTCTCAGGAACACAGACTGAACCCCTGATGGGCCCTTCATGGCTTATCACATGCTTCCTGTGCAGCCTTGTAACTGACAGGATTCTTCTCCCCATTTTACAGATGAGAAAATGGAGTCTGGTTCAGGGAAATGAGGTGACCTGCCCAGAGTTACAGAGCTAATTGCTCACAGAATCAGGGTTTTCAACAACTCATTTTGACTAACATTAGTGTTCTTTTTACCACTATCTTACCATGCCAAGACCTTTTCTGGGGATTACAACTTTCTGGGAACTTTCTAATGAACAATGCTGGCTACATAATACAGTAGCCAAGGAAATCTCCTTCTCTGGATCCCTACTCCACAGAAAACTGATAGCACTCTGGCTCTGCACAGGGGGTCAGAGGGCGAGCAGACGCACAATGAGCTCACCTTCTCAAACTCAGGGGATGGATTCTTTCCTCGGCACAGGTTTGACAGGGCCCAGACAGCATTCCGAGTCATCGTCACACGTGTGGATTTGGTGAGGAGTCTGAGGGAAATGCAGCATAGGAAGTCTGGGTGCAAAGCCTGGAGGAGACTCTCTGGGGATTTTCTCCTACAAACTCAGCATGACTGAGACTCTTAAGTGGGACAGGAAGTTGAGCTGAGTGGCACTGCCACCTTACACTTGACAATGGAGACTACAGAAGCTTGATCTTCAGAGATCTTGGGGGTAATAGTCCCACATTCTCACTTTAGGAGGTAGTTCAGATGTGGCCAGTCATTCACTGTTTGCCTACTACGCACAAGGAATTGTATGCTGCTAACTTTGGAAAGCAGTTATTTCACAGGTGCTAGAAGTCTGATCACAGGACACAAAAGGGACCCCAAGAGATCAGCCAGTCCAAACCTTTCATAGGAAGGTGATGTGGCCTGCCCAGGGTCACTGAGGCAGTAAACCTTACAGATGGGATCTGAACCCAGGTCCTCTGACTCCAGAAATCATGTTCTTTCTCCAAATCATAGCTTCTTCATGCTAATTTAGCAGAGGGTCTCATGAATTGGTATGGCCAAAAAATGTTTCCTGGTGGCCAACCTTCTAATGATAAGCCTCTCTGTTCTTTGCTATGCCAGTTCTTAGACGGCAAATATAATTAGTCCCTGGGCCTGTTTTCAAGGTCTTTTCAGCTGAGTGGAACAGTTCATTACACAGAGCATTTTGGTCCTAGAGCACATGCACAAAATGATAGTTTTGGAAACCACATGAAAGAAAGGGCCCTCTGAGACACGCCAGAACCTCTTGCCTACCTACATTCAGAATTTTATCAGGTAAAGAGATGTGATTAAGAAACAGCAACACTCATGGATGCATGAAGAACATCAACATCATCCACCTGTTTAATCTAAACGCATACTAATGCTGTGACTTGAGATGAGGTCCTTGTTTTTCCCTACCACACCATGCAGCCTCTTAGAAATCCCACATTCAGAAGCCTTTGTCTGCATGGTGTTCTCTTCTATTCTATAATCCAGAGGTCACCCAGCTGCCCATATTCAACAAGTTCAGGGATGCCCTGCCGTTACTCACATCAACAACGGTGGGAGGATGGCACAGTTCAGGACATAATCTCTGCACACAGAGCTGTCACCTGCTATGTTTCCCAGGGCCCAGACTGCCTGAAAGGAATAAAATGGGATTCTTAACAATATAGCCTATCTGGCTACAAAGAATGTTTGGGTCATCTGGTTCGTTCTGGATTCATTTTACAGCAGAGGACAAGAACTCACTAACCCAGAAGGGTGAATAATTTGCTCTAGGGTACATCGGCATTAAACAGAGCTAGGATTCAAACCCAGTTGATTCTCTCATGGCATGACAGCGTCCATGAAAACAGGCATTTAAGCACAGTTCACAGGACCATAGTAACTTCCCTAGGCTTAGCTCTCAGGCCCAGTCACTTCCCCCACAACTTTCTCTAAACCTCAGTAACTCCAAAGACAGTCCAACTCAGAGCTTCCTGGAACAAAGGGGAGATCAGCCTGGTAGCAGCATCTTTAGTGTCCCTTGAACAAGACCTATGCAATTAGGAGTGACCAAATGTCTGGTCACAGCCTCAGTCAGAAACTAGGAGAGGGAGACTGTCTCGTCACTGGGCTCTGCCCTGCCACTCACCCCCAACCAATTCATTACCTGTTCTTGTACATCCTCAAAGTCAGAGTTTAGTAATTCTATGAAGATAGGGACAGCTCCAGCTTCAATGACAATTTTGGTCTGTTGTGAGGTTCCTGAGGCAATGTTGGTCAGGGCCCAGGCAGCTTCAAACTGAAAGAGGTAGGTGTGGTGGGAAATGGATTATTGGTGTCTGTTTTGGGGAGACTGGAACTGCAAAGTGTGGGACAGGGTGTGCCCATTAAATGTATCCCATGGTTCAGGAGGATCCCTCCCCCCTTATGTGGAACAGAACCCAGAGGTTGGTGATCAAGAACTGACAGAAACTGTCTGCTTCCTCCAAAGGAGCCCCAAGCCAGACATGCAGTAGGACCCTCCCTAGAGGTCAGGCTGGGGAATCACAGAATGTTAGCGCTGAAAGGGACCTTAGAGATCATTCAGCCCAACCTCCTCATTTTACAGGACTCGAACCCAGGTCTCCTGACTCCCAGTCCGGTGTTCTTTCCATGACACCACGCTGCCTCCCACTCGAGGCTGCCTGGTTTCAGGTGGTCTTGAGGGCGAGGGGGCAGATCCCATTTCTTGCCAGCTGCCTGAGGGGTGTGGGGGAAAGCCCTGTCACACCCTCTCGCTCCCCCCTGCCCCCATCCACAGCATAACACAGCACTTGAGGCAGGAAGCAACCTGCTGGGTCTCTATACCCAACACCTCCCCTATAGTCACCTGTAATGTGCAATTCTCGCTCCTCTTCAGGAATTCCACAAACCTGTCCACTACTCCAGGGGTATTAATCACCTCATCTATGGGAGGATTTGGCTCTGTGAGGAAAGGCCAAGAATTAAGAGAGGTCTAGGTACACCCACTCCCTGCCTCGCACCTCCATTCCATAATGGAGGATAATGGCAACACTTCAGGTGTCCTTTTCTTAAGCAATATACATATGTGAACCTAAAACAAAATTTCGAGTCTCTTTGTAGGTAAAATGTCTGGGCTATATATAGTCAGTCACCTCTAAGCAATTTTATGTGGGTAGGTCACCAAAAAAGTTCTAATGTGGGTAAAGTGAGGGGGAAGGCGGCTAAACTGAGTAAGGAATATCAAAGACTCACAAGCACATGTTGTACAGTGCATGAACAAATCCCTCTCTCCCTCTCATCTGTGAATGCCTTAGTTTCCTCATCTGTACCATGGGGAATATTACTTGGCTACCTCTACCTTTATAGGGAATGCCAAAGAAATGCTAACTGTCGTTATTCAAAAAGCAAGTGGTCCTGAAAGATAAGCATTCTTTTCTTTGTGACTAATCTGCTCTCAAGGCTCAGAAAAACTTCTGGAACCAGCAGAACTTACTGGAATATAACAGGCCTAGAAAGAAATCTTGGAGGAAGACGGAATTTCACAGGGTGCTAAAGCTCAAAGCTGGAGAGGGGCTTCAGAAGATGTCCAGCACAAATCAGATCTGTGTGAGGATACCCTCTAAAAACCTTCCGATTAGTGGGCATTCAGCCTTTGGCTAAAGGTGAGGACCTCCTGAGGCAGGTGAAGGGAAACTCTAATGACCACTGAGCTGAGATCTACCTGCTGGAGCCATCCCCTCATTTCTTGTATTCTTGTATGGGGCCAAGAATCAGTTTGAGTCCTCTGCCCCTTCCAGAATCTGAGGGGTTTATAGATGGTCACCTGGCTTCTCTTTTCCATGCTAATATCTCTAATTCCTTAAAGAGAGAAATGTGCTGCCAACTGCCAAATACACTGCTCCCGAGTTGAAGAGAGTCTTACCCTTTGAGAGTAGCTTGCGGAATTTCTGTGTGGTTGCTAACTGCAGGTCAGAGTCTTCAGAAAAGAGCATCTCCACCATCTCTCTTGTGATCACTCTATCCTAAAAGGAAAGGATAGAGCTGGGACTTGATGAGTAACCAGAAAATCCAGTTTCCAAGTCCCAAGAGCCCCCTTGGGCTCATTCCCAGAGCACCTACTATGGAAAGGCTCTTAGAAGTAGTATGAAAATGCAAATAAAAATACTGCTATAGGATGCAATGTTAGAAGTGATATTTGAAATCATTTAGTCCAACTCTCTCATTATAAAGAACAGAAAATTGGGCCTTTGCCAATGTCAAACCAGCTCTAAGTAGCAGAACAAACCCTAGGCCCTTCACACCAAACCTAATACTCTGTCTCCTATAACTCCTCCCTTCATGTTCACTGCATAGAGAAATTCACAGGAGATAAAGATCACTCAACAAAGAAAATTCCTCTGCGTTCTAGCTCATCTACTTCTGCCACATAAATTAATGAGGAAAAAAATCTGGGAAGCTCAAAACTCTGTTCTTACTCCTGAGGATTCTGGGATAGAAAACAATTATCACTACTTTTCAAATGACTTCCCTTGGTACTGGGTCTATAAGGACTGTTAGGATGGCATCTGGTCTAACATGGTGCTTTTTTAAAGACAATGGTGACATCAAAAAAGAATCTCTCCCATTGTAATTATGGGTATTAACAGGAACTGATATGACATGCCCAATCTTAGAAAACCCCTAATATTGTACATACAGGTCTTACCCCAGTGGTGGAACTGACATAGGAGTCCATGAGTAGTGTGTCAAACATGGAGGCATCTTCACTGATTAGTTCTACATTTCTTCTTTTAAAAAGCTGGAAGTATAAGTTAAAAGAGTCAACGGTAAGCATATCTGCTTGTTAGCAGACTCATACATAACATCCAAACCCAGGCCAGGCCAGGCCTTCCCCTTTTGACATCTGTTTATATCTAGTCAATGACAGACAGCTTGTCTGGAAGATGAATCAATTTGGACAGAATTGATAAGTGCAGAAGCATATAACTTAATCGGCTCCAAACTCATACATACCAAGAACCATAAAGAACCTCATTTGGTAGGGCAACCCTAAGATGTTGAAAGGACCCAACTGAAATCAGAATCGCCAGCTCTGCCTACAGCATCAGAAAGAGTGGATCTGGGAGTTCCTAGCAGGTGGTTTAGAGTTTAAATGTCATTTTGTTTTCATCTTATGAATATCTGTAGGGAAGAAACTGACAACAACAGGAGAGAGGGCCATAAACTGGTATTTCAGAGGGATACAGGATATGTAAGACATGGCCATAGTCCTTGAGTTTACAGACTACTTGAGGAGGCGAATACATGAAAATAATGTGGGTACTATGTTTTTGATATAAGTTCTAGATGAGTTCTGAGGACAAAGATATTACTTGGAGCCATGATGGTTAAGTAAAGTTTCATTAAGAGGTAGGACTAGTGCTGAACTTGAGCCAGGTGACAATTAGAGAGGCAGGGGAGAAGGTGCAAGTTGGGGGTGGGCATCAAAAAAAAAAAGAGAGGAAGGTGAGCACATGGCTTATTCAGAGGGGACAAGGAATGGTGGACTAATCTGGCAGATGCCTTTCTTCCTTTCATACACCAATAAGCTGCTTTGCAGACAGACGCAAATAAGCATGATTAGAGGTGGCCAACACAACAGTACTTGCCTCACTTCGCAATATCCCATAACCGATTCCCTTTAATACAAGACTGCAACAAATCTTTCCCTGTTTTTCCCACTTTTGCAGAAGTGGTTCCAGCCTTACCTGTTGCTCTCGTTTCTGCTTACGGAGCTGGATTCCCTCTTCCTCTCGCCGCCTTCTCATTTCTTCTGGGTTCAGTGCTTTGTTCTTATAGCTTTTCATTCGGTAATTGTCCTTCCCTGGGCTCGCCATGGTTTCTAGAAAAATGAAAGAATAGCAGCCACCACCTATAAGAGGAGATTTCTTCACCTGGCTCTCTCCATACCTCAAACTGGACCAGGTCTAGAAGATACCTCCAGCCTGCTCCCAGATGCTCCCACTGGGTATGAGTCTTGCTTTTTGACATTTGAAGAGAAACAATAACGGTAGTAAACTTATACAAAAACTCATACTTGGAGAATTTGTAAATCAAGGAGATAGGTAAAACCTTTTTCCTAAATCCAGAAATACTGACAATAGCTGACAATTACAGAATACTTTCAGGCTGAGCCAATACTAGTTTTTCTTGCCTTAATCTTTAAAATAACCCTGTGTGGTGGGACACTTCAGTATTTCAGTCTGCATGTCTCACATATAATAAATGGCAAGCCCTCAGATTCCAGCTTCAGTGTCTTCCCATTAAATTATGATGCTTTTCATAGAAAGGCATTGTATGTAAAAAAAAAAAAGTTTTTTATGTACTAGATGGCTAATAGAAACAATGTTTTGTTGACACTGGAGTCTACTTTCTCTGGTTCCTCTCCATGTCATGGGCTCTCTACACAACTAAAATATAGAGTTGGTGCTTTAAGCCAGAAAAAGGTGAGCTGAGCTTTTTATAGTTTTTCAGTTGCCATATATCAGCAGTTATTCCTCAAATCATAGAAGATCAGATCACATAACTGGAGTGAGAAGGTACCTTGGAAATATTAGGCCAATCTAGTCCCGAAAAAATGCCTACATTCAATCGTCATCTCTAACTTCTTAAGACCTCCAATGAGAAGTAGACCCACTGTCTTCTGAGGCAACTCATTCTATTTTAACAATACTGACTTTCCATACAAGCAGCTTACATTTGCCTCTTGGAAATACTGTCTAATTTTGCCCTCTGGGACCAAGCAATACAAGTCTGGTCTCTCTTTCACAGGACAGACTTTAAACTAGTCCTTGTATGGTATGAGCAAAGCCATTTGCCATCTTGGTTCATCCTCTGAAGTTCTCTGGTTTACCAACACCTAAAAGATAGCACTCACCTTTACTGAACATAGTACTGTAGATGTATTCTGACCAGAAATTTACCCTTCAATTATCACCTCTCTAGCCCTCTGCAACTCAAGGGAATTATGATCTCAATGTTGGAACTCCTTCTAAAGATGTGGATCACAATCCATCCATACAACTGTATACAACTCTTATTCACAACTTCCTGTAATTCTTTCACAGAATGCCCACCAAATGTACCAGAGGCCTAGGTTAACAATGGAATGCATCTATTGATTATGGACCTTCTTTGGTAGTTATACATTTTTCTGATAAACATTATTTCTCTTGGGCAAGTTTTCGTTGGTAACATGCTACAGCTTATTCATGCCCACTGTGTACCCTGGGTAGTAGGCCTTTGGGTAGCCTGTAACTTTTAATCCTAGAATGGGGTATTCCACAATTCACTAGAATGCAACACTGGAAAGATACTGTTATCAGAAAAGATGCCTTTGATTCAGGGGCAAATTCAGGGGAAGGAGGAAGTGTCACTAAAAGCACTGCAATTTCAGGCTGGTTTCCATCCTCTTTTTCAACATCTGTCCAAGACATATGTATTGATGAACTAATTCTTTTAGCTGGTTGTTTATCCAACCATATATCACATTCTGAGTAAGAATTATTCACCCACTTGGTTTTCCCGGTATGAATAGTTAGGCTGAACTCACCTCCAGATCTTTTACAGACAAACTGTCCAGCAATATCCACCCCACGTTATATTTATGCAGTTCAGTTTCTGAACTCAAACATAACACTTCACATCCCTTCCTATTGTATTTCATCTTCAATATGGTTAGCTCAAAGTCCGGGCCTGTTAAACCCCCTTTGGCTCCTGATTTTGTCATCTAATAGGTTAACATCCTTCTCAGTTTTCTGTAATTCCTATAACTAAGTATCCTATCTATATAGTTACCCAATATGATTAAAATGTTAAATAGAGGTACAAGACCAAGCATGAACTATTAATGACAGTTCTTTCGGTCCAACTGTTCAACTAATTTTAAATTCTCCTAACTATACTAATATCTAGCCCAGCATCCACAACACAAGCATGAGAGAATGCCAAATTTTTTCTAAGATCTAGATAACCTTGTCAAAAAAAATGAATAAAGTTAAGTCTGCCATGATCTGTGCTTGAAGAATTACTGGCACTTTTGTAAATGTTCACTAAACCATCCCTGGATGAATAGTTTAAGAGAATTTTGCCAATACCCAAAGTAGAACTGATTGGCCTTTATTATGCAAACTTCATTCTCTCCCCTTTGGAAAACCAACATTTGCACATCTCCAGGAATTCAGTACCTTCTCCATTCTCCATTATTGCTCCAAATCACCAACTGAATGATTCAGTGACCATATCCATCAGTTCTTTTAGCACTAAACAGTTAGGTGGCACAATGGACAGTGGTGAAAATCTGAGTTCAAATTCTGTCTTGGACACTTGCTAGCTATGTAACTGTGCAAGAAGTCACTCACCCTCTGTTTGCCCCAGGTTCCTCACCTATAAAACAGGGCTAATAAAAGCGCCCACAAGCCAGAGTTGTGAGGATCAAAGGAGACAAATCTGTAAAGCACTTAGCACAGTGCCTGGCACGCAGCAGGTGCTTAATAAATACTTGTTCCTTTCTCTTTCTCCTTCCCATTCTGAGTCACAGGTCTATATCCCAAACTGTCCACTAGAGATCCAAAACTGTCTACTAGACATTTTAAAATCGATGATCTATAATCATATCAAACTCAACCTGTCTAAAACAGAATTTATCTTCCCTTAAAACCTCACCTTTTTTCCAGACTCCCTTATTTCCTAGGGAAACCCTCATTCTTCCAGTTACTGATTCACAATGTGGGTGTCAAACTTGATCTCTTATCCTCATGTACTTCACATACCCAGGTGCCAATCTTACTGTTTCTTTCTCTACAACCTTTCTCATATCCATTCCCTTTACTTACACTACCACAACCCTCAGCACTTCTCATCTGAATGACTACTCCCTATGTTCTCCCTCCCCCCTCATTCCAATCTCTCCTCCATATAGCTGCCTAAAGAACAGCTATCACCATGTCATTTTCCTGTTCAATAAACTCTAGTGGGTCCTTATTACTTGTAGAATCAAATACAGACTCTTCTGTTGAGCACTTAAAGTCCTTCACAGCCTGCCCTCATTCTGCTTTCCCAGCATTGCACTTTCCTCTCCTTTACACATTCCACAGTTCAAACTGACCTTACCATGTCTTTTATGCATGAAGAAATTGAGGCCCAGAGAGATCACATGTGCCCAAGGTCATTTGTCAGGCACAAACTGACTTAGATGACCTTTGCTCTCCCTTCTGAGTGTGTGTGCGCTTCTGTGATTCCTTCAAGGCCCGGTTTATGTTTGCTTCCTTCACAAAACTCCTTGCTCATTCTGTTCCTCCTCATCTCTGGATCATGAAATCACTAGCTCCCTTCAAGGCTCATCTCAAATGCCACCTTCTACACAAAGCTTTACCTGATACTTGCAGCTGCTAGTGTCTCCAAGCATCTCCCCCTCCCCAATAACCTTGTCTACACCTCTCCCTTTTACTCTTTTGTTGTTTTGCAGAGAGTCAGATCCTGAGGAATGGGGATATTTCTCTTTTTATTTTTCTAGCTCCCGAGTCTAACAGTGCCTACTAGCACATAGTAGGTGCTTAATAAATTCCTAACGACTCACTGATTATACGTAAGAGGAGGGAATGAACAAGGAAGAGGGGCTTCCTTGAAGTGTGGAAGAATTCTATTTCTGGCATAAACCATCACAGAATCATACAACTGGAGAATCACAAAGGATGGCAAAGTTCGTCTGTACCTGATCATTATACCTTGGACAAGTCAATTAAATTCTGCAGACTTCAGCTAAGGACTTACAAGTCAACAAGCAATTATTAAGTACTAACTATGTGCATTGCTGCGCTAAATAAACAATATATCTCCAACACCTGAAACATAATAAAATAAAGTGCACCAAATGAAAACACCTCCTGCCCTCAAAGAATTCACATTCTAATAGGGGAGACAAAATGCAAATAATTATGCATATTGGAGATACAGACAGTAAACTGGAGGTACAAGGTCCATTCTTTTTTTTTTTTTTTTTAAATCAGGAAAGCTTTAATGAATGGTAGCTGTGGGGGGTGGGGGTGGGGGGGTTCTACAATTATTTAGACCAATGCAAGCCTTCTTATACAGTTCCAATTCAAATCTCCCACCTCACCATCTATTGGTTAGAAGAAGTCTCCTGAACACTTCATGTTCTCCTCTCTGATAGACTTCCCCTCAAACAGCTTACCAAATCTGCACACAAGTTTCTGACCTCAAAGATTCATTCTTTTCCTAAACCCATGATTCCTCTACAACATTCCAGTGGTTATCCAATTTTTGTTTGAAGACCTTTACTGAAATGGAAGGGAAAGGAATACTTATGTTCTAGGTACTTACCTCATTTGGACATCTCAACTTGCTTTCTGAGGCAGCCCATTCTAATTTCAGAAGATTTTGGGAAGCTTTTTCTTAGATCAAGACTAAACCTGACTTGCTTTAAACATTCTACTACCTCATCTACAAGAAGGCCCTTGAAACACTTGAAGGTTTTCCTTCAGATATTTCCAGGATAAATACATCCCCATTTTCCACCTGGGTCCTTAACATCTAGTCTATCCATTAAACTCCCCCACCCCCCAGGTCAGGCCCTCATCACCTCTCACATGGACACTAGAATAGTCTCCTAACTGGTCTTCCTGCCTTGTCCCCATTCACCCTTCCCACAACTGCCAAAGAGACATTTCTAAAACAGAATTTACTCTATCACTCCCCTACTCAAGAAGCTTCAGAGGTTCTTCATCACCTCTAAAACAACATAGAAACACCTTTATTTGGCATTTAAGGCCTTCATAATCTCACTCCAATTTACCCTTTCAGACTGCTTACACATTTATTGGCTCTTAAAGTTATGCTCAAGTAAAACCACCTTCAAGAGGCCTTTGCTTGGTTCCTCTAGTTCTTAATGTCTTTCGTCACCCAGGAACTTGGCTGTGTATCTTCCCAGAAGAATGTAAGTCACTTGAGGGAAGGGAATACATTGCTTTTGTTTTATATCCACATCACCTACCACATAATCTGATACATAATAAAATAAATTTCTACCTAGATATACAGAGAATTGACTGGCCCTAAGTATCAGCCACATTGACTATTTCCACTGAGAACCTAAGAGAAATGCCTACATAGATACATATAAGGATGCATGGTATAATGATGAAATAATTATTCATGGCCATGTAATTACTAAGTGACAGGACTCTCTGTCATGTCTTTTGACTTAAAGACTAGTGCTCTTTCCATTAGCCCATGTTGCCTCCCATAGAAAGAATGAGAGTTTCTGTGTTCTTTGGGCTGAAGAGATGAAAAGGGGAGGGCCCAAAGAATTTTAAATGCCATTAGCATTTAGGTCCAAGCCCAGAGCTGAGGACTTGGGGCTTCTTCAGAATAGGGAGGGGAGAGGTACTCACCTGAGGAGCCATCTATCTGCACTGAGCAGTTCTACCCAACTTTCTCTGCTCAACTAGCTGCACTGACTGGCACGAAGAGGTTCTGAAACTGTCTCCAAAGTAAGAACCATAACCAGGACTTCCCAAAGCACAGCTCCATGACAGCTCCCTGGGCTGGAAAGGTCATGTCTCTGAGGTTATCTAGTTATCTTTCCCTCCAAAAGGGTTTGTTTACCCATTAAAATGACTAGTTCTTTGAGGGGAAAATACCTTAAGGAAATATGGTTTTATGTAAATGAGAGAATCTCTAGGAATGAAATGGGGGAGGAGAAGATCTGGCTTTCTGCCCTTACTACAGTCAGGCTGGCATCTTCAAAGGATAGGAACTGTCAGATTGTAAAGTTGGACAATGCATCAGGACTTTGTCCATATAACAATTAAACAAAAGAAATAGGACGGTTTCGTGGAAAGAGGGCAACCCCAAGGTTAAGAAGAACTGGGTTCAAGTCCTGTTTGGACACATAGTAGTTGTGTGACCCTGGGCAAGTCAATTAACTTCTCAGTGTTCCAGGCAACTCTAAGACTCTAATTAAGTTACAGACAAGGGAGTCCCCTCACAGGGTGTTTTCTTTACCACAGGCTCAGTCTCCATCATTCACAAAATTTTAAGTGTGTAGGGGAGCAGACCACAATGAAAGATACAAAAGCTTGGCCTTCTTAAGCATTCCTCGAACTTACTACAGTCTAGAAGGGTAGATACAAGCATAGTATAAATTTCATTAGAGGTACAAAATCCTATGAGATCTTAGGATTGAAAGCCAAGAATCAGGGAGGACTTCATGGAGGAAGTGGAATAATTTGGGGTGTCCTTTAAAGGAATTCTATAGGCAAGGAGAAGGAAGGCCATGCTAGCACAATAGCCTGGGTGTGGGAGTATGGAAGAGTGAGAGAATATAGGACAATTCAGCTGGAGGATAGAGTATTTGGAGAATAGAAACAGGCAAAGTTAAAAGGATTCCCTTAAGAATTTTGAGCTGATGTGCCATGCCAGACCTATGTAACAGAAAAATGATCCTGGTTAACAGAATGAAGTCGTGATTGCGTGTGGGACTTGGGAAGGCTTTTGTCATAGTTGAAGCAGGTGGTTAGGAAGCTCTAGTCATTTGTCTAAGGTGATGTTTGTTCTCTAGCCTGAAGCCCACAACTGCTAAATTGCCTTTTGGCTTAGCAAACAATGTTTAAACACTTTGAACCCTAGGCTTTTACAGGGTGTTGAAGTTCTAAATAGCTTCAGATTTTTCTTGGTTGTGATATCAATCCAAAGGAGAAAAAAGTCTCCTTGTGAAGGGAAAGAACCACTTGTATAGGAATTATCAGGTCAACGGACATGCCTCCCACCAAAACAATGTCATCCCCTGTCATTTCATGTTCATGAATGACCACAAAGAAACCCAGAATTCAAGGCATGGAACTGAAATCACAAGACCTCATCCTCAGTTCCATGCTTGTCCTTGAACAAAGAGCATCATAGTTCAGTTTTCCCATCTGCCAAATGGGCACAGTCTCCTACATAGACATCCCAACATTATTCTTGCCTGTCTTCATTCATGTTTTTCCTCTTACTGAGAATGCCCTCCCTTTTTCCTTTTGCCTATTTATTTTTCAAAGTCCAAATCAAATTCTATCTTCCACGAATTGAGAATGATTGATGCCTCTACTAATAGAACCACAGCATCTGGAGCTCATTTTACACGTGAGGAAAGAGGCTTAGAGATTTTATTTACCACAGTGATACAATACCACAATGACAGTAAATAGCTGAGCTAGGATTCCATTTCAGGTCCCCAGACATCAAATTCACCACTACATTAACTCCCTTCCTACACAGATATACTCAAGAAATATCCGGAAAAGCTCAAGATAAAGGGCTTCACAGGAACAAGTCTTTGAATTTTATATATAATACAGTGTAATGTTTACAAAGTATTTTTCTTTCACCAATCTTATGAGAATGTAAGCATAGGAGTTGGTCTTCTGACTCAAAAGACCAGTATTTTCTAGGTATTCTCTAACCTGTGTAAAGGATACAAATCAGTGCTGTGAAAGGCAGCTAGGAAGCAGAAGACTGCCCACATGGGGTTCTATCCTATGCAAACTATGTGGATAAATCAGAAACTTTTGATGAAACTGTACTGACATGAAAGGAAAATTCCAATAAGAAAAAAAGGAAGTTATCTTAAAAAAAAAAAGGCAAATAAGGATAACACAGGGAATTCATCAGCCACAATAAAATTTCAAAAATACATATACACCAGTTAGATGCAAGGGCAGGCAACAGAGGATGAATGCAAAAGTTTGGCATAACCTTGTTCTAATAGTCATTAATAGGTCATTGTTAACTGGAAAGATCTCCACCAGAGAAACTCAGGAATTTGTACTTGGACCTTTTTATCAATGATTTATTGATATTGATTAAAAAGAAGGCTGTAAATAATAGAACTCGAGTTTTCATGTGCAACCTTCTCCTTCTATTTTATTATGTATGTAAAAATTCTTCATTTGATACTGAAAATGAAAAAAATCTATTATCAGTGAATTAAATAAAGGTCGTTGGTTGCTGAATCTAAAGATGACACAAAGCTAGCTGAGAAGGAAAGCTAACTCCTTGGAGGTCAGGATCAAAAGGGAATTCACAGGTTGGAACACTGGGCCACATCTAATTAAGACGAAATTTAAGAGAGATATATGTAGAGTCTAATATTTAGGTTCAAACAATGAACTTTGTACAGGTAAGGTGGAGGATAGCAGCAATCTGGGAGTTTCAGTGGAGTGAAAATTCAATGACTCTACAATAGTATGATAAGGTAGTCAGTAGCCCCTAAAGACTGCACAGTTGGATTAGTATGCTTATGGTGGCTGTTGTCTGTCCTTCATTCTCAAGAGGGTGATGCCATGACATACAAGTGAGTTGGATTTAAGTAAGGGAGGGCTTCATCAGCCTCACTTTCTCCTCTGAAGCTATCTGGGTTCAGTGGCCAGATATGAATCAGGACAACTGGATAGGGCCCAAGATGCAATGAGAGATCTTGCCTTAGATCTTGCCTTTTTAAGCTAAGGTCTTTAACAGGTCTCAGTTTGACTGAGGCAATACTCATTCAGTGATTGAGGCCTAATAAAAATGAGGCAGAGATTGGCTTCTTTACCTAGTTTTTAAAAAAAAAAAAAATCAATCTGGGAGGAAAAGACTCTCAGGGTTTCTGACCAAAACAGAAACAATCACTATTTACGTTCACTCAGAGCCAATCAGGGGTTTCTGTCAGTCACTTCTGTCAGTCTTAAGTTTCCTGAACTATAAAATGGGGATGATAACAATAATAGCACCAACCTCCCAGGGTTGTTGCAAGGATTAAAGGAGATATTTGTAAAAGGCTCAGGGCAATGCCTGCCACATTCAAAGTGCAATTAAGTGCTAGTAACTGCTGCTACCGCTGCTATTACTACTTCCATCACTACTACAGGTACAGCATTTAAGGAAGGGAACTGATAAAAGATAGAAACTATCCAGAAATATGGATCAGAATGGTGAAGGGCCATGAAACCTTATGAGAGGAGAATGAGTCCTGGGGATGTCTAGCCAGGAGAAGAAAAGGCCTGGTGGGGGGATATGATAGCTGTCTCCAAGAACCTGAGGGGCTGCCACACAGGAAAGGGATTAGTCTGGTTCCGCTTGGCTCCAAAGAACAAAAGAAGGAGCAAGGAAGGATGGAGGGCAAGGTAAAAGTGCATAAGCAAGTTTAGGCTTGGTTTGCATAGACAAGCTTCCTACAGTTAGAATTATCCAAATGCTGACTGGATTGTCTGGAGGGAGTAGGTTCCCTCCCATCCTGGACTATTACTTCTAAGTATGTTTTAGAGGAGTCTTTTCAACTTTTACAGGTTGGACTAGAATGCTAGCACCTTCTAGCTCTGGAGTCCTGCAATTCTATGGCTTTTATGGCAGTCTCAAGGCTTCAGGGATTTAAAAATGAATTTATGAGATTAAAAATAGAAAGTGAAAAGATTGGGCAGATAGGAATGAAGGATATTTTGTCAATGGAGTACAATGACATGAAAGACATTCCAATGAGTTGTTGAAACCCAATAAGGCTGTGTTGGGGGAGAGGTGAAGATCGGCTATCTGATAAGCTGGGCTGGGACCTCCTTCCAAGTTCTTAGAATGTGTCAAGCAGCTCACAGTCACACTGGGCAGAGTGCAAGTCAACTTAGCACAAAAGCAAGGAAGCTTGATGACACTCTCTGGACACTCCTAGGTAACTAATGATTATTCAGTACAGATAGGTAACAAAAGGCTGCCAGTGTTGCCTATTGAGTTTCATTACCTGACAGTTGCTTTTTCATGACTGAGATCCAGATCTACTCAGGGTGGTTGTTCCTCTGCTTGCCTTGGCACAGAGCTGACAAGGGGAGCTAAAAAAGGTGATTATATGACTGTATTTTTGTCACTATGGCAACAGGGAGAATATCTCACAAATACTGGCTTATGACTTCACTGGAGGACCGAGGAAGGGGAGTTATAATGATTATTAAGGACAAATTCACATCAAAACATTACCTTACCATAGAACAAGGTCCAAAGGAAGAAACATTATCAGAAAGGTCCTTTTAGATCTGTGTCTGTGCCTATGCCATGGGCCAAGGAGGCCTCCTTGATTCAAGCTGGTGGCAGAAATTCACTTTTTTTCACTCTTCAGGAACCTGCTATCTAGAAGACCTTAAATTAGTTACATCATTTCTCTATGTCTCAGTTTCTTTAGCTGTAAAATGGTGGGAGGAGGGGAAAATCACATTCTCCAGCTAGTCTTTGTTGACAGGGAAATATAGTCTGCACCACAGTATAGGCAAGGGATCTGGATTGGGCTGAGTGTTCCCCAAAGTAGTTATTAACAGATGGGTTACCAATTTGGAAGTAAGTTTCTATCAG
This sequence comes from Notamacropus eugenii, assembly GCF_028372415.1. Lineage (NCBI taxonomy): Eukaryota > Metazoa > Chordata > Mammalia > Diprotodontia > Macropodidae > Notamacropus > Notamacropus eugenii. The sequence goes on from NC_092876.1 coordinate 77,694,995, forward strand.
AATGTTCCATTCTTGTACTGTTTACTATCAACCAACAAGCATTTACTATGTGCCAGGCACTAGATTTAGTGTGCTAGGGATTTAAAAGAGGCAAACAGTTCTTGCCCTCAAGAAGCCTATATTCTGATATAATTTGGATGAGACAAAGGTGGAACACTCAACAAATCTGCAGACACAAAGGTGGGAAAGAGAGTTAACATACTTGATGACAAAGTCAGGATCCAAAAAAAAACCTTGGATGGGTTAGAGCAATAGGCCAAATATACTAAAATTATTTATTTTTTTGGCTCAGAGAATTATCTTTTTTTTTAAAGAATCATGATTCAAAAAAAAAATTTCTCTTGAAAAAAAACCTGCCCATTGTCTTCAAAGACCTTACATTAAAAAAAAACAAAAAACCAGCCAGCTATTTTTAAATGGTCACGTATAGCTGGGTGTGGAGTCAGCAAGACTCATCTTCCTGAGTTCAAATCTAGTCTCTGACACTTACTAACCAGCTGTGTGACCCTGGGCATGTCACTTAACCCTGTTTGTCTCAGTTTCCTCATCTGTCAAATGAGCTGGAGAAGGAAATGGAAACCACTCCAGCATCTTTGCCAAGAAAACCCCAAATGGGGTCATATAGAGTCAGACATGACTGAAATGAATGAACAACAACAAACCAGGAGGGGAGGGTATATCAAAGAGGTCACCTGAAAAAGATCTGAGAATTTAGGTGGCAGAAAACTGAGTATGAATCATCAGTATTGAGTGGGATACTTAGTGAAGACTCCTCAGATTGTAATTTTTCTCCCAGGGGTGAGGTAAGGCCTAAAGGCTCAAGGTTACAATATTTTTAGAATAGAATAGTTCCATATAAGGATATAAAACTGTGTAGTGTATTAGGGTCTCAATGACTGGACAAAACTTACATAATTCCTCGATGTCTTCATTTCAAAAGGGATTGGTTAGATTTCGTGTCTAGAATGTAAGACCATATTCTCAGCTAATGAGGATAATGGTCAGTGGGGGGAGGAGGGACTTGCGTTAGGGTCTATATAAATCACTGTCCTGTTCTTTGTCTTTCCTACTCCTACAGGTGAACCCCACTTCTCGAGAATCGAATAAATCACTTTTCTGTCATCACTTTGAGAGGCCTCTGAGTAATTGATTTATGTAGGGACCTGAGCCATCCCACACAGTATAAAATAGTAACTTGATCAAAGCTGATGAGATCTTGGGCTAGAGCAGAGTGTCCACAATAAGGGAGCAAAGAATTTCGCTGTCTTTTCCCCTGTCATCTGGAATATTACATTCAATTCTGGGCACTCGTTTAAGAAAAAAAATAATTGAGAATCAAGAGGATGACACCCCAGACAGCAAAGGGCTTCAAAATCAGGCCACATGAGGAGCGTCTGTTGAAGGAAGTAGACGTGCTTCACTTGGAGAAGATGTGGATGGAAAAAGGATCATTTATCCTGCTTAGACCCATGGCATATTAGCATGAACAGCAGATTACAGCGAAATAGGTTTTTGCATTGACCTAACAAAAAGCTTCCTAAAAATAAGAATGAAAGAGACTGTTAATCTTCACCCTAATGCTGGGTAACAGCCTGGCAGCTAGGTTGTGGAGCGGGGCTACCATGTTTTCCACTCTGACCCCTGCTCTGCGGCGTGGCGGGGCCTCCGGGCATGCGCAGTGCAAAGTGCCCACCTGGAATTCATTAAGCATTTGATTTTCAGTTAATTTCCGGTGGTTGCGCATTCAGAAACCTCTTATTGTTGCCCCTCGGTTTCACGAGTGCCGGCCGCCCCGCCCCCACGCGGCCCGAGGAGGGGAGGGGGCGCTCCGGAAGGAGAAGCGGCAGCGGCGGGAGGGCTTCCTGCCCCTGCTCTGGAGGACTGGGCTTCAGCTCCCAGACTAAATCAAGGCTGGAGAAGGGTAACACGGCCAGTGCGAACGAGCCCTCCCCCGAGAGGAAGGAGGCGGCGCGGGGCCTGTAGGGCAGCAGGCGCCCTGACCTGCAGTCCGGCTTGTGGGTAATAACCGGGCACGGAGAGCGCCGGGTGCCCAGAAGTCCAGAAGCAGCGGATGCCTGGGAAGAAGCGCGCTTCCGCAAGACCGAGTATCACACACGTGCCGTTTATGCCGTGAAGAGCTCCCACAAGAAGCAAAGTGCCGGCCCAGACGGCCAGCCCCTCCTGGGCGGCCCCGCGAGGCTGCCAGTCTCTTCGGTTACTGCGCCAGAAGCGCCGGGATACAGGGACGGGGCAAAGGGAGTCCCTGCCCCCAAGACGCTCGCAACGAGCCGGCGGACGGTTCAGTGATGTAGATAAGGTGAACGGTGAAACGATGAAGAGAAAGAAAGAACCAGAAAGGTTTCCAGTAGAAGGGGAGATTTTATTTGGGACTTGTGCTCAGAATTAAGGTTTTAAAATGCACGGACACGTAGGCATGTAAAAGAAATGAATTTTACTGAAATATGATGAACAGATGCAAACAAAAACAAGTTCATGGACCCAGGGGAAGCGCTCCTGCCTGGGACTCTGGGCCTCTGTTACCTAAATGTCTTATTTCCCTCGTGGTAAGGTCAGTACTCTATACTACCACTCCCATGTCACACTTACATTTGGATTTTACAGTTGGTCTGGAACCTTTCTTTAAGAGGGACGGCAGGAACCCTCAGGACCTAATCTTCGTAAAAAATGAATCAGCAAGTTATTTATTAAGCACTTTCCATCTGCCGGCCACAATACTAAGAGCTGAAGACCCAAAGACAAAAACAAAGCAGTCCCTGGCAACCAAGAGCACATATTCTATCGGGAACCAAGCTGTATCTATGTAAATAGATATGCAAGACACATAATAAGGGGTGGGGGGTTCACACTAACCAAGAAAGACCTTATAGAAGAGGAGGAAGAGGTGGTTGGCTCTTGAGCGGAGAGAAGTTAGGAATTCTAGGCAAAGAGAAGGTACATTACAGGTTTGGGAAAAGGTTTAAGTAAAGGTGCAGGTGACAGGAAGGAGTTTTAGACCTTAAGCATTCTAAGCTTCTATGAATAGGTTGACAAGATTAACCCAGGGTCTCACACTTGAGTCAGAGGCCCAGTCTAGTCTCACCTTTTGTAATTATTAGGCCTAAAAACACACTTTAGCCTAAAACTGTCTCTGGGAGGCAAATTCTCTTCATTTAGTGGCAAAGAGGTTTCCTCAAGGAATAACTGTTAAGCTTGGTGGTGGACAGCAGGAGAGAGGCTCTCAAGGTCCTAAACATTTCTGAAAAATGAATGAACATTTATTAGGCTCTTGTACCAGATGCCAGCACATGTGGAACAACCAGGAATTAGAGTAGACCCCGGCAGGCACCATTAGGATGAGAGCTCCTTGGGGGAGGTATTATTTTGTTCACTGTATTCACTGCCTCTCATCTAGTGCCAGCATTAATGAATTGTTCAAGTATTAATAAATTCTTGTTGATGGATTGAGAGTGTGGCCTTTACTTTGTCTTTGTACCCCTAGCAGAGGATCTGGCACTTGGGTAGAAACTTAATAAATTCTTGTTGATTGTTCAAGAACATGTGACAGTGAAACAGAATAGGACCAGATGCCCTATCTTCCCTTCGGTCACTGCATGTGCAAGTCTGGCTTATTTAGCAAAGAAAATTTCCAGGTTATGGGGTCAGGGTGAGAGAATGGATCCAAAGTATATTCAAATCAGATCAAGTGCAGATTACACATGGGCTGTCCAGCAGTTTCTGCCTCCACTAGTGGTTCTCTGGTGAGTTAACATGGTTGGCAACTGGGACAGCTAGGTGGTGTAGTAGCTGAAGTGACAGCCCTGCAATCAGGAGGACCTGAGTTCAAATGCAGCCTCAAGACACTTGACACTGGCTCTGTGATCCTGAGCAAGTCACTCAACCCTGATTGTGTCACAAAAGAACAACAAACAAACCAAAAAAACAGCAACCAGGATCTAGAACCCAAACTAATTCCTCTAAAGTCAGTTTTGAACTACAGATATTTCTCCCCCACCCCAACCCAGCAGGTCTGCTATAATGAAAGAATATAATGAATATTTTAATGATAATAATGAAGGGAACTGGAGGCCTGAAGTGGAACTCTCTCCTATCAGGCTTGGGATTGACAACAGCTCTTCAACCTCATTTGTTAGGGAGCCTGGATTCTCTCTGTCAACAGAAAGAGCTTCTCATTTGGGGACTGCCCCTGGTAGGGACTACAGGAGTCCTATAACAAGGAGGGGTGAATGACCTTAACAACCAGGACTCCTCTAGAAGAGAAGAAACTCAGTGGAATAAGGGAGTTTACAATGGAACTTTTGAAAGTTCAGAAGAAACAAAACCTGACACTGAAATGAAATATAATACTTGGGTATCAAGAGTCATTTGAAGAATGGAGATGAGGTGAGGATCAGGAGAAGAGTAACAGAAGTGTTCAAAGGCTTTGCTGTCAAGTTGTAAAACCTTCTGTATCAGTTTTGAAGTTTCTCTAGTGTTACAAAAAAAAAACCAGCTCAATTTTCCGCACTGTGAAACTCAGTATCACTTTCCTTTCCTCTCTACTACTGGCTTGCACAAGCCCATCTTGTTTCCAACTTCAATAAAGCACAATTCTTAGGAAAATAAGGTGGAGAGGGAAAAGAGATATAAAGATGGATATAAAGCACATTTCCAAGTCCCCATGGTTCTCACTCCCCACCATCAGCATACCCCAGACCATCCATGTTCCAAAGATCCTCAACATTGGAATTTAATATGGCCCTCAGGATCCAATAACACTGTTTGTCTAGGAAATAGACTCTTTTTCTTACATTTCTTCCCTTGAACCTATTATAGGGGCATTTGGGACAGGCTTTGTAGAGATTACCCAGCCACTGATGGATCAAGATCCTCTGGTGGGGAGGGATTGATGGTGGGGAGAAAGACTATAGAATTTCAGAACTGAGATGATCTCTGAGGTTGCTCTTCCAGCTCTAGCTCAATTTTCTCATTTTATGAAGAAGAAACACATAGCTAAAAGAGAACAAAGCAACCTTGCTCAAGGTCAGAGTTAGTGGGTAGCAGAAGTAGCATTCAAACTCAGGTCCTCTGACCCCAAATCTTGTGTTTTTGCCTCTGTACCAAGTTGTTTCTTACTTATATTACTTGGACATGAGAAATTACCTAATATTAGATTTCAAGAAGCAGCTTAGCATAATGTTTAGAGCTAGAGTTGGAGTCAGGAAGACCTGAATTCGAATTTAGCCTCAGATATATACTAGCTGTGTGACCCTGGGCAAGTCACTTAATCCTGTTTGCCTCAGTGTCCTCATCTGTAAAATGAGGATAATAACAGCAGTAACCTACCACGGCTGCTGTGAGGATCCCACAAGACAAACGTGGTTAATGAATGCAATATAAATGCTAGTTACTTGGTAAGATTTCACAATCGAGGTTACTCTTTCCTCTCAGGTCTATCACCATTCTGACCTGATTAGTAGACTTGTTTAGGAGTTGAATGGATCAAAAAAGTCACCTTTTGCTGACCAAGGCCTTTGGTGGTGAGAGTCTTCAGAGACCAGAGAGGCCAGAGGCAGCTCTGTTCCTCAGTTCCCATCTGAAGGCCTCCATCACACAAGGCGTACATAAAGACAGATGGTGCCCACGGATTAAGAATTACTTCCCTCACAGCTGCCCTTGGAGGAGAGAGGGTAGTTTATGTATTACTAGACCTACTTTACCAAGAAAAAGACCGAGCTAATTCAGAGTTTGAAACTAGGCTTCTGACTCCACATCTAGCACCCTAATCTAACAACTTTATTTTTACAAACAGGAAATCAATGAACAGAGAGAGGATAAGGAAGGCTGGTTACTGACAGAAACAGGATTGGAACCCAGGGGATTGTTCCAGTGGCGTTAAATGGTTCAAGGTAGAAGTTTCAGAGTGGCTTTTCAGAACAATGGTCCTCACAAAGACAAGAAAGTTCAGGACAACACTGACTAGGATTTACACTAGACCTAAATAAAAGAGCTGGAAGATGAGGATATATCATAACTGCTTTTTCTACATTAAATTGCAACGTTTGCTGGGCAACAATATGGACAAGAGAAAATGGATAAATATTTTCAGTGAATCTGTGAAGTGACAAGTCAGATCAGTTAAACTAAATTAGGGAAAAATAATTTGGATGTTGTGCCTAACATGATGTCAATTTGTTAATTGTTTCTGTGGTAGGCACTGGAGATACAAAGACAAAAGTCAGACAGGCCAGGCTCTTATGAAGGTTATGTTCACAGATAAATAACAGACATAAAAATACAGATAGTTTTGGGGGGAGGGTAAGCAATAACAACCTTAGAGAATAAGGGGAGGAAGGGAAGGGAATAAGCATTTATGTAGCTTTGGACAAATATCTCATTTGATCTTCACGACAACTCTGATGGCAGGTGCTATTATTACTCCCATTTTACAGCTGAAGAAACTGAGGCAAACAGAGGTTAAGTGACTTGCCCAGGGTCACAAAGTTAGTAGGTGCTGGAAGCTGGATTGGAACACAGGTCTTCCTGACCCTAGGCCCAGGTCTCTAACAACTGTGCCACTAGCTGCCTTGCAACCAGGAAAAAGAATCAGGAAAAGCTTTTTGAATGAGGTAATATTTAAGCTAAGCCTTGAAGGGAGCTAGGGGTCCCAAGAGTCAGACATGAAGAGAAAGAGGTATGAGGGGAAGAGTCAAAGCAAAGGCATGGAGGTGGAATATGGAATGTTGTGTATAAAGAAGTATAAAGAATACTAAGAAATCCAGCTTGGCTGAAGAGCAAAATTCATGACAGAGATTATTAGCATTACCACAAGAATGCAACATATGTTAACAAGACAGACTGTACACAATTCCAGAAACTCAGGATGAAACATGGTGTTCACCTCCTGACAGCCAGGTGATAGAGTGCAGATTAACACTTTTTTTTTGGCCAATGTGGGAACTTGTTTTTTGTGACAGATGTGTAGATGTGTTTTTTCTTTTTTTATCAGTGGGGATAGGGAGTGAGAAGGCAGATTTTCCTTAATTGAAAAAAATTATTTAAACAAAACAAAACAAAAACACAAGAGAAGTTAGCTTTTGTCAAAGAGTAGGCTGGGATAATTGAAAATACTCTAACAATTTCCTAAATGCAATCTGGGAAACTATGATCAGAAAGGTAGGTGACTATTAAATGAGAAGAGGAGGTAACCTAAGCCAGTACGAGTGCACCACTGGGACACCCACATATCCACACTCACACATCCCACAAAGCCATAAGCGAGGATGGAGAAGCTGCCATCTTTACCACCAGAAGGAGCACCTGTAGAGATAAGAAGGTGAGAATACACTCCAGAACAGCATGCATTCTTCCTTCCTATGCTTTTTCTACTCTGGATGATTACCTAATCCCTGGAGAAGCTGTAGCAGTCAAATGAGGTACTGAAGTGTTCTTGAGTTTGTTAGAAGCAGCACCTTTCTTACAAACAGGACCTGTTTACCTTGGCAAAGTACCTTACACCCAGAGGATCTTGCCACCTTTAGGAGAGCTGGAAAGAAATTTAGAGATTTTGTCCAAACCACTAATTTTACATATGAGGAAACTGAGGTCCAAACTGACTAAATGACTTGTTCAAGGCCACATGGGTTACTACCCATGAGCTGAGCTTCTAACTCAGGTCCTCTGACTCCATACCCATGGCACCACTCAACTTATACGCAGGATATGCTTCTAATACAAACACAACGTGGTACAAAAGTAATAAAAATAAAGGTATGTTGGCAGGGCTTGGAGAAACAAACATTTGTACATCGCTGGGGACAATGTAAATCACTGCAGTCTCCAAAAGAGCAATCTGTTGTTCCTCAACAACTATTATCAAAGTGATAAATATCCTTTGGTTGAAGTAACTGTGATTATTAAATATATACTCTAAGGAATTTGAAAAGGAAAGATTTTTTAAAAAGATGTTTACGAACATAATGTGACAGCAAAAAATGCACACAGTCCACATTAATGACAGTGGGAAAAGTGATGGTTATCCATGAGGAAATTTCTCCCTTCCCATGAAGCTCTTCACAGCCCAACTAAGCTGCCCCTTCTCCATCAAGGAGACTGTGGTCTCTCGGTGAAAAGAGATTTCTCCTTTATGCAGCATAATGAAAGATGTGGAACTTGAAGTCTGAGCTCCTGGATCCACAATCTGGCTCTATTTCTGTTGCCTACACAGGTCACTTGGGACTCTCAGATCTTCAGTTTCCTCATCTATAAAAGGAGTGGATTAGACTAGATGACCTCTAGAATTCTAGTTCTAATGAAGTCCTATGAAGACGTGGCTCCAGCATTTATTTAGCCATGCGATCCTGGACAGATCTTGTTTCATCTCTGAGCCTTAATTTCTGAATCTGAAAAATGGGAATATCTACACTACCTAGCACACAAAGTTATTGTGAGGAAAGTGCTTTATCACCACAACAGGCTTTAGAAATGTGGCCTATTTCCATCAAGGAAGCAATCATCTGAAGCAAGCTTGCCTGGGAGGGTATAAAACAGCTGCACTGAGGAGATAAGGAAACCAGCTTTCATTTTCCAGTTAATGACAGGAGGATCTTCCAGAAGGGGAGGGTGGGCCAGGAGACTATAAACAGGAAACCAATCAGTCTCTTTAATTATGATCATCACTCAGGCAATATGCTCAGTAGGTCCTTCTTGAGAAGGGAGGTTTTCTAATGAAATGTTACCACTTGCTGCACTCAACCCAGAAAACACTAAAGGTTTAAATCAAGGAAACTGATTGCTAAGTACATGTTGTAGATCTCTGAAGAGCAAGGAGGTTGTAGGTCTCACAACGATAAGCTAATGGCTATTTAATTGCACTAGGAAAAGAGATGGGAGAAACGAATGAAGAACTCCATCTAACCAACATTTGGACTCTTCTCTCAAGAATGTTAAACATCCTCCCCAAGCTTTAAGTCACCTCTTTTCTGCCTGCCCCTCCTTTCCCTTTTTACTTCCCCAATAATTTTTAGGACTGTGTAAAGCTCAATTCTTGGGCAAACAGCTCAGTTATCAATAGAAAATTGTTTGCTAAGACAACACTGCTATAAGTTAGCTAATTAAATAATAGCCTCACTATTATATAACAAAGTGACAAAACTAAGCTGGTTTGGAGACCTTAGCCCTAGTATGCAACCAACTCCAAACATGGAAATATTTACTGGGGAAAAGGGAACTGTAAGTGGGCAGAGCAGAGAGCAGGTTCCCTGGCTCATCGATTTGGTCCCTACTAAACGTAAGTGTCTTCCAAGCCTCTGTTCCTGGCCTACTTTTGCTACATTTTCTCTTAGTGATTCAATCCATTCCCATAATTTAACTATCCCCTCTCTGCAGATGACTTTCAATCTTCAGTCCAACATCATCTTGATGTCCTACCTTCAACTTAACCTATCGCTAGAGGTGACAAAAACTCAAGCTGTCTCCTACTGCCAAAGAAGATAATGCAAACTCCCTAGCCTAGCATTTGAGCCTCCCACCTACCATTCTAGCCTTCCTTCACATTCCTCCCCCTTCGAGTACTCCGGTCAGTTGCTCCTTTAATGAAGCACATCATTTTCTTCCTCTATGCTTAGGAGCAGGTCATCCACCTCTTATGCTTAGCACTCCTACCTTCTTCCTGTCTGCCTGTTGAAATCTTTTTCTTCGGTCAAAGCTTAACCCAAGTGTCACCTCCTTCATGGATCATCAGTGGTCCAGCCTAAAGCATTCTCTCCCTTCTCTATATCTCACTTTGCCTTGAATTATGCTTACACGTGTGTATCATACTCCTCTCTCAGGAAGGTGTTTATAACACTAAGGTCAGAGATTGTTATCATTTTTCAATTTTGTGTTCCCACTCAAGGAAGGATCTTATACATAAAAGGTGATTGGTAGGTATTTGTGGAACGAAATAGGAAAGAACACTATATATCAAAAGCATGATAAGTCATGGATTTTTAAAAGGAAGCAAATAAGTCAAGCTCTTTAAGTCTGATTTAATGAGACTCTAACGAACCAGCATCTTACTGGTGGGATTCAAAAGTCAGTCCCTGGCATCCCTAGCAGTCTACTCTCCATCATTGTTTTTACTCGAGCATTAGTGGCACCCAATCCAGAATTTGTAGCTACTGTATTTGAACAAGTGGACAATTAAAAGTTGTTACCAAATATTTACCCAAAGTTGACAATGCAAATCAAAAAGAGGTCTTTCCAGCTGCTAATTCTTTAACTAAGTAATCTCTATAAAAATACTCATATGCAGATAGCTCATACCAAACATATATTTCATTTTTACTACAAGTTCTTTCTCAAAGATTGTTATTGAGTCTACCACATAAGTGAACCATTTGAGCCTGGTGTGAGTTTGCTGCCTGAACGTGGGTGTTTCAAAGCCCCTAAAACCATGTTTGGCCCACCCTAGTTTCTTTTTCTCAAAGCAGGGCAATGGACTAGAAGACCTAGAAAGTCCCTGATAACTCTAAATCTAGAGTCCTCTACTGTTCTTTTATGCAGTGACGGAACTGGCTAAGGAAGGTACAACACTGACATAACTGAAGATCACAAGAAACGTGGTAACCATATCTCAAAGGGTACCTACCTCTATCACTATAGTTCTCAAGGTGCTTTCCACTAACAGTCAACTAGTAGGCACAATTAGCTCTTGGTTAAGGCATTTGCTAAAAGATCTGGATGAATTAATGAAATCAAAGAGGTAGTGATTAACAGAACAACAACCTGAAAAAAAAGGGCACTCAAGGAGCATGCTCCAGATTTGTGCCCAGTATTTTTAATCAATAATTTGGATAGAAGCATAGGTGGAAGACTTAATCAGCCTTTAAAATAGCAGGCAGTCAACAAACATTTATTAAGCTCCTATTCAGGTTAGACCCGGTGCTAAGTGCTGAAGACACAAAAATAAACAGTCCCTACCCTCTAAGGAGCTTCTCATCACCCATCGTCAAGACTTTTGTCCTACCACTGGACTCCAATGACTTTGAAGGAGAGAGTGAGGCTGACTATTTTTGTGCAGCTCCACCTCACTTAAATGAAATTCACCTGCAAGTCAAGACATCACCTTGCGATTGGTCCTCTTTAAGAAAAAAGGACAAACACGGGTCACAAGGCCAGCAGGTGTCAGAGACAGGATTTGAACCCAGGTCTTTACTCTAGGTTAACTGTCTCTTCACTATGTCAGAAGTCTACTAGAAGTTTAAAAACACACTCCTTGGGAACTGACTGAACTGCGTTACCTTTGTGTCCTCCAAAGTGCCTATTCTAAGGCTTCCTCCATCACAGGGGGATTTCTTTAGAGCTGTAAGGGACCTTACGGATAATTTAGTCTAACCCCTTCATTAAAAAAGAACAAGAATGGAAGGTGACTTACCTAAGGTCACACAGCTTGTAATGAACAGAACTAGCACCAATCTAATACAAGTATGCTTCTTAAAAACCAAAACAGACAATGGCTGGTGGAACCACTAGAACAAACAGATTTAGGAAGTACATTTGATACTGCAATAAAACTGTACTGGTATAAATATTGGCTGAACCTTTAGAATAGTGTCTTCCAAAAGGATTTTTAAAAGGTACAACAGTGAAAAATTACACAATTATCTGTAAAAAATTCAGTGAAATTTTGTATCTTTTTTCTCATGAAGATAAAGATGTTTTATTCATTTTAAAAGATTATTGCTGTTTTCCTCAAACATCTGCACTCTACTGAGCACCAGCCATCATCAGTTTGGCTGTGGAAAGATCCAGAAGATAACCACAGCAAAGTATTGTTCTACTATCCCTACACTGGAAAGGCATTATTTTTTTTGAAATTTCAGGTTAACAGATTTGAAAATTGTTTTCCTTCCATGAAGTGAAAATCTAATTGCACAGCAGAGTAACTAGTGGTTTAATTCTTCTACTTGGCACGAAGTTAAACTCTCTAAAAAGAGCCAGAAAATTATGTGCATGAGTATAGTCCATCTTCTAGTTTTAGACTAGTCAAATTTGAGGTGACAGGAGAAGAAAAGAGTGTGGTCTACACTTAGACAAATTTGCCCTTGGTTTGGAGTTTGGAGCAAACAGATGCTTCAACAGAAAAGATGGCTTGGAATTTCTTTCAAAGGCTAGAAATAATGATGATTTTTGTATAGCAGTAGCCATTGATACAAGCCTCAATACCTTCTTTCCAATCTCTATCTTAGGTCCTTTCTTGCTACCTACAACCAATACCTTTAAAAAAAAATTTTATTTAGACCACCCATACCTGCTACTGTCATCATATCTTGCCTTATTTTCTTGGCTAAACTCCTTGAAAAAGTTTTTACACTTAGTATGTCCCTACTTCCTTCCCTGCCCTGACCCAACCAAATCCTCTGGCTTCTGATCTCATAATTCAACTCAAACTGCATTTTCCAAAGTTATTAATGATCTAATTGACAAATCAAATGTTCTTTTTTCAGTTCCCAAACCTGACCCCTCTACAACATTTGACACCGTTGACATTTTCACTTCGGTTTTGGTGATACTGCACTCTCTTGCTCTCCTCTTACTGGTCAGACAGCTCCTTCCCAAGCTCCCTTGCTAGATCTTCAGGCATGTCATAAATGCTAATTATGGAAGTGCCCCAAGGTGCTGTCCTGGACCTTCTTCTCTTTTCTCTGGATACTCTCAGTTGGTGACCTCATCAGTTCCCATGGGTTCAAAGGATCTCTATACAAATAATCCCTTGTTGTTACTGTTCGGTTGTTTTCAGTCATGTCTGACACTTTGTGATTCCTTTTGGGTTTGGTTTGGTTTTACTGGGCAAAATACTGAGATGAGCAGGTTCTCTGGTTCATTGATTTAGTCCCTACAAAGTGTGGAATGGATTGCCTTTTCCTTCTCCAGCTCATTTTACAAATGAGGAAACCGAGGCAAACAGGGTTAAGTGACTTGCCCAGAGTCACACAGCTAGGAAGTGTCTGAGGCCAGATTTTAACTCAGGAAGATGAGACTTCTGGACTCCAGGTCTGGCACTCTATTCATTGTGCCACCTAGCTGCCCCGGAGATAATTCCTAGAATCTATATATCCAGTCCTAGACTTTCTACTGAATTTCAGTCCTGCAATACAAATTGCCTGTTAGATATTTCAAACTGGGTGTCCCAAAAGTATCTGAAACTCACCATCTTTCCACTCACTCAGCTTCACAACCTCAATGTAACCTTCAACTTTTCCTTTAATATTATTCACCCTATATATTCCATCAGTTGCCAAATCTTTTCATTTTTTCTCCTCCACAACATCTCTAACCTATTTCTCCTCTCTACTCAGTCATTCCTCAGTCAGTCACTCATCATTTCTCACCTAGGGATACTGAACAGCCTCCTAATTTTACTCCCTGCCTAAAGTCTCCCTCCATTCCTATCCCAACTTCAATGAGGTGCCAAAATAATTTTCCTAAATAACAGGTCTGACCATGTAACACGCCCTCTACCTTCATATTCGATACACTCCAGTGTTTTCCTGTTTTCTCCTTTTTGATATTTAAAGCTCTTCACAACACGGCTCATTCCTACCTTCTTACACACTACACCCCTCCATGTATTCTACTGGGCCAGCCATACTGGCCAAATTGTTGATACTTACAAATGGCCTGCACCTTCTGTCTCCCTGCTTTTGTACTAGCTGGCCCCCATGCCTGAGAGGTACTGCCTCCTCACCTTTGTCTCTTAGAATCCCTGGCTTCCTTCTCAGACTCATCCCCTGCTAACCCCTTTACCTTTAAGTCTACCTTTCATATATTGATTCTGTGTGTATCGTGTACATGTCTATTCACATACATTTCTAAATAATAATAAATAGTCAGCATTTATATAGCACCTTCTATAGTGGAGACACTGTGCTGAGCTCTTTACAAATGTTATCTCACTTGCTATTATTATCCCTATTTTACAGTTGAGGAAACTGAGGCAAACAAGTGAAGTGACTTGCCCAAGGTCACACAGCTAGTGTGTATGTCTGATGCTGGATTTGAACTCAGGTCTTCCTAACTCCAGGCTCAGGGCTCAATGTACTAAGTCTCTTTGAGGGTAGGGACTGTTCTCATCATCCATCTTTGTATTTAAAACCTGGTGCATAATAAGCACTTACATAAATAATAAATGTCTGTGAATTTTCTTTTAGGAACTGCTTTCTGAAAGACCTCTTAAAAAAATCTATTAACTCCTCAGTGGGGGAAGCTTTCACATACCTTACTTACAAACAATAAATCAATTTTCAGGTAACTTGGTAGGACAGAGGTCAGAAAGGTAATTTAAGGAAATTACCTTTGCTTATAATTCAAGGATTTATTCAGTCTATCCCTCATGTTGGACTAGTACAGAGTCAATCCTTATTACTGCCTCCTCAAGGAGGACAAATGGATTCTAACTATGGGGCAAGACACTAGTCATACCAACATCACACACCAGGTCAATATCTAGGAAACTCACTCAAGTTACTGAATTTTCCTTGAAATGGGACAGTTCATCCTCCTAAAAAAATCATGTTTCATTAGACATTAGAAGAGACCTTAAGAGCCTCTAGTAAATTCATTTCATAGTACTTTTGAAACATAGCTACCTAATCAGATTAATTTCTTAATGGTTTTAGGGTCCTATTATGCCTGAATCTCAGATCTTTTTATGATCAAGGGTTGTAGTCCTAAAATACACAAGATCTATGGAAAAGGGAGAAATCTTAGTGCTCTACTTCTTTTCTCTCCAAATGCAATTATTTCAAATGGAATGGATTCATTTTAACTGGACTAGGTGAGTTCAGTTTTCAAGTGGTCTTTACCGTAAAACTTAGCAGTTTTGTCTATGGAACAATTGAATTTTAGAGCTTGCAAGATCTCTTAGATGCCACCTACTCCAACTTTTCCTAATACAGCAACCTGCCATCCAGACTCTGCTTGAACACTTCAAGTGTTAAAGGGGAACTATTTTGAAGTACAGTCAATCTTTTTGGATAGCTCAAAATCTGCTTTCCTGTAAACTATTTATTGGGCCCAATTCTCTTCTCTGAAACAAAGAATAAGTTTACTACCCTGCCCATTAAGATAGCACTAAACTATCTGACGTGCCCTATAGTATATCCCAAATGTCACCTCCTTCAGGACAAATATCTCCAGCTCTGTCAAAATGATATGGTTGCCAAACCCTTCAGCATCCTAGTTGCCCTGCTTTGGATACATGCTATTTTGTCTAAGACATTCTTAAAACAATGCACACGGGGCAAGACTGTATCAGTGACTTAACATATTGGTGTAACTAATACAGTAGGCCCATCACTTCTTGACCTGCGCATTGTAAATTCTATCATTTGATGCTCTTTTAGAAAGCAGCTGAAATCATGTTCTTTGTTCCAAATATGTGTTAGCTGGTGCCATGCCCTGACAAAAGCACTGAACATAATGGTAAGGACCTCTGTCATCCTACTACTCTCTTGCTCCTTCATTTCCAACGTGGTTCTCAAACCTTGTCTCAAACACAGACTTTTCATTCCTCATTCACAGGTTCCATTCCCTAACCCAGACTATTTGAGCAGCCTAACTGGTATGTAACTTTGCCTCCAGTCTCTTTCACTTCCACTTGATTCTATGCTACTCACTGTGATTATGTCATTCTTCTAATGAGAAAAATTCAAAGGCTCTCCAAATAAAGCTATATAGTTATTCAGGTTGGCATTCAAGGCTCTCCAAAATTTGGCCTCAGCTTACCTTTCTGGCTTTATCTGTCAATACTTCCCTTTGGGCCTGCTATGCACCGAACTGGACTATTCAGGGTTCCTTTCCCATCTCTTGGCTTAAGCTGTCTTCCCAAACCCCTGTGACATCCTTCTTATCCCTAAATTTCCACCTGGAGAAACAACATCTACCCTTCGAGATTCAGCTAAAATGCCATCTCTTTCTTTCCAGCCAGAAGTACTTTCCCTCTCTTCCCTATCTACCTTTTACCTCTCCTTACCTTCTACCTTTCATTATAATAGCATGCATGTCTCATTGCCCCTCCTTGGTTGAAAACTCCTGGAGGGCAGGATTCATGCTTTTCATTCATTGCTGTATTCCCACTGTGCCTACCACAGGACCTCCTTCCCACAAGGGGCACAAGAACTGAGCTCCTTTTCCAGTTCTGCTGTCAAGTCACTCAAGTTTTAGCATCACTGCAGGCTGTCACCTTCCTGATGTCATGGTCCTCTTTGAAAATGAAGGACAAACAACAACCAAGGCATCTTCTGATCTTTTTGGGAAATGAGGAGAGAAGAGATGATCAAAGCCCATACTGCAACCACAGTGTTGTTCAATAGGTTTGGTCTGAAGTGCAATGTTCCAGATGCCTGCGCTAAGTCTAACAGTGAGGTCCAAATGCTCTTGTATTTGAGAAACTGCCCAGCCTGGCTCCTCAGTTAAGTTCCAATCAATCTATTATGGGGTGGCAGCAGTAGTGGTAACAATGGCTCATATCCCTATAGCTCTCCCTTTTTCATACACATTTTATTTGACTCTCCCAATAACCCTGGGAGGCAGGTGCTAATATGACCTGCCCAGGATCACTCAGCTTCTGATATTCAGCGCCTGCTGTTTTTCAGGAGGAGAGCAAACACTAATAGGGAGTTGGGAACCCTGACTGAATCTTGGTTCTGATGCTTCTTATTAGCTTTGTGCCTAAGGCAAGTCACTCTCTGAGTTTCAGTTTCCCCACATGCAAAATGGGGAAAATCCCCCAAAAGATTAAGAAGAGAACGTGCAGAAGTTGTTCACGTCAATGTCAATATCATTCCTACCCTTCTGAAGCAGGCCTAAGTTCAGGTCAAGATTTTTCCATGGCCCTCATGACAAGGCCTTTGCCAGTGAATGCCAATAAATTAACCTGGGCTTTTCTTTACAGTGAAAGTAGTTTTTCAGAGTGATGTCTAATCTAGACTGCTCCAAAATAGGAAATGTCTTCTATAACTTCTTAGCAAGACTCTATTTTGAAGAGTTCCAGTGATGAACAATGCATCAGCTCTGGAGGTATTTCTGAACAATGATAATAAATTGGTTTTTTTTTCTTTATGCCAAGTTGAAATTGGTTTCTCTGCCACTTCCATTTCACTCTTCCTAGCTTTGTCCTGTGGGGTCAAGGAGAGTAAGTCTAATTGCCCGCCCACAAATATCTTCAAATTCTTGGAGAATGATCACCTTGCTTTTTCCAAGCTGCCTATCTTGTCTCCCACATCCAGAGTATTCCACTTCTGAGCAAAATCTTCACATATATTTTTCCCTACACCCAAATCGTGGTTACTTGAGAAGGGGAGGCAGGAAAGAAATGATATATCAAGGGTCTTGACTGCCTACAATGGTCCACAAGTTATTCTCTTCTCTGCATATTCAGCTGCTGACAATTTGTGCCAAGTGTAATACATATGGGTAGTGTCATTTCAGGTTCACCCTAGTGCCTGCTAAAATTTCTCAAAGTTCAAAGGCCCACTATAACATTGAATTGTATCCAGCTCTGAGTAGTATGTTTTAAAAAGGAGACTGACAAGCTGACACATGTCCAGTAGATGGAAAGCATTATATTAAGGGGACCAAAAGGAACTATGGTTGAAGAGGAAACTCTGAAGGAACTAAATACAGGAATACCAAGTCAGAATCAGAGAGCCTAGGTTCAAAATCTGACTGACATTATCTCTGTGGCCTTACTTTTTGCCTCAGTTTCCTCATATATAAAATGAAGACATCGGATCATCAAATTTCTTAAGATTCATTACTCTGTTTAGGCCAAAGGATAAGACATGGTAGGGACATGAATGCTGTGTTCAAATAATTGAGGGGCAGTCACATAGGAGGATTTGACTTGCTCTGCTATGTATCAGAGGTGATAACCGGAACCAAGGAGAAAAAACTATAGGGAGGTAGATTTTAGTTCAACATGAAAAATTTTCCAACAGCCAGAATTGTTCAAAAGTGAAAAAGGCTGATTTGGGGGTGAGGTTCCTCATCCCTAAAAGTCTTTAAGCAGTATCTTGGAAAGATGATAATGGGACTCATGATTTGTGACAGGACTGGGCTCACTAGTGACCTGTGAATCCTTTTCCATTCCTAAATTCAGGATTACCGATTCTGTGACGACCAGTAAGGTGGTTCACTGAGTTGACTGATGCTCTCCCCACTAGAGGCAATACTGTTTGTGAAAAGCAGGGTCAGTAAGATGACTTAAAGGACAGACGCTAAAAGGTATTTGTCCATTCAAAATGAAAGCAAATCAACAATAATCCGTCTGCTTCTAGAAGAGAGAAAAGATGAGATGAATTAGGATAGTGGAGGCAAGTAGGCCAAATTAATATAGTTCAGGGAGAATTTCCCTAAGGAATTTTGAGAGAACATACTGCTCTTGAACAAGTGACTTCCCTCTCTGGGCCTCAATTTTCTCATTTATGACATGAGGAAGTGGATTACATGATCTTTAAGGTCTCTTCCAGCCCTAAATCTTATGAATTATCTTATGAATTTATGAGAATTAAATAAAATCTACTTTTAGGAGAGGAAGGGAGGAAGAAAACAAGGTGCAATCTAAACCATGTCAGAACATTTGCTCCTATAGGTTTTTGAAAATGTCTTTTTGAGCTTCTAGAATCCTGATCCAGTCTGTCTAGAGCTATTATAAAGGAGAAAGCAGTGAGAAACAGGTCTGACAGCACGAAGCACCCAGAATGTTATCTGTAAATCTGTCAACACTGCCAATCCCTAAAGACAATGGGAGTCACTACTCTGCCCAGATAACTGGGTCAGTCCACAAAAGAGGTTACTACACATTCTGACTTTGTCATCACAGGGCTTACTGCAATGATTAGGAAATGATGATCTGATAGACAACTGTTTAAAACTAAGAGTTTACTTGGGAACAATATTTATAATTTTCCCACAATGTTTCTCTTGTTCATCTGATGTGAGAATTATAGTTAGAAACAGATAATCACTTCCCCTAATTTTATCCCTTGTTGAATTAGCAGAGGATACATTAGTTTCCTAGGCATACTGGTTGGCATCCTAGAAAGATCAAGTTAACAAGCATTTATTGAGTACCTCTTATGTGCCTGGCACCATGCTAAGCAGTAGTGCTATAAAGAAAGGCAAAAAAACAGTCTGTGCTCTTTGGGAAGAAAACATACAAACAATCATACACAAACAAGATCCTGACAGGATACACTGAAGACAAGCTTGGAGGGAAGGCACTAGCACTAAGGGAGATCAGGAAAGGCTTCTTGCAGAAGGCAACATGGTGTAGCAGCAAAGAGCACTACTGGATTTGGACTTGGGGACCTGGAACTGTAGCTCTGTGTGACCTGAAGCAAGTTACTTAATGTCTCTGGGCCTCAGGCCCAGTGATATCGGTAGGTATACTGGATAGTGGTTATCAAAGTATGATTTGGGGGCTCCTAGGGGTCCGTAAGACTCTTTCAGGGGTTCTGAGAGGTCAAAATTATTTTTATAATAATACTGAGTCATTTTTATTTCTAATATGGCAAGAAGAGATAGATACGAACAATATAAATAAAAACTCTTTGGGAGATCCTCAGATCAAAAGGTTTGAAAACTATGGCACTTGTTGTTCAGGTGTGTGTGACTCTTTGTGACCCCGTGAACATACCGTCCATAGAGTCTTCTTGGCTAAGATACTGGAGTGGTGTGCCATTTCCTTCTCCAGTGGATTAAGGCAAACAGAGGTTAAGTGACTTGCCCAGGGTCACACAGCTACTGTGTGTCTGAGGCCAAATCTGAACTCAGGTTCAAACTCCTGACTCTAGGCCCAGTGCGCTATCCATGAAGCCCTCTAACTGCCTAAGCAGCTATACTAGATGATCTCTGAGGTCTCTAAGTTCTGATTCCATGACTACATGGAGCCCTATCCAATCAGTCCTAAAGCCTGCCTTAGCAAAGACTGCCACAGGCCCCAAAAGTCTTTTAAGAGGCTAACTTGGAACTGCAGTGTTCAATAAGCCCTTACTGAATTCACAGAACCAGATGCTATGACTAATTCTCACCTAAACTTAACATCAAATAAACATCAAGGTCTCTCCAAAGCCTTGCTACAATGTGGAGGTGACCCTGTGAAGGTCATTGAACTGGAGTGTTCTTGGTAAAGACCTGCCAAGCTTAGTAGAGAGAGGCTCATCATCCATCACCTGAGGCTCACTCTCAGGTGATCTTCCTGAGACATAGGTCATGATAATGGTGGGAGGGGGTTTACAAAATATCTACACCAAGGATATCATGGAACTAAAGTTTGTGTGTGCACATGTACACACATATATAAAAACAGCATTTTCACTATTTTTGGTATCTAATCTGGCACCTCTAATTTCAAACCCACAAAAACATGATCCAAATAAAGCAACTCAGCAGTATCATAGGATTTAAATCTTGAAACATTTATAGAAATCATGTAATCCAACCACCTTGCTTTAAATGAGGGACACATGGCCTAAAGATATTAAACAACTTTTCTGCTAGTCAGCAGCAGAACTAAGGATTAGAACCATACAAATTCCTAATGATGCTTTCGGTTCTGGACGCTGAGTTTGAAATGCCAGCAGAGAATCTAAGCAAGGCCACCCAGCTAACTCTGTGAACAGCTAGAGATCTGTCAGCTATTATTCTCAATAGACACTAGGTGGAGTTAGCAAGGAGCTGTGGCCTGGGGTATGGCCTTCAATAATCCCAGAACCATAGATCTTTGGTTCAACAGCCCCAGACAGAACTTTCTCTGCCCAAGACAGTCAATGAAAACAGAGCTCAGGTGCTAGGGCTGATGAGGGCAATGAGATCACAGTATAAAGGACAGTCAAGTCTGGTAAAGTTTGGCTTTAGAAGACAGCACAGACTTTGTACTGAAGACAGGGCTTAAGTAAAAAAAAATTACAGCTGACAAAGAGAGAAAAAAAACTTACTTTTTCCTGAGACCCTGATGCTTAATACAACCAAAGCAGAGACCACATCACAGAAAATCAACAGTTTGAGGACCTGAGTTTTGAGTCTAACAGAAAATAGTGTCTTTAAAGGAAGTTACCTAAAGAGAATGTGAAGGCGGACACGATTCATTCCTAATTCTTTCTTGCCTGTACAAGAAAAACTGTTGAAAAAAGGAATGAGGGAGGATAGATTACAATTGGATTCAGCTTGCCCCACTAAACTAGAATCTGCCTCTAGAACATTGGTATCAATCTGTTGCCCGTAAAGTAAATTCTCAACAAGTGTGTCCACAGTGTCATTTTTTTTTTTAGATCTGGGTGACTGCTGAGACGGAGATTTGGACAAGTTGGCAAAATAGGCCAAATATACCATAATGAAATTTGAGGGATAATTTAATGTGTTTTAGTTAGGATAAAAAATAACAGCTGCACAAGTACAGATAGGGGAGAGATATCTAAGTAGTTGACATAAAAACATGGGGAGTAGTGTCTTAGTGGCTAAAAGCTCAAAAAACAGCATGACATAGCAACCAAAAAGTGAATTTACTCATACGCTACATTAAGGGATGCAGAGTGTCCTTACAAAGTCCCATTCAGGAGTACTATATTCTGTTTTGGGGGCACATTTTAAGATGACACTGTCAAGCTAGAGGACATCAACAAGTCCAGAGGAGGAGCCCAAAAGAGGAAGGGGCCATATAAGGACTGCTTTAAGTAACTGAAAATGTTTAGCCTGCAGATGAAAAATTAGGGAGGGAGTGTGGGGCAGAAAAAGATGACAGTTGTTTGCAAATGTGGAAGAAGGATTATATTTGTTCTCTTTTTGGTCCCAGGAGGAAAAACGTAGGACTAACCGGTAGAAATACAGAAAGGCAACTTCAGAACAATAGAAATAAAATTTTCCTAACAATTAGAAGTGACTAAAAGTGGAATAGGCTGCAAAGAAAAGTAGTGAAATGCTTTTCACTGGAGGTATTCAAGGAAATGATAGTTGTCTATTTAGTGGAAGTGTTATAGAAGTATTCCTTATTCAGGTAGGAGTTAGACTAAATGGTCTCTAAGGTCCCTTCCAAGTGACAGTCTATGATTCTATATTTCCTTCAGAGCCATCACCTCTAATGACAACATAACTCCAAGAAGTCTGCATAACACATCTGGTTCTATGTACTTACCTGATAATACATATAGCTGCAATTTTTTCTGGAGTACATGGCTGCTGTCTCACCCTAGACCCTCTTTTAAGGTGTGAGGCCCACTTGCTAAAGAATATCTTTCAGTCACACAGCCCTCCTACTCTGACTGGGAAGAGGTCCAGGCTGACCAACCTTTACTGGCCTCTGGGTTCTCTCTGCTTCTGACTTTCCGGACTCATTTCCACATCTCTCCTCTCTTTTCAGCTCCTTCTGGTAAGTATTCCCCCCAAATGTAAATCTAACAGATCCAGAAGGCAGCTTAAACATGTACAAAACTGAACTCAACTTTTCTCCCAAACTTTCCTATTACTGTTGGGGGAATCTTCTCAGTCCCCCAGGTTCAAACCTAAGTGTCATCCTTGACTCTTCACTATGTCTCACCCCTCATATCCAATCTGTTGCAAAGGTCTGTAGATTTATTCCTCTATGTGCCCCCTTCTCTGTGACACTGCCAGCCCCCTGGGGCAAGTCCTCACCACCTCATGCTTGCACTACTGTAATATGCTGCTCGCTGGTCAGCCTGCGTCAAGTCTTCACACCCTTCCAGGCCATTCTCTATACAGCTTCCAAGGTATTTTTCCTAAAGTGCAGGCCCAATCATGTCACTCTCCTACTCAGTAAAGTCCAGTGATTCCCTAACACCTCCAAAATTCTGTTTGCTGTTCAAAGTCCTTCATAACCTAGCTACCCAGCCCTGATCTTTCCAGTAGTCTTACATCTTACATGCCTCGACACACTCTTTGATGCAACGACACTGGTTTTCTTGTGGCTCCTCAAATAAGATGATCCATCTCTCAGCTCCCAGCATTTTTTCTGTTCCTGGTGCCTGGCATGGTCTCCCCCTTCATCTCCACCTCCTAGCTGCCCTGGCTTCCTTCAAATCCTTCATTAAATCTTACCTTCTACAGGAAACCTTTCCCAATCTCTCTTACTTCTAGTGCCTTCTCTCTGTCGATTATTTTCCTGTTTATAACTTGTTTGTGCATAGTTATTATCTGCATGTTGTCTCCCCCGCTAGACTGTGAACTCTTCAAGGACAGGGATATCTTATGACTTTTTTTATATCTCTAGCCCCTTAGCACAGTGCCTGGCACAAAAGCAGTGCTTAATAAATGCTTACTGATTGAATGATTGATTGATATCCAAATAATGGTCAAGTCCACCTTCCACCTTCTGAAAAACCTCTCTCACACATGCCTCCTTCTTTCCCTCTGACACAGCCGCAACCCTAGGGCAGGGCCTCATCTCCTCTCACTTGGGGTATTATAACAGCCCACTGGCTGGTCTCCCCCAGAGTGTCAAGATGCTCCCCTTGCCGTCCATCCTCCAGTCAGCTGTCAAAGTGATATTTCTAAAGACCAAGTATGACCATTTTTGCTGTTCTTTAGTCATTTCAGTTGTGTCCAACTCTTCATGACTCCACCTGAGGTTTTCCTGGAGAAGACAATGGAATGGTTTGTTATTTCCTTCTCCAGCTCATTTTACTGCTGAGGAAACTGAGGCAAACAGGATTAAGTGACTTGCCCAGGGTCACACAGCTAGTAAGTTTCTGAAGCTGAACTGCAACGGCAGTAGATGAATCTTCCTGGCCACATCACCCCCGCTTCCCAACCCATCAATCAATTCTAATGACTCTAATTACTCCATATTGCCTCTAGTATCAAATATGAAATCTTTGCTTTAAAAGGCCTTCATAAACTGGCCTGTTCCTCCCTTTCTAGTCTTCTTGCATGTACTCTGCAATCCATAGACACTGGCTTCCTTGCTGTCCCTTGCACACTCAGAGCCCTCCATTTCCCTACTCTGAGCCTCCAAGTGCTTTCATCCTTGGTCGTCTCCCATGTTTAGCATGCTGTCCTTCATTTCCACTTCCTAGCTTACCTGGCTTCCTCCAGGTCTTAGCTGAAGTCCTACTTTCTGCAAGAAGCCTTACCTAGTCCTCCTTAATCTTAATGCTCCTCTAGGATTACTCTCAATTTATCCTGTCTATATCTAACTGTACATAGTTGTCTGCATGTTGTCTCCTCCATAGACCATAGACTGAGCTCCTTGTGGGCAAGGAACTCTTTTGCCTTCCTTTGTTTCCCTATCGCTTAGCACACACTAGCAGCCTAATTTAATGCTAGCTGACTTACTGACTGAAATGTAACCACTTAATCAACACACTTGTACACACATGGTACTATGCTACCAACCTGCTTCTCAAGCAGTAACATACTTGTCCTGGAGATGGTCGGGAAGTCAGCCTTCCTGTCTTTGCAGCCTTTCACAGCTTAGTCCATCAACTTTTTCTGTCTTCTGATGCTTTAATTCACCCCCACTTCACCAATGCCATGCTCTAGCTATCCTGGCCTACTTGCTGAATGTGTTTTAGCCCTTCTCTGCATATAGGGCTTAACGCAGTGCCTGGCACAGCGAGTGCCTAACAAATGCTTGCTGACTGACTAGATGGGCAAGGAGTCCAAAAGCACTCGCCAGTTAAAAGAACCAAGATATCCCCTCCACTCTCAAGCAAAAAGAAATTCTTTCTAACCCAATTTAACCTCCGCTTAACTTTTGCAAGGTTTTAATCCAAAACAATTGTATCAATAAAGGGCAGGCGTGGAACATTTCAGTTCTTCCTACTAGTGAAGCACCTTTACAACCTGTTGTGCCTGCATTGGACTAGCTCTTCCCTTGTTCAGTTGCACATTTCCAAAGGCTCCATTGGATTTTTCAGAGAATACTGGTGCAAGAGGACAGATAAAAAGTGGAATCACAGAATCAGCCATCCACCTGGACTGATTCACAAAAGGAAGGCCACTTTCCCAAACAGCAGTTGTCCAGCTGAGGTGGAGCCTGCCATGTCTTCCTTCCATTTCTCCTGGTTCTGCCCTCTGAGAGGCCAAACAGAAAATTTTAATCTGTCTTCCAGGGCTTGAAAAGAATAGTCACATCCCCCAAAACTTCTCTCCCTACTCCTTAACCTTTCTTCATAGGCAATGAGGCAGCCGGTGGTACAGTGTGTAGAATGCTGATTCTGGGGTCAGGAAGACCTGAAGCCAAATCCAGCCTCAGACACACTTACTAGTTGTATGACCCTGGGCAAGTCACTTAGCTTTGTCTCAGTTTTCTCAACTGTAAAACGGGTGCTATTAGTATCATCTAGCTACAGGGTGTGATACACTTAATAAATGAACTTTTCCTTATTTCCTTAGCTGACTTGTCTTCTGGATTTACTTCAATTTATCGACAGCCTTCTTAAACAGTGGTGTCCAAAACTAAATACAGTATTGCCCACAAGGTCGGATGAGGGCAGAGTGCAGTATGTTTACAGCCTCCCTATTCTCAAAGGCTATTTCTCTCCTAATAAAGTCAGGGAAAGGGATTAACTTGTTTGGCTGACACATGACATTACTGACTTGTATTGAACTTGCAGGCCACCAAAACCCCCAGATCCTTTTCAGAAAGACATATCTGTCTACCCAGGCTCCCCACCTTTGCTGTGGACTAAAAACACTAACAAGTTTCTTCCTCAGGTTCGGAAAGAAAGTGTGAGTCAAAAGGTCTGCTTTACAGTGCCAGCTCTCACTAATGCTGACCCTGAGCTAGCTGGATTCTCCTTACCTGCAAGGTTCCACCTCAAAGCAAGCCCTTAAAACTCCTGTTATGTAGGAGGACTGCAGCTCACCTAAGTGGCAGAGCAGACGTCGGAGCTGCGATCGATCTCAGTTAAGTGACAGCTCGCCTCCCCTGGCCCAATGAAAACAGCACACTCAGCTCGCGGGCCTGGCGAGGCGTGGGGGCAGGCGCAGGCACGGAGGGGGGACCCTTGTCCCATGTCCACACGTGTGTGCGTCACGCGTGCATGCATGCCACGGAGTACACAGACCTCACAACTCCCCTTTACGGAGGAGGCTGCCGAGGGCTCCCCACCGGCAGCACCAAGCTCGCGGGGGCTTTGTGGGGGTCGCTGCTGCTTCCTCGTCTTTCGGGGGGGCGTTCCCCGCGCGCTAACCCACACGGAAAGGCTTGACAGCCTCGGGGCGCTCCACAGGCGCTCGGCGGCCGCGGCGGGGGGGGAGGGGGAGAGCCACAGGTCTCCCGGAGGAGGGAATGCGCGGGGAAGGAGCATGGAGGAAGCGCCGCCCAGGTGCTAGGCACGGCGCGAGGCGCTGGACCCTAAAGCACGGACGGGGGCCAGGAGGGTGTGGGCCGAGCGGCGCTGCCCGCCGGCGGGGGGTCCTGGGCGGGAGGAGCGCGGCGCTCGTCCCTTCCCTCCCGGAGGCTCCAGGGGGAATGGTCGGGGAACGGCACCCGCTCCCCCACGCCGGGCCGGCCGAGGCAGGTCCCGGCGGCTGCGAGGCCCCTCGGTCCGCGCTCAGGGGAAGCAACGAAGGAAGGGGCGTCCGCCCGGCTCTGCTCCGGAGCCCGCGGCGCGGCCTGAGGCCCGGCCTCTCCTCACACGGCGGCCGGCCCAGGCCGCCAGAGTCGCGCCTCCAGCCCGAGTGGGGGGAGGCCTCTCGGCTCCCTCGGCCTCCTCGGCCCCCGCGCGCACTCACCCATCCCGGCGAAGCTCCGCTCCCTCAGGACACCTCGGCGGCTCCGGAGGCAGCTCCAGCGGACAATATGGCGGCGCGGCGCGACGGCGGCGCCGAGCGGACAAACTTCTTCTGCCTCGGGCCGGCGCTGGAACGCGCTCCGAACTCAGCGGCTTAAGTTACGTAGCGAGGGCGTGCTTAAAGGGGCCGCGTCCTGCTGGGAGGAAGAGGGAGCGGAGCAGGAGTGGGGGAGGGGAAAGGCCAGGCTAGAGGCTTTCGGAGCCCCCGCCGCGCCTGGAGCTGAGAATGAGGGGCCCAGATCGTACTTCACCCCAGTGGGGATCTGAAGCCCAGGTCTGAGAGATCATCCAGCCAGTCAGCATTTATTAAGCTACTTACTCCCTGGGTGACCCCGGGCAAGGCGTCTCACCCGGTTTGCCTCAGTTTCCCCATCTGTAAAATGAGCTGGAGAAGGAAATGGCCGACCCCTCCGGGATCTTTGCCAAGAAAACCAAATGAGGTCATGGGAATCAGACACGGAGATGGAACAAAATGAACAAGCATTGGGAGGATTTGAACTCCTGACCCAGCCAGTCAGTCAACAATCAGTCCAGGAGTATTCACCGGTTACTGTGTGTCAGCATTTGGCAGGGCCCTATAGAAGGCGATTAATAAGTGCTAGTGGATCAATGCACTGTATGCTATATACACTAGCCTGTATTTCTCCCACCGCATTCTTGTTCTACAGCGAGCCTTCCCCAACCCCTCTTCATCCCAGTGCTTTCCTTCTGTTAATTATCTCCTGTTTGGGGCAGCTAGGTGGTTCAGTGGAGA
This sequence comes from Notamacropus eugenii, assembly GCF_028372415.1. NCBI lineage: Eukaryota > Metazoa > Chordata > Mammalia > Diprotodontia > Macropodidae > Notamacropus > Notamacropus eugenii. Next base: position 77,722,541 of record NC_092876.1, read on the forward strand.
GAGCACCAGTGCAGGACTCAGGAGAACCTGAGTCTCACCTCAGACCCCTGACACTCACTAGCTGGGTGACCTTGGGCAAGTCACTTAACCCCAATTGTCTCATCCTGGGTCATCTCCAGTCATCCTGATGAATATCTGGTCACTGGATTCAGATGGCTCTGGAGGAGAAGTGAGGCTGGTGATCTGCACAGCCCTCCCTCACTCAAAACAAAGTCAAGTGCAGGTCATGTCATTATTTCTCTGATGGCATGGTCTTCTTTGGCAGTGAAGGACGAACACACATCTCCCGTTTGTCTTCTATAGGAGTTGGCAGGTGGTTCAACGGACAGAGGACTGAACCCAGAGTCAGGAAGACCTCAGCCACTTTCGTAGCTGTGTGACCCCTGAGCAAGTCACTTAACCTCTGATAGCCTGACAAAAAAAATCATCCACTAGATAAGGAAATGGCAAACTCTTCCAGTCTCTTTGCCCAGGAAACCATATGGACAGTTTGTCCACAAGGTTATTTATATATGTGTGTGGGGGTGTGGGTGTGTATGTGTATACATAGACATACACACACATACACACATATGTATATATCAAAATCTATATCTATATATCTTGCTTTGTTTGCATGTGGTCTCCTCCCTTAAAGGCAGGGGGCTGTCTCTTGCCTTTTCTGCATCCCTAGCTCTTTCAGGGTCATCTCCAGTCATCCTGATCAATACCTGGCCATTGGACCCAGATGGCTCTGGAGGAGAAAGTGAGGCTGGTGACCTTGCACAGCCCTGCCTCACTGTAATCCAATTCACTTGCAAGTCACGCCCTCACCTTCCTGATGTCATGGTCCTCTTCAAGAAGGAAGAGATAACAACAATCCTCAGCTTTTAGCACAGTACTTAAAAAAAAACCATTTAATTATGACTGCTTCCATACTTCTAGCTTTCACTCTCATTTTCCCCTTTCCACTTCCTCAATTCCTAATCTCACCTCCTTTCTCAACCTCCTTTCTCCAGTCAAAAATAATTTACTGAGTTAATGAACCCGGTAACCCAGCCCAAACATTCCCAATATCTGGTGGGGAATGATTTGAGAAGGGGAGGGCTAAGATGAGAAGGAGTCATTTCCTTCCCTTTTTCCAGCTAATGCAAAATGGTCAGGTTTTAACATCTTGAACTAAGGTGAGAAAAATAACTGTTAACTCACCAGGACACAGTAATTGAAAAATCTCTTTCAAGCTTCCTTCCCAGTTGCCTAGAGGAGACCATTTGTAACACTCACTGAGTTTGGCACTTCCCTCTCTTTGCTTGGGCCTCAAAAGTTGCTTGCGAGTTGTGCTGAACAGAAGCCTGACGGGCAGGTACCAGTTTGAACTGCAGAGATTAATAAATAACAAATGTTGACTCAAACTAAAAGGTGGTGTTTAACCCTAGTCCTTTTTTATTCATTTTCCAGCATACATTGAAGATTATTTTCTCTCAGATAATTTTTCTTTCAAATATAGTGCTGAAAAATACTTCCTAATTTTTAGAGAAAACTAATTTTATTTCTTGAGGATGTTTATTAGCCTCCCCACAATCCCCACCCACAACATTTCTCCAATTCATAAGTAAAATGAATGGAAGAAACATGATTTAATATAAAGAAAAGAGTAAATCCTAGGATTTCGGACTTGGAAGGGATATGAGAGATATCATTAGGCCATTAGAGATGGGCTTTATGATTTTCCAAATAAAGAAATGGAAAATAGGTCACACAGGTCACAGAGAGTTCTGTGGAAGTTAATGGGGGGACAGTATATGAACACAGCAATATTATGTTTAGCACCTTAACTTTTAATTTATAGTATATCTCCCTTTTGCTGCAATTCCTTGTTTTACATGATTTCACACTGAGTTCACAAGATTTTGACACATTAATTCATCATGAAACCAAACATTTATCCCATTAGATAGGAACCATACCTTTGACAAATAGTTCATTTTTCCAAGTCTCTTCTTGATTATAGCCCATTCCTTTCTAATTAGGTGTAAGACAGATGAGTTCCCAGGCCACTGAAGTAGGTTTATTTCCATCTCTTGGATTGATTTCTTAACTTTTCATGATGCACAACATGGTGTATAGTTGTGTTGTAGTACTTTGTCTTCATTTTGAAATTTCTGCACTTCCAGAATAATCCTGCTTATCATTATGTCACCATATTTATTAGAGTTCCTGATTTCCTGAATCAGGACTAGCCTTTCAAGTCCTACTGAAAGTAAAAAAAAAAAAAAATCCCCCACTTTTCAAGGAATGTTTTTAAGACTTCTGATGAAAATGTGCAGATCTAATAGACTCTTCTGGACTTCTGACAATAGGTTTGCTATAGCCCTGAAGGAAAGAGTGTATTTCATCAACAAAAATTATCTTTTTTCAATATTGAATACTCAATCTTTGCATTAAAATTTATACCACCCTTCATAGCAACAGTGAGCCCCTTTTACAAAACGGGTTTTCTCAGTGTTTTGAAGGTTTTTGCCTGTTTTCTGAATATTAATCAGGCAATTTTGCAGCAATAATTTGTCACTTCTTGGTGATTTTTCCCCCGCCAGCAATTTGTTTTGTTTTGACCAATCCTCAGTTTCCTTGCGGGACTTGAATAATCCTTGAATGACACCAACAACCACTGGGATAGTGCTAACGGTCACTGATGGGTGCTCTTTGAGACCTTGGCACATTTCCTTGGATAGTCATTCTTTAAAACCAGAATGTGAAACAAATGAAACATGTGTATGGCATAGAACTCAGAACTCAACTGACAGAGAACTAAGTAAAGGAGGAGGAAATCAGCTGGTTCCAGTTTTGTCTGACCAAGATCAGAGGTTCCAATTCAGCCTAATGTCCGTAGAAGTACACTCAGATAACTTGCTGGCACAAGAAAAAAACATATGAAAATTGCTCATCCCATGTAATAACCACACCACTGTAACTGGTAGATTCCTACCCAAGCTACACCACCATAATAACCAAATCGATCATTGCTGCTGCAGGATATTCTAACCAACTGCCCTACGTATGGCTCCATGTGCTGTTCATTTAATTTTTCAAACCAAACTAGCCCTCTTTGGCTACTACTTCATTCTACTTATCTCCCCCAATTAGAACATAAAGTCCTGCAAGACAGAGATTGTCACTTTTCTTTTTTTAATCTTTAGCACTTAGTACAGTGTTTGACACTCAGTAGGTGCATAATAATTACTTCTTCATTCAGCATAAGATTTAGAATTTGAAGGGAAATTCTCTTTTCATCTCAGAGGTACTTAACCTTTTTTTTTTTGTTAAGGACCCCTCTAGTAGCATAGTAAACACCTATGGACCCCTTCTCTGAATAACATTTTTTAATGCAAAAATAAATGTGTATACACATGTATGTGTGTATATGTAAAAATATGTGTATGTGTATACATATACACATGCATACACATACATTACTCCCCAAAAGGAAACCAATTAAACTGAAACAAGTACTGCAATAAAAATATTTTCAAAGCAAATTTACAAATCCCCAGTTAAAAACACCTCTTAGTCTAACTTTGTCATTTTATAAAGTTGTGCCCAGTGATGTGTAGCTTGCCCAAAATCTCGCAGGCAGCAAGCTGGCTTCATCCCCTGGTTTTCCAACTCCAAATCTGGTACTTGTCATATTGCTATTCAAAAACAGTGTTTGCAGAAATAGATCTATTCTGTAATGCAGTGATTTCAACTGCTTTTCAAACACCTGTGTGTATGTAAGCATCTCAAGGAATGTCAGCAAGTTATCAAAACAAAACTAATTTACATTAAACATATACATATCTGATCTGATATGAACATATGCCCCACATGCACTCTTAGGGCAGGAGCTCAGTGTTCAGGGAATGATGATAGAAGGGCCCCAGACAGCGAAAGTGACCTGCCAAAGGTCACATAGGGAATTAATGACAGCTGACTGCAATCAGAATTCTCAGGAGTTAGAAGACATATTAGTTATTATCTAGTCCAAGCTATTGGTACCTAAATAGGAAACCTCCTTTATAATCTCCCCCAAACACATGGGCATGAAGTTTCTGCTTGGAGACCTCTGGTGATAGGGAACTCGTTACTTACCAAAGCAGCCCATTCTAATCCAAGCATTTTGAATTCTGGTCTAATTTTCCTAACAATTGAACCACATGAATGCTTCCCAACCCAGAGACCTAAGGAGTCCCTCTCTTGGCTCCACGCTATAATAACCACAAGACACAGGTCATTGGGAGTACAAAAATATGTCATTTCTTTTCTCCTTTTAATTACACCAGTTATCAAAGAAAGAAGCAGTCGTAACAAAAATACAGAGCTCTGATTTTTTTTTTGTGGGTTTTTTTGGTTGTTTTTTCCTCCCTCCCCCCCCAGTCCCACCCTGTTCTCCTGAAGTGGCTCAGCCAGCACTTGATTCAGCTGAACTTGTGCTCAGGCTGGCGATGGCTGGCTGAATAGGAATACGCCTTGCCCAGCACCAGCCGGTCCCGCAGCAGCTTGAAGAAGGCGTAGTAGTTGCTGAAAAGGATGAGTGCCAGAGAAATGGTCTGGTGCCATTTCTCCGAGGAGACCAGTGAATACAGCTGGTAGAAGATGACAGCTCCCTCCAGCAGAAGAAGGATATTGAGGATCCTTAGTGGTTTGCTAAAAAAAAACTAGTAGAGGGGAGGGGGTTAGTGTTCCACAAAGGTTTTCTTTGGACAGAGACCCAGCTAGGATGCTTCCTCCTTCAGAAAGGCCTCCTGGGATGCCCCAGTGACAACGACCTTTCCTTCTGATCTCTCCACACAGCATCCTGTTCACATCTCTTCTATGCACTCACAATATATTCATTTGCATTCTATTTATTTGTGCAAGTGCATGTGCATCTACTAGAACAGATTATAACCCCTCAAAGGTCTGATCTGGTTTTGTATCCCAAAGACTAGGTACTTAGCACTGGAGCAGACACAGCACTGTATTTACTGAATTGATGTTGGGTGATGCCACAAGTGAGTAATTGGAATCCTCAGGTGGCTCCCCCTGCCAGGCAGCCAGATCTGCCCCACCCACACCCCAGCTCTCCTGTCCCATTTTTTGGTAGAGAAGACACTCACGTGGAAGCGGAAGTGGGAAACGTCTGAAGGCACTGCCACGTTGTAGTGGCCAATGGCTTTGTAGACATTTTTGCTGTGTTTCACCAGCACACCCTGTGGCCACGTGCACTCCTCCGTCCACCTGGGGGAGAGCCCAGTAATGTTCTGTCACACCAGACCCCTGCCTGTCCAGCAGCCTGGGACCATCCCCACTGGGATGAGAGCTACAGGAACGCTGAGGTTGGCTTATGGCCACACCTCTGCCAGTGAATTGCTGTGTGACCTTCTTCATCGCCAAGGCCAATCTCTCCTGTACTCCCTTCACCTGTCTTGGCTTCTCCCATCTTTTCCAGCAGAATGCCACTTCAATCACTCCCCTAGCCACTCGAACATTCCACGGCCCCCTGGATCTGCTGGGTCCTTCCTAACTACTACCTTCAAATGTGCCCCAATCTTCCCCATCCTTAAAAAGCCTTCATAGACCCTACTAATGTCACATGTCATTATCTTAGAGCTCTCCTCCCTTTTGCAAACTCCCAGAAAGAGCTGCCAGTTTTCACTGCCTCAACTTCCTCCTCTCTCTCACCTCAATGCTCTGCAATCTGGCTTCTGACTTCATCACACAATTGAAGTGGTTCTTTCAAAACCTACTAATGGTCACTGAATTGCCACATTTGAGGGTTTTTTTTCAGCCCTCATTCTCCTGGTTCTACCTACTGCAAATCCCCCCTCCTCTCTGGGGTTTTGTGACACTTCTCTTTCCGGGTTCTCCTCTCAAGTCTCCTTGGCTGGCTCCTCATTGATATCATGCCCTTAAGTAACAAGGCTCTGGCCAACTCCCCTCTTTACATAAGCTCCCTCGGTAACTCCATCTGCTCCCCGTAGTTTAATGACTGACGCTATGCCAATGGCTCACTGGTCTTCCAGAAACTGCAGTCCCAGGTCACCAACTGCTTATTGACATTTCAAACCGGAAATACTGGAAATAGCTCACCCTCATGATCTTTCCTTCAAAATCCACATCTCCCCTCCAAATACAATTCTGTTGAAGGTGCTACCATCCTTCCAATCTCCCCAGCTGGTAACACTGGCATTCTCCCTGCTCTTTACCTTCTTGCTCCACACGCACAATCTGCTGTCAAATTTTGCTGTTTCTACTTCCACAACATCTCATACCCAGCCCCTCCTCTCTACTCACAATAATACCACCTTAGTTCAGGTCTTCAGAACCTCTTGCCTGGATTATTCCCACAGTCTCCTAACTGGTCTCCTGCCTCAAGCCTCCATCTATCCCAGTACATTCTCCCCAACGCTGCCAAAATGACTGTCCTTAGATGCAGATCTGACTATGTTATTCCTTTACTCAATAAGACCCAATGGCTCCCTATAACCTCTAGGATCAAATATAATCTCTGTTTTGTTTTTAAAACCGTCACATTCTGGCTCCAACCTCTATTTTTAGTCATGTTATGCATTACTCTCCACATCCCAGCCAAACTGGTCTTCTCTGGGCTCCTCCCATGCAACATTCCATTCCCTAGTCCACACCTCTGAAAATGGCTATTCCACATGCCTGGAGGCCTGCTCCTCACCTCCACTTCCCAGAACAACCCTCTTTGAGGGGAAGCCCTTCCTGTTCCTCAACTACTAGTCCTGCCTTCTTTGAAACAAACTTGTCCTTTACTTGGTATTTATTCTTCTAACTTTGATTGTGTAGAGATTTCCGCATGTCATTGCCCTCTGCCCTGGTAGAATGGGAACCCTTTATGATGAGAGGTGGCTTTATTCTCCATCCACCTGGCACCCAGTAGGTGCTTAATGATGGTGGAGGGAGACTCCCTCCGATGACTAGTGGTGCTCCAAGGGGTGTCAGATTAAGGTCGGGGAGCCTGGGGAGGAGGCAGCACTGCCTTTAGAAGGCGACTGTAAATCATTTTCTCCTTTGAGAATCAGAGACTTAAACTTTTTCTTCTAAAATATGCTTGTGTCTAGAATCCAGAGATACTAAGATTATGAAGAAACTCTTTACGTCCTTAACTGAACCAGAAAAGCTTTGGTCTGACTATACACGCACATCAGTTAGCCCAACAAGGCTCTGTTTTGTTTAATAAGAAATGTACAAGATCATGGTAGCATTTACACGACAGGGAATGAGATCCAGAATGAACCTCAAGCTTCTTTAAAGACAGCATGACATGCTGCTGGGAATCTGGACTGGGAGTCGCCTCAGACCCATACTAGATGCATGAACACGGACAAATCACTTCACCCTTAGGGCCCTCCTTCCTCATGAGTAAAAGGAGGCTCATGACAATTATCTGGGCTGCCTTCCAGGGGACTGCTGTGAGGAGAATGTCTTTCAGACCTTAAAGAGCTAGAGAGGGGGAAATGACAATGATGCTGTTTCTCCATTTGTAAAACAGGTGCTTCACCATGCTGCAGAACAACAGCTTCTCAGAGGGTGTGGTGTCTGACTGTTCCTCAGCAGGAATCTCCTTCATACCACGGCTGACAGACAGTCCCTCAGCCTCCATGGAGCACCTAGAATACCCTCCATCCTGGAGCACCTCATTCACTTTTGGAAAGGTCTACAAAATCTCCCCTTAGTCTGCCTCAACATAGATTTAGACCTAGAAGGGACCTTAAAAGCCACCAAGCCTAACTTATGTAGAAACTGAAACACAGAGCAGTTAAGTGACTTGTCCAGGTTCTCACAACTAGTATAAGTCTGGGGAGGGATTTGTGACTCCAAGTCCAGAGCATAATCTATGACTCCTAGCAGAGAAAAGTCTACTCCTGTTTCCACAGATTATGGAGAGCTAGGTGGCACAGTGGCTAGAGAGCTGGGCCTCAGATACTTACAAGCTGTGTGACTCAGTTTCCTCATCTATAAAATGGGGATCATAATAGCACCTACCTCTCTAAACTACTGTAGGGATCAAATGAGATAATAATTTTAAAGTGCTTTGCACAGTCTTAGCACATTATTATACAGCTAGAAAGGACTCATGTAATTAATCTAACTCCTGAGGCCCAGAGTGACATGCCCAGGGTCACACACTAGCAGAACTGAGTTTAAAATCCAAGTACTTGGACTGGAAATCCAGTGATCTTTCTGCCAAACTGCCTCCTGAGAATCCTCTAGTTTGGTCAAATGGGGGTTATTAGGGGTCTCTGGCAGAAGTCTCAGCCTGGTGCTTTTTTGGGTCCTGCCTCCTATGACAACTCTGGAGATCACAGGCACAAGCCCTCCTTGAACTCCTTTCAGCTGTGATATGAGATCCTGCCCCCTTTGTCCCCCTTCCTCCCCACCACACTTACTGATGCTGAAGCACGTTGGAGCAGAGGGCAGGGTCCACCTTTTGCCAGCAGCCCAAGTGGGCAGCAGCTTTGTGGAGCAGGTCACAATAGTGTGCAGGCAGGAGGTGCTGCGTGAGGATCACGGAGGTGCTGATGGACACCAGCAGGAAGAGCTCACAGGACCAGCGCTTGTCATAATAATGGGTGTTCTGTGGAAGGAGACAAAGAAAGGGCAAAGTGTGACAGCATTAGGAAATAGGAGAGAGCCATCATCTTGGGGCCTGCCTCTTTACCAGCTCCCAGGCCTCCCCTTAAGGAGAAAGACATGTTCCTATAGGATTTAGGCTAGAAGGGTCCTTAGAGATCACCTAGATAAAGAAACTGAAGACCTAAGGAGAGGAAGGTCAGAAACGTGGTAAACTTTTAGTTTTACTAAAGGTTTAAAGGTAGCAGAGGTAAGATTCCAATCCAGGGCCAAGGATCACAAAATCTCAAAGCTGGAAGGGACCTCCGAGGCAACCCAAACTTGAACAAGAATCCCTTCGAAAACAAAGTGGCCCAAAGATCTCTAGGCAGCCTGCATGCTCTAGGGCAACTCTGTTAGGAATTGTGTCCTTATGTCCTGGCTGCCTCTTCCCCCCATTTCTCCTGGGATCAAAGAACACAGACAAGGACAGACAGAACACAGGCAAGGATGGTCCCTTAAAATGCTAGAAAGTAGCTTACATGACTTCTCTTGTCTAAGCTAACCATCTCCTCTTCCTTCAAGAACTCATTTTTCCTATGATCTTGGATTTTTTCCTCACCATCCTAGGTGCCCTCCCCCAGACAGCATGTCAATGGATTTCTTAAAATATAGCTACTAGAACTGAATACAGTACTTCAGACATGATCCAGTACAGTAAAGCATAACTACCACTGCCCTAGTCCAGAACACTGAGACCCTCAGTCCAAGATTATCTTCACTTTTTTTGACTACCTCAACACAACTAATATATCATTTAAAATAAAATTTTATTGATATCTTCTGTTTTTATATCTCATTATATTTCTTACCTTCACCCCTTCCAGAGAGCTACCTCTTATAACAATATTTTTTAAAAAAAGAAGTTTCTGTGGAACTGACCCATGTATCAAAAAGCCTGACCTAACAAGGTGTTTTTGACCCATAATCCTCCACCTCTACAAAGAAACCTTCTTGGCAGCTAGGCAGCACAGTGGATAGAGAAAAAGGCCTGGAAGTCAGGAAGACCTGAGTTCAAGTCTAGCCTCAGACACTAGCTGTGTGAACCTGAGCAAACTACTTAACTTTGCCTCATTTTCCCCATCTGTAAAATGAGTATAATAGTAGCACCGACCTCACAGGGTTGCTATAAGGACCAAAGGAGCTTGCTTTGCAAACCTCAGAGCACCGTATGTATTAGTGCTAGTTGTTACTGTTAACACTTTGGGGACATGCTTGGTCACCAAGATTTTGCAGCATTTAGTTTTGATCGCTGTTGGTCTGTCCATTTACAATGCAGCAGTCCCTATGTATATTGTTTTACTGATTCTGTTCACTTCTCCTTGTACCACTTCACAGAAATCTTCCCATGCTTCTCTGTCTCCATCACTGTCACTGTCACTGTTTGTTTCACAGCATAGTAGTAATTCCGTTATGCTCGGGTATCACAACGTATTTAACCATACCCCATGTGATAACATGCAGACAATTATGTACAAATAACACAGAGACAGGATAAATTGGAAATAATCAACAGAGGGATGGCAATAGAATTTTGGGGGATCAGGAAAGGCTTTGTGTAGAAAGTGGGATTTTAGCTAGGACTTGAAGGAAGCCAAGGAAGTCAGAAAGTGAAGATGAAGGAGAGCATTCCAGGCATGGGGGACAGCCAGTAAAAATGCCCAGTCAGAGGATGAAGCATTCTGTTTCAGGAACAGCAAGACCAGTGTAACTGCATCACAGAATAAGGTGGGTGTAAGAAGACTGAAAAGGGGTGGGGGTGGGTGGGAGAGGGGTACGGCACAGTCAGGTTAGGAAGGGTCTGAAGGCCAAAATGAAGATTTTATATCAGATCCCGGAGGTGATAAGGTAGTACTGAATATGAGTCCAGTGAGTGATATGGCCAGACCTGTGCTTTAGGAAGATCATTTTAACAAACGAGTGAAGGATGGACAGGAGTAAGGAGAAACTTGACTAGTGCAGTAGCCGGCTGGTGGGTCTGCACTAGCCTAAGCATGAGGTGACAAGAGGCTGCCTCACTGCAGCGGCAGTGTCAGAAGAGAGAAGGGGCCATATTCCGAGAGATGCTACAAAGATATACAACAATCCTTGGAAACAGATTGGATGTGGGAAGCAAGAGATAATGAGGAGTCAGCTCTCCTCAGTTCAGGAGGATATCTCTGTTCTGAGTCTGGATGACTGAGAGCATAAAGGTACCTTCAACAGTAACAGAAAGTCTGGAAGTAAAAGGTTTGGGGTGAGAGGACATGAGTTCAGCCTGGGATATGCTGAGTTTAAGATGTTGATGAGACATCAAATTTGAGAGGCAGTTGGAGATTCAAATCTGGAGGTATGGAGGGAGGGTGGGGCTGGATAAGCAGATTTGAGAATCATCAGCACATAGATGGTGAGCTGACGGGAGCTGAGGAGATCTCTAAGTAAAATGGCGTTCTGTCTTCTATCTGGCTATTCACTGTCCACAGATTTTGGCTATGAGACCCTGGTTAGATATTTGATACAAAGTTTTAGCCTGTGCAGATCTACTTGTATCCTGATTGCTGGACAAAGAACTGGAAAAACTTTCTTGGCTTTGTGTCATCTGCAAATCTGATGCAGTGTCCACTATATCCCTTTTCCAAGTTACTCATTGAAATGGTAAACAACCTAAGGTCAAGGACAAGATCTCTCCACTAAAGACCTTTCTTTTAAGATTACATTGAACTCATCTATATGTTCAGTCACTCAACCCACTCTGAAAATATCTGTTACCATTATTTAGTTTAGATACATCTCTCCACTTTATCTATCAAGAGGAGCTTGAGATAACATAATAACATAACAATGTTTGCAGAAAAGGCCACATTATAAATAAATGAGAACAGAAATGAAGGAAGCACCTTTCAGTATCTATGGCTGGAGGAAAATCCATAAGCAAACAAAGGATAGAAGACAAAACTGACAATTTTGACTTTATAAAATTTAAAAAGTTTTTGCATGAGTAGAACCAATGAAACTAGAAAAAGAGAAAATTTTTCAAATATCTCTAATAAGAAATCTGAGCACATCAGGAATTGACAGGGTTATGACTAAGAGCTAATCCATATGCTAAGTAGTCAAAGGATGTAAACAGTTTTAAAAAGATAATACCAAAGACATACAAACATTGAAAACCACAGGAAAAATGCTCTAAATCACTAATAATCAGATAAACGCAAATTAAAAGAGCTTTGATATTTCTCCTCATGTCCAGAAAACTGGTAAAGATGAAAAGCACTCAGGTTTGCAGGAGCCATCTGGAGATGACCATACTACCGCACTGGAGATGGAGCCTTGAACTAGAAGACTGGAATTATGCAAGAAAGATCACTAAGCTGGGACTCAGTGATTCCACCAATGACAAAAAATAACAAATAGCCCATAGAGCACAAAATATTCACAGCAGCACTCTGTTCTCTCAAAAATCGGAAACAAATTGGGTGCCCATTGAGAGGAATTCAGAGAAAGGTGGGAAAATTTTTCTGAACTGATTTAGAGTAGAGAAAGTACAACCAAGAAAACAAAAAAAGATGGACTAAAATAATAATGTCAATGACAGTAACTCATAAGTGTTTCAGAATTCAGATGAACTGAAATGACCAAGCTTGATTCAAGAGAACAGAATCAGGAAACACACTTATCTTTGGAGAAAAAGATCAGAATTCTGCAATGAAGGGCTGCTCTGCTGGGTGGATTTTGCTCAAATTTACCCTGATTACAAGGAAGTATTTGGGGAGGGGAAGGAGAGGGATGAAGGAGAGGAGAGGAATACTAGAATATGATGTAGTGAACACTGCATTTAGAATGCTAAACTTGGAGTCCTTGGACCTGAGTTCGAATCCCCAGGCTCTGACACTTATTACCAGTGTCACCTTGGGCAAATCAATTAACCTCTCTGCCTCAGTTTCCTCATTTGTAAAATTAAGGGCTTAGCCTAAATGATCTTTAAGGTCCCTCCCAGCTCCAGCTCTGATTGTGGGGTCTATTTTAAAAAGAGAGACCATGAGATGCCTTTACAAAGGTTTTACTGAAATCTAGGTAAATTGTTATCCTTCTCTGATTAATCTAGTAAAAAAAAGGACATGACAACTAGAGTTGTCTGATATGACTTGTCATGGCAGAGGAGAGACAGACAGTTTTTGAGGCAGTAGAGTCCCAGGTTCACTGCTAGCTGTGTGATCCTGCTTGACTAAGTCAGTAATTCCCTTCTGTGAGTCTCAGTTTTCTCATCTGTCATTCCACCTACCCCTTACAGGCTGGCTGTGAGTACAGTGCTTTGGAAATCAGAACGTGCCACAGAGCTCTGAATGAGCAAGCTCAGTGTAGAGACCAGACAAAGCTGGGAGTGGATCAGTGCAGGGAGCACACCTGCCACTGGCGGGGAGGAGGGAAGCTTCCGACACATAATCACAGGATTTTTTCATGTGTTTCATGTGAAGAGCCCACTGCCCATGACTGCACCTACCTTCACAAACCACACCGGTACAAAGGCCACGTAGTAGGCACTGAGCATGGAGCTAACCAATACCTCCTTCATGCGCCAGTTGAAGTCCATCTTGAGGAACTCCACCTCACTGCGGATAAGATCAGGGGAGAGGCAGCAGGCGTGTGTGGGCATGGCCTCAGCACTGTACAGCTGCTGTGTGTGCTGCTTCCATGTCTCTTTCAGAACTGTTAGGTAGTCCCGGCCCCGTGAAGGAGGGCCGCCTGCGCTGCCTCCTGCCTCCCGAGGACCAATGTTGGCTACTTGGCCGAAGAGGTTTGTTTTTCGAAAGTCATAGTTCAGCTGCAAGAATGGGATGTACATTCCAAACCTGGGGCAGGAGGGAGGAAAAGAGACTGGGGAATAATCATGATAGTACAGGAGGGAGAGACCGTAGATACTATCTAATCTTAAACATTAATTTTCCAAATTAGGAAACTAAAGATCAAAAGGGATTCATCTCAATAAGTTCCTTTGCTGGCGTCTGAACTCACATCATCTGATTCTGGATAATAATAAGAGCTGATATTTATAAAGGTCCTTGATGTCCAAGACCTCATTTCACCCTTCTGAAGCCTTATGTATCCAAGGTACTTCCCACTACATTACTCTGAGTCCTTCTAAGGATTCCCCTTCACCTGACTCCTTATCCCACCCCCACTTCCCAACCAGGGTCCAACCAAGACAGATCCTGCCCCCAACCTTGACTTGCTAGAGGTCTTGCAACACTTCTTGGTCTTCAATGTTCATATCTACTCTATGGAGAGAACACTGTAAATGAGCCCCTGAAGGGAAAATGAGAGCTGGGAAAGGGAGAAGGGTCACTCACGGATAACAGAGGAACAGGAGGTTAAGGAAGGAGTAGGTCCTGAAGAGATGGATGATAGAACGGCAGAGGCTCCACCCCGTCCCGGTAAGAACAGCAAAGCGTGTGATGACCAAGAAGACTGAGCGTGTGAGGGAGACCTTGCTGCTCTGAGAAGCCTGGCAGGTGGGAGAAGAGAAAGCATGTTTGTCCTTGAGGACACCTCTCCCAGGGGTGCCCAGTCCTCTCTTTGTCCAGGAGTATATTTCAGTTTCCCGTCTTCCCTGCTTCCTACATATCCCATGACCCCACACCAAAGAAATCAGGAAAAAAGAGAAAGTGAATGATCTCTATCCTTTTTACCTTGATCACAGGATTTAGAGCAAGGACAAGCCTCACAGAGATCTAGTTCAGGTTGGACTCTTTCAAAAATGGGGAAATATGAGACCCAGAGTGATTAAGTAATTCCATCAAGTGCTAACAAATAGAAGAGTGGGGATTTGAACCCAGATCCTGTGACTCCAAACCCAAGGCTCTTTCTCCTATACCAACAAACTTGTCTAATACAGCAATAAGCTCTCCTCTGAGAAGCCCATGGAGCTGATGGGAGGTCTTGAAAGTAGAGATCATTTGTTTAGTTCTCCAAACAAGTCCACCAGGGGAGATGAAAATCCTGGCTGGAACCACATGAGGAAGTGGGCAAAACCAGGCTGTGGAAATACCCCAGTGTAGAAGGGTGTGAAGTGGAACTGTGATAATTGCCTTGGAAACACATTCCCCACATAAGGTTGGGGATGGGGGTGGAGAGAAACACTATAGGGGCACCAGAGTAAATGAAAACATGGCCAAGGATAATAGGCATCCCAACCCTTTACAGAGCAATCACCTCCTTCACGATGGCCCCGATGAGTCTTCTACCCAACACCAAGGTGGTGACAGCCAACACGTTGAAGTCAATCAGATGGAAGTTCTGTTGGGTAAAGAAGTCCAACGGTCACAAAGTCAGTGCCTGGAGCCCTCCTCCTCACACCAACATGAATAACTCTCATTTATAGACTTGTTTAAGGCTTGCAAAATGCTTCCCTCCCAACCACCTTATAAGACTATGTACTTTGTTCCACGGGTAGAATTATAGAAAAATTTGTGGTCAGAAGAGACCTAAGAGATTACCTAGGTTACTTCTCTCATTTTATAAAAGGTGAAACTGATACCCAAAGAGAGAAACTCACTCTGCCCAAGATATTTCATAAATCAGTGGCAGAGAAGGGAACCTAGAACCCAGTCTAGTGTCAAGTCCCTTGACTTTGGGCTCTGTGATCTTGGAAAACACACTGCTTTGGGACCTGCTTTCCCTATCGGTTAAATGGCAGTAATAGTTGTCCTACCCTTTACATCCCACATTAAGTGTACTCTACAGGGATTTGGCCCTTACACAACTCCCTACGCAGGCTCCATGTCAGTGAATCACATGGAAAGTCAGAGCTGAAATTGCTCTTAGGGACCATCTTGTCCAGGTTCCTCATTCTTTCAGAGGAGGACACTGAGGTAGGGCAATTTAGGTATTAGTCTTCAGCTCTGAGGGAAGCATAGTCAGACAAGTGGGGAGTATAGTGTTTTGGTCCTCAAAAAATAATCAGACTTGAGAGGAAAAGTTGAGATTCCAGGCAGACATCCAGATGGGAAACCCAAGCAGAGCAGGAACCTACCAGGGAGGTATGTGACGGCGGGTGAGAAGGTGGGTACCACCAGACGGTCTTGTAGATGTTGATGTAGTGGACAAAGAGAGCCACAAGGTGACAGAAGAAGAGCTGCAGTTCAAACAGGATGCTGGGCTGGACAGGCAGCTCTGGGATCTTGCAGTGTCGCAGGGGGATCACCGTCTGAGTAGCCAGAGGGGGACTGGAGAGGCCTGTGCCCGAGCTGCTTCTGAGGGGGTCAACATTAGGGAGGGGTGACCAGGGAGCCATGATCTCTTGGAAGAAGAATTGAAAGGGGAGGGGGGCAGGGGAAGAAGTTATTCCTGGGTGGAAAACAGCCCCAAAAGGCAGCATATGGAAGGAAGAAAATAAGCATCTATTAAACGGCTACTGTATGCCAGACTTTTCCAAAGATTATCCCATTTGATCCTCACAACAACCCTGGTAGAAAACTGAGGCAAAGAGAGATTAAGTGATTTCCCCGGGCTCACACAGCTAGTTAAGTATCTAAGGTCTTCCTGACTTGAGGTCCAGGGCTCTCTCCACTGTGCTCCCCAGCTGCCCTCATACAAGTGAGGGTCTTCTATGCGACATGGAGTCCTGACCTGTCTTTAAGGCCAGAGGTCCATAACTAATGGTCCTCTCCACATATATCTCCCACAAGCACCTGCCACTCAACATCTCTAGCATAAACACCTTTATCCTGAAACTTGCTCCTTCTGACTTCCCTACTTCTGTCTGTGGTAGAAGCATTCATTCGTTAAAAACCCTGGCAGGACATCTTACTTTTCCCTCCCCTCACATCAAATCAGGTATCAAATCCTTGGGACATCACTTCCACATCTCTCATGTCATCCCATTCATTCTTCCACCAGCCTACTTATAGGTTCTTTATCAAAGGGCTTGACACAGAGTAAGTGCTTATTGATGAATGATCATCCCCCTAGAACCTAGTTGCAAGAGCATCTTCCCATTCAGCGATAAGCTTTCTTATTTTCAGATCTGCTCAGGTCATCCCTGCTCAAACCTCTGTAGCGGCCCCCTTATCGTCTACCCAGTAAAGTCCATATGCCAGGCCCTCCAATAATACAGCACCACTACCTTTCTGGTATTACTTCCCTCCAGGGGTGCAGAGTGAATGGTACGCACACAAACAAAATCATTATCTGCACCCTCAAAAATGCTCTGCGTACCCTTCCCTTTGTGCTTAGTTAACACACACTCCCTCTAAGTGTATGGAATTTCTACTGATGCTTAAAAGTCCAGTTCAGACTCGACCTTCTCCAGGATTCTCTCCCTCTCTCATGCACTTAGCCTCCAACTCCACTGTGAGGGCGCTGCTTTCTGTGTAGCTGCCTACACCCTCCAGGAAGCCACAGGAGGACTGGCCCCAGGTCCGAGGGGCAGGCGAGGGGGGCAAAAACGGCCCACGTGGTAGAAACAGCCCCTCAAATGAGATACTCGTAGTAAAGCACTCAGCACACTGTGCCTGGGAGTCATTATTAGAATTGCGATCACTTGAAGGACAAAGCAGCTCCCTCCGAGGGCCGGCCTGGGGAGCACGGGGAGCCCCTTCACTCCTCGGCCCCCCAATATTTCGCAGTCCTGAGGGGACCCCCGGGGGAGGAGGGGTCGCATGGCTTACCTAGCCCTGGATCGGACGCCCGTGACGGAAGAGCTGGAGGCGTGCCCGGGCCCACCGCTCGCACCCGTCTCACAGAGTGGGTTTCGGCAGTAGGACGTCCTGTTGGGGCCTCTCCGTCCTCCTGTACCCCCAAACACAGAGGAGAACCATGAGTCTCTGGGGTAGAGGAGCCTACGAGGCTCGGGCCTGCACCGGGATGGGAGGGGCAGCCTCGGGAGCAGCCCCGCCCCCTTGAAACACCAGCGTCGGAGCCCCGCCCCTCCCGAGGCCCCACCCCGAAGCTAGCAAACCCCCTCCCTTTTGCCGCCAGGACTCCAGAGGCCCCGCCCCCAGGTCCCGCCCCCCTCTCTCTAAGCCCCGCCCCAGACTGGAGGAGCACGCCCCCCTCCTTTCTTTCCCCTCCCCTCCCCTTTTCTTCCTTCTCCCGACACCCGGCGCGAGACTCGGGTCTGAGGAGGGCGGCGGTTCGGTGTTCCAATTTCCTAAGGTCCTCATCTCCGCTCCAGCCCACCGTAGCCTCGCTTGACCCAGCCCTGTCCGCTGCTCCCTGGTTCGACACCACTCACCCATCTCCTCCCCCGGCGCTCCCCTCGCCGCCGTCGCCGCCGCCGCCGCCGCCGCTCTTGCGGACAATATGTCGGCGGCGACGGCGGCCGGGAGGGGACAAACCACTGCAACCCCGTGCTTGGGCCCGAGGCGCGCGCTCTCGCCCCGCGCTGCTGCTTCATTTGCATAGGAGGGAGGGAGGGCGGAGAGGCGGGGGCGCGCTTTAAAGGGGCCGCCGCGGCGCTGTCTTTACGTCTGTACCTCCCTCCGCACAAGCCTCAGGGGCATCGCTTGAATAAACCCGAAGGGTCTTTAGAGACCTTCTAGTCCAACCGTTTTTTTTTACAAAGGATCTCATTAGGCTGCCCTGGGGACTCATTGCCTGATTCCCGTGTCACCCCTTGTAACCTAGACCAAACCCCCCTCTCTGGGCCTCAGTTTCTCCACTCTGTAAATCTTAGGGACCCCTCTCAGCTCTAAATCTAGGATCCTGAGGGCTTATGGCCGAGGGCACGTGGCGAGTTACTGACCGAACGGAGGACTCGAACCCAGATCTCCAGCCTCCGGGTTCTGGCCGGTGCTCACGCCGGGTAGGACCCCAGCCCTTCCCTCCTGGGTAGGGAAGGGAGCTCCTGGGCAAGGGGCGCTTAACCAGGGATCCCAAGCACTTTTTAAAAATTTTAATAACTATCTCAGTGTAACTGGTTTCCTTTGTCATCTTATAGATTTTATATTTAGAAACAGTTCTGGGGAGGGGTCTGTAGGCTTCTCACCAGGCTGCCCGAGGGGTCCCAGACACGTAAAATGTTAAGAATCCCTCCCTGCTTCACGGGGTATTACAAGTCAGGAGCACCCCTAACAGATCCCCTTCCTTTAAATACTTCCAGCGAAAGGGGGGTTATCCCCTGGTTTCCCAGCCATGTCTGCTGTGAAGTGCTGCCCTCCCTATGTAGCAAGCTCAGACGTCTCCTTCCCCTAACTTTCACATCTTGGTCCTTCTTTCCTCCTTTCCCAGCTTTTTCTTTCTAAGTCTTCTCTGCTTCAAATGAAATAGATATGCCTTGGTTCCTTCAATCCATTCCTCAGACGACAGTGGTGGACGTCGGTTCCCCCCTCTTCATCCCAGATCACCTTTCTCCCATGTCCTTCGTGAATGTGGCACTCAGAATGGGGCACAGTGCCACAGATGCTCTAGATCACCAGGACACCAAAAAAAGCAGCCTGAGTGCCGTAGAATGATACGTTGGGGCTTAGCATCGGAGTTTTTCTTCCCAGCTTTCTTGTCCCTCAGCTGAAGGCCAGTTTTCCCTCCCTTTCTCAACATCTGGGGCAGTAAGGCTTACCTCTCTCCCTTCCTCTGAAATAACATCCCTAGATACTCTAGGAAGCATGGGAGATGGGGGAAACAGAAGTGACCAGTCACCTGCTACTCAGCCACCAGAGTCATAGGAAGAGGTCTATGACCTCAACTTTGCTATCCCTCAGGATTTCCCTTAGGGATGAAGAATCTCAGAGAGGCAGAGTCCTGGACTTCAGGTCTCACAGAACAGAAGTTAGTGTTCATTCAAGTTTCCTCCTCCTGGAACTGCCCTTCCAAGTATGATAAACCAACCTCATACATGTCACTTGAAACTCAAGCTCACAAACTAGACAGTTAGGGCTGGGGCCACTTAGAAGACGGAGAATGTCAGGGTTTTGGAAGTCTCTTCTGAACCTTCCCAATTAGAAGTGATCCTTCTGAGTTGTCTCTGAGCTCTCTAACATACTGAACAACCTAATGTAGTTGGATACAATGAAAAATAAGTGTCCAAATTGGACTGAACCACAGAGATAATCTAGTCCAACCACCTCACTTCACTTTGCAAATGAGGCAAGTTAAGTGTCTTTGGGGAGTAAGAGCTAGGGTTTGAAGTCAGGTCCCTGGCTCTCAGTACAATACACTTTCTACTACAGTCTTTCCTTGCCCCACATACTGTAAAGTACTGTAAGTCAATAAGCATTTCTTAATCGATTACCGTGTGCAAAGCATGGTGCTAGGCCCTGGAGATATGCAAAGACAAAGATGGCAATTGTTGCCTTCGAGGAACTCATATCTACTAATCGATATGATGTGCACTGATACGATCTTAATACAAACTAATTTTAGGAGGGAGTGAATACAATAGGTACTTAATATTTGTTGAATTGAACTGAGGTGAGGTTAGCAGGTTATATAGGTTGGAATAGAACTATGAAAGAGGTGATGGTGACAAGCAGTAGGAAATAGAGTATGGGACTTTGAGATCTATGTAGAATTTTGTTGTTGTTCAATTGTGTCCAACTCTTCATGAACCCATTTGCAGTTTTCCTGGCCAGGATACTAGAGTGATTTGTCGTTTCCTTTTCCATCTCATTTTACAGATGAGGAAACTGAGACAGACAGGGTTAAAGGAATGCCCTGGGTCCCGTAGCCAGTATATGTTGGAGGCTTCCTAAGACCTCTTATGTCCCCAGGTTTGTGGAGGGCAAGCCAGATCTTGTGCAGTGCATGTATTAGCCACCAGAGGGTAGTGGGTAGCCAGAAATTGTCTCCTTTGGCCCCACCCCTTCATTCTCATCATGTAGTCTTACTCTCATAGCTTCCCTAGGACTGCTAGGATGCTAGACTGGAGACACAGATGTAGGGGGAGGATGAGATGTCTTCTCATAGGTCAGATATTAACAGTCAATGGAAATATGAAAGATATCCTCAGGGACCTGTAGTCATTCATTATTTTTCCCGGAAGGGACCAAGGCCTCAAAGATCTTAGCAGACCAAAGTGGCTGGAAGAATGTGGTCTTGGATAATGAGAACTCTGGAGAAGTCCCCGGCTCAGCTGGGGGATGTGCATATACTAGCATGGAGAGGTACGCCAAACACTCAGTTTGAGCACCCTTGAGACCAATACCAGCTTGGATACTTGAGGCGCAAGTGTGGTGCTTGGGAAAGCATAGTGGAATTGGCAGTTGAGGTCCTGGGCTCAGATGCCAACTCAACCCTTCACAACCTCGGTGACTCAGTCACTTCTGTTTCCTTCTCTGAAGAGTAAGAAAAATCAATACTCACCTCCTCTAATTTACAAAATGCTACCGAGGGAGGGAGTTCCCGACTGCCTCAGGGTGGGGGAAATCCCAGTACCAATGCAGGGGAATACAAACTACCAACTCATCCGTAATTTAACCACCTGGGGCACATGGGAGCTTGAGTGGCTAGTATATGTCAGAGACAGACCTTGAACCCAGGTCTTCCCAAATCCTAGGCCAGCCTACTCTTCTTGTTTTATTAATATGGCATCTTTAGAAGATACTGGCTCAGGTGCACTATGGGTGCTGGGGACTTGGGGCAAAGCCTGCAGCCTCTCAGGCTTTGAGGGAAAGTGGAGGGTGAGACCTGCCCATTTCCTCACTTCCTGGTGAAAAAAAAAGCCCATGCTACTGGTGCAGCGTTCATCCTCCCTCACCAACACAGCTGGTCCCAGCTTTGGCAATCTGAGACGCTCTGGGGCCCTTGAGGGGGGCCTAGGCAACAGGCAACAGTGGCAGGAAGCAGGCGGCTTGGGGCCAGAGCTATTCCCAGAGTCATGCCCCATCCCCCACCCCTGGGGTTGACCCACCTGCAAAATGAAGCCTAAAGCAAAGGCTTCCTAATGGGGAGGGAGCTGCCATCCTACTTCCAGGCCCAGGGGCAGCTGGGAAGGAGCACCCCCCCCCCCCCCCCCCCAGCTCATCACCCAGGCAACGCCCTGAGAAAGCCTGAGCTGAAATATTTATGGCTCGGTAACATCCCCAGACTCACTCATGCGGCAAAGGAAAGGGGAGGGAGTGGGGAAGACTGCAGCCAGCTCCTCTCTTTTTCTTATCCCTAATGGTAAAAAGGATTTATTAATGAATAAGGAGAGGGACTCGAAAGCTGTGGTTCCCAAGTTAGTGAAGTAGCCTAATGTTCCAAGGCGATCCAGAAACAGGACTTCTCGGTCTTGAGGGATGCTCAAGCCACCAGCAGCCACCACCACCCACCAGCAGCCCAAATCACCAGAGAAAGGGCTTGAGACTAGGATTGGAAAGGGTTATTTACTGTCACTATTAATTTTCTTCATCTATAACACGGAGCTCCTAAGACTTTCTCAATGCCTCTTAAAGGGCTATAGGGATAAGTACTTTGTAAACCTTGAAGCTATAGAAGTGTGAGTTCTCATGGGATTTAAGTCAGAATGTCAAATGTAAATTTCCTGAAGGGAAAGGCTGGTTGTTTTTGTCTGCATTTCCAGGAACTAGCTCCAAAGCTGGCACACAGCAAGGGCTTAATAAATGCTTGTTGAATGAATGAATGAAAAGGAGGAACCTTTTCTAAGCCTCAATTCCTTCATTTGTAAAATACAGCTAATACTGGAACTATTCACCTCACAAAACTGTCTCTAAGAAAACTCTAAACCATTTTGTAAGACTGCTGATTTGTAAGTGATCTGTGATCAGCACATCTCTAGAGAGCAATGAGGAAGATGCCACCCCAAAATGAAGTAATAACAGGGAGGTAGGTAGGTCCCTGGAGCTCAGGGAATGCATCAGGGTGAGGGGTAACCGTCTTCCTAATCTATCATGGAATGAAAGTATTTGGACAGTATTGGAAGGTATTTAGAGTGGACAGCATCAACCACCTCCCCTCCACTCCCAGAGGCCAAACTGTAACCAGATCCCTCTGAAACCAAATTCCTGCTAAGGGAGCTGGCACAGGTCCTGGAGCCTCCTCTAGCAAGGGGAGCTTTGTCCAGCAGATAACAGAGAGGGAGCTAGGAATAAATGGCTCAGCCAGCCTCCAGGGCTGGCCCAAGGAGCAGGGCTGAGAGGACTCATGTGCATATTCTTTAACAGGGAATTCATTCTAGAATGTCCAGAGACACACAGAACCAGTCACTGAACAAAACCATTAAATCCATGGCTAGAGGAAAAGGCAGTAGTAGCACAAACCTCCCACAGGTTCATGATCTCCCTTAGGGATCACAACACCCTTTTCATTTTACCTAGGAGGCCCAGAAATCAAAGGATTTGCCCAAGGTCATACACTCTCAGAACTAGGATTCAAACCCAAGTCCTCTAACTTCTCAAATCCAATGTTGCCAGAACTTCATCATCTCATAGGACCCTTCTTTCACAGCTGTGAGGGCCTCCTGGTACAAAGGTGCAAAGATGCCTTCCAAGTCTCACCCTCTTTCCACTCCCCCATTCTGCCATGGGCCTTTTGGGTTTTCCCCGTTCACAGGAGATGCCTCCTCCATCAATTCCAGTCTGCCTTGATTCCTTCGGTGAAGGTGATCACTGTCCGATTTCTAAAAATGTCTAATTTTAAAATTTAAACTCAATTTAAATTTTAAATTATACCTTTTCTATGACATTTAATCCTATTTATCATAGTAGAAACTTGAGGGTAGTGATTATGTTTTTGAATCCCTCTCCTCAAAAGACAGCACATGGCCCTTGGCCATAGTGGCTAACTTCTAATTCTATAACATTTTTAAAGTTTATAGTGCTATTTCCACTACATTGTGCTACTTTCAATTACAACAAACTTTCTAAGTGTAGTGGAAAAAGGGTTGAATGGGGGACCTGCTGCCCAGACTTCTAATCCTGGGAAGTACTATTTCCTAGAGCAGGTCCAGAACCTCTCTGGGATTATAGGATCATAGACTTGGCCTTGGGGCATCTGGTACCACCATCTCCATTTAAAAAGAAACCAGAGACCCAAGAAGTGTTACATGATTTACCTAAGGTCATACAAGAAGTAGGTAGCAAAATGGGATGGGTTTTAAGTCACTCAAATGGGAATAGGGAGGGGGATAGATTAGATCATCCTCCCTCCTCCCAGGAACCATCCAGCTTTCCACCGCATTCTTTAGATTTTCAGGGGCATAAACCAGATGATGGGCTTCCCTGCAGCTTAGCCTACACACAGAGCCTTCTTCCCAAGCCCACTCAACAAAAGAAGCTACCCTGGCTATATGTATGTATATGTACGCAAACACACACACCTTCCCCATGGGCAAGTTCCTGCTCATACTATATATGTCAGTGCCAAAAGACAGCTAGGTGGTGCAGTGGAAGTGCTAGCCTGGAGTCAGGAAGACCTGAGTTCAAATCTGACCTCAGATGTTGGACTTGACCTAGCTCTGTGAGCCTGGGCAAGTCACTTAAACCCAACTGCCAAAAAAACAAAATGAAAAAAAAAAAGGATCAGCCCTCTTGGGACAAGGAAAGTGAATGGGAAAACCCAAAGAAAGGCTCATGGCACATTGGTGGAGTGCAAAGAAGGTGAGACTTGGAAACAAGACCTGGGTTCAAGTCGATCCTCTGACACTTCTTTGGGGGACACTGGGCAAGTTACTAGGTTTTGATTTCCCTATCTGTAAAACGAGTGGATTGAACCAGCTCTCTGAAATCAAGGGATTATGGATCTGGGTCTTGAAAGGACCTTGGAGGCCACCTAGTTAATCTAAACCCTCATTGTACAGATTAGGAAACTGGCTCAAGGGATGTGATTTGCTTGCCAAGGTCATAAGGTTAGTAGTTTCCAACTCCCAACCCAAGTCTTATCATTTAAGCCAAGCAAACCTGGTTTAAAGCCCCTTTCTCTGAAGCCCAAAGGAAAGCAGCATAGGTTGGTCACCCCCTTGGCAATGGCTAGAAGCTAGATGAGCACGGAGAAGAGACACATGGCAGGACCAGCAAGGTTTATTCACATTTGAAAGCCTCAGAGGCAGCACTGATTACACTGGATTGGCATGTACCCCACCCCAACTAGGACAGCTCATTATCTCTACTCCTGGCAGCTTTCTGAAGGAAAATGCTCCCATGCAATGGGTCCCTTTAAGGTCTAAGCCTTAAAGACTTCCAGGGGTGATCTGACTGATGTCTAGAAGGGGACAAGGCTGGGAGGGGATCCATGCTCAGGCATCTCAGGTGGCACCACTTGCAGGTTTGCTCCTCTCTTCAGTCCAGTTTAGCTGGGCCTGGCAGGTGAAGAGGAAGAAATGCTGTCCATCTGGTCACAAATCAGCACCTGGAGTTCTCCTACTCCCTAAGAAGCCACTTTCTGCTCCCTGCCAACACACAAGACAAGAAATCAGTAAGAACACCTGTTTGCCCCATGTCAGCTCAGAAGGAAACAGAAACCATTCTTTTCAGAGCCCAGAGCTGGAATGCACAAATCCCAGGGTCTGGGTGACCATAGGGTAATTGGCTATCCTACCGAAGTTATATTCTATGCTAACAAATGGTCCCATTTCCATGGCACTTCTTACACAGTGCTCTCTTTACAGCAACCCTATGGGAACACAAACATCATCACCTTCAATTTACAGATGAGGAAACTGAGCTGAATCAAAGACCTGGGTCTCCCAATGCCACGTCCAGCATTCTTTCCCCTCCCTTCCATGTCCTCTGATCCTGGGATTGGCCTCCTCCCAACTCCATGCATTTTCATTGTTGAGCCCTTCCAGAAACATTCTCCCTCCTCATCTTTCCCTTAGGTGTCAGTCCTTCCCAGTCCTCCTCGATGTAGGGCCTTCCCTCTGAGGTTATCTCCCACTGATCCTGTATCTATCTTGTTTGTACAAGGGTGTTTACACGTGGTCTCCATTAATTAAACTGTGAATTCTTTTGAGGACAGGGGCTCCTTTTGCCTTTCTTTTCCAACCCCAGTATTTTGTTTGGCATACAGTAGGTATTTAATAAATTATTGTTTACTTGAGCACCCAATGGTGACTATTGATTAAGAAGAAGTCCTTGTATCAGATATGTTGATCCACTATTTGAGTACCTCTGGAGACCCAGTTGGACGCGGTGGTGCTGGTCATCTGACTGCATAGACACTACACTTACTTAAACCACTTTTTAGAGTGGGAGTGGCAACACAGGCAGGAGAAAGGAGAGCTCCAGGGTTTGTAGGGAGAGATTTCTTACTGGGCTTCCTTCTATCACACCCATATAGACCAATGTCCCACCACCCCCATTATACAGATAAGTAGCCTCAAGCTCAGGAAAGGCATGATTTGGAGATGTAAGATTTGGCACTGCTATTCATTACCTGTGGCTTTAGGCATCCATTTTTCCACCTGCAGATGCAGGACTAGTTCACCTTGGTCTAAGGACAAAGAAAAGAATCAAACCGAGACTGAGCAATATTGATTTGCCCTGAGTCATACATACAGTACATTTTCCAGCTAGGACTCTAACCCAGTTGTTTTTCCATTCCACCGTACTGCCTGTATCAGCCTTGAAACTCAAGTCAAAACTCCAAAGGACTTATGTTTGAAAATGTTATCTATCTCCCGAGAGAGAACTGATGGTGTCTGAATACAGAATAAAGCATATATTTTTTTAATTTTTCTTGAGGTTTTTTTTGGAAGGGGAGGATCTATTGCCTTTCACAACATGACTATTATGGAAATGTTTTGCACGACTACACATGTATAACCAATATAAAACTGAACCTATGTCAAATTG
The DNA here is from genome assembly GCF_028372415.1 of Notamacropus eugenii. NCBI lineage: Eukaryota > Metazoa > Chordata > Mammalia > Diprotodontia > Macropodidae > Notamacropus > Notamacropus eugenii. The sequence goes on from NC_092876.1 coordinate 77,748,883, forward strand.
CCTTCTCAATGACGGTTGGTGGGGAAGGAGGAGAGAATTTGGAAGTTTTAAGAAGGAACGTTAAAAATTGTTCTTGTATGTAGTTGGGGTGGAGGAATAAAAAATACTAAATAAAAATATAATAAAGATTAAAAAAAATTAACTCAAGTCAACATTGGAAGCACCTTAGGAGGCGGTGGATAGAGGGTTGAACCAAGAGTCAGGAAGACCCAAGTTCAAATCCTGCCTCAGACTCAAGCCATGTGACCCTGACCAAGGCACTTTAACCTCTGCCTCAGTTTCCTCAACTGTAAAATGGGGGATAATAACAGCACCTGCCTCCCAGGATTGTTGGGAGGCTCACATGAGACGCATTTTAAAAGTGCTTAATATATGCATAGTACCTGGCATACAGTAAGCACTACATAAACGGTTATTCCCATGCCTTAGGGGGTCCCTCCATTACTGGGGTTTGGTTCCCGCAGGATGCCTCCCACTCCTGAGCTACGTATGCTCAGATTTTCCAGGACCTTCAGATCTCATCTTGTGCCACTTGGGGACAATGGGAAGGGTAGACAACAGCTGCAGCAGATCTCAGATTTGATATCTAATGTGCAGGAGGCGAATCTTACTTCTCATTGGTTTACTTTTTGTCATCTGCCAGGGGAAGCTGAGACGCAGTTAGGTCTGTGATGCTTCCTGGGCCCCAGCAGGCTATCTCTATCTCCTCCAGGCTCAGGCTCCACGAGCTTTTGCAGTTTTTAAGAGTTGTCTTCCTCAACTGTTCTTGCACTTATGAGTATTTTTATTTCCCAGAGAATGAAAGCTCCCTAGCAGACGATTTCAGTCTGTCTTTGCACCCCCAATATCTTGTACTTTATCTCTTATTGCTTAATAAATGATTAGTGAATTAGTGGATATTCATTCATTGATAGCTGAAGTACTGTCCAAATCTGAGAATGTTTTAACTCAAGACAATAACACGCAGGGGTGCTTCTTGGAGGGTGACAAAACCACATCATACACAGATGGGTAGTAGGAAATGGACAGGATGGGGAGAAGCGGGCACTTAGTTTGAAGACTACATAGGTACAGCCACCACTGTCTCCAGTATCTGAAGGGATATTAGAGAGAAGAAAACAAGACTTGTTTTCTTTGACCCCTGCATATAGAACTAGGAGTTAACAGTTGCAAACATTTCAGCCTAATAAGACAATCAGCATTGACCAACCATGAAATAAGCAACCCTGCTAGGTAGTGAGAACCTTGTCATGGGAGTGTTTAACCAGGGACCATCTGTTAAGAATATAATAGAGGCGGATTAATTTCTGACTGGAGAATGAGACTGGGCTATTTCAAAGGAGATCTTACAAACCCTTCCAATTTTTGACCCTGCAGCATCTCCTGGGCCATCATGCTCCATGAGCATGAGTGGGTGCTGAGGTGGGGACAAGCTGGTGGACTGGTCAGTTACTTTCCACCCCCAGCAAGACCAAGACAAACAAAAACAACTTAAAAGTCAAAGGCCAGAAATTTTTCTTTCTGCAAACAGGAAGATGGAGGATTATATGCTCTGCTATCCCTGACCCTTCTGCCAATAGCTCATCAGCAAGTGCTGGAAACTACAGTCTACCACAGGCAGGTGAAATGCCTGGATGGACATTTTGATTAGCTATCAAGGCCTGAAAGGAGGCTCACTTAGAAGGATGTTAAATAAGACCCAATAGGCCCCAATTAGCAGCCAGCTTCTCCCCCTTCCCCATCTGCATGATGCCAATATGCCCAGAATAATGTGAAATGCTTCAAACCCAGAGGCACTATTCTTGGGATTATCTTCTCCTCAAGGCTCCACACACCTTGTTCCCCACAATTACTCTTTTTCAAAAGCAAGACATCCCTAGTGTCCACAAAGCTATGACAGCTGGGGACAGCCTGAGACAGCTGAAAGCCTACAGCTGCTCTTTAACAGAAGCAAAACTGAATTAACTTTTCTAAGTCTGAGAAAGAAAATTCCCCAGTGACAAGTCATGACATTTGGATACTCTAGAGAAGAACAGGGCAAAAGTATGCATTCAGTCCAGTTCAAATCAGCCTAGAATCAGATTTTGTGAGGAGAAATCAGGTCCTGGTGCAATGAAAACAAGTTTATAGTGAAGTCTGCCTTGTTGGAAGCTTCTGCCTTTGGTGTTTTACATAAACACACACATTTATTGTTTTAGGGACACTGACTAAATGGATGACACCCCCAAATTGCAGATCTGAGCCTGGGAAGCTGCCTCCTGATAAAAAGGGGAGTGGATATTCCAGTCAGACATTCAAACACAATTCCTTAGGAGAAAAAAAGGATTGTGTTCAGTTAATCACTGACTGGACTGGATATCACCATATTTACTGGATACCTAATTCATTCTCTTCTGCAATGCCTGTGCTTTAACTGAAGCCACTGGGCTTTCCAAGCCCTGAACCCTTTCAGTTTGGCTCTGGAAGAACTGGCCTCTACATGGGTAATGCAGAGCATGGGGTGCAGCAATAAAAACTCCAATCTGACCCACTTGTCAGCTGCTCCGTGTGAATGCAAGGGCTTTAAATATTCATTACCTTCCTGGTAGCCTGACACATAGGCTGTTAATTTGGCAAGGAGTAGGGGGAAGAAGGGGGTAGCAACACAGGGAAGAGAAAGGAGGGATCAAGAGTTTGTAGGCAGACATTTCCTACTGAGAGTCTGAGATTGCCTTCGGAGAGAAGGTCAGGCTTGTTATCATTCTATGGAAAACAAGAGGCAAGGTCTTTTACTGGAGCAGATGATGGTATGTGGGCCACAGATGAGAGCTGCCTAAGTTGTAAGGATACCTAAGCAAGGCAGTAACCCCTGACAACAGCCCCCTCAGCAGCCTGGACCAAGAAGGGCATCTTAGGCTGGGAGAAAGCACAAGGCAAACCCAAAGGCTCTGTGCTCTTCCAAACAGAGGAAGAAATCTCCCAATATCTTCAAAAGGCTAGAAATATACAAAAAATCTCATCTTTGGGCACAAAGGGGTGTGGTGGTGGGAGGAAGGAAAGTCTGAACTGCTTTAAGTAGAGATGGAAGCAGCATAGCTAAATAACAGTTACTGTGGGGGAAAAAATAGTGGTTTTAGTAGGTTACAAGCTGAATCAATCAATCAGTATTTTATTAAACACCCAATTTGTACCAGGCAAGGTGGGGGAGGGGTGAGATATAAATACAAAAAACCCAAAAGTAATGTTTATTGTTATTATAAATAATAAGAGCTATTTTACACAGAATACAGTTAAGTACTCATTTTTACAGGGAAGGCTCTGTGTAGAAGATGGTCCTTGAGGGAGGCAAGGGACTATGAGGTGGAGGTCTGTTAAGAGTGACCAGATTGGAATGCTATTAAGGAGCAACAGAGAGAAGACCACTTTGGCTGGATCACAAAATGTAAGAAGGGATGCAATGTCCACTGAAGCTGGAGCCAGGGTGCACAGGGCCTTAGCAATTAAACAGAGGTTATAGTTTATCCTAGGTGCAATGAGAAGCCACTGAGGTGGACTACACCAGTCACACAATCAGATTGGAATTTAAAGAAAATTGCTTTGCATCAGTGTGTGGGCTGGATTAGAGGCAGAGGGAGGAAGGGAGACCTGCTAGGAGGGGGCTGAGCAGGGGTGAGAGAAAGCATGGGATTGGAGAGATATTGCAAATGAAAGGAGAGTGGCCTTTGACAGAAATGGGCACATAGGAAGAGGGAAGATTTGGGATGATGAGTCAGCAGCAATCAGACAAGTAGGAGAAGAAGAAAAAAGGAATGTCAGCCATCCCTGTAGACAAGAGAGAGCACCTAAGAAGGGTGTGTTGGGGGTCAGCAATGACAAATGCAGGTTAAAAAGGATCAGGACTGAGGAAGGACCCTCTGATTTGCCAACTGAGAGATTTGTTGGTCACTTTGGGGAGAGAGGTGTGATGAGGTGAATGAATTAAAAGGGCAAAAAAAAAAAAAGTCATGGCAAGGACATCCAAGAATCTAAGAACCCTTCAGCTGCATTAATTAATAGGAGGGAGCCAGCATTTCTGCTTGCTAAATTCTGACCACTACATTTATGAAGGATAAACAAGCAAATCCAACAGGGCAACGATGACAAGAAACCAGAAAAAACACCCAAAGAGGAGTGGCTGAAAGCAGCCGCTTTGTTCAGCTGGGAGAAGAGAACATTTAGGGGGAGGCCATGACAAAGTCCTCAGGTATCTTGTCACTCTATGGGATCTAAAGGACAAGTAGAAGCAAGGAATTACCATCAGATAGAGGTGCTTTGGTAGGATGGAAAGAAAAACTTCCTAACAACCAAAAGGATCCAAAGACTGGCAAGGGCCTTATCTTCCAACAGAGATGAGACGACCAACTGTCAGGGTCATCATTAGCAGCTCCAGGAGGGCAGAGGTCAAGTCAGGCAGTCAGAGAACAGAACCTGCTCCATCATGAACATAAATATTACACGTAGCCAGTCCCTAAGATCTTGTTTCAAGTTAGGGATGATTGGGGGTACATTTTTGATCTCCTCCTATACTTAGCCTAGGTCTCTGAAACTAAGTTTCCTGATTTGGTTGTGAACAGTAGGAATTCCTATTCAAGGTTGGAATTGGACTAGATGACCTCAGCATTCCCTCCAACAAGAAGATCCTGAGGCTGGAAGGAGAAGACAGTTCTGAATTAACAATCTTCTAGAGATCATGTCTTATGCTCTGTCTGTGGGAATGCGTCATGCTGGGATATGAGTTTGAGTCCTGGACCCTATTAATTACTGGGTGAACTTATGAAGTTCCTACTCATTTTGTGAGCCTCAGATCCTGAAATACAAAATTAAAAGGTTGGACTAGATTCCTTCCAGCTCTTATACCACCAAGAAGACCACTGATCAGCTATGCTCCCCTACTCCCCCAACAGAGAGGTGATAGACTCAAGATGTAGAAAAGTAGATAATTTCTGGACACAGTCAATGTGGGAATTTGTGTTGACTAATTTGTTTTAACTTTTTCAAAGTGGGGAGAGAAAAAAATGCGTATGAATTAAAAAAAACTAAAACAATCTAAGCAAAAATCTCAGTCTAGATATGTGAAAACGAGGTGGAAATGTTTAGGTGACTTCCTGTTTCCTACAAGGACTTGGTATTTGGAAATGTCAGGTAATCTCTGAAATACAGAATTGTAAACTTCAACAACAATACTTAGCATTTATACAGTACTTCAAAGTTTGCAAAGCACTTTACATGTCATAGTTGATCCTCACAAAACTCTGTGAGGGACGTACTATCATTATCCACATTTTACAGATGAACAAATGATGGTAGAGGGAGGTGAGGTGACTTGACCAGGGTCACACAGCTCCTGTCTGAGGCTGGATTCAAACACAGATCTTCCTTACCCAAAGTCTGACTCCATCTGCTATGCCACCCAGCTAGCAGACTAGTGTTGTACAGAGTAGAAACACCCTCCCTTCCACCCCCAGAACTGAGATCAGGAACAGCACAATGTCTTTCCCATATTAGAGGCTATAGCTCCCCATAGCAGCCAGCTGATCTTATGGAAAGAATACTAGATTTGAAATCAAAACCTGAATTTCTTCTCAACTCTACTCCTTAGCATCTGTAAAATGAAAAATCCCAACCCTAGCAGGACCTACCTGGTCTCCTGATTTTGAGAAGTATTTTAGTTTAGTACCTGTCATCTAGCAGGTCTCCAGAGTCCAGAAGTATGTGACAGCTGGCAGGAATGTGAAAGACTGCACTCCCTCCCTCCCTCTCTCCCTCCCAGGAGTATCCAACACCTCAGCTGCACTGCCAGAGGGCTGTAGTGTGCCACAGTGGATTCCTTCCAAAGTCACCCTGAAATCAGGGAAAAAAAAAAGGTCTGTGCCCCTTCCCCCACCCACTGTTTACAATCTCATCTCTAAGACCTTCCCATCACAGGCCATAGGCAGTTTGGCCAGTCGCTAAGGGTTTCACTCCCCACACCCCAGTTCCTCATGACATCAAAGTAAACTAGCCAATGAGGAGCTCCCAGGTAGCAGATGTCTGGATGTACATGGACTGAGATGGAAAAGCTGGCATTCAGATTTCCTGAGTGACAGCTAGCTCACATACAGCTGTGAGGTGGGAGATACAATTTAGTAATTTCCAGGGCCAACAGTGGAGTCAGGAGGATAGGAATTGGAAGTGCCAGAGGCTAAAACTAGAGCAGGGAAAGGTCCTGTTCACTGCTCTTTTCAGTTCTCTCACTGATTTCCAAGCATTTCCTAGGGGTTCATTTAACTCTGTGCAAAGGCCTCTATCAAATATACATACACCCAGCCCTAATCTCTGTTTTGAATCCCAATCCTGAATGACCACCTACATGCTGGACATTTCCACCTGGGTATCTTGTGAGCATTTCCACTAGGTCCAAAACAGAATTTATGACCTTTTCTCCGGAAACCCCGGGTTCCTTCAATACTATCTGAGGCCATCACTATCCTCAAGTCACACAAGCTCAGAACCTGGAGGTCATCTGGTCATTTACCATCTCTCATTCCTTATACCCAATCAAGCTGACAAGTCTTATCAATTCTACCTCCACAACATCCCTTGGCTTGCCCCACTCCCTTCAAGCCCTACCCACCATCTTTCTATCATGCCAGTGCTGGTACAAGCCCTGCCCTACTGTCACACAGTCCTAATCTCCAACCAAACATCTCCTTGACTTCCTCCTACCCCAAACCAGTTCACTCCCCTGGTCCCTGGGGAGGGACCACTGGCTGGTTGAGCCCATTCCCCGTGCCTGGACTCCAGGCCCCTCTTCACTTCAGCTGCTTAGAACCCGTAAAATGCCCCCAGATGATCAGCTTAGGTGTCTCTCTTCTCTGTGAACCTAGGCTGATTCACCTGGTCCTCAAATTATCTTTGGCTTGCTATCTGCTTACCTGTTCTTGCCCGGAGAAGACTAAGTGACTTGAGTGCAGGGACTATTGTCTCATTTGTGACTAGCAGCACTGGATTAAAAGAAAGATCCTATCCAAAACAGGTAGTACCCTAAAGATCAGCCAGTTCCACAACTGACCTTGGGAGCCTCCAAGAGCAGCCACCTCCCTCACTTGGTCTGGGAGTGAGCTGTCTGTCCTTAGGAGGGATGAGGGACTTGAGCCTCACAGCCCCTGAGGATTCTAGGGGTACACCTAAGCTCTGGAACTGAGTCAGAGAATAGGGGTTCTAGCAGTCTGCTGGAGCTCTGGCCAGAGCATCTGATTTAGCATTAAGACCAACTCTGCAATATTAAATCTGTAAAATGTTAAATGAGGGATTTCTCTTCTTTAGGACTCAGTTTCCTTATCTATAAAATGAAAAATAGACTAGATAATCTCAATCTTCTAAGGTTTCTTTTCATTCTGCAGCATCCTGGACTCAAAATGTGTAACTAATCTCCAAGGTGGATCTTGTGCCTCAATGTTACCCCATAAAGACAGACTTCAAGTGAAATTCATCCTTTTGTATCCTAAAAGACACCAAAACTGGGCTTTCCCAGAATTCCAGGGTCATTTATTGAGTACATATAGAACTGAACCAGGTCTTTCTCCAGAGAATTTCCCCAAGGCTTTGCAGAAGATGGTACATCTTTGTTTACCCAACTCTGGCTCTGAGACAAGCCTACTAATACCTCAAAAGGTACAAGAAAGACACACCTAAGATGCTTAGTCAAGTGCCAAAGGCTACTTGGCAAAACCCAAGAAGAATCCTGCTCTCGTCTCCAAAGCAGAGGGAAACCATCTGGTTTCCAACATTCTAAAGATAATAGCATGAACCTGCTCCTGGCAAAGCTGCCTGGTGGTTTTTGCCACCTGGACTCCCTCCAAGAATTCCACCGCTTCCCTAGCTAACTCATCTCTAGACTGGTACTCTTGACAATAAACAGGGCTAGCACCTACCAGGTGCTTAACAATCCTTGTTGATTTACTGATTCCACTTGACCTTGGAGGTATTGAGGTTTATAAGATACTTTTTTCACAAGCCTGTGAAGTAGATATAACAAATGCATACACCCTTAATAGATGAAGAAACTGAGGTAGCTGGCACACCATTGTATCTCCCTTGCCCATGCCTATATCTATGTCAGCTATCTCCATGACACCAGGGGGTGAGGGTTCTAACATCGGCTCCATAAGTACTAACATGCAAGGTATCAACTGTTTCAGGCAGAAGACAGAAGCAGTCCCTGGCCCTTACATATCTAATTATGTAAGCAGATAAAAAATACAATTCGAAAACAAGAGAACTGTGGCAGAGTAGAAAGGGCACTGGATTCAAATCTAGGTTCTGTTCACTACCTGTGTTAAATCTGGACAAGACAAAAGGCCTCCAGTTTCCTGACTTATAAAATGAAAGGGATGGACCAGGTAACCTCTGAGAGTCATTCCAGATCTAGAATGGACACAACTAGAGGGGTCAGCAAAGAATTCTTGTGGGAAGTGAACCTTGAAAAAAGCAGGGGATTGAGTCTGAGAGGCAGATCTGAAAAAGGAAAGCAACCTAGGCATGGAGTACATTCTTAGCAAAGGCACAAAAAGTCTGAAAAAAAGGAGAGTCAAGCAAGTAAATTTGGAAGGGTGACTGGAGTCAGGCTCCAAAGGGCTTTAAATGTCAAGTTGGAAGACAATGCGCTTTCACCTAGAGGCACGAGGGAATTACTGAAGATTCTCGGGGAGGGGAATGACACATTGTCCCTTAGGAAAATCATCTTAGCAGCTCTGTGGAGCACTCTGCCATAAGGTCTCATAGGCTACGTTTCTTCTCTGACACCCTAAGCACTTTCCACAGGAGACTCTATATACAGACAAAGAGACCACTCCTATTTTGAGCTTTTACTATATTCTCTTCAATGAAACAAACTTTTTCTTATTATCCTTCAGATTAAGAAACCTCATCTATTCCTACTCATCAATTATAAATACATTCACCAGAACAAAAGAAAATCAAATGGATCTTGATAGGCATACAAGGGCAGCATTGTTGCCTGCTATGATTATACATTCAAAGTGAATTTAGGCAGAAGCTGACATACAGATCCCACTGTAAAAGGCTGGTTCACAGACACAAAGAAACACAGATCCACCCCCCTCCCATCCCCTATTTTAAGTCTGGACACAGGACCCCTTTCCCCAAAAGAAGTTTAAGTGGACCTACCCCATTTGGGCATCCAAGCAGCCATTTATTCTACTCCAGGAAATTTCACAAGTTTTCAATCACCTGAAAATGGAGAAGACAGAGATTAGTCCTTTTGACAGGAAGCCTGACTCAAAAACAAGAGAGAAAGATCCTGCATGCAGTTTACACATTACAGGAGAGAAACATGCAATTTAAGACTGAATTTTAAATAACATTTCACAGTGAATATAAATACTGGGATCTATAGGGGAGATTGGGGGGGTTGGGGGGATGTCATCCTTTTACATTTTAAAATAACTAAGCAGAAATCTTTGCTTTGGGGGCAGTAGCATAGTCGGTCTAATCTACAATCATTGTCATTTTACACTATGTCATTTAATATGTCAGACTCTGTGCCCAGATGATGTTACAGTTCATTTGTAATGGGCAGGATTATTAAGAGTTATGGCTAATTTATACGGCAGCATAGGGTCTTTTACAGCTACTTTTAAACAGGTTTTGCAAATTTTTTAACATTGAAATTAACAGCTAAAGAATTGTTTATGCAAATTGTTGTCACAGGTTATGTAAAAAGAGAAATATGTGCTATTAAAATCAGACATTTAGGTTACCTTTGTTTTTTTGCGATGCATGTTAGCTTTACACATCCTGATTCTCTTGCGATAATTTTCCTTTAAAAAGGGGGGTATAGAGTGATCTCTTTTCATCAAAACAAGACATAATGCCCTGAAAGCTGACTCCAAACCATGGTGGAAAATTCAGTTATTTACACTTTATCACAATCTATAAATACAAATTGTTTTTGTTGGTGTGTTTTTAAAAGAAAAAAAATACCCCATCATGCACTGCTGCAAGCAGGTTGCCACTTGATACCAGAACGGGTTTTTCACCCCCGAGCAGTTTGGGTGGCTCCCTGGGGTGGTCGAAAGGGGCACATATGAAAAACCTTGAAGGTCGTGAAGAAAGAATACAACTGACCATCTGGGCATCAGTCAATTGTAACAGGCAAGATACTCGCTTTAGGAGGGCTTCAGAGACAGAGTGTTAAAGCCAGATTAAACATAAAAGACATGATCGTTATTCCCCAGGGGCTTGGGAGGAAGCCCCTTAAACTTCTTTTGATACCAGGGTTCTCTACGGACATCTCTAAAGGCAGCTTCAGGACAATTTCCAGTTTAGAGAATCAAATTTTATTTAGAATAGGAGGGAGTTTAGAAATTTCATCTAGTCCACTCCTTCAGAGGTAGAAACTGAGGTCCCCAAATGGAGAGTGACTTGCCCAAGGTCACGCAGGTAGTGAGTGGGAGACTTGGGATTCCAACCCAAGTCTTCTGACTCCAAATCCAGAGTGCTTTCCACTGTCACATACTGTCTCCTCAGTTCTCAGCTAAATATATGAAATTCACATTCACAGCCAGAGTCCTATGGGCCTCTGCTGAAAACTAGCCTCATGGTACCTGGTTTTAAGCCCTGAGACCTGTCCAGAGAAACAACTCCAAGGTTCCTTATTTGGCTGTTCCTCCCCAAAAATCCATTCTCTCTAGCAAAACTTAATCAAACTGCTGTTGGTAATTTCCAGGGGGTGAAAAAGCTTTGGTTATCTTTTAAACTAAAACTTAACATCTTGAGATAGACTTTTTTTGGTTTAAGAAAAAAAAAACCCCAAAAAACAAACAAAAAAAACACAAAAAACAGCCCACCCAACCATTTTAAAGAATGCTTTCAAATTTTAACAAGACCATTAACTTTAGAGTTAATTTAAGTTTATTTGAGAGAGAAAACTATTTTATTGTCCACAAAAAAATGACAATTCATCACATTTACTTTGATTAAAAAAGGACTAAACTTTATTGACAAACTGCTGCAGACATTTTGACATAAGTCTTAGCTACCTATTTAGGCAGACTTACACATGTAGCATTTAATCTTCCAGAACAAAATGGGAGGACAGTACAAATCCAATTAGGACTTTAGCCTATGTACAGAGTGGATTTTTTTTCCTTTTTTCAGCTGCAGTGTCCCTTTTTATGTAACGCTAGTGTTGAGACATACTTGAACGAATGCATCATTTGGGTTGGCTCTGTGTTATCATCTTGTTTAAAACATGTTCTTTTTCAGCCCCCAGCATCCCAAGGAGTATTGGTGGTTTTGCAGAAAGCAAACCTCAACCATATGCAATACTTTGCTTTCTGATTTCAAACACTGGATTTATTAGATGCAGTGATTTAAATTTTTTTTTCTTAGCTAAAAAAAGCTTTGCATCAAATGAAATTCAGTCTGTCAGTCTCCTTCCCACCCTCCCCATTTCAAAACCTACTCCCTAAGTATCTCTCAACACTGTATGTTTGGGGCTAGATTTCAAAACCCACATAGGAAAAAGTCAATTTTACAAACCTAATTTTTTTTGTTGGTTTTTTTTTTTTAAATCAATTAACTTTAAAAAAAAATACACCGACTATTTAATTCATGAGGATCTTTCATATTAAAAATTTAAACTTAAGATTCAACCGCCATATGTTTTTAAGGAAATGTATTTGACATCTGAGCTTACTTTTAAACGGTGGCACCTATTACCGTTAATATTATGATTTTAAGTCTTAAAAACAGCCCTGAATTTTGAAATGTAGCCTAGTTTGGGAATCTGCAACTACAACTTTACGGGTTGCCTCAAGTCAAACCTAAGAGAACGTTAACAAAGCTTAACTTCAGAACCCTTAAGCAAGCAATGTCACTTTGGAAACTAACAGTTTTTTTTTAAACTCAACTTCTGTTTTTATTATAAAAGGTACAGTTGTGTTTATATTTAGACAACAAAGAAAGAAAAAGCATCTACACACTTTAAAAAATTAATTCGATATTCCTAAATCTATTTTAACTAATTTTAAAATACTACATACAGAAGCCAGAATGCAGGGTGAGGATGGAGGAAGGGGGAAGAAGAAGGGAATCACGAAGAAAAACATTTAGACAATTACTTGTCTGTTGTGGGTAAAGCAACAGGAATCCTGGGAGATACAAGAAATCAGTAACAACTTTGCTCATAACTGCTAATTTTCCCTCATGTTTGTTTTAATAACGTCCATATGGGTGCTCTCTGTATGACCCCTTCACTGGCCGAGCTGGAGGGGCCTTCAGGGAGGGCCTTGTCCCATTCCAGTCATCTTGACCTGTGGGAAGGAAAGCAAAAACAGTTCATGAGCCACCTGGGAGACAGTCTGCCATGCTAGGATAGGGAGCTTACCTCACCCTGCGAACTCTGTACTACTGTCAATATTTTAGCTTTTTCCAATGCCTCCAAAACACTTCCCCTAAGGAATTGATGCAAGTTCTCATGTTGGGACATTCTCCAGGGAACATCTGTGCCATTCTTTACTCTCTTGGCTAGAAAAGCACAGGATGCTTACAGGCCAGCACATAAGTGCCCACTTGTCCCCTGGCATAATCCTATCTTGCAAACAGGTACAGACATAAACAAATTCCAAAAGTTATTTTGACTTTCTGGACCGGGTATAGGTAGAAAGGATGGAATGGGGTGGGGGAAAAGCTAGGGAGTTAGGGGCATATCCTAAAAGGGGAACAGTTTCTCTATTCCAGACAAGTCTAGAGCTAGCATATAGGTGTGCTCTCAGTGGACCATGACAGGCACCTGCACTAAGGTGACTGATCCTTTCTTCCAGGTTAGAAAGTGGTAGCCTCTTCTTTCCACAAGCCAGGCTGGATGGCAGGAATCTACCTGTCCTCATTTCTACTCCTTGACTATATATATATATTTTAAATTTTTTCCCCCAATTATATGTAAAAGCAATTTTTAAACATGAGTTCCAAATTCTCTCCTCCCTCCTTGAAAGCAGCTTGATGTAGGTTATACGTGTACAGTCATGCAAAACATTATTTCCATATCAGCCTCCGAATATTTCCTAAGGTCTTCCAAGCCAGCAAGAATGGCACTGACTGTTGGGATGAAGCAGAATGGCTGATCTGGCAGACAGCGTTTAAGCTTTACGTTCGGGTTGGTCATCAGCACCTTCCCTCAGGCGGGAGCCAAGAGACCTTACTGCACCAGAAACAAAGGCCAAACTGTTTTCATTCATGATAAAGGAAACTATGACGGACAACCACAAACACACACCACAGGAGATCTCTGCTCCATGAAGCTGAAATCCCGGCTCACGTCCACATCCTTCAGCCAGCCAGTGTTCCAACACATCTCACTTGCCACAGGCAGGGAGAGCTCTATAGCTCCTCTGAACAGCAACAACCACCACTACCAGCAGCAGCACCACGTGCACTCCAAACACTCTGGATGTGGCCCGAGAGGACCACAGCAAGACAATTTCTATTTCTAACTCTGTTTTTGTGAGAGCAGAGGCCAGAGGAAATGACAGTGGATAAACAGATTAGCTGTGGTAGTGTCACACAGGGATCACAAAGGAGCTGCCTGGCCTTCCCCAGCCTGGCATAGCCTGTGATTGTCCCATCCAGCAGAAAAAACAATTTAACTAAATAGAAATCCTTCTCTGTGCTGTTTCACCAATGGAGGGAAACACATGAGTGCACAGACACTGCCTCCTAACTGCTGGGCCACCCCAGACACCCAACATTGCTGATGGCAGCTGTCCAGCTTCATTTAGCTCTCAAACTAGTAAACGTGGCTTCCCCCAACCAGGCAGATGTTCAACTTCTCCCATTATATCATACTGCCAGTCAGAGTAACTGACGCAAGAGTTAGGAAGGAAAGAAGACACTGTGAACTCCCTTTTAATGCGTGAGGAAGAAGAGCTGCTGATTTCCAAGCTCCATGCTGAGGACACCCTGAAATACCCTCACCCTCAGGTGGACCAAAAATACTTTCTATTATCTACCCCAGGATGTCCCTTTGCAATACTTTAACAACAGAAGTCACTACATAGCACTCCCTCTAAAGCAAGTTAATTCTAAAACTTAATTGGGCAGTGAGGCCAATCTGGAAAAAATGCCCATTTAGCCTAGCATGGGATGGGGTGGAGGTGCCAATGCTTCTGCTGTCTCAGAAATAAAAAAGGAGCAATCTTCCAGGGGGGTGGCAGCTTGCTACCCCAAGACAGTGAAAAGAATGGCTCCCTAGGACCTCTGGTAGCCTTCAAATACCACAGCCTCCTGGAATGTTAGCTAGAAGGAACTGCAAACTATGCTGGTCCAATATCTCTCACTTACTGGGGCCCAGTGGTGGGAAGCAATTTGCTGTGGAGCAAACTGTCACACTTAGTAAAAGAAATAAGACTAGGAGCCCAGGTTGGATTCCCCACTGAGTTTTTCTACCTTTAAAAAAAAAACAAAAACCTCAAAAAAAGTAGAAACTTTCCCCTTTCACAGAACCAAGCTGTCTTCTGCTCCAAAATTCTATGAAATACATACCCATATTCATTTAGTAGGCCAGCTCTTGGTAGGTTTTCCCCATTACAGCTAGGCTCCCTGAATTAGGGTCTTATTTTTTCTTGACTGTTCAATGATATAAAACAGATGGAAAGTCTTGCTACCTGAAATAATGGTATCCCCACCTAGCCAGGACAGAAAGGTCTAAGCCTTCTGTTCCATTCAGTTAGCTGCTGCCCTGCAAGTGCTGTAGCTGACATCCACAGGAAGAGAAGCTAAGAGGAAGCCAGCAGACAGCTCAGGAGTCTTTTAGTTTATCCACCACAGACATTCTGACCAAGCCAAGCTAAAGTAGAAAGGACTTGTACAAAAAAGTATCAGGTGTACTTGCCATCTCCTTTCCTTCCCCTCTCCTTCAAATCCCAACAGACAGATGATTAACAGATTATCTCTTCTATGATCTGGATGGAAAACCTAATGATCATACTCTATCTGGCTTCCAGGTTAAGCCCTCAGGACAGTCTGATAGGCTCTCAATGCGTCCCCGTAGAAAAGTAACCACCTGGACTTCAATCCCTGGGACCCAGCCAATAACAGCCAACACAAAGTAGATGCCATTCAGCCCCCACTCTATCCAGGACATACCATAGGCTTCATAAGAATCTTGTGCCTCTCCATGTCCATAGTCGTAATACTCCGAGTCCCTGTAAGATGAAGCCAAGCAATTAATAAGGTAGCAAGGGAACGCTGGCACCTCAGATACATTTCCTGCAGGTGGATACCCAAGGTCTTAGGCAGAAACAACTCTGAAGTTCTATCGAAATAACTATTTCACTACCATAATAAGAAAATGGAACTTCTGGTCACTAAACTTAATCACTCCTGTCATCTTCTACTACTATGGATAAGAAAAGCAGGCAACAATCAGAAGACACCACATGCACCTCTGCAGGTGAGCAAAGAGGGAGTCAGGCTGGCTTTGAGTTTCAACACTCAACAATGTTCCCAGTGGTTCAATTTCCCTGTGAGCCTGAGAAACTCTTGGAGAATTATGCACTTACCCTTGGCCCTGGCTGTAATAGCCTTCGTATCCTTCATAACTTTGCTCGGCATAGGTATCATCATACCCCTACAAGAGACAAAAAAATCTAAAGTCAGACTGGAATCAGTAGGGCAAGGTGTTTATCCTAAGGGGAATGGACAAGCGTCATCCTACGCAGGATGGGGAAAAGCCCAAGGTGGAGAAATAGCAACAATGAAGACCAAGTGTGGACGCCTGTTCCTAGAGCTGGGCCAGCTGTGGGCATCCCAAGGCTAACTGTCACTGAGTAGCTTCCAAGGTGTGCCCATACAAGCCGTGCTCCCCAGCCCAAGTTGCTCTAGCTCTCCAGCATCTATGCCAACATTTAACCGGCCCTCCACTTATCTGGGAGGGACACATTGTTCAAGTTTCTTACATAGTCTTCGTAAGTCTCTGGTGCTGGGGGTGGAGGAAGAGGTATTCTCTGGATGCCTGTGGCTCGGGCTCTTGGAGTAGGGGCTCCCCTTACTGCTGGAGGAGGAGGCACCCCCCGGGCCACACTGGCACCTCTAGTGATGGCCCCTCTCACTGGAGCACCACGAACCAGGGCTCCCCGGGGAGGCCCAACACCACGGCCCCTGCAGAGAAGAAAGGGGAGTCAGTATCCCAGGGAGGAGATTCTACATAAGCATCCAAAATACATTCCTTGGCTAGACGATGGCCCAGTTAGAACAGGTTCCATTTCATAAAGTGTGGCTTTTAATGGGGCCTTTTACAAAAGAGGCCACCCTAGCATTTAAGCATGTTTGCCAGTCCCGTATTTGGCCTTCTGCCATTGCCCTGAAATCTGACAGCTTCATTGGACTGAAAGCCCACTATGATGAAGGGCTTTTTATTTGAAGGAACGTAGTATAGACATTTGCACTCGAGGAAGGACCTGCATCGAAAGATCCCACAGACTGTTAGGCACATCTGGCCCAAGTCTGAGGACAGACAAAGAAGCCTGCCCCAAAGGTTGGGGCCTGTCAGAATTGCAGGGGCAACACAGAACTTCAGATTCTTCCCATGAAGGTTCCTGTAGGATTAATGCCCGACCACCTGAAGTCTGCCCACCTACCAGGTCTCCCCAACACTGCTCTACAGAAACAGAACCTCAGCATGGGAAGGATCTTAGAAATCACCTTGACTCATCTCCCACCCAGGACAGTCAGGAATCCCTCTCCAGCATCCCTGACATGTGGTTGACTTGCCTCAACTGAAACACTCCCAGTAAGAGGAAGCTCATTTCCTCCTGAGGCAGACCGTTTCAGGATGGCAGAATTTTACTACTAAGCTCTTGCTCACAATGACCTGAAGCCTGCCTCCCTGTGACATCTACACGCTGGCCCTGTATCTGCTCCCTCTGCCAATGTTCATGTCCCCTCTAGAGTTCCTCAGTGCCTAAGTAAACATCCCCAGCTCCTCCAACCATTCCTCATATGACAATGGTTTCGAGTCCCCTCACCATCCTGGTCGCCCTCCTCTGGACACACTCCAGCTTTTCAATGTCCCTCTTAAAATGTGGCACCTAGAACCGGACACAATACTCCAGATGTGAACACAATACTCCAGATGCCCCAGACACCCGAAGGGCAGCCTGGGGAGTGCCACAAAAACACAAGTTTGGTGCTGGAAGGACACCCCTTGTTAGCAGCAGTAGAGCTCACCTCCCACATAAGGTTTTTCTCCCTAATATTTACCTCTTTAACAATTACCTGGGAACAGGTGGTGGTGGAGGAGCTGCTCCCCTTCCTCTTACTGGTACCCCACGCCCACGATTAGGCTCAGGCACACCATTCAGATAAGATAATTCAAGAAACTGTTCCTGGCAGATATCATCCATCATATCCTAAAAAGAAGAAAAAGAAAAATAAGACATTTCAAAATTCTGCTGGGAGATGTCAGAGGTTATAAGTGTTAAGTACTGGCAACATCTCTAAAATTCTACCTCAAACCATGATATCTGTCACTGACAACTCCAAAGAGCCCACAAACCTCAATAAAGCTGGAAAGATACTCATCTTCTCCTCTACTCTTCCCCTCCAACATACTCTTACTCTTATAGCTACAGAACTGCAGAGGCCAGACCAGCCTAGAATTTAGAACTGTTTATTCCCAGATACAGTTAAATGTTTCCAGAGGGAAAGATGCCCAAATGGCTCCCTCTTCTCCATGAGAGAACTGGCCCTGAGCCAGAAAAGCATTATATGCTATTTGCCAATCCAAACTCCAAGCTGTCTTTTCACACATTTCTCCTGAACAGAACCATTCATTCTTAGTGTTTCATGCATTTTTATACCTCCCAAGTGGATACTCCTTTAGGAATGTGAACAGAATATTCTAGTAACTGGAGGGAAAAAAAGTCTTTTTTTTTTTTTTTTGAAGGGGTAGGGGGCCTATCTCCACTCTCCCACCCACCACACACAGGGGAATGAAGTCACCAGTGCCAGCCTGGGTGCTCAGATTCCTCCAGACTGCCACTGTAACAAAAAGTGATTGAAATTTCTCTGCCAGGCAGGCCTCTCCAAAGTCCAATTATATGGTAGGTTTCTTAATTAACCTCTGCTGAAAAAGGGACTGGAGACAGAAAACAGCAAGCCAACATGCATCTACTATCCACAGTTTTATCCAGCAACAGCTACCTCAAAAAGTTTCAACAAATTATCTCATGCAAGCAACAGAGAAAAATCTTGTGGGGGGAAAAACATATCAGTTTACATTTTCTAATTATTTTAAACTGAACATCTGTTAATAAAATTACAGAGGAACACTCACTCCATTCACGGGTTAAGCTGGCTATCTGAGAACCTAGAGTACTAATGGATTACCAATTATCATTCTCCCATGCTAAAATCTTCCAGTTCATCACCCTCCCCTGCTCACCTTGCCTAAGTTTAAGAGTTTGTAGCTGAAAAGTCTAACAAATTTCCCAACCCTTTATTATACCTCTTAAGAACTAAAGAGGTCCTCTAGAGATCCACTCCCCTGTCTTCAGGCAGGAAAGGTGCCATTATTCCCATTTTATAGGTGAGGTAACTGGAGAGATTAAGAGATTTGTCCAAGACAACACATCTTGTTAGTGGCAAAAAGTGAACTAGAGCCTAAAGGAATTATTTTTTTCAGCAATAGTAGTAATACTATAAGCAAAGCCCAGATATATTTGGCTTACTCCTTGAATGGACTCCATTTGCAAGTCAATGGGTATATCCCACATGAAATTAGGCACGCTTTATTGGACCTGCTACACCAAACAGAGTTACATAAAATCTGTAGTGCAGCATCAGTGACAAGCTTGGTTGAAATATGAGTCACTCTTTTCTACTACATTCTGGTGAAAGAGAAGATTTTGGCTTGTACGGTCACCTATCCTGGATCAGAAGTACCCCCATGGGAGCAGAGAGCTGCACCAGAAGCCCTTTCTCTTCCAGCAGGGCTCTGTCCCAGGCACTACAGCCCCTTGTGTTCTAAGGCCCTGTGACTCTTGGGGGTGACTCAGGATGGGGACTTACCGGCACAAGGAACTTCTTGACTTCTTCCATAGCATGAGCCATGAGGGCATAAGCCTCACAGGGGGGCCCAAAAACTTCAATGAACACATGTAAGTCCATGTTTAAGTGGGCATACTTAGGGTCTCCTCCTTTGCGGAGCTCTTCCTCCTGAAGGGATGGAAAAAGTGGTGCATATATGTACATACAACATTTCTGCAAAGGATTTGTAATTTCATCCTTCCTTCCAACAAGGCAGAATGGAATACTTTATTTAAATGTCCTCATGAACTACTTTGGCTAAAAACATCTGTTAGCTAGCACCCAAACCCCAGTGCTAAGCCTGTCCCCTAACATAGTCAGGCTGTTCTCAAAACACACAAAACTAAGTCCAGGCATGGAGCCTGTCTAACCTGACAGGACCTCTAAAAGTGTGAGTTTTGCTGGCATAGCCATTAGGAAATTAGGGGTCACCTCCCTACCATGAGACACTGGGGAAAGAAGGTAAAAAGGAAGGAAACATTCAGAGAAAAAACCCAATCACATGAAGGAGAAACTAAAATCAACTTCCATGAATAATTTCACATAATGTCTTAAGCCCCAAAATAGAGAATTAAAGAA
Organism: Notamacropus eugenii; assembly: GCF_028372415.1. Classification (NCBI taxonomy): domain Eukaryota; kingdom Metazoa; phylum Chordata; class Mammalia; order Diprotodontia; family Macropodidae; genus Notamacropus; species Notamacropus eugenii. Next base: position 77,768,569 of record NC_092876.1, read on the forward strand.
ACTGAGTGTTTATATCTGGGAAGGTACCTCTAGAGATCATCCAGTCCAGTCACCGTTTTGCAGACCAGCAAGCTAAGGCCTGGTGGGGCAGAGGGGACAATCTTGCTCACCATCCCACAGGCACTCAGCACTGGGAGCCAGATCTCCTTCTCCAAATTCAGGGCTCACAGTATTATGTCATTCAGGGCTCACAGTACTATGTCATATTTGCCCCGAACAGTGACCATGGCACTATCATGTACCTTGTCACTAGCCATATTGGCGAGACATTAAGAAAAATACAAGTTACAGTCTTTGCAAGGAAAACAAGCATCTGTTTTAATTCAAGCTGAGAACCAATCACTCCGAGTTGAGACCCTGGAGATTCATGGGGTTTGAGCTATTTTTGGTTTTCTTCCTTTCTTTTTAAGGGGATGAAGTATTAACAGGACTCTGAACTGAACAGGCTTTTGGAGATCACCTGTGGCAATGTCATCATTCTATAGAGGAAGGGAGCAGAGGCTCACTGAGAAGAGTCTTCCCAAGATCATAAGAGTAAAAAAAAGAGTTGTGATTCCAACTCAAGTCTGATGACTTCCAATATAATTCTTTTTCTACTGTCTCATTATGCCTTCTCTAGCATTAAGATGTGGGATACAGCATTAAGCATTTGGGATAAAGTAAAAGAAACAAGGGAAGATATATCTTAAGTGAGCAGAACCAATGTATACAATGACAAATTACATCATTGTTAAGAAAAACAGCTTTAAATAAATGACAAACTCAGACCAATGCAATGACCTAAATTATCACAACTCCAGAGGACCAAGGACACAAAATGTTTGCCACTTCTTGAAAGGAGGCACAAAATGTCATGCCTAATATGTGAACTGTTCTGCAGGAAGGTGGTAACTCAGGGCTTAGGAATTGTTTTTTCTTTGGGGGAAGATAGGGTAGGAGAATTGAGAGAGAACTTGCTGTTTGTCAAGTTCAAAATAACAAAAACAAAAAGAAATACTCCACTAACAGGAAAGAAGTCCATAAATAGAACAAAATTTCCCAATCCTTCTAATGTCAGAGGTTCATTTCTTTCAAACACCAATCATACACAGTATGTTATCACAACTGGCCACCACCACCATATTCTCAAAGATTTTTAAGCACACACAAGAAAAATAAATAAAAGCACTGACTAGGCTGTTCTGCTAACTCCTACTTTTTTGATTTTCAAGAGGTGACATTTCTCTTATTTCACAGCCTCCCTTGTGTTTTAACCTAAGCAAGCTTTGGCACTTCTGAGCTGAGAAACTCTCTGCCACGTCCAAGTCCTGTTTGGTAATGGAAAGAAGCAAAGTTAAAAAAGAAGCAGTTCAAATGTCCCTGTGGTTTTCCAGAGCTGCCAATAAATGTGTAAACTTGGTCAACAAGAGCTTGAACCCAACCCCTGAAGACATCACGTTACGCAGGAAAGCTCAGCATATTTACTCCCAGAGACACAAGTTTCTGAATTGCTCAAACACTTCTGCAGACTCTTCTTCAGTCTGCTGCCCTTATTTACCTTTGCTTTGTCTCTCATGGAACCTTTTCCCAATACTGATATTTTGGCCCCAGTTTCCTCCTGCAGTCTTTTGATCGTGTTTCCTTGAGGTCCTAGGATCTTCCCCACGAAATTAAACTGATAGGGAATGAAAGAACAATTAGATGCAATTGCTTACTGTCTGAATTCCAAGTTTTTCCATTTCTCAGAGTAAGACAGAAGTTTGTGTCCCCACCAGTAACAGGGACCAAGCTTAATCCTGTTTTATTTCCATATTTCGAGGATCCCCATAAAAATGGGAAAGGACCCATATGAACAAAAATACAGCAGCTCTTTTTGTGGTAGCCAAGAACTGGAAATGGAGGGGATGTCCATCCATCAAGGAATGGCTGAACAAGTTGTGGTATATGAACGTAAAGGAATACTACTGTGCTATAAGAAATGATGAGCACACAGACTTCCAAAAACCTTCAAAGATTTATATGAACTGATGCTGAGTGAAGTGAGCAGAACCAGGAGAACATTGTACACAGTAACAGTAACACTGTAAGATGATTAACTTCGATAGACTTAGTTCTTCTCAGCAATGCAAGGTTCTAAAACAACTCCCTAAGACTCATGATGGAAAATGCTATCCATATTCAGAGTCTGAATGCAGATCGAAGAAGACTATTTGCTCTTTTATTTTTGTTTCTTCTTTCTCCTGTTTTTTTCCCTTTGATTCTAATTCTTTACAACATGACTAATGTGATAATATGTTTAATATTTAATATGTTTAGCCTATGTCAGATTGCATGCAGTCTTGGGGAGGGAGAGAAAATTTAGAACTCAAAATCTTATGAACGTGAATGCCAAAAACTAAAAATTCATTTAAAAAACTATTTCAAGGATCTCTCATTTGCTACAGCGTGGCTGCCCTTCCTACAGTCTTCTTCCATTATAAAGGGGAAGGGGGGACCCCTCACCACTAGTGTCTCTAAAGTCATTTATCCTTTCCCCATGGAACATCTGTCACTGGGCCCCTGCATCAGTGGCTTTCCCAGCTTGAGAGGACCTTCCCAGAGTTTTTATTCCCCTAACATGTTTCTGAGAACCTAAGGTCACTTCCATGTCATGAAGTGTCAGATGAGAATTTCAGTCGCGGTATTCTATTTTAAGTTACACATTTGATGAAATTAGCAGCTAATAAAATATCCTATTTAATCATAAACCATTACTCTATTTAAAAAACTGCAATGTACTCTGCACAAACATGCTTTTGGTAGGAAATAAACTAAAGCCTTTTTGAAACGCCCTTTACAGAAGGGTTGATTTTTTACGTTTAGCTTATTTAAGCCTTGATAACTAATTTACCCTTAACATAAGCAAGTCTTTTGATGGTGAATAATTCTAGTCCTCCAGTGTTAGTTTATTTTTACAGTTGGAACTCAAAGACAAAAAAGAAATAATTCCCTAGTAACAAATAAACATTTGATACTGGCTTTCTTCTTCACTATCACATAAATGCCAAGAAATAAAGCACCTAACAGTCTAAGTTTTAATAAAACTACCTTGGTGCTGAAACAAGCTCCGTGACTACCCTGAGTGGCTGGGTGGCTCCTGTGCCTTACCTTGGGATACTGCTTTACTGGTATCAGAACTCGCTCCTTCAGTTTCATGTTCCTGTGAGAAAATAAATCCAGGTAGTTCTCTTCATCGTCTTTCTTTGAATCACCCTTCTGAATCTTCTCGATTTCTAAACAGAATAAACAGTCATTTTATTTTTGAAAGGAAAATTCCCTCAGTCTCTTGAGAGCTTATGACCTTGAATACTGTGCAAAGAGAATCAAGGAGCTGGCAGCAATGTGCTCTCAGGAAGAGTCTGGCTGAGAGCACTTACACCAACAGTTAATCAGAAGTACAGACAGTCCTGCTGGGTATCCTCCCTAGCAGATACAAGTATCTCAAGAGATTTCCCAAGAGACACTGATCCTCCAAAAAACAGAATCCTCTATTTGGTGTCGGTGTCAGAATTCACCTGTGGTTGATATGATTAGAGAAACAAATCAATTCTCTAAATACAAACTTTCTGCTTCTGAATGACTCACTCATTTAGAATCTGGGGAAGTTAATTAAGTTTAAAATTTCCAATGAGACTAAACAGACTGTTCTCCATAAGACTGTTTAGTACCATCTTCTCTATGCTCCAAAGGCAACCTCCTATTGCCATTTAATCCAAACTAAATGCCCAAAGACAAGAAAGCTTCTCAACATATTTTAGTTGGATTGGTTAAGGGGGTGATGTCAGACTTCATCAGAAAGCGATTCTTGCACCAAGTTGCCAGTCATTATTTAAGAGTAACAACTTAAAACAGAAAAATGGTTAAGGACAGCCCAACAGTCATTCTCAGTTCCTTCATTTACTCACTCAGGGGCCCAGCAGCATCCCCTGTTAGCACAGGGCTTCCCACAGAGGGAACACTCATTGCTTTATCTATCGAAGGGCTGCTTTAAGTAATCTCTATGCTACTGACAACAGTCAGGGTCTCACCAGCAGGGCATGACTAAAAGCTAGAGGCACCAATCTGTGGAAGGAGACTCCAAGCACTCATAAAAACCATAGGTTTGAATCAACCCCCACCAAAAAATTCTTATTACACTTCTTTCTGTTTTAAGTGCCAAGTTTCCCATCACTGATTATAAACCCCTACACTTAGCCACTTTATAACCACTATTCAGTAAAGTTAAAACTGATTTTGAACAGAAGCGCAACTCTGTTCAGTGATCAGGAAGTGCAAAGTTAATTCTATTCCAAGTTTCTGATCTTTTCCCATGAATATACCTTTAAAAGCATCAGTACTTGACCTCAAGGCTCCTATTTATACCAAAGTAGTATCTTCAAAAGCTTCATAGTGAGCCAAATGTGCTTAGCTTGCTCCTGGACAAATACATTCTCCACTGCTAATCACAATGAAACTTTTATTCCATTAATACAGACTAGGATATACAGAGCCATTCAAACTCAAATCATCTATATTAGAGTACTTCTACACAAAGCTGTCCCTCACTTTGCAGATGAAACTATTCTGCATTCTATTCTAATTACTAGATGCAGCCTCCCTTCTCTCATACCATTAAAAAAAGCTTGTTCCCATATATCATTTCTTTCCCACCCCAATGTTCTCCTATCACATACTGTACAAACCTCAAGTTTAGAGTGCCCTCTAAAACCTGATATCCCAAGCTTCAGGAACTGCAGGAGACCCTTCTTGTCTTCACTATAATTGTAACCTTAACTATACAGAATGTATAAACTTGTAGGAATGCAGAACAGTTGATCTTCAGATCACTTTTCCTCTCACGTTTTTGGTTCTTTCATACCCACCAGAAGTCTCAGGTAGGGGGCCTCATGTGACGGCAATGACAAAAAGGAGGCAAAACTTCCAACCAACAGCTCTTAGGCTGGTTGGATTACAGGGTTATATTCAATTTCATTCACCTTTCTAATTCATCCCAGTACTAAAAAAAAGGAGTCTTACTATATTCTGCATCAGTATAGTTTAGAATTATCATGACTAGTTTTGGTTACTAATTTTTAGAAAGGTTGTGGAGAAAGGGGAAGTGAAATAAAGATGATTAAAAGGATGGAAAATAGATCTCAAAAGACAGCAAGGTTAAGTAACTAGAGCTGTTTTAATCTACAGAATAGAAAATTAAAAGATCTGCTTACTATCTTAACCTATATAAAAGGGCTTTTATGAAAAGGATATTCATCTGTTCTTAAGATATGAAAGAACAAATGAAAAAAGCTTAAATTTAAATGAAGAATTTGAATTTGATGGAAAGAAGTGACTGATGGGATTATCAATCCACTGGATTTTCAGGAAGGAAGATAGTTAATCTGATTGGGTAGCTTAAACCTTCTCCTGCCAATTTCTCCAGCTGAATCTAGGATCTTCTTGACACAGTTTTCCTTCAAGAACGAATAGGTTATAATGGTGTGAGATAAATACCTAAGGAATTAATTAGCCAGCTGCAACTGAAAAGGTCGTTCCCCTAGGCAAATGTGCTTTATATATCGTCTCTTGAAGCAATCTCTGATTTTGCTCTCATGGACCAAAGAAAATTCAGTGGAGGCAAAAACTGAGAGGCAACCTATCGTTTCCTAGAGTAAAAGAAGATCTGATCTACCTTGCTACCAAGAACGAATTACTGAGAAAATACCTCCCTGCAACATTGGAGATATTGTATATGTTGCCAGATAGTTGATTCACTGAATAGTTTTGCTTTCCTGCCTTTCCCTGTTTCTGTTACGAGGGATGGCTTGGTTAGAAGGGGAGGGATATATTCAGAAGTTCAGGTGACAATACAAATATGCTATGGATAAAAAATAAGAACTATGCATTACTCCACTGAAATTACACCCTTGGAACTTGGCCTTTTCTCCCACCTGCTCTCACCTGAGCCTAGGATGCTCAGCTCCACCTTCTCCACTTATCCAATTCTTCAAACTCAAATCCTACTTTCACTTAAAACTTTTCCTGATTACCCCCAATCTAAACTAAAGTACTCTCTCCCTCCTCAGAATGCTTACTACACAATTAACTTCCTGGAAAATTCCATAAGTTCAGGTCACTGGCTCTGTCCAATGCAATATTTTCCAAGAATGTCTTGCCTACAACCCTTCTGTTGACAAGAATTAGCCTGGCAAAGTGGACAGAGAACATGTCTCTGAGTCAGTTAGACTCCTGGATTCAAGTCCTGTCTGACACACACTGGTTGGATAACCCAGGGCAAGTCACTTACCTCCCCCAAGCAACTAAGACTATATACAAGTTGCAGAAGCAGGAACTGGACCGTATTAGTAAAGGGAGTTCTCTATACCAATGAAACCACAGAACCTCAAAGACAAGCCAAAATTTCTCCTATTGTTATTTTGAATTGTTGATTATAATTTCTGTTGCTTAACTTTCCATATTTGTTATGCCTCCTTTCTTCTACTCTACAAGTTTCTTACAGAAAGTATATAGCAGTACTGATACTCCCCATAGCTCCTAGTATGTTACCACAGAGTGGACGCTCCTTTATTACTGGTTTGAATTCCCTGCACTTAAAGATGACAAGGTCAGCGTTCTCACTAGCTTGGTAGTAAAGTCAGAAAGCTAGTACTTTCAAGTCAAGATAAAATAGAACATGAAAAGAATTGCTTATACTGGAATGTAAATGCCAAAATAGCAGCTTGAGAATCATAGGCAGTCATGCAAAGTAATAGGCCCAGAACTCAAAAGTAGGTTGCAAGCCAATTAAAAAGTAATTTTAAATGAAAATTTAAACATATATCCAGCTCTGACTCCCACTCTATTAACATCCTACTTCAGTTGGCTGAAGCTTGTCATATTTGTTAAGATATAAGCAAAGAATGAAAGAAAAGTGCTTCAAGGCAAGAGAGGTTAAAAATTTATGCAATGGCCCACACACTTATCTACATAGCTGGCTTAACACTTATGTAATCAATAGTATTTCTTTAATCTAAAAATTTGATAACTGTCATAATGAATCAGGTCAACTATCGATCCATCATGTTATTCTCTGATAATAGCTCCCAGGTACCCATGGCAAAAGACTGGCTTTCAGAATATTAAATGAAAAATGTTATGGTGGACTACAAACACCTCTTAATTCCCTTATAACCCATTTTGAATCTACCATTCAGCGACTTATCCAATCGTTTCTTCCTAATTAATATTTTTCATCTGTGTTACTTTTTTTGTTAAGTCCTGTTATGCAAAAGTAGTATGTGGCACCTTTTTTTTACTGACTCTAAAATGGCCTCTTTTAAATCTTCAAGGAATTCTCTCATTTTTTTCTATTCTACAATTTGGTTAATAAGTCTGTTTACCTTTCCTACATCCTTCACCGTACTGTCAGTGCCCATATTCCTCTCAACGTTAAATTTTTCACATTAACAGTCTCTTATCTATAATTTTCCATTTTCATTGTCCTCTAGACATTTTTCCAGTAGTTACATCTTACTTGAAGTTCAGTGACTAGAACAGAATACATTCCAAGTGTGGACACGAGTCATTATTTTCTAAAGGGTCAGGAAAGGCTTTGTTTGGATTTTTGTTTCTTGTCTTTTCCTGATAATACCCATTAGTTCGTAAATCTTTTCACAGTTAAGGTACATTACAAAACACTTCACTCCTAGACTCTTTTCTTAGGTCACTGTCAAGAGTTTACAGCTCATTTTGTATGTAGAAAACAAATTTTTTTTTCTTAATGCATAAGAACACATTAAGAATACAAGTATATTTACACACACAGTCTCACTCATTTGCCACTATATTGCCCAATCATAGAACCTTTAAGAGTGCCTCCTGGGGTTCACTTTATATTTGAAATTCTGAATGAATCTTTACAATTCATTCATAAATACCTTAACAAAAAGTATTACAACTTAGAACTGGAATATAGCTCTCCATCTGGTTTTCCTAACAATGATATTTCTCTAATCCAATCTCTCCGACAGGGGTTCTTAAGGTGGGTTGCATGCAACAGTTTCTTTAAAATATCCTGAGAACTGTATTTCAATATGATTAGTTTCTTTTGTACATTTTCAGTATTTTATTTTATGCTTTTAAAAGCATTATTCTAAAGAGTCCACAGGCTTCCCAAGTTTGCCCAAGGGTCCATGATACGTAAAAGGTTAAGAATCTAGGCTCTAATTACTTTACCAGCTCAGTAAAATTAACTAAAGGAAAAACCAAAGCTTAACAAATGAAAAAGTTTCCCTAAAGTTTCTCTTGGAAGGAAACAAAAGGTAAACCAACAAAGGGAAAAAACCTCAATCGTTTGAGGATTAATACATTCAAGTGCTTACTCTAAGAAACCTTTCATTTAAAACTCCAGTTACAAAGATTTACCTATTGGGAACTTGGTATAGGCCTAAAGGATCTGGTAACCTTACGATTTCTTACCCTGTTTGGCTCTACAAAATAAGGAGTTCTGTGTATGGTTACAGCTCTAAACATAAGAGCCATTACTACAAATGCACTAAAAAAGTACACTATAGGTCATTTTTGATGTGTTTCATCTAGATCTGTTTTTAGATACTTTTGGAAATATAAATTCCCAGACTATTCAGCAGTTGATGAGATGTGCTAGCAGAAACTACTTCGTAGTTAAAACGCAAATGAGGAGCTACTCAATGGCAATATAAAGACTAATTATTAGAGCCATCTTTCAGAAAAATCAGTGTTTTTTGAAAATGGGTCACAGATTTTAAGCATCACTTCCAATAATTAAGAAAAATATTTACATATCAAAAGAGAAGGTGCTTAATGAAAAGCAATGCATGTCACTTTGGTGCCACCACGCTAAGCCAATCTGACACTTACAATGTCACAACACAGTAAACCTCAATCTAAAAAGGGAACACCCCCTTCCCAAGCAGGTTTCCAAAAGAACTGAATTACACCACACAACCGAGAACGGGCAACACTAAACACAATATTAGATCTAAAAATGTTTCCCATTACATCAAATGAGATGTAAACTTGACTGATCGGAATGCTGACAATCACAGGTTTCAATTTTTGTTTTTAAAGTCGGGCCCCCCTTCAAGACAGAGAACAAAGAACAGCCAAGTCACTTCTTTTCCAAGTCTCCTGATGCTTAAGGTTGCCAAATAAACTAACGTTCCCAGCCCTGAAGGTTCCAGATTTTAACGTACCCAGTAAATCTATTTATCATAAAAAACTCTTTTGAAAAGAATCCCACAAGTAGAAGCTAATACAAAGCAGATGGGTTGTGGGGATAAGGGGAATCGGAGCTCCCAGGTGATTGGACCGCGCGATGTGGGAGCGGAGCGCGTTCAGCAGACACAGAACAAAGACTGGCACCCCCTTTCTCTAGTCAGTTCTCCAACCAGGATAAAACCCACGACAACACGCTCTCGGGGCGAGGCGCGGGGGAGCAACTTCCCTCCAGGCCGAGTCCTCCGGCATTAAGGATAAAGAGCGCCTCGCCCCCCTCCCCCGGCTGTCGCGGTTCAGAGTCTCGAGTGGAGAACAGGAGGATCCCACGCCGTTAAACACCCGCGGGGGGAGGGGAAGGGAATGCAGGGTACGGCCGGGCCCACAGAGGACGGCCCTGGGCGGCCAGTAGGGTCGGCGGAGTCGTGTCCACTTGGGGCCGCAGGCGCCCCCGGCCGGCCCCGCCCCCTGCCCCTCCCACCCCAGCCCGCCTCGGTCCCTCCCGGCAGGGCCCTCCTGCTGGGGGCACCCGCCGCCCCGCCGCCAGGCCAGCCTCGGGCGGCAGAGGCCGACTCCGGGCTCCGGCCGTCGGCCAGTCAATCAAAAGGCATGGAGGTGGCGCTTTCGAGGCGCCGGGCACGGGCTGCGGATGGAGACCCTCGGAGGGGGGCAGGACCCCGGGTTCCGAAGGGACCGTCGTCACCCCACCTCTCACAGTAGTGACCGGGAAACGGAGGCCCTCCGGCACCTTGTTCACCGCCCCCCCCCCATTTAACTGATGGGGGAGCTGAGGCTCGGAAGAGTCCTCGGGCATCTCGCTCGCCCTCTCCCCTCGGTTTTACAGGCGGGGAAACTGAGGCCTCGGCTTCCCTTTCCAGCCCCGCGACCTAACAGTGACATTTCCCCGATGCCACCCCTCCCTCGGGGGTTCGTAGCCCGGGCCTGGGGAGGGGGGGCGCTCCAGGACCGGAGCCACCGTTCTCTCCGCGGAATCCACCAGGGCCCCTTCCGTTACAGCCGCAGAAAGAGCGGGGAGCCCACACCTCCCTCCCCCGCTTGGGCCCGGGCCCCCTCCGAGGCTCGCCGCCACGGGGCACCGGCTCACCTGCAGCCAACAGCTGCATGGCGTGGGTGAAAGACGGGTCGAGGGAGTCCTTCTCCGCCATGAGTTCGGGCAGGTACTTGTTCTCGGGCTCCATCTTGGCGGCGGCCGTGGCGGAGGGCGGCAGCAGCGGGGTCGGGGCAGGCGCCGGGCCGCCCCCGCCCACCTCGGGGCCCCCGCCGGTGGCCGAGGGAGGCAGCAGCGGCGGGGGCTGCGTGGTCGGCGCGGCCCGAGAGCCGCCGCCACCCCGAGGGCCTCCGCCGCCGCCCCGGGGCCGGTGAGAGGGCAGCGGCTGCCGGGACGGCGCCTGGCGCGGCGGCGGGTGGGCGCCTGAGGGATCCACGGCGCCGCCGCGGCCCAGGGGCCGGCACAGCCGCGCGACGGGGTCGTCCCGGCGCTGCATGAGTGCGGAGCGGGCGGGAGGGCGGCTGAGGAACGGAGCGCGGCGGCGGAGGCCCGCGCAACGGCGGCGGTTGGCGGAGGCGGGAGAGCTGGCGCGGAGAGGACCGGAGCAGACCAGAACAACCCAGCGAGAGATCGACCCAGACACAGAGTGAAAGAGATCACCGGAAGTGAGCGACTGCGCACGCGCGGCCCGCCACCGGTGCCGCCCTGCTCCCAGAGCCGAGAACAAAGTCCCCGACTCTGCCACGGCGCCTGCGCGTCACCACCGGCGCGCACCTTGTTAAGTCCCCGCCCCTCACGTCGACCGCCTCCACTGAGGAACCGGCGGAGGAGCGCTAGCGGAGCCTGCTTAACGCCAGTACGCACGCGCTAGCCCTCCCTCGCTCCCTATAACACGTGACCAGGTTGTAGCGCGGACACGTGTCTCCACCCCTGCGGGCGGGCGGGCAGCGAGCTGGGGCGGGGGCCGTGGAATGTCTTTGTCTGAACGCTGCCCCGCGGGCTCGGGGAGAGCCGGGTTGGCCTCCGCTTGAGCCCCGCCCTTTTCTAACAGTCCTCGGGGGAAGGGACTCCGGAAGATAGTGAGGTGTCTAAAAGAAAAAGGGGATTCAGGCCCTGGGCGGGTAGGGCTTTGGAGGGAAGCTCGGCCCGGGTCCGGGGTGAGGCTCCGGGAGGGGAGCAGGGCGTGCCCCTCCGCTCAGTCCGTGCGGGGCGGGCTGGCGCCGGACCTAGCTCGGGCTCCGCGAGGCCAGTGAACCAACGGCTGCGGAGCTCCCGTGGGGCGGCAGGCTGGGCGGGGGGCGGGGATAGGAGGCGCTCCCGCGCTGCACCCACGAGAGCCGCCGGGACGGATCGCGGACCAAAGGTCTGTGCCAGAAGGTGCGAAGCTTCACCCCAGCTCCGGCCGAGCCCCGAGAAGGGCGCTCCCGGAGGCGTCGCTACAACCGCCTCTCCTACTACCTGCCCTCCTCCCACGGAACGAGAAGTTCCCCAGGCCTGTGCAGATGTCGTCATCCTCCCCGGATCTCCTCGACTTCCCAGGGTTTGGGAATGACAGCCTGGGGGGCGGGGGGAGGGCAGAGACCTTTCAAACCACGTGTACATTCCATGAAACACGTATTCAGAGGCCTGGATTTGGAATCAGTGGACCGGACCTCGTTTTGAATCCTGCCTTGGCCATTAAGCACTGAGACAAACCTCGCATCTACGAAGTAAAGGCTTTGGACTACATAAATAACCTTCAAAGTGGCATTCCCTTGTAAATCCAGGATCCAGTGAAAGCTTCAGGTTGAGTGGGATAGACTTAGTGAAGACTCCTCAGATTGTAATTTTTCTCCCAGGGGTGAGGTAAGGCCTAAAGGCTCAAGGTTACAATATTTTTAGAATAGAATAGTTCCATATAAGGATATAAAACTGTGTAGTGTATTAGGGTCTCAATGACTGGACAAAACTTACATAATTCCTCGATGTCTTCATTTCAAAAGGGATTGGTTAGATTTCGTGTCTAGAATGTAAGACCATATTCTCAGCTAATGAGGATAATGGTCAGTGGGGGGAGAGGGACTTGTGTTAGGGTCTGTATAAATCACTGTCTTTTCTTTGTCTTTGGCTTTCCTACTCCTACAGGTGAGCCCCGCTTCTCGAGAATCGAATAAATCTCTTTTCTGTCATCACTTTGAGAGGCCTCTGAGTAACTGATTTATGTAGGGACCTGAGCCATCCCACACAAGGTGTACCCATCTTCAGACTTCCCTTGGGCCTCCGTCCTCGGGCTGGGTCCAGCTTGGCCGTGCCTACTTCTAACTAGAATGGGGCACCCAGAGCCGAAGACAGCCCTCTAGACCTGCTCTGCCCAGGCCAGTGAGAGAGGTGCTCCTGCCTCCCGAGTTCTCATCGCTGCGCTGCTTTGATGGGATGCAGTACCAAAACTTTGTTACCTTTCATTCCACCAAAACTCTTAGATCTCTTTGAAAGTGTCTCACTTATCTGGTAGACTGCCTAACCAAGACTTCTCCCAAATTGTATTTCTGAGGTCCACACGTAAAACTTTATTCCTATTAAATTTCATTTTATGAGATGAGGCCCAATGTTAGGTGGTGGGTTTTTTTTTTTAACAAATGGACTTTAATATAAACAAGTGCTGGAATTAATGCACGTTTCAGGAAGTTTCTTTTCAGAATCTCTTTCTGAATCCTGTGATGAAGTGTCTTTAACTATTCCTTCCAACTTTTTGTTATTTGCAAATTTGATAAGGGTACCAACTTTGACCTTATCTTAGTCTTGGGTGAAAATGATAAATGTTAAACAGCAGAGGGCTAAGCCCAGAATTCTTCAAGAGGACACTACAGACCTTTTAAATAAATTGACATTGACCCATTAATGACTGCTTTTTGGGTCTGACCAACAGGCGCTGGATCTGTACGACTGTACTATTATCTAGTCAATATTCTATTTTGTCCCACAGAATACCATGAGACATGTAGCATTCTGCTAAAATCTGGCTATCTTTTGTCTACAACATTTCCCCATTCTACCAATCTAGTTACTCAGGGAAAACAAAGAAAGCAAAGTAAAGTTAGATTGGCATGAACTGCTGTCAGGCTGACTCGTTATGATCATTGCTTCCTTTTTCTAGATGTTCAAGAGACATCCCTTTAATATATGTTCTAGAATTCTGCCAGGAATTGAAATCAAGGTCACTGACCTATAGTTTCTAAACTGCACATTTTCTTCCCTTTTTTGAAAATCAGAAAAATATTTGCACATCTCCAGGCCCACAGCAAGTTTCATACAAGCTTCATGCTTCATACTCCTTCAAAGATCACAGAATAGCTAGACAATCACACAGACCTCTTCTCTGAGTACCCTGGGATACATCCAGGTTTAGTGACAAATCCATCAAAGGTAGCTGGGTATTTTCTTAACATTTTCTTTACTTATCTTGGGTATCAACTCATTATTACCATAAAAAGGGTCATTATTATTCAAATGGACAGGATGAAGGGCAGGACAGCAGAGAGTAAGAAGAATAATTCAATTCAGATTTTGCTTCTTTTTTTTTCTCTGAGAAAGACAAAGATCTGATGGGAAAGGGGAAAAAAAATGGCCCCTAGAATTGATGCCCAAGATAAAGCAGAGAGGTGATAAGGGAATGCCTTGTTGTCCTTGATGGATTCGTTTTACCAGGCCCAGACAAACTTAATTGGAGGGTAATGAAAAATCTAAAAGATGTGATTGTTGATCTTTGACATAATGTCCAGTACTAGCGGGGTGATGGTCTCACTGTACTCTAACCCGATCAGTCGCCATCTGGAGGATTGTGTTCTGTTTTACAAAAGGTGCTGATGAACTAGAGAGCCTACAGAAAAAAGGCAAAAAGGATAGTAAAGATTTAGGGGGCACATGACAACCACCTTCTGGTATTTTAAGGACTGTCCTATGAAATTAGACCTTTTCTTCTGCTTGCCCCCAATGGGCAGAATTAATAATAATAATTGGCATTTATGTTAGTGCTTTAAGGTTTGCAAAGCAAACCTTCCTGTCTTTACATTTTATCATCACAACAAACTTGGGAAGTGACATCATTATCTTTATTTTATCAATGAGGAAACTGAGGCAGGCAGAGGGTAAAGGATTTGCCCAGCGTCACATGGTCACAAAATATATGTCAGAGGCCAAACTAGAACTCGGACCTTCTTTACTCCAAGTTTAGCAGTCTAACCAGTAACACTCTAGTCACTGAGCCCACCTCTAAGAGCAATGGATGGACGTTGCAAAGAAACTATTGGGTTCCATAGAAAAGGCAAACTTCCTGATGATTACCACTATCCCAAAGTGGAATGGGGTGCCTTGAGAAGAAGTGAGCCCTTCACTGGAGGTCTTCAAGCAAAGGCTGGGTGGCCTCTTGTTAGGTACGTAAAGAAGATTCTTGTTTACTTATAGCTCAGACCCCCTGATCTCTGCAATCTCTTCCAACTCTTGGGATTCTGTAATTCCACGATTCTGCCTGACTTCCCTATAGAATCTATCCTTTTTCCGAGTCATTTGAAATAGTTGTTTCTCCCCAAATCTAGGGTGTGTCAGACTGTGCCTGACTTTTTTCTTCTTTACCAGAAATTCTAAGATGGAGTGGTCAATCCCCTGATCATTTTCCACATCTGGTATAGAAGAATACTTGTCGAATGCTAATAAATAGGGAGGAGGATAGAGAGAATGGCTGTAGGATATAGGTAGAGAAGGTGATGGTGGTGGTGGTTTTTGTGCTTCCTTCTGGAAGAGAACCAGGACATCAGGAAGATGAGGCCATGACTTGCAAGTGAATTGGATTTAGGGCTGTGCAAAGTCACCAGGCTCACTCTCCCCTCCCAAGCCATCTAGGTTCAGTGGTAAGATATAGATCAGGACTGCTGGAGATGGCCCCAGGTAGAGAAGGAGACTAGCAGGAAACGTACCTATTCTAGTATCTGATTTCTATTGTTGCCCTTGGAAAAGCTTGCCTCTGCTGGTGTCCTATAGAACTGAAGTGTCCTTGCTTGTCATGAGATGCTTCTATTCTGATCCCTTGAGCTTTACCTGAGGCTAATAAAACTTTGTTGGAGGATTGTGTCAGAAGTAGGTAGGAGGATGTTGTTTCTGGTTTGGGTGGACCAGGGATTAGCATCTGTTTGAAGGCTGGCTGTCAAATTCTACAAGCTTTCATTCAGCAAACATCTTTAAGCTATTTCTAAGCACAAGACACTACTAGGCAGTGGGGATTTAAAGACAAACATTAAGTAATTCCTGTACTCTAGGAGAAGAGAACAAGTATACAGATAATTAGAATGCAGGGGAGTGAAGCTGACCTTGACCAAGAGAGAAAGGGAAAGATCAGACAAGATGTTCTCGGAAAAAGTGAAGAAGAGATGGAGATAGAGAAGGAGATTGGAGATCAGGCAAGACTTCATGAAGGAAGTGGTGTCTGAGCTGAGCCTTGAATGCAGGAAAAGGATTCGAAAAAGTACAAATGCTGAGAGTTTATCCCAGGGATGGGAGATGGATTGAATTCAGGTAAGAAATGTGATGTGAGGGTCAGTGAAACAGATAGTAGGCTAGTGTGATTGGACCATGGAATGAAGGAGAGTAATATGAAATAAGGCTAGCAAGGTAGGTTGGCCTGAGGAGTTTGCATTTTACCCTAGAGACAACAAAGAGCCGTAGAAGATTTGTGAGTAGGCTAGCCACATGGTCAGATAGGTATATGCCTTAGGAAGATTATGTAGGAAACTGTGTGAAGGGTGGGTTGGAAAGGGGAAGAGACTGGAGACAGGGAGATCCATGAGGTGGCTACCTTTATGGTCCAAGGGAGTGGTGATGAGGAACTGAAGGAAAGAGATGGCTGTGGGGGTGAAGAAAAGGGGATGAATGAAAGTGATGCTTCGGAAATGGAATCAACTGGACTTGGCCATTGATTGGATGGAGAGATGGTGATAAGGAGAGAGAAGAGTCAGCACAGGAATAAGCAGCTGGGAGGATGCCCTCTTCCAGTCATGCCCTGGAAAGAGAGATGAACATTTGAGAGAAGGAAGGGAGTAGGGGGCAAAGTGGTAAGTTCTGTTTTAGTCATGTTGGGTTTGAGGTGGCAGTAGAACATTCAGGTGGAGATGTCTAGCAGGCATTTAAAGTCCTGGTCCAGGCAGTTACAGACCATGTAACACATGGCAAGTCACTGACCCTCTGTCTGCCTCAGTTTCCTCATCTATAAAATGGGAAGAGTGATAGCACCTTATCTTAGAGGATTGTTGTGAAGATCAAATGAGGTGATGTTTGTAAAACATTTTTCAAGCCTTTAACACTATATATCTAAATGCTGCTTATAGTTTTAACTTCAGTTTCCTCATCTATAAAATGCCACTCATGCCACCTGCCTCTCAGAATTATGAGGAAAGGGCTTTGCCAACCTTAAAGCCCTCTGCCCCTGTGAGTTTTATTGTTGCATAGATTTAGTAGTAGTCTGTATAGAGATATTAATTGGGCCTGTGGGAAGCATGTGAGATCCCCAAGGCTGAGACTGGTTAAAAAAGAAGAAAAGTGAACTCATCTTAGAGCCTTGGAGGACATCCAGGCAATAGAGGAATGGCCTACTAAAGATGAATGAGCAGAAACATCCAGACAGCGAGAAGAACACCAGGAAGAGTGATGGGGAGAGAATATTCCAAAGGAAGAAGTAGGTAGTTAACTGTGAAATACTGAGAAAAGGTCACAAGGCAAATTTAGCAGTTAAGAGATCATTGGGTAACCTTTGAGAAGGCAGCTTGTCTCCAAAGAGTGGAGGGGGCTAGAAAGGGGTGGTGAAGTGCAGACAGCCTGCAGAAGTGACTCATTCTAGGAGCTTGTCAGGAAAAGGGAAGAAAGCTAGAAGATGATAGTCTGAGGGGATGGCAGAGTCACCCATCTATAGAAAGCACTCTACAAACTGTAACACTATAGCTCTTGGCTATTGTTATTATCTTGTTTTCATCCTTTTTAAAAATTTAAATTGTACCCCCCCATTGCCTATAAAAAAATTTTAGCATTCATTTTTACAAGTTTTTGAGTTCCAAATTTTTCTCCCTTCCTCTCTCCCCTCCCCTCTTCTGAAAATGGTAGACAGTTTGATATAGTTTATACATGTGCTGTCATGTAAAAGGTATTTCCTTATTAGTCGCAATTGGAGAAGAAGAAAACATCGAAAGGAAATGAAGCCATGTTGTTCTCATCTCTTTTGATGGAATTCAAACAGAAATGGTCCCAGGACCAGTTGCTATGTGGTGTTCTTTTGTCTTTAATGTTCAGAAGATTATTAGGCAGATGGGTAAAGTGAATACTTTTTTGCAATTGAATAAATGTATATATGACCCTTGACAAGTCACCAAACCTCTCAATGTTTGCCTCAGTTTCTTCATCTGTAAAGATGAGAATAATAATAGCACTTACCTCTCAGGGCTGTGAAGATCAAATGAGATATTTGCAAATCACTTTGCAGACCTTTTAAGTAAGCTTTTATCTGCAAGCTCACTGAAAGCATCTTTGGGACTACTCCAGTAGCAAACAGAACAATGGCGAATAGTATATTCTTTGTGGTTTTTATTTCTTCCACTAGGTCTCCACAATCAACACTCATCTACCTTCTCTCCTCTGTATGTGTTGAGAAAGCAAGAAAAACAAAACCCCTGTTACAAACGTATAACCAAGCAAAACAAGCACTCCTGTTCCTTGCCCTCTAAGCCATATCCAAAAGTAATATGTCTCAACTTGCACTCTGAGTCAATCACCTTTCTATCCACAGATGAGGAGAATATTTCATCACAAGTCCTCTGGGATCAGGGCTGATCATTGCATTGATCCGAGTTTCTAATTTTTCAAAGTTGTCTTTAAATATTATTGTTATTATATATTGTTATTATATAATTGTTCTCCTAGTTCTGCTCATGTCACTCTGAATAAGTTCATACAAGTCTTCCCAGTTTCTCTGAAATCATCCTCTTCATTATTTCTTATAGCACAGCAGTATTCCATCACATTCACATACTATAACTTGTTCAGCCATCCTCAACTGATGGAAATTCAATTTTTAAACAACACAAAAAGAATGGCTAGAAATATTTTTGTGCATATGGGTCCTTTTCTTTTTTCTTTGATCTCTTTGTGATATAGTAGTGGTTATCACTAGGTTAAAGACTTTTGGGCATAGTTCCAAATTGCTTTCCTGAATGGGTAGATCTGTTCACAGCTCCACCAACAGCACTGCACTTGATTATACCTCTTTTCTCACAACCCCACCAGCATTTCTTATTTTCTTTTTATGGGGGGCTCATCTTTACCAATCTGAGGAATTTGAGGAGGAATCTCAGGGATGTTTTAATGCTCATTTCTCTAGTTGTTAGGAAGTTAGAACATTTTAAAAATATGGCTATTGATTGCTTGGATATCTTTGTTGGAAATTGCCAGTTTATATCCTTTGTAGCCTCTTCATTTTACCTGGTGGATGAATAAATGAGTAAAAAAGAACGTGTTAAGCTTTATGAGATTATGAATATTTGGCTTGGTGAGGTCTCCTAAAATTGTTGGTTTTGAATTTTTATGAGTCAGTGTAAATGTTCTGTCCAAATGATTATGGGCAACAATTTCATCTATGATAATATATAGGTTAACATATTGCATTTTCCAGGATGTTTTGGAGTCCATATTTGTAATATGTGGAATTATCTTGTTAGTTTATGAAAAATAGAGAACATATAGTGTTCTGGCCATCTGATAATGAAGATAAAGGTGATGATGATGGTGGATGAGAGAGACCTGAAATTGTCCGTAGACAAGCAGGTAAAGATCCAGTAGACAAGAAAAGATTCATGATGAGAGAAATGGGGAATGATTAAAGGAGGAAGTGTTGTAGTTGCCAGAAGAAATACTATAAGAGGCCCAAGGAGAAAAATTAGCAAGGGGAAAGGCCACCTCATCCTCTGAAACTGGAAGCAGGAAGCAGAAGACAAGTAAAGGTGAAGGGAGGTTTTGTGGAGTAGAGGGAACTCATGATATTTAGGAGATAATTAGGTGATACAGTGGATGGAGTTCTGCACCTGTTGCAGGAAGACTATAAATCTTCTCTCTGCCTCAGTTTCCTCATCTGTAAAATGGGGATAATAATGGCACCCACCTCCCAGGGTGGTTGTGAGGATCCAATGAGGTAACACTTTGCAAACTTCAAAGCACTACATAAGTGCTAGCTATCATTATTACACCGCCTCTTTTTTCTTAGTAAAGTAGGATATGAGGTCAGCTAAGAGAATTTGTAGGAGGGGCAAGTTGAGGTGCCTTGGAGGACTTGAGGAGAGTGAAGAAGTTGGATAAGAACTGATTCAGATTATATGATAGAGAGTGAATTAGGGTCTGGGACTGTGTGGAGCTAGCTCCTACTGGCTCCCCAGAGCAGATTGTTATATTTTCAGTGTGAGCCTTTATACCTCAGAGGCTGACTAGCACTGCAAATCAGGGCTTGATTTATCATTTTGTTGATTATGTAGACTTTAAAAAGTGACAGAGAGTTGTTAATAATGCATATTAAATCTAAAAGTGTGTTGTGTGGCAGTAGGCGCTTAATCAGTGCTAGTTGACTGACTGTTAGAATTACTAGATGATTTTTCTGTCTCTACTGAGAACCAAGCAAGACGACTGGCAACAAGGAAGGTGACCCACAATGTGAATTTTCTGACATTAGGGCTGCTGTAACCACCAGAGTATGATACTGAGGGATCTTTTAAAATGCCATTCTCTCAAGAATCTAATCCATCTGAGATGGCCATGGGAGGAAAGGAGATTAAATAATTTCAGAGTTTCTTCTCGCTCTAGAAAGCTACCAATGTTAAATAATTATCACAATTTGTATTTGGGGGAGCTGAAGCTCAAAGAAACCAATTTATCTAAAGCTTTCAAGTGGAACAAGGACCAGAACATATTTCCATGTGTATATATTGTGTGGTCATGCACACTCATATTTAGGAGATAAATAGCAGTGCTGAAAATCATTAAGAGCTGAACTGCTGTTATTTTTTTTAAAAAATAGTTTTCCTTCCATGTACTAGAGGTTCACAACTCTGTTTTTCCTACTACTGGTTAATAAGAAGCATCTGTTTTACACCCTCCCAAAGTAAGTTGTACGTTCAGTCTGAGGAGGGAGATAAAATCTGGTTGCTTGCATTTGCCAGCACACTCCTGGCATGGTCCTACACATTCAGCAGTTCAGGAATAGAAACAAATAGTGGGTATGACCCAGGGTGGAAGATTGGTGTGATATGGCATCCATAAAGAATAAGGTGAATGAGGCATTCAAAGGTGAAAGACAATACATACTTGAACTGATTAGCAGTAGGGTCAAGACTGAAGTGAGACCAGAAATGGGGATTAAGAAAAAGAAAAAGGGCTGGAAGGCTTAGGGGTCACAGTGGAGGCAAAGAATACCCTTGGGAGGAGTGAGACAGAGGGACAAATGCAAGGACAAGAGAGTGATATCTTCTTGGAGAATTTTAGGGTTCAGGACCATGGAGATGGACCAGTTTTGGGCATTGATGTGTTTGATCCCTGTAGGATAGAGTTAGAGTAGAGATGTAGGTCTCTACTTGAATTTGAAAGTTAGGGACAATGGATATACTACTGAGCTCTGTATTTGGGGAAGTGCTATGATGACTCATCCATGCAGGGATTCCATAGTATGAATATATTTTGGTTGCCTTATATGTACATCTGTTGCTTTCCACGTAGCAAGCTCCTTGAGGACAAAGACTGTTTCACTTCTATCTTTGTATCCCTAGCACCCAATACAATGCATGGCATACAGTAAGCACTTAATAAATGCTTGTTGACTTGAATCTAGAATGAAGAGTAGTTAATGATGACAAATCTTCCTTTATTATCCACAAGGGATATACAAAAAATAGAGAGAGAGAGAGAGAAGGTATGGTGGTTTTCTGTGGTGGGAGGAGAGATCAGTTCTCAGTAATCTTGAGTTTGGATCTAGTTCTTGGGTTTCTGGGCCTGATCTATCATGAGGTCCATGATTCTTTAGAGAATCTTATGATTTCTGACATGAGACAGTCCTTAGAAATCATCTAGTCTAGTGACCTTATTTTATAGCTGAGAAATCAAAGGCCAAAGGGAGTTAAATATCTTGTCTAAGGCCCCACATCTGGTTGGGAGTAGAACTTTTGTTTTATGAAGATAAGAGAAATAGATTTGAAGACAGAGTTTTCATCCTGGCTCTTCCACTTCTGGTCTGGTGTGACTTTAGGCATATCACTGAACTTCTCTGGGCCTTAGATGCTTCCTTCGTCCATAAAATGATGATTATAGACTAAATGATCTCTAAGGCATGGGCCTTGCCCTTCCTGAGATGACTCCTCTCTGAGACCTCCTCTCTATCTTGGTGAGTCTCTCTGGCCAGGATCACCAGTTTTGGAGGGGCCCAATCATGCTTATATAATTCCCAGGTCATTTCACTCTCTGGACTGTTCTATCTCCTTAGCAGCATCCTGCTCCCCTTCCCCTTCACACTCCCCTCGATGCTTTTAGTTAATAATCAGTCAGTAAACATTTATTAACTGCCTCCTTTGAACCAGCCACAATGCTAAGCACTGGTGGGATAAAAAAAGAGGCAAAAGACAATCTCTGCCCTCAAGGAATTTACAATCTAATATTTTGTCTGCCCCCTTACACTCTAAGAGAGTAGGGACTGTCTTGTTGACTTGAATTTGTATTCCCAGTACTTAGTGCTCTCTCTCTCTCTCTCTCTCTCTCTCTCTCTCTCTCTCTCTCTCTCTCTCTCTCTCTCTCTCTCCCCCCACCCCCTTTCTCTTCCTTCCCTCTCCCTGACCTCCTCTCTCCCTTGGAAACTGATTGGACATGGAAGATGAGAAGGAAAGAGCTGAGAATGACTCAGAAGTTGAAACTGTGGTATCCATCCTCTGATTAGAAAGAGGGAAGCTAATAATTCTACTTAATATAGACTTAAGATAGCTTTCTGGACTGGACTTGGGGAGGGTAGAATTTCCTCTATTATATTTCTTCTTATAATCCTGCCCCAATGGTATGGGAATTTTTAGAGTTCTTAGCATAATTAATGACTGTTCATTGGCATCTTTGTAAAATTTTCTCTTTCCCTAAAACTTTCAAAATGAGTATTTTAAATATTTATTGAGGTAAAACTGAAATTGGTACAGTATTGGGTATTGGAAAACAACCTTTTTTTAATTCAAATTTTATTTTCAGATCTGCATTCTCTCCCTTCCTGTCAGCCTCTCCTCTTATTGAGAAAAATAAAATCCCCTTGAACAACAACAAAAAAAAATCCTCCATTGGCCTTGTAAAACAAAAAAGTCATTTTAAATTCCGAGTCCATTACCTTTCTATCCAGAAATGGATATAGTTAGTTCATCATGCTTCCTCTGAAATTATGTTTCATCACTGTGGTGATCAGTTCCCAAGTCTTTAAAAGTTGTTTGTCTTTGCAATATTTTTGTTATTGTTTCAATTTTTCTCCTGAATCTGTTCACTTCACAAAAGTCATCCTCCCCCCCCAAAAAAAAGTCATCCCAAGTTTTTTTGAAACTATTCTCTTCACCATTTCTTACAACACAATTGTATTCTATTACATTCATATGCCACCTCTTGTTCAGTCATTCCCTGATTGATGGGCACTCCCTCAGTTTCTGAAAACAGTCTTAAAACAGACTGATTAAGCAAAGCTGTCCATGCTTGTTAGTCTGCTCATATTTTGATACTTTGATGATCAATCTGTGATCTCATTTCTGTGAATTCTTCCATCATTGATATAAATCATAATCTATGCTTCTGTCCTTACTCTGTGGGATTTTCCCCCATGTCTTTCCAAAGTACCTTATAGAAGTCCTGCCCAACATAGACCAATGCCTGATACCGTACACAAGAATAAAGTCAAAATGGATACATGATCTAGGTATAAAGACTGATATAATAAACAAATTAGGGGAGCAAGGAATAATGTATTTGTCAGATTTATGGAGAACAGGGAAATTTTTGACTAAACGAGATAGAGAACATTATGAAATGCAAAATGGATAATTTTGATTACGTTAAATTGAAAAGTTGGGAAAGAATTTTTGGAACTAGTATCTGTGATAAAGGCTTCAATTCTAAAATATATGGAAAACTGAGTCAAATTTACAAGAATACAAGTCATTCCCCAATTGATAAATGGTCAAAGAATATGAACAGGCAGTTTTCAGAGGAAAAAATTAAAGCTATCTATAGTCATAGGAAAAAATGCTCTAAATCACTATTGGTTGGAGAGATGCAAATCAAAACAGCTCTGAGGTACCACATCACACCTATCAGATTGGCTAACATGACAAAACAGGAAGATGATAAATGCTGGAGAAGATGTGGGAGAATTGGAACACTAATTCATTGTGGTGGAGCTGTGAGCTGATCCAACCATGCTGGAGAACAATTTGGAACTATGCCCAAAGGGCTACAAAAAATGAGCATACCCTTTGACCCAGCTGTTGGGATTGGAAGCTCAATTCCGTGTGGACGGTCTCAGGCGGGTAAAAGTGGGACTTCTAAATCTTAGAGTCTTACGAGGCCCTCCATGAACAGTGGGGGTTCGAGAAGGTCAGACTGAGCTAGCTCGGCTAGCTCGGGTATTTCTGCCTCTCCCCTGGAGATACGTGATGGGTGGAGTCTCCCTGCCCTCGAGGTCGTCCCGGATTGGAGCACACCTAGTTACCTAACAGCACGGTATTGAGATGCAAACTGTGTGGCTGAAGATTAAGTAGGATTGAGGAAGCCAGAAAGCTCTCTCTTAGCACGTGTGGAGCCAAAGAGAAAAGTAGGGCTCCGCTTCTTTTCTTTCCTCTCTCCCCTCCCCCTCTCTCCCCACTTGTACTTCTACTTCCAATCCCTTAAGCTTAGCCTCCTTAGGAAATCTCCCCCTCTTCCTCCTAAGGAAGACTCCCCTGCATTTGTAACCCGGACCCTGAAATAAAGCTCAACCCCTGTTTGACTCTGGAACGTCCTTTCTCTCATACGTTTATCCGGTTTGGCCAACCGAAGACCTGGGACAGGTAAGAAAGACTCGGGTAGCCCAAAACAGGCCTCTAGGCTTGGCACCCAGCAATATCACTTCTAGGACTGTATCTCAAAGAGATCATAAAAATGGGAAAGGGTCCCACATGTACAAAAATATTTATAGTAGCTGTCTTTGTCGTGGCCAAGAACTGAAAATCAAGGGGATGTCCATCAACTGGGAAATGACTGAACAGTTTGTGGTATATGAATATAATGGAATACTATTGTGCTATAAGAAATGATGAACAGGAAGACTTCAGAGAGGCCTGGAAGGACCTATATGAACTGATGCTGAGTGAAAGGAGCAGAATTAGGAGAGCATTATACACAGCAACAACCACAGTGTGCAAGGAATCTTTCTGGTAGACTTAGCCCTTCGCAGCAATGCAAGGACCTAAAAAATTCCCAATGGACTCTTGAGGCAAAATGCTTCCATTTCCAGAGAAAGAACTATGGAATTGGATTGCAGAATGAAACAGACCATTTTTTCTTGTGCTGTATTTTGTTTTGTTTTCATGGTTTCTCCCATTCATTTTAATTCTTCTATGCAACATGGCTAAGGTGAAAATGTATTTAATAAGAATGTGTATGTAGAACCTATATAAGATTGCATGCCATCTCGGGGAGGAAGGGGGGGAGGGGAAAAATCTAAGATATATGGAAGTATTGTAAAAAACTGAAAACAAATAAATTACTTAATAAAAAAAGAAATCCTGCCCAATATACTTGTGTTGGGTTTTTTTTAATGTTTTTTTTTTAATGTTTCATGGATACCAATGCAAAACTTGGTCTATCTACCTGTTGTCCCTCATTCTTGCTGTGTGGAAGGACCTTCTATCTTTTCTGGTCATATAGGTCCTCCATGATGTTCTTTAAAATAGCATGTTTCAGAAGTATTCCTTGATAATATACTACAATCCACTTACACCCTCCACATATTTCCCCTACCATTTTGAATCTTATGAGAGTCTGGTTTCCATAATTGTGGTCACATAGCATTAACAAAAAGATGTGGCCACTAAAAATAGTAGTAGTGAGTAGTTTGAGACCATTAAAAGTGCTGCCTAACTTTTAAAAATGCAACCCAGCTAGTTTCCTCCAAGTTAATTGTGGCCATAGTTCATGGTCCACCTGAAACTCTTGCCCAAAATACTGATGGTCTGATTCACTAGTCTGTCTGGCCAACTATGTGTCATAATCTAGGTTAGGCCAGCACAACCTGTGGCACACCAGAGGATTTTGGGCAGCCCATGAAAAATGTAGAAGATCCCCTACATTTTTCATGGTCTACCCAAAATCTTGTGACGTGCCACAGACTGTAAAGCAGCCTGTGGGTAGCAGGTTGTACGGGCCTGATCTAGGTGATAAGTGATTTTCATATATTTTGTTTTTTTCCAGAATAAGTGGCTAGGCTTATTGATGCCTTTTAAATAACTAGGGTTCTTATTGAGGAGACACAGTAACCTTCTAGGGTTCAATGTAATCAGCACAATGTTGTAATTCATAAACAGCATCTAAAGAAACAATACTGGAAGGATTTTCCTGTGGAGGGGCAGCACCTATTAGGAGCATATATTTTGAGCTGGAAGGAGCTTGAAATCATTTAGTCTACCTTCTCATCTTACAGATGAGGCAAATGAGGTTAAAAGCCACAGGTCATTTAGGTCATATGTATCAGAGTAAGGATTTGAACCCAGCCAGGTCTGCCCTTCTGACTCCCCCACCATCTTTCCTTTGTACTATGGTCCCACTGTCTCTGCTTGGGCAACCTTGGTGAGTCTAGCAAATCCCTTAGGGATTCCAGTGTCCTATAAAAGAAATAAGGAAGAGGAAAAAAATCAAGATATCATTGGTTTTAAGATATGATTAGTTTTTGTTGTTATGTCTTGTCCAACTCTTCATAACCCCATTTGGGATTTTCTTGGCAAAGATGCTGGAGTGGTTTGCTATTTCATTTTCCAGATGAGGAAATGAAGGCAAACAGGGTTAAGTGACTTGCCCAGGGTCACACAGCTAGTTAAGTGTCTGAGGCCAGATTTGAACTCATGAAGAGTAATCTTCCTGACTCCAGGCTCAGCACTCTATCCACTGTGCTACCAAGCTACACATAAAGGTAAGTAATAATGAAGTCCTATCCTGAAAAGTGTCTAAGAGGAGACTGTGCCAAGGAATACAAACCCACTCATGGAGTCTTGCTACCTATTTAATGTGTACTTGGAGACATAGACAATCTCATTGTTTTTTCTCTTCAACACTATTACAGTCACCTTCTTCCACTATGGTCACTCTCTAGATTTGATTTTTTTAGAATATTCTACTAGAAAGTCAAGGAACCTGTCATTTGCCATGTGTTGGCCCATTAGGTTGGGCTCTTAAATAATTCAGAGGTTGAGTCCAAGATATATTTTTCTAACTTCTGAAAAATTTAAAACTAAACCTAGTATGCATAAACAGAAACATATATTCAAATAAGTGGTTTAAAAATAGAATCATATGCAAAAGCATGAAACTGCTACATTTAATTTTTAAAATTCATTTAAGTGTTTGGGTTTTTTTAAACTAAATTTAATAAAAACATTCTACTTGCTTCCATGTCCCCTTTCCATTTTTCTCCAGTGTAGATGGTAGTCCGGGAGGAGGGTATTTTTGCTTTTATTTTTCAGTCAACATAACAGATATGTTTTCTCTGTTCCGCTCTCTTCCTTATACATCACTTCAAGCAAGTCTTATTTCTTTGGATTTTTCATGTCTGCTATGACTTAGGATGCTGTTTAGAATGGGAAATTTTCTAGTATGGTCTGTCTGTTTCCATCTATAACTTTGGACAAGTGCTCTACTAAGACATATTCCTTGTGACTTCTCTGGAAATTGTATCTAAATTACATGTACAAACATTGCCTTTGAGGAACCTCTCTTGATGGAGTTACAGATAAAACTTGATAAAGATTGAGGGGGAGTGGGTAGCTTCTCAGGCTGAACTAATTGTACAGGTTTCTGGCACACTGGTGGGGTTCCAGAGTCTGGTTCTCAACTGTATGGGTTTAGCAAAGCTATTCAATCAGCTCAGGTTCTGGTCAAGTGAGTCATGCTAGACAGGCATAAGAAACTGATTAATAAATCAAATGTCTAGTATGTTCATTTATACTGAGAAATATGACTGTCTGATGGGTCAGAATGCTTGGGGGTTCTGATAAGAACATTCTTTTCCAAGTAAAAAACTTTATTTGGGTAACCAAATTAAAATTAAAAGGTAATTTGGAAATTATATTCAGAATAAAGGGAATTGGGGACATCTTAAAAGATTTTCATAAAGTGATGATAATCTGATATTTATCATTCTCTTCCTAAGGGAGACACACACACACACACACACGTGTATCTGCCAACGAGTCAGAAATATTCATTTATACTTATCACCATACCCTCTCTTCTAGGTGGTACTAGACTCCACCTAGAGGAGAGGTAGACCCTTTTAAGTAGCATAGATGTAACTAAATGATAGCTTCTCTTATATTTTAGTCTCCATGACGTAATTTAAGAAGTACTGTGTGGGGTGACCCCCTTAATAAAATTAGAGTCTTGACCAAAGGAGTAAAAAGGAAAGATATTTATTCAGCTTTCTCGAGAAAGGGCAGTCCCGCCTGTGCTCAAGATGGCAATGGCTGAGTAGGGCAAGAGTGTGCCCTGCACAATAGTTTTTATGGATCCTGACCCACAATACCCCCATCCTAACCCCCTTCCTCTTAGCCCATTGGCTGGGCCTTGAGGGTACAATCTATCCCAGCAACAAAGAATAAGTGTACAATTGTAATTTTTAAGAAAAGGGGGGGATATGGGAGTGAGCAACTCCTATTCAAGGACTGTCATGTAACATGAAGAAGTTATCTAGGAAAGGAGATAAGGGAGTAAAGGCAGTCTAGGAGTAAGCAAAAGGCAGTATCTGTCAAGAACTATCTCGTAGCACAAAAAATGAATTTTAAGGAAAACAGAATCTCTATTGTTCAGTTCTCAGGGTAGGGTGAGATAAATCAGCTAACACAAGGGGCCCCTGAGAGGTCTTTACTAAATATACCTATTGTATTCACTGAGGGGTCTTTATTAAATATACCTGTTCCTCTCAGTACCATAATCTTAGTGGATAGGACACTGGACCTGCTACTTAACAACCTCCCAGGGTTGTTGTGAAGATTAAATGAGATAATATTAGAAAAGTTCTTTGCCAACCTTTTGTTGTTATTCAGGTATTCCAATCTTGACTGAATTGTCATTTTCTTGGTAAAGTTATTGGAGTGGTTTGTCATTTCTTCTCCAGTTCATTTTACAGATGAAGAAACTGAGGCAAACAGGGTTAAGTGAATTGCCCAAGGTCACACAGCTAGTAAATATCTGAGATAAGATTTTAACTTCTCTTCCTTACTGCAGATCTGGCAATCTATCCACTGTGCCATCTCGCAAACACACTTGTAAACCTTAGAGTGTTATGTAGATGCTAACCATTTCTAAGTGGCAGCTAGGTGTTCGAGTGGATAGAATGCTGAACCTGGAATCAAGGAAGACCTGAGTTCAAATACAGCCTCAGACACTTATTGGTGACCCTGGACAAATCATTTAACTCTGTCTGCCTTAGTTTCCTCATCTGTAAATGGAGATAATAATACCTGCCTTAAAGGGTTGTGATAAGGATAAAATAAGATGATGTTTTGCAAACTTCAAAATACTATATAAACCTTAACTATTATTATAATTTCTCTGGGGTTCCACTTCCTCATCTGTAAAACAAGAATGTTGAACTCAATAGCCTCTGTAGTTTTTTTCTACCTCTAAAATCTATGATCCTGTGATCTATGACTTGAGAGTTTCCATTTCAGAGAGTGATAATCAATGAACACTTATTAAGTGCTCACTTACTCTGTGCACGCCAAATTAAGAACTGGGCTTGCAAAGAAAGGCAAAAACATTCCCTACCTTCAATGACATTACATTCTAATGGAGAGGATCACATGCAAAGAAAAAAGTACATAAAAGATGTATACAGTGCATAGTTACAAATGGAAGATAACCTCAGAGTGAAGACATTAGCAGAAGGTGGAATGAGAGGCCACTGGCAAGGCCTTCCAAGGAAGGGGCACTTGAGGTGAATCTGAAAGGAAGCCTGAGAAGCCAGGAGGTGGAGGTGACCAGAAAGAGATCATTGTTGGCCTAGGGGACAGCCATTGGCAAGAGGAAGTATCTTGTGTGAGGAGCTGGAAGCCTAGCAGGATCATTGAGTAAATAGAGGAGAGTCAAATGTAAGAAATCTGGGAAGGCAGGTGTGCAGGAGACAGCTCTAACCAGGTTGAGAGGGCACATTTATACCTCAGAAATCAACAATCCCCACAAATTAAGACTTGATTTATTATGTTGTTGATTTCGTAGTATTAAAAAAATGTTAATGTTGTCAACCTGGAAGTTTGGTTAAAAAAGGCAAACAGGCTAAATGCATGTTGTTTATTCCCTTAAAGCTAGAGGCTACATGATCATGGAGCCAGAAAAACTTCTGACTGACTAACACAAGAATGACCAGGCTTAAATCTGTTTTAGGACAATCCAAGGTTGTCTGTGTCCTTCAGATTTGTGATCTCCATGACTGATTAGCTATAACACGAGAAAGGAATTTCTTAATTGCATAGGTTGTAAATACAATAAGATAACAGAGTTGACAAAGTTTCATTTGAAATTATGATCCAGGATATCTGTGTTTCCTTTACCATTAACATGCCATAACATAGTATGTGTCCATAAACTATTAAGATATGGAAAAAGTCCCATTATTCAAGATAATGTCTTGGGTTAAGGGTCTCATAAAGTATGCTAGGTCAGCCCCATCTGACCTTGTTGACATAGGAAGAGGTATTGTCTGAGTTTACTTCGGAGAACAAAGAGACTGTTAGGTCTAAGCTCTTCTGATTGATTAATTCAAGTTCTGGCCCTTATTAAAATTCAAAACTTATATTAAATGATTATCAGTGTACATTAAACCTAAAAGTATGTCTGCATGCATTCCCTCCCTCTCCCCTGCTCCAGTTGTTAAATATTCACCAAGCCCACCCTTTATTGCTCTATAGACTCTCCTGGAGCTTAGTCAGAGGCTCTGAGAATGAAGTCATCACCAAACCTGAAGGCTGGTGACTGGAGGCTAATTAATACTAATAATAATAAAAAGCATTTGTATAGCACTTTAAGGTTTGAGAAGTGCTTTACACCTATTATCTCATTTGAGCCTCCTAACACCCCAGTAATTAGTCTTTGGAGGGTTTTAAAAAGCCAAACCAAGGCTATACTGCACCTGAAGTCAGGAAGATTTGAATTCAAATCCAGCCTCAGACACTATCTATGTGACCCTGGGAATGAATTTAACACATTGTTTGCCTCAATTTCCTAATCTGTACAGTAAAGATCATAATAGCACCTACCATCTAGGTGGTTGTGAGGATCAAATGAGATAGTATTAGTAAAACTTGCTACAAAACTTCTAAGTACTCTGTAAATGACATTGAGCTAGCTATTATATTTGATCCTGGAGACAATAGGGAGTCATTGGAGACCTTGTGCATTAGGTTTGGGGACTATAGCCAGGTTGGGGCTCATTTACAAACCACATTCTGGAAAGTCCTATTTTGGATTTGTGTGTGTGTGTGTGTGTGTGTGTGTGTGTGTGTGTGTGTGTGTGTGTGTGTGTGTGTGCGTGAGCATGCAGATGCATTCCTCAAGACCTTGTCATGAAGAAGGTATCATTTTGTAAAATGAGAAGTGGGGTCAAAGACATGTTCAACCACTAAAACAATATATGTATATAATGACTACATGGTAAACAGAACAACCAGACAGGCAAAATCCAAAGTGAATGTTGGGAAATTATAAAGAACATTTAGCTCTGATGAAGAGACATGAGAAAACACTCCCATCCCTTTTTGGTGTGGTGGCTGTGGGAGGGAGGCAAGTGTTACTACATGTTACACATTTTCAAATCGGTCACCCTAATGGTATGTGCAATAAAAGAAGGAATAACCATAAGACTTTATAATCATGCAGAATAATAAAATCATACTCCACATCTGATAAATCAAACATAAATGCATGCTATTTATATAACAGACTCTAACGTCCTATAAAGTATACAAATAGGACAAAAAAAGTACAACTATTGGATTGTAAATTTGACTGAAATCTAAACCAATATTCCAGCTATAATAAACAATTTAGCATTTAATTAGTAATGATTTTGTATGCCTTCTTAGATTTATGATGATTTGGAGGAGGGATAATTTGGTTGGCCCAAAGCTCTTAAGACTGTCCAAAGAAGTTTGAATTAAAGTCTTTTTTGTTTCTCCTCTTGGCTCAATGTCCTTGTGGTAATTGGAGGCTTTCAGAATCATCTCACTCACCTTAGAGATTCATTCAATATATATTTTTTTCAATTAAATTGTTTTTTCCTATGAAAAGCTTTTTAGAAAGTAAGAGCTGATCCAAATGTAATGTGATCCAGGTTCAATCTTGGGGACTTTTCAATACTCTCTCTGGTTTATAACCTTAAGCAGGGACTTCCCTAAGAATATCAAAATATAGTTCACATTTAGGTTTCTACAGAAAAGACAAAAGGTCCCTCCTTTCCCATGCAAGTTCTCAGGCTAATAATACATCAGTGATAGGGCAGGATATATTATTAACCAATGCAAAATCCAAAACAAGAAAGACTGAGTTCCTAGTTCATAAATAGTGCAATTGTTTTTTGCTTTTCCACAAAATCCATAGCACTGCCCTAACAGTTGAAATGTTCTCTGCAAAGGGAAAGTACTTGTGTCCCTACAGTTGACTTCTGTCCCTGCTGCAGACTCCATCTTCTTGGGAGCCTAAACAGTCGCTTCAGACTTGTAGTACTATTTAGGTTGAGGCTAGAGGCTACCTTTCCTCCCCAAAGGGAAAAGATCTCAGAGTTGTTGGACAGCCAGGCAACTTTTCCTTCCTGTGAGCACCACTTTCCCTGGGACCTACGCAGAGCTCTATATTTAAAATACTAGTTAGGGTTCCCCTTCAAAAAAGGGGAAAGAATTATAGCTTGAGAGAAAGTCATTGCTCCTTTTCCTGGACCTGTTGAATTCACATAAAGCATCAGTGAAAGAAATGATCAAGATTGTCCTGCATGCTGTAGCCCTGATCCTTTCTGCTCTTCACCTGATTAATTCATAAATTCTTCTGTTGAGTGTTTCCTTCTCTAGGAGCTCTACCACTGCTGCAAGGCATTCTGGCGAAGATGCCGCATTTTAGACAACAAACTGGGTAGGACCATGGTTATGTCCATCTCTTCATAACCCCATTTGGAGTTTTCTTGGCAGAGATACTGGAGCGATTTGCCGTTTCCTTCTCCAGTTCAATTTACAGATGAGGAAACTGAGACAAACAGGGTAAAGTAACTTGCCCAGGGTCATACAGCTAGTAAGTGTGTGAGGCCAGATTTGTGCTCAGGTCTTCCTGACTCTGGGCCTGACATTTTATCCACTGTGCTTCCTAGCTTCCCAAAGCTGCATTAAATCTGAGCTTACTGTCACCAGAGACTGAAGTGGTAAAGGGGAGAGGGCTACAGAAGTGTTGGGGGTGGGCATGTTTGTACTTTTGTTTTTGCTATATCTGCTAAGAAAGCACCCTGTTATAAAAGTAAATTGATGTTAATTGGTTAAATGGAGTGCACTAGTCCCTGGTAGTTAACTGTGGGGTATGTATAATGAACAACACACCCAAAACGGGGTATTGTGCCAATGGCATTAGAAACAGCCCAGCCCTTCAGGGATACCCCTAGAACCCTAAGGGCTAGTTATAGATGACTTTGCTCTAGACAGAAGTTCTTAAACTGTGGGTTGCAACCCCATATTTGGTCCTGTAACTGAATGTGGGGGTTGAAAAAATTTGTCAACAGTAAAAGGTTTCTGAATACACAATGACCAAAAATTAATTCAAAATCAAACGCTTCATGAATCTGAAGTGTTTCTGGCAGTCCTTGCCCCGTTTTCCATCAAGCAACTTCATTACAACCTTGGTTCTGAAGACACAACATGTGCACTTTGCATTGGGCATGCCGTCACAGCACACAGTGCCAAGAAACTCTGCCAGAAACACCTGGGCTCAGATTCAAGACTATTGAATATTATAAATGCAGTATCTTTACTGAACATACCAAGTTTTCTGTTCTTACAGAAACATAATAGTTTAATTACAGAAAATAAAGATTTTAACATTTTCCTACTGTTGTTCTTCAGCATGTAAGTATCAAATATCAAATTAGTATATCTTTGGGTTGTATTTTGTTAGAATATTTGGTTTTTAGAATTATTGTTATCTCCTTCATTTACAGAGACCTAAGTCTTTAATTACAGCAAGACAAAACCACTCTTTAATATTCCTCCACTATCACTACTGTATGATCACTGTGCGATCATCAATTTTTTAAAATTAAGCACAAACAAATGTAATTTCACAAACTAAAGTTAGTATTTGAGAAATTATTAGCAATATTTATATTTTAGGACAAAAATATTTTTTCAGTTATGGATAAGTGGCTATATTTAGACAGAAGAGGTAAAAATACTGATGACAATGAAGAAGAAAATATGTCAAGTCATTTTCATAATATGGATTTACTTCTAATGATGATGATAGTGCAGAAAAACTTCTTTGCTTAATTTGTAATGAAGTTTTGGCTTCAGAGAGAATAAACCAGCCAAACTAAAATGACATTTTAATACCAAGCATGCAATATACTGCAATAAGCCAAGGGAATATTTTGAATGACTTTTAAAATCTTCAAATAAAAAAGAACAATGTTTTGAGAAATTTGCTACTGCCAACAAAATACATTTACTTGCAGCTTACAAAAGTTCTTATTTAATTGCAAAAACTAAGAAGCCCTACTCAGTAGGAGAGGATCTCATGTTTGCTGCTATTAAAATGTCAGAAATATTTCCTGGGAATGAAATTGATAAAATTCCTTTATCAAATGATACTGTTTCCCTAAAGAATTTCTGAAATTAGTAATGACCAATTCTACCAGCTTATTACCAGGCTTAAGGGCAGCCCAAAATTTGCAATTCAGTTAGACGAAACAACTGATTTTTCTAATATGGTACAGTTGTTACTTTATGTAAGATTTGTTTATGAAGGAATTATTTTTTTGTTTCCCCTTAGAAGGGCACACAGAAGGGGAAGGCATACATTTTTAAGTCAATGAATTTTTCACAAATGAAGGTTTATAGTGGAAAAATTGCATTGGAGTCTGTACAGATGGTGTTGGAGCAATGATGGGTGAGAATGTTGGATTTGTAGCAAAAGTTACAGCTGGTGGCAATGAACATATCACTTTTACTCACTGCATGATCCATTGGCAGGTACTCATAACCAAAAAATATCACTAGAGTTAGATGTTGGGCTTTAAGATACTATAAAAATCATTAACTTCATTAAAAAAATGTGCCCTTAGCAGTCATTTGTTTTCAAACCTTTGGTAAGATATGGACTCTGATTACAAAAGCTTATTGCTACATGCAGAGGTAAGATGGCTCTCAAGGGGGCAAAATTTAAACAGGACATTGAAATTGAAAGGTGAAGTTGTATTTTTGACCTAGCAGAAATCTAATTTTGTTAATTTTTTTCATAAAGACGTGGCTTTCAAAACTGTTATTTGTTGGATATTTTTGAAAAACTCCATGATTTAAACATGTTGCTTCAAGGAAAAAACTTGTAACATATTTATATTAAAAGATAAAATTGATAGTTTTACTAAAAAAGTTAGCATATAGAAGGATAGAGTGGAAAATGGTTCTTTAGAAGTGTTTACACCTACAGATGATTTTATAATCAAAAGTAACCTTCCCAAAGATTTCATTGTAAGAATTATAATTGATCATCTGAAGTTCCTGGAGACACAGTTTCAGAAATATTTTTCTTCAAATTTTGATTCTAAAAAACTAAGTTGGGTTCATAAATCATACTAAATTGAAATAAAAATCATCAGCCATTTGCCATTAAAAGCTCAAGACGAATTTGCCAAGTTATCAAGCAACACAGGTTTAAAACTTGAGTTTCCTAAAAAATCATTAAATGAATTTTGACTAAGGATTAGAACAGAATTACAATTTCTGAAATGATCCTAAACATATATCTGCTATTTTGTACCACATATTTATGCAAAGCAGCATTCTAACCATTGATGATTATAAAATCAAAATATCACTCAACTCTGAAAAACACTGAAGATGTTGTAGATCCTGCAGTATCAAATATTCTGCCAAGATTTAATTCTTTATGTAAAAAGAAATAAGCACATCCATCTCATCAGTATGCATCACTTATCTTTAATAAATGGTACAATTGTATGTATACCAAAGAATTGTTTTAAAATACATTTATAATTTAGTATTCGTAAATGTTTTATTTTGTATACCTATATAGCCAGGCGAAAAGGGGTCACAAATGAAAAAAAGTTTAAGAAGCCCTGCTCTAAGACCTTTCTCCTCTTTCTCTTGAGGAATGAAAAAGCATTTACTAAGTTCCAAATTACAATTACTAAATTTTAATTAAAAAAGCAAAACAAACCTTGACTTCAAGAAGCTTGCATTCAAATAAGGGAAGACACATATAGAGGGAATAGGTGACTAATGGGTTGGGCAATTATTGTGGTAGAAAAATTATAGGGATGGTGAATGCCAAAGATGAGTAGATTGCCACAATCTTCTCTTTTTAAAAATTATCTATTTTTTAAAAAGTATTTAATTTGTCTTTCACACTGTCTCCTTCCATAATGAGCAAATTTTAAATAATAATATATAGCTGCATAATCCAGCAAAACAAATTCCCATATTAGCCATGTCAAAAGATACATATCTCTTTCTGCATTTAAGTCCATGAACTCTGTCAGAAGCTGACGGGTATTTTTCCTCTTCATTCTTTTGATCTTATGGTTTATCATTGTTTTGATCAGAATTCTAAAGTCATTCAAAGTTGGCTTTCTCTATAATGTTCTCACTATATAGATTCTTTGGTTCTTTGCTCTACATTGGTTCATAAAGGTCTTCCCAGTTTCTTCTGAAATTGTCAATTTCATCATTCCTTGTGACTTAGTAATATTCCATTACATTCATGTAACTCAATTGGTTTAGGCATGGATATTTCTTTAGCTTCCCATTTTGAGCTGCTATGGAAAGAGTCATTATAAATATATTTTGCACATAGAAGTCCTTTTCCTCTTGGATTTCTTTCTGGGTGTGGCCTTGAGTAGTGGTAAGTCTGGATCAAAGGGTTTGGTAACAATTCAGTAACTTTGTGGGCATTGTTCCAAATTGCTTTCTA
Organism: Notamacropus eugenii; assembly: GCF_028372415.1. Taxonomy (NCBI): domain Eukaryota; kingdom Metazoa; phylum Chordata; class Mammalia; order Diprotodontia; family Macropodidae; genus Notamacropus; species Notamacropus eugenii. The sequence goes on from NC_092876.1 coordinate 77,805,314, forward strand.
GACTGGCTGCATCATAGCTCCACCAGCCTGGTCTGAAACAGTAAGCCACTGTAACATACTCATTAATCAGTGAGTGGGTGAGAGGGGAACAGTGGGAATTCCAGAGATGAAAGAGTTAAGTTCTCATTAAGATACTTAATTGGAAAGCCATAAATACAATGGTCATTAGCACGAATTTGAAGAGCTAAGTGTCTTGTGCAGAGTTGCTAAGTCAATATCATCATCACTACTCCCAAGCTTGGGAGAAACCTACAAAGAACAGGTGAAAACAGGGAATTGTGGTACTATTTTAATTAGGAAGCAACTAATGAGTGAAATGGGGGATTGTGTGGGATAAGCAACCCTTACTCAAATTAAACTCAGAGGCTTCTTAAGGTAGGAGGCAAAAAGGAATTCATTACAATCTCATGAGAAGGGGCACTTCCAGCCATGGGTGATGTCAGCAAGGGAGTGCACCTGAGCGGAATGAAGTACAGCATTATATAGTCCCTAACTGGGAAGCCCACTAGCCTCTCTTCCCATTGTCTGGGAATTCAGGCATACAGTCTAAGTGCAGGAATCTACCCCAGAGACAAAGAACACAGAAAGGATCATTGCTCACCAATGAGGGTTTTTGTTACCAAATATGGAACTTAGGGAAAGAGTGGCACAAGGGGTGGTGAAGGGGAAGGGTACACTAGGTCATGTGACTGGAACTTTGGTGGTTCTCCTCCAACCTGGAACATATTATTTGCCTAAGGGGGATACTTAGTTATTCTAGCTTTGGCAGGAAGGGTGGGGATTTTGGGGAATTCATGCCTGAGGGGGTCTTTGCTTAACTTGATTTCACTCAGAGATTAATAAACACATTTTAGATGTGTGTTTATAGGACTCTTAACTCCCTAGGAATGTTATAATCACTAAATGTTCATTTCATTAGATGTTGTGCTCATACACAACTCAACAAAACATTACTCCTCTTCAGATTGTCACAGTTTAAAAGCACCACCAAATGATACAGGAATAACACACTATTACAGTCACTGAGGGGATCGTTCAGGAGTTCAATTCCCTTAGAGCAGGGATTCTTAATTTGGAGTCCAAGAACTTGCTTTTTAAAAAATTCATAATTCTATCTCGATATAATTTTTTTCCTTTGTAATTTTCTATTTAATTTTATCCATTTAAAAAGCATTCTGATAAGGAGTCCATAGACTTCACCAGACTGCCCAAAGGGTCCAGTACACACAGAAAAAAGGTTAACTCCTGCCTGGGGGCAGCAGGGTGGCAAAGTGGATAGAGTACTGGCTCTGGAATCAGCAGGTCCTGAGTTCAAATTCTGCCTCAGATACTTACTAGCTGTGTATCTCCATTGCCTTCTTAAAAAAAATAAAAAATAGTTTCTGCCTTGGAGGTAGGCAAGACTGATTTCAGAAGGTCAAGACCAGTTAGTCCCAGTTCTGTGACATCTGAGCCCATCTTCAGCTCTTTTTAGGAGTCACTGAAATTCTCAGGCATTTCAAAAGCTGATAAACTGGAGTTTATGGTCATTGAAAAATCAATAACATTGTAAAAAAAAGTTATAAACTTTAAGGAGAAGGTGGGGATGGGAGTGTTGTATGGGTTCTGGAGCCCATGTTTTTAGGAAGGACATTGACAGGTTGGGATGCATCCAGAGGAGGACCATCAGGATAGTAAGAGTTAGGACAATGCCATACAAAAAAAAGCAGTTGAAGAACTAGGTATTTAGCCTGGAGATTAGACCTTGGGGACATGACTGTTGTATTAAAATATTTGAAGGGTTTTCAAGTGGAAGAAGGATCAGGATTGTTTTGGCTGACAGAAGGCAGAATTTGGAGCAATGGGGAGAAGTTGGAAAGAGGCAAATTTGGACTTAATATAAAGAAAAGTTTCCTAACTGTCAGATCTACCCAGAAATGGAATGGAATGGGATGGGATGCCTCTGAAAGTAGTGAGTGGAATAGGTTTAGTGAAGACTTCTCAGATTGTAATTCTTCTCCCAGGGGTGAGGTAAGAGTGAGAGGCTCAAGGTTACAATATTTTTAGAGTGGAATAATTCCATATAAGGATATAAAACTGTGTAGTGCATTAGGGTCTCAACGATTGGATGAAACTTACATAATTCTTTGATGTCTTCATTTCAAAAGGGATTGGTTAGATTTCGTGTCTAGAATGTAATATCATATGCTCAGCTAATGAGGATAATGGTCAGTGGGGAGGGAGGGACTTACATTAGAGTCTATATATATATCATTGCTTCTCCTTTGTCTTTGGCTTTTCCTGCTCCAGGTGAACTGGTACAGGAACTGCCCCGCTTCTTGAGAATTGAATAAATAAACTTTCTGTCATCACTTTGAGAGGCCTCTGAGTAATTAATTAAGTAGGGATCCGAGCCATCCCACACAGTAGTGAAGTCTTCAAGTGATTCATGGAGCAACATTAGCATGCTGGGGAGGCAGGGGCAAGGTGAGGTTGAAGAGAGGGCTCCACTTTCACAAGAGGTTGGAAGATATGACCATTAAGGCCCCTTCTAGCTCTGGCATTCTTTGATTCTAAGGATGAGTTAAGGTTTTGAGTCTGGGTAACTGGAGGAAAAAAAAAAGAAAATCATTAGAGATTAGAGAAAAGAGGTAATCATTAACAGGTAACATTTATACGGTGCTTTAAGGCTTACAAAGGGCTTTATACATATTATTTTTATCCTTACAACAATGCTAGGAGATAGGTGCTAATATCCTGCCCATTTTACAGATGAGAAAGCAAATAGAAGTTTAAGTGACTTGAGCAGGGTTGATTATGAGGAAAATGTTTCATAAACCCTAAAACATTAGAGCCATCTGAGTTGTTATTAGTTCAAGGAGTGTTTCTATAGTGGTATTTCATCTCTATGAGAAGCCAAGGAGTCCCTGGAAATTCCCATGGAAGGTGGAGTTAGGGAAACAGACATGTGAGATACTGAGAGGTGACAAGATGTTTATGAAGTCATACAAGTGTCAGAATTCTCTAATTCCTTTTCCTTCACCCTTGACTTGTCCTCCATGCAGAACATAGGGAGCTGAGGCAGAGCCAAGATGGCGGAGTAGAAAGACGCAAATATACATAGCTCCGAACCCACAACCCATAGAACATTTGTATAAAGTAACTCACAGTGAATTCTGGAGCAGTGAGGCCACAGAACAGTGGAGCGAAGGAGATTTCTGTTCCAGAGGGACCTGCAAACCTCTCGCAAAAAGTCCGTCGCGCTGCAGACGCGGAGCCCAGCCCAGATCTGTCACTGCAGCGGCCACGGCACTGAGAGGAACAAATCCAAGCAGGCTTCAGGGACGGGATCTCCAGTGGCCGCACAAGTCCCTCCACCCACAGGTGATGGGGGTCGGTGAGAGGGTCTCTTTGGCGGGTCAAGAGGGGAGTGGGGTGCCCCCATAACTCAGGCCCCCTCGGGAGGCAGAAGCTGAGAGGCAGCTGCGGACCAGGGCTCCCCAAGCAGGCAGAAGCCTGGATCCATTGTTGAAGGTCTCTGCATAAACCCCCTGAGGGAACTGAGCCTGAGAGGCGGCCCTGCCCCAACCTGACCACCTGAACATAATCTCATACTGAATAGCAGCCCTGCCCCCGCCAAAAGCCCTGAGGCTGGAAGCAGCATTTGAATCTCAGACCCCAAACGCTGGCTGGGAGGATCAGGAGGCAAGGTGGGTGTGAGGAGAATATTCAGAGGTCAAGTCACTGGCTGGGAAAATGCCCAGAAAAGGGAAAAGAAATAAGACTATAGAAGGTTACTTTCTTGGTGAACAGGCATTTCCTCCCTTCCTTTCTGATGAGGAAGAACAATGCTTACCATCAGGCAAAGACACAGAAATCAAGGCTTCTGTGTCCCAGACCACCCAATGGGCTCAGGCCATGGAAGAGCTCAAAAAGAATTTTGAAAATCAAGTTAGAGAGGTGGAGGAAAAGCTGGGAAGAGAAATGAGAGACATGCAGTCAAAGCATGAACAGCAGGTCAACACCCTGCTAAAGGAGACCCAAAAAAATGTTGAAGAAAATAACACCTTGAAAAATAGGCTAACTCAATTGGCAAAAGAGGTTCAAGAAGCCAATGAGGAGAAAAATGCTTTCAAAAGCAGAATTAGCCAAATGGAAAAGGAGATTCAAAAGCTCACTGAAGAAAATAGTTCTTTCAAAATTAGAATGGAACAGATGGAGGCTAATGACTTTATGAGAAACCAAGAAATCACAGAACAAAACCAAAAGAATGGAAAAATGGAAGATGATGTGAAATATCTCATTGGAAAAACAACTGACCTGGAAAATAGATCCAGGAGAGACAATTTAAAAATTATGGGACTACCTGAAAGCCATGATCAAAAGAAGAGCCTAGACATCATCTTTCATGAAATTATCAAGGAAAACTGCCCTGAGATTCTAGAACCAGAGGGCAAAATAAATATTCAAGGAGTGCACAGAACACCGCCTGAAAGAGATCCAAAAAGAGAAACTCCTAGGAACATTGTGGCCAAATTCCAGAGTTCCCAGGTCAAGGAGAAAATATTGCAAGCAGCTAGAAAGAAACAATTCAAGTATCGTGGAAATACAATCAGGATAACACAAGATCTAGCAGCTTCTACATTAAGGGATCGAAGGGCATGGAATACGATATTCCAAAAGTCAAAGGAACTAGGACTAAAACCAAGAATCACCTACTCAGCAAAGCTGAATATAATACTTCAGGGGAAAAATTGGTCTTTCAATGAAATAGAGGATTTTCAAGCATTCTTGATGAAAAGACCAGAGCTGAAAAGAAAATTTGACCTTCAAACACAAGAATGAAGAGAACCATGAAAAGGTGAACAGCAAAGAGAAGTCATAAGGGACTTACTAAAGTTGAACTGTTTACATTCCTACATGGAAAGACAATATTTGTAACTCTTGAAACTTTTCAGTATCTGGGTACTGGGTGGGATTACACACACACACATGCACACGCACACACACACACACATAGAGACAGAGTGCACAGAGTGAATTGAAGAGGATGGGATCATATCTTAAAAAAAATGAAATCAAGCAGTGAGACAGAAATATATTGGGGGGAGAAAGGGAGAAATTGAATGGGGCAAATTATCTCTCATAAAAGAGGCAAGCAAAAGACTCATTAGTGGAGGGATAAAGAGGGGAGGTGAGAGAAAAACATGAAGTCTACTCTCATCACATTCCACTAAAGGAAAGAATAAAATGCACACTCATTTTGGTATGAAAACCTATCTTACAATACAGGAAAGTGGGGGATAAGGGGATAAGCAGGGTGGGGGGGATGATAGAAGGGAGGGCATGGGGAGGAGGGTGCAATTTGAGGTTGACACTCATGGGGAGGGATAGGATCAAAAGAGAATAGAAGTAATGGGAGACAGGATAGGATGGAGGGAAATATAGTTAGTCTTATACAACATAACTATTATGGAAGTCATTTGCAAAACTACACAGATTTGGCCTATATTGAATTGCTTGCCTTCCAAAGGGAAGGGGTGGAGAGGGAGGGAGGTAAAGAAGTTGGAACTCAAAGTGTTAGGATCAACTGTCGAGTAATGTTCTTGCCACTAGGAAATAAGAAATACAGGTAAAGGGGTATAGAAAGCTATCTGGCCCTACAGGACAAAAGAGAAGATGGAGACAAGGGCAGAGAGGGATGACAGAAGAGAGAGCAGATTGGTCATAGGAGCAATTAGAATGCTTGGTGTTTGGGGGGGGAGGGGAAAAAAGGGGAGAAAAATTTGTAACCCAAAATTTTGTGAAAATGAATGTTAAAAGTTAAATACATAAATTTAATTAAAAAAAAAAAAAAGAACATAGGGAGCTGCTCTGTGGTTGAGAGTCAGATACCTAGGTTGCCATATGAGTTCCCAGGAGTGAGGAGCCACTGGTTAAGCGGAGACTTTGGGATTACGTACTGCTAGGCTTCCAATCTGCCTCTCTGTGTGATAACCAGGGCCCAAGACAGCTCTGAGACCAGTGAGGTAGAGACATGAAAGGTAAGAAGGCAAAAGCAGGCACTGAAGCAAGATGGGGGCCCAAGTGCAGGACCTCGTCAGGTGGGTTTTTTTAATAGATTGATGAGCCAGTGGTGAGGAGACTGATGTCTCTCCCAGTGTTTGTCCTGTCATCTCTTATTCTGTTGCCCAAACCTGTAGCCCTAATATATTCCCCTGTCCCTTTTTTCCTCCTTCTCTTTGATCTTTGGGTGAGTAGGCTTTGGAAATCCCCAAGCCACACCTTTAAAATGTCAAGTGTAACTGGGAATTTCAGGAAATAGATGTGTAGGGGGCTTCCCCCAGGGAGTGCTTAACATTTTTTTCCCTTTCATTTTTTTCTATGTTCAATAAATTACAGTCCTGAATTCAGTGTCTGGCTCACCATCTTTCTCTCCCTCCCAATTCTTGCCTTTGTACTAGAAGACTGAAACACAAGTACTGAGACTCTCTCAAACATCTTAACCTTCAAGTCTTCAACCTACTCATTTCTCATGACCACACACAAAGATGGTCATATCCTTGATCTTGCCAGCACCCACAAATATTCCACCTCCATGTTCATGCACTCTGAAATTTCTTTATCTGATGACAATCTATTGTTATTCTATCTTTTCCTCTGCATTGTAACCCCTAAATCTGTTATTCATGCACACTGTAACCTCAATCCCTCTACCACTCAGGCCAGCACCTCTGTAGTAGCTACACTCCCCTGTACCTTCCCCATCTAGTCCACTTGGTGAACCAGTTCATCTCTACTCTCTCCTCTTCTCTTGAATCTCTAGCCCTTTTATCATATACCCTTGCTGGCTGGGTACTCTAAAGATTTATGTTCCACAGTCTTAATTGGGCTCTCCTTGCTACAAGGCAAACCTTTTACAACTCCCTAATTAACTCACTATCTCACCACAGGAAAACCTTTTCATCTCTCCTTAAATCTGTCTCCTCCCCTTTCCCTCTCAGCTGAGAACCTTGTCTCATATTTTACTGAAAAAAAATGAGCTATAATTGGGGAAAAAATAAAATATTAAATAAAAAATTGAGGCCAATGGCAGAGAGTTCCTCTTCTTGCACCATCTGTAGAGGATCGAGTTGGAATTCCAGAGTTGGAATCAGGAATCAGGAAGATCTGAGTTTAAATCTAGCCTCAGACACTTACTGGGGGCCATCTCTAGTTGTCCTGATCCATACCTGGCCACTGGACTCAAGATAGTTCTGGAGGAGAAAGTGAGACTGGTGCCTTTGTGCAGCCCTCCCTCACTTAAATCCAACTCACTTGCCTGTCATGGCATAACTTTCTTGATGTCCTCTTTGAGAAAAAGGACAGAAACAGTTCTTAACTCTCTATAGTCTGGCTTCTGACCTCATCATTCCATCACAAATTCATTAAAGATCTCTCAGTTTCCAAATCTGATGGTCTTTTCTCAGTCCTCATCCTTCCTGACCTCTCTTGGCCTCTGATACTGTTAATTGTTCTTTCCTCCTTGATACTCTCTTTTCTCTAAGTTTTTGTTACGCTACTCTCTCCTAGTTCCTTTATCTGTCTGGCCACTCCTTCTTTGTCTCCTTTTCTGGAACTTCATCCAGGTCACAACCTCTAATCGTAAGGGTCCCATCTTCTCTCTTTTTACTATCTCTTGGTGATCTCATTAGCTACCATGGATTCAATTATCATTTCCAAGCTTATGATTCTGATATCTGTTAATCCAGTCTTAACCTCTATGACAACCTCAAGGGTTTTATTTGCAACTGTATGTTATACATCTCAAAGTGGATGCCCCAAAGACATCTAGAATTCATTATTGGGCAAAACTGAACCCCTTTCCCCTCAAATCTTTCTACTCCCAAACTTCACCATAACTACTGAGGGCACCACCATCCTCCCAGTTACCAAGGCTCCCAATATAGGTGTCATCCTTGACACCTCACTCTGTTTTACACCCCATATCTAATCTGTTGCAGAGTTCTTTCAATTTTATCTTTGTAACATCTGTCCAATCTTCCTTCTCTCCTCTGACACTACTGTTGTTGTGGTTTGTCCTTCCTTCTTGAGGAGGATCATGACATCAGGGAGGTGATGCCATGATATTCAAGTGAATTGGATTTAAGTAAGGAAGGGCTGTGCAAAGTCACCAACCTCACTTTCTCCTCAGGTGCCATCTAAGTCCAGTGACAAGATATAGATCAGGATGACTGGAGACGGCCCTGATGCAGTGGGAGATCTTGGCCTTTTTAAACTATCTTTCTGAGCTTTCACATGGACTGAGGCAACATTCATTCAGTGATTAAGGCTAGGTAAGAAAAGAGCCAAGGAATGGCCCCTTTTACCTAATTTTAAAAAATTAGTCAGGGAGGGGAAGACCCCCAGGGTTTCTGGACAGAGCAGAAACAATTACTATTTATATTCATTCTGAGATATCAGGGCCCAAACAAGGACCACTAAGTGGGACTTGGGCTAGGACCTATTACTGGCCAGTCAAGAAGAGCCAGAGTGAATTGGATTTAAGGTATGATCTTTAAGAAAGAAATTTAGCCCATAAGACTCAAGATATCTTGTTAGATTTCAGCCACCAGAATTTATATTCCTTTGGGCAGAGTACCTGCAGGTAAGGGTATGATACCCTATGTGGACAGAGGAGAGGAAAGAGGGGAGGGGAAGGAAGGGAGGGGAAGGGGACACTGCTATCACTCTGAAGTGGAGAGTGAGGTGTTGGGAAGTAAGGTGTAAGAAGACCAGAAAGGTAGGTGGGAGCTAGGTTATGAAAGACTTTGAATGCTAAACAGAGCGTTTTGTAGTTAATCCTGCAGGCAATAGGGAGCCAGTGGAAGTTATTGAATAGGTGGGTAATATGGTCAAACCTGCACATTAGGAAAATCACTTTGGTGACTGAATGGAGGAAGGGCTGGAATAGCAAGGACTCAAAGTACACAGTGAACCAAGCATCACAAACATGCCCAAAAATAACACATTAGTAAGAGTCATGAAGACTAAAGAAGAAAAGGATTTCAAGATGTAGGGTATACTGGGGCAGGTAGGTGGCATAGTGGATAGAGTTAGGAGGCCCTGGATAGAGTCAGGATAGAGTCCTGGAGTCAGAAGGCCCTGAATTTAAATCCAAACTCAGACACTTACTAGCTGTGTGACCCTGGGCAAGTCACTTAACCCCAATTGCCTCCAAAAAACCCAACCAAACAAAAAAAGATGTAGGGTGTATTAAACAATGTTAAATGTCTCAGATCAAAGAGTATCAGAAGAGTGAAATGAACACTAAATTTGGGAAGTAGGTCAGCACTGCTACTCTAGAATAAGCCAAAGGATTGCAGGATTTAGAATAAAGAGGTCCACTCCAACAACTTTTATAGATGAAGAAACTGACCCCCAGAAAGGGAAAGTGATTTAACCAAGGTCATGTAGATAATAAGCAATAAAGCTGAGATTTGATAATGTATAATATAAAATTTTGGAATAATTTCTTTGTTCTCTCTGAAGCAAACTCAGAGGGTGCCTCTTCCTATGTCAACAAAGCCAGCCAAGGCTGACTTAACATTGCTTAAGAGACCTTTAACCTAAGACACTATCTTGAATAATGGGACGTTTTCCATATCTTAATATTTGTAGACATATACTATGTTATGGCATGTTAATGATAAAGAAAACACAGACATCTTGGGTCGTAATTTCTATGTGAAACTTTGTCAAACTCTGTTATCTTATTGTATTTACAACCTATGCAATTAAGAAATTCCTTTACTAATGGTCTAGTTAGTCACTTATGGAGATCATAAATCTGAAGGACACAGAACACTTCTTTGTCCTAAAACATATTTAAGGCTGCCCAGTTCTTTGTATCGGTAGCCAGAACATTTCTGGCTCCATAATGCATTATGTTACCGTTTTCTTTAATAGGGAATTGATTAATTAATTAATTAAATCATAAAATGTATGCATTTAGCCTGTTGCCTTTTCTTTAACCAAGTTTTCAGGTCAACAGATTCAAACTCAGGTCCTGTGACTCCAAGTCAATGATCTTTCTTCCTAAAAAAAAAAAAAAGAATATGTAAGGGGTAGAATTACACACACACACACACACACACACACACACACAAAACAATGCATCAATTTATAAGATGCTCTGTTCCCTAATGACTATCAGTTGAGAAAGCCTTTTTATTATTTTACAGAATCAATCACTCAGATAGATGTGAAAATAAGGTTTTCTATGTCCTGAGGCAAAGAGTTCTTTGATTGGATCAAGATGGGGAAAATCGTGATTGACTAGCCAAATAAACTAATTATTGGCCAGCTATAAAAACCAAGGAATTTCAGCAATTCGTCAGCTGAAGGTGTGGAATATTTCATTTCAGGAGTAAAAGATTCAAGTTTGAGTCAAGCCCCTGGAAGGGAACCTCCTGTCTCTATTGGTCATATCAGAGAAAAGGGCCCCTTTAAGAAACAAGGCATCTAGACAACAGCAGATAGACACTCTCAGGACAAACACTTTGAACATGAACTGACATTTATAGAAATATAGCCACTCAAGAAAGTTGCTTCAAAGGACTGTGATTCTTTGCATCAGAAAAGAAGGCTATGGATTCAAAAATGATTTCCAGGAACTAGGCATTTTGAGTTTACTCCTTTGCCATTTGTGCATCCCACACATTTGTGTCACTGCCGTTGTATTGTAGGTTTAAGCCCACTTGCCCCAGATACCTTTTATATACCAAAAAAAAGTGTATCCCATACTTTGGAGGCAGGGTAGAATGTTTTATACCAACTGTTCTTACACTGCTATCTTAATAAATATTTTGAGACTACTGGCTAACTGTTCATTTAGAGCACGCCAGTGGGGGCTCAGGCACTACAGTGTTAGAAACCACAACCCCTCAGAGTTACTCCTAAGTAATTAATTGTACCCTGTGAGGATCTCAACCTGTGAGAGTGAAAGAATGGGTTGAAGGAGCAGCCCCAGAAGAGGTATCACAATTTTTTTTTTTGTTATATCACAATCATTTCTCTATATACCTATCCCCTACTTCTACCAACCCCTCATTGTAGCAGATAAAAGAAATCAAGCTTTTTAAAACCAACCAATAGAACAATCTGTGTGTGTTTGCTCCTTTCAGTACCTGTAGTCATCTGACCTCTGAATTCAGTTTGGTCACTGCATTTCTCCTGAATTCAGTTGCATTTCCTTGTTCCAGCCCCGCCCCCGCCCCTCCCCATGCCCTGTTTTTATTTGTATTACTGTAGCATATGTCAATTGCTCTCCCTGTTCTGCTTTCTTTCCTCTGCCTCAGTTTACATGTCTTCCCCCATTTCTTCTTATCCATGGTTTTCTACAACAAAATAATATTCTATTATATTAATGGAGGATATTTTGTTTAACCATTCTCCAAACCAGGGCTCTTTCCACTACTTCAAGCTGCCTCCTGAATGGACTCTTTCATCTCAAACAAGAAAATCTAGAGTGAAATAAAATTGTAGATGCCACAGAGACACAGCTCCTGTATGGGGATGTACATCATATTCTCTAAGTGAAATGGAGAACAAAGCGGTGCCCTGAAGCTTTTAGATTAATGATTTACCAAGGTTCCTTGGGTTCCCATGAAATAAATATTTTTTTGTGAAAATCAGTCATTTTTCTATTGCATTAAGGTTTCAAAAGTATTTTCTTTACAATAACATCGGTTACAAGGTAGTGCAAGTATTATCCCTATTTGATAGATGAAGACAGAAAAATCAGTGAGGTTAAGTGATTAAATTCTGGTCAATCACTGTGTTGGAATGAGGATTTCATAAATTTGAAGCATTTGAAAATGAGCAGAAGTTGTGTTCTGTTTCTCCCAACCACTTCAGTTCCTTCTTTTTGTGGCAAATGCCTATGCAAATTAGTAATTAGGTGATAACCTAGCATCTGCTCTAGGGAGGGGAAGAGGCACTCCACCATGCTCTCCAGCCATCTTCATGTCATTACTTCTCGACTCTGGGTCCTCTGGCTGTTGCCTGAGCGCTGGCACTCCTGATTGGTAACAGTCCTTTACGAGTAGCCTGATCCATACCCACCATGCTACTGTACTACAGTTATGCAGCACAGTGGGAAAGAGTGCTGGATTTGGAATCAGCAAGTTGTTGTTTAGTCATTTTAAGTTGTGTCTGACTCTCTGTGACCCCATTTGGGGTTTTCTTAGCAAAGATACCACAGTGGTTTGCCATTTCCTTCTCCAGCTCATTTTACAGATGAGGAAACTGAGGCAAACAGGGTGAAGTGAATTTCCCAGGGTCACACATCTATTAAATGTCTGAGGCCAGATTTGAGAAGTTTTCCTGACTTCAGACCTGGCACTTTATCTACTGTGCCACCTAGCTGCCCTGCTGACAATCTAAATAAATGCCTAAATGATAAGATAATACTAGCACTTCCCTCTTTTAAATCTCCAATTTATCCTGTATATCTCTTGTTTGTGCATAGTTGTTTGCATGTTGTCTTCCCCTACCCCCATTAGACTATGAGCTCCCTGAGGACAGGGATTATCTTTTGCCTTTTTCCCTTGTTTTCTACCCCCGATGCTTAGACAGTGTCTGGCACATAGTGGATACATCATCAATGCTAGTTGGTTAACTAAAAAGGGTGAAGGAATAGTCCTTTCTGTGGATGGCAGCAGCTTTTACTTTCAAGGAAAAAACCATTCATCCAGAAATCCTTCCCCTATCACCTTTGCTGTTGGAGAAAAGAAAAAGATTTCCTCCTATGCTAAGTAATCTGGGATGCCTTTTCCCAATAACAGATTCCCCTTGCTCATGCTGCTTTGAAGTCTTCTGTAGGGCTGTCTTCCCAGCTTGATGTTGGTGGTCCAGCAGCCTTCAGAACTAAGGGACTGAACCAAGCAGAGAAGAGCAGGCAGCAGCCTTCATACCTCACTGGAGCAAACTGCTCTCTGTACACCAGCCTAAGTATCTCATTAGCAAGAACACTGTGAGTTAGAGCTAAGTACTCACATGGGATGGTCTGTCCTCCCAGGCATCAAGTGTTTGACTTTCAACCTCTGAGTTAGCAAAACTGTCCAAGGGCATTAGAGTCACATTGGGTCAGACAAGAACTTAATGAAAGATAAGATCACCATTATGGAATTGAGATTCCAGAACACGTCATAAAGATTTCATTTTCTAGACTCCTCAGGATCATTGCCTTTCTTGAATCTCTCTCTGGTTGTAGACAAAACTGCTTCTCATCATTCCTTGCTCATCTATACGCTTGTATTTCTCGGAAAAAGAGAGAATTATGATAGCTCAGATTTACGTAGTGGTTCACAATTTATAAGGCATTTTTCTAGCACTTACTTCCCGGCTGTCACCATGCCATCTTGGCTTGTCTCCATTTACATCATCATTTGCACCCCTTCTCCAATCCTAGAACCCCATCCCCTCCTTGACAGGTCAACTTTGGCCTTATCTTGCTGGCATCCAAACTTCCTTGTATCTCCCCCTATCTCCAGTCTGCAATAGAGGTACCATTCTCCTCCTCTTTCTCCCTTTCCCCTTTCTTATTATGTGCTAGGCACTAATGCTAAGCACTTATGATACAAAAAGAGGAGAAAGACAATCCCCCTTCCCAAGAGGCTCACAGTCTAATGGGAGGAGACAGCAAGCAAGTAAATGCATACAAATAAGCTATATACAATATAAATAGGAAATAAATAATCAACACAGGGGGGCAGATAGATATAATACTAGTCTGGTAACCCTTTCTCTTGGAGAAGAGAATAATAGCTTATAACAATACCTAACATTTATACAGTACTTTGAAGTTTATGAAGCACTTTAAATGTAATTACCTCATTTGATTCTCATAACAACTCTGGCATGTGGGTAATATTATTATCCTTATTTTATAGATGAGGAAACGGAGGCATCCTTCTTCATTGTCACTATCTTCTAGAGACTTTTCTGTCTGCTTTGTGGTTCTATGTTCAGTGTTTTCAGGATATGAACCGTGGGCTCATAGCATTTCAGAAAAATGGATTCTATTGGGGGGAAAGAGGATGGAGCGAAATACAGTTAGGAATAGTAACTGTGAAAAAAAATTTGAAACAAGTTTCTCTGATCATTTCTTAAACATATAGAGAACTGAGTCAAATTTATAAATGTAAGAGCCATTCCTCAATTGATAAATGATTAAAAAATATGACGTTTTCAGATGAAGTAACCAAAGCTAACTATAGCCATGTGAAAAAATGTTCTAACTCACTATTGATCAGTGAAATGTGAATTGAAACAATTCTGAGGTATTACCTCATACCTATTAGATTGACTAATTAGACAGAAAAGGAAAATGACAAATGGTGGAGGGGATGTGGGAAAAATAGGACATTAAGGCATTGTTAGTGGAGTTGTGAACTGATTCAATGATTCTATAGAACAATTTGGAACTACGTCCAAAGGGCTATAAAATCATGTATATCCTTTGACCTAACAATACCAATAGTAGGTTTGTATCCTAAAAGAGATAAAAAAGAAAAAAGAAAAAAAAAGAAAAGGACCTATATGTAAAAAAATATTTATACCAGATCTTTTCTCATGGCAAAGAATTGTGTGTTCGTCCTTTGTTGCTGAAGAAGCCCATGCCATCAGAGAAATGATGACATGACTTGCACTTGACTTTCTTTTGAGTGAGGGAGGGCTGTGCAGGTCACCAGTCTCTCTTCTCCTCCAGAGCCATCTGAATCCAGTGACCAGATATTCATCAGGGTGACTGGAGATGACTCAGGATGAGGCAACTGGGATTAAGTGACTTACCCAAGGTCACACAGTTAGTGAGTGTCAAGTGTCTGAGGTGAGATTTGAACTCAGGTCCTCCTGACTCCTGCACTGGTGCGCTATCTACTGCACCACCTAGCTGGCAAAGAATTAGAAATTGAGGGGATGCCCATTATTTGGGGAATGGTTGAACAAGTTGTGGTATGTGATTGTGATAGAATACTATTGTACTATGGGAAATGATGAGCAGATTGCTCTTGGAAAAGCCTGGTGAGACTTACATAAGTTGATGCAAAGTGTACAAAGTAACAGCACTATCGTAAGATGATCAGCTGTGAATGACTTAGCTATTCTCAGCAATACAGTGATCCAAGACAATTCTGAGGGACTTATGTTAAAAAATGCTATTCATCCCCAGAGAAAGAACCGATGGTGTCTGAATATAGATTGAAGCATACTTTTAAAACTTTTTTATTTTTCCTGAGGTTTTTTTTTGGTCCATGTTTTCTTTTGCAACATGATTATTATGGAAATATTTTGCATGATTGAACATGTATAACCTATATTGAATTGCTTGCCTTCTTAATGGGGCAGGGGGGAGGAAGGAAGAGGATTTAGAACTCAAAGATTTTAAAACAAATGTTAAAAATTGTTTTTATATGTAACTGGGGGGAAATAAAATACTAAATAATTTTTTTTTTAAATGGAAATCCTTTAGTCTGCCACAGAATGGAAGTGATAGTCCATTGAGTTTTTGTATACCTGCATACTACATATCATTGGCCCTTTCCTGACATGAGACAATTTGTGCTTTGCAAACCAACAGTTTTCTTAATTTAAACATGCCTCCAGTGTCCCATAGCTCTTCTCTCCCCCCACTCCCATTCACTTTTCAAGTTGAATTGGTGCTATTTCTCATAATCCATAGAATTTTTTTCTTAAAATAAAATTTATTACATTCTCTTACTGACTTAAAAATTTTTATTGATATATTTTGTTTTTACAACACTTGTATTTCCAAATATATCCCTCTCCTCCTCCTGTCAGTGAGTCATCTCTCATGTGCTGTGCTGAGTTTGACTCAGGCCAGTCCCCTGGTAGTTTTGATTCAGCACTAGCACAAAATAAGACACTTAGAGGTCATTCAGTAGTAAACAGAGATTTACTTAGCCAAGGTGGCTGTGAAAAGATGTGCCCAGAACATAATAGCCAGGGATAATGTCCAGAAGAAACTACATGCCCAGCAGCTGAGCACAACAGGGACCAGTAGAACGATAAACCCCCAGACACTAATCATGTAGCAGTTGCCTTGGGACCAGTGGAGACTTGTATCTGGCAGCAGAAATCAACACAACACAACAATGTCCCCAGCAGAGATGCGACCACGAGCAGACTGGTTGAGTCCAGGGAAGAAAGTCCAGTGAGTGCAGAGATGCCATGAGGAGCAGAATCTGTGAGAGCGTCATGATGACATAGCTCAGAAAACATCAGGGGTCCTGCTTCAGTGGAGATTTGAATCGCCCCTTCACAGGTGTTCCACATACATGGGTTCCTCATTCCTGTGGGATTCCTGTGAAAGGTCTCTCTCTCTCTACTAATGGTGTATATGTGTGTGTGTGTGTATATGTATGTATGTGTATGTATGTATGTATGTATATATACATTTGTAGGATTATGTATCCTAGGGGGTGAATGCTTACTTTATTATTTCATTAAAAATCTTATTTTATTATCTCATTAAAAACTTTTGCTTTGAACTGAAAAAAAAAAGTAAAGGCTTATGAGCTAATATGTTAAGTAAACATGGACCCATAGAATA
The DNA here is from genome assembly GCF_028372415.1 of Notamacropus eugenii. Lineage (NCBI taxonomy): Eukaryota > Metazoa > Chordata > Mammalia > Diprotodontia > Macropodidae > Notamacropus > Notamacropus eugenii. The sequence continues at coordinate 77,821,908 of NC_092876.1, forward strand.
CCTTGAACCTGAGGTAGCTATTTTGAGGACCCCATGTATGAGAGGGGGATATCCCAGGTGTTATTCAGTTTCTTTGTTTTTAATTACATTTATAGTTATTGTATATTTTTTCATGCAAATGTCATATTTCTGGTGAGTTCTGGAATCCTATCATCTAGAGCAAGGGTTGGCAAATGATGGCCCAAAGACCAAATCCAGCTGAATGGTCTTTTTTGTAGGGCCCCATTTGAGTTAAGAATGGTTTTTTTAATTTTTTAAGTCAATAAAACTTGATTTTAAAATGTCAAAATTATTTTTAGCCCCTGGACAAAATAGGAGTCTGCATTTGGTATGAGTCAGTATAGTTTGCTGAACCCTGATCTAGAGAGAGAAACAAAGATTCCTGGGCTATGGTAATGTTTTAGGTGTCTTTTTTATTGACCATCACCCTATGTGACAGTTCTCATAATTTGATATAGCACTGATGTGTGAAGTTCTACCTGTAGAAATAATGTTAAGTGATAGACCAGGCTTCTGAGTGGAAATGAATGCATTTAATGCTTATTTGTATTTTTGGAATAGTCATTGTAACCCCCATTTCTTTTCTCAGTAGAAGAGTTGCCTTGAATTGCCTTAATGTAATATAACCATTTTTATTGTGTGTTGAGTGAATGGGTATTTGGGAGTTTTTTGGTCATTTTGTTTTATTTTTAGAGTAGAGTATAACCACTTAGAACCTCTTAGTATAGACTTAAGACCTGTATGCATCCCTCGAGAAAATAGGACTCACTGGAAAGTTGGTGGGTTATCCCTCTAGCAAAATCCAATTTGTGAGGGGAGTCCATGTCTGAGGGTAGCACTGTGAGTTTGGAGGACCTGTTGGGACTTGGGGAGAAAGGTGGGATGACCAAAGAAGGCAGGGAATTGCTTGGTTTGGTCACAGGTTATTTGAGTCCTCAATGTGTTTCTACATGGCATTTTTAATGGGGTGAAATAAAAACTGTCCTGTACCTAAAATGCCTTTACTCAGTAATTATTTGGGTGGAGTCAAAATGGGTCAGAAATATGATTTTGAGGGGTCAGTTCCATGATTGAATCCAGCTTATGCAATCCCTAATCCTGGGGGTGTTGGTCTGTGAGTTACAGAGATAAGTAACAAACATGAAGTTCTTTCTAAAGAACAAGAGAGAAAACCTGAATAAAACCCAGCCTACAAACAGATAAACTGACAAAAGGAATCACAAAGCCAGAAGGATGAATGAGCAAAGTTTTTTTAAAGTTTGTTGAAAAAATATTATAATATGAGGAAAAATGAACCAATATGATCACATGAAAGAGAATCCTGTGGACAATAGCCCTCAGATGGTACAGTATATAGAGCACTGGGCTTATAATCAGAAAAATCTGAGTTCAAATCCTGCCTCAGACACTAGCTATGTGACCCTGGGCAAGTCACTTAACCTCCGTTTGTCTCAGTTTCCTCATCTGTAAAATGGGAGTCATAATAGCATCCACCTCACAGGATCAAGTGAGACAATATTTGTAAAGCATCTGCTACATAGTAAGCATTATATAAATGTTAGTAATAATAATAACTTTATTATTATTACAAAGAAACCCCAAAATTCTTCAAAAGAGAAATAAATTCTTAATAGAAGTGATGGGTGATTTCAATTATCAGTCTGTTGGAATTATCTTTCTGGACAAAGCAGAGCAGCCAATTTTTTTAAAATAAGTTTTCTGATGCCTTTTGCTTTTAAATCACACCAATATCTTTTTTAACCCCAACTCCCTAACTCCTATTCCCTGAGATCAAATCCCTCTTCTAACAAAGAAAAACATTTAAGTAAAAACAATGACTACAGTGATTGCGTTTAACAATGTTTCCAATATTCTGTTCCTGTAATCCCTCATCTCTCTAACAAGACAAGGGAGATATGCTTCCATTATCTGTTCTCTGGGACCAAGATCGGTTATTACAATTACACAGTGTTCATCTTCATTTTAGTATTCTTTTCATTTCCATTTTTATAATCACTATGTAATCTTCGTAATAAGTTAATCCTTGAAAAGGCAGAGAGACTAATGAGAGAGATGTTTCTTCTGGATCTAATTCTCTCCAACGAAGAGGAATTGGTTGCTGGGGTAGAAAAGATGAGAACCTTGAGGAGGAGTGGCCGTTCTGTTTTAGAATCTGTGATAGAGGAAAGGAAAGCAAGGAGTGATGTGAAATGAGCCCTAGATTGGGGGAGAGCAAATTTCAAAGGGTCCAGAGAGAAGATAGGTAAGAGCTCACGGACTAAACTTCTACAGAGAAAATCGCACCAAGAATAATGGGAAGCTTTCAAGAATTAAATTAGAAAGACACAGAGGGACAATTCCAGTATGGAGAAATGGGAGCTGTTTAAACTGATTCTGCTCCTTATGATATCTCCACACTCTTCTGTGGGCTCCCTAGGCCTGATTCTCCCTAAGCAAGGCATCACTCTTGGAGATATTCCTCCTACATTGATGAAGAAGAAACTCATTGACCAAGACAGACTTTTTTTTTTGTTAAGTGGCTTGTCCAGGGTCACATAGTTAGTACATGTCTAAGGACAAATTTGAACTCAAGTCCTGACTCCCAGGGCTGGTGCTCTATCCATTGCACCACTTGCCCTGAACAAGACAGATTTTTAAGAGATGTATAGAGAAGAAGAAAGCAAATTCAGGCAATGAAGGATGATACAAAAGTGTGACACAATCATGCAAAAATATTATTAGAAAAGTGAAATCTAGGGCTCACCAATTTTGATGTGGAAATCTCAGAATGACAAAGGCTGGGTGTGCAGGTGAAGGATTTCTAGTTAGGTTAAGGACAGGAGAGAATCAAATAAGGGATAGAACCACTGCTCAGGGTAGGTATTATAAAGATAGCTGAAGACAGAGAAAAGGCAGAATGGCTCAGAAAAGAAGGATAATTTTTTTTTAGAAAGGATAGAACAAACACGGTTACCAGACTCTTGATTAGATAAATAGGGGAATAGAATGGTCGGAGAGTGCCTACCTGCTCTTGAACAATTTAAGTGAGCAGCTCCAGGTAAACTATGTACAAGAGTATTGAAAATAGTGGCAGATGTGACTGCTGAGTCACTTCATGATCTTTGAAAGCTCATGGAAAATGGGAGGGTGATGGATTGGAGAAGGGCAGCTGTTCTGATTTTTTTTTTAAAAGGAAGAGAATGCAGTCAGGAAAATAGAGACTAGTAATCTTGACTTCAATTCTGTCAAAAATCTAGAACAGATGTCCCTCATACCATACGTACTGTCTGTACAATATTACTTGTATGACAGATAATATTCCTTGCACTAGGGGGTATAACTTGGAGTAGAGTTCTATATCTACAAATCACCAGGGGGTGACTGATGCCAGAGTTATATCCATTCACTTCAAACTGAGCATGAGCAGCTCTTCTTTCCCTAGCAAATCAGTTATTGCTGCTATTGTTCAGTGGTTTTTCAGTCATGTCTAACTCTTTGTGACCTCATTTGTGGTTTTCTTGACAGAGATACTGGAGTGGCTTGCCATTTCCTTCTCCAGATCATTTTACAGATGAGGAAACTGAGGCAAACCAGGTTAGGGGATTTGCTTTAACTATTTAACACTAAGTGTGTGAGGCTAGATTTGTACTTAAGTCTTCATGAGTCCAAGCACTCTATCCACTGTGCCACCTAGCAGGTTTTGCATTTAAAGTCTATTAAAGAGAACTTCTGGATTTTGTGACTAGCAAGGTTGAGGGCTAAATATTTTTCCCAATCACCATGACCTTTCAAACCTCTCCAAAATAGGAATTATGCACCAAAGAGAAAGCTATTTCAGTTCTCTCCAGTCTTGGACACTAAGTACCCAAATAAGGTAAAAACTCAATGAATGAATAGCAGAGAATGTTAATCCTTAACTCCTAATGTGATCACTCACCATTTCCACTCCATGAATATATCATGTTGCACAAACCAGCCCACACACTTGCAACAGAATTCAGCACTGTATCCCTATCTTTCCTCCATCCCTAATGCCTCAGAGATCTAAATAGCAGAAATTTACTCAGGCTGCAATGAGTAAGGAATATGACAATAATGAGGAACAGTATTACTCTGTGCTGCAACAGAACTCAGAAAACTGAGAAACAGAGAGAACTAGGGCAAGACACATATGTGTGAGACTGTATGGCACTCTACTAATCCTAAAAGAAGAGCCTAGCATCAAGTGAGACCAGCTCTGATCCGCTAGAAGTTACTTGGGACAAAAATTCAGGGTGGTGAACTATGAATTGCCAGTGTGAGAAGAGGATGAGAGTTCTGAGATATAGTCCCCAAAGGAAAGTACCATCAAAGGGGAGAGAGTCAGAAAGTGAATAATAAGGGGAAATACGGGGGAAAAAGAGACTGAAATTATCAAATATCTTGGGAAGAAAAAAACTCAAAATCCTGAGCGTAAGCAGATAAACCAATAGAGAAGATATTAATAACAGAAGGAAAAATGGTCATGTGATTAGGGCATAGTTTGGGCATCTATGAATAAGTATTACCACTTAAGAAAAGAAATCAACAGTTGATGTGGCAGAGGAACCTGTGGATTCTGGAGAGAGCATGAAACTATAGGATGATATTTCTAAATGACTTAAAATAGAAATAAGAATTGTAAAATCAGAATTTATGGCCTGTACAACAGAAATAATCAGCAGAATAGAAAAACTTGAATCCATAGTATAAATCTCATCAAATTAACAAAAGAGAAGATGCCCCACCTAGATGTACCAGATCTAAAATTGCATTACAAAACAGCAAACATCAAAACTACCTGGTACTGGCTAAGAAATAGCATGGTGGATCAATGGAATAGGTTAGGTACGTCAGATACAGTAGTCAATTACTATAGTAATCTACTTTTTGATAAACCCAGAGACTCCAGCTTCTAGGATAAGAACTCAGCATTTGACAAAAACTGCTGGGAAAACTGGAAAGTAGTATGGCAGAAACTAGGCAAAACCTCACACCATAAACCAAGATAAAATCAAAATGGATATATAATTTAGATATAATGTGTTATACTATAAGCAAATTAGGAGAGCAAGGAATAGTTTACCTGTCATATCTATAGAGAATGGAAGAATTTATGACCAAACAAGAGATAGAGAATGTTATGAAATGCAAAATGGATAATTTTGATTACATTAAATTAAAAAGTTTTTGCACAAACAAAGCCAATGCAACCAATATTAAAAGGGAAACAGAAAACTGGGAAACAATTTTTACAGCCAGAGTCTCTGATTAAGACCTCATTTCCAAAATATATAGACAACTAAGTCAAATTTATAAGAATACAAATCCTTCCTCAACTGATAAATGCTTAAGGGATATAAACCAGCAGTTTTCAGATGAAGGAATTAAAGCTATCTATAGTCATATGAAAAAGTGCTCTAAATCACTATTGATTAGAGATATGCAAATTAAAACAACTCTGAGGTACTACATCACTAACATGACAAAACCGGAAAATGATAAATGTTGGAGAAGATATGGGAAAATTGGAACACTAATGTATTGTTGGTGAAGTTGTGAATTAATTCAACTATTCTGGAAAGCAATTTGTAACTATAAAGCTGCAAAACTGTGCATACCTTTTGACCCAGCAATACCACTTCTAAGTCTGTATTCCAAAGAGATCATAAAAATGAAAAAAGGACCCACATGTACAAAAATATTTATAGCAGCTCTTTTTGTGGTGGCTAAGAATTGGAAATTGAGGGGATGACCGTCATTTGGGGAATGGATGAACAAGTTGTGGTATATGAATGTAATGGAATGAAGAGCAGGCTGACTTCAGAAAAACCTGAAAAGACTAACTTATGCTGAGTGAAATAAGCAGAACCAGGAGAACATTGTACACAGCAACAGTAACATTGTACAATGACCAACTTTGATAGACTTAACTGTTCTCAGCAATGCAAGGATATAAGACAATTCCAAAGGGCTCATGATAAAAAATGCTATCTATATCCAGAGAAAAAATCATGGAGTCTGAATGCAGATCAAAGCACACTATTTTGTCTTTTTTGTTTGTTTCTTCTTTTTTGAGGTTTTTCCCTTTGGTTCTAATTCTTCTTTACAACACGATCAATGAGGAAATATGTTTAATATGATTGTACATGTATGACCTGTACCAGATTGCTTGCTTTCTTGGGGAAGGAGGAGGGGAAGGAGGGGAGAAAAATTTCAAACTCAAAATCTTATAAAAGTGAATGTTGAAAACTAAAAATAAATAGATAGATATTAAAAGAGAGAGAGAGAAAAAGAGAGAGAGACAGAGAGACAGAGACAGAGAGAGAAGATGTCCCATTAGGAATACAAATACAGAGAAACAAAAGACAATCTAGAAGAGAAGCAAAAAGCAGTAAAGTTTTTTAAAAGCATGCTGTCTAAACAAGCAAAGCATATTGATTTTAAAGACAGGATGTATAAAGACAACTTAAAGATTATAGGTCTCCCAGAAGAACATAATAAGATAAAAAAAATCTGAACACCACAATGCAAGAAATAATTTTTTTAAAAACCTTCCTAGAACATTTAAACACAGGAGATAAAGGTGCCAATAAAAATCATCCATAGATTGCCTCTAGGAAAAAATATATGTTATACATCCTAAGACACATAGTGGTTAAATTTAAGAATTCCATAAAAAAAAACCAACTAATTCTGCAAGTAACCAGGAGAAAACCCTTCAACTGTAAAGGGAAGGAAATTCAAATAACACAAGACTATTCTGCACCCACCAAAACCTCCTAAAGCGATGAAATAGTGTGTTATGAAGAGGAAAGGAGATCAAATCTGGAAATCTAAGCCTAACAACAAATGAGAAAAGATAGATGTTCAGAAAAAAAAAGCATTCAAAATATTCCTAGAAAGAAAACTAGACCTGAAAAAACTATTTTCTTCTCAAACATCACAGACAATGGAAATACAAAAAGAGTGAAAAAAAACACAGCCACAAAATACAGAACAGAAAATAACAACAGAGATCATTAAGAGATTTCTTTCTAAATGTACATAAAGAGACAAGAGTGAAGGCCCAAGTCAAATAGAAGTGATAGCAAAGAAATGGGCGTGAAATCTCATAGGCTAAACCTCACAGCATCACACCTACATGAGAATCAATATTGTTATTGTTTGGTTTTTTGTGGGACTAAATTACAGCATGGGAGTTTACATTAAAAGGGGAGGGAAGAAAGGAGATAGAAGGGAATATATGATGCACCTGGGCAGTTAGGTGGCATAAGGGATAGAGTACTGAGCCTTGAGTCAGGAAGATTCATCTTCTTGAGCTCAAATCTGGCTTCAGATACTTACTAGTTGTGTGACTTTGGACTAGTCACTTAACTCTATTTGCTCTAGTTTCCTCATCTGTAAAAAAAAAGCTACAAAAGGAAATGACAAACCACTGTAGTATCTTTGCCAAGAAAACTCCAAATGGGGTCATGACAGAGGTGGACATGACTGAAAATGACTGAACAACAACAAAAATGTGTTTACTTGATGAGACAAAGGCTAACAGCAAAGGAAAAATAATTCCTGTACTCTGTCAAGAGGAAGAGAGACTATGTTATAATGAACAAGAAGGCAAAGGGAGGGATTTTTACAAAGGGGAAAAGAAAGGGAGAAACCTTGTTTAAGTAGTGAAATACTACTGATGAATGATCGTATGAGAGATATTCCATAAATTAAATAACTATATAAAAGCGAGAATGAAAAAGTAACTAATAAGCAAAATTCCAAAATTAGTGAAAGTGGTAAGAGATAGGGAGGAGGTGATTGGAAGTGAGAGGAAGAGAGCCATTGGGAATAAGATGGCCTTGAAATAGACTAAGTTGAAATAACCGGACAGTACTGTGTTTACAGAGGAAAAAGGAAAAAAAATCCTAATTTGGAAAAAAGTATTGGAACTAATGAAGAAAAATATGAATCTAACTTTTATAATATAGGACTAAACCTCTCAAAATATAAAACCGACTTTAAATGCAAATGAATTAAACAACACAATAAAATGAAAAAGAGTGACAGATTAGATAAGAAAATCCCACAATCTGTTACTTACAAGAAGTACATTAAAAAACAACATACGTAGAATAAAAATGAAGGGCTGGAAAAAATACTTACTAAAATAAATGTAAAAATTTTGTTAAAAAAAACACCAGGAGAATCCAAAAAAGCAGGAGTTGCAATCATGCTATAAATATGATGACTATATAAAGCATTCTATAAAACAGACAAAACAAAAATAAACATTCAAAATATACAACGGGATAAACAAAGAAACTATATTATACTGAAAGGTTCCACAGACAACAAACTAAGTCAGTATTAAACTTGTATGTTACAAATGCCTTAGGATCTAAATTCACAGAAGAAATATTAACTGAACTGCACACGGTAGTGACAGCAGACTTCAGACTTCAATGTCCCTTTCTCAGTTGTGGAGAAGTTTAAATAGAAAAATAAATAAAAGGGAAGATACAGAATTAATCAAATTGCTGGAGAAGCTAGAACTAAAAGACTTGGGTATCTTCCAAATGGGACTGCTAAAGAATACACATACGTTACAGAACCACAGGGAACATTTACAATAATTGGCCATATATTAGAGCATAGAGATGTTGCAAACAAATGTCAAAAGGCAAAAATAGTAGACTCAGGGGTATTATAAGGCTCAAATTAGATAATGAATATAAAACATTTCAAAACATTTAAGTCCTACAAAAATGAAAATAATAAAAGCAGTAATGATAATAACAGCTATTATTATTATTATTTTTAGTGACTAGGCCTTCAGGCTAGCGATAATCTCATTTCCTGAGCTATTTGCTACACTCTTACTGAACTCAAACAAGGTTTATAAAGCAAGACAGTGCAATACTAGTAAAGTCGAACAACTCACTCTGGGAGGGAGAGGGAGAAATTCTTATACACTTATACACTTTGAAATCAAAACTTTCCTCAGTTTAGACAAAAAAAACCCAATAAATTAAGCTTTGATTTTTAGCAATTGTCTATTTCTAAGGCAATTGAAAATTTAACAGTTGGCTCTTAAGTTGACTAGAGCTCTCTCCAGTATATTCCTGAGTAAATGCCATCCTTTGCAACCCATAATAAAATAAAAATGGTAATTATTTCAGGGAATACAAATATAAGACCCAAAATTAAATGGAGACTTAAAAATGAAATCCCACATAATGAATGAGTAAAAAAAAAAATCATAGAACAATTAATTGTGTGAAAGAAAATAACAATGAAACAACACACCAAAATCTCTGGGATTCGGGTAAAAAAAGTTTTTAAGGGGGAAAAATATCCCTATTAATATAAATTAATAAAATTGGGGAGAAAGTATTAATGAGCTGAATATGCAGTTTTAGAAATTAGAAAGTCAACAAATAGACAAAACTAAGATAAGCACAAAAAATGAGATTAAAATTAAAGGAGAAATAGACAATACAAAAACAAAAAAAAGTATAGAAGTGATAAAACTAAAATCTGTTTTTTTAAAAGACCAATAAAATTGATACAACTTTAGCAAATATGATTAAAAGAAGAGGGCAGAAAATCAAATCAACAAAATAGCTAATGAGCAAGGTGACATCACGACAAAACCAGAAGAAATAAAATGAATAATCGGAACTTATTATACACTGTGACATTTAAAAAGTTCAAGAGGCATAGCTTCTGGGTAATTAATAATTTTATTAATAATGCTAGCATTTTATTAATAAAAGAGGTCAGTGGCACTCTCAAATGCCAAAAACCTCCCATGATGATAGGCTCACAGTTTATATGCCCTTGGAAGAGTGGGTCTTCCTGAGGATGGCAATCAGCTCTGATTGGTTAACCATTAATGAGAAAATGAATATTATAATGAGATGTGGACATTCCCAAAAGAGTCTTGGGGGTACCTAAATTGGATTACCCAAGTCGTGGTCAAAGAGACTTATCAATATGCATATCAAAGAGGGAATTCATGTCTACTCCAAACCTGCCTGACCAAACACAACGAACAGGAATTCACCAATTCTCTCAACCTAGTTGGATAAGTCTTCGCTCCAAATTTCCCACAATGGTTGATTTCTCAATGAGGAAGTAAAAAAGGGGAAAAATCTTGGTCCCTATTCAATAATTGTTTATTAAATACAAGAAAGAAACAATCATTTCTCTCAACACAGTTATATCCTAATACAAAAGAAATAGAGAAATACCTCCAAAAATATAAAATATGCCAACTCACATTAGACCAAATAGAGATCTTAAAGAACTGAATCTCAAAAAAGGAAATAGAAACTACCAAAGAAAAAAGCTTTTGGTCCTAATGAATTCACAGAACAATTCTCCTAAACTTTTCAAGAACAATTAGTACCCATATTACACAAATTATTTTCAAAAATTGAAAAAGAAAGCACTCTATCAGAATCCTTTTGTGAAACAAATGTAGTCCTAACACCTAAACCAGGGAAGGTTAAAACACAAAATTACAACCTAATATTAACAAATAACAATTCGAAATTTTTAAATAAAATCCTGTCAAATAGACTATAGTGATTATCCAAGAAATCATTCATTTACGGCCATGTTGGATTTATACCAGGGATACAAAGATAGTTCAACATTGGGAAAACAATCAACATAATTATATTAAAAACAAAAATAATGAAAACCACACGATAATCTCAGTAGATGCAGGAAAACCTTTTGACAAAGCACAACAATCATTTCTGTTTTAAAAAATCCTACAAAGTATGGGCATAAAAGGATCCTTTTAATATCATAAAAAGTATCTAAAACCAAAAGCTCTGAGGACAGTTATAGAAAGGAAACTGTGATTCCAAATAACTACAAAATACAAAAAAATATCTGGGGATCAATCTACCAAACCACACAAAAGACTTGTATAGAGTCAATTACGACATGCTCCTTAAAGAAGCAAAGAAAATCTTAAACAGCTGGAGGAATATTCAGTGATCATATCTGTGTCATGTCAATAAAACAAAAATGACAATATTACCAAAGTTAATTTAAACTTTTAATGATATGACAATCAAATTATCCAAGAAATATTTTATAGAACTTGATGAAATAGTGATAAAATTTATTTGTGATAACAAAAGATCCAGAGCATCAAGGGAAATGAGGAAAAGAGGTAGGAACAAAGGGAAAATAACACTTCCAGATCTCAAACTAGATTATAAAGTAACAGCCATCAGAACCATTAAAAAAGGAAGCTAGGGGGCACCATAATGCAGAGTGCTGGGCTGAAGTCAGGAAAGACTCATCTTTCTGAATTCAAAACTAACCTCAAAGACTAGCTGTGTGACCCTGGGCAAGTCACTTCACCCTGTTCACCTCAGTTTCCTCATCTGTAAAATGAACTGAAGAAGAAAATGGCAAACCACTCCAGTATCTCTTCCAAGAAAACCCCAAACAGGATCACAAAAGTCAGAAATGATTCAACAGCAACAAATTAGTTAAAAAAACAGCAAGACAGATCAATGAAACAAATAGACAAAGGAGAATTAGAGACAATAGAACTTCATAACATAGTATTTGATAAAGTCAGGAAAAGATTTACTTAGCAAAGAACCTCATATTTGATTTTTAAAATTTGCTGGGAAAATTGGAAAACAGTCTGGCAGAAATTAGGTTTATATTGACAATTCCGCATTTAAACACAGTTGTTTTTCAGTTGTGCCCAACGCTTTTTGAGTTTTCTTGGAAAAGATGTTGTAGTGGTTTGCCATTTACTTCTCCAGTTCGTTTTATAGATGAGGAACCTCTGAGGTAAACAGGGTCTAGTGATTTGCTCAGGGTCACACAGCTACTAAGTATCTGAGTCTTTGGGCCCAGCACTCTGTGCACCATAGTGCCACTTAACTGCTCCATATTCCACAACACATTATAAATGCATATGTGATTTTAATATTAAAAATCATTTTTAAAAAATCAAGAGAGAAACAGATCATATGCCTCTCATAGCTAGTGATAGGAGATGTATTCTTAACCAAACAAGGGACAGAGGAGATTACAAAACATTAAATAAATGACTTTGATTACATGAAGCTGACAAACTTTTTCACAACAATATTAATTCACCTAGGAAAAGAAGGAAGTGGTTGAATAGGAAAAAAAAATCTTTGTCAGATTTCTCTGATTAAGAGTTTAGTATCCAAGATAAATGAACAATGAACAGATATAATCATGAGGATTAAATAAGATAATATTTGCAAATTGCTTATAGTTCCTGGCACATAGTAGGCACTTAATAAATGCTTGTTCCTTTTGTTGACCTCAAAACTTGTTGAAGAAAAGGCAACATGGCTAAATGCATAATTTTATGATTTAATTAATTAATTGATCAATTCCCCATAAAGAAAACAGTACATAATGCATTATGGAGCCAGAAATGTTCTGGCTACCCAGTGCAGAAATCTTCTGGCTTATATACATTTTGCCGTGAGAAAAGAACTCTCCTAGTTGAACAAATCATAAATTCAGTAAGACAGGACAATTAACAAAGCAATATTGGTCAGGCCTTGGGATTCCAAGCTGGGTAAACATATGTCTCGGAAATCCCACCACTAGTAAGTGGTAGGCTTCCTGCCCTAAACAGATAACTGACATAGGAAAGGGTAAACAAAGTTCAATAGAAATTACGACCTAAGATGTCTGTGTTTTATTTACCATTAACATGCCATAACATAGTGTAGGTCTACAAATATTAAGATATGGAAAACGTCCCATTATTCAAGATAGTGTCTTAGGTTAAAGGTCTCCTTAAGGAATGTAAAGTCAGCCTTGGTTGGCTTTTGCTGACATAGGAAGAGGCACTCTCTGAGTTTGCTTCAGAGAGAACAAAGAGATTATTCCAAAATTTTATATTAAACATTATCACTTTCCTCACTCCATATGGAAGAATGCTACAAATCATTGGTAATAAAAGAAGTGCAAATCAAAACAGCCCTGAGGTTTCACCTCACACTATGCAAACTGATAAAGTTGACAAAAGAGAGGAACCTTGGAAGGATTGTTGGTAGATCTGTGAATTGGTATAACCATTTTGGAAATCAATTCGAAATTATGAAAATAAGTTACTCAAATGTTCATATCCTTCAACCCAGAGATTTTATTACTGGGCTTATACCTCAAGGAAACTGTTATTGTTGTGGTATGTCCTTCCTTCTCTAAGAGGACCGCAACATCAGGGAGGTTATGCCATGACATGCAAGTGAATTGTATTTAAGTGAGGTAAGGCTGCCAAGGAAGCTATTTATAGCAGCACTTTTTGTGATAGCAAAGAATTGGAAACAAGGTAAATGACCATTGATTGGAAGATGACTAAACAAATTGGGGGATGTGAATGTAATAGGATATTACTGCGCTGTAAGAAATGATGTGTGTGACAAACACAGAGAAGCATAAAAAGAGCTATACAAACTGATACAAAGCAAAGGGAGCAAAGCTGAGGAAAGGAAACAATGTATACAATGAGGACAACTAAGTGAACTGAAAGAAAAACCACATGCACAAATCAAAAGTAAATGTTGCAAAATCACAAAGCACAAGCAAGACCTGAAAGAAAAGATGAAAAGATACTCTCATCCCACCATTCTGCAGAAGCAGGGGTGCTGCACATTGTACATATTTTCAGACTTTATCATTGTATTGATGAATTATATTAATTTTTTCTCTTTTTTGTTTTTTAAAAAGTTATGTTTGTTATAAAGGATGGCTTTCTGGGAGAGAGAGAAGGGATACAAGGGGAAATCAATAATGATGTAAAAACCAAAAGATATTAACAAAAACTTATTTTAAATAACACAATATTTTAGAATGGATTTTCTTTCCCTTTTTCCCCAAATAACTCATAATTCTCTTGGCTCATGTGCCCTCACCCACTGGAAATTCCATTCTTGTTCCCTTTTTAGCATATCCCTGAAGAACTCCATCACTGAAGATTTTGTATGAATGGATTTTAGTAAAGAAAATTGGAATTTAAAAATAATTGTATTAACAGCTAATGAGACTTGAAGGCAAGACTGCCATTGCTTCTGGGAAAGTCTGAATTTCTAGTTCACTCCCTCTACCCTTTTTTTCTTCATCCTTTTCCTCATTTCCACTATGGGCACACACACACCTCAACACCATTTATAAAACACTATCACTTATTCTTAGTCTCATAGGTAAAAAGGAAAAGTGGAACTTTCAACTTACCACAATTGCTCCAGCAGAGGTTGTTGGGGATATCTTGACCAGCAAGTAGGCAAAACCTACTCTCCATTACTTCAGCAGAAAATTCCCTGGGGCCACTCAAATAACCAATTTCCTTCTTTCCATCCCCTCCCAACATATTATGGTTGCAGACAAAAGCCTGAGGGTCACTCAGCCATCATCGTCGTCATCGTCATCATCATCACTAACTCTATTTATATAATTCTTACTATGTGCCAGGCACTGTCCAAAGTACTTTGCATTTATTATACCATGTGATAATAACAATGACATAGCTAATATTTACATAGCTCCTACTACTGGCTGTGTGCCAAGTGCTTTACAAATATCATCTCATTTGATCCTCAAAACAACCCTGGGAGGAAGGTGCTATTATTATCCCCATTTGACAGATGAGGAAATGGAGGCAGAAAAGGGTTAAGTGACTTGCCCAGGATCACACAGCTAGTAAGTGTTTGAGGTCAATTTAACTAAGGTTTTCCTGACTCCAGGCCTGATTCTCCACGTGTTATGGCACCACCTCGCTGCTCCACAGAGCACTATACCTTGTGCTTGAAAATCTTACCATAGCATATGAACGTAGCATACCTTCTGACAGCTGGCCTTTAACTTAGATCTCCTTCTATCTTTTCTGACTCCACATTTACACCTGTCTTTGACATGTAAGATTAGGGAAATACAAGGGAAGACCAGAAAACATGGAACATCTGAAGACTGCTTCATAGGGGTTATGCTATTAAAGGGGTGGTTCGTGAACATTTAGAAAAAAAAGTAATGATCAAAAGCAACTAGAATTGCTTTGTCAAGACCAGGTCAAGATATACTAACCTTGTTTCCATTTTGATAGGTTTATTAGACCGATAGAGCAAAAGAATTCGATAGACATAGCGTTATCTAGGTTTTAACAATACATTTAACAAAGTCTATCATGCTATTCTAGATGATCGTAGAGTTGAGAAATTCAGAATTGGTGAAATGACTAGCTCCATAAAGTAGTCGACTACTCTTGGGGGAGACAATTTGAACTAGAGAGTTCTCCAGAGATCTGTGCTTGATTCTGTACAGTTTAACATATTTTTAATCAATAACTTGGACAAAGGCATTAATGAAATCTTTATAAAATTTGCAGATGACAGAGTATCCAAAAATATCTAGATAGCCTGGAATATTAGACCATAGTATTAAGTTGAATCAGACAACCAATTTTTATTATGCACCTACCATCTGTCATGTACTATGCTAAGTCCTGGAAATACAAATACCTTCCTTCCTTGTTTCCTTCTCCTCCTCCCACCCCTCAAAAAGATAATCCCTATCCTAAAGAAACTTGGATTTATAATGAGGGAAGACAGAACATAAAAGGAAGCTAGAAATCTGTGGAGAGAGGGAGAAGGTACTTATGTCAGGGAAAACTGAAAAAGTCCAAAGAGTCAGTACTGGAGACAGAGAAGTGAGTGTGGATGGTCTGAGAACTTCTTTAAACATTATTCCTGGGCAGGAACTTACTGATCAGAGAGGACCATAAGGGTCAAAGCATTTCTAGGGTGTGCAGGCTGCTGAGGCAAAGTATTTGACCTTTGGCATCTTATATTCCACAGGGGAGACAACATTTACATTTACAAATATACACAAAATAAATACCAAAAAAAAGGTAAATTTGAAAGAGAAGGCAACTAGGGGGGTCAGAAAAGGACTTATTAGAAAACTGGTCCTTGAGTAAAGACTTGAAGGTAACCAGAGACTATAAGGGGCAGAGGTGAGGAGGGATTGTATTTCAGATATGGGGTGGAGCGAAAAGAAATGGAATGTTGAAGAGCAGGGGTCAGCCAGAAAGCCTTTTTGACAGTAGAACCCCTCAAAAAATATTGTAAGGCTATAAACATAGGTTGGAGACAGGCTATATACAGGTCTTTAAATGATGGAGGAATCTGACCCTAGTCCATGTGTTCACCCCCTTTTTTTGAGCCATGGATGGCTTTGGCAGTCTGCTGAAGCCTATGGACCCCTTTTTAGAATCATGTTTTTAAATACATAAAATAAACTCATGGGATGTGACAAAAGAAATCAATTATATTGAAATCTAGATTGTAGGCAGAAAGACTGAAATCACATGAGATCTTGTGGCAGGTTTAATAAGTACAATAATTTCAAAGTAGTGATGAGTACAAATGATATTTTGAGATATCTGTGACAACTGTAATATGACAGGAAAAATGTGATTTCTCTTGGTGACAAGGTCACAAGTACTTCTAATATCACTGCAGTTTGTTGCTTGTATTTATAATAGAAGGAAATATTAAATTTTAGAGGTTAGTAAAAATAAAGATGTATTTTTTCCCATCCTTATTCATGAACCCTCTGAAATCTATCCATGTAGGAGAACCATGGATTCTTGTCCTAGAAGCAATCTTTTTTTTGAGTAAGGGAGTGATGTGGTCAGACTTATGCTTTAGGAAAATCACTTTGGAAGTTGTATGTGGGGTGGCTCATTAAGGGAAAAAATGAGGCAGGGAGATCATGTAATTATTTTTTGTATGTTATTGCAATAGTCCAGGCAATGATGAACATGGATGATAGCCATGTAAGCAGAAAGAAGGGACCAGGTGTGAGAGGTGTCACAAAGGTAGAATGATGAACGTAAAAAATAGTGTAGTAAATGGAAAGATCGCTGGAAATGATAAATCTTAGAGTAAGAATATATGTCAGGATAGGTTGGTTGGATGGAAGGTATGTCAAAACACAAGAAAGAAAAGGAAGGGGGGAAGGGAGGAAGGAATCACTGGATTGGTGATGATAGATGGTGACCAGATAGATAAAGCATTTATTAAATACTATGTGCCAGGAACACACGAGCAGAAAGTCTCCACTCTCAATGAGCTTAGATTCAAATAGGGGATGGAACACCAGAGGTTACAAGGTATTGAGGCATCTTGCTCCATGGAATTGAAACCAGACAGGGCAGTAGATGCAAAGTGGAGTGAGGTAAAAGTCCAGTTTCTACCCTCTGTTTTTAAAAAAAATCTCTTAATATTTTATTTTTTCCAATGACATCTAAAACCAATTTTTAACATTTATTTTAAAAAATTTTTAGTTCCAAAGTCTCTCCCTCCCTTCCTCCCCACCTCCCTCACTGAGAAAGAAAGCACTTTGATATACATACAGTCAAGAAAAACATATTTCCATATTAGCCATATCGTGAAAGAAAATATAGAACAAAAAAAAAAACCTAAAAAAATAAAGGAAGTAAAAATTAGTATGCTTTGATCTGCATGAGTTTTTTGGATATGGATAGCATTTTTCATCACAATTCCTTTGGAGTTAGAAAATTTGCCCTCTGTTAAAGGAAGGCAACTCCCCAACCTGCATTGGTAAAGGAGAGAAGTTCCTTATACTTATGGAATCCTAATTAGTTGGCCTCAGTTTCCTCATTTGTAAAATAACATGATTGGACTCAGTTGTCTTTGAGGTCCCTAAATCTCTAAACTTCTGTGGAGGAACAGAGCTATTCTTTGGCCCATGGAAGTCAGAGAGGCAGCATGGCAGAACAGCTGAGGGGATTTTTGGGTCCCCGGGCAGCTGCTCCTAATGGACTTGCTGGGATAGTATTTGGGCTAGTATTTCTTTAATGACTGAGGTCATGCCATTCACCTCAGGGGAGGGACACAGCAGCTGCTAGGACAGCTGCAGACTTAAAGTCTTAAAGAATTAGTTGCCCAGGACACAGAGATGCTAAGTAAATTGTCTTGGGTCATATGACTAGTATTTATCAGAAGTAGAGATTGGACTCTGGTCCTCAAGTGTTTGCTCTATCTTTGTATTTGAGAACTTAGCACGGTGTCTGGGTGAAGGCTTCTCTTAATAAAGGTTTGTTGATTGGTTTAATCACTCAGTCAGCAAGAATGTATTGAGTTTTGACTATGTGCTAGGCACTATACAAAGGGCGGATATACAAAGAAAGACAAAAAACTTGGCTTCTGCTCTCAAAGAGCTTATATTCTAAAGGAGTAGACAAGAAGTTAAAAAAAAATCCTGATTCCTAGCCTTGATCCCTATTCACATAACCCCTAGGCATCATCCCCATTTTCTCCTTTATTCTTTTCCCAGCCTCGGAAGAGGTGACCCTTTTGTCCAGGTCCAACTTCTCGTAGGGATCTTTGATTCCCCTCCTGTCCCATGCACTCAGGCACAGAGCTTCCCCCAAAATCATCCTTTCCCCCAATATGCATTTTCTTCCTCCCTCTTGGTTCCTTTCCAGCTGTTTGCAATTCCACCTAAGTCTCCCTCATCCTTTAAAAACAAAACCTTTCACTAGACCAACACTTTCTTCAGGCTTTCGTCCTATCTCGCTCCTTCCTTTCTTAATCAAATTCCTAGGGGAAAAAAAAGTTGAGCCCTCATCCCCTCCACTCCCTCTCCTTTAAGCAATTCTCAACCCTAGGCAACGAAGCTTCTGAATTCTTTACTCAAGGAAACTGCTCTCCTAGGTTATCCATGATCTCTTAATTGCCAGCTCTAATGGCCTTTTTCTCAATCCTTAACCTCTCTGCAGCATTTGGGGTTGCTCTGCACTCCCTCTCCTTGCATCCTCTCTACTCACTGGAGTTTCAGGATGCTGCTCTTTCTAGGTTCTATTACCTATCTGACTCTTCCCCTGCTTTTCCCCTACTCTGTTGGCTCATGATCTATAGCCCTGTTCCTAAAGAATACATGTATATGCGTATGTATGTATACATTTATAAATGTATATATACACACATATGTATCTGTATGTCTGTGTGTGTGTGTGTATACACACTGTCCTGAGCCCTCATCTCTTTGTCCACACTCTCTCATTGAGAAGTCCTTGTCAAATTCCGTGACTTCATTTATCTACTCAGAAGGTTCCCTCATCTCTGCATACAGCCCTAGTTTTTCTCCAGTTTCAGGCCCACATCACTAACAGCCTATGGAACATTTTGAACTAGGTATGTCATAGGTGTCTTCAATTCAGTTTGTTTGAAACAGAATCATGCTCTTTTCCCCAAACATTCTTCTTCTTAATTTCTCTTTTCAGTCGGAGGCACCACCATCCTTGTGGTCCCCTGGGCTCCCAACCTTGGTACTTCCTCTGATACCTCACTGCCTCATCCATTAGTCAATTGCCATATCTTCTTGTTTCTATCACCACTGCATTGTTCCCATTTGTCTCCTCTCCGCTCACACCTAGAATAGACCCAGTCTCACCCTGGCTCATTGGAATAGCCTCCCATTTGTCCCCTACACTGATGCTAATGGGACTTTCCTAAAGGCCAGATCTGACCACATCTATCACTTTTCAATAAACTCAAACAGCTCCCTATTGTCCTAAGTTTCAAATATAAATTCCTGTTGGGCTTTTAAAATCCTTCATAGCCTGGTTCCAACTTACATTTACAAGCTTATTGTACATTAATCTCCTTTGCGATATCTTCAGTCCAGTCAAGGTAGCATTCTTGCTGTCTTCAGATTCCACATTCCATGTCCTTTCTCCATGCTTTTGTTGTCTCCCCCACTCCCCTCCCCTTCCTGGAAGATCTCGCTCCTTACCCCTGCCTCTTGGAATCCCATGTGTCCTTCAAAACTGAGCTCAAACATTCCCTTCTACATGAAGCCTTTCCTGAAGCCCCAGTTTCTGGTGCCTTCCCTCACTGCTATTTATCTGTCTCCCTGTCTCTCTATTTCTCTATCTGCTTGTCTGTTTACACACACACACACACACACACACACACACATACACACACACACACACTCTCTCTCACACACACACACACACTCTCTCTCTCTCTCTCTCTCACACACACACACACACACTCTCTCTCTCTCTCTCACACACACACACTCTCTCTCTCTCTCTCTCTCTCTCTCTCTCTCTGTCTCTCTCTGTCCTAATGCCTAGCTGCTAGTGCCCTCTATAGAGCTTTATATCTCTATATTCATGTCTTGATCCTTCCTAGCACTCTTTTATTGCCTTATATTTATCATCTTATCTACCTATCTATATATTCATATCCTGATCCCACAGGTTCAAGTGCCTTATCTCATTGTCTAATATCTATCCACCTATCTGCCTGTCTGTCTTTATAGCTATATATAATCTATTCTCTCTCTCTCTCTCTGTCTCTCTCATCTGTCTATCTTTATCTCTATCCCTGTTCTCCTCACCCCTAAAGAATGTAAGTCCCTTGAAGGCAGAGATTATTTAACTTCTGTGTTTGTACACCTCACCTTAACAGAGTACCAGGTCCAAAGTTGGTGCTTAATTAAATGAATGAATGAATAAGTGAATTTATTAATTAAGCATTTACTACATACTATTAAGTACTATATACTTAGTGTTCTGAGGATGTAAACAGAAAAGCAGGGACAGTCCCTCTTCTCTGGGAGCTCACATTCTCATGGAGGAGACAACACAAATAGGAGGTCAAATAGTCACAAGTCAGATGGAAAAATCCCATGAAGATTAGAGTGCAATGACAAAACACATGGTAATATATTTTCTTCCTTTGATAAAACCATATCCATTGTTGACACTGAACTGCTTGATGGTGCCAAGGACTTTGGCAGCAAGAACCTTATAGGTCTTCAATATTAGTGGCTAATTGATGATTGCTAACCCCATTTTGCAGATAAGGAAACTGAAGTTCAGAGAGGTTCTGACTTATTTGTGGTCCAACAGCTACTAGTAAGTACTAGAAGTGAGAACTGAACCTGTCTTCTTGACAAGTTCCAGAGGTCCAGCACTCTATCCTATATACAAGGATACTTCTCCCTTCAAATCTATCTTAAAATTCAACTCCTCCAGGAAGTCTCTGATTTCCCCACATCAGTTTCAGATGACGTCTGTACTTTGAACCTGGGCTGGGTTCTGGGGTTGGCACTCTTAAAAACTCATACTCTTTGATCTTGCTTCTCCATGTGTCAATTCCAGCATCTTCCCTCCACTGCCTTCCCTATCCAATAAATGATCTTCCAGGAACTTAGACCACTGTTTCTGTTCAGTAGAAGCTGATTTAGAGCAGAGTTCAAGTTTGTTGTGCCTGAAGGAACATAGAGTGTGAGGCTATCCTGTGGAACATGTGATGCCTATCCTTTTGAGGATGAGCATCAAGCTGGAGAAACGATTAAAGAAAGCTTAAAAATAAAGTCAGAGAGTTCTGGAATAGGTATTTGTTTGACATACTTTCTGAAACCTCATCTGCCTCATTCCCTGATGATCTTTTCAAAAATCTCGTTAGGTTCATGCCTTCTCTATGGATGAGTAAGGGGATGGAGGGAGAAAATTTGAAATGGAAAATTAAAAATTAAAAAAATTTTAATCCTCTTGGGAATAGGATTTTACCACTATTGTATGAGCTCTTATCATTCCTGTCTGGTTTTCAAGTTACCTTCTAACTATTCTCTCATTTTCTCCTCCTTCCAATCCATCCTCCATGCAGTTATCCAAGGTTACCTGAATATAGTAGCACAATATGCTGTGTAAAGTGCACTGTCCCTTTTAAGGCTCTTTTCGTAAGGAATGGCTAAGTGATGAAAAGATCAGAAAAAGGACTTTACCTAAAGTTATATTTCAATTAATCAAGGATCATTTATTAAGTGCCTATTATAGTGTGTCAGGAATAGAGATACAAAACTAAATAAATAAACCAACAACTGAGTGAATAGATAAGTGAGTAAATGAATGAATAGATGGGTAAATGAATGAATAGTCCTTGCCCTCAAGGAACTACATTCTATCTATTGATTCTACCTCAGTGGAGCTGCTTGTATATTCATTTAGATCTTATCCCCTTCTCATCCTTGTCCATGATCAAGTATTTCATAAACCTTCCATTACTTATGTCTTTCCATAAATTCTCTCCAGGGAATCGACCTACCATACTATAGACCTTTCTCTGGTTCTCTTAACATCTCATGGCTCTTACTATGTGTATGACCTAAACATATCTGTGCAGGACACCTTGTAGGAAGAGGACCCTTAAGGCTGCATTTTATTCCATCAAGTCCAGTGCTCTTGGGTAATCAACAAATGACACTCCTGGAGGGATCTTATTTTCTCTTCCCCTTCCAGATTAATCTCATCTTGTCACTTTGCTGCTCAATAACTTACCTGGCAGCACTTGAGGTCAATCACTCTTACTCCATGACCAGAAACTTTCTTTTCCATACACACAGGTCCCTAATGTTTCCTTCTATGCTACTTCACCAGCCTAAGGTATTGCTGGTAAACTGTTGAGGCCTCCTAACCCTGGCCAGGCATCTTTCCTTTGAGTCACTGACAGTTTTAAAAAAATGTATTTATTATAAAAGATATTGAACACTGATACCATCGAACTCGCTACCTAACTACTTGCCTTTGCTATTGCTGTTTTTCGATCATTTCAGACATGTTTAACTGTTTTGTTTGTAAAACCTGTTTTCTTAGCAAGATACTGAGGTAGCTTGCCATCATGTCCTTCTCCAGTTCATTTTACAGAGGAGAAAACTGAGCAAACAGGGTTAAGTGACTTGCCCAGAGTCACGCTGGTATTAAGCATCTGAAGCTGGATTTGAATTTGTCTTCCTGACTCCAGGTTCAGTGCTCTTTCTACTGCTTTTCCTCCTTTTTTAAATACAAAGATAATAAATGCTAAGTAATTAAATACAAGGTGTTTTGGGATGGGAAAGGGACCCACTAACAGTTGAGGGGATCAGTAAAGGCTTTATGTAGAAGGTGATATCTTAGTGATGACTAAGCTGTGTCTTGAAGGAAGAGGGAGATTCTTTGAAGCGGGAGAGGAAGTACAGAATCAGGCATGGGGGACATCCAGCCACTGAGACAAGAGATAGAAGGCTATGTGAATGGAACAGGGAAAAGGCCAGTTTGGTTGGATCATAGAGCTGCAGGAGTGGGGGGGCAGAGGGTTCACATATTTCTGGTATGAATGCTTGCCAATCCCTTTTTCAGGCCTGCTCATCCACCTGTTCATCTGTCACCCAAGTCTCACCTATGGCTCCAAGAATTATAGTGTATGTTGTGGTCATACACTGGTAAAACCATGGGCTAAACCAGGATAAAGGTAACTGACAGGCTTCAAACCCATTGATGATGTCTACCCTAACCATGTGAAGACTTCCCCTGGCAGAATGGGCAGACAAGAACAATTTGTTCCAAAGACCACGAAAGTGGCTGAAGCAGGTGATATAGAGCACTTAGAACTTGGTCAGACATGGAAAACACCAAGGTCTTCCACTGCATCCTGGGCCATGGCCAGTCATCTAGACTTTTGTCCTGCTTTTGGATTTCAGTGACTCTGGGAGAGTGGTGGCAGCTTTGTGCAACTCTACCTCCCCTAAATCCAACTCATTTGCAAGTCAAGACTTCAGTCTGTGATGACGTTGGTCTTCCTCAAAAATGAAGGACAAACAACAGAGCTGCAGGGCAGAAGTAATATACAATATGGCTAGAAATATCGTTTGGAGCCAGGTATGAAGGAATGAATTATCAGATCAAAACATTTTACTAAACTTTTATTACAGCCTGCCAGATTGTTCTCAAAAAAATATTGTACAAATTTAAAAGCTGAATAGAGAAGTTTATATTGATCCTAGAGAAGATCAAATACTAAAGATAAGCTTAAATAGTTTGGCCACATAATGAGAAGACAGGATTCACTGAAAAAGACCCTGCTGTTGGGAAATTTTGAAGGCAAAAGGAGAAGGGGAGGATAGAGGATGAGGTGGATAGCTAGTATCATAGAGGCAATGAACATGAGCTTGAACAGACTAGGTGATAGGGGAAGATAGAAGGGCCTGGCATGCAATGGTTCATGGGATTACAAAGAGTTGGATTTGACCAGATTACTGAAAAATAAAGAGGTAATAGGGAGCTACTGGAGTTGATTGAGTTGGGGGATGACATGGTCAAATCTGTGATTGAGGAAAATCATTTTGGCAACATGGCAAACGTATTGGTGCGGGGAGAGACTTGGAGTAGAAAGACCAATTAGGAGGCTGTTGTAACAATCTAGATGAGAGCTGAAGGACTGAACCACGGTGATAGCTGGAGGGGATAGGTGAGAGGAATATTGTGGAGGGACAATTAGCCAAACTTGCCAACTAATTGAATACGTGGAGTGAAGGAGAGTGGAGAGTTAATGATAATGCCAACCTGAAAGGCTGGAAGGATAGAGGTATCTTTGACAGAAGCAGGGAAGCTTAGACAAGAGGCGGCTTTGGAGGAGAGAGATAATAAGTTCTGTTTTGGCCATGTGAGTTTGCCAAATCTCCAGGACATCCAGTTTGAAATGTCTAATAGGCAATTGGTGATGCAAGAGAAGCACTGCTCAGAAGCATCAGGGAGATAATTAAGCCCAGAGGAGCTGATGAGATTTCAGAGACAGACAGATGGACAGACGAGAGAGAGAGAGAGAGAGAGAGAGAGAGAGAGAGAGAGAGGGAGAGGGAGAGGGAGAGGGAGAGGGAGAGGGAGAGGGAGAGGGAGAGGGAGAGGGAGAGGGAGAGGGAGAGGGAGAGGGAGAGGGAGAGGGAGAGGGAGAGGGAGAAGGAGGGAGGGAGGGAGAGAGGAAGAGAGAATAAGAGTAAGAGCCAGAGGGAGGGGAGCCAGTGACACAGAAATCCAACTACTAATCATGCTGCTGTGAACATCTTTGAAGATAGAACTCTTTAAAAATTAACTCCTTCAGGGTATTGAAATATCAGGAATGTTGGACATATTCCAAACAATGGAGTTATCAGGTCAAAATGTTTTATTAAACTTGTACTATGTACTGTCAGATTGTACTCAAAAAATATTATACAAATTTTCAATTCTACCATCAGCAAATGAGTACATTTTGTCCTAAGGACTAAAAGCTAAAACAAAAAGTCCAAAGACTAAAAGCAGACTTTTGTTGCTTTTAGTTATTTTAACAATTCACTCATCCCCTGCAAATATTTTTGTATATGAGAGATCTTTCCTGCTATCTTTGGATTTTCAATACTGTGCCTAACACATTGTGGGCACTTCATAAATGGTTGGTCTTTAGAGTGGGGGCTGCAAGATGGCATGGTGCATAAAGAGCTGGGGCTAGAGTCAGGAAGACCTGAGTTCAAATCTGGTCTCACACACATATTAACTGTGTGACTCTAGGCAAGTCACATAAACCTGTTTGCCTCAATTTCCTCATCTGTAAAACAAGCTGGAGAAGAAAATGACAAACCACTCCTGTATCTTTGCTAGGAAAACTCCAAGTGGGATCATAAAGGGTCACACGCGACTCAACAACAAATCTTTTGAGTGACTTGGGATGTGAACAAGGAGACCTGGTAGTGTTCTGGAGCTTGGGGTAAATAAAATAATGTCATTTGCAAACAGAATTAACCTGAAAAATCTCTTAATGATAGGCAGTAGAAGAGCCCTTTCAAAAACAAGCACTCTCTCTATAGTTGTAACTATTCAGACATCCTCCAAGACATTGGCAAATGTCTTTAAGTGAGCATGTGTCTTTGTTATACGCCTGGTTTGGTACTGATACTCAGTGAATCTCCAGGGCTGCAACTGACAGGAAATTATATATGATCTTTAAATATCTGTTGGAGACTTCTTTTGAGGAGATCTTATCAAGTGAGATGCTTTTATGCAATTAACAAACACAGTGGGTTCTTAGATTCTTTTCACTTCCCAGGCTAATCTCATCTTGTCACTGGGGGTGGGGGCATGGAGTGGGCTTAAGAACCTAGAATATCTCTCTATTGCTTTGTACACTGGAACAGACCAATGTCTGATGTCTAATGCCCGCCTCCCCAATCCTCCTACTTCCCTCTATCCCTCATCAAAGTATACAGTTCTCCCATTACCTAGGGTGGGGGTAGAGGGATCCTCAGGCTTTCAGAACTGGCTTGTTCAGTCTCCATCTAGAGCACCAGCGCAGGAGTCAGGAGGATATGAGTTCAAATCTCACCTCAGACACTTGACACTCACCAACTGTGTGACTCTGGGCAAGTCACTTCACCCCAATTGCCTCATCCTGGGTCATCTCCAGTCATCCTGATGAATATCTGATCACTGGATTCAGATGGCTGTGGAGGAGAAGTGAGGCTGGTGACCTGCACAGCCCTCCCTCACTCAAAGTCAAGTGCAAGTCATGTCATCATTTCTCTGATGGCATGGTCTTCTTCAGCAACAAAGGACAAACACACACGAACACACACACACATAGGTGAAAGACCAAGTTTAATGACTATGGTGTCTCCAAATATTTAACTAAGCTATGGTGGCACTAAAGGAACAGTTTTCTTAGATGTTTAGGAAGCATCTTGTCCATTTCAGTTAAAAGTCACATCCTGCCATTTTCATGTGAACTCTTCCTTTTGGATGTTTCCAATGGCTAGGACATATGTGGATACAGGTGTTCACACACGGATATTCACAAAACCAGGATATTCACAGGGCAGCTAGGTGGGGCAGTGGATAGAGTGCCTGGACTCATCTTCTGATATGATCCTGAGCAAGTCACTTAGCCTTGTTTACCTCAGTTTCCTCAACTGTAAAATGGTGATAATAACAGTACCTACCTCCCAGGGTTTTTGTGAGAAGCAAATAAGATAATATCTGTAAGGTTCTGAGCACAATGCCTGACACATAGTAGGTTCTATATAAATGCTTATTCCCTTCCCCTCTTCTCCTTCCAGCTTTAAATAGGTTGCTCTATGATTCTGCCTGCATAATGGCAGCTACCTCAAGCACTGACTCATCTGTGTGACACACTGAGCAGGTCATTGAACTTCTGTCTGTCTCAATTTCCTTGTCTGAAAAATGAGGATAAGAAGACCTCCCTCCCAGGGTTGTTGTGAGAATCAAATGAGATTCACAAAGTGCTAAATACAAATAAAATAAGGAGCCATATAAATGCTAGCTATTTTGATGATCCATCCCCTTCTCTCCATTTACATGGCTTTCTTCACCTCTCTCCTGGACTACTGCCACAGCCTCCGAGACTCTCATTTTTCTCCTCTCTAATCCTTTCTCTACACAGGTGCCCAAAAGCCCAAGTCTGACTATAGCAACAACTCACTGAAGAAACGCCAATGGTTCCCTAACGGCACTAGATTAGACTACAGGCTCCTTAACTTGGTGTTTAAAAGGCTTCACAATCTGGCTCCACACTCCCTTTCTAGACTTGTTTAGTCTACCTATGCAGATAGGTAGTACAGTGGAGGAGGCACAGGGCCTTGGAATCTCAAAGACTTGAGTTCAAATCTGACCTCAGATGCTTATTGACTGGGTGACCTTGAGCAAAGTCACTTCATCTCTGTGACTGTCTTTTGCCTCTTTTTGTATCCGCAATATTTAGCACAGTGCTTGGCACGTAATAGGTGCTTAATGAATGTTTATTAAATAAATAAATGTCTCAGTTTTCCCATCTGTAAAATGCAGATAATAATAGTATCTACCTCTTGGAGTTGTTGTCAGGATCAAATAAGAAGATATTTGTAAAGCTCATAAAGTGCTTTGCAAACTTTAAGGTGCTATATAAATGAGAGCTATAATAAGAATAAGAATAGTTTTTGCTATGACCCTCTTCCTCAGTGGAAAGAACTCTGGATTTGGAATTAAGGACCCAAGTTCAAATTTGGGCTATGCCAACAACTTCCTGTGTGATGTAGAGCAAGTTGCTTACAACCTCTCTGGGCCTCAGTTTCCTCTTCTGTGATATTAGGGATTGGACTAAATGATTGACATATGAGGTTCCTTCTAGCTCTACATCTATTAATCCTATGATTTCATGATCCCTAGCTTCCTTCAAACATCTCCTCTAAGAAGTCTTTTCTGATCTCCCTAGTGCAGAATGTTCTCTTGCTCCTGTGATTATCACGTATGACCTTACACATTCATAAGCAGGATCTCCCGTGGTAGAATGGGACATGTTTGAGGATAAGAGCTATTTTCTTATATGCTTGTACCTACCCCTGGTGCTTTGCATAGTGCCTGGAACATAGTACGTGTTCAATAAATGCTTGTTGGATTGGATCGGACTTTGATGGGGGCTCAACCATCAGCCGATAAACATATCACTACTTTAGTATCATGGATAATCTGTTGAGGGCCAGGGTGCAGTGTAGGTGACAAGATCAGGATAGATCTTCGGGGAAACTGTTCTTTGAGACTGTTCTCGTTATCATCCGGAATGGCTCTCCATGCCCCCCAGATGTTGCTGTCTCCGGGAGACAAACAAGAGAACTAGAGAAAACAAGAGATATGTAAAATAGATGCCCTCTAGGCTAACAGTCTGATTTAATCAGTCTTATAACACTGATTTAATCACTAGGGCAGGAGACAAGCAGAATGTCATGTAGGCTTGCAGTTTCTGTCTATAAATACCTGGACCTCAGATCAATAAAGTAGAGTTGGTCTTTCTTCTCCTGCCTCCCGTGTCTTTCTTCTTCACCACATCACTGAGCCGTGTGGGGACGCAGGCCGTCCGCTACAATAATCCATTTCTACAAAAATCAGATTAATTTATCTACAATACAACTTTTACCTTCTTCATCAACCAGCCAACAAAGGCGTATTGAGCAACTTCCATGGGCTCTTTAAGAGAAACAAGAGAAGTACGAGTTGAGAATCCCTGACTTCAAGGTGCTTACCATTTTGATGGAAAGCAAAGACTCACAGTTTGGTTCTAGCCTCTCTTTCTAGACTTGGTAAAATTTTAAATGCCAGACGAGGGAATATGTAATAAAGACTGTATGTAATAAAGTCCATATGCCCCAGCCTTTCTGGTACAGTCCTGATATCAGAAAAAGGAAATGTACTTTTTAAAAAGGAACTTTCTTTAGAATGTTTACAATAGCTTTTGTTTGTAATGTCACCTACAATTCTTAATTTGTTTCTCAAACAAAGAATATAAGAGAAAAACAGTTTAGGAAAACAAAACAATGTCAAAAAACCTTGATAAAATCTTGATAAACATGCAAGTGTGTGGAATAGTCTTGTTTCGTTTTAAATTATATGAAGCTTTTTTCTCCCGTAGACCCCCATTTCTGAAAAGAACATGGGGAGGAGACTTCTTATACCTCTTCTTTGGGGCTATACGTGGTTATTACAATTTCACAGCATTTGTTTTTTTTTTGTTGTTCTATTAAATTTTTTTAACTCATTGTGTATGTTGTTTTTCTGGTTCTGTTTACTCCATTTTGCACTGGTTCATGTCTTTCTATGCTTCATTTTTTTCTTATCCTACAAAGTTTAATGCAGATAGCCTAGAACTCTGAGTCCAAGAGCTCTAAGAATATAAAATATCCTCCAGCCCACCCTGCTTTCAGTCCAGACTTTCTGTCCACCATCCAAGAAAGCAAACCTCTTCATCTGTTTCTTGAAACTGTCTCTGCAGATGTTGCAGACCCCAACTCATCAGCAACCATAGCCACTGGAGACCCAGAAAAGATAATTCTTACCTCTAAAGTCTTTTGCATCATCAAATGGTCCAACATCAGAAGCAGATGGGATTTCATGAGCAGAAATGAAATTAGAGAAGATTCCTTACCATCTGCTTTGAAAAAGGACCATGGTGATGGGGTGCTCAGACCCCAGCCCTAGGACTATCACTTTCCCCAGACCAAAGACCCTTTTGCAGTAACTCATGAGAGGGGCCCCAGTCAGGCAAATTATCTCTCCCTGTTACAAGAACAAGCTGATCTCTGTAGAATTTACCTAGCATGAACAGTATTATCATGTACTGATTCCGACACATAGTATACAATCCAGAGGTCAAGACATAGATGTCAACTCCAGAGGTTATCATAGCTGATCAAAACCACACCCCTTGGAAAGGGTGGGCCCCCCTCAGGGTTTCCAGTAGTGAATGATGCCTGTGTCCAACGTATAGAAATTGTATGTTTCTTTAGGAGCTGACCACTCCTTGATCCTGTCCCCCATCTAATTAGCATAGTTGGCACACAATGCACTTTTTCCATATAAGCTTTAACATCACCCCCATTAAGCTGCAAGTTCTCTAAGGAGCTCTGCCCACTTTATCAGTATTATAATAAACTTTTGCCACTTGACTGGAAGACTGCTTGAATCTGAGAATTCTTTCCAGATGACTCAGTTCTGTACCTTGAAAATTTTGGGGTCCCAGCACCCCTAAAACCACATCAATGGGCCTTTTTCATGTGATTTGCCACTGAAAATCTCCTGTATTGTCTTCTCCAGTAGAACGTGAGCTGCTCCAGAGCAGCGACTGTCTTGCTTTTCTATTGCTGTCTCTAGTGTTTGGCATATAGTAATAAGTGCTTTCATTCATTCATTCATTCATTCATTCATTCATTCATTCATATAAACCCAGTAAAAGTTCTGGATCCTCTTATCTTACTTAGACTAACCCAGTGAGGTTAAGAGATTTGCCCAGGGGCATGTAACAAATATGTCTGAGCAAGGACTTGGACCAGGGCCTTCCTGGCCCCAGGCCAGGCTGCTATCCTGAGCACCCTGTTGCCACTCTATTTGAAATGCTTCATTTATATAAATTAATACAATCCCCTCCCCCCATTTCATTAGTGAAATGAATTCTCAGTGAGCAAGCTCCCTCAAACAGCACAGATTAGTAATGATTCTACCCTTTATATTCTTACAGAGTTGTCTGTGGGCACGGAGAGTTTTGGTTTCCTAGGGTCAAACGGTCAGTGTGTGCCAAAGGATTGGACTTGAACCCTGGCCTTTTCCAATTTGAGACTGGGCCCTCTACCCGCTGTCTCTGTAGTTAATACAATAGTAAGATAAAATAACAAGTGTTTCTTGTCTCCCAAAGGCCATTTTTTAAATGATGTGCACATAGGATTAGGAATTTGGAAGGAGGGCCCTTGAAGTCCTCTTGCTTTCTTCTATGAGCGCATCGGGTTAGCTAATTAGTTAATTAACAATCATAGAATGTTAGAGCTGGAAGGGATTTTAGAAATTGGAGGATCGGAGAGATTTAAAGATGAAAGAAATCTGGGAAGGTTATTTAGTCATACACACACACATACACACACACACCATTTTATGGAGGGAGTTACTGAGACCCAGAGAGGGGAAGATACTGTCCAAGGTCACACAGGAAGTCCAAAATTTGAACCCAGGCCTTCTAGACTTCCCATGTAGTGTTCCTTCTACCTATCATGAGCCTTCTCTCCCTTCCTCAAAATTGTTGCCTTAGAAGAATCACAGAATGGGGGGGGAGGCCTGTTCCTGAAGGGATTATAGGGGCAGGAGGGATTGAACACAGGAAGAGGTATGGTGGCTTGATTTCAAAGGAAAAAAGAATCTTGGATTCATTCACAAGACCTTTTTCTGAGATCTGTGAACAAGTCACTTAAGTTTAAGTTTCCTCATCTATAAAATAGGATTAGTTATTGTTTAGTCGTTTCCAACTCTTTGTGACTCCTTTTTGCGGTTTTCTTGGCAAAGATACTGGAGTGTTTTGCCATTTCCTTCTCCAGTTCATTTTACAGATGAGGAAACTGAGGCAAAAAAGGCTAAGTGACTTACCCAGAGTAGCACAGGTAGTGTCTAAGGTCAGATTTGAACTGGAGTCTTCCTGACTCTAGGCCCAGGGTTCTTTCTACTATACTACCTAGCTGCCTTATAAAATGGGATTAGTTATCACTTAAACTATATACCATAGCATTATAGCAACGAAACTCTTTATAAACCTGAACACGTGGGATATAGCCTTCTGTTTTTCATTTTTAAATTTTTACTAATGCCTTTATTTTTAACACTAATTTCCTAATATAACTCAATTTTCCTCCCCTTCCCCCAGTAGAACCCTTTCTTGTAACAAAGAAAAGTATTTGAGCAAAATTAACCACCAGAGTGACTGGGGCTTATAGAATATGTATCATCATGCATTCATCTTCCCTTGCCTTTTAAATGAAAGAAAGGATGTACTTTCTATCAGAGGCTCTCTAGGTCCAAACTTTTAGTAGTTACATCATTGTAGTCATTGTGTATTAACTGTGTGACCCTGGACAAATCACTTAT
This sequence comes from Notamacropus eugenii, assembly GCF_028372415.1. NCBI lineage: Eukaryota > Metazoa > Chordata > Mammalia > Diprotodontia > Macropodidae > Notamacropus > Notamacropus eugenii. Next base: position 77,854,213 of record NC_092876.1, read on the forward strand.
CCTTTGCGTCGGTTCACTCATCTGTGAAATAGAGATAATAAAAAATAGGGATAATAAGACTGCCTCGCTTCCAGAGCTGTTCTGAGGATCAAATGTAAGCACATAGCAAGCGTTGTAGAAGTATTAGTTAGTATTCATAGCATGTCTTTTTTTGTCCTGCATCTGTTTATATATGTCTTCCCATGTTTCAGTGTGAGTTATTATTTAGAAGCTAGAAGTGGCAAAGTGGATAGGGCTTGGAGTCAGGTGGACTCATCTTCCTGAGTTCATATTCATCTTCAGACACTTACTAGTTGTGTGACCTGTTTGCCTCAGTTTCTTCATCTGTCAAATGAGCTGGAGAAGGAAATGGCAAACCACTCTCGTATCTTTGCCAAAGAAAACCTCAAATGGGGTCACAAAGAGTTAACATGACTGAACAATACCTGAATAAATTATTAAGAAGAAATCTTTCCTTTTCCCACCTTTTTCGCCTCTGGTTTGCTAGGTATCCTTTATAGTAGCTTGGACTTTTCCAAGGACAGGAGAACCAGTGGTGTGGAAACCTTACCAGTCTTTGGCATTATTATGCTCTCCTTTGACCTCCCCACTGACTTTGTGATGGAGAATCCCAGCATGCTCATCTGGGTGTCAAGACATGTGACATAGGTCCCTTCACTTTATACAGAATTCTGGGCTAGTGTCTTAGCTTCCTAGCTGCAAAAAAGGGAGAAAAAAAGAGGACAATAACCTTGGCTGACAGAATTATGGTGAAGATAAAATGAAGGAATGCTGCTAAAAAGATTTCGAAGAGTACCAGGCAACACACCAGTGGAGCGGTAACAAGGGCAGGGTGACTGGGCCTTTGGCTGGCGCAGAGGTGTCTGAACCACACATGGCCCACCACACTTTGGAGGGTACGCTAACTAGGCTAAAATGTAACTGGGAAATAGTTAACAGAATAAATAAAAATATGGTAAAGCACAGGTAATCTTACACCCTAAAATTAAGCTAATATGCAGACTTCAGGGAACCTTATATATGAATTAGCGATCCTCATTTCTATTTAAGTTTTGCAGGGGTGCTAAATTTAAAGCACAAAAATTGGCCTCTCCAGTAGTGCCTTTAAGGCATTATCTATTTCCTTGTCCTCATACAGTATCCTGCACCCCACCCCCACCCCAGCATATATACACATGCAACTTGCAATTTGTCTTAGTTGTAGTTTCTGTTTAGCATAATGCTTGGCATACATTAGGTGTTTAATAAATGCTTGTTGACTGACTACTTTCTCCAGGTATTAGCTATAATAATAGCTAACATTGATATAGGGCCTATTATGTACTAGGCAATGTACAAATATTATCTCACTGGATTCTCACAATAATCCTGGGAGGAAGGTGCAATTATTATCCCAATTTGGAGATGAGGAAACTGAGGTAAACAGAAGTTAAGTGACTTGACCAGGGTCACACGGCTAGTAAGTGTCTGAGACTGACCTCAGGTCTTCCTGACTTCCTCAAGTCTAGTTTTCTATCCACTACACCACCTTACTGCCCCTAGGTACGAAAATTCTTAGTTGTGGCTCCGTATCCATGTCCAGAGGAGTCCATTACAATTATCATCACAGATGGCAATCACCTCTGATCTACATTTTTTTCTGGGGAACTGGTACATTATAGACAGGCAGAGACTTTGCTTCCCTTCTGGCCATACCCATTAGATCCAGAGTGCTGGGTACTGCTGTCCTCTGGTGGGCGCTGGAAGACAGATGAATAACTTGGACAAGCCACCTGCCGTAAACATCAGACTGCTAGAAAATTAATTGTCCAAAAGAGCCCAAGGTCTGCAGTCGAAGTGAGCTTAATTTTCCAGTTTGGTTGATTTAACATAGATTGATAGCCTGTCATTTGCTCGGGTTATGGCCCTAAATTTAGGGTAGGAGGTGAAGAATTGAGCCATTTGGTAGCAGCTTTAGCAGGGTTCATAATGCACCTGGCCCTCAGGGCTCTGGATACAAATGTCCACCAAGTTACAAGCTGGAAGCCACCACAGTTGTTTAAGAGACAGGCTCTGTCTGATTCCAGGGCATCGGTCAGCAGAACCTTGTGTTGTCCACAAGAGGGCAGTAGGATGCTGCCGATCGGCTATCCCTGGCAAATCAAGAATTCTCCAAGTGTGTGTCCAAAGAGCTCATAGTACCATTCCAGAACATTTCTTCTCCCTCTTGGGAGGCATGGCAGCTAGATAACTAATACAGAGAATGTCCAAAAAGAATTGCATTTTTCAATAAGCACATTCAGTGTGCTGATGGAGAATCATTCATTCATTCAACAAACCTCCCCATAATAGGCAGTGGGAAAAAATGCAAAGTTTGAAGAAGACATATTCCCTGACCTCATGGAATTTGGGAGGGGGGCTGGAGACAAGGGAGAGTTGAAGAGAGAGGGTAATTGATGAGAGATAAGTCTAGATTGTACTTCTTTGGCCATTTGGATACGGTGTTAGCAAGAACAGGTATTATTATATAATGCTTTAAGGCTTATACAATGTTTTCCATGAGTTAGGTAGCAGTGCAGATAAAGTCTTGTCCCTAGGAGTCAGGAAGACTTGAATCTGAATCCAGAGTCAGATACTTACTAAGTTAGACCACCTTGTGAAAGATACTTATCCTACTAGCCTCAGTTTCCTCATCTGTGAAATGGGGACAACAGCACTTAACGTCACAGGGGTCTCATGGGAATCAGATGAGATAATACGCATAAAGCATTTCTCAGACTTTCAGGTTCTATATAAATGTTAGCCACGTTAGTTAAGGCTCACAACAACCTCAGGGGATAAGTATTTTTGTGAGTGTTTTCTTAAATACAGATCTGTGATTTTGATAGTGTGAAGGACTCCCAGTGTGGAAAATATACAGATCAGTAACTTGTTCAGTGATATATAATCTTAAAGATCTGGATGGGGGAGGGGGATGACACTGAAAGCTTACGAGGTTTGCCTATGGTGACACAGCTAATATGTGTGAAAGGCATCTTCTCAAGTTTTCCCAAGCCCTAGGTTAATCAATTAAATAATCAATAAGCCCTTATTAAATACCTACTGAGTGCCAGACCTTACACTAAATGCTAGATCCATCATCTCTCCATTATGATACTAATAGCTTCTTAGAATATAAGCTCCTGGAGGCAGGAACTTTCAAATTTTGGTCTTTGGGTTGCCACCACCTAGGCCAGTGCCCAGACTGTAAATAAATGCTAATTGACTGCCTTTCTTTGTAAGAATCATTGCCTCAGTTTCCTCATCTGTAAAATAAGGATAATAATAGCACCTACCTCCCAAGGTTGTTGTGAGGATCAAATGCGAGAACATATTTGTAAAATGCTTTGCAAACCTTAAAGTGTTTCATAAATGCTACCTGTTATTATATACCAGACTAATGATAAATTCAGAGGGAAAAGCAGCAGGTGGGGGAAAGCCCTTATAAGGGATTATGTTCTCAGGTCACCCCCATTAGGTCCTAGATGATCCACTTGGGCCTCTTCCACTTTGTCTAGTGGAGCACCTTTCTCTGGCTGTTTGTGTAGCAAGCAATTTTTTAAATTAACAAGCATTTTTTTCTCTCTCCTACTTCCATAAAAAAAAAAGAAAAGGAAAACAGATATGTATGGTTAAGTTGTACATAATGGAGGCGGGTCATTAAAAGTACAGTCCTCTGATGTCTATGTTTTATGTATATGTGTGTGTGTATGTATATGTGTGTATACATTTTATATATATACGTGTATATATATATACACACACACATATGCATGTCCCATTCTATCTGGTGTTTAAGCTCAGAATAAAAATAAAAATTAATTTTAAAATATGCACAGTCAAGCCAAACAATTCCCACATCGGTCATATCCCAAAATGCATGTTTCCTTCTCCATTTTGAGTCCGTCACCTCTCTGCCAGGAAGATAGGTAGCATGCTTCCTTATTGGAACGATTATAAATTTTCATTTGGCTTTGAGTTGCCAGCCAAACCACTCTGGAAGAAGTAACAAATAACAAGGTAGGGGGCAGGCTCCAAGAAGCCCTGGGCGAGTCCCTTGTGCATATGAATGATTCCCAGGATGCTTGTGTAAGACTGAAGCTGCTTCCACCACACAGGCTGCATGCAGATGAGAAGCAGCAGCCAGGCATGGATCTGGGGGTAATGGCAGGCCTCTATACCATCGTCTTCTACTCAGGTCCCACTCCCAGCCCTAGGAGGGGGGAGTTCTCAGAGAAAGAGTGAAGCAAAGGGGAACTATCTTCAATGAAGAGCCCAGGGGTCTAGGGTCAGGATAGAGAAAGAGCTGACCTTCTGCTGCAGCAGGATTATCATTTAGGCCAAGAAAGTGTATGAGAGGCAGAGACGCCACCTGGAGAGGTGAGCTCAGACCCTGACCTTTGTTTAGGTGGATCGTGCAGGGCCAGGAATGAGGTCAGCTCTCTAGGGATCCTGAACTCTTTCCTCACAGGGAAACCATTATCATCATCATAACCAAAGGAATATGGAACAAATGAATGAGTCATACACATCTGAATGTGGACACAGAGGGATTTATGATGGCAATTTAGGGCCAAGACATTGCTACCAGAAACTGTGAGGAGTCTGCAGCACTTAGGAATCAGTGCAGACTCTGCAAGGTGGGAAGCTGTAAAAATGTGTGCCTGCGGGACACCCTGCAGGCTGTGCCCTGGGGAGGTTGGGTGCTGAAATTCTACATGGGAAGCTTGCCATAAAAGTCTTAGCTGAAGTCTCACCTTTTATAAACAATCTTTCCCAGACTCCTTTGTCTTAGTGCCTTCCCTTTGTTGACTTTCACCAGTTCATCTTGTCTACATCTTGTTTGGACATAATTGTCTTCCCCCCATTAGATTACAAGCTCCTTGAAGGCAGAGACTATTTGATCTTGGTTTTAGGTTTGGGGCTTTCTTTGTATCTTCTTTAGAGGAGTGTTGGTTTTGGCTATTCTTTGAGAAGCTTAGAAACGTGTAAGCATTTAATAAATGCTTGTTAATTTGATTTGACTACAAAAAGGGGCCTCAAAATATCCTGGAAAACTCAACCAATAAATGGTACAGAAATCAGATCATCCTTTCTTAACATTTTTTATTTGTTTGTTTTGTTTTGTAGGCAATTGGGTGAAGTGACTTTAGTAGGGTTACATAGCCAGTAAGTATCTGAGGTCAAATTTGAACTCAGGTCCTCCTGACTCCAGGGTCATTGTACTCTATCCATTGGGGGCCATCTCCAGTCATCCTGATCTATATCTTGCCACTGGACTGAGATGGCTCCAGAGGAGAAAGTAGGGCTGGTGACCTTGCACAGCGCTCCCTCACTTAAATCCAATTCACTTGCAAGTTATAGCATCATCTTCTTGATGTCACAGTCCTCTTTGAGAATGAAGGACAAACAACACTTCTATCTGCTGCACCACCTAGATGCCCCTCAGACTATCCTTACAGGCCACATTATTTCCTCTAATTATTTCCTCATAATCACCTCTACATAACACTGATCCATAAAAAATTAAGAACAATGTTTTTGATATGTATATGTCTGACCAGAGGTGTGCTGGTAAATGTTTAACAACAGGTACTCTGGAAGAAAAATGTGCATGTAACACACTTCTAAATTTAATCTGTATTTATTAACATTTTCCCCATCACTTTCTAAACAATCAACAAACCAATGAATCAATTCCTTATTTGTAGCATTTGTTGATTTCAGAGTAAATGTAATAGCCAGTTTTTCTATGCCTTTATCAACTGGTTCTAGCATACCTCTGAAGGTCTCTATCCTAAATATTCATGATCTCCAGTCTTTTTGTTTATTGTTGATTCATTTCAGTCACATGTGATTCTTTGTCACTCCACTTGTGTATTTTCTTGGCAAGTTACTGTAATGGTTTGCCATTTCCTTCTCAAGCTCATCTTATAGATGAGGAAACTGAGGTAAATAGGCTGCCATGTAAGGATCATACAGCCAGTAAATTTGTGAAGTTGAATTTGAACTCAGGAAGATGAGTCTTCTTGACTCCAGGTCCGGTGCTCTGTCCACTGTACCATCCACCTGATAGTCTCTATGGGAAGTCTATGTGGGAAGAAAAACCTTCAAAATATAAAGACCTAGAAGAGCAAATAAAAACTATTCAAGAACAGGATGAGGTGCACATCAGTCCAATTGTGTTGGCTGCTACTGAAATTGTTCCATGAATATTTTCATTGCTTTTACAGTCAAGGATGAGCTTACATCCTAATGCTTTATTCAACTATACAAAGCATCCTTTTATCCACTTGAGCATGAATCTTGAACATTAAACATAAGAGAACAATAGTATGAGAGCTTACCTCTAGATCACGTGTCTCTGAACCCCATTAAAATTTGATAAAAATTAACACCAAGAACCACAAACAACAAACAATGTCCTGTACCTGGAGGAACTTTTCAGACAAAACTGCCACTCGTATTTGCCTGGATATAACATTGACCCCATAAAAATGCAAAAACTAAGCTTTAAATTGATGTTATCTATTACGAATGCTCAGAACATCCAAACTTTATAGAATGAAAAGCTTTTGAGATACAGAGATGAGTAGAGGAAAGCAAGGTGGGGTGGGGGTAGGGGAGACAGGAGGAAGTACATACAACATCTCCTTTGCTTTGTTTGTTCCTAAAGCTATCTTTTAGTGAATCTACAGAAGAGGAGCTAACATTACCAAAGTTTAATGCAGCTAGAAAAGGGAATCACCCAGATAGGTTACGCAATGGATAAAGAGCTCTGGGCCTGAAGTCAGAGAAGAGTTCAAATCCTGCATCAGATACTTACTAGATGTGTGAACCTGGGCAAGTCACTTAGGTTCTATTTGCCTCAGTTTCCTTATCTGTAAAATAAGGATAATAATAAAACTTACCTCCCAGGATTATTGTTAAGAATCAAGTGAGATAGAAATATTTGTAAAGTGTTTAGCACAGTAACTGGCACATAATAAGTGTTATATAAATATTTTTTCCCTCTCCCTTCCAATCACCTTATTGACTTTCAAAACAGTTCACCAAATATTAAAGATGAAAAAAAAAGTAGTAGGATAGTGACTTTGTCCCTGGACTATGTTTTAATCTGAATTCCATTGACTGTAAAATGAGAACATTGAGACTAAGGATAATAACAGCCAACATTTGATGATGCTGTGAGGTTATGGAGTGCTTTACATAATCAACCTCCTTATACAAATATTATCTCATTTGATCCTCTTAACAATCATGTGAGATTGGAGCTATTATTATCCCCATTTTGCCAATAAGAAAACAGAATAGGAGAGTTTAAAGTTACTTGCCCAGAGTCACACAGGTCTTGGAAACAGAAAAAAGTGAGTTCAGATGATGGCTGTGTGGGGAATTTTCTTGATTGTCCATGGGCTTAAATAGAAGTTCTTTTTGCATTTTTTGTTGTTGTGTAAATCAAACTTTTTTTCTTCTGTGTTTAATGTCTAGTTAGCCTGAATGTTTTGCTGGGGAGCTAAGGACCTTTTCAGAGAAAATGAGCTAGATACTGACATTACCGAGGGCCCTGTGTGGGAAAATGAGCCAGAGAGACTTGTTTTTCCAATTATCAAGTATTTTTTCTCCCATGTACCTCTCTTCACTGAAAAAAAAAGAAAAGAAAAAGAAAAACAAAGCCTTTTTAATAAATAAGCATAGTCAAGCAAAATAAATTCCCATTATGGCCACATCCAATAACAATATTGATAGCTAACATTTATATATCGTGTATTACACTCCAGGCCCTGTGCTAAGCACTGTACAATTATTATCTCATTAGATTCAAAAATGCGTGTCTCATTTTGTATGTTAATTCATCACTTCTTTGTCAGGAGGTGGGTAGTATTCTTCCTCATTCGTATTGGTCCTCTGGCAATGGTGATGGATCACTCTACTAACTAGGGTGCTTAAGTATTTCAGAATTGTTTGTTTTTTACAATGTTGATGTTTCAGTATAAATTGTTCTTCTGCTTCTGCTTGTGACCATATGCATCAATCCATACAAGTCTTCTCAATGTCTTGAAAATAGTCTCTTCATTTATTTCAGCACGATAGTGGTTCATCACATTCCTATACCATAGCTTGTTCAGCCATGTTCCAAAGAATGGACACCCCCTCCATTTGCTGTGTTTTTCCCACAACAAAAAGAGCTATGGTAGATATTTTCGTACCCGTAGTACTTTTTCTGCTTTCTTTGATCTTTTTGGAGTGTAAGCCCAGTTGCGGTATTGCTGAATAGTTAGTAAACATAGTTACAAATTGCTTTCCAGAATGGCTGGACCAATTCTTAGCTCCAACAATACATCAATGTGCCTGTTTTCTTGTAGTCTCTGCAACGTTTTCTTTTTTCTTTTCTGTCAACTTTGTCAATCTGTCAACCTCAGTAGCTTTAATTTGCATTTCTGTAGTTCTTGGGTGGGGAACCGGTAGTCTGTGGCCTTGAGGATACAGGTTCCCCACCCCTGTTCTAGTTATTAATGATCAGGAGTATTTTCATTTTTCATTTTCATTCATAGCTTGAATCTTCCTTAGATAACTGCTTGTTCTTAACCTTTGACCATTTGTCAATTGGGGAATATTTTTTATTCTTATAAAGCTGAATTTGTTCCTTATATATCTTGGAAAATATACCCTTATCAAACAAAAAAAATTGGTGCAAAGATTTTTTTCCCCAGATATGTTTCTAGAGAGCATCATTTTAAAGAGATTTTTACCTGCATTGTTTTTGTTTGGGAAAAACCTTTCGAATTTTATGCAATCACAATTGTCTGATTAATCTTCTATGATCCTCTCTATCCCTCATTTGGTCATGACCTCTTCCCTCACTGACATAAAGGTTCACAGGTTTAGAGCTGGAGATGACTTAGTTTAGAGATGACTTAGTGTGACCATCTCATTTTACAGATAAAGAAACTGAGGCTTAATCTGATTCCAAATCCAGTGTTCCTTTCATTGCATTATGCTACCTTTCACTGAATATCTGAATCATGGAATCTCCATGTCATGGACATATGGGTAGGGTTATATATTCCATTCCTCTTCCCTCCCTCACTCCCATTAAATTGTAAACTCCTTGAGAGAAAAGGAAGATGTCTTTTGGGTCTCCATAGATTCCATTATACTTTCTGCACACACTAGGGTTTCACCGAGTATTTGTTGTATAACAGGATAATCAGAGGAATCCTCCTAACTGGCTCTGACTATATCCCACTGAGCATGTCTGGATCTGGGTCCCTCCAGTGACACATTCATCCTGGCTTTTCAGTGGGTCATGTGTCCTGGCTAGAAGACATGCTGCTTTGGGGATAATGCAACAACACCTGGGTGGTCTCTTGATCTCCCTTATGGCAGCAGGAGATGGGGTTTGGAGAGGCAGCTGTGTCAGAGAGAATTGGCCCCTACGCCATGAATAGCTGCCCACTCAGCAAATCCTGAAGCTAGACTTCTTAACTTTTGTAATGCGGATCCCTCTAGCAGTCTACTTCTAAACCTCTCCTCAGAGTGATATTTGAAGATAAATAAAATGAAATACATAGGATTACAAAGGAAACTCCATTACATTGAACTAAAGATGTAATTTTTTTCCCCATATAAATTCAGAGTTCAGAGTGAAATCTATGCACATGGACCACAGATTCAGAATCCTTAAAGGGAAGGATTCTACCCTCTAAATTTCTGTCTATTCCCATCTGTCAAGTATGTCAGAATTCTGCAAGCCTCTCCCTGGTGGGGGACGGGGAGAAGGAGGGGAAAAAGGAGAAGAAAGGAACCTTCTCCATCTCTTTCAGAAATGACAAACTGCTTACATATGGTAACCAACACATGTGCCAGGCCTACATTGGACCTTAAAGCCTTGGCTCCTTCTTATGCTTTGTCCTTCTATCCTGAGCATAGGTGACTAAATGGTGATTCTGAGACAGACATTTCTAGACTTGGAAATAAAGGCTTGTAAGATTGTCAGGAGTTCCTGGGTACCCTAGTCAGTTACAGTTGGAGTATAAGAGATGCCCCTTACATCTACTACAGCAGTTTTTGGATGAAATGACAAAAAAATGCTAAAAGCAATGAAGACTCAAAAGTGTGCTTTGATTAAAAAAAAATTAAGCATAATGCAGTAACTTATAAATTCTATTATACTCTCCTAGGAGGCTGAGACTTAAAACATCAAAACGCAAAGCATTTTGCAGGACTGTTGTATAGGCATTTCACACTTGGCTCTATACTGTCTCCCCCAAGGTCTATTGTCTTCTGGTAAGCCAAGCCAGGCCAGGGGTTGTCTTCCTCCTTCTGGAGATATTTGCCTTAGCATGTGCTATTTCACTAAAATTATTCGTGGTATTATGTACAGCATATAGACTGCTGGTCTTAGAATTAGGAATACCTCAATTTGAACCTTGTCATGAATAACTGTTTGGTTAATCAATTTACCCTCCTTTGAGCCTCAGTTTCCTGCTCTGTAAAATGAGATTAATAATAGACCCTACCTTGCTGAGTCATTATAAGAATTGAATGAGATAATGTATGTAAATAGAACTTAAAACACTATGCAAATGTGAAATGTTATAATTTTTATGTCACCCATCCTCTCAATGTTCTAGGTAACTTCCTAAGACTTTAAGTTATAAGAAATGAGTTGTCAGTCTGCATTAATGGAGGATATTTTCACACTAGAAGTTCCCTACACTGGTGAATTCCCTTGCTTCCCCACTCAAAAAAACCCAACTTATTTGTATGTGTATGTGTTATAGCCTGTAGTACATTGTAAGTTCCATGAGGGCTTCATATTTCCCTTAGTGCATAGGATGGCACCCTGAATGTCATAAGTACATAGTAGAGGTTGATTAAACCTGCAGATGGGGAACTTCTTGGATAAGGCTGTACTCTGACAAATTTGGCCAGGTCCAGTCAACTTTCTATTCTGAGCCACAACAGATCTGACAAGAGTACCCAGTCCTCCACCACAAGGCACAAAGAGAAAGGTCATACAAGAAAAATACCAAGTCATAGGGCCCCACTGGGCCTCAGAGATGGGTCCCACCCTCCCCCCTAGTATATGAACTTAGGTCTGTGATGTACTGATAATTGAGAGCTGGTTTTGCTGGACAGCTGGAATCTGAGAACAGGCTTTGCAGGCTCAAGTCAGGATCAGAGATCGAAGAGCTGTTTAGGTTGGGGGTCAGGGGAAAGGGAACCTCAGGGAGGACTAACCCTTTCCAGTTCCCTGCAGTCACACACTTCTGAGCTCCAAATAATAATTCCCATTAAGATTTCCAATGACCTTGTTTTTTTTTATTATTTGCTAGCCACAATTAATAAACTGATTATTAAGTACCCAGGGAAAGAAAGATTTTAAAAGCATTTCATTTGTACTTTTTTGTAGCACTTTTACGAGGGAGGTAGAAAGCCCATGTTATTATCTCCACTTTACAGAAGAGGAAACTGAGGTTCAGGGAGATTAAATGATTTAGATCATTGCCTCATGGATTTAGAGCTGGTGGAGACCTGGGTCTGACAGGTAATGAGTGTCAAAGCCTGGAATTTATTCCCACTTCTCTCCTGACTCAAAATCTGAGACTTTTTCTGCTATGGACCTGCTTCTAAACCTAGAAGCTCCTGACCACACCTTAGGGGCAGGTCATTCTAACCTCTTCCAACTCCATCTGGGTCAAGGATCAGGAAGTGGAGAAAAAGTTTCAGATACGAAGGTTTTGCAGTCTTGCTTTCTAAAATGGGAGGGGATGAAAAAAGGTGCACCTAATATATTATGAAATAACATTTAGATGGTGAGTTAAGGTTTGCAAAGTGCTTTATTTTATTTAATGTAACCATACAAACTTGTGAGATAGGTACATACTTCTGGAATTATTATTCCGTTTTATAGACCAGGAAACTGAAGCTCAGGTTAATGACTTACCCATAGTCACTGGACTAGCAAGGTTTACCACAACCCTTGGAATCTAAGTCTTCCAATTTCTAAGGTCACCTTTCTACCCATTAGCACACTGGCTTTCTCTAAAATATCTTTCCATGATACCGGGTGCATAGGTAGTCACAGAATCCAGAAAAGGTGATGCCCACTCCAGAACCCCAATTGAAACGATCCATATGGGATGTATTAAGGTAGGAGTGGTCATCTCCTGATTCCTGGCCTAATGCCAGAAAGATGAAGAGTTTCAAAGATGGCTCCTGTCCCTTCCCTCCCCCCTCCTCAAGCTCTAAATGACAGTGGAGAGCAAACTGAATTTGGGAGTCTGAACACCTGGTTTCCAAATGAGCCTCAGTCACTTTCCACCTATAGAGACACCCTGGATGGAATTTGGGCCTGGAGTCATGAGGATCTGAATTGAAAGCTAACTCAGATACTTGCTAGCTGTGTGATCTTGGCCAAATCACTCCATCTCTGGTTGCCTCAGTTTCCTCATCTGCAAAATGGGGATAATAATATCTATCTCCCAATATAATATTTATAAAATGCCTGGCACATAGTAGGCACTTAATAAATCCCTTCCTTCCTTCCTCCCTTCCTTCCTTCCTTTCTTTCTTTCCTCAAAACCTTAAACCCAGTTCACTCTGAAGCTCATAGATTGGACCACAATAGGTCCTTGGCAAAGGTCCACTTAATGGCTATATTTTAGGCCCTCCTGGCTTAGAGTGAATGTCACTGGTAACTTTCTCTTTGGAACAGCAACCCTGAGGTTGCTTCCCCTCCCAGCTCGATTTTTTCTTCTTTTTTTCGAATTAAAGGGGCCATCCCTTGACTACTCCTTAAAGAGGCCTATTCACTGAATGGGCTTTACTTCACTCTAATTGAGAACCTGAAAAGGCCTTGCATCCTGGGACTCTCCAATCATCCTGATGAATATCTGATCCCTGGACCCAGATGGCTCAGGAGCAGAAGGGAGGCTGCTGACCTGCACAGCCCTCCCTCACTCCAGTCCAAGTCAACTGCCAGCCATGTCATCGTTTCCCTGATGTCACGGTCCTCTTCCAAACAGACTAACACAGCCCACGCGTAGATGTGCGTGTGGAATCGATCCTCACAACAATCCTAGGAAGTAGCTGCTATTACTACTCCCATTTTACAGATGAAGAAACAAACTTCAGAGGGTTACGTGACTTGCCACGCAGGGGCCACGCAGCTAGTGTCTGCGGAGTCTCCTGAGGGCCAGTCCAGAGTTTGCTCTGTCCAGCGTGCCACCTCTAAGCCGGCCCCGGTCATGGGGTTCCGGGCTGCATCCGAAGTCATCCCTCCAGCCCGCCCACCCGTGACTTGGGCCCCACGGGAGGCCTCGCCCGCTCGCTCTCGGGCTGGACCGCAGGGCGGGTGTCAGCTTCCATCCCCCGGGCGAGGGGCGGGAACGCGGCCCGGGGCAGCAGCGCCCGCACCTATCACTCTCTCCATCGGGGCGGGCGGACAGTCCCTGGAACTCGGACAGTTTCGTGTGCCCGCCCCCGCGGCCGCGGCCGCCTTCCAAGTGTTCCTCTGGAATCCACGCTCCGGTAAACACCCGGGGAAGAGGAAATTGGCCAAGCAAACAAGCGGGCCGGCTGCATCTGGGTGACGGCTCCCCAGGAGCAGCTTGCTGACGCACTCCCTGCCTTTTTCCCTACCTAGGCCTCCGGAGGACAAGGAGGGGGTCGGGAGGAGGAGGGAGAGAGTGGGAGGAGAAGGGGGAGCAGGGGGGGAAAGAGAGAAGAGGAAGAGAGAAGGGGGGAGAGAAGGAGACGGGGGAGGAGGAAGGGGAAGAAAGAAGAGGGAGAGGAGGGGGAGGACGTGTGAGGAAGGCATTTGAGGCCAGGGCTGCTGGGACAGATGTTAAGGCTTACTCACCTCGGCTTGGCCTGCGAGATTAGGCTAACCAGTCCTTGGAGCAGTGGCAGTTTAGGAGGCTGCTGGCCAAATGCCTCCCAGGCTCCTGGGGCAGGGCTATGGAATCTATAGTCTCCCTGCTTTGGCTCCAGGTTAACTCCTTCCCTCTTAACGTGTCAGGAAAAGACAAATACCAAGTGCGCTCCAGAGTAGAAGAGAGAGGCAAAGGTGAATTGGCTCAGGTAGTGTTATCCCTTGGGAGGATGAGGGAGGTGAAGATAAGAAAATCCTAGTCTATGTAAAGCGGTTTGAGTTCTACTAGGTACTACTTACTATTAATAACAACGTACACAACGATAATAAACCTGTGCTTTAAAAAATTAGCAGCCCAGGTACAGATTGGGGGTGGTGGCGGGGCGCTCAACTCGATAGCAGTTGATAGCAGTGTGAGAAAGAGCCAGAGGTTTTAATGATCTAGAAACTTAATATGAGTCAACCGGCGAGAAGCGGCAGCCAAAAAAGCTAACTCGATCCGGGATGAGGGAGGGGTTGCCCAACCTCTTCTAGCCTTGTTAGACCACATCCGGTCATAGGCGCGTAGATTTAGAGCTGAAAACAAACTCTAGGAGCCTACATTACATTCATCAACACCACCTCCCACCCCTCCTCCGCAATATTTGACAGGTGAGGAAATTGAGGCACCGTGAGAATAAGTGAGAAATGCGTAAGGTCCCTAATCGAGTTACTGTCTGAGGCAGGATTTGAAGCCAGGGCCTCCTGACTCCAAGTCTAGTAGTGCCCTACCCACTATCCCATTCTGCTCCTCCGGTAGCTCCAACCCTTGAAGAAAAAAGGCCATTAAGCGGTTAAGTGACTTAGCCAAGGTCAAATAGGTAAGAGGTAGCTGATCAGAGATTTGAACCCACATTCCTGACTCCAAATCTACTGATCTCCTTTGTTCAATTCTGGGTATCATATGTTTTTTGTTGTTATGTCAGACCTGCGATTCCATAGATGTAGAGAACTTGCTTGCAGTCTTAGATAATTCTCTGGGGGCACAGAGAGATTAATTCAGAGAATCATAAAATTTGATAGCTGAAAAGGCCCTCAGTCATATACTCCAACATACAGCAAATTAGTGACTTGCCTAGGGTGATAAAGCCAGGATGTGTCCCAGGTTGGACTTGAACCCAGGACTTCTGAATCCAAGATTGGGGAATCTATCCACTGTGCTCTCCCTCCCTTTCTTTCTCTCCCCCTCTCTCCCTCTCCCTTTCTCTCCCTCCCTCTCCTTCTCTCTCTCTCTCTCTCATTTTAGGAACACGTTGACATGCTTTGATAACCACCTATTAGAATGGAAGGTCCTGAGAGTAGGGACTGTCCAATTTTTCCATTTCTATCACAAACAAATCAGCATAGTGCTTGGCACATGACAAGCACTTAATACATGCCTTCTCATTCATTCATCCACTCATTCATGCTGGAGCACATCCAGAAGAGGGTGTTCAGGGTGGTGAGATGACTGGATACCATACCATACAAAGTTCAGTTGAAAGAATTAGGGATATTTAACTTGGAGAAGAGAAGGTTTAAGTGCAAATGATCACCGGCTTCAAGTACTTTTCTTTCTTTTTGGGGGGGTTTAATTTCTCTCCTTTCTTTCTAACATTCTTTTTTTTAAATTTTGAGTTCCAAATTCTCTCCCTCCTTCCACCTGTCCCCCATCCACTGAGAAGGCAAGCAATGTGATATCAATTATACATGTGAAATCATGCAAAACATATTTCTATATTAGCCATGTTCCAAACAAACAAAAAAAAAAAAGCAAGAAAAATAAAGTGGAAAAAAAAAATGCTTCAATCAGCACTCAGATTTCATCAGTCCTCTTCCTGGAAGTGGATAGTATTTTTTGTCATGAGTCCTTTGAGATTGTCTTGGATCGTTATATTAATAAAAGAAGATAAATCTTTCACCATTGATCACCCTTACAATATTGCTGTTACTGTGTACGGTGTTTTCTTGGTTCTTCTCACTTCATTTTGCTTCAGTTCATATAAGTCTTCCCAGGTTTTTTTCTGAAACCATCTTACTTATTTCTTATAGCACAATGCTGTTCCATCACAATCATATATCACAGACTTGTTTAGCCATTCCCCAATTTTTCCATTTCTTTGCCATCACAAAGAGAGTTGCTGTAAATATTTTTGTACACTTAAGTCCTAATGGTCAGGGACAATCCTTTTTCTGTATGTTCTATGATGCCTGTAAATGCTCAATAAATATTGATGATGGGAAAAAATTTGATTAGGAACTAGACTTGACCCCAGCACTGGAAGCTGTAGAGAGTCAGATTCAGAATCCAAGTAAAGAGGAGCTTCCTAATAATTTTTTCCCCAAGTGGAAATCTTCCTTGAGAGGTAGTGAGATTACCTATCACTGAAGCTATAAGCGGGATGTCTGATTGTTTTAAATATTGGAGCTAGGATTCCTTCCAGCTCTTTCTCCTTCTGAGATCCTATGATTCCTCACCTGACTCATAAGCACACACCCCTGCTGATGAGATGTCCATATCCACAAGCCAGAAGAAAACTAGGTCACATTCTTTCTTCTCCCGGCAGCCAAGGAGGAACATGAAAACCTAAGGTAACTTGTGACCTGCAGAAATCTCAAACTCCAAAGTGGAGGAATGCAGAAGGTGAGGTGTTGCCATGGTAATAGCCATGCTCCGGGTGCTGAGTAAATTCCTCCATTTCTCCTGCAGGCAGGATGTCAGGCAGGGGAAGGATTCTACATGACTGGCACAACTTGAGCATTTAGGGCATTTACATTTCATCATGTTAGTGGGGCATTACTAAAATCTTGTGCATTTCATTTCCTTCATTGGAAGGGATCTCAGAAGTCAGTTAGTTCAGCCCATGCTTGAAACAGCTATTCTCTTTACACCATCTACTCAGAATAGAGTCCATAGCATCCCTCAGAATGACCATCCAGCCTTGGCTTATAGTCTAGTGGAAAGATCACCAGGCCTGGGTTTGTGTCCCACCAGTGTGTTTGCTGCTACTAATGAACTGGATGACCTTGGACAAGTCACTGGATTTTTCTGGGTTTGAGGCTGTTTGTTTTTTTTTTTCATGAAATGAAGACTAGGTGACCTCTAATCTCCTTCTAGCTCTAAATCTGTGATCATGCCCAAGTTGGATTCACTTTACTCAAGACTCTAACTCATATATCTAACAATCCATGGTTCTGTGACCTCAAGTGACAGGAAACTCATGACCTCCAGAGGTAGCCCCATATTGTGCAAAAGTGCTGATCATCTCCTTTATGTGGGACTGAAAACTCAGTATGATCCTTGTAACTTCCCCCAACACAGTCAGAGCAGGAGATAACTGATGGACAGCCCTCTTTGCTCCTTTGACTTCTACTGAATGTCAAGAGAAGTGGGAAAGGGTCTCCAACATTTTGGGTGGATGCTTTGTGTTGGATTTACAGAAGCACACACAGAGAAGAACCCCACGGGGAGGGACAGTCATGGATGGTCTAAGTCTGTGTTGGGAGAGGGAGTATTCATACTGAGGAGATCACAGAAGTGATGAGTTTGTGCTGGGTTTCATTCTCTCCTGTGGAGCCAAGTGGACCATCCCCCTCATAGAATACTGCTGGGGGATTTCCCCCATCCCATGCCTCTCAATACATTCTAAATTCCCTGAAATTAGGGACCGTTGTTTTGATTTTGTCATAAGAGATAGATTTAGGGGATAGAAAAGGGAAGCATTTATTAAACACTACTATGTTCCAGGCATTGTGCTAAGCACTTTATAAATATCATCTCATTTGATCCTCACAACCACCCTGGGAGGTAGTGGCTATGATTTTGTCCATTTTACAGTTGGGGAAAACTGAGGTAGGCAAAAAAGTTAAGTGACTTGCCAGGGTCACACAGTTAGCAAGTGTAAAAGGCCAGATTTGAACTCAGGTCTTCCTAACTTTGGGCCTAGTGCACTATCCACCATATTGTGCTCTCTTTATATTCCTTTGCCTCACACAGTGCTTGGCACATAGTAGGGATTTACTGAAGACTTGTTGAATTGAATTGGATTTTATAAGATAGCCTTTCAGGTATCTGAAATCAGCAGTTATAGCACATCCCTCCCCCTTTAAGTTCTTCTTTGCTAGACTAAGCATCCTCAATTCCTTTCATCAATTCAATTAAATTCTACTAAATTCAATTCAGCAAGCATTTGTTAAGTACTTGCTATCTACCAGGCGATGGTATAAGCATTGGGGGATCAGTGCAGCATTGAAATGATCCCTCCTGTTAAGGAGTTTGTTGGGAGGGTTGGGTATGGAGTTGGGGGAAGATGCAACAGACGCATAGATAAGGAAATACAAGACCCCATAAAGGTGAGGGAGAGTTCGAATCACCTGGATGGACCCTCACATAGCATGGACCCTCAAATCCCCTCACCATTCTGATTCCCCTCTTCTGCCTGCCAACGCCCCCTTCTAAAATGTGGTGCCTAGACCTGAACACAGCCTTCCAGATGGGGGCTGTCTGAGTGAGTTGCAGGCCAGGGGGATGATGGATCACCTGCTTTCTTCAGGCAGCCACATTCCCATGCTGCTCCACTTCCCCAAGCCAAAAGCACCACAAGCTCTGAAGGGCTGTTACTGGGTAGTTTCCTTACCTCATCATCACCCAAATCGCTGTGTCATTTAAAAGGTTTGTGAGAACAGCATTGTATTGATTTTTCCCTGTATCACTTTCATTTTTAGTATTTCTGCTGTTTTTTTCTTTTCTAGAGTTATCATCTGACTGTGAAGCAGCCAGGTGGGGTAAAAAGAGATCTGGCTTTGGAGCCCAAAGATAAGGCTCCTTCTGTGACCTTGAGCCTCTCTGGGCCTCAGTTTCCCCATCTAGAAAATAAGAGGGCTGGATTAGGTAAGCCTTAAGATCTTACTCAGCTCCAAATTCTTTGGATTTGGCTAAGATCTGATTCTGTGATTTGTAAACAAAATGCAAATAAATGCTCATTTAATGATATTTGTGGGCTTTTAAAATATGGATGTGTTTGTGTGTGTGTATAAACAAATATACACACATATATTATTATTATTTATGACTAGCAACGATTGGTTAGCTGCGTACTGGGGTGGCTAAAAGAATTTGGCTTCTGTTACCCAGACTTAATTTAGCTTTAGGCCTTAAGCATTCATTGCTAACTATAAATAATAATAACAATTTAGGACATTCTTTTTTAAATTTATGAAATTCTTACAAAATTCTTTACATATGTACCTTGTTTGGCCCTCACAACAATCCCTGTAAAGACTGTGCAAATATAGGATGTTCCAAGAGTCTTGGCGCAGTTTTAAGCAGCTTAAGAGACTACCAAGACTTTTAGAACAGTATTATTTTCTCCATTTTACAGATGAGAAAACTGAGGGTCAGGCTGGTTCTTTGACTCCCTAGCCACACAGTTAGCCAGTATTTAAACACTTGGGATTAAAAATCCCAAATCCAGTGTTCAAAGACCATGTATGCTATCAATCAACTTCTCAAAGTTGACTATTCCATTGCTGGATAATTCTAGCTGCTAGAAAGTTTGCTCTAGTTTGGAGCTGAATTAGTCCTAGTTCTAACATGAAAGTATCAGGATTTTATGTTAGGGACAAAGGAAAGATAGCAATTTGGAAAGAAGTTGCCTTGATAAAAATGGCTTTTTACTCCAAAGGTTTTTTACTCTCTTCCCACCCAAGTCTCCCTTTTTGATGTCCTCTTCCTCTAACTGATTTTCCGACCAATATTCATGTGCTGAATATCCACCTTCTTCAAATTTTATTCATAGTACTAGTACTACATCTCTACCCCAAAGAGATCAAAGAAACAATATTTAGAATAGTTCTTTCCTGGTGGCAAAGAGTTAAAAACTAAGGGAGTGCCCATCAATTGGGAAATGACTGAACAAGTTATGTTATATGAATGTGATAAGAGCACTATTGTACTCTAAGAAATGAGAAACCTGGGAAGACTTGTATGAATAGATTCAGAGTGAAGTAAGCAGAACCAGAGGAACAATTTGTACTATAACAACCACATCGTCAAGACAAACAAGCTTCAAAGACTTAAGAACTCTTATCAATGCAGTGATCAGCCACAATTCCAGAGGACTCATGAAGCACGCTACCTCCTTCCTGACAGATTGCTGATGGGTTCAGAGTATAGACAGAGACATATTTTTAGGCCAAAGCAGAAATTTGTTTTGCCTGACTATCCACATTTGTTATAAAGGCTTTGTTTTTCTCTCTTTTTCAATTGTGAGAGAGAGGAGGGGGAAAGAAAATAAATTTTTCTTAATTGAAAAAATAAATAAAACAGATACATTGTACCACAAGGTAATGATCTAATATCATTCACTTGCATACTCAGGAAGTTCAACAAGCTTTTCTTGAAACTTCATCATGACATGAGGCAAGTCTGAGTTTCCCAAGGCAATGCCTGGAGCACTCAAGCTCTGGCAACTTCTGCCATGTTGGAAAGAGTTTCCAATGGAGAGACCCATCACCAAGTAGACTGATTGCTTGTTGTTAAGTTCTTTGGCCATGGTAACTTACTATGTTTGCCAAAGGCAGTTGCCATTGTCATGGAAGAGATCCAGCTCCGAGTCCAAGGGGAAGAGGGATTCCCTATGGATGGTGAGGTCCTCCAGATGCTCCTGTTTTTGGATGACATTATGCAAAGGGCATCAAGCCCCTAACACTACAGAGACTCCTAAATGAAATCAGAAATCACTCAAAAGAGTTTGGCACAGTTATCAAAACAGGAAAAACGAAGCAGATGAAGAACATCTATGGTCTGGATGCAGTTGAATGGGCAACCTATAGAGCTTGTCCATCCATGTATTTATCTTGAACAGACACTGGCAAAGGGATAAGTGAATTGTGCCCAGAATTGAAAAGGCAGAAGAAAACAGATGAATTGACATTTGGGAAATTACAAAGTCATATTAATGACTCCAAATTTCTTACTGAAATAAAGGGCTATCTTTTTTTAAATATCACTTTACCCATTTTGTTGTATTTATAGTAAAATAGAAAAAAGATTGAAAAGATTTTTGTGTTGTATCTCCTAGGGATACTTGCATTGTAATACATTTGACTTAAGTCAAAGAAATGAAGCTCTAACAGTGAAATTTCTGGAACAGGCGAGTTAGCTAGAAGGGAGCATTTAGGGTGGGGGACATGAACAACCTTCCCAGGACCCTTGAAATCATAGTTATGAGATCTACTTTTAAGGAGAGCCTTAAACCCCAGTACTTGAATTGGCTAGAACAGAATTATCTGTTTAACGTTCAAGGGGAAACGTTGATAACAAAGTACCAGGATGTCTGATCTCCCAGGGGAAAGTGATGGTTCTGCCTATTGTGAATGCTTAGTGATAAATTGGTGAGAGTGCAAGACTTATGAGGAAGGGAATCCTCCTCATTTTACAATGACCTTGGTCATGCTATTTAACCTTATCTTTTGAAGTGTCTGTGCATAAAACCATCAACATTATCATCAGATTCTAGAATATCAGAGCTAGGAGGGCCCTTAGAATACAGAATATCAGAACTGAGATGGCCCTTAGAACACAAGAGGTCAGAGCTGAGAGGGGCCTTAGAACAAAATGTCAGTGCTGGGAGGGGCCTTGGAACACAGAAGGTCAGAGCTGGGAGGAAACTTACATCATACAATGCTAGTCAACAAACATTTTAAAGTGCCTACTAAGCGCTATGCTACAGCTCTACACATACAAATACAAAAAAGAATGATGGTCTCAGTCCTCAAATTGCTTAATGGAAGAAAACAGTAAAGAAATGGAAGCTTAATAGCGGGGAGGAAGGAGAGGATTAAAGTTGACATGATCTTGAAAGAGAGTGAAGTCCTTGGGCCATGGCAGGTGCGAGAAAGTTCTGTTTCTGGATGTGTTAAGATGGACATTCCTATGGGACTTTAGGCAGAAGATATTTAATAAACAAGTTTTTTCTAGAGAAACATGAGAAGATTCATATGAAGTGATACAGAGTGAAGAAAGCACAGTCAAAGGAACACAATTATGACTATGGAAAGGTCAGTCAAGACAATATTTCAAGGCAACAACACTTGGTCAATTACAACAAATAATGGGGGTACCATATTTGAAAGTTGAAGCAAATGTATTTTCCTTCTGCTAAGAATAAGTGAATAACAAATTGGAAAGTAACATTTTATCAGTGCAATGGTGTTCTCAGGCAATTTTGTTTAGTTGTTTTCAGGGAATGTACTTAGCAATGGGCTGGGGGTGAGGGTGGGCTTAACAGACAATTTGAAATGTGGCCCTGAAGTTCAAGGTAGAGACTAGGACTGGACATATACATACCTTGGAGTCATCTGGGTAGAGATTATAAACGAAGTCAAGGGGATTGATGATTGATGATGAGAGAGAGAGAGAGGAGAGAAGAGAAAGAGCAGGGAAACAGGGAAGGAGAGGAGAGAGAAAATGAGAAAGAAGAGAGAAGACACAGAGATAAAGACAGAATGAGAGAGAAGCAAGAGTAAGAGGGGGACAGAGAGAATGAGCAGAGAGAGGGAGAAAGAGGAGAGAGAGAAGATGAAAAAGAAAAGAGAAAGAGGATGGAAAAAATAGAGAGAATTAGAGAAGAAGAATGAAAGCTTGAGAGAGAATGAAAAGACAAAGAGGGGGAGAGAAAGAGTACATGTGTGTGTTTGTGGGCAGGGAGGAGCGAGATCAGGCAGGAAGAGGGCCCTAAGATAAAGCCTCGGAGGTATGGCCATAGTTAGAGCACAAGATATGGAGTGACGATCCATGAAAAGTAAACTGAGAAGGAGCAGTCAGACAGATAGGAGATCCAAGAGTGTGCTTGTTGAATAAACGATTATTCAATGAAGAAATTGCTTACTTTGCCTTCTAGTTCTAAGTCCTGTGACCTTTCAGTTCCTGTTTCTGACATTTACTGGCTGGGGAATCATGGGCCAGTGAGTCACTGGGATGTCATCTGCCAAGTGCTTTGCCCTACCAGAGACCATGCCCTACAGGCCTTTACCAGCTCCTGCCCTGCACCCCTGCTCTCATAATCGGTGAGGGCCTCATGAGCCCCAGTTTATCTATGCTTCACTTGACCCCCCCACTCATTTTCTTACTTTCCTTTTTATTTCCTCTAATAGGCTTCTCCCACCCCAGGCCAGGTCCTTTTCACTTTTGGAACTGTGATTAAATCAACAGAGGCAGCTAGGTGGCACACTGGACAGAGCCTTGGACCTGGAGTCAGGAAGATCTGAGTTCAAATTTGACTTTAGACACTACCTATGGGAACCTGAGCACTTAACAATCACTTAATCTCTGCTTGCCTCAGTTTTCTCCATTGTAAAATGGGGATAATAATAGCACCTACCTCGAAGGGTTGTTGTGCGGATCAAATGAATAATATTTGTAAAGTGCCTGGCACACAGTAGGTGCTTACTCCCCCCCACCTTTAAATACTGACATAGATACAGCAAAGAGTATGTCAATCTATTCCTTTGTGGCTTCACTAATTCCTGGAACTTTTCCAATCAAAACTCCGCTCCCAGCTCTGATACACTCTTCTCTATATATTGTTTCCCCTCATTAAAATATAAGCTCCTTGGGGGGGGGTTTCCTTCATTTTTTAATTTTGTATCCAGTGCTTAGCAAAGTACTTGGCACCTGGTAAGCTCTTAACAAATGCCTTTACATTTCATTCTTTCACTAACTGCAAATCGTTATATAAATATCAGTTATTATTGATGACAATTAACAATAATTATTTGTAATGGTCATTAATTAAAATTGTAACAATAATTGTTTGGAGCCTTCACTATAAAATAGGGGAAATAATAATCATATTACTTATCTCACAAGGAAGTCATTTTATAAACTGTAAGGTGCTATAGAATTGTGAATTATTATTATTAGCAATAATAATAAGTAATTATTACAGATTTATATGTCTCTCCTATGTAACCCAGATTACAACCAAGCTATTTCCCCTGCTAGTCTTAAAGAAAGCAGGAACTATGTTTAGCTCAGTAAGTCTCTCAGGGTTTTACACATAATAGATACTTAATAGATGGTTGTTCAATTGGACAGCACTCATTAAGCACCTGCTACATGAAAGGTGCAGTGCTAGGGACAGGGGATACAAAAATTTTTATTGAAAGGTGGACAAATTATATAGTTCCTGCTTTCAGGGAACTTGGGTACTTCCCCTCTAATTGTGGGGAGATGGATCGTACATTCAGTAAATATAAAGTAAAAGGTGATGGAGCAAAGGAGAGATTGAAACAAAATGCTTCAGCAAAATGTGAGGGAATGAATGAATACATCAACAAGAATTTATTAAACTTCTGCTGTATACGAGGCACTGTGTTTGCCAAAAAGGACACAATTGCTGCTCTCAAAGATCTTACATTCTACTGAGGAAGATGACATGTAAATGTAATACACAGACTGAAAACATACAGAAAAATATATCATTACAAGGCAAGTAGATACAGGATCATTAGGGAGGAGGAACACCAACAGCTAGAAGACTTCATGCAGAAGCTGGTGCATGAATTGTTTCTTGAAGGAAGTGACAGATTTTGTGACAGAGGTGAGGAAGGAGTGAATTCTGCACATAGGGGACAGCTAAAGAGAGACAGACAGGGAGAATATGGGTGGGGACCCTCTGCTGGAGAAGATGGGAAGGTAGGAGACTAAAGCTGAATATATCAAGTTTCCCACGTGAGGCCTATTAATGGGTGGGGAAGATCTTAAATCCCATTAACATTCCATACTCCTGCTCTGACTTTCCTTTTTTCCTCCCACCCTTCTCTTCTTCCCAAAACCTCTTGCCATCATCCTTCCCTCATTAAGGGAAACTTGATTTGGGGAGGCTTTCTTCCAGGAAGGCTTTCACACCTTTTGCTAATTTCTAGTTAGGCAGTGAGTCAGGAGGGTTGTGATGCCTTCTGGCTCAGAAAAGTATATATATGTATATATATATGTATGTATGTATGTATGCATGTGTGTATGTATATATTCTGAGCTGGTATTTTACTTTGGGGGTTCGCTTATAAGAAAGATTTTGTGATTCCCTGGTCAAGACTCTGCATAGCCCTATGTTCAGTCCCCTGACTACTCAGATGTAAAGGTTGTCTTGATCCAAGGATGCATGCAAAGTGTATAGCAATGTTGCTTTGATTCAGGCAATGGAGCCCTGTCTGTTGGTCTTTATTTTTCTGCTTATATTTTCTCTGAAGTTCAGGTTGCTGACTTTTCCCCTGAATCAGTGAATGTAATTTAAAAAGATTGTTGACCCCTTAAAAGTTGTTTCCTTTAAGAAAAGCAGATCCAAGAACCTGTGGTAGCAGGTCATCCTGGTGTGTGAAGGGGCTTGCTGTTACAAGGTAATGGGCTGAAACGGTACTGAGGGGTAGATAAATTAACAGACACTGGATTGGGAGGAAGGAACTTGGGGTTCTGTCTCAGTAACTTACTACTTATGTGACCTTGGGCCAGTCACCTCCTTTCTGGGTCTCATCTTCCTGATCAGTAAAATGAAGTTGGACCAGAAAACCTCTAAGGTCTCTTCCCACTCTAAATTCTATAATCCTACAACTGAAGGACCCCTCACCCTTTTCCCTACTGAGGTTGGAAGGGACATATAGGACTGTACTGACACATAAGACCCCCAAACTCAAAATAGGGGTCAGGATTTGTGAGCAGCTAGGTGGCACAGTGGATAAAGCAGCTGGAGCTGGAGTCAGGAAGATTCCTTCCTGAGTTCAAATCTGACCTTAGACACTTACAAGCTGTGTGATCCTGGGCAAGTCACTTAGTCCTGTTTGCCTCTGTTTCCTCATCTGTAAAATGAGCTGGAGAAGGAAATGGAAAACTACTCTAGTATCTCTACCAAATGGGGCCATGAAGAGTTAGACATGACTCAAAAATGACTGAACACTACTGCCAATAACTATCTTTCTAGAAGGAGCTTTGGAGAAGAGAGACTCTAAGAGAGAAACCCTAAGGAGGCTGAATATGTTCCTGTGGGAGAGTCACAAAAACTCTGCCTCTGACTACAGAAGTTAGGTGTTATAGGAGATAGAAAGAGATTGTTGTGTTTGTCCTTCATTCTCAAAGAGGACCTTGACATCAAGATGATGACTTGCAGTTGACTTTGATTTGAGTGAGGGAGGGCTGTGCAAGGTCACCAACCTCACTTTTTTCTCCAGAGCTATCTGGGTCCAGTGGCCTGATATTCATCAGGACAACTGGAGATGGCTCAGGATGCAATGTGAGACCAATAGAGAGAATAGGAATCATGAAGATGTGAGTTTGAATCCAGACTCAGATGCTTATTAGCTATGTGTCTGGGCAAGTCACTTAGCTTCTCTCAGCCTCAGTTTCCTCATCTGAGGATAATAATAGCACTTACTTCCCAGGGCTGTTGTGAGGAACAAATGAAGTAACACATGTAAAATATCATAGAAATGTTAGCTATTATTATTTCCTGTACAGAACATGAAGCCAATGGCTCTAGTACCCTTCTGCCTAGAGAACAGAGGAGAGAGAAGGGAAGAAGCATTTATTAAGTGCCTACTCTGTGCCAGGCACTGTACTGAGTACTTTACAAAATATTATTTCATTTGAGAACTCTGCCAGCTCAGAGAATGCAGAGAGCAATATACATTCATACACTCCTCCTCGTGCTGTAGAACAAAGCTGGACAAAATTGTGCTGAGCCCATTCGAATTTCGGGCATCTCCGATAGGTGCTCACCATGGTAAGGCAAGCCGTTAGTAGCTCTTTAATTGACTCAGTATCCCACTCACCACAATGGATTTTCCAAACTTTTACATCCCTCCTTCAACCTTCCTCTCCTCACTCCGTCTCAGTTGAGGACCTGGACTTACATTTTACCGATAAAATCGGGGACACTTGCCGAGAGCTCCCTCCTCTTCCCTGTTCCTCATTTCACAGCACTCAGAGGTCTTCTGCCTCTGTCTCATCCTTCACCAGTCCCAGCCCTTCTCCTCGCTAATGCAAACCTCCCTACATGCCTCTATC
This sequence comes from Notamacropus eugenii, assembly GCF_028372415.1. Classification (NCBI taxonomy): domain Eukaryota; kingdom Metazoa; phylum Chordata; class Mammalia; order Diprotodontia; family Macropodidae; genus Notamacropus; species Notamacropus eugenii. The sequence goes on from NC_092876.1 coordinate 77,881,191, forward strand.
CCATGTACCCCATCTTCTTTAGAAGATGGCCTGCTCTAATGTCTCACTTCCTCACTTTTCTTCTTCTTTCTTTTTTTTTTTTTTTGAGGGGCAATTAAGATTAAGTGACTTGCCCAGGCTCACACAGGTAGTAAGTATCTGAGGCCAGGTTTGAACTTAGATTCTTCTGACCACATGACTGGTGCTCTATCTACTGCACCAGTAGCTGCCCCCTCACTTATCTTCAATCTCTCCCTGTCAAGCGACTATTTCTCAGCTTCCTACAAACATGCCTAAGTCTCCCTCATCCTCAAAAACCTTGATCATTTATCCTAGCTAGCTATCATCCTATATCTTCTCTCCCTTTTGTGTTCAAACTCCTTGAGAAGCCCCTGTACAATAGGTGCCTACACTTCCTTTCCTCTCACTCTCTTCTTAACTTTGTGCAATCAAGCATCCATCCTCATCATTCAACCAAGACTCCTCTCTCCAATCTCATAACTGCCAAATCTAAAGGTCTTTTTCCAATCCTCACCTATCTTGATCTCTCTGCAGCCTTTAACGTTATCGATCACTTTTCCTCTTCATGCTTTCTTCTCTCTAGGTTTTCACGATGTGACTCTCATTGTGGTTCTCCTACCTTCTGATGGTTCCTTTTCAGTGTCCTTTGCTGCATCTTCAGGTAGGTCAAGCCGTTTAACCATGGATGTTCCATAGGACTCTGCCTGACCCCTTCTTCTCTTATTCATTTATGCTGTTTCCCCAGATGACCTCCTCAGTTCCCATGGTTTCAATGATGATTTTCAAAACTACTTATCCAGCCTCAATCTTTCTGCTGATCTAGAAATATGCATCTCTGGCTGCCTATTGGACATCTCAAAATGGATGTCCTGTAGTTAATCTCAAACTCAATGTGTTCAGAACTGAAGTCATTACCTTTTCCCTCCAAACTTCCCCTCTTCCAAACTTCCTTATTACTATTTGTGTCTGACCTGCGGTAGAGCATTCTGAGATGATATTGGTTTGATCAGAGTCAGGCACACTGAAACTTGACTCTAGCATAGTGATGTCATTTTGGTCCTCTTTGAGAATGAAGGACAACAACCAGCCAACTGTTAAATGTACCATTACCCTTCGAGTCACCCAGGCTCATCGCCTACATGTCATTGTCAGCTCCTCACTCTCTCATCCCCATGTCCATGTCCATCCCCAGGTCCAATGTACCGGAATGTACTGGAAAGTACTGAGTCCCTGAGGACAGGGACTGACTGGCTTATTTTAATAATCATAATAATAACACCTAGTATTTTGCTAAGCACTTTACAATTATTACCTCATTTGATCCTCCCAATAGCCTCGGGAGATAGGTGATATTATTATCCCCATTTTACAGATGAGAAAACTGGGGCAAACAGAAGTTAAAAGACTTGCTCAGGATCTTTCTTTTGAATTAGGGTCTTTCTGGCTCCAGAGTTGGCATTTTATCCCCTGAACCACTTGTCTTTGTATTCTCTGTACCTAGAACAGTGCCTGTCATATAGTAAATACTTTATAATTACTTATTGATTGGTTATTGATGGATAGAGTTCAGGGGACAGTTCCCAGACCACTGGGCTATCCAGGAGTTATATTTTCTCTGTTTTCTAGGTGGGAACTTGAGTCAAGAAAAGGGTGGAGAGAAATCTATAATCTACAACTCAAGTCCTTTGGGGAAGGAGGCTTCAAGAGGCCTTAGCACAAGAGCTACCTTCCCCCACCCCCACCCCTCAATTTTAGTCCCTGAGGGAACCAAATACACCAAATACTTCTTTTAGACTAAGCCGGCAAAGCAATCTGAGGTAGCGATGAATATAGGTGTTAAAATTGGAAAGGATCTTTGTATCATAGGATCATAGCAGGGATGTGCTAGTAAATGTTTAACAAGGGGCTCTCTGAAAGAAAAAATATACTCATGACATACTTTTAAGTCTAATCTACAATTATTAACATTTTTTTAATCTTTCTTAAGTTTACATAATCAATGGAATAATAAATCAAGCCATAATTTCTAGGATCCACTGATTTCTGGGGTGTAAATATTCACACTGAAAATTTAACTGTCAGCTGAAAGCCAGTATGAGCTGACTTCAGCATGCCCCTGGATAATTGGCTCATAAATCTAGAGCTGGCATGGCCCTTAAAGGCTGTTTAGTCTAACCCCCTCATATAGTCCATTGGATTTCTCTGTTTTAAGCCTCTCTTTATTCCCATATTTTCTCTTTGGAGCTACTGAAGCGATTTTACAAAAATGTGGGTCTGATCATATCTCCCCCTACTCCCTGAACTTCAGTGGCTCCCTATTACTTTTTGGATCTGTTTGGCATTTAAATCTTTTCACACCCTGGTCTATTCCTATCTTTCTAGTCTTCAGACACATACTGGTTGTTCCGTACAGAGTATGTCTATTCCTGTCCCCTTTCCTTTGTACTGGCTCTCTTTGGGATTCATTTCTTCTTTTCTGGAATCCATTCCTTCATGTCTGCTTCTCAGAATTCCTGATTTCCTTCAAGACTCAGCTCAAACATCACCTTCTTGAAACTACCTTGTGTTCAGAGGACAGTGCCATAAGCTCAGGCCTTATGCGTCAATTTCTCCCTTCACATATTTGTATGTTAATTACATGCTTATGCATGTGTGTGTCATATCCCCCATTAGAATGTAAACTCCCTGAAAGCAGACACCATTTTCCTTTTGTTTTCATGTTCCCAGTTCCTGAAACAGAATAAGTTCTTAATAAATGCTTATTGATTGATGAAGACTTTGGGGCCCAGAAACCTGAGTGACCCTACTAAGGTTACACTGGGGTTAAGTAGCAGAGGCAAGATTTGAACTCAGATCTTCTGACTCTGCTCTGTTCACAACACCGCACTGCCCACTCAAAATGAGAAGTCAGCCTAGAAGATAGTATGGTATGAGGGTGGGGGATACAATTCTAATCCTGGTCTGGCTACTAGCTTATTGTGTAATCTTGGGCCAGACTTCTATAGGCCTCCATTTCCTAACCTGTAAAATGAATCCTTTGCCTGATTCAAGGTTCTTTCCAGCTCTGAAAACCTCTGGACCTTCCTTGTAGGAAGGTAAATCAAATGGCTTTTTCCTTTTCATTATCCAATCCATGACTGATGTTGGTTGAGACTCAATTCAGTGAGGGAGAAATTCCTGGAGAAATCTCTCAGTCCTGTTGTCTCTTGGGTTCATTTTATCCTCTGATTATCAGGCTATAACTTTGAAGATCCCACCATTGAGGGGAAATCTCCCTTCCTTCTCTTTCCCCTGTCCCCACTCAAACTCCCCAACAACTGCAGTACTAGCCATGACATCCCTGAACATCTATCATTCCTCTCCCTCTTTCCCTGGTTGGGTTTTCCCGGAACAGCAGGGAACTTACTTGAAGGCTATCATCTGCTTTGTGGGGCAGTGATTGCCCTCTGTGACTGAGGCCGATGGGAGCTTCTGCAGCTCTCTCCAGTCCTCCTGGATACATATAAAAGCTGATGGGCAAGTGGGGATCCTGTTGTTTTCCGGAGAATCTGGGCACCCACTCATTTTTTTTTTAAAAGAGGTCTGTAAAATTCCAGACTGTAGATTAGAGGCAGGGGATGGGTGGGGTGGTGAATCAGTGCATTCCTTCCTCCCCCTTCTCCCTCCTTCATGGGTTATCACTCTGGTAGGGTGTGGGCCTTCTGATGGAAGGACCCACTGGCAGATCTTTTCTAATCTAAGCAGAATTCCAGACTAGCTGAGGAGTTCAAAAACACTCCTTTCTTCCTAAACTAGACTGAGCTCCGTTCTCCCAATAATTGGCCGCTGACTGTGAGAGAAAATTCCCAGACCATGGCCTCATTTAGTTTATGATTTGGAAAATTTCTACCCTTGTGTCCACAGGGGTCCCTAACCATTAGAATCAAAGGATCTTAAGAGTGGTATTGGCCAGGCTGCAACCTTCCTAGACTGGGATCTTATCATCTCTTGCCTGGACTATTACAATGACCTCCTAATAGAGCTCTCTTCCTTAAGTCACGTCTCCTCTCCAGCCCACCCTCCCCCCACTCCCAAAGCCATGTCACTCTTTGCTCATTTAGTCAATCAATCAATTAAAATCTTCTCTTAATCACCTACTGTGTGCCAGGCCCAGTCCTAAGTGCTTCGTTTACAAAGAAAGACAAAAGACAGTTTGCTCTCAAGGATCTCACAAACTCTCACAGAGAACACAACTATGGCCAAACAAGATCTAGGTACCATAGACTGGAGACAAGAAATTCTACAGGTTACCAGTTGCCTCTAGGATAAAATGCAAACTTTGTTGCATATTTAAAGCCCTTCACAAGGCGGCTCCAATCTAATTTCCAGATCAATTTCACAAGACTTCCCTTTACAAACTCTTACAAACTGGACAGTCCAGAAATTTGCCTATTTACTATTCTCCTACATTGCATTTTGTCTCCTGCCTTTGCACCAGCTGTCTTCTATGTCTGGAATGCTCTCCTTCATTTCTGCCTCTGAGAATCACTAACTCTTTTCAAGATTCAGCCCAAGGGTCCCCTCCAACAAGAGGCCTTTGCTAATGGTGCTCTACTGGATCCCCAATATAGTACAATGTATTTACCTATCCCTGGGGATGTTGTTTCCCCAGGAGACAGTAAGTTTCTTGAGGGTAAAGACTTTTATTTCTTCCTCCATATCCTTAGTGCTTATGTAGAACAGTTCCTGGCACATGGTAGGTGGTTAATAAACACCGTTGAATTGAACTTGTTCATCTACAGTAGTAGCACTCATTCTACAAATGTACTGCTCTGATCAGGTAACCTTCTTACTTCTAAGGATGATAGAAAGCTAAATAGCTAGATAGATAGAGAGTTGGATGGATATAGATAGTAGATAAATGAAAGATAGATAGATGGAGGAAGAGTCAAGATGGTAGAGAAAAGGCAGCCACTCCCTTGAGCTTTCCCCAAAACCCATCCAAACACCATAAAACATTTCCTGGAGATTTCCTGGAGAAATTCCTTTAGTGGGCAGAACTTACTTACAAAAAGAGGGGATGAAATAATTTTCTAGCCAAAGACAACTCAAAAGGCCAGCAAGAAACATTTATCAGACCAGGGTAAGAATGGCGTGCAGTACAGTGCAGGTTGCTCTAGCACAGACTGGGCCCCAGCAAACCAGAAGCAGGCCTTGGGAGCCCCTGAATCAGCAGTGGCAGTGACTGCTTCCAGAACTCTCAGCTCACAGATGGTAAGGGGGTTAAAAATTGATCAGAAGGAGATTACAGGGGTCTCTGGTGGCACTAAAGGCAGGACTCTGTTGCTTTGCCTATTCTCAGATCTGAGTCACAGTCCTGAGTGGCAGTTCCAGGGCGAGGAGGAACATGAGAACACCAGAGCTTGCAACTCACAGCAATGGAGCAGAGACCCTCATCACAGTTCCAGAGCAGAAAAGAATGCCTGTGGTCACTCACAGTCTAAAGCACAGATCAGGAGAGTAGTAAACACCCGTCCTTAGACCATACCACCTTGGAAGAACTGAAACTTACAGGTCCCTCGACATAGCTCTGAAAACAGAAGTAAAAAACCTCTAAAACTTTGGACAGTGAGCTCTCTACCTGAGAAGAAAAGTCCCACTTTAACAAGGAGTTAAAGGTCAAGAAATAGGGTAGAAAAATAAGGAAACAACAGAAAAAAAATTTTGACCATAGAAAATTACTGTGGTGACAAGGAAGATCAAAATGCAACAATCAGAAGATAACAAAATCAAAGCTCCTATATCCAAAGCCTCCAAGAAAAACATTAATTGATTTCAGGCCTTGGAAGAGCTCAAAAAGGATTTTGAAAATCAAGTAAGAGAGGTGGAGGAAAAACTGGGGTGAGAAATGAGAGTGATGCAAGAAAATCATGAAAAACAATAAACAGTTTGATAAAGGAGGCACAAAAAAATACTGAAGAAAATAAAACCTTAAAAAACAGCCTAGGTTAAATGATAAAAGAGGCACAGAAAGCAGAATTGGCCAAATGGAAAAAGAGGCATAAAATTTCACTGAAGACAAAACTTCTTAAAAAGTAGAATTGATCAAATAGAAAAGGAAGTATAAAAGTTCACTGAAGAAAACCATTCCTTAAAAATTAGAACTGAACAAATGGAAACTAGTGATTTTATGAGAAATTAAGAAACAATAAAACAAAAACCAAAAGAATGAAAAAATAGAAGACAATGTGAAATATCTCATTGGAAAAACAATTGATCTGGAAAATATATCCAGGAGAGATAATTTAAAAATTATCGGATTACCTGAAATCTATGATCAAAAAGAACCTAGATATCATCTTTCAAGAAATTAAAAAGGAAAACTGCCCAGATATTCTAAAACCAGAGGGTAAAATAGAAATTGAAAGAATCCACCCTCTGAAAGAGATTCCCAAAATGAAAACTCCCAGGAATGTTATAATCAAATTCTAGAGCTCCTAGGTCAATGAAAAAATATTGCAAGCAGCCAGAAGGAAGCAATCCAAATATCATGGAGCCACAGTCAGGATAACACAAGATTTAGCAGCTTCTACAAGAAATGACTGGAGGGCTTGGAATATAATTTTCCAGAGGGCAAAGGAGCTAGGATTAAAACCAAGAATCACCTGCCCAGCAAGACTAAGTATAATTCTTCAGGGGGGAAACTTAATATTCAATGAAACAGAGGATTTTCAAGTATTCTTGATGAAAAGACCGGAGCTGAATAGAAAATTAAACTTCCAAATACAAGACTCTAGAGAAGTATAAAAAGGTAAACAGGAAAGGGAACTCATAAGGGACTTCATAAGATTAAACTCTTTACATTTCTATATGGGAAGATGATACTTGAACTCATAAGAACTTTCTCATTATTAGGTCAATTAGAAGGAGTATATTATAGACAGAGGGCACAGGTATGAGTTGAATATGAATGGATGATGGATGATACGTAAAAAAACAAAATTAAGGAGTGAGAGGAATGCATTGGGAGAAAGGGAAAGGTAGAATTGGGTAAATTATCTCACATAAAAGAGGCAAGAAAAAACTTTTATAGTGGAGGGGAAGAGGAAGAAGGTGATGGGGAACCTCATTCTCATCAGAATTGGCTCAAAGAGGGAATGATACACATGCTCAATTGGGTATAGAAATCTATAGTACCCTACAGGAAAGTAGGACGGAAAGGGGATAATAGAAGGGAGGGGGGAATAGAAGGAGGGGAAGACTGGAGGAGGAGGTAGTCAGAAGCAAAACAATTTTGAGGAGGGACAGGGTGAAAAGAGAGAAAGAATAGAATAAGCTGGTTGGGGGATAGGATGGAGGGAAATGTAGTTAGCAATAGTAACTGTGGAAAAATTTTTGAAGCCAGTTTCTCTGATAAAGGCCTCATTTCTCAGATATTTAGAGAACTGTGTCAAATTTATAAAAATAAGAGCCATTCCTCAATGGTTACATGATAAAAAGATAGGAACTATTAGTTTTCAGATGAAGTAATCAAACCCATCTACAAACCATATGAAAAAATGTCCTAACTCTCTATTGACTGAAGAAATGCAAATTAAAACAATTCTGAGGAAAATGACAAATGTTGGAGGGGATGTGGGAAAAATGAGACATTAATGCACTGTTGGTAAAGTTGTGAACTAACCCAACCATTCTGTAGAGCAATTCTGAACTATGCTCAAAGGGCTGTAAAGCCATGCATACCCTTTGACCTAGCAATGCCACTACTAGGTTCGTATCCAAAAAGAGATAAAAAACAAAAAGGAAAAGGACTTATATGTATGAAAATATTTATAGCAGAAAGAATTGGAAATTGAGGGGATATCCGTCAATTAGGTAATGGCTGAACAAGTTGTGGTTTGTGATTGTGGTAGAATACCATTGTGCCATAAGAAAGCATGAACAGAATACTCTCAGAAAAATCTAGACTTACAAGAGCTGATATAAGGTGAAATGTACTGTGTACAAAGTAACAGCAGTATTGTAAAATGATCAGCTGTGAATGACTTAGCTATTCTCAGCAATACAATGATCCAAGACATCTCTGAAGGACTTAGGATGAAAATACTATCCATCCTCAGAGAAAGAACTGATAGTGTCTGAATACAGATTGAAACATACGTTTCTTTTACTTTATCTTTCTTTAAGTTTTTTTTTATTTTTTGGTCTATGTTTTCTTTCACAACATGACTAACATGGAAATACATTTTGCATGACTCCGTATGTATGACCTATATTGAATTGCTTGCCTTCTCAATGAGGGGCTTAGGGAGGGAGGGAGAGAATTTAGAACTCAGTGTTTTAAAAACAAATGTTAAAAATTGTTTTACATGTAATTGAGGAAAAGGAAAATAATAAATAAATAATTTATCATTGGAAAGATAGGTAAATGCATATAGATAGATAGGATGGAGATAGTGATAGGTAAGTAGATAAGTAGGTAGACAATGGTTTGTCCTTCATTTCAAAGAGGACCAGTGTCATCATGGAGTAATATGTTGACTTGCAAGTGAATTGGATTTAAGTGTGGCAATATTGCACAAAATTGTTGTCAGTCTCCCTCACTCTCTCTTTCAGTCATTTAAGTCCAATGGCAGGACAAAACTCAGGATGACTGGTGATGGTCTGTAATGCAGTGCCTGACCTTGATATCTTCCATGTCTGATCAAGTTTTAACACCATATAGAGCTCCTTTATGGTCAATGGGACAAATTATTCTCATCTGTCCATTCCACCAGGGGAAATCTTCATGTGCTTGAAGTGGACATCCCTCTAACTCACTGACAGGTTAGAGGCCTGTTGCTTACCCTCAACCTGGTTTAGCCCATCTGCTGAGACAATTTTACTGGGGTTTGGCCACTGCATATGCTACAGCTTCTTGGAGCCATAGGTGAAAGTTGGGTGAAAGGTGGATATCAAAACTATGAAATGTTCAGGGATTAATGTTCACACCTTCTGGCGTGAGGGCTTGCCAAGCCCTTTTTAGGACTGCTCTTCTACCTTTGGTGCCCACCTTTCACCCAACTCTTACCTATGGCTCCAAAAAGTACATCAGTAGATAGATAGATAGATGGATATAGCTACCTAACTGGATATAGATAGGTAGATGGATAGAGATATATAGGTAAGTCTATAGGTAGATTGATAGCTAGCTAGCTTAGTCAGATGGATGAGTATAATAGATGAATGTAGATAAGTAGAGATAAATGGATAAGTAGACACATAGATAGATGGATATAGATAGAAAGAGATGGCTATAGCTAGCTGGATGGATATAGATAGTTAAGCAGGTAGACAGAGATAACTAAGTAGGTAGACAGTTAAATGAATAGATGATAGAGATAGCTAGAGATAGGTAAGTAGAGAGATGAATGAGTATAGATAGATACAGATAGATAGATAGATGTAGAAATAGATGAACATGCTGGAGCCAACCCAGCTAAAGAGAACCCCAAGCGCTGAATCTTCAGTGTGAGCATTTACACCTGGCTACACATCAGGATTTTATTTATTGTTTTGTTGATTGTCTTGACTCAGGAAAGTGAGAAATGGATGGAGAAAATGTTAATATGCAAATTAAATTTAAGTGTGTGTTATATGCATTTTTTTTGGAGGACTGGTTATTGAACATTTACAGTTATACTGACAGGTAGATAGTATTCATTAAGTGCTTATCAGGCCAGGCATCATGGAAGCAAGCAAGGCAGACAAGCCAGATAGTTCCTGCCTTCAGGGAATTTAATGGAGAAGGCAATGAATACAGAGGTGCTGAAAGGGCATGGGGTACATATGTGGCTTCATGCAGTGGAGATGGCCAGTAAGTGTAGGCTTGATTTTGGACAGAACAAAGTAGATGCTCACATCTTAGAGCCCAGAGAGCCAGAGACAGAGTCCAAGTTCCCTTCTAGAGCTTGGAAGAGTGCTTGAAGGCCATGCAGTCCAATCCCTTCAATGCAGAGATGATGAAAAGAAGGCATAAGCATTATAGGTTTCTAGGATCATAGGAACATAGCATTTAGGGCTCGAAGGGACCTTAGAGGCCATCTTGTCCAAAATTCCTCCTTTTATAGATGAGAGAACTAAACTCAGAGAAGTCTAAAGACTCACTGGAGGTCACATAGGTGGTGTCCAAGCTAGGGTCTGAACCTGGATGCTGTGAATCCAGAGCTAGGTTCTTTCCCCACTGACAATGACACTGACTCCATCTTAGTCTTAGATTCTTTACCCATAAATTGGGAATAATAACCTCTATAGCACCTACTTCACAATGCTGCAAGGAAAGTGCTTTGAAAAACCTAGGATCGTTCTAAAAATGTGCATTATATCACTTCTCTAGTGTTCCTATATGGCTTATTGAATAAAGTATGAATTCCAGGTATTAAAGACCACCTCCCCCACTCACCTAACTCCATCCTCCTTGCTCAACTTTCCAAGTTTCAGCCAAATTAGATGACTCTTCATTCCATTCTCATCTCATCCTTTCCCATTTCCATGTCTTTGTTCAATGTCTGTCATTACTTGAACTGGTTTCCCCTGTATCAGCATCAATTGAAAACCATTTCTTCCTTCAAGGCCTTCCTAACCCTCCCCCACTCCAGCTTCAAGTAGAAGGTAATGCCTCCCTCTCCCATTCAGGTCTCTCCAAACACTATCCTTGTCTTCTTTATCCTGATCTCTCTATCCCTTGTAACACAGTTACCCCTGTGTTTGTCTTTCCCTTCACCAGACTGTGTGACCTTTGAGAATGGAACCTGAGTCATCTGTAGCCTTAATACCCAGCATGATATTTTATCCTTAGGCACATAATAAATAAACGTCTGTTGACTGGAACAAATAATTATCGAGTGCCAAGAACATGCCAGGAAATATGCTAGTTGCAGCAGCATTTTGGGGTCCTTTTTGTTGAGTTTTGTACCTATCTATGTATGGCAAGTCCTCTTCCTTCTGAGGGACTTAGATGTAGCTTCCTCATTATGTGTATTACAGGAATCTGGGGCACATGTAGTGTGCCTCCAACAGATTTTCCACACTTGAAGAGGCTAGGACCCTGTTCTAGGGACAGCTGGGATGATAGGGAACAAGGTATGCCCTGTAGAGACTGTGGAGCAAGTATAGACGTTCCATAACTGATTCTGGTTTGCTAACCATGTAGATAGGAGAAGCCTCTTCGATGGACTGCAGGGACAGCAGCAGAGGTGCTTCCCAAAGGCCTTCCTTGGTTTCCACCATTCCTCTTTGATTCACTCTACCTGATGGCTTCATCTTAGTGGATTTTCTTCACTTCTTCAACTGGGAGAGACAATGCTGTAAGACCCTGGGCCTTTTTCCCTTTGGGGCCACGTGGCCTTGAGCATAAAAAGCCTGGGTTCTTTGCTTATCCTACAATTTTTTCCCCTTCCATTTTGGGTGAAAGAAAAGTGACATCCTAATATATCAGTGTCTAGGTTTTGCAGCCAGCACAGAATTGATGCCAGGAGGTGCAAAGAGTGACCTTCCAGACCTAGTCCTTTGGTAGCTGAGACCAGAACTCGACTAGCAGATATGAACTTGGTGGAATCAGAGTTAAGTAGGAACTCTCCCCAGAAAAAGAGGTGTGATAAGGGAAATTATGCCTCCAAGTTATTGGGAGGAAATTGTAATTTTGTTACTATCTTCAATGTAAATATCTCTTTATAAAAGCTAATTGATATTAAGTAGTTACATAGACATGGGGTTCTAGTCACCAGTGCCTAACCAGTGGGGACTCAAGTCTACACCATTAGAGAAGCAAACCGACAAACCTCTCAAAGGTCTCTAGAATCCTTACAAGAGCCTACCTGGCTCTGAAAGAGTGAGTGCAGAGGGCCAGAGTATATTTGCTATATGTGTATATTTGCCTTTTCCAGATTTATTTCATAAATATTTTGTTGAATAATTCCCCCATGCCTCCCATTTCCAGAATTCAGTAAGCCATCTCCAGAAGCCATGCCTTTTCTCAGACCGCTTCCCAGGCCTGGACTATCCTCCCTCTTTACCTCTTTTTTAGCATCCTCAGCTTCCTCCAAAGCTCTATTCAAGCTCTTTCCTACGAGAAGCTTTTTTTGGATGTCTTCACACTTGTGAACATTTTCTCACTCTTATGGTTTGTATGTATTGACCTATGTACTTAATCTCCCCAGTAGAATATAAGCCTGTCGGGGTTGTCCTTGTATCCTTAGCACTCAGTGAGAAATGTAGTATGAAACTGGTGAAAGTTTTGAAACCAAATTTAATCTAGTGAACAAATTTGTGCACCTCCCAAAAGGAGTTAATGACAGGGTCATGAAAATGTGACCGCCATTTGCAGGAAAGTGCCACACCATCATTATCATTATGTGTGCTCCTATCATTAATGAGGTCAAACAAAAATTTTATGAAAATCTGGAGATTGCTTCAACATGTGGAAAGAGGATAAGTTTGTAATTTTAGGTGAATTTAATACTAGAATAGGCACAGATTATCAGACATGACAGGGAGTCCTTGGGAGGAATGGAGTCAGAAACAGCAACAGCAATGGTCACTAACTATTAAAGATTTGTGCATTTTATGACCTCATTACCAAAACTGTCTTCCATTTATCTAAATACAATAAAACTTTGGTAATGCACTCTTACAGCAAACATGGGCACTTAATAGTCTATGTCATTGTAAGGAGAATGCATAGACAGGATTTGAGCATTAAAAAGGTGATGTGTGGTGCAGAGTGCTGTACTGATTATAGACTCATCCTCTCCAAGCTAAACATTTGCATTCAACAAAAGTAATTTGTTTATCTGTTAAGAAGGCAGCATTTAGCTCCATCAGAAGTAAAGTGCAAGTGAAGCTTAGAGATATGCAGGATTCTTGGATCAGTAAGAAGGCAGATGAAACTCAGTTTTATGCTGAGAGAAACAATCTAAAGCACTTTTTATGATTCCTTGAAGACTATTTATAGGCCAAAGACTAATGATACATCTCAAACTTCTCACTGCTGATAGAGCCACATTGCCACACGAGAGGAGCCTAATGGCATTCTAAACCTTTTCTTTAATTGGAAGTTTGACTAGAGAGGGATTGACTTCAACCTGAGGTATATAGTCAAGGGCTTCAGCGCTGGTTGATAATCATCTGTTGAGAACACCATAGAAGTGTTCAGCCCATCTCTCTAGTATCATGTCCTTATCACTAATCAATGTGACTCTATCAGCACTTCAAGCATGCTTGTATGGGTTCTGGATAATGGACAAGACTCTCTCACTTTCCTAGTCACCAATGGAGTGAAGTAGGACTGTGTGCTTGCTCCCATGCTTTTTAGCAATGTTATTGGACACTTTTTAAAACTTTATTAATTTTATTTATTTTCAGTGTTCCACAATCACTATCATATAACTTAGATTTCTTTTCCCCTCCCTCCCTCCTACTTTCCCCTTCTCTCCGCAAGACAGCATACAATTTTACATAGGTTCTGCACATACATTCCTATTAAATACATTTTCACCACAGTAGTGCTACGTAGAAGAATTGAAATGAATGGGAGAAATCATATAACAAACCAAAACATAATAAAAAAGAAAATGATCTGCTGCATTCTGCAACTGAATTCTATAGTTCTTTCTCTGGATGTGGAAGGCATTTTGCCTTAAAAGATCACTGGGAATTTTTTTTTAAGTCCTTGCATTGCAATGAAGTTCCAAGTCTACCAGAAAAAAACTCTTGCACACTGTAGTCATTGCTATGCACAAAGTTCTCCTGGTTCTGCTCCTTTCACTCAGCATCAGATCATATAAGTCTTTCCAGGCCTCTTTGAAGAATTCCTGTTCATCATTTCTTATAGTGCAATAGTATTCCATTACATTCATACACCATAACTTATTCAGCCATTCCCTAATTGATGGGCATCCCCTTTATTTCCAGTTCTTGACCACTACAGAGAGTGCTGCTATAAATATTTTTGTACATGTGAGACCCTTTCCCATTTTTATGATCTCTTGGGGATACAGTCCTAGAAGTGATATTGCTGGGTCAAAGGGTATGCATATTTTCGTAGCCCTTTGGGCATAGTTCCAAACTGCCCTCCAGAATGGTTGGATCAGCTCACAGCTCCACCAACAATGAATTAGTGTTCCAATTCTCCCACATCCTCTCCAACATTTATCATCCTCCTGTTCTGTCATGTTAGCCAATCTGACAGGTGTGATGTGGTACCTCAGAGTTGTTTTGATTTGCATCTCTCTAACCAACAATGATTCACAGCATTTTTTATATGACTATAGATATCTTTAATTTCTTCCTCTGAAAACTGTGTGTTCATATCCTCTGACCATTTATCAATTGGGGAATAACTTGTGTTATTGGACACTTTCAATGAGAACAAAAATGACATCAAGGTCAACTACTGCACTGATGGTAAATTATCTAACTTGAAAAGGCTGCAAGTCAAGACTAAGGAGGAAGGAGAATTGGTACATGTCTTTTTTGTTCACAGGTGATTGTGCACTCAATGCCACCTCTGAGGCCAAGATGCAACAAAATGTGGATCGATACTCTGCTGCTTGTGCTAATTTTATCTGACAATTAACACTAAGAAAACAGAGGTTCTCCACCAGCTAGCATTGCACCATCCATACCATCCATACCATTCATACTTGGAACCATCGATTACAGCAAATGGAGAAATATTGAAAGCTGTGGATAAATTCACTTACTTTGGCAATATACTTTCAGGGATGTACATATAGATGATGAGGTTGATACATAACATGGCCAGAGCTAGTTCATTGTTTAGGAAGCTCTGAAAGAAAATGTGGGAGAGAAGTATTAGGCTGTCTACCAAATTGAAGGGGTACAGAGCTGTTGTGATGACCTCATTGTTATATGCCTGTGAAAACTGGACAGTATACCAGCACCGTGCCAGGAAATTGAATTGCTTCCATTTGAATTGTCTTAGGAAGATTCTGAAGATTGTTTGGCAAGATAATGTAATGGACACTCAGGTCCTTTCTTGAGCTGAACTGCCAGGCATTCAAACCCTGCTACAGAGAGTGCAACTTCAACATTGTCCTAATGCCCAAAGCACTTTTACCTAAAAGACTTATAGAGAACTCACACAAGGCAAGCACTCACAAGAGGCCAAAAGAAGTGATACAAGGACACACTCAAGGTTTCTCTGAAGAACTTTGGAATCAATTGTGAGACATGGGAGACACTGGCACAGGACTATCCAGCATCAGAGAAGGTGCTGTGCTCTATAAGCAAAACAGAACTGCAGTAGCTCAAAAGAGATGTGAGATGCACAAATTTAGAGACATCTCCACTGCAAATGCTGATATGGACTATTTGTGCCTGACTTGTGGTAGAGCCTTCAGAACTTGTGTTGTTCTGATCAGTCACAGTCGGACACACTGTACCCCAGCGTACTGATATTATTTTGTTCCTCCTCAAGTATGAAAGACAACAACCATGTAACTAAGCACTCAGTGTCTCAGACTTGATAAATGTTTGTTGAATTAAATTGTATATGGAACACTAGCCATGGGGTAGGTGCCCATCAATCAATCAATTCAATTGCCAAGTATTTATTAAATGCTCGTTTATGTACCAGGCACTGTGCTAGGTGCTGGGGATTATTGTTGTCCTTTGTTCTCAGAGGAGCATAATATCGGGAGGGTGATGTCTTGACTTGCAAGTGCATAGGATTGAAAGTGAGGCAGAGCTGTGAAAAATCATCAGCCTCACTCTCTCTCCCAGAGTTATCAGAGTCCAATGGTAAGACATATGTCAAAGATGACTGGCCATGGAACCTTCTGGAGATATAAGTACAAAACAAAGAAACAATCTCTTATTGTAAAAAGCTTATCATCTAATGGGGGAGATAATAGATACCTATAAAATATATACAGATAAAATACAAATATATACAAGGTAGTTAAATACAAAGTATTAACTCTTTATTTCCTACCTCACTACATTCCTTGGGATTTCTCCACCATGATCCAGGAACTTCCTGTACTTCTGTAAGATCATAAGGCCCTAGTATTCACACATCCTCAATACCCTGCTCTTGGGGCCTCTTTGGAGGGTGGATCAGAAAGCTCCTCCTGAAAGAGGAGCTCCATTTAAAAAAGGCACATGTATGCCTTTTGGTTTCTCCATCATGCCCCATTCCTTTTGCCTCTTTTTACCTTCCTTGTACATATTGTTTTCCTGACAGGTAGTTTGAGAGGGAGGGTACTAGCAGGAAAGCCTTCATGCAGAAGGTGGTACTGGCCTGTATCTTTAAAGAAGTAGGCACTATTTTATATGTTACTTCATGTCAGGAACTGTGAGAAGTACTTTAGAAAACTATTTCCTCATTTGATAGAGAGAAATTCTACATGGTAGGAAGTAAAGAAGGAGTGCATTCCAGGCAAGTAGGGTAGGCAGTATAGAGACACAGAGATGAGAGATGGCATGTCAGTTATGAGGATGAGAGAAAAGGCTAGGATTTCAGTGTATAATTAGTAAGTAGTGTCTAGGAAGGCTTGAAAAGTATGCAAAGAATAGACTGTATAGTTTCCTGTCCTTGACATGCTAATACTCTATAAGCTAGAGTAAAGGATAGTGATAGCCTACTTCTCAGGGCTGCCAAGAGGATTAATAAACCAATGAAAGTTGGAGCCTTTCAGAAAAAGGCACTGCTAAACTCAGGGCATTTATAATATATTAAACTCAGTGCCAAGAATGATTCACGCTGTATAATATAGGTGCCCGAAGCCCAGTTCTTAAGCTGTTTAAGGTGTGGAGAAAAACTGTTATAACCCTACTCAGGGAGCTATTTTTGATAAGGTCATATGCCCCATTATGTTGGGGGCATTTCTTCTTTCTTCCTGGAAACTCAGTGATAGGCATAGCTGATATATCATCTGATTGTCATCCCTTGGAAGTTTTTAGGGCCTGCATTAGAGGAAAGAGATGTTTCCCCCAAATCCCAAGCGGATTTGATGCCCAACTCTGGAAGGCATCATGCCTGTGATCTCTTCTCAGCATGTATTCTGTACTTAATGGATATGAGAAACTGCAGGTGGAGGGCAAACAGGAGTAGTGCCAGTTTTCCTTATGCCACCGGGCAGATGCACCTCTCTCTTGATCTGCAGCACGGCTTGTTATTCCAGTCTTCAACTCCCACACCAGCTTGGCAGCCTTGTCCTGAAATACTCCCTCCTGGGGCCTTTGACAGAAAGTGAACTCCAGGGCTTTGTGATGGGCTGAAGGAGCTGAGTCATGAGACAGACCCTTCTTTGCATCATTGAGCCTTCTGGGCTTCTGTAAAGAATTAGATCCAGCTTCAGAAATGCATGACCCAGAGCCCCACATAGGGGAAGAAGGCCCCCATGTCCATGAACTTAGCTAGTATTTCTTAGGAAACTTTGAGGCTTGAGAACAGGAAGAGGCCAGGACTCCTCCATCAACAAGCACTGGATGTATCCCAGGCACTGGACTAGGTATTGGGCACATGAAGACAAAAGTGAGATCGTGCCTGTCCTTCTGTTAGGGGAATGCTTCTGGTACCTAGTATTTGGTAGGTCTGTTGTACCAGAGCTGTTTGGATAGAACCCTCAACAGCCACTTTTGTCCAAGGGACATGTTTTCTAAGACCTGATCCCATGCCTTCCACAAGTCTTCCCCACATGCCCCCTCCGCAGTGGAGGTGACCCCAGGTGCACAAACAGAACCCAATCCCGGGCAGGTCCTCCCAATTTGGGGGACCTCTGAGGATGGGCATAAGGGACAGCCCATGAGAGGCTAGCGCTAACAGGGGTGATTTTGTGTTTGTGTTTGCCCTTTTTGCACAGCATTTCCCGAAAACTGCCTACTCTGAGGTTTAAAGAGAGGGAGTCTTCCCTGATGAAAGGAAGACCCCAGGGAAGGTAAAGAAGGTCCCCCAAGCTCAGACTTCCAGTGATTGTTCCTTATGACAACTGGCAATCCGCCTGGTCCAGCTTCCTGGCCTCCCCATCCCCCCTCACCCCCAAAAAGAGACTAGGCCTCCAGGAAGTCTCTCCCCGCTGCTGGCTGGTCCTCAGGTTCCAGACCCGCAGCCCTGGAACTGCCCGGCTCAGGGCCAAGGAGACCCTGGTCCGTGAGGAGGCTCAGCCGGGGCCAGGCAGCCCTGGCTTCTGTCCCCTTGGCCTCTGCCAGGCCTCGGGGCTGGGAATCCCTTTCCAATGGCCTTTAGTTCCCTTGCCACGTCCCACCAGGGTCTGGCACCCGGCCCTTGCGTCATGGCACCTGGCAGCGTGGCCAAGGTTCCAGGAGCAAAGGCTGCTGGGAGCCCTTCCTAAGCAGGCCAAAGGCCGGGATGCCTGAGGGTGCAGCTTCCTGCCCCCGACCGGGAGGGTTCATGGGGCTTCAGTGTATGTGTGTGTGTGCGCGCGTGTGCGTATGTGTGAATAGTGAGTGCGTGCACGCGCGCGTGTGGCCTCCCCCCTTCTCGCGGCCACATGGATCAGGCCTCAGCAGGATTGAGTTGCAAGTGGAAGAAACCATGGGGAGAAGCGGGGGAGGTCAGGGCAGAGGTCAAGACAAAGGCGAGAGCCTGGGTGGGCGGGTCGGGTGGAATGGCAGCCGGGCGGGCGGGCCGGGAGTGCGAAGGGAGCGGAGGGCTGAGGAGCGGACCAACGGCCCGGGAGGGCGGGGGCGCTCGCAGCAGAGGGGACACGAGGGAGGGGGAGGGGGAGCAGGCGAGGTGGTTCCGGTTGCGCGCGCAGCAGGAGCGGCGGCGGCGGCGGCAGCGGCGGCGGTGGCGGCGGCGCGATCAGCTTGAGCCGTAACCGTCCCGGCAGCGGCAGCGGCGGGAGCCGGAACAGCGGCGGCGGGAGCGGCGGGAGCAGCGGCAGCGGCCGGAGCGCGGAGCAGGCCCTTCGGCGGAGCGGAGCGGAGCGGCGCGGCGCGAGGAGAGGCCCCAGCGTTGCCTCCACACGGGGAGCAGCCGCAGCCCCCGCCGCCGCCGCCTCAGCCCGAGCCGGGGCCGGAGCCGGAGCCGCCGCCGCCGCCGCAGCAAGACGGACTCGCTGGCACGCGCCGCCGCCGCCCGAGCCGGAGCCGGGGCCCGAGCCGGAGCCGCCGCCGGGGCCGGGGCCGGAGCCGCCGCCGGGCCGGGCCGGGGGTCGCGCGCTCGGGGAGAGGCTGGGGGGGAGTCGTCGCCGCCGCCACCGCCACCGCCGCCGCCGCCGCCGCCGCCGCCGCCGAGGTGACTGAGGAGGAGCCCCCGGCCGCCCGCCCGTCCTCGCCGCCGGACTTCAATGCCCAGCCCTCAGCTCGCCGGCGTGAGTGAGGCCCCGCGGGGTGGGGGTGGGGGGGCAGCGGCCGCGGCTCCCCCGGGCCAGGGACGGGCAGCCGCCGCCGCAGCCATTAGCCAGGCCCCGGACACGTCCCCGGAAGGAGGGAGCGCGGTTGGGTGGGGGTGGGGGGTGGACGCTCCCCTCCGTGGGCTTGGAAATTCATTGGGGGGGCTTCGTGGGGCTTCAGGTGGTCACTTTATTGTAGGGGGGCTTCAGGTGGTCACTTTATTGTAGGGGGGGCTTCAGGTGGTCACTTTATTGTAGGGGGGCTTCAGGTGGTCACTTTATTGTAGGGGGGGCTTCAGGTGGTCACTTTATTGTAGGGGGGCTTCAGGTGGTCACTTTATTATAGGGGGCCTTCCCAGTGGTCACATTATCGTAGGTGGGGCTTCGTGGGGTTTCAGGTGGTTCTCCCTTTATTTATTGTACACGTGTTGGAAGAGTTCTCCCTGGTCTTCAGGTGGTCACTCTGTTGTAAATAAGGAATTTTTCCCGACTTTTCCTATGGAAATGGTGTATAGGGGTCTTTAGGTGGTCACTCACTTTGTTGTAAAGGGAAGAGGCCTTCCTGGGTCTTCAGGTGATCACTGATGGAGGTGGGGGAAGGGACCCTGGGTGTGTGTGTCTGTTTAGATGGTTACTTGTAAATGGAGGGGCATTTCTTGGGGTGCTCCTTGTCCTGGTGAATAAGGTGAGGTAACTTTTTCGAAGCAGTCTAACCGAGTGTGAGTTTTGAGGCTGAGGAAACAGCCTTTGGGCTTTCTGCTTGCTTTAATTCCCCCCACCCTATTTGCTACTTGTGCCTATTTGCATTTACAAGTTTGCTAATGATTGTTCCTGCCCTTCCTGGCTTTCTCTGTCCAAAGCTCTCTCCTAAATCTTCTCTCCAAGTCTCTGACCTTTTCTGTTCAAGACTGAAAAGCACATCTATTCCTGGGAGGCTAATGCTTCCAAAGTGTTTGGAGTTTTTCTGATGAAAGGCATTTTAGAAATGTATAATGCAGGATTGTATAGAATTACATCTATCCCTTCTCTAGGACTCATTCCCCAGCCCCTACTCCTGGCAAGATAACCTGAACGTACAACTTTTTTAATGTCTTAACATATTCCAGAGGATATTTACTTTTTAGATATGAGTTTAAAGGTTAGTGCTTTCCCATTTATCAAAAAAGTAGCTACTACTAGATTGGAACATGGGAGCTCTTTGCTGCTATGTTCCATATGATGTGCAGTAGTTTCAGACAGGAAGTCAGTGAAGTTATGTCCTGTTGAAAGTACAAACGGAAATTAAGGAAGCAGAATGACATTATCAAGGCCTCAGAATCACTTGCCTATACACCAATGGCAAGTGCAACGTGGAACATGGTGGCAAGTGAACAGCTCAACATTCAGTTTGTTTTTGATGCTTGGATTATTGAGGATTGATTGGTCTGATTGCCATACGTAGACTAATACACCGGTCGCTTATTTCTGTTGGAGTGTTTAGGGCAGTGCCTGACATATAGTAGGTATTTCATAAGTGTATATTAATTGATTGTTTAGGGGTTGTTCTGCCAATGCAGGAATACTCTGATTTGTGTGATATTTTCTGGGTACTGTTGGGAGTCCCTTTTAGTCAGGGGTTCTATGGCCTTGTACCCAAGGGTCTTTTTTGAAGGCTTGATAATTAATGGCCCTAGTTTTTAGGACTTTGGGTTAACCCTTAAACTTGGTGACTGCTCCAGTCCTAAGGTCTTGCTCCCACAAAAACCATATTAACACAACTTCCCCTCAATGTGAAGGACTTTCAGTTCATATGAAACTCAGAAAGGGGTACAGGCATTCTTCCAAGTCACCCCATGCTTTCTGCTTTCAGAAATCGAAAGTGAGGTTTTCTTTCTGTGGAGTTTCCTTGGGGGGTTTCTTCTTATATCTCTTCTGAGGTCTGTGTAAGCAATGTATAGAGAGGCTTGGAGGCAAGGTGATCATTTAAGGAAACGCAGGTTGGAGACTCTTTAGGGCCTAAGTATAGGCTTTTGTGTGGGAGTAGATTCTGCCTATCATCTCTCTTGGGGCCTCAGGGTGTGTGCCTTGTGCTGGTGTACTCAGTTTTTATGAGGCACCTGGGATGTGGCTGGGAGAGGAAAGTCTGGCTGAAAAAGTTGACAGGCAGACTTGTATTTTTGTTGGAGTGGGGAAGGGGAATGGATGAATTTTAGTGATTTTGAGGGTGTTAGAAAGGGTCATCTAGAAATGGTCTCTTCTCTGGGAAAGTGGGTCAGCTAGAAATGATCTTCCCCCTGGGAATGGTTGGCTAATTTTAGGACACCTGTATAAATGACAAATAGTTTAGAACTTCTGAAGAGAGAGAGTATGCTGTGACTCAGAATTGCAGAAGTAAAACCACTCCCTCCATGACTCAAAAGTCAAGTAATATTTAATTTTCATGAAACCAGTCGATGGAAAGAAACCATTTACAACATAGTCGTTGAACTTTGGAAACATTATAAAAGAGCAAATATGTGACTGATTTTACATATAATTTAAAAATAAAGACCTGGAAGCTTAAAAAGTGGGAACATTTTCCAGAATATTAAAAAAAAAATTGGCCTGTTTAAGGGATTAACCTTCTACTTGTTTTGAAATTTATCCCAACATCTTTCCAGAATGATTGTATGAAAAACTTGCTTACATTGAGGAACAGAATTGAAATATAAGGAGCTATTTGTTTTTCAGCGCTAGGGCAGAATTGGGGGTTGGAAAATATAGTGAAGCTTCTGGAGAAGACCTAAAATGTTGAGACATTTGGTGCAAAGGAACAACACTAATCCTGTAGACGGATTTTTGATCTATTCACCTTGAACAGTAAACTGGTCTAAATTGGTAGGTGTTTTTCCTAGAAGTTATATGAAAAAATAGAGTTCATTTGAAAATTGAAGTTCCTTCTAGATAAAAGGGGGATTCACTTTGGAAGACTAATGCTCCACTGATCTGTCCACTGAAGAGTGTTACTTAGACCTTGTTTGATGTTGCTATTTAGAAGACTTGTTGAATAGCAGAGTTGTACTTTGTAAAACTTCAAGCACTATATAAAGGTGAGTTGTTTGTTGTTATTGGTGCTGCTGTGGGATTTAGGATTTTAACCTTCAGAACTTCACCTTTTTTGCCTAATAAAAACAGCTAACAGTGACCAAAAAAAACCCTCAAGAAAAATAAAGTTAAAAAAAAGTCAACAGTGGACAATTTTTTCCATCTGTAATGCCCTAGCTTATGTTGTTCAGTTGTGTTCTACAATTCATGATCCCATTTAGGGATTTCTTGGCAAACATACTGAATGGTTTGCCAGTTGCTTCTTCAGATGAGGAAACTGTGGCAAAGTTAAATGACTTGCCTAGGATCACAAAACTAATAAGTATTTGGGGCTGAATTTGAACTCAGGTCTAACTAACTCCAGGTCTAGCTACTGTGCTGTGTAGCTGCTTAGGCCCCAATTTTTAGTAATCTGTTTTCAGTTGCTTTGCCTTCCATTACTTTTTATAGAGCTGTGTAGGAGATAGTTAAGTGCCCAAATTGTCCTTTTCTCCTTGAAATATAGATTTTTGTTTTAAACTTTTATTATTCCTTTAAAAGTATACAAAATATTTTCCTGGAATATTTGTTTTGTGATTTCTGTCTGAGGTGCTCAACTTGATATTATGTTCTCTAGAAAGTGATGCATAATCTCTTGATTTTATAAACCATGCAACCTTGATGAAATCACTTATCTTGGTTTTGAGCCATGGTTCATTGGATTGTGAAATAGTGATTTAATTCTCTTAATCTTTGGGGAAAATTAGGAGAGTTTCTAACCCCACTAAACTTCACAACTGTTGTATATATGAAGGTGTCTGATAACTTTCTGCAATTATTTTTTGTTGAGTTAGCAGAATCACATTTTTCAGCTTTTTTGACTTCCTGGTTGGTCTCCTGAAAGCTTTGCAAAGTTGCTTGATTTAGAACTGAAGTGGGTATTGTGTGTGAATACCATTCTTATTCTCTTGAGGAGCGGTTTGGCCTTGGCCAAACTTAGATTCCACTGTTGTTCAGGCAGCCCCTCCAAAAGTGCACTCTAGATCTGTACTGGCTCTGTCCACTTTTCTGTAATTATCCTTTGTTGAATTAACCAGAATGAAAATGAGGAGGTGGCCCCCCTCTAGCATTTTTCAAGGAAGATCCTTACATCACCTTTGCTCAAGGTTTCTGTAAGATTACAATAGCAAAGTACCTGTGAGGACATAACCAGTAATAATCAGCAGTTTTTATATATGTGATATACATATGGTTTTGGTTTTCCTGAGTTGAATTTAATAACCAGTAACTTGGAGTCTACTGTAGTTTAAACAACCCACAAACCCTATTTAATTTCATCATTTTAATATAAATTTATCTTGTGCAATGTTGATTTTTCAAACTTTAGGGAGTTATAAAATTACTCTTTTCAGTGACCCTTTTGTTAGCTGAGACCATTTTGAAAAAAAAAAATATTTTGACCATTGGAAGGGTTTGCCTTTAGAGAAGCAGTATTTTAATTCTTTTCATAGTGTCTTTGGGTTGAGATTTCATCTTTCTCAGAAAATGTTAATTCTTTTGGCACAAAATGGATACGTGATATATTTGCTTTAGAAGATCAGATACAGTACTTCTGTTTTTATTGCTGCCGTGGCCAAAAATTTGGCTTTTCAGCTAATGTATTTGACAAGAATTCAGATTGTTCTTTTAGTGTTAACTTTATTTTTCATCAGGACTTGGACATCACTTTAAATTAACACTGTTTTACTTGAAGTTTTGGGCAGATGTTTTCCTCCGTGGTCTTTGTGTAGCTCAAGTCCTACCTATATGAGATCTTTTGTCCCTCATTAATTACTTCTCACTCCAGAAATTACTTTGTATATATTTTATGCTTACTTAGACATGTCATGTTGCTTCTCTAGATAGAATGGAAGGTTCTTGAGGGCAGTGACTTTACTTTTGCTTATAAAAGCAGTACTTAAACATGGTAGACATTTGATAAATGCTTCTTGGTTGGTACATTGGTATTCAGAGAATATTTGCTATCCACTTCTAGTATACCAGAGTAAGTTGACATCTGTTTTCTACTTTGTATTACTGGTGAAAAGCCTGTCATTAAGGAATGAGGTGACTTTATTAGTGCAGAGGAAATGAGTCATCTGTAAGATTTGTCAGCAAATTGAGAGGGAGCTGATGAAGAAACAATAGACCCTAGTGACATTATTCTTGACATTCTTCACTCTGCACATGTAGTTACAAATAAGCTTCCCTTTATCAATTTTTAAAACTCTTGAAAGAATATGGAGATCTCTCTGAAGGAAACAAATTTGTTAATGGTACTCACAGTTATGTTCCAAATGAATGGCTATCTTCAGTAGGGTATATTGATATAGCTCCATTGGAATTTGGATAGATTGATCTTGTTAGGAGAAATAGCTCCCTAATTAAGTAGAATTTGCTCAGGTGAGGGTGTAATTGTGAATCCAGTTGGTAGTTTTGGAAGGGCCAGAATTAAGAATGCCAACATCCATTGCATATTTGATCTTAGAGTCAGTGAACTGGTACTTGATTGGATCCCAGTTTCCTTATAAAGTTCCAAGAGTCTTTAGTGAGTAAGTTATTGCCTTTTGACTCTAGGCTTATTTTCAAAACCTTCAGTCTTCTGACCTTCCCAGACTCATTGAATTTCAATTTTACAAACATTTAAATCCTGGTGATGTGCAAAGTACTATGGTAGGCCCTGTGCTAGGTTGGGAGACCATTATCTGAGCTCATTTCTTTTGTATACTTTGAACAGAAGTGCATCTAAGGGTCAGCAGAGACCTCTGCATTTTGCTCAGCTTTTGACCATGTCTTCCCCACCTCATTATCTGGTCTTGTACTCTCCACAGCAGTCTCTATAACTTTCTTTTATGCTTTTTTGTCTTCAAGCAACTTAACCTCCACTAATCTTTTCCTTACTTTGTGTCCTCAAACTACTTCTTAGCTACTGTTGGTAAGATGTTGCCATGTACCTTTCCTCAACTAGATTGTAAAACTCTTTAGTTCAATTCAACATATCAGCTGAGACATACTTTTGTTTTGCATCCTATACAGGACCTATCGTGTGTACCCAGCAAATCTTTTTTTAACGGACCAGTCCTGCATTTTAAACTTAGTCTGCTTAGAATTGCCTTATTGCTTTTCTGTCTTGGAGAGACTAGGGTTCAGAAGTCTGTGCAACCATACATTCTCTAACTAGGAAGAAAAAGGAAATCAAATCTGAACTCTGTTCTGTACTTGAAATCAGGAGACCTGGTTTCTAATTCCAGCTCAGACATTTCTTAGTGCTGTGATCTATCTCTCTGAGCTTTATGGTACTTTACCAGTAGTCACGGAGCTACTGAATGCCTTGGTTGGCACTTGAACCCAGATCTCTCTTTACTTTAAAACTAATACTCCTGCTCTACAGTGTACTACATTCTTCCCAGGGTTGTGTGGAAAGTGCATTTGTAAGCCTTAAAGCACTGCATGAATGAAGTTATGAATATTGTTTTATATTTAATACTTAAAAGAGCCTATAATTTCATTAATATTTAAAGTGCTTAGCATAGTACCTGGCACATAGTAGGTGCTATAGAAATGCATATTTCCTTCCCTCTTACATTCCCTTTCCTTACAAAATTTCAGAATGTGAGTTTAAACGTGATGAATATATTTGACAGAATGGAGAATGTAAAGCATTAAACTGGCCCATAAAGCTATCTAATCACTGAAACTTGGTATTCTTTTAAGAATACTAACCAAAGATGAAAAGTTTTTGTTTTGCATGCTACTATTGGTATGATGTTACTATATACAATTCAACAGTCCTGGGACAGTGTCACCTTTTGCATCCTAGAGCATTGTTGCTGTGTGGTAGCTTCTTTTGAAAAGTGATTCAAATAACCTTTTCTGAAGTATCTCTTTTGCAACCTCAGGAAACTTGCAGCTGTTTTAGTTATTCTAACTTCCCTGATTATAGTGAAGATAACACTTGAGAATGGTGTGAGGGGGAGAGTCCAGGTGTCTCTTGGTTGTTTACTTGTATTTTGTTGCAGTTGAAAATTCTAAATGCATTCCAGTATAAATGAAATAATGGATTCTATAGTTGACTGTGAGTAACCCTGTGTATGAAGTTGGAAACAAAATCAAAATGTTGAAACTTCACTTGCTCTCTGGGAAAGTTGCTCATATTTTTGAGGTTAAACAAGCTTTAGGTTTTGACTTCAATTGGATATAGACTTTGTATACAGCAAATTATTTACTAAATCGTTTAGAATGAAGCTTACTATCTGTTATTTTAAAAAAAAACATAACAGAAAGCCTAGAAAGTCTTAAAACACAGGAAGATGATAGTCTTAGAAGTTAAAACTCATTTAGAGCATAGTCACATGATACCTCAGACTGGAAATGGAAGTATGAACAAATAGAATCAGGTTACTAGACCTATTTAACTTAATTAAAAAACATTCCCTGAAAACAACACTAATGCCTATTGTTATATGATTTGATGTGACCTTTAAAAAAAAAGTCTGTGCCTGTCAGTCATGATTATGTTATCCTTATTTATATTTAATTTGTATGAGTCAAAGTATTAAGGTGATAGATTAATGCATTGTCCATAGACCAGCCTACCTAAATTTGGAGAAGTTAGCCCCAGGGTGATATAAAACTTTTGGCTATGGCAACCCTCATAGATCATTTAAGTTACAAATGGGTTATGGACTGCATTAGTTAGTGAAGGTACTACTATGTTGACAAAATCACAAATCCTTAAAAAATAGAAGAAAAGGGTAGAATACATTCAGACAAAAAAGGCTCATCTTGGGAAATTGCTAGATGCTAAAAAGACAAAGTAACAGAATCTGAAGGAACCTTTTGAAAGTGGGACCTGAGTATGTGGGTGGTAGTTAAGTTTTAATCTTATACTTCTCTTATCTGTTTCACTCTAAAACCTGCCAGGATTACTAATCACTAGAGAACATACAAATTTGGTAACCACTCCCTTTTGATCCGTGGTTACTGGGTCAGGGAACTTCGGACAAATAGCTGATACTCTTCTCAGAATCTGATGTGGCTATTGGTTAATTGCTTTACTCACTTTTGAGTGTCAGGTTGTATCTTATGCTGTTTCTGAACTATTAAAATATTTCCCCATGATCTAAGATCATTATTTTCTTTAAAAACAATAAAAGAGGCCATTGGATTTTTGTTTGTTGAAATGTTTTCATTGATTTTTTTTTTTGTATTGCTACCATTTCTCAGTAACTAACAACTCCACCTTTCCATTTAATAAAGTACAACTAGGCAAAATAAACTGACACACTAACCATTTCTGATAAAATATGCTTTACTATGCATGCATATTCTATAATATCTTTCTGTCAAAGGGAAAGTGCTGCTGTAGTCAAGATTAGTCATTGTGTTATCCTCGTTCTGATGTTTTTTAATGTTTTTTTATTGTTGTGGTTAGTCCCATTGTTTATGGTTTTTTTCTTGATACAGTTTACTTTGTATCAGTTCATATATGGTCTTCTCAAGTTTCTCTGAATTCTTCATATTTGATATTTCATGGAACAATTATACTTCATTACATTCCTATGTCATGATTTGTTGAGCCATTCCCCATCAATGGATGCTTATTTTATTTCCCTTGTTTTGTTTTTTTTGCTACCACAGAAAAAGCTGCCATAAATATTTTGGCATATGGGGGACATTTCCTTTGTCCTCACTGAGGTAAATTCCCAGTAGTAATGATTTTTTTAGAAGTGTATTGCTGTAATTTATTTTTATATCACTTTAGTTTCTGAATATACTCCTCCCCTTGCTCTACTCATCAAACCATACTGTATATGAAAAATGAAGCAAAATAAAAATATAATTCAGCAAAACTAATGAACATCTTAGATGAATCTTAGAGTATATGCAGTGTTCCACACTCATTGCCCCCTCTACCCTTTCGTTGAAGGGAAAGTTATGAATTTTCTCATCTCTTCTTTGGGAACAAACTTTGACTAAAGATTTCCTTGGTAGAACTTTAATGTTTCCTCCTCATTTGAGGCAATAGAAAGGTGGGAATAAATGTATGAGGCAAAGACTACTATTATGGTTTTTAAGATAAAAGGCTGGGATTGCTATTTACAATTTTCTTAACCTCTAGAGAAAGCATGTTGTTGGAAGCTTTATAAAGTGTTCTGCTATAATGTTGCATGATTGTAGAAACTGAGCTGACTCAAATTTGCACGATTTCCTGTTAAATGTCTTACAAGCAAAGTAAAGCTTTAATTGTGTATTCACTTGCTTTTCACATATACATAACCTTTTAAGCTACCTTAAAGGTAGCATAAGATATGTAGAGCTTGTGTTTAGTGAAAACTGGACTTCTCCATGAAATTGAGGTTTCTCTGGTCATTTTATCATTCTTTTGAATTTTAGAAATAGTTAATTTCTTAGTGCAGAATTTGATGAAAGATAGGACAGTTCACTTTTAAATGTCTGCACAGCGAGATAAGGGACTCTCTTTAAAAAGGCTGCTCAGTATTTTTTGTAATTATATTTGATTTTAGCATGCTAGTTGCCAGGAGGTATAGTAGAATCTTCTCTACTGCATGGTCAGGTAATAAATCCTCTCTCAACAATGCTGGGAAGTAGGATTAATACCAAATTACAAATTAAAGAAATTGAGAGATTTGCCCTAGGTCATACAGCCAGTTAAAGTGGCAGAGTTGGGACTCAAGCCCAAGTCTTCTGACTCCAGATCTGATTTCCAACACAACATTGCCTCCTGGAACAGATACAGTACTGAATGATTTTGTGGTTGGTCCCCATATATACATTGTTAGAACTGTAAGGGACCCCGTAGAGATCAAGTAGAACAACAACACAATTTACAGATGAGGAAATAGTTATTAAGTGACCTTGTTACATAATAACTAAGCTAGGACTTTAGTCTAGGTGTAGGTTTGCTTTCCTCTCTCTTCTTAAGGATCCCCTTTCCCCCCATTTTTATATACTTATCAAATACTTATTTTTATCTTAAAATTTTGATAAGGTAGTTTATGGCCCATTATCTTAGCCATTACCTTCCAAATCTATACAAACTTTTGTCACTGTCTGACACTGAGTAGCTTCCAACAGGCCTTCTTTAACGGGTTAATTGAGCATCCTTTATAGTATTGTACTGTTGACTGTCCACTTTCCCTCATGAATTTAAGCCCTGGTTAAGCCCATCTGACAGCACACCATCTCAAGTTATTATAAATACTGAAAGGATGGTTGTCAGATACTTTAAAGTAATTCAGACTCTTTAACAATCGAACAGATTTTTAAATTTTACCCTCTCCCTAAATAGATAAAACAAAATTAATGCCAAAAATACAACTTTCTTTTAAAAGTCTTCCTGGAGCGTTTACAGGTGCTAACTATTTGCTGAACCATGGGAGTCTCCAACTTTTGAGTTCTTCCCAGTTGTAGTAGATTGTTCATGCTCTCTTAGAGTCTTGTTGCTTTGAATTATTATGAGTTCCAAAGGTACTTGCCTTAGTTTAAATGAACTGACAGGTTGCAAAAGGTTCACCACTGATGTAGCCAAACACTTCTTTGGGGGTGTGAGGGGATAGCGAAGAGAAGCTTAATTTTATTACCATGGGTCTATGAACACTTATAAAACACTTTCTTTTGGCATGACTTCTTGTGTTGGGGATCTCTATGTTAAGGGAAAAAATGTCACAGTAAATTATCGTTCCTGGAAGTGATCCTTCCAGAAGGGAGTTGGAAAAGAAATATGTGAGAAAGCTCGCTGTTCTCCAAGCAGACAAATGCTAGTATCCAGGTAGAAAACTTAATTCTGGAGTCTTTACTTTTAAAGCTTGGCCATCAGTACAATGCAGTCTTTTCATTGCTTTTTTCTCAATTGACAGACACATTTAACCTTGATGATATCTGTGGTACCAAAGGGCTTCAAAGCAGGTTAGAATTTCCTTGTGTTTTGCTGTGAACTGCTTTGAATAGTTATTCTTATAACATAAAAAGAATGATTGTACATTCACAGAGTAACTGATGAACAATTTTAGCAAATATGTGAAGAAAACAGACTGCAATGAAAGAGATTGTGATGAATTCCTTCTCTGTGGGAGGGGGCTGTTCCCCCCTTCTCCCAGCCTTTCCCTATGATAATTGACACACCTTGTTAACTCACAATTCTGGACTCACTGCCAGGAGACTCTGGGTTCTAGGAGACTGACCCCTGTTCTTCCAAGTACCTTTATGACCTTGCCCTTGTCCCTCCCTCTCAGTTTCTTCACTTGATGAAGGATTGGATCTAGTGATCTCTAAGGTTCTTTCCAAATCTAGGATCCTGTAATTCTGTGGCCAGTATTTTAAAGACAGATCTGGTTGGATGATTTGAGATTGATGTTTTTGGTTTGTGTTAAAATTACAAATACCTGAGAAGAGTATGAGTGGTAGTATGTATGTTTTCACTCTCCTTAAGTTTAAGAACTTTTTGCTTTTGCAGTGTTTGATGCCTTTAATGGATAAGATAGTGGTATGAATGCCATTTGAGATACTGTGTCTTCTAAATTTAAAGAATGTTTTATTTTTGTACTTTTTTCAATGATAACAGAATCCATGCAGTTAAAACAAATTATAAAAGAAGATTGAGTAAAGAATTAGCTTAAGTGTTTGGAGATTAGGGTTTTCCTGGGCATGATGTTGTTACTTTCCTATGAACTTTATTCTTATTTATTAATTGGGCAAAACCCCTTGCTGCTTCTTTCCCTTCCTTTTAGAGAATTTGGATATTAGCGAGAATAAATTAACAAATAAGTTTATAAATGTCTTGAGAGAGGCATCAGGTGATGGAAGGGGACTGGCTTTGGAGTCAGAAAGACATGGGTTTAAGTCCTGCCTCTGACTCATACTAGCTCTGGGATCCAGGTCACTTAACTTTTTGGTGTGCCAGGCAACTTTCTTAAGTTTAGTAGTTAAAAATGGGAGTTTCCACATTGAAAGTTGAAACCATGTCTGGATCCTCCCAGATGGGAAAAGCTGTCACCAGAGGTCGGCTTCAGGGTGATGAATTTTGGGAGCATCGTAATCGTCTTAGGTTATTTGTCCATCTAGCCATCCATAGTTTGGCTTCAGTGTCAGTCGAGGAGCACCTGAATGGATAAAACCAAGGATTCTTAAGGAGTGGGAAGTTCACTGCGGGTTTTCCATTGTGCTTCATCACAGTAGATGTGGCTGTGGGCTCTGTTCTTCCTCTCTGGGTGTGCTGCATTTGGCACAGGTGGGTGCTCTTGCCTTGGAAAGGATGTTTTGAAGGACTGTGAAGTTCACCAGGGGACGGCCAGTCTGGTTAACTTTGGGTCTCATTACCAGGTGGGCTGAAGGGAAGTGAGTTTTTTTTGTTCACAACTATTGAAAACTGGTAGAAGGCTTGTAGATCTGCCCTAGGAGTATGCTGAGCGGGGAGACAGGAAGAAAAACATCATCCCATTAGAGGAGTTTATATTCTAGTTGAGGAAACCAAACAGACCTAAGAGTGCTCAAAGAAAATGAATAGTCTTAACCAACTAAGTGCATATGTCAGACCCCTGGCACAGTTATTCTGACTTAAAATGTTGGAAAACTTTGCCTTTTTTTCTTGTTTTGTTTTTTTTGGGGTTTTTTTGGTGAAAATTTGGGGGGAGGCTAGTGATGGAGGTGTAAAACTTCCTTATGTCAGCTCTATGATTTTATACTCTTGCCTCCGTGAAGTAGGAACAGAAGTTGTTAAAAGGTGAAATGAGAAAAAAAAGAGGTGTGGTCACTCTGGTTGGGAGCCAGTTGTTATTTTGTGGGGAGTAAAAGAGGTTTACAGTCTCAAGGATAAATGTGTGAATCCCTCTCCCCAGTCTTCTAGTTCTTGTAATCTGCTTTAAACAAATAGGAAATATATGAAAACTTGACTTGCAAGGGCCATGAGTAAGGGGAGGGGAGGGGAGGGGAGGGGGTGGTGATTGTATCATGGAAGGAATCCATCTGAAGGTAAAATTACTTTAAATAGTGAATTACACATGTAAAAATTTGATAGTTTCCTCAGCACTTTTTAATGAATAACTTCGTTAAAGCAAAGTATACCTACATATATTTTAGAATTTGTTTTCTGCATATCCAGTTGTGTATATCCAGTGCTCTTCTATAATTCCATGTTTATTATGGTAACTTAGAATGAATAGTAAAGAGTGCATTGTATTTATGCTGTTTTCCACTGTTAGAATGGAAGCTGCAGGTGGGCTTTTGTATTCCCAATGCTTGTTGAATTGAATTTATTTCTTTATAGCATTGTGTGCTATAATGCTGTCAGCTGACTACTTACACACTTCGCCTTTTTCCTTTCCTGTAGGTTCTCTGTTGGAATTCACTCCGCACGTTTATGGCGATTCTGAGCGTGCAGGCAGACTTCTGCCAGGCTCAGCACAGTGCTTTCGCTGACAAGTGAGCTTGAGGCTTCTATGTGCCATAATTAACATTGCCTTGAAGACTCCGGACACCAAGATTGGCCTCAGAAAAATTTGGCATATATCTATATTTTTTTTCATATTGGAAGCATATTCCCTTTAACGACTCCAGCAAAGTTAAGCATCAAGAAAACACAAGTGCAGAGCGGGTCTATACTTTCACCTTGCCTCACCAGTGCCTAAATGTAGGAAAGGTCGCTGAAGTTGCAGGCAGTTGGAATTTTGGAGGTTGAAGGTAACCATCTGCAGTCATTGAGGCCCAAGTTGAATCTGAATTCCAGTGGATTCTAAATAGATCTGCTTATCCTGAAGAAACTCCTTAAGGAAGGAACAAACTGACTAGAGAAGACTGATCAATAATAGGCATTTTTGTGGTCTTTTTAATGTTTTCTGCTGTGAAACGTTTCAAGGGTTATTGATTTTTTCCCCCCATTTTCCCATCTCTCTTCCTCAAACACACACCCACACATACCTACTCTCCCCTGTCTCTCTCTTTCTCTCACACGCATACACACTTTTTGTCTGCCATAATGAACCGTCCAGCCCCTGTGGAGATCTCTTATGAGAACATGCGTTTTCTGATTACCCACAATCCTACCAATGCAACACTCAACAAGTTCACAGAGGTAAGAGTGCGGTGCAGTCCACTTTAGGGATTCATTTTGTAGGTTTAAAAACCCATTATAGTGAATGTCTTTATAAAGAGGTTCTTGTACCACAAAGCTTTTTCCATCCATGAGGGATAGCTGTAAGCCTTGTTTGACCTGTTTACAACATAATCATGGCTTTTAGAGCTGGAAAAGGACTCCCACAAGGATTCCAATCTAACCCAGTATGGCCTTTTCTGGGTCTTGGTCTTAAAACAATCACTGATACTTTTCCATGTCTCCAAGTAGCAATTGCCCTTCCACTCCCAGGTACCCTGACCTGAAGCTCCCTTAAAACCCTGGACCATTCACCTGAAGAACAGCCACCCAAAGATGACTCCAGAACTCAGGGGTAGTATTGGAATGAAGGTATGGGACAGGGTATTAATATTTGCAGAATCTCTTCCTGTTCCTACTGAAATTGGAGTGTTATTTTCATTGGCTAATTTGTTGCCAAATTTCTGTTCTCCTTAATTTCCGTGTCCTGAATACTAAGAATATGATTTTTCTCAGTGTACGATGGTTTGTTGTTTTTTTTTTTTAACACGAATACAACTGGCATATGATTGAGTCCTATAGAGTTCACTATAATGAAATTTTATCTGTATTTTGAAAGTTTTTTAATTGCTGATTCCATAGAGTGGTTTCAAATCTCCTGGATTTATGCTTTAAAAATAGTCCATTAATCATTTTAATAATACTATGATTTATGTAGATGATTTACTTTCCTTACAGGCTATCAGTGTTCTCATTTATTTATATTTGTAATTCTTTAAGCGATTTTATTTGCTGCACATGGTATGCAAGTTGACCAGAGGCCTGTAATGGAGTCATGGCATTTCAGTGACCTAAGACTTTTTAGATCTGGCTCAGTACTATCTCATGTTGTTTCTAGTTGTAGGCCATCCACTTCAGAGATAGCAGAGGAACCTCATCTTTGAGGTTCCCTCATCTCTTGCAGCTGTTAAGTGATGGTGGCAGAGATGCCAGGTGAAAGTAGAACGAAGAACATATAGAGGAGCAGGGAGCCAGGCTGTGATTGTACTTTGCTATCTTCTGCCATACCTCACAGCTTTTCTAAAGTAGAGTTTCAGAAAAGTGCTATTAGAGGGAAGAGCTCTGGATTAGGAGTCAGGTAACCTGGTGTATGGTCTCACCTCTACCCTACTTGATCCATAGCTCTTTGAAGTCAGCATTGTGTCCTTTTTCATCTTTGTATACTTAGCATTGTGCCTTGCACATAATGGACACCTAAGAAATAAATGGTTGTTGCATTAAACTGAACTAATATGAATGATCTTGGGCAAGTAATTTCTTCCTTCTAGGCCTCAGCTCCTTCATCTATAAAGTGAACAGGCTTCATTAGATAATCTATAGCATTCCTTCAGTTCTTTTTTAAACTTTTGTTTAAACCTTAGATAGCAAATATACTTGTATTTGTTTTTCTTTAAAGGAACTTAAGAAGTATGGTGTGACAACTTTGGTCCGAGTTTGTGATGCTACGTATGATAAAGCTCCAGTTGAAAAAGAAGGAATCCAGGTTCTAGTGAGTGTGTAGTATTTATAATTTTCCACTATTAAGTAAATCTAAATACTGATATAGTTATACAGGCCAAGTTTGTACACAGCAAAGCCAAATTAGATTGCTAAAAGTTGAAATTGTTTTTTTGAATTGCTGATTCAATATAGTGCCAAAAAATAATTTTTAGCCATCTCATTTGACTCCTGGATTATTAGTAAATTGGTAAAATTTTAATTCATCTAAAAAGACTAGAATTGCAGGACATTTTTTACCAAATACATGTGAACTAAAAGTCCCTATTTATCTCAAGAAGGTGGAAATTTGCATTTTTCTTTGGATTTTAATAAATGTGATATTCAGCTTTCATTTAAATCTAACTGGAAGTAATTTCCATCAGCTCTTCATAAGTTACATTTGATAATATATTTCTTCTATAAGTACAAAATTATTCCTTTTTAATTTTTTGATAGTTTGGGAGACAAGAGGGAGAATCAGAAGGATCAGAAGGCAGCTTTACCTTAGAAAGTAATCAGCATAGATGATGACACTGTGTTAGGTCTGAGAAGTTGTGTCATGATTAGATTTCTTAGATAACTAAATCTGACAATAAAGCATTGGCTATTACTGAACTAAAAACCAACTTCCCTTTCACTTACCTAAATACTAATGAAAGTAGTAATACATCACCTTTACTTTATAGAGTACTTAGAGTATTTGTCAGGTGCATACATGGAAAGTGGTACGGTACTGAGAGAGTTTTGACAATATGTGGTCGCCCCTCATGAAAATTGTCACGTGACAATATCATGTAGTCTTTTTATCCTCCAGTAGAAATTAAGTTTGTATAACAGTGGTAAAGTTGATCCCTTTTATGAGCTTTCATATGTTTGATGTTGTTAAATTTAATTCAGCATTCCAGTGATTTCATTAATCTGGTTACTAAAGGTACCTGTAATCTCTTTGTATTCTTTAGTATGTGATCTTTTTAAAATTTATTTAAAAATTTTAAAGTGCTGATTCAATATAGTGCCAAAAATAATTTTTTAGCAGTCTCATTTGACTCCTGGATTATTAGGTAAATTGCTAAAATTTTGAATTTCTGTGACAAAGGGCATTTCCATATACGTAGCAGAATATAAAAAGTATTGTCATAGAAAAGTGAAAAATCTATTTTGTATGGTTACTTTTTTAAAAAAGTATTTTATAAATTCTACTTTACTTTCAAAACTGCCTGTTTAGGCTTCTTGCTATTTGGCTTTTTTTTGGGGGGGGGGGTTGGGGGAGGCATCACTATTGCTCTCTTTCTTGCTTAAATATCCCTCTGGTTAAAGACAGAAAGAAAAAACTACCCTTGTAACAAGTAAATATAGTCAAATAAAACAAAGCTATACAGTGACTGTGTCTAAAAATGTATGTCCCTTTTTGACATACCTTCTTGAGTCCATCACCCTTTTGTTTCTCAGGAGTTATGTAACGCATTTTATCACAGGCTCTCTGGAGTCATTATTGGCCATTGTATTGATCAGGGTTTTTAAATCTTTCAAAATTATTTTTCTTTATATTGATGTTTTCCTTGTGAAAAGTTGTTCTTTTGGTTCTCACTTCACTGAATCAGGTCCCATTACCCAGGCTTTTCTAAAATTGTCTCTGTGGATTCTTTCTTGTGGTTCAGTAATATTTTATTACGTTCATATAGCAATTTGTTCAGGTGTGCTCCATTTGTTGGGTGCCTCCTTAAGAGTCTGGGGCTTTTCTTTTTCCCTTTTAATTAATCCTTCAGGATCAGAAAGTTTGATTTGCTTGGTGCTATTTTCTCCCTGATATTATCCTTCTTCTTAACCTTTATCTCCTTCCAACCTACACTTGTTATTCTTTGTTGAGTTTTGATGTAGTTCTACACCAAACTGTATGCGAGTGTGTGTGCCAGCATGCAGCCCTCCTTTGTCTAGTTCAAACAAGAATGAGGTTCAATTGATGCCCTTACCCCTTTCTCCTCAAGAATGTTTGTGTACACGTTTCTTATGTATCCCAATGAAAAGAACTGGTAAATTCCACCAAATTAGAAAGAAATAGCAAATTTCTTTTTCTGCAGTAGTATATTTCTTTTACCCTTCCTTCTCTTTCCTTTCTTAATATCCATAGAACAGACTCACTCTACCTGTAGCACCTCTCTCTCTTTTTCCTCCTCTCTCCCTGCTTTGAAAATACTACAGTTTTAAAGGGGTGCTTATTTTTTCCCCCCCTCTCTGAGTGTTGCCTCTTTACTCTGGATATTCCCTTGGGCTTTCAGGGTTTCCACCCTGGAGCTTTCTGACCTCTGTGCACTTTTGCAGTCTCTAAATACAGCCTTGCAGGCTATACTGTATTAGTTGGTTGCTCTGGAAAACTAAACTTGGCTGCCTGCCCTGGTACTGTTGACAGGCCCCTTTATCTTCTTGTCCATGGGCTTCTGGCTGGTGTTTTGTACAGTTCTTAGTTGGAAAAAGTCACTTATTGTAGTTTCTTATTGGATTTCTTGATCCTTTTCAGTGTGGTGCAGATTTGAGGGTTTTACCTACCGTTTTAGCTATATAGTAGTTACAGTCTGCCTCTGTTCAGGGAGCTGTCTCAGACAGAAGTCCTCAGTGTTGTTCTGAGTTGCCATTACTGAAAGAGGCACCTTCCATCCCACTAAGCTAGGCTGGTCCTCTAATGGGACTCACAGAATCTTACTGGGCTTCTTTTTGGGGGAGGGCAGCAAGGCAGTTGGGTGTTAAATGACTTTCCCAGGTCACACAGCTAGTAAGTGACAAGTGTCTGAGACTGGAGTTGAATTCAGGTACTCCTGACTCCAGGGCTGGTGCTCTATCCACTTTGCTGCCCAGCTTCCCCCTTGGGCCTCTTCTTAAAGCCTGTCCAGTTTAGTGTAGGGCCTGTGAAAACTTTGAGGTCTCAGGGTGTTACCTCTATCCCATGATTACACATCAGAGGAGACTCCAGTGGAGGATCTACTAAGTTACATTTAAAGTTTGCTAGCTGATCCCCATACAGAATATTGCATCTCACGCTTTTCTATCTTCCCCTTCACCCCTCACATACCTGGAATGCACTTTTCCATCTTTGTCTCTTAGATTTTCTAACTTTCTTCAAAACACAGCTCAGTCACTCTGTCCTATTTCTCCTTTCCCCCTCCTCTACCTGTCTTGTTAATGCTTTCTCTCTTCATGAAATTACTTTGTATAACTTTGTCTATATTTTGTGTTTACTTATCTCTGTCTTGCATATAGTAACTATTTAAGAAATGTTTGTCAAATCAAATTACAGGTAAGAAGATTGCTTATGTATTTAAAATTAGTGTGTTGATGGTCAAGACTTCATTTTGGAATTGTAAACAATCTCTTTATAATTTATTGTGATAGTAGCTTGCATTCATATAGATCTGTAATTTTCATAAAGCCCTTTGAGAAAGTAAAAGTGTTACTGTCCTCATTTTACAGATGAGGAAACTGAGACTCATTGAAATAAAATGATTTACTGAGGGTCACTCAGCTAATAAATTTCAGAGTCTGAATTTTATTCTGGGTCTTTATTGATTCCAAATTCAGTATTTGTATGGCCATACCATATTCTCTCTAATTTTTATGAGAATAGGTTAAAATAAGCAAGATTCTGAAACCACCAGTAGGAACTTAACCCCAAATATACTTTTTTCCACCATTAAAAAATATGTAGCTTTAACAGCTTAGCTTCCAGTGGCTACCACCCCATTTCAGGCTTTCATATTTGGACCCTCAACCTCTAGTCTGTCCTCCAATTCATCCTTCATACAGCTTCCAGAATATATTTCTAAGGCATATCTCTGACCGTATTATTCACCTGCTCAAAACAAACCTTCAGAGACAGCTAGGTGGCACAGTGGATAGAGCACCAGCCTTGGAGTCAAGAGGATCTGAGTTCAAATTCAGCATTAGGCACATACTAGTTGTGTGACCTTGGGTAAGTCACTTAAAGCCTGATTGCCTCCCAGAAAAGCAAAAAAGCCAACCTTCAGTGGCTCCTTATTTCTTCTAGGATAAAATACAAACTTCCTAATTAGGCATTTAAAGCCTTTTTCAGTCTGGTTTCATCTTACCTTTCTCACCAGTTTTGTTTCATGTTCTACTTCATGAACTCTTCATTCCAGCTAAACTGGACCTTTAGCTATTCCCTGAACCTGAAATTCCATCACCTTCCCCTGTGCCTGAAAGGAACTTCCATCTTTCAGAATTCTTATTATGTATGGGTCCCATTTCACCAACAAATAAGTTCTGTATTTCTCAAGTGTCTGTTATATGCCAGAATTTGGCTATTTACTGGTGATTCAGAGATAAAAACTAAATTGTCTTTGCGCCTAAGAAATCTCTGATCTATAAGGAAAAATAACATGTATAAGTAAATGCAAAACATGTTCAAAGTCAGTACAATGCAATAGGGGAAGGACTTCCTTCTGTGGCAAGAAGGCTTAGCAAGGACCTTATTTTGAAAAGGGTTTGAATGGCGTTTTAAAGGAAACCAGGTGTGTTGAGAGGTGGAGAGGGGCCATTCCAGGAATTGGGGTCAGCCTCTACAAAGGTACAGAGATAGAAAATGGAATGTTATGAAGGAGGAACTGCAGATAGGCCAGTTTGACTGGAATGTAAAATGTATGTGAAAGGGAATAGTATGTACGAAGTCTGTGAAGGTAGGCTGGAATCAGATTGTAAAGATCTTAGAGATAATGGGGAGCCATTGGAGTTTTTTGAGCAGGTGAGTGACATGGGTCTTTCTGTACTTGTGGAATATCACTTTGGCAGCTTTATGAAAGATGATAGGTCAGAATGAGGAGAGACAAGACAGGGAGACCAATTAGGGAACTATTCATAGTACAGGTGGGAGTGAGTATCCCAGGCACTATGCTAAGCACTGGAGATACAAAAAAAAGCAAAAAACAAACAAAAAATCAGTCCCTGCTCTGGGAGCTTATATAGTCTGATAGGGGAGACACCATGTGAACGATTATGTACAAATAAGATAAATACAAGATAAAGTTGGGGAAGCAACTAATATAAGGGAGGACAGGGAAGGGCTTCTTGCAAAAGGTAGGATTTTAGCTGAGTCTTGAAGAAAGTCAGGAGGCTAGGAGGCAGAGATGAGGAGGGAGATGGAGTATTGTATGATGGAGGCATGCCACTGGATTGCACAGGATGATGGAAGGATTAAGGTGCAAGAAAACTAAAAGTAGGAGGGGGCCAGGTTATGAAAGCCAAATAGGAGTTTTTATTTGATTTTGGAGACCTGGCACATAGTAGGTGTTTAATAAAGCCTTCCTTCTTTCATCAGCAGACTAGTTCAGACTTTCGTCATTGGTTTCACCCAGCATATCTATGCAGGTGACTCTCAGAAGGACTTGTTCAGTCCTAACCTCTCTCCTGATCTCCAGTCTCCCAGTGCCCACTGCTTTACAAATACTATCGCATTGGAGCCGTAAAACAAGTGCTATTATTATCCCCATTTCAGGCAGATTAAGTGAATTACTCAGGGCCACATAGCTAGTGAGTGTCTGAGTCTGGTTTTGAACTCAGGTCTTCTTGACTCTGTCCCAGTTCTCTATTGTACCACCTCCCTGCCTCTCCTCTCCATGGGAGTGGAGTGGAGAGGAGATGGATGTGAGAAATAGGGAAAATTGACAAGACCCATCAACTGATTGGATTTAGAGGGTAAGAGAGTATAGAGTTGTTAGGTTGCAAATCTAACTAGAAGGATGATCATGCCCTTGGCAGAACTAGGGAAGTTGGAAAGAAGAAGATGGGTTTGGGGGGAAAGATAATAGATCCTCTCTTAGCCATGTGGCATTAGAGGGGCCTGTAGGATATAAATATCTAATAGACAGTGGTATTGCTAGGCTGGATCCTACTTCCTTATAGCCTCTCCTGCAGATGTGAAAGTGTTCTTGATTTTCACTTTTTCTTAGAGCCTTCTGGATCTCCTCTTTATTCCCATAACTCTTTGCCTTTTATTATTCCAGTAAAATGCCAGCCTTTGAGTGTACCCTAAGACTATGTCCTGTGCCCTTTTCTTTTAACATTATCTTACTTGATCTTAACAGCTCTTTTGGGTTCATTTACCTTCTCTATGGAGATGAGTTCAGATCTCTGTGTTTATCCCATGTCTCTACTGAGTGCTAGTCTTGCCTCATAGATATTTTAAACTGGATATCTCAATCCCCACATGTCCATTAACAGAATTCATTGTATCTTCCCACCCACCACCTACCCCAACTCCAGCCTACTCTTCAAAACTTAGTATTTCTATTGAGGGCAAAAAGTCTGAATTGTCATCCTAGATACCTCATCATTATTCACCCCATATTCCGGGATGGGCCTGAGTTAAACTAGTACCCTGATAGCTTATGTTTGATATTGGAAAAAAATGAACACTTGTAGGTCATTCAGCAGTATTAAAAGAAGATTTACTTACCTATACAGGAGAAAGATACTCATGAAGCATGTGCTTTGAGAGCCCAAGCTGACTGACTTAGTGAAACTCCTGCCAGCCAAGAATCAGAACCCACTTTCAGAACTTTTCTTCTGTCAGGCAAATGGGAGGTGATGGCAGTAGCCTGAGCCTCTAGTTCTGTGAGCCAGTCAAGTCTTGAAGATGGTTTTAATGTCTTTTAAAGAAACTGTCCTAACTGTATAGGGGCAGAGTAATTAGGATATTGATCCTACCATACCCCACATAGTGGGTTAGAGGAAGGGAGTAAGCATTTACAGAGCACCTATTATGTACCAGACACTGTGCTTTTGGGAGGTATTCTCCCTAATTATTTCATGCCTGGAAAATCACAGTTGGCTGCTGGTTAATGTCTTTGCTTCTAGTTTCTCCTCATTGCAGTCCATCCTCCACTGTTGTCAAATTGATCTTCCCAAAGTGGAAATCTGACTATATCACCTCCACCCCCACCCCCATTAAACTGTGTGTACAGCTAGTGAGTGTATGAGGTTGTCAGATTTGAACTCTCTCTGCCAGACCCATCGCTCTATCCACTGTAGCACCAGCTCCTTATTATAGCAGACAAAACACATCACCCAGTCTTTTACAGTTTTTATCTCCATAGCCTCCCTTGTATGTGTCCGCTTCTCCCTGCCCATAGTCACCACCTTAATTCAAACCCTCATCTCTTGCCTACATTATTTCAGTAGTCTCCTGCTTTAAGTTCTCCCCATTTTCCACATAGCCACCAAAGTGATTGTCCTAAAGTGCAAACTGACCATGTCACTCCCCTGCTAATGAACTCCATTATGGAGGTCCTTATTACTTC
Organism: Notamacropus eugenii; assembly: GCF_028372415.1. Classification (NCBI taxonomy): domain Eukaryota; kingdom Metazoa; phylum Chordata; class Mammalia; order Diprotodontia; family Macropodidae; genus Notamacropus; species Notamacropus eugenii. The sequence goes on from NC_092876.1 coordinate 77,923,562, forward strand.
TAGCATCAAATAGAAGCTATTCTGGTATTTAAAGCTCTTCATAGCCTGATCCTTCCTCCCTTTCCAGTTTTCTTCCATTACTCTATTCCATGCATTCTTCAGTCTACCCTGTTTGCTGTTATTCAGACATGACTCAGCTCCCATCTTCGTACCTTTGCTCTAGCTAAACCTCTCCCTCCCCTCCCGCACTCTCCATGCCTAGAATGCTTTCCTTTCACCTCCGCTGCTTTCTTTCAGGACAACTTAATTGCTACCTCGTAAGCGAGGCCTTAGGTTAGGCTAACTTGTATCTTCTTGTATCATAAATATACAGATGTCTACATGCTGTCCCCTCCATTAGAATGTTAGGTTTTTGAGGGCAGGGATTGTTTGACTTTCGTCTTTGTGTCATCAGTACTTAGTGCAGTTTTTGTTTGGTACTGCATTTGGTGTTGGTTGATTTGAGTCAGAGCAGGTACTGTAATAGAGTAGTTGACATGTGATAGGTATATAATAAGTGGTGGTTGAATTGAGGTTATATGAAGATATAGATATGTGTGTTTATAGGAGGTAAATAAAAACAAGATTTATTTCCTAAATTATTGAGTAAAATCATACTCTAATGATCACATAAAATTAAAAAGTTTTGCACAAACAAAACCAATTGGAGCTAAAATGAGAAGAAAAGCAGATAGTTGGGGGGAGGTATTTACATCAAGTTTCTTTGATAAATGTCTCATTTTTAAGATATAGAAAACTGAATTAAATTTGTAAGATGAGCCATTTTGTAATTAATACAAAGGATATGTATATGAATAGATAGTTTTCAGAGTAAGAAATCCAAGCTATCAGTAGCTGCATAAAAAAGCTCTAAATTACTAATAACTAGAGAAATTCAAATTAAAACAACTTTTACATCCATCAGATTAGCCAAGATGACAGAAAAGGAAAATGACAGATGTTGGAGTCTGTGGAAAAACAGATTCTTTAATTTACTGCTTGTGGAGCTGTTCACACATTCTGGAAAGTAGTTTGAAATTTTACCCCCATAACTATTAACTGCATACTCTTTGACCCAGGCTTACTGCTAACATGTCCATACTCCATAGAGATCAAGGAAATAAAAAAGACTAATATGTACAAAAAATATTTTTAGCAGTTCTTTTTGTGGTGGCAAAGAATTGAAAACTGATGAGAAGCAACTGGGGACAATGGCAGAACTAGATGTGGTATGTGAATGTGATAGAATACTATCACTTTGTAAGAAATGATGAAAAAGATGCTTTCCAGAAAAACCTGGAAAGATTTATGTGAACTGATGTGAACAGAACCAGGAGAGCAATTTATATAATAACAGCAATATTTTAAAAATAATCAAGTCTGAAAGATCTATTAACACAGTGACCAACCACAATTCTTTTTTCCTTTACTTAATAGTATTTTATTTTTTCCAGTTACAGGTAAGGATAGTTTTCAACATTCATTTTTATAAGATTCTGTGTTCCAAATTTTTCTCTCCCCCTCTCCCTCAGTTCCCTCCCCTGTTTCCTCCCTCTTGAAGATGGCATGCATTCTGATAGAGGCTATACATGTACAATCATATTAAACGTAATTACATATTAGTCATGTTATGAAAGAATAATCAGAACAAAAGGGAAAAACCATGAGAAAGAAAAAACAAAAAAGAGAAAATAGAGTGCTTTGATTTGCATTCAGGCTCCATAGTTCTTTCTCTGGATGTGGATAGCATTCATACTCATCATGAGTCTTTGGAATTGTCTTAGATCAATGTATTGTTGAAAAGAGCTAAGTCTAGCAAATTTGGTCATTGTACCATGTGAACAACCACAATTTCAAGATGCTATGATGAAATAACCTTGTGCAGGAGTCCTTAGGTTAGGTTACCTTGTATCTTCTTATATCTTCCAAACAGAAGTAATGCATTCAGAATAAAGACTAAAGCATCTTTTCTGTTTCTTCTTTCTTTTTTGACAAGGCTAATGGAATTAATTTTTATGAAATTAGCTTTGGTTTTCTTGCCTGTTCAGTGGGTGGCAAGGAAAAGGAGAAAATTTGGAACTAAAAATAAAATTGCAAAATGAAAGAAAATTTTAAATCAAAATGACTGTGATATTTAGTTAAGCATTTCTCAAACTTTTCTGTGATAGTTTCTCATTTTTCTGTGGAAAAGGTTGATGATGGTAGCAAAGTTTTCTCCAGGTATTCAATATGAAAATATGTATGAGTTCCTAATATGTAACAATTTAAAAAATATGAACATAACGTAATTTTTTTCCCCAAAATATCTAGATAAGTAAAAATTTACACTTATATCTGTGTCATCCCTCTGACCAGAATATATGTATTCCAGGAGTTGGCAAAATATTGCTTTGAGGGTATAGCAGCCTGTTTTTGAAAGCAAAGAATGACTTTTACATTTTTAAATACAATAAAACTTTATTTAAAAAATGTAAAAACTGTTCTTAGTTGGTAGGCCCTGTTTGTAATCCCTGAATTGTATGTCAAGCTCTAAAATCTTGCATAGCTAATTAGTTACCCTGCTTTAGACTAGTTTTTGACTCTGAAACTGAGATCTAGAAATTCATTCTCTTCTGTTGTGAGTATATCTACACCAGGCAGATGGGAAATTAGCTTTTTTTTTCTGACAGGAGTTAGGGTAAGAAGATGGAACTAAGAATTGATTGTAACTCTTTTGAATCAGTAGTTCTGGTAAGAACCATCATAAAATCAAAAGTTGAACTGGTTTAGAAACAGGTATCAGCTCACTCTAAGGTTGAAACTGACCAGTTTCTTTAGGGGAAATAAACACATCTGTGATAGGTAAAATTAAATGCATAACTTAAGTTGAAAAACCAAGGACATTTAGAGCTAAGTTAAGAATTTCTCTCCTTTTCAATCCCAGTTGTGTCATAGTGAATCAGACGGTAATTCATAGTTTTATTGATTAACAATGTGCTGTGCATCTTTAAGGAATGTTATCTTTTGGAGTAGTTATAAAATTAGGTAAGATTAACCTAATAAAGAATTCTTCAGATTTATAATATTGGGGCAAGATGAAGATAATTTCAAATTTGATGATTTAAGGTTTAGAGGCTAGGTTTAGTGGAGAGAAAATGCTTTGATGTTTTGATGGAAACTGCTTCAGAAGAGAAGTGTGCGAGTACGCTATGTTTCATGTTGCTGTTTATGTTTTGGGCACTAGTGCAGAAAAGTGAACCAAGATGGAGGGCGTGGCAGCATGGCTGCATATAGTTCAGATTCTAGAAGAGTAGAATGTATAGAGCTAATCCTGATGGCCTTAATTATGGGGAACAACTGACAGCTTGAATTGTAATGTGCTGAGTTGGCTACCAGGCTAAACCCGAAAGGGTCCTGATTGAGTGTGCTTTGGATCTTGATGACCTACTGCCTTTTTGTGTTGTGCCCTTGGAGAATCCTTTGGAATACTGTATTTTTTTTTTTTTTGTCTCTCAAGAGTCCAGCATCTCAGTGCCTATTATTCTCCTGGAAGAGTAACAATAATTGAATGCCAGTGGATTAATCCATCCAACAAATGCTCACTGAGTATCTAAATTCTAAGTGGGTGTTGGTGTTGGTGTTAACCATCCTAGCCCTCAGAGAGCTTTTGGTCTATAAACACACAGTAATTTCAGGGGTCAAAGTTGGCAGTCAAGAAAGGCCTCTGGTGGGAGCGAGGACTTGAGCTTTTCTGTGTAAATGTTGAAGGGGAGGGCATTCCCTATGTGGGAGACAGCCTGAGTGTAATTGTGAGAGATGAGGCCTAGTAGTGGACCATTTAACTGGAAGAGAGTTTATAATGAAGAGTAATTTGTAATAAACCCAGAAAGGTAGAATGGAACCAATTTGTAAAGAACTTAAAATGCCAGACAGAAGAGTTGGTAGTAGGCATTGAAGCTTTTTGAGCTGAGGAGAGACCTATGCTTTTGAAATATTAATTTGGCAACTGTGAGGAAATTGGATGGAGAATGGAGAGACGAGATAGGGAAACCAATTAGGAGGCTGTTGGAGTGATGTAAGAGCTTGATGATGGAGCAGCTAGGTGGCACCATGGTGCACAGAGTGCTGGGCCTGGAATCAGGAAGACTCATCTTCCTGAGTTCAAATTCAGCCTCAGATACTCATTAGCTGTGTGATCTTGGGCAAGTCACTTTAACCTTGTTGGCCTCAGTTTCCTCATCTGTCAAATGATCTGGAGAAGGAAATGGCAAATCACTCCAGGATCTTTGCCAAGAAAACTTCAAATGAGGTCAGAGTTGAATAAGACTGAAATATTGAAATGTCTCGAATATCAACAACAGTAATAGCATTTATATAAGCTTGAAGGTTTACAAAGTACTCATGTTATCTCCTCAGTTCGTATGTCAGTTATGCCACCCAGATGAATCCCAGAGTACTTGAAATTTTATCAGGCACTTTATGTACTTTATCTCACTTGATCCTCACAACAGTCCTATGAAATATTTCAGTCAGCATTTATTAAACATCTGTTATGTGCCAGTCACTGTGCTAGGTGTTGGAGATATAGGGACAAGCAAAGCAGTCCTTGCTTTCAGGAAGCTTAGATTCTTTTTGAAAAAAAAAAAAAAATGATTGATACTTTTTGTTTTTGCCTACATCCTTTACTGTATCCCTCCTTCCTCCCAGAGAGCCATCTCTTATAATTAAGAATACAAAAAAGAAGAAAACAGTTCACCTAATCTAGCCATTTGTTGAAAAATTCTGATATTATATTATGCTCATGGTTCCCCAGTTCTATAAAAGAAGCGGGGGGAGGTAATTTTTCATATCAAAGAGCCTACATCCCAACTGGGAGACAACATGCACTTCTGTAGGTCCCGCAAGATTATGGGGGAAGAGGGGTATCACTCTCAAATGGTAGAACCAGGTAGAACCATTCTGCCTGTTGCAGAAGACATCCCCTGAGGCCTGCTGTGAAGGAAGCAAGGGATTCTATAAGATGAGTGTGAGAAAGTGTGCAAGCTGTAGATCTTGGGAGACAGCTAGCCAGGGTCCAGAGCCAGGAGAGAGGTTGTGTTGTGTGTGTAGAACAAGAAGAAGGCCATTTTTGGCTTTACCAGATACAGTATATAGTGTGCAGAGAGGAGAATGAAGTATGCAAGCCTGGCAAAGAAGATTGTGGCCAGGTTGTGAAGAGCTTTAAATTGCCTGCCTTCACAGACTTGGTACATACTACTCCCTTTCACATACATTCTACATTCCAGTCAGACTGGCCTATCTGCAGTTCCTCCTTCATAACATTCCATTTTCCATCTCTGTACCTTTGTAGAGGTATTTAATTTAGTATATGCTAGAAGCTCTTGGAACCAGAACAAAACTGAGTCAGGATCCAAAAGGGAATGGATCATTTCGTTTAAGAATTGTTCTCTCTGCATAGGATCCCACCATGTGGCTATCTTCTGCTTATGAAAGCAGGATTTTTCAGATATTCGGCATTTTACCTCTTCTGTGAGGGCAGATCATGATGATAATGTGTTTCAGTTAGTCATTGAACCACTGGAGATTGCAGAGTAGTATAAATGAGGCCTGTTTTCATAACTTAGAGCAGTTTGTGAGGGTGATACTTCAAGATATTTGCAGACATACAATTCTGTTTGCTCAATAGATTTCTACATGTGTGCCATTTTAAAGTCATTGACATATTTTCTCCTTTTTTATTTTTTCTTTAATTGTAATGCGAATGTCTAATTAAATTACTATTGAACTCGTAGTATGTTTGGTAAAATACTAGGCTTTGATTTTTTGATAAAGTCCATATTATAACTCTGGTGAGATAACTTGTACCAGGTAAAATTAGATGCATAGGGATTGATTATTATGTTATATTGAGGTTAATTTATTTGGGTAGATTTGGATACCTGTTATAATTTAGATGGGACCATTTTCCAGCAGGGATCAAGAATATGCATGAAAAGAATAATTTTTAATGTGCTGGCCAGGCTTTCCCTGTTTGTAGTGTGTGTACATAGAAATAATATTTTATTGGGAGAAACTCAGTTTAATGTACTGGTCTTTTATTACTTCCAAGGACTGGCCATTTGATGATGGAGCTCCACCTCCTAATCAGATAGTAGATGATTGGCTAAACCTATTAAAAAGCAAATTTCGAGAAGAGCCGGGTTGCTGTGTTGCTGTGCACTGTGTTGCAGGGCTGGGAAGGTAAGCACTTAGCCTTTTTTCAGTGAATTCATTAACATGCTGAAGTAAGTCAGCTGAAGGTTTCAGGTTGTCAGGAATTGACATTTGTTATGCTAATGGGCAGTTGGGTGGCTCGGTGGATAGAGCACCAGGCCTGGAGATAGGATGACCCCAGTTGAAATAGGGCCTAGACACTTAACTAGCTGTGTGACCCTGGGCAAGTCATTTAACCCTGTCTGCCTCAGTTCCCTTGTCAGTAAAATGAGCTGGAGAAGGAAATGGCAAAACCATCCATGGGGTCACAGAGTTCGACCTGATTGAAATAAATGAACATCAGCAATGACACTAAATAATATTAAATTGCCCTGAAGAAAGGAAAATGAGGGTAAAGGCTAGTGATGATAATATATCTATTTGGGTTCAAATTTTTGTGTTTTTTCTTTTTTGCCTATTACAGTTGATCTTGGTATTATATTTGATATATTAGATGCTTTGGTGATATCAGTTTAATATAATTACCTTATATCTCATAATTTAAAAGCATTGAAGATTCCCAGCATTCCCTTTCCAAGTTATTAAATATTCAACTTCTTATACTATGATTATTTTGGCTTTAAATGAAGAAACTATAAGAGAATGGATAATCTCCTCAAAGAGATTTATAAGATTAGTGACTTATGATTTAAAAGCCTTTTTCCTTTTGCAGTATCCCAAAATACATTGTACCTTTTGAAGGTCAGCAGATTAAACTGCCTATTTATGATAAGGACTTGGACTCAGAACATTGGTTGAAACTATTTTTGCCTCAAGACAAAGGTGACTCAGGCTTAGTTCTTTTCAGACCCTAGACTTGCTTGTTCTTGCTGTTCAGCAGCTTAGAAAGCAGTTCCTGTTGTGTCTCCTGAAGCTGAGGGGGATCTTTCTAGACCAGTTCTGGGCATTTTGGTGTCTGCTTTGTGCTCATAATCTAGAATGGTAATTAGTAGCCTGTGTTGGATTTAAAGGAGTAACCTTGGGAGTTGTTTCCAATCACTAATCCTCCAATATTCTCTCCCTAAGCTCAAAAGAAAAGGATTATAGCAATTTTGGGGCATCCAGTGAGGGGAAGTATTAACACCATCCTGGAAATGAGAATTTAGAAAGCATTCTTGCAAGATCAGATAATGGTTAGGGCCAGAATTTTACATTTTGGATGGTGGACCTAGAGAGCTTTCAGATACAAATAATGACATTTCAAACACAAAGATCTTTTGACGTATCCTTAAGTTTAGCTCTTTGCTAAGAAGAAGTTGTAGTGATGGAGAGATACTTTTATAGTACTTTGTGTATAAAAAAGTGCTTCTTCTTTAGTAAGGATGACAATCCTGTGTCTAAAAATCTTTTAATCCAAAAGATTTGTAGGTATTTACAGATGGGTTTCTTTTTGCAGGGCACCTGTGCTGGTTGCACTTGCTTTGATTGAATGTGGAATGAAGTATGAAGATGCAGTTCAGTTTATACGACAGTAAGTATGGAATTGTTTTTTCTGGAAGCCTGTGGTGCAAGCCATTACTGGAGGCTCATGGTCTTGTCTGCTGAGCACCTTGATGGGCTAAGGAGAGGTGGAAGAGAGAGAGATTTCATTTACAGCACATATTAACTTGCTATCTTTGGCCAGAAAAACCTATCACTGACAAAGAAAGACACAATCCATTTCTCAGAGACAATGCTGTCCTAAGGATTGGTGGACTTTCCATTTTGTGTGGCAAGTTCCGATACTCGTGATTTGAACGAAGAGAAGCAGCATAGCTAAGGAGTAAGAGTCATTCAGGCTCCAAGAGGACTTGTGATAACCTAGAAACTGACCCTAATTCACAATACCGTTATGCATAAATAAGAAACTATGTGTGAAGAAAGTTCTTTATGATACTGTATTAATAATCAATATTCCATTATTCATGCTCAAAGTTAGGGTGGTAACAATGTATAAATTATGTTAGATAACACCTAAGTCTTGTTTCAAAATTTGGCATGCTGGACTGTGCTGTAATGTTGGCAGCCACCATCATATGCCCATCTTCAAAAGAACCACCCCCTCAGAAGAGCAAAACAGTCCCTATAGAACTAAACCAAGGATCCTGAAATGATTCTCAGTCTCTGCCAGATGGGTGTCTTCTCAGAAGACACACCCTGTTTCTGTCTTGAGGCAGGCCCTTCCTTCCCCATCCTTCAGTGGATATTGCTATTGGATAAAAACACCTTGCATACCAGTTTGTAAGCTAATGAAGTAACACATTACTCTCTTGGGCAAAAGTTATTCTCTTAAATGTCTTAAGATAAGCCATTTGTGTGGCACAGCCCACAGAGGATTGAAGGGAATTTTTCCATTCCTTCTACTGGGGTGGGGGGAGCATAATATTCCATTGTAGACCTTTTCTGTTTTGAAGTGATGCCCCGTAAGAAAGGAAGTAGGTTAATAGTCTCGAGTTTTAGGATGGCCTTGGGCTGAAAACAGCAATAACAGCATATTTAGCTTAATTAACAAGGAAGAATTTTGCACACATTAAGTTGTGGTTCTTCTATTTTCAGAAAAAGAAGGGGAGCATTCAATTCCAAACAGCTGCTTTACCTTGAGAAGTATCGACCTAAGATGCGATTACGCTTCAGAGATACCAATGGGCATTGCTGTGTTCAGTAGAGAAAAAGCTGAATTTGATTTTTTTTTTTTTTGTGGGAACTCTTGGTACCTGGAAATGTGAATCTGGAATCTAACTATGTCATCAAAGTAGTGATAGGAGTCAGTGCTCCTCAACCTCTGTCCTAATGTTAAAAAAACAAAACAAAAAGAAAACCCTCTATAACATGAATAATCAAAAGTTTAAAGAGAGAGAGGGGAAAAAAGAATGAATTCAGTGAAGGATGATTTACTCCCAATATTGCAGTTTGAATTTCTGCCAGGAGTGAATCATTTCTAAATCTCCTGTATTTTTTAACTTTTTTCAAAATGGGGTCTCTAAGGAAAACCAGCAGACATTGGCCTGTTCAAAAACCATCTATTTGGGGAACACACCTGACAGCTAGGCCTGGCCCATCCACCTCCCTGTGGCATTTTCTCTCTGGTTATCTTTCCCTTGCCCCCCTTCTGTGTGCGTGTGTGTGTGTGTATGTATGTATATGTGTCTATGTGGTCGAGTGCATGAGTATGTGGACAGAGGCTAGGAGGAGCCCTGGTTGCTGTGGGTATGTACAGTCTGACAGCCTTAAGCCCAACTGGGCACTTTTAGAAATAACTGGCATTTGTGTTCTGTGGCCCAGGGGATTTGTTCTTAGTCTTGAATAACAAGGAGATGTTCTTTTTAGTCTTTTCTTGAAAATTCAGCCTACTGTTAGGCAGAGCAGCCAAGGAACCCTTTTTAGGGGGGAGGGGTGATTTGAAGGTTGGGTTTTTTGTTTTGTGTTGGATATTGTTTTTGTTTTTGTAATTGAGGTGGGGGTAGTATTAAGAGGAGTATATCTTCTGTTATGTGTGCATTCATACTTGTCCAAAGAACTTAGCTGAGAGATGAACTGTTTCCTTCTATTGCCTAAGTAAGAATATGGAGCAAAAGCTAAGTGGGTTGTGGGAAGATGAACTTTTTTACTAGTGGGAAGAAAGGCCTCCTCTTCCAGTCAGATTGGTCCTCTTCCTTGAGAGGCCCTTCCAGGCCGGGACTTAGCGTACTTTTTCTTCCCCATTATAGACTTACGCCAGCTGTTCACGATTATTCAGACTTGGTGTCTGACAGTGTCAGAGCCCACCAAGGGTTTGCAATGCCTGTTTCAGGACTGGTTTGTGTGTTGTGGGTGAGTTTTCATGGACAGTCAGAGGAGACAGTCCCCAATTGTGGACTTGAATATAGATGGCTGGTGTGGGTATTCCCAAACTGGCTCTTGTACAGCTTCAGTTTAACCACTGATTGCCTTGTTCTTTTCTTACTCGATTCTTTTTTGAGATTAAAATCACTGGTTCAGAACCAACAATGCCTATTGAGTATTTAGTCCACAGGCCATGGCAGGGTAGAGAAGAAGATCTTGAATGAATTGGAGCCTAGGGAATTTGGAATGGGTTGCTTGTGGATCAGTGTAGCATTATTTGTGCAGAGTCCTTGCTGGGTTCCATGTGCTAATCTAGACTTCCTGCTCCTTCCCAGGCATCAGTTCTAGCCAGGCTGGTTTGATAGAACAGTGAGAAATCCCTGACTGGGGCCCTTGTACTTTTTCACCTCAACATTGCATATGTAACATCGTTCCACTTCTGAGGCTTGAGATACAGGCATAAGGTCACCTTGTCCTGCTGTGTCTTGCTGTGCAGAGCCAAAAACTTTTCATTTGTTTAGAGCAGCTGTGTCAGTGGGAATGGACTGGCCGGTACCTTGTCTCACACTGATACCTCAGATGCCGGCTATGTGAACTGCCTCTTTTCCTGTTCCCAGAATTCTGTTTTGATTGTTAGCTAAATGCAAAACTGCAGATTATTCTCTTTCCCCCTTCCTCCTTCCCCCTGAAAACACAAAATAATGCATTTTAAATTGTTCCTAGGGTTTTAAAGTTTAAAAAAATGATGGTACTATCCAAAATTTATTTCAGAACATGCCAATAGATTCCTTTTAACATAGGCCTAAGATCAAAACAGCACCCCTCAAAGCTCAGACAAGACTATTTGCTCAAAGGTTATTTCATCAATACCATAATAAGCCTCTTGCCTTTGAAAAATTTATTTTCATTGTTGCTAAGAGGTAGGGCAGTATAGTGTCTAGCAACATCAGTGCCTACCTAGTTAGGAGAACAGTCCTTGTTTTGTCTAATAAGAAGGGTGTACAAGGCTATAGTCAATATTAGCCCTCTTTTTGTTTTGAACTACAGACTAATGTTAACTATTCTCAGAACTGGATTTATTTTGTGAAATTAAAAAAGTTTTTCTTTTGAATTTAATGAAGTATTGCTAGCTGAAGCCAGTTTGACATGGTAAGAGAGATGATTGAGAGGTGTGCAGCCTGATTCCAAACAAACTCTGAACCCTTTTAAAGAACAATAAAACATATTTTACATGCTCTTTGCCTCATTTTTCGTTTATTCTTCTCTTGGGTTTGCTGTGATTTGTTATTCTGGGAAGGTTGTTACTTTAAAGGTTTGTTCTGGGCCCTAGGCTTTAAGTGAGTGAGTGAGAGATCAGATGAGTTGAGAGCCTGGTAAGCAGCACTAAGATGTCGTGCAGCCCAGGTGCAAAAATCTGGACAAGTTTAACTGGAGTTGGGATGCATCTGTCACCTTTTCTGGTTCAGCTCTTGGGCATAAAGCAACAAGAGTTTGTTCAACATCTCCCTCACTGTTTTAGATAATTATTTCATAGACTTTTTTTTTTTGGAGGGAAGAAGGCAAGGCAGTGGGGGTTAGGTGACTTGCCCAAGGTCACACAGCTAGTGTGTTGTGTGTGAGCCCTGATTCGAACTCTGACTCCAGGGCTGGTATTCTACTCACTGTGCCACCTAGCTGCCCTTATTTCATAGAATTTTCATAAGCCCAGCTACTGTTCTTGAACCTCCAAAGGACAGTGAGGCCCCATAGGAATCAACTTTCCATGCCTAGGGGTTGGGGGTGGTGGGGAGGGCAAGTGGTGAGTAGTCCCTGTGGTTAGTGGAGTAAATGGTTAGCTCTGTTAAATCCAATCCTCGATTGGTTGTTTGTCCCATATCAGTTATTTTTTTGTCCTTTTATAGGAGCTGCTCAAGAGAATAAAGTTATTCCATTTTCTGTTTTGTTGTAACTTCTGGGTTACAGTCAGCCGGAGTGTTGGTAGACAGACAAGACCACAGAATTCTCAAGAGTTGGAAGAGACCTTAGAGGTCTCTAGTCCAGTGCCCTTTCCCCAGTTGTTTTTTTCCACTTAAAGTTTTTGTCAAGCGTACTGAAACTGTGGGAAAAGAATTTTATTTCTGCCCTGCCTCTACAGAAGGACAGGTGGGAGATTGGGGTAAAAGTGTAGACACTAGGTTCAGGAGGCCAAACACAGGGCATCCAGGCAGGGAGACTTGTCTGAGCCCAGGGATAGTTTTCATGGAGGACACTTTAGGAACCCTTCTCCCTTTCATATGTCTTTTGCAGTCTACTGGGCAAGAAATCTCCCAAAGCAGGTGGCAGCCCAGGCTGATTTCAGGCAACACCATTTCTCAATAAAATTTTCCCTGCACTGAACTGAAATCAGTGTCTTTGTGACCTAGACCCATTGGTACTGCCCTCCTTGGTGTGAGGCAGATAACCTTTGTTTTTTTTTTTTTTTTGCCACATTTGTTCACTTTATTTGGTTCAGAAAGCTAAAAAGTAAAACCTGAAATTCCATCAGACTAAATGACCTCTTTTACACAAACATGGGACAACTGATACTGTAGTTACTTAAAAATCTGCTCAGTTTAGTTACACTTTTGAAGTATAGGAACCTAAATGTCTTTTATTTTACAGATACACTGAAGTTTCTGGTTCTCATACAAGGAATTCTTTTTTTAAAATCCGTTTTTTTGGGTAATTTTTAAATTTGTTTTCAGTGTTCCACAATCACTTCCATATATCTTAGATTTTTTTCCCCTATCTCCCCCTCCTTTCCCCCTCTCTCCTCACTCCCTCCCTGAGATGGTATGCAATCTTATATAGGTTCTACACATACATTTCTATTAAATACATTTTCACCTAACTCATGTTGAATAGAATAATTAAAATGAATGGGAGAAACCATAAAACAAAACAGAGCATAATGCAAAAGAAAATTGTCTGCTTCATTCTGCAATCTAATTCCATATTTCTTTCTCTGGTAGTGGAAGGCCTTTTTCCTCAGAAGTTCATTGGAGATTTTTTAGGTCTTTGTATTACTATGAAGAACTAAATCTACCAGAAAAATTACATACTGTGGTTGTTGCTGCATACAAAGTTCTCCTGGTTCTGCTCCTTTCACTCAGCATCAATTCATAAAAGTCTTTCCAGGCCTCTCTGAAGTCTTCCTCTTCATCATTTCTTATAGCACAATAGTATTCCAGATGCAGAATAGATTTCACTTTTCCACATGAGAGCTCTTGGAAATATCTGAAGACAGGGTTTATATTATCTTTAAGCAAACTGTCTCACGATTTTTAATTCCTCAGAGGTTTCAACTTCCATCACTGTTGTGTCCTTCTCTAGCATATGAGTATTCTTCCTACAATATGGTGCCCAGAATGGAGCTGAACAGCATTTCAGACATGGTCTGGAATTTATTTGAATATATTTAAATCTTACTGTGGCTGTACTCATTGAGCCCCATGTGCCAGTCGCAAGATCCCTCTCCTCACTACTTTGCCAACCTAGAATTTGAGCTGTAGCAGCAGACTGCCAGGTAGATCTGCCTGGGCCCTCAATTTTGAGGGAATGGCAAAAAAGGCTCTAGGTTTCCTGCTGGTGTACTGGCTTTGAGAGTAGGGATGTACTAATTTGCATGCCTGTTCTTAGTACGTGTTTTTGCTAATTGAGCCCCATTGAAGAATCTAGTTGCTTTCAATTGCACAAACCAACCACAATGAAGCCTGCAACTGGCACAAACTGGAGCATTGATTTTTAATGGTTTGTATTTTAGAGTTTACGTTTCATTACTCCTGGCTAGTTTTGCACACAGGTGGTGTCACTCTAGTTCCTGCTGTTGGAAGACATTTTCAAGTGGATTTTATCTGCAGTGCATTAATGCATGGCCTAAATTCCTGCAGAAGCATAAGATAACCAATCTGGACATGTCTTCCCAGTTATAACTGGAGCCAGGCCACTGGTGCTTTACTCAGGATAGATAAATGGCTTTCCAGAAACTGCTTTTTTAGTCACAAATTCATACCGCTTGTAATTAGCCCATATTCACCAAGCCATGATAACACACACAAATGGGTATTTATTAATACGGGTGGGTTTAACTCTAACCTCCTTTGATAACAAAAGATATTTTAAGATTCATGGGATCACTTAGAATCAGTCTAATTTTCAAAAGTGCAAAGTAGTAATGCCTTTTAAAATCAGGAAATGTGAAATGTGATCCCAGTAATGTGAAAAGCATCTGAAGCTGTATGCACAGGGAAACTGAAGGGTATTATGCAATTTAATGTGGATTAGCATACATAAATGTTTTCAATTAAAAATTATTCAGCTCTAGAACTGAAGAGTTGATCACAGCTGCATGAAAAATACCCATTAATCACCTAATGCTTTATGCAAATGGTTGTATTTGACTTTCATTTGAGTTTGCCATTAGCACCTGGAACCAGGAGATTGATAGCAGCTAAAATTTAATGGATACAGAAATTAGATATTTAAATTAAATTTGGGTTAATTTACACTACTTCTATTCATTACTAAAAGTTCTCTTGCAATCTGAAGACCCCCATCACGTGGCAGAGAATGGAAAGAGGAAAGAGACTGCTTGACAGCTTCTCATTGATGACTGACATCTTTAACAGCTTGGAAGACTGGAGCCTTGTAAGTGTTTGCTAAGCAGGGAAACAGTCCACACAGGCCCACGTGTTTCGTGGGCCATTCTTAACCAAATGCCCAGTCTTTCTGGTTTCTTAGCTTCTACCTCTCTCACTATTTTCTCTAACCTCCCTTCCTGAGCTTACTACCCCACACTTCTAAGTATACTGTTTTACTGTTCCCATCTGGACAGTTTGTCCTTTGAGGAATCTGATTGAAGTAGCTTTAGTGTTTCTGGGATAACAGGTTTTCATCATGTAGCATCACTACATGAGAGAACAAACATTTATTGATTACTTACTAGGTGCAGAGTAATTCTGTTAACCTTTGGGGAGATAAAGAATTTAGTTATGACAAAGCCCTTCTCATGGAGGTTTCAGCACAGTAGAGAATAAAGATAAATTTATTGATAAATGACAGATGATTTTGTAATTATTACAATTTTATAATGGAAAGAATTACAGATAAAATTGTAATAGGCAATAATATTTGTCTAAATGCATTAGAAAGGGATGTTTTTTTGGTAGCCAGGTATCAGGGAGGTAAGGTGGTGGCAGTTGACTTGAATTATATATAATAGGTAGGAATTCAACAGGTAAAGAGGGAAAGGGAAGATGTCCCAGGCCCAGGAAACAGTAAGCAAAGGCCAGAGGCAGGAGTGGACTGAATACTGTACTTTCATGAAGAAGCCAGTCTTCTGCTGTTCATCCATGTCTAAAACTTGTGCATTCTTGTAGCACATATTCTTTCTAGTCTAGAATATGCATTAACTAAGTGAAATTGCTTAGATTAATGTTCAGAGTGAGTCATTTGGTAAACAAGGTCAATGACTGCTTAGTCGTAGGGAAAACTGGTAGGAAGAAACTTCTTGACTAAGTTGGAAAAGACTTCAGAAATTATCTAATCCTCTGCCTCCCTTTTATAGAGGAGAGCCCCTGAGCCTTACATAGGCCAGGAGACTTGTCCCAAGGTCCCACAGAGCCAAGATTGGAATCCAGATCTTCTGACTCCCCATCCATTTTACATGAGTCCCATTTCTATCACTAACTTTCTAAATCATCTTAAGTCTCTTCCCCTCTCTGGGCCTTAGTTTCCTGCTCTGTAAAAGGAGATGGCTGGGTAAGCTGTCCTTTAAGATCCATTTCATCTCTAAAGGCTTCTGGTGCTGATGGTATAGTATGACCTCTAGATGTTACTGGTCCTTGATGGGGAGAAGGTGAGCAGGTGTACTTGTTTTCCCTCATTCTCCACAGTATGTACTAGACTGTTGAAAGGCCAGCACAGGTGAGCGAAAAGAATGTGGGAGTGAGTTAGGGTTGGGTGAGACCTAACCCTGACCTAACCCTGGCCAGGCTTCGGGATGACCATGACACCTTCCTGCCAGAATTTTGTGAGATAGAGTATGTGTGAAAGTGCTTTGCAAACTTCAGAGCAGTTTGTAAAGATTAGGAGATAGGGTTTTTATTTTTGGTTGATTGACTGCAAGTTAGATCCTGCTCTGTTGGGTTAGTCCTGTTCTGTGAGTTCCTGGCCACCCCTGCATTGTGGTCATTGACGAGCCCAATGTGGGAGGGGGCACGATTCTGCTAACACCTAAGCCCTCCTGAACTCCCACATTTCTGCCTTAGGTTGGTAGGAGCGATTGGCTGTCTCTGGTTGGCACTCTTCAGGAGGGTTCCTGATGCCTGACCTCAGGCCGAGTTATGTAAAAGTACTAGCTTGGTACTTCCTAGACTGGTTTCTGGTCACCCAACACCCAGCAAGCAGGTGCAGGGGCTTTTCAGGAATCTAGAAAGTCCAGTGCGACTGGCAACAGAAAAAGTCTGCTCAAAATAGCATCTCTGACCACACTGACCCTCTGCTTGGGTTTACCACGTAAGGGGTCCAGGAGGAATCAAAGGTGAGTTTTGTGTATCTGCTACAGAGACCAGGGCGTACTTATTCACTCCTGGGACATACACCTCCACACCTTCTAGGTTGGGCCCTAGGGGAAGGCTTACTGTCTTTATTGGTGTGAAAATGAGACCATCCTGCAGATATCCTAGTGTCAACTGGGCTTTCTGCCAGGCCTGACCTGCTGCAGAGCTGGCAGCAGAGAAAGAGGCAGGCTCCCCAAGACCATTAGAATTCAGCAAATACTGATTAAGCACCCACTCTGGGCAGGGCCGGAGAGTAAGATAGAAACCAAAGGATCTCTTTTTGTTCCATACAGACCTTCATGCTCATCTGTGCCCTCTTCAGTCCTTCATACAGTGTATCCATAGATTTGATCATGTCATTCCTCTGCTCAAAAATCTTCAGAGGTTCCCTATTGCTCCCTAATTAAAGTTCATCCTTCTAGGAAGCAAAGTAAATAGAGTGCTGGACCTGGAGCAGCAAACACTTAAATCCAACTCCAACCTCAGACACTTATAGCTGTGTCACCCTGGGTAAGTCACTTAACTTCTGCCTCAGCTTCCTCATCTATAAAATGGGGATAATGATAGTATTCACTTCCAGGATTTTTGTGAGGAACCTGTGAGATAATATTTATAAAGTGCTTTGTAAACCATAAAACACTATATAAAAGCTAGCTATCTTTTAAAATTGTTATTGTTAGAACTAGTACTACTATTATTACTCAAGATGTTCCCTTATTTAGCGATGCTCTTTTTCTGGATTATCTGACAATATTTCTCTACACGAAGCGTACTCCAGACAAATTAGACAATTTATTCTCAACTGTGTATTTCCGCTCTACACTTGCTGACCTCCATGTCTTTGCTTCCAGGTCTGTACCTGAAATATTCTTCCTTTGTTACTTCTGTTGAATGCTGAGCTATCCTTTGAACCTCTGGCTCAAGAGGCATCTCCTCCAGGAAGCCTTTTTCCATCCCTCCAGTTGGTAATGACTTCTTTCTTCCACTTTGCAAACATCTGGCATACACTTTTCTGATTCACTTGTGATGCATAATTTTGTATTAAAGTTCATTTTGCTAACCTCTTCCATGAAGCCTCCTGTGCATCCCTCCTCTGCCCTTCATTGATGTGCTCTGTCATGTAGTATGTGATCCTTAATTGTGTCTTAACCCCCAGATAAGCTTTAAGCTCCTAGGGAGTGGGGATTGGGCTTTTTTTTTTTTAACTTTCTATCTCTCCAGCTCTCAGCGCAGTGACTTGCATGTAAGGAAGACCATAATACATTTTTTTCCTATTGTATTTGTGAATGTGCTGAATCCTCCTGCTAGCCTGTGAATTCCAGAAAGGCAAAAGCTGTTTATCTAAACTTTGTACTTCTCCCTATGCTTCCAACAGGGCTCTGGATACAGTAGGTTCTTAACAAATGTTTGGTGCAGCGAAAGGAAGCAACTGCCCACATTGACTCTGCTTTGCCCCACTTCGGGGCAGGAAAGTACTCAGAGCTTCAATAACTGCCTCCCCTCCAGCTGTGTTCAGAACTCTAGGCCTCACTCTCAGTGGATGCCCACACTAACTCAGATTCACCAGTCATGTAACCAAGCTTGAGGTCACTACAATAATAACTTGAATTATTTTATATAACTTGAATAACTACAATAATACTTGAATATACACTACAATAATAACTTGAATCACTTTGTTCTAGGGCCTCTCCTGCTCCCAATCACATCCTGGGAGCTTCTGGTGATATACAAAGAAATGTAGTAGACAGCTCTTTCTCTGCTGCCTTTGGAAGAGCTCATCGTCCATAAATTCATAAGTTGTTAGACCTAGAATAGACTTGAAAGATCACGTAGGCCATCCCTCTCATTTTACAGATTGGTCCTGGGATCAGGGGGAGGCAAGAGAACACACTGAGACCGGAAAGGAGGAAAAATAGATGTTTGTCACTTAATAAGGTGCCACGCACTCTATTATTACTTAGTATTCTAAAGCTAAATGCTTTGTAAATGTTACCTCATGATCCTTACAACAAACAACCCTTCTATTATTGTTGGGAAAATTGAAGCAAAGAGGTTAAGTGACTTGCTCAGGGTCACACAGCTAGGAAGTAACTAATATTTGATTTGAATTTATATCTTCTTAATGTCCCGCCCATTGCTCTATCCACTGTACCACCCAGCTGTCAGAGTTACTTATCCGCATGGAAAATTTGTGGCAAAGGTGGAACTTGAACTCAGATCTCCCCAATTCCCTTTCAACTAGTTTTGGAAGATAAAACATAAAACTCTGTCATCTGGTCTCACCTTCAGACCCATAATATTTCAGCTCCTTCGAGTGTCTCTGTTCTAGTCAGATGCTTCCCACTGCATTCCACATCCCTGATAACCTGACCCCTCCCTATTGACTTGACTGATGGCATGAAGGAACCCTGAACATTTGCTGCCTCTCATTTTGCTCATACCAGTCTCTCTATAATGATCTCCAAATATTAAAATCCTATCTGTCTTTAAAAAAAATCTTTTTTTAGGAATTTGATCCTTGAAGTCATTGTCAAATAAAATCAAATCATTAAGTTCTTTAGGCTGTAAGATTCCATTAAGATCCTATGAAATTATATCTCTTTTGAAGGATCTATGACACCATATACCTGAGTACTCCCTCCACTCTTGCCAGTCACATCTCATTTGTGCCCGATCATCCTACATGATTCTTGTCCATGCCCTTCTGCAACATTATTTAATGTTTTGTTGATACTTTAAAAAAAATCAGTGTTGCTTTCCAGTGACTACTTCCTTGCCTTGCACCACCGTGCATCCTCCCCCCCATCCCTGTGCCAAATAAGTATAGTTACTCAAAAGAAATCCACATATCTGACTGTCTCAGGCCACATCTATTGTAATTACCTCTCTGTATCTGTGGGGCCTTTCCTTCTGTCTTTTACCTCCTTGGAGGGGAAGCTTACTAGTCACTGCCTTTTTTGTATAATTTCAAATTATCCCTAAGCTCCATCAAGTGTGCCTATCTTCTTAGCAGGTGCTGTTTACTCTTTCCATCCTTGCCAGTCTGATGGAAGTGAGGTGAAATCTCAGAGTTGTTTTAATTTTCATTTTTCTTATTAGATGTTTTAATCATTCTTTCCTATGATTGTTGATAGCTCATATCTCTCTTCTTAAAAACCACATGCTCATATCCTTTGACCACTTAATCCTTTGGGGGTTCAGCCCTTATTCTTTTACATCCATATCAATTCCTAATATATGTTAAATATATTAGACATTTATTAAAGATATGTCCCTGAAAGTTTTTTCCCTAATTGATGTGACACCTTCTTTTTGTTCTAGCTATATTCTGTTCATTCAAAAGCTTTTTCATTTTTTAATGGTTAAGATTGCCTTTTTTTAAGTCATATGATCACCTTAGTCCCTTGGTTAGTTAAGAGTCCTTCCCTTAGCCGTAATTGTACAGGTTATCTCCTTCCATTTTCTAATTTTTTTTTTATGATGTGATAGGTAATATATTGATTTGGAATTTTTTGTACTGTTCTAAAGCAGTGGTGTCAAACTCCAATAGCAGTGGGAACCACTCATCTGTAGATAAAGATCCCTTATTGATTTAATTTTAAGTTTTATATCATCTATGTTTTATTGTTAACCTGGTTTGAGCTGTGTGTTTGACACTTCTGGTCTAAATCTACTTCCTACCTAATTACTTTCTGTATTTTCGGCATTTTTGCTGACTAGGGAATTTTTATTCTATGGGTTTATCAAATGCTAGGCTATTGGATTTGATTGTTTCTAGGTCATGCTTACCTAGTTTATTTCATTAATCACCTTTTCTCTGTTGTTTGACCATTACCAAATAGTTTTGACAGTTTATACGTTAGAGATGTAGTAGTGGTAGGTTCCCTTCATCCCTGCTTTTCTGTTTTTTCTCTTGAAATTTTTTTCCTTTTGTTCCTCCTGGTGAAATTTATTATTTTGTCTAAATCTATAAACCAGCCCTTTCATTGGTATAGCACTAAATCTGTAAATTAGGGTAGGCAGTTTGTTATATTTATTATTTTGGTTCCTACCCATCCTTTTAAGCCTACCTTTCTGTGAAGATTCATCCTGGCCTGTTCTGATCTCTCCTCCTCCTTCTCATCCTCCAGATACCTCTATAACACTTGCAGTCTCTATCATCTCTCTGACACTTTACACAGACTGGTGAAGCAGGAGCAGCGGTGGACTTAATGAGCAGACCTGGACTCATTTTCTCTTAGTCCCTTGACAAGTCACTCCCCTCTCTGGACTGATACATACACTGCCAACTTCACAGGGTAGTGTTGGGGAAGGAAGGGGAACAAGGGGCCTAGGTGAGTTTTACCCTAGCACGGTAAGTATTCAATGCAGATTGGATTGATTTTAAACAGTTTGAGCAACAGCAATAATACCTAGAGTTTATATAGCGCTTTAAGCCCTATAGACACATAAGGAAGTACTGAGGTTTAGGGAGTTATCAGAGCAGAGCCATGCTGCCTGCCCCAGCACAAACCTCTTGGCTGTGTACCACCCTATGTACGTTGTCCTCCTCTTTTCAAATACTGGCTCCTTAAGGTCAGAGATGACTGGCTAGCTTTGTGTTTGTATCCCCAGCTTTCAGCACAGTGCCTTTCACATACTAAGTAATCAAAGTGTCTTTTCACTCATTCATTCAAATTTATGGATGGTAATTAGAGAGTCTTTGTTTTTTTTCAAGGACCAGCTCAGCTTTCCACCTCTTCTATGAAGACTCCTGGGCTTTGTTTATGTCTGTGTCTCTTTTTTTGTCTGTGTTTGAAGTACGTAGCATATTGCCTGACATGTAGGCATGTAGTTATTGTCCTTTGTGTTCTAAGAGACCCAAAATGACATCACTAGGTCGGGATAAGCATTTCTGGCTGTGTGATCAGACTAGTACAAACTCAGAAGGCTGTTCCACAGGTTGGGCACAAATAGTCCATATGGCATTTGGTGTGGATTCTCTAAATTTGCTTATCTCACATTTCTTTTGATTACATAGATATGCAATATGTGGTCAAATGAATTAAATGAGCCCTAAGTTTGTAGTCAGGGATTTATTTCTGCCTCTGATAATCCCTGTATTACTTTAGGCAAATTTTTTTTCCTCTTTGAGTTTCTTTCCTCACTTGTAAGATGGGAGAAGGTTGAATTTTACATCATTTAGGAGGCCTTCCAGGTCTGAAAGTTTGCTTATTCTGGAGGGTGTGTCTGCCTTAGAGGGTGATTGAATACATTGAAGCCACTTTTGGCAAAACATCCTTGTATTTGCTTCTGACTGAATTTTTATTAATGTTGATTATAGTGCTGCTGCCAGAGCAGTGGCTCACCTGTTTTTTTCTTCAGACATCAGTCCTTTGGAAATATCTTGAATTTTTGCTCACTTGTTTCACTGTCCTAGTTGTCCTGCCAAAATCAAGAGACTCATGAGAAAGCTCTATTGAAATGGGATGGAATGGAATAAGCATTGTTCCAAGTGCTTTACAAATACTGTCTCATTTAATAACTGAAATCCAGCAACTCCTGAGATGGGATTAGGGCTAGTGGGGAGAGAGGTAATGCTGCCCCTTTCCTGATGGCTGGCTACCCTTCAACATGGAGGTTCAGACCCAAGCTCTAGGTTTGCTCTGTTTTCTGTGGCTGGACAAAGGGTCCAGTTGGTACTGACAGTCTAGCAAGGTAACATGAAATTCAATTCCTTTATGTAAGATCCTAAACTTGGATTTAAAAAACCATTTGTACAAATTCTGGATGGAGGAATTATGGATAGATAGCAAATCTTCTGGCAAAAAGAAATTTTAAGGGGTTTAATGATTACAGATTAGTAAGAAACAACAACCAGAAAAGCTAATGATCTCAGGCTGTACTGAGAGGAGCACAGTGTCTAGAAGAGGGGATGTAAAGCCCAGTTTTTTGCCCTGTTTAGCCCTCCCCATCTGGAGTATGATGTCAAAGCATTTTAGGAAAGACACAAGGTGGAGCAGGATGGATGACCAAGATGGTGAGGAGGCTGGAGAACCATGTTGTCCATGAGAAGCAGTTGAAGGAATTGGGTATGTCTGTTTTAACTTGGAGAAAGGAAAGAGATTGTGTCTTGGGAGAACATGGTAGCTGTCTTCAAAGCCTGTGAAGGGCTACTGCTATGGGGAAGAAAAATTAGATCTGTGTTGTTTGGCCTCAGAGGGCAGAAGTGGGAGTGCCACTGAAACTTACAGAGGGGAAGATTTTATCTTGATGTCAAGAAAAACTCAAATCAGAACCTTCTAAAAGTGGACTGGTCAACCTCAGGGGAGATGGAGAGCCCCCATCTGTGGAGATCACCAAGCAGAGGCTGTCAGGCAGCTTGCAGATAAGACACCTGCTTCACGTAGAGGACGAATATCCACCTCTTGGAGGCTGTGGCCATAAGTGGAGACAGGACAGGTAGCAACTTCTGCCCTCATGGTTTTCATGGGCAATCTCGGCTGTGTTTGGGAATGTTCTGAAGGCTGACGCCGCTGCCTCCCCCTGCCTGGGCCGAGAGACAACCAGCCACCATTGAGCTGGTGAAACTGATCCTGCTCTTAGCCAGTGGCTGATGTCAGACTTCCCCCAGGCAGAGAGGAGAGAACTGTGGGGAAGGCAAAGATTTTTTTAGTTTGTTGTGCTCACTGTGACCTCTTCCAACTCCCAATCTGTCAATTTATCTCTTATTAGAAAGTAAAGTCCTTGTGAATATGGATTGTTTGGTTCTTTGTATCTTAAACCCAGTGCACTCTGAAGTGCATAGATTGTACACCAACATGTCCCTGCACAAACTCCACTTAATGGCTGTTTTCTGGACCCTCTTGGCTTCAGAGTGATTATCAATAGTAACTGTTGCTCTTTCCCTCCCAGCTTGATTTACTTTTTTTTTTTCTTTTGCTCGTTAAAGGGGCCATTCTCTGATTACTTCTTAGAGAGACTTATTCAATGAATGGCCTTACCTCACTCTTAAGTGAGTACTTGAATAGACCAAGGTCTCCCATTGCATCCTGGGCCTTCTCCAGTCATCCAGATGAATATCTAGTCACTGGATCCAGATGGCTCAGGAAGGGAAAGTGGGGCTGGTGACCTTGCACAGCCCTCTCTCACTCAAAACAAAGTCAAGTGCAAGTCATGTCATCATTTCTCTGATGTCATGGTCTGCTTTGAAAACGAAGGACAAACACAGACTCATATCCCCAGCACCTAGTGCAAGATAGGTTGCTTGATTGATTCCCAGGTCAGGAATCAGCTGGTCAAAGATTTCCTGTAAGCAGTCATCTGATAGACCTCTTTAGGGAGGTGGTAGCACTCCTATACAAAAGCCTAAGTTACTTTGGGAGAGTTGGGTAGCCTCAGGGTTGGGAAGCTGAGAACTTCAATGCCTTTGTAGTTGGAGTGAGTTTTCCCAATGTCCCAGTCGACATCCATGTGGGTAGATCATGGGCCTATCCAAATAGAAGAAAGGTTAATTTCCCAGCTTTACAATCATAGAATGTCAGCGTTGGAGGAAACCTCAGAGGACCTCCAAAGCCCACCCATCCATCTGAAGGCATCTTCTCTGTGACCTACCCCACAGTGGTCCTCTGGCCTTTGCTTGAAGTGTGGGAGAACCCATTAACTGAGGAGGCGGTCCCATTCCATTTGTGGGTAGCCCGAGTTACAGGGAACATCTTTCTTACATCAAACCCAAATCTGCCTCTTAGCAATTTGTACCCATTCTTCCTAATTCTATTCCTGGGGTGAGGCAGAACAAATCTTATCTGTTTGTGATAGCTTTTCAAATACTTGAAGATAGCTCTCATATCCTCCCTAAATCTTGTCTAGACTAAACACCTCAGGTTCCTTTAGCCAGTTCCCATATGGCATGATCTCAGAGTCCTTCACCATCCTGGTAGCCTCTCTCTGAATACTCTCCAGCTTGTTAATGTCCTTCCTAAAATGTGATGTCCACAAGTGAATAAACACAGTGCTGAGCTGTAGATGTCAGGCCAGGGGCACAGCACAGAAGGACTCTCCTCTTCCTAGATATCTTTAGTATTAATGATCACAATGACACACATTTATAAAGTGCTTTAAGGGTTACAAGGTATTTTACATACGTGATGTGATTTGAGCCTCTCAGTAGTCCTATATATTATGTGCAGTGTAAGTAATTTTATTATCCCCTTTTAGAGATCATAGCATGATAAAGAACCTTAATGATCATCTCATCTGCCTCCTTCATTTCACTAAGGAAGACACCGAGGCCCAGAGGGTTTAAGTTACTTGTCTAAGGTCACATGAGGTAATAAATTAACTGGTATGGTTCCAAATCAGATCTTTTGAAGCTGTTAGGTGACAGAGTAGATAGAATACTGGATGTGGAGTCAGGAAAGCCTGAGTCCAAATTGTACCTCAGACACTTAGTAGCTGTGTGACCCTGAACAAGTTACTTAGCCTCCCTGTGCCTCTGTTTCCTCCCCTGTAAAAGGAAGGTGGACTCATTAGCCTCAGCTCTAAATCTGAGTTCCTGTGATCTAAGTAAGTCCGCTACGGTGCACTGACTTGTTAAGAAACTGAGGTTCAAAACAGGTGACATGATGTGTTGGGGAGGCTCACGTTCAGTTTCACTCTGAGACACAGGCTGGAGATATACCTGAGCCTCTCCATGTCCTGGGCAACTCTCTTAAGTTTCAGACCAGGTGCCAACCTGCCTTGATGGAAGGGATTTCCTCACTAGAGATTCTGTATCTCAAGGATCTAATTGATGAGGCAAGACTGATAACTATGGTTAAAAGAATAGTGAACAAGAAAGTTTAGATGGATATAGATATTTATATATCACAGATTGTGGTTTGTCCTTTGTTCACAAAGAGGACCATGACATCTAGAAGGTGATGTCATGCCATGCAAGTGAATTGAGGAGTGAGGGAGGGCTGTGCAATGCCACCAGCCTCACTTTCGCCCCCAGAGCCATCTGGGTCCAGAGGCCAAATAAGGATCAGGATAACTGGAGATGGCCTGGGATGCTGTGGGGGACCTTGGCTTTTTTAAGCTAAGGTCTTTTGGAGTTCTCATTTAGACTGAGGTAACACCCATTCAGTGATTAGGGCTGTTTAAGAAGAGAGCCAAGGGATATCTCCTTTAATTCCCCACCCCCCAAAAAAATAAACTGGGGAGGTTGTTTTTAATATCTCTATCTCTTCGTCTATAGATAGAGCTGTATCTAGATAGATATAGATACCTATAAACTTTCTTCTTCGCTATTTTTTTCATGGTTCTTAGTCTTGCCTCATCAGTTATGTACATCCTAAGCTCCTTTGAAGGTAGGGAGTCAGACTCTTAGAACCCCAAAGCTGGAAGAGACCTTTAGAGTTACTTAACCTCTTCTTGCCAGGTCAAGAGTAGATGGATATAGTGGTTTTTAGTCTTGTAAATAGCTCTTACAACTTAATTATTAGCTACCCACACTTCCCCCTGTTCTCCTACCTCTCTCTCCCCATCCATCCATCCATCCATCCATCCATCCATCCATCCATCCATCCAAAATGACCTACCAGGTTGAATTTTCTGGAGCTTTAGCTCTACTATTGTGTGCAAAGCCCTGTATTGGACATGGGGGGAGATACAAAGTTTAGGCAAAAGAAGGTTCCTGACTTTGTGGAGTTTACAGTCAAAAACTGTGCCCTTCGGCCTGGCTATAAAAGGCAGAACTGGGGTGTTCTGTTGAAGAAAACCCTAGTTTTACTCAGCTAAAGGGGGAAAAACCCAGTAATTAAGTGAGAACAGGTGGCTGCAGGAGACAGAAGAGGTGCAGTAGGAAAAGTATAGGATTTAGAGTCAGAAGACCAGGTTCAGATCTCAGCTGTACCGTCTTTGTGACCTTGGCCTTTGATTTCTTCATCTTCTCCAACTCTACATTTATGATTCTAGTATTCCATGGCTTCAGCATTTCAGTAGATTCATGATTCTGTGATTCCATCATGGCGGCTAGTCCCTCTACTTGATCAGACATCATGGATAGCTCATCTATTAGTAGATGGTTTTTGTGAGTGGCAGTGACCAAACATAAATTCTCCCATGATGAGGTGCCTTGTGATGAGCCTTCACAAGCTAGACTGATTCTCAGAGGACATACTTGTAAGTCTGTGGCTGGACTTACACTTGAAACCTTTCTAGCCTGGTTGGATCTGCCTAGAGCTTTAGATGCACTGGTACAGAAGCCAAAGTCACTTCCATGCCGCAGGTGTATAGACATCAGAGAACAGCCATGGAACAGGTCTTTGTTACTGACAGAAGAAAGTGCTATATTATGCAAGAGGCACAACGTACAAGAGACATTGGAGAAAGAAAAACAGAAGCCTGATTTGGAGCCTGAGCTTGCCTTGAAGGACGGATATGATTTGGAGAAGGAAAACAGGCATTCCAGGTTGGGCTTTGAGGTAAATGGGGTGCATGAGTAAGTGCAGGGAAGGAGAATTGAGTCTGTCATAGTTGGAGAATTCAGATGGGCCACCTAGAGCAACAGAGGGATAGAAGAGGGCCTAGGGAAATAAACACAGAAATAAATATAGAAAGTCTAGAACCGAAGTTCTTAACCATATTTTCATGTCATAGACCCTTTGACAATCTGGCTAAGTTTATGAACCCCTTCTTGAAATGTTTTAAAATACATGAAATATATAGGATTATGAAGAAAACCAGTTGTATTGAAATTGTTCTCAAAATGATTAAAAACAATCTAACAGACCTGAGATTAAGAACCTCTGACTACAATTAAATGGTTTTTTTTTTAACAATAGTGGGAGCTGAAGGGACTTTGAGGGATTACCTAGCCCAACCTCATGATTTTTACATGAGGAAACAAGCCCAAGGCCACACAGTTTTAAGGAATAGGGTCAGGATTCAAACCTTGGCTTCCAAATCTGATGTTCTTCAACCCACTGTGGCCAAGGAGCTTGGCAAGGTAGTGGTATTGGGGAACATACTAGATTGAGAACCTGGGTTGTTGTCTTCCTCACAGGGCTGTGGGAAAGAAGGTGCTTTGTGAAGTTTCCCCCCAAAAGGGGAGCAGTTTGTCACCATTCTGTGAGAGATTTGTTCTTGGGTCTTCAGGTGTGGTGGGGCAGGCTGTCCTGGGAGAGCACATCTCAATTCCCAGGTCAAGGGATATTTGGCCTCTTCCTCATATGGCAGGCTCTTTTGGGACCAGGACAGGAAGGGACCAAAGCTTCCTGACTTGTTGTATCCACTGTGATAGCCTCTGGAGGCTTGATCCCAAGGACAAAATTATGGCACTTTGGTGGTAGGTAGCAGGACTACAGTTTGGGTCCAAATGAGAGTTTTGGGTGTGGGCCAGCCACAGGACATGGCTCTTGATAAAATGAACTACCAGACTGTTTCCCTTGGTGCTGAAAGGGATACTGGTCAGGCTTCTGGACATCCACTTATTTTCTGCTTTGTTCAGTTCTCAATTCAATTAAAAATATTAGCCAGCTGCTAATGCCTAGTCTTTCTTAATCCTTTATTTCCCTTTTTGAAATTTTACTACTTTTCTGAATTCTTACATCTCTTAGCCCTATCTCACCCCTTTGTTGCCCCCCCATTTTTTTTTTTTTTTTGGTGCTGGTGGTGGATTTCTCTTTTGTAAGTCTCCTACTCCACAGCCTAACCTTATGTTTCTCCCTCAGGGCCTGGGCTCAACAACTCTCTGCTTCAATGAACATTTTCCAGATCTTCCCAAGGCCATTATGGAAAGGAACCAAACCAATGCCTTCTGTACCTGATGAGGAGGAAATGGAATCAATTTTCTTCTGCCTCCAACTTTGAGCATTGAAAAGCAAACGTAGAAGGCAGATTGGACAGGGGTCTGACTATGTGAGAAAGCTCAACAGTGTTTTATTTCAGGAGCTTCTGCTGAGATAGAATGCTATGTAATTTTAAAATCTTATAAGGTGCAGATAAACCCATCTGTTGTGAGCTGGGAGGCTGACCTGTTATGCCCTGTAGAGAAAATGTAGGAGACTCTTTATTGCTCCCTCTGCCTCCTGCTATTGGAGCTGTGGGGCATGCCCATCGAAGGACCCTGAACATTAATGGTTAAGGAGGCTCTGTCAGGGATCCAGGGATCCAGGATTGTTTCCTTCGACATCATCGTTAGAGCTGGAGTCAGGAAAAAGACCAAACCCACTCTGTTGGCCCTGCTTTAATTATAACCAATACCTTGTTCTGGGAGACAAAAAATAAATAAGTAAACCAAACCTCAAACACACTTGCTCTGAGGGCACTGAGCTGTTGAAAGAGAAGTTGATTTATTAGGAAAAGTGGTTTATCCATTGTCAGAATGGTGCCTGTTAAACAGGCTTATTTTTTTTCTCTCCTCTGTCGAATACATTTTCTTATGTTTTCTTCGGGCCTTCTGTTGCTAACAGATCAATACCCTGCAAACTGCTCAAATGAATTTCTGTCTCCCATCTCCTCATGCTTCTCTGTTGCGCTTGCTGGAGCATCCAGACCTGCCATCCATTGCTTCTCAGCCTACGGTTTCTGGTGGGTTGAAAGCATGGTCTCCTCTCTGCTAGGCTCTCATTACTGGATGAGCATCTCTCATTTGTCCACATCTTTACCCACATGATCTGTTTCCTATACTTGAGAGCACCATCTTAAACACATATACACCCTCATGCATATACATGCCTGTTGAAATTCTGCCTCTCCTAAATGGTGCCTTCTCTATGACCCTTTCCATGATTTTCCTTCCATACCCCACCTGCTACTGTTCTCACATCACGTACTTCTCATACCCTGCACATCCTACACTGGCCTGCATCGTATAGCAGTGTGGTGACTTCATCATCAGGAGGAATCCCCATATGTAGAAGATCAAAGGTGCACTGGTAAATCGGAGAATATGGTTATTGTATACCCAGCTTTTGGGTCCCAATTTACATCCATTTATCTCATCTGATCCTCCCAAGAGCCCTGCAAAAATGGGTACTACATGTATTATCTTGACTTTATAGATAAGGAAGCTAAGAGATGATGTGACTTGCTCAACGTCACCCATCTAGGAAGGGGCAGAATTGGCAGAAGGTACCAAGCCTCTCTGGACTCCAAATCCAGAGCTCTTTGCATTATATCATGCTGTGGTGTAGAAGTGAGTGGGTTTTCTAAAAGGCTTTCTCATTAGTTCCAGGGGCGATTGACAGCCACTGAGGACTTTGGAGCCAGGGAGTGGCTTCATGAAAGCAGTGTTTTAAGAAGATTAATCTGGTTCTTTGCCAGTAGAATTCTCCTCTGATGCCTCTGGTATGGAGGTGACCCTGGGTTCTTAAAGACTCTGCCAACAAAGTATAGACTTTGGCAGATCTTACCAAGCTGGAAAGCTTCTAATATAAGAACTGGTAATAAACTGGGCAACATTTTTCTTCCACTTCTATATATTTGTGCAGGCTGTCCTCTGTGCCTGAAATAGTCTATCTCTTTGGAGAAATCCTCTTCCTTGAAGGCTCAGTTAAGGTTCTTCCTCCACTACGAAGCTTGCCTAGAATCTACCACCCTACTACCTAGCTGAAAATCCTCTCCCTCCTTTCATTTTCCAGGAACACTGTCCAGGTTTCTCCTTTGCCCTGGTTGAGTTCTGCTTATCGTTGTCTATGTCATATCCCTGAAAGCTCAAGGTCAAAAGCTGCCATTTTTTATCCTTGCATCCCCAGAGTGCTATCACAAGGTCTGTACTCCTGTAGACACTTAAACCCAACTGTTGACCAGCCATCATCCCTAAAAGGTTGGCTTCCCAAGTTTATTTTTGCCATAACATCTAATAAAAGGTGTTTGCTAAGGCACAGACAGGCTAGGAGTTGGGCTGGTGGATAGAGTCCTATATGGATGAAATTGTGCATCTCAGAAGTATTTTGTAAATAAAAAATGTTAAACTCACATTTTTATAGCTTTTTCCTAACTGCTGCTGTGTTTTGTGTGTCATCTCATGTACCTCTGGGAGGGCAGGAACCTTTCCTTGATTATTTCTGTATCTCCCTGAGTGCTTAGTGTAGTTATTTAACCAGGGGAGATGCTGGTCCAGTTGCTGATCCTTCAGTGATGTCCCTCCCCCAATGACCCTCCTCCCTAGTTCACTTTGAGAAGCTGCTTTCTATTTGAAAGCTATTTGCTGCTTCCTGACTGCTCTTGGGGCAGGATGCTCCAGGATTCGGTGTTCTCAATGAACAGCTCTACCAAGTCAGGTAATGAAGATGCAATAAAGATTTTTTTTTTAATTTTGTTTTGCTTAAGGAATGGTCTCCATGGCCCTTTCTGCAGAACAAGGGCAGGCTGGGAATGAAGCTCAGCCCTGGCCATCGATAGCAACATCTTTTCTCACAGAGAAATCAATAGCAAAGAAGTGGTGGAGTCCACAGAGATGGGTGACCTGTCAGGATGTATCATGACATCCCACTACCACTAACAGCGTATTTGTCTCCCTGGACTGACTGTTGGCCTTGATGCTTTCCACATAAGGGTTCTTGATCATGTTTTTAGCACATTTTTAACTGACTTGAACTTGGATAAGTTCCCTTGACATATCTAAGTCATCTCAGAGGACCCCACCAGCTAGGTGGGACTGAGCATAAGGCTAATAATATACAAATGTAATGTCCCAAATGTAATGGCAAGAACCTTGGAATTAGAATCAGAGGGCCTGGATTCAAATCTTAACTTTGCAATTTACAACCTATGTAACCTTGGGGAGATCACTTCCCTTTGCCTCAGTTTTTCCGTCTCTAAACTAAGGCATTGGACTAGATCAGTGGTCCTCAACTTGAGAACCAGAAAGTTAGTTTGGATTATGTATCTCTAATTTATAATTTCATCAGTGTGAGGAATATCCTAGTGTGGAAAACCCATCGACCAACTAATACAGACAAGTAATACGGTGGGCTGGAGCTTGAATGACCTGGCCATGTGACTATAGCTGAGGGGGCAAACCCACATATACCAAATAAATGTCTCAGCCACATGTGGATCATTATCTTTTTTCAAATGTATGTAGGTGGTGGTGTGATTGACAAAACATACCTTCATTTAAAGCATTGGTGGGTTCTTAGTAGCATTGTCATCTAATGCCTGTTCCGGCTCTTGGTTCTAAGATTCTATGATCCAGATGCTCCAGGCAAACCTGACTGGTTGTCATGGGGGTTCTGCTGATAGATACTTTTCAGAAGGGAGCCTGGTCAGGAAACTGCCCCCTTATCAACCTTGGCAAAAACATTTGGCCATCTAGAGCAGAGATTCTTCATCCCCTCCACACCACCTATGGCAGTCTGGTGAATGCCTAAAATAAAAGATCTAGGATTACAAAGGAATTATGTTGAAATAGTTATCAGAATATTTTACAAAACCATTTTGCACATCCAGAATAAGAACTCCTACTATACAGCCTCACTCTGCCCAGCTTAGCTTTTAATGGCTCAGAGAACGTCTATACTGGTAGCAATGACCAAGGGGCCTGGATTCACCAGGTGTCTGGGCCTTAGTGAGACTTCCCAGGCTAACTCAGGAAAGTAGGTGTGAAGCAGCCAGGAAGAGAGTCTGGGCCTGAAGTCAGGAAGATTTGAGTTCAAATCTCATGCTACCTGTGTGATGCTGGGCAAGTCACTTAACCTTTGTTTGCCTCAGTTTCCTCAACTATAAAATAAGAATAACAGCACCCACCTTGCAGGGTTGTTGTGAGGATCGAATGAGAGTATTTGTAAAGCGCTTAGCACAGTGCCTGACTGTGTAATAGATGGTACTATAGAAATGGCATTCCCTTCCCATTCCCTGCATAGGGTGGGTGCAGTGGAAGACTCCATGAATGAGAGTTCTTCAAAAGCAAACACTAATTCCTAAATATTTGTGTTTCCAACACCAGTCTCAGGACCCTGCACTTACTTTAGAATAAATATTGACAGAATTGAGTGACTGCTTCAGCCTTCAGTAGTATAAGAAATACTACTCCCCTTCACTTAAACTAGATGATCCTATAAAATCAGGTGATTCTCCATCCCTTGTTCTCATCCTGCCTGCCTCCCTCTTTTCCTCTTTCCTTATTTCTCAATAGCTTTTTTACTCCCCAGCCCTTCATCATCAGTTGAAATATCTCCTTTCCTTTGAGGCCCAGCTCAGGCAGATGCCTGACTCCAGCTGAAAACAACTGCATCTCAAAATTCATTTTATACTCTTTGTGCCACAGGTATCTGTGTAGATGTCATGTCCTTCCTCTTGTAAGCTCCTAAAGGGCAGAGTCTGTGTCGTATGTCATATGCCCTGCTTGTACACAATAAATGCCTAATAAATGTTTGGGTTTGTTTTTTTTTTTTTGGCTTCAGTTGAACTCCTGGGTTTCTTCTCTGTGCCCTACTAGTGCTTCCCCATGATAACAGAAAACTATAGAACACCCAAGACTGAAAGAGTCCTTGGAGGTTATCTTCATTTTACAGATGTGGAATCACATCCAAGAGAGGTGAATTGGTCTGAGTGCGGAGTGATGGAATGTGCTGGTTAGTATTTTTATCTGTTTTGTATATCTAAATTGATGGGCAGCTAGTGGTGCTGTGGATAGAACTCTGGGCTTGGAATCAAGAAGACTCATCTTCTTGAGTTCAAATTGGACCTCAGACACTTCCTAGATATGTGACCCTGGGCAAGTCATTTAACCCTGTTTGTCTCAGTTTCCTCATCTGTAAAATGAGCTGGAAAAGGAAATGGCAAACCACGCCAGTATCTTTGCCAAGAAAACCCTAAATGGGGTCACACAGAGTTGGACATGATTGAACGACAACAACATAAAATTGGTAAATGACATTTATCTGCAAGAGATATCTGACACATTGATTGACAAGGATTGAGAAGATCTCAAGAAACTAAAACAAAGGACCAGCTCTACTAAGATATCATGTAATAATAAGTGTTAAGCCTTACGCTTGGGTTCAAACAGTAAACTTGACTAATGTACAATAGGGAAAGTGTGTCTAGACAGCAGTTTGTATGAAAAAGATCTAGGAGTTTTAGAAGATTGCAGACTCAGTAAGAAAATTTAGTGAACCCTAAAACTGTTATCGAGGTGGCATTGAAAAGTAGAGTACCTGTCTGTGTTCGTCCTTCATTTTCAAAGAAGACCATGACATCAGAGAAATGATGACATGACTTGCACTTGACTTTGTTTTGAGTGAGGGAGGGCTGTTCAAGGTCATGAAGGTGACAATGGAGTTCCACTGTATTCTGTCTTAGACCACACATAATGTATTCATTCTTAGGAGTCACATTTGAGGAAGGACATTGACTAGGCAGGGGGGCATCCTAGGAGGCTGATTTGAATGGTGAAGAACACTACATCATAAGAAACTTTTTTTTGACAATTTATGGAAGCTCATCTAATTGTGAAACACATCAGACTCATTTCAGAAGTTGGCTTCACAGTGTGTGCCTTTTTTAAAAAAATTATTTTTCCCCAGTTACACAAAGATCATTTTAGCATTCATTTTTTTTTTTAATTTGAGTTCCAAATTTTCTCTCTCCCCCTCTCACCTCACCTTTAAGCAATTTGATGTAGGTTCTACATATCCAACCATGCAAAAACATATTTCCATATTGGCCATGTTGTGAAAGAAGACACAGACCCAAAGGGGGAAAATCCACAAAGAAAATCCAGAAAGTGGAAAATAGTATGTTTCAATCTTCATTCGGACTCCATCAGTTCTTTCTCTGGAGGTGGATGACATTTTTCCTCATGAGTCCTTTGGAATCGTCTTGGATCATTGTATTGCTGAGAATAACAGCTGAGAATTCACAGCTGTTCATTATAACACTTGCTGTTACTGTGTACAATGTCCTCCTGGTTCTCCTTACTTCATTTTGCATCAGTTCAGTTGAATCTTCCCAGGTTCTTATAAGAAGCTTATTTGAAGGAACTTAGCCTGATGAAGAAAAGGTTTAAGGTGGACAGAATCACGGTCTTCAAGTACTTGAAGGTCATATGGAAGATTTTCTTCTCCTTAGTCTCTAAGTGAATATAACATTTATAAGGCGAATGTGGCTAAGTGGCACAGTAGATTGAATATCAGATCTGGAGTCAGGAAAATCTGAATTCAAATCCTGTCTCAGACACTAACTGTGTGATCATGGGCAAGTCACTTAATCCTGTTTCCCTCAATTCCTCATGGGATAAATGAGCTGGAGAAGGAAATGGCAAACCACTTCAGTGTCTCCTCCAAGAAAACTCTAAAATGGAGTCATCAAAAGTCAGACATGACTGAACAACAAAACTTTTATAAGTCACTTTAAGGTTTGCAAATCACCTTACAAATATTTTATTTCCCAAACCCTGGGAGATTTATGCTATTATTATCCCCATTTTGCAAATGAGGAAATTGAGGCAGACAGATTAAGCAACTTGTCCCAAGTTCCATAGTTAGTAATTATGGGGTCAAATTTGAACTCGTCTTCTTGACTTCAGGTCCAGTGCCTCTAAAGGCACAGATTTATAAAACTTACTAACAATTTAAGAACTATCCAAGAATAGCATGGGATGTCTGGGAGATAAATTCCTTTCACCAGAAGTGATGAAACTGAAAGACTAGATGACCATTTGTCAAGTGTGTAGTGGAGGCACCTACATGGCATCGTGGATGGTTTACTGGACTGGAACTTGGGGAAATGACCCGAGTTCAAATCCTATTGCAGGCTGTAGCTTCATGATCCTGGACAAGTAAGTCCCTTAACTTCTTGTTTCCCCCATCTGGAAAATGAGGATAATACTGTCACCTATTTCAAGGG
The DNA here is from genome assembly GCF_028372415.1 of Notamacropus eugenii. Classification (NCBI taxonomy): domain Eukaryota; kingdom Metazoa; phylum Chordata; class Mammalia; order Diprotodontia; family Macropodidae; genus Notamacropus; species Notamacropus eugenii. Next base: position 77,958,970 of record NC_092876.1, read on the forward strand.
TAGTTGTGATAGTCAAAGTCATATATTTGTGTATATATATGTGTGTGTATGCCTATGTACATATACATATATGTACCTATACATATATATGCAAACTATAAAAGTGCTATGTAAACGTTGTGTATTTTTGGAGATCCCTTTGTGAAGTGACCTTGCAAAGCCCAGATTCTGGTCTGTCGGCTGAAAGGGACTTAAATCTAGTCCAATTCCTTCATTTTACAAAGTAAGGGAAGGGACTGGGTTGGGGTCATACAGGCAGTAAATAGCAGCCAGGACTGGAACCTTAATCTGGTTCTGAATCTAGAGCACCTGATTCCAAATTCAGTAGAGCATTTTGTAATCCTTAAAGCTCTATAGGATTGGGAGTCCGTTCTGTTGCCATTTTTTTTCATTACACCCCCTGGTCAAAACTATTAAATTTTGGCAGAGGCGGAAGCGCCTGCCTCCTGCTTTGCTAAATTCCCCTTCACAGAGGACCGTCCTCTCTTCTCTCTCCCCCCGCCCAGGTGCCTCCTCTCTTCCTGTACCCACCCCCACCTTACAGGTGACTCCTCCCCGTTTTGCCTTCCCCCCCACTGCACAGTTTGTCCCTCTCCTACTTGTCGCCCCCCACTCAAAAGAGATTTTTCCCAATACTGTTCCCCTCTATCATATCCTTAGCCCTTAACCCTATAAACTCCCTCATACCCTGCTGTCTCCGCTCAGCCCCACACTGTCCCCCTCTCCCCGCCTGCCTGGGGCTCTGGGTCACGTGCTCCCTGACTCCCCTCGGTTCTGGGGAGGGGGCTGCACAGCACGGGAAGGGCGGGGCGGTTCCTGGATGGCACGAGGGGAGGGGGAGGGGGCGGGGCCGCAGAGAGTCCGTTGGGCGCTGGCCGAAGGAGAGGTGCGGGGAGGGACCGCTCCGCAAGTAAGGGGCACTGCAGGGGTTTAAGAGCGATTTGGGGATTCTGGTGCTTGGGTGCGGTCAGCCCCGGGGGTCCCCCTCCTGCAGAGAGGGTGTGGCTGGTCAGTTACTTAGAGGAGAGAAGGTGGGACGGATCAGCAGAGAGGGGGTGTGGCTGGTCAGTTACTTAGGCACAGAGGATGCCCCTGATGTTCGGGGAGAAGGTGGGACTGGTCAGCAGGGGGAGGGTGTGGCTGGTCAGCAGCGGGAAGATGGGACTGACTGGTCAGTTACTGAAAGAGGTATGGCCGACTGATCACTTAGCAAAGAGAGGCTGTAACTGGTCAGGCGGCAGTGAGATGTGACCATCAGTTATCTGATGATGTGACTGGGGTGGTTAGCTTGTGGTCCACCAGGTAAGGAACCTGGGTCTTGCTGGTCCACCGGGCCCTCTAGTGGAGAGAGGTTCATACTGGGCTGCCCACGGTTGGTTTTCTAGGGTAGATAGTGCGTCAGGAGGGGTCAGTTCTGGGTCCTTTTAGGGCAGAGGGAGGGCAGAGGGACGTCCCTGGTTAGTGTTGAGCATGCCCGGACCAGGATTGTTGGAGGAAAGAGAGAAATATTACTGCTCGAATTTTGGTTCAGAATGGAGGCAGATAATGTCATGTCTAGATGTAGCAGTATAAAAAGTCTGCTTCCAGAATCAGAGAGGCAACATGCCTGCAGTATACAGTTCATGAATAGTTCAGGATTTGGGAGTCAAGAGAACAGACCATAAGCAAGTCACTTCATCCCTTTGTGCCTCGTTTTCCTTCTCTGTAAAATAAGGGAGTTGGACTCCTTGTTCTCTGAGGTCTCTTCTAGCTCTATCTCTCGGGATCCCGTATCCATAACTGTGTACTGAAGGACCCCAGAGGTCTAGGTTTTTCCAGGAAAGTTCTTTCTAGGACTGGTTTGGTGCCATTAAGTTGATAACATCTCTCTCTCTCTCCCTTGGCAGCTCTCCCTGCATCTTCATGATCTCCCTGCATCCTGCCTGGCTGGCCGATAGGCATGTCGAGAGATGGGGAAGAAGATGCCTTCTGTCCCAAGGATGTCCTGCTCTATTCCCCTGACGGTGGCCCCTTTGTGGAGGAGACAGAGCGGGGCGGCTCTATGTTGAGTTGGACTTGGGAACAGAGCACAACCTCCTCTCAGTGGAGCCTGGAGTCTGAAGCCAGCAGGAGCACGCCCCCCAGAATGGAGTCTCAGGATGACAGTGACCCAGCCAAGAAAGCCCTTCAGGAGTCACAGATGGCAGGTGGAGGTACAGGTTCTGAGGCCTGTGTTCTGGGCCCAGACCAACAGGCTCAGGAGGAGGGCAAGGATTCACTGCTGCTACCGGATCTTCACAAACAGCCTCCTCTTGCGCCAATGGAGAAAAAAGCAAAGTTCTTAGAAAAGCTTCATGTGGCTTTACACGATATCTTAGCAGAAAACTGGGCTAAGAAGCTTAGCCACATGGCCCAAAGCATGGGGCCCACAAGAAAGGGAGAGAGATTGGTGGAAGCTGAGAGCTGCCCTGACCTCCAGGAGATCCCTGGAGAAGAGCTGCCTGGGGAGAGGAGTCCTCCAGGAACTGACCAAAGATCCCCCATCAGCCATTTGGAGAACTCCCCTGAAATGAGATGGCTCACCCCAGTGGCCTTTCCTGAGTGCCTCTCGGAGGTGTGTGAACAGGGCATCTTCTCTCGCTTGGCCCTGGGGCAGGACAGCTGTGTGGATAGTTCTCTGAATGCTTGTGAGGTGGCAAAGGAAGGAGAAAAGGTGAAGAGACAACAGCCTGACGTCTCCTCTCCTTCCCCTAGCTTAGCCCTGGAGAGAAGAAACAAGAAAAGCAGGCTGTCGACCAACTTCAGAGAGGTGAGGAAGAGGAGGAACCCCAGGGAAGAAGTATCGTGGAGGAGAAATGAAAGAGGCCAAGACTATCGGGGCCCTGCCCAGAGTGCAGCTGGGACAGACCCTAAGCCTCCAGGAAGCCCCTCTCTGAAGAGCAGTCGGGAGACTTGTGAAGGAATGGGAAGTGTTGCTGGGAGCTCCCTAACTGTTAAAAAAGAGCCTAAGCTAAGAGGGAAGGCCCAGCAATGGACCTGCCCGCAGAGAGCCCTCCCCACCTATCCTGCCTCCTTTTCTTCAAGTGGCCCCTCTGAGCCTCTCTTGCCCAAAGGGGCTGGCAGTGGGGGATCTGGGTGTCGGAAAGGTGTAGTGGCTGCTACTTCAGCTTCAGAGGCCCTGGTTCCTCCTGGGAGGCCAGCCATACCCAGTGTAATACCAATCTCTAAGACTTCCTGGAAAAGTCCTGACCGGTGCCCACCAGCTGCCCCCTGGAATCCCCTGACTTTTACTTCATCCTCTAGATCATCAGGGGAAGTCTCTACAGAAGAAGAAAGTCTTGATTTTGCTACGGTGCCAAAGGCCGTCACTGGGGATGATGGTGCTGACCTCTCAGATGTTACCGAGGAGCTGGAATCTGCTGTTGGCAAAGGTGTTACGGGTGCCTCTGATGCCAACAGGCAAGCCATTCTAGGATCGCTTGCTAGGCCTCAAGGGTTCTCCTCCACGAACCAGCCCCTTGGCCAGGCTGGCCAGGATTTGCCATTAGCCAAGTCTTCCTCAAAGGGACCTGTGGCCAGTGGAGCCAGCTTGGACCCTGAGGCAGCTGAGACATCTAAGAGACCCTCTAGACATCGTCGGAATAGCTCCAGAGCTAGAGAGAAGCTGAGGAAGGCCCGGGAATGGGTCAGGAATGGAGGATCCAGACTGGAGAATGTGGGAGGTCAGGAACCAGCCAGAGGAGGCAGGAGCAGAGAGGTATGTTTGCTCTCAATGTTTGTGAGCCCTTACAAATGATGGAGCCCCAGCCTAGGTGAGGAGGAGGATGACAATCATTGTAGCTCATGTTTCTGTTGTGTTTTAAGACTGTTAAAGCACTTGTCTCCCCCAAACCCTGGGAGGTAGATATTGTGGGGGTGCTTGTGCTCAGATGACAGATGAGGGAGTGGGCTCCGAGGGGCAGTCACCTGCCAGGGGTCTGACAGCTGGGTGATGAAGCTGACTTCTAAGGCTGGGGCCTGTGGCCTACTGCTCGATGCTGGGTGGAATGATGTTCTCCCCAAACAGTTATAGAGCATTTTATGGTTGCAAAATAGCAGACTCAGGACTCAAACTCACTTCAAATCCAGTGGTCCCTCCATGACAGGATCCAGGCCTCTTTTGGGCTGCACCTCTATTTTCACTTTCTTCTCATTCTCAGGCTTTTTCTTTCTTCTGGAAAGAGAGATCCTTGACCAGGATCCTTCCCAAATACTCTGCTGAGTCAGATGGCAGCCTCAGAGGTGTCCTTCCCCTGCCTGCTGCTGCTCCCTCCCCATATTGGGGCAAGGCAGGCCATCTCCACCCCTCTGAGACCAGAGGGCCCTCCCAGGTCTTGGGTTCAAACCCTGGCCCTTCTGCTTTGCTGTCTGGGTGACCCTGGCTAAGTCACGTATCCCCTCAGTAAAACTAAGGTTAGATTTGACCTTGAATATCATCTCCTGCTTAAGTCTTCCTTCCACGTCTACCTTCCCTGGTTGGGAAGCTTTGCTGTTGTTGATGTGCCAGAATGGTTTGGCAGACAGGATACCCTGGGTGCCCCTTCCCCTCCTCAGCACACACCTTGATAGCCACAGCCACCCCACCCCCCCACCCCTGCCCCAAACTACTGAGTCCCAGCCCCTGCTTCCTCTGGAGCTATCAGTTGGTCTAGGGTGGGAATGAGTTATGCGGGGAGGCATATGGAAGCCTTCCAAGGAAGCTGTGGAAAGCCAGAGCTTGAGTATCTAGCAAGTTTAACCAGGAGCCCCAGCTGTTTTGGGGTCTCTACCAGAGAAAGGATGGTGGCTAGTCACAGTCCATACTACTCGAGTAAGCAAGTAAGTGTGGGGTGAGAAACAGGCCTGAGCATGGAGGCGGTCAAAGAGTTGACTTGGGGCCTGAGGATGGACAGCTCAGAGGACAGCCTTAGCTGAGGGATAGGGCCTGCCCAGGGGCCTGAAGATTACTGCTCTCTGTTGCTGAACTACGCCTCAGGATGCCAAGCTACCTCTGTGGTTGTACACAGAGGAGGGAGGAGGGGGGTGTTCTGTCCGTCTGGGCTTCGAGCTTGGCCTCTTGCTCCGTAAAACACTGTGGACTTGTAGTTAGGAGGGAACTGGGTTCAGATCCTGATTTGGTCCGTATTAATTCTGAGACCTGGGCAAGTGATTTCCTCACTCAGAGCCTCACCAGAACAACAAAGTATGTTTCGAGAGGTATAAGGCATATCTCAGTCAGGGCTACCACTCCTGGTCATTCTGTGAATTGAGCCTTGATCAGAATGAATGACAGCTGGCCTCAGGGCTCTGCCCCCCTTCCCCATCTTATAACTGAGCTAGAGTATGCCCTCTGTCACCGTGAGTGCAGAGTGGAGAGAGCCCTAGGCTTTGAGTTCCAATCCCAACTTCAGCACTATCACTTGAGTGACTTTGCTGCTCTAGATCTCAGTTTTCCCTTCTGTAAAATGAGTACCAATAATCTTTGCACTGCCCACCTCCCTGAACAGTTGTGAGGAGTGTGCCTTGTGCCCCTTAAAGTGCCTCAGGGATGAGAGATGTGACTTGTTTTTATTGGTCCTTACTGGCCTGGGAACAAGGATGGTGCCTGCTCCAGCCAGACAGGAGCTTCAGCATCAGCTGAAATCTGCTAGCAGCCAGCTCTGTCCTTGACAACAGAAAAACAGGATGGCTTCCCCCAAACAATCCGTTCCCATGGCAACTGAGCCTTGCTGTTCCTGCGTGGAGCTAAAGCCAGGTTCCAGAAGGGACTGTGGGGCAGGACGGACTAGTGGGAGCATGACAGTCTGGGGGCAGTGGGCACAAGGGGCCAGGCAGGGCCTCCTGGCTCGGCCAGGTCTTGTGTAGGTGGCTCTCCTTCCTTGCTGGTCTCTCTACCCTTCACTACAGATTGACCCCCAAACACTGTTGTACAGATCCATATCCATCATACACTCCAGGGCCTAGGGCCAAAGGCCCACATGATGTGTAGGGGCAAAAGACTGTGCTCCAATAGAAAAAGTCTGAGGAAGGACTCTGATCAATCAGGGGTAAGGGGTATACTCTGAACCTGACAGATGTGAAGAAAAGGGGGAGTCACAGGCCAGTGTAGGTGGAGAAAGGCCCCTCTCCAGCTTGGGGGGGCCAGTCATTTCCACGCTTAATCTTGGTGTATGTGGGGAAAACTCATCCTAATGGAATCAGCCATGTCCCTGTATTTCGCAAGTTGTGTTTGGTTTGGTTTGGTTTGTTGTTTTCTGGGAAAAGGTGTTAGGGTAGGAGGGAGGCACAGGCAGCACCATGCTGAGTGGGTTCACACGGCTGCTGAGAGCCCAGCTTCTCTATTTAGGAAAAACCGATTGTTCTGACGTGTGTAATTGTTGGGCTCTCTTTTGGCATTTGCCAACATGGCTGATGCCCCTTTCTTGTGTGTGCACCTGCCTCAGTTTCCCATCTCTTCTTCCCTTTTCGATTCCCTCCCCATCTCTTTCCCTTTAGCCTTTGCGGTGTTATCTTCGGCATGAGTGAGGGAAAACACCCCCAGGCTAGCTAGCACCCAGAGGGGCAGAATTTCCACTGGTTTCTGCTTTGAAACAGAAAATTTGGCCTGGAGACCTTCAGCAAGGCCATAAGCACAGGGAAATCAAAGACAGCATCCTCAGTCAGACCAGTGGTTTAACCAGCCCACGATTCTGGCTTAGAAACCACAAAAGGCATTGTGGGAAGGTCTGCCTGTTTCCTAGGACCTCAAAGGCAAAGGAGTGCTTGCCACACATCTCTGGTTTCCCTTATTACAGTCTCCTCACTGATCTTGCTTCCAAGCTCCTCTGTCTTCCATCCATCCACGAATTACCTGAATAATCTTCTTAGTGCCATTCTAGTCATGTCACCTCCCCTCCAAATAAAACCTTCATTGACTCCCCTTTGCCCACTGAATACAGGATCAACTCATCTTTCTGGCATTCAAGCTTTTCACAATCTGGCTTCAGACTGACATTGCTCTGCTGCCATGAAATAGAACTCTTGACCATCTTTACCATTCCTTGTTCTCCTCTTCCATTTCCAGGTATGTGTTCTCATCCCCATCCCCTCCTCCCATGCCTGGAATGTTCTCCCCATTCCCATCTTTGCCCATTGAAGATGCTCTCTTCAAGGCCCCCTCCTGTGACACCTCCTCTATGAAGTCTTCTCTGCCTCATCAGATGAGAAGAATCTTTCACTTCTTGTATTTTTCCTAACATCATCATATATGTACATGTCACATTCACCCATGTGATCATAAGTTTTTTGACATCAGGATCTATGAAAGATAGAAAGAAAAGTCATCTTAATATTGCCAGCACAGAGCAAAGGATCCTTCTGGTACATAAGAGGTATTTCATGTATTGAATATAAATGTTTTGAATTGAATTGTGGTTCTGTCCTCCATGACGTTATCTGAACCCTTTTTAGATCACCTTAGACTCAAGAGTTTCTAACCTGAAGAGTCTCTGAGCCTGTGACTGATTTTTAACTTAGTAGGTAGAGATTATGTGCCCTGGTCATACATATGAAGAGTAGTCCCATCTATTTATGTCTTCTATGTAAAGGTAGATCTTCATTTGGTGGGGAGGGGAGAGAAAAGAAAACATTTGAGGGAAAATCAATGGAGGGAGAAAAAGAAGTGATTGTGTCATGGGAAGATATTAGGAGGAGGAAATAGATAAATTTGACAGACAAATGTGGAAGGTAGGGAAGCAAGGGAGTATGGTGGTAACGGGAGACTTCAGATTTCTTGGTTTCTGCTTGAAGGACTCTCTCTGGCCACAACAGAGAAGTTAGTACATTCCTGGCTTGTTGTCTTGATAATTTCATCCTTTCAAAGATGCAGGAAATGCCAAGAGAAGCTGAAAATTGGATTCTGATTCTGAGCATTATGCATATTGCTGATCCACAAGAAAGATTGGTTGCTGAAGTTAAAATGATAGGCACTATGAAGAGACATGAGGGAGGAAAGGAGAACTGAGGATGGGCTTGAATTGGGGAGAACAGCTTTCAGAGACTTCAGAGGAAGGAACAGAGCCCACGACTTGTCCTTTTATGGGGAAGGCAGCCCAGGAGGCTGGGAAGTACTCAAGAATGACATTCTGAAGCTACAAACAAATGATTTTAAAGAGGAAAATGGCCAAAGGGACCAAAACGTGGGTGTGCAAGGAGCTCACTGGGCAAGTTAGATTTTTAAAAAGTCTTTTAAAAAGATGTCTGCTAGATGGAAAAAGGAGCAGGTGACTAAAGGTGAATACCAAGGTGTTAGGCAATTTCATACCGGGAATGAACTGAGACTGGTGATAAAAGCTGAGGACAGCCCACAAAAAGGTCTTTTCCCCTATGCTAGGCAAAACAGGGGTATCCCAAAAGAGAAAAGCTCCCTGCTCAGGATGGATGGGATGGCAATAATGGGCAGTAGGGAGAAGAAAGGACCACTAAATTCTTGCTTCTGTTTTCTCTGCCAAGAAGACTTATCACTGCCTTGGAGAAGAAGGAACAGACTGTCAGGGGTGGGGAACCTGTAGCCTCAAGGTCGCATGTGGCCCTCTATGTCCTCAAGTGTGGCCCTTTGACTGAAGTTCAGATTTCATCAAAGGGTTGCACTTGAGGACCTAGAGGGCCATTTGTGGCCTCGAGGCTGGAAGTTCCCCTCCCCTAGGTTAGGAGATAAAAAGCACCAAGCTCCCTTTGCCAACATACTGAGAGAACTGCCAGGCATGATGACTGAGTCAGTGTTGCTGACCTTGAAAAGACTGGAGAACAGAACAGTTACTACAGGACTGGAGAGGCACAAATGCCCCACTTTTCACCATAAGGAAAGTGAGTGGCATTTCCCAGCTGTGGGGAGGTGAGCTTGTGATTAAACGTGATTAAAGGGAACATTTGGAATGATCATTAAGAGCACAGTTCCATCAAGAGTAAATCATGCTAGACTACTCCATTACCCAGAATGTTCTAGAGTTTAGTTGACCTTAAAGCACTTTTTTCAGACTCTCTCATGCTGTCCTTGTGGAAAAGAGATAACACTGTAGACTAGTTGATAGCACAGTTGCCTGGCTTCAGAACTGCTTGAAGGGCCAGACCCAAAGAGTCTGGTTCCATGTCAGTTTGAGAGGAGTCCTGGGCTTAGCTCTGTGCCACTCACCATTTTTATCAATGACTTAGATGAAGCCATAGATGGCATACTTATCAAATGTGCATGTAACACAGAATTGAAAAGGACACCTAAGATATTGAGTGACAAAGTCTATATCCATAAGGATCTTGGCAAGCTGGATTGAATAAGATAAAATGTAATAGGGATAAACGTAAAGTCTTAGGTGTGGATTCAAAAAATCAATTTCATAAGCACAAAATTGGGGAAATGTGGCCAGATGAGAAAGATTTAGGTCTAGGGAACTTTAGTGGACCTCAATATCAAAAGCATAACTTGGAAAAAAAGTGTAACCTTTGGCCAGATTAAGTGAGGGATGGCTTCCAGGACAGGAAATGGTCACCGTGTATTCTTTGCTCAGACCACATCCTTAACACTGTGTTTAGTTGGGGATACCATTGTTTTAGGAACTGACCAATTAGAGGGCAACCAGAGGAAAGATGGGGGAGTTGACAGGAGTATATGAAACAATTAGAGAATCTACAAGCTAACCTAAGATGACATATTATAGTGTTTCGGGGTTAGAGTTGGAATTAGGGTTAGGGAAACCAAACTGTTCCTAACAACTCCCATTTCCATAGTGCTTTAAAGGCTTACAGAACTTTCCTTACTATTACCCCTTTGAGGTTGGAAGTATAAGTTTTTAAAAATCTTCATTTTATAGATAAAAATAAGGCTTTACTTATCCAAGGTCACATAGCTAGTGAGGGTCAGAGAAGGGTTTTAAAGGTCTTTCTTGCTCTCCAAATCTGTTCCTTTTTTCTCTCTTTAAAAAGATCTGGATGTGTTCGTAACACACTCATTTTTTATCTATATTCTTCCTTCCTAACACTCCCCCCCCCCAAAAAAAAATTCCTCTTTTGGAACAAAAAGCTATTAAGCTAAACCAACTAATATGGCTACTGTGTCTATCTACGTGTGCTACATCCAGCATCCACAGCTGCCTGACCCCTTGATTCAGTATTGGTCATTGCCTTCATTTCAAATTCAGTTACATTTTCAGATTGTTTTTATTTACTTGCTATGTATGTTGCTCTTCTGGAGTTGCTTGCTGTTCTCTGCATCAGTTTATACAAATTTTCCCAAGCTTCTCAGAATTCCTCATAGTCACCAATTCTTATGGTACAGCAATAGTCCATTATGTAAATGCACCATGACTTGTTCAACCCTTCCCCAGCTAATGGTTCTGATTTTCTTTGCAGTTGTTCTCAGTGACAAAAGTTGCCCCCTATTCCCAATGTGAGCTGCAAGCAGAGGCTCCAGAGGGACTCTAGTGCTGTTTCCCCCACACTGTGCTCAGGAAAGGCTTCATGGATGATGTGGAACTTAAGTTATCAATCAATCAGCTAGTATTTACTTAGTACTCGCTAGTCTTCGAGGTTTGTCTGGGTATAGTGAGGAAAGCATTCCAGCCCAGGGAACAGCATGGTCCTATACTGGGCACAGAGGTAGATAATAAACAGAGGTGTTTATGGTAGTCAGGGAGGTGTGAGCTGATGGAGTGTGTGAATGTCCTGAACCTCTTTGGTAGTCTAGTGAAGCCTATGGGCCTCTTCTCTAAATGCAGAAAATAAAATAGAAAAAAGGAAATTAATCATATTGACATATACTTACCAAAATATTTTTTGAAAGTTCATATTAAGAACATCTGGAGTAGATAGTGAGGAATCTGCCTTTTTTTTAGATCAATAAATTTACTTGTAGTTTTCAACATTCACTTTTTTATAATATTTTGAGTTCTAAAATTTTCCCCATCCCTCCCCCTCCCCAAGGCTGCATGCTATATATATATAGGCACTATGTATAGTGCTTATTATGTACCAGGGACTCTTCTAAATGCTTTACAATTATCTCCTTTGATCCTTGTAAACCCCTGGGAGGTAGGTGTTATTATTGGGCCTGCGTTCAAATTTCACCTCTGATGCTTACCCTTCTGTGACTTTTGGGCTTAACGCCTTTGAACCCCAGTTTTTGTATCTTTAAAATGGGAATATTAATCTTTGCCCTGCTTGCTTCACAGAATTGTGGAAAAGGTACTGAGTAGAACTTATGGTACCATAGAAACAGTTCTTTAGTACTGACATGGATATATGATCTCATTCTCAGTCAAGCCCTCTCCCATAAACACTGTCCTTGAATACCTCACCGGGAATGGAGGTGACACCTTGGCTTCTTGGAGGTCATGCCAAGCAGAGCAAATGTCATGGCAGCCCCAGCAAACTATGGAAAGTGTTGAGGCTGTGGTCCAGCCATTGACTGCCTTCTGAAGACTCATCAGTCAGCTCAATTTTTCAGCCACAGCCGTGCTCAGCTCAATCTATAAACTTTAGTAGATGCTTCCTTTGTACCAGGGACTGTGCCAAGGGTTGAAGATACAAAGAAAGACAAAAACAGTCTCTGCCTTCAAGGAAATGACATTTTGGTGGGAGAGACAGCATGTCCATAACCAAGTACAAGATAATATAGAGTAGGAGGAAGGTGTCTAAGCAGGGCAAGCATGAGCAGTTGGGCATACCAGGAAGGACCCGCCCCCCCCCATTGAAGGTGCCTCTTGAGCTGCGTCTTACAGGAAGGCTGGAATTCTAAGAGGCAGGAGGAGCAAGTTCCAGGCATGGGGTATGATAACCCACGTCAGAAAGGGACTGTGACCTGCACTGCTACCCCCCCACACCAAGGAAACAACTGACTTTCAAAGGATTGTGAGCCCCTTCTCTGGTCTGGAATGATCTGAGATAGAAACAGAAGTGAAAGAGAGAGTAGAGGCCAGGCTTTGGGCATCCTCTTCCTATAGTGAGAGAAAAGCAATGTTAGCTGGGTATCTAAGGTAGCTGGTTTTTTTAAGAGGAGGAAGCTTGAGGGCCTCAAGTTGTGGGTTAGAGGTCAAAGAATCCTGAATGATAAAAGTCCTGCAAGCCAAGGCAGAGATGGGGCCAGGGCCCTGGGATAGTGACAGGTCCAGTCCTGGGTCTCTCCCAGGATCAGTTAGGTAATGCTTTAAGGAAGTCAGGCTACAAGGAGAGAAGGGAGAAGGGGAAGGAATTCTAGCTTGAAGCAATAACCTGAGCAGGCGAAGGCACAGACCCAGCGGTGTCTGGCTAATGAGGAAGCTGACTATGGAGGAGTCAGGGATTAATGAGATAGGAGATTGTCTAGGGCTGGGATGGCAAGGAGAGAGGAGAGTCATTGACGGAGGGCCATGAGTGCCAGGCTAAGGAGATCAGGGAAGGTGTTAAAACGGGGGCAGATTATGATGAACACGCAATAGGAGAAACATTATTTGGGCAGCAGTAATCTGGATTGGCTGCAACGGGAGAGAGCCGACACAGGGAGACCGTTTGCCAGTAAGGTTTCTGATAAGAACAAACCAGAGTCTCCTCTCCATTGTTCTCCCTTTCCTGGGTCTGCCCTCCCTGGTCTGGTATCCTTGCCCTGTACGTTGAGAGCTGGCAGATGCTGCCCTCTGTCTCATCCTGCTTCGAGCACAAGGGAGGAAGCCTGGGGGAACAGAAAAGAGTGGCTCCAGTCCTTCTAATTTGCTCTGTGCTCTCAGTTAGTCATACTCCCCGGTGAGATTACAGTCTTTCTTTGTAAAATGATAGGATGAGGCTAGTTGGTCTCTCTCATTCTTGTTAACTCTGACATTTGGTGTTGTCAGGTCCCATCCAGAGGTGACATTTGGTATTCTGACATTCTCCCACCTCTGACACTCCATCTTCTAATGCCCTCTCATCTCTGACATTCTATGTTCCATCTGTGACATTCCATGCTCTCCTATCTCTAAGATTCAGTGTTCCAGGTCTGACATTTGGTATTCTAATGCCCTCCCATCTCTGACATTCTGTGTTCTAGTTTTGACATTCCTTGTTCTAATGCTCTCCTATCTCTGACATTCTGTGTTCTAGTTCTGAGATTCCATGTTCTATTGCCCTCTCACCTCTGATATTCTGTGTTCTCAGGTCCTTTCTAGCTCTGATATTCCAATGTTCTGTTTCCTTCTTGTGGACTGGACCTGTAGTTTCATGGGTCTAGGGAACTTGGAGTGGGGAAGACCCCTCCATCACTACCATGTAACTACCTGTCCGGGTTGTGACTTGCCCAGAGTCATGGGGCCTGGGTGTGTCAGAGATAGGACTGGAAGGCAAGTCCTTTCTGTGCTCGCTTTTCTGCTGCCTCTTCACAGAACATTTTCAAGTTCTAATGCTCTGTGTTTTAATTCTCAGCATTGTGTGCTTTAGTAGTTTATGTCACCAAGTGCTAAGGTTTGGTGAGTCTGTGAGCACTCTCAGATTCCATCAGCAGGAAGGGCAGGGAACTGGGATGATATTAGTCCATCTACTGGTTTTTTTCCAGTCAGTTTTTTATCAGTCAGAGGCTGATACATTTTTGGTGTAGAACGAGCAACGTTCATACATCTTTCTAAGCTGATTTATCTGTGAGAGGTCTTCTTATCGATGGCAAGATGCTTATTGTCTCTGCAGAGTAAAGCTGTTTGCTGTCACAAAGGAGTGATGGCGGGCAGCACGGATGGCAGGGAAGAAGTGGCCTAACTTGGGGGGCTTTGGCAAGACAGTCCTCAGGGGCTTGCTTCAGGGAAGGCACCACACACCCTTTGTCCTTTGCTAGGTGATGGAACTGAGCTCGGGGACAGGGGGAGGGGGGGACACGACAGTGTCAGGCTTGAGGTGGGAAGGGAAGACTTACGCATTCCAGAGGAGCCCTGCTTGTTTGTCCTCACATTTTAGCAGCAATAACAGATGCAGTAACACACTTGATGGGATGATGAGGAAACTGCCTGAAAAGTGGAGAAATTTGGCTTGTAACAGCTCATTACAAAATTTTCTCCTCCCACAGGCTCCTTCAGTGAATTCTGAAAGAAGATAAATTGACTCAGAGGGAAGCAAAATGTAGTCACTTCTTGGTTCTCTCTTGGAGGATTATCTTCTTTAGCTGTTGGGGCTGTTGAGACTCCGTCCACCTCCGTGTCCCCTCCACAATATGAAATTTGGAGTCAGAATCTTGATTTGAATCTTGGTTTCGTTGTACTCCCTGTAGGATTTTGGTCAAATCACTTAATCTCTCTGGGCCTCAGTTTCCTCCTCTGTAAAGTCTCTAAATGCTACAATGCTGTATGTGTGTCACTTGTCATACTCATCTGTTGGGATTTTCCTTGTTCCTGGCCTCTCCTTCCATTATGCCTCAGCACACAATGACATCTCTCTTGGTGCTAGTCACTGACCCCCAGTGCTGCATCACCACGTAGAAGTGACCCCAGGCTCCCACAAGCTGGGGGCCCCAAGGGTCATGTGAGCTTTAGAATGTCCTGCTGGGTTAGAAAGGTTTCCAATATAGACGTAATGACAGGCACACAGTCTATCATCTGAGAACCACAGGCCAGGGGGACCTGAAGAAAAGGGAGAGAACAAATGAGGAAGGGCAGAAGGAGGAGGCAGCCTTGGATGGAGGAAGAGGAGAAGGCAGCTGTCAAGCCAAGCCATGGAGCAGCAGTCAGCAGCACAGGGGGCTCTTGGGGGCAGGGCTGACCATCTCAATGCCTGCGAGACTGGAGGCAGGAGGAGACAGCCTGTGGCCTAAGCGAGGCTAGGTGGTCTTTATATTCAAGCTGGCCTCCCTGCTTGGGGCTCAAGGAACTTATCACCCAAGCAAGGTTTCTCAGGGAGAATGGAGCATTCCACAAGACAGTAGACAATAAAAAGGCAGAGAACCCTGGCCTTTGTCAGGAAGTCACAGAGGGGAGACGGGAATGGAGAGGACAGAGACAAAAAGGTGCCCCAGAGAAAACGTGACAGCTGGGTTGTAGAGGGGATTCTGGGTCAGCGATGGCTCAGACCAGATCAACGACAGCAGGCATTTATTAATCACCAACTGCATGCCAGACACTGGACTAGGCACAGGGGATACAAAGACAAAACTGTAAGTCTCTTCTTTTAAGGAGCTGATGTTCTGCAGTGGGGAGAGATGGTCTGTACAGAGATGTCTGTAGAGGATATGCAGAACCAATACAAGATGGGTTGGGAAGAAAGCCCAGACTCGCAGTTGAGAGGACCAGCTTCTTGTAGAAGACGGAGCTTGAGCTGGATCTTGAAAGAAGGGAAGGGACAATGGAGCACATTCTGGATTTGAGGGATGGTTAGTGCAAAGGCCCAGAGATGGGAGCAGAAGCAGGCAGAGGCAGGCAGCAGCTCATAAGAAGGCTGGAACATGAGGCTACCTGGAGCATTTAGACTTGATCCTGGAGGCCATGGGAGTCATCAGTTTATTGATTAGGGGAATGACACGGTCAGATCTGTACTTAAGGAAAATCACTTTGGTGATTGTGTGGAGGATGGATTGGAGGGGGCAGAGACCCAAGGCAGGAAGATCCAATAGGAGATCCATGGGAGAGAGGTGAAGAGGGCCTGTTTCTGTGAGGGGAGAGGAGACAGATACAGGTGATGAGGAGAGAGAAATGACAAGATTTGGAAAATTACTGGATGGGATGAGGGAGAGAGAAGAGTGAAGACAAACATTAGGTTTAGGAACCTGGGAATCCAGAAGAATGGTGATGCCCTTGATGGAAAAAGGAAAGGACAGGAGAGGGTTGGACTTTGGGGGAAAGATCATCTGTCTTGGACGTGTTAAGTTTGAGATGTCTAGGGAACATCCAGTTGGAAAGGTCAGATAGAGAGTTGGTGATTCAGGACTGGAGCTCAGGGGAGCTACTGGCACTGGTATATAGCTCTGTGAGTCATCTCCCTGGAGATGATCATTTAAGGCCTGGGAGCTGATGAGAAGGAGTGTAGAGAAGAGAAGAGGTCCTGGTACAGAGTGCTGGAGAGCACCCCCACCTCCCCAGTGGATATGACCAGAGGAAGACCCAGCAAATGAGGGAGAGAAGGAAGCCCCAACTAAGAGGCTGGGAGGGAGTAGTGCAGGGTCAGGGGACACTGGGAAATGGTTAACCAGTTCTCTGAAAAAAAAAAAAAGAGTGTGAACAGCACACTTTTAAATTTAATCAGCGTCTTCTTCACTTAAATCTGGACAACCAAACCAAATCAAGGCCTGCTGGGGGCACTTGCTAATTTCTAAGTAAGTGCTCACCCTGAATATTGAACAATTGACCTGAGGCTATAGGAGCTGGGCCCAGCTCAGCCCTGGAGAACAGGGTGCCCAGAGAGGTCAAGAAGGACGACTGAAAGACCAGCAGAGTGAGCCCTTAATAGATTCTTGCTATCTTTGGGCCTCACATGGCCTCAGAGGTTTGGGGGACAGAGGCCAGCACAGGGCATAGAGGGCCCCCCAGTTTGACCATCAGGTAAATTATGGTTTTGGCTACAACTCATGGAACCGTCAAGCAGGATGTGGAAAGGGGATCCATGGGGCCTATGGGGCCATAGGATTAGGACCCGACAGGGACCTGAGAGTTTATTTAATCTCCTCCCTGCCCTTATAGTTTCTAAATGAGGAAATTGGTCCCTAGAGACATAAAGTGATTTTCCCAAGGTTGCGCCAAGAGTAAAGCGGGGCATTGAGATTTGATCCTGGGACACTTTGCAACACCCTGATCTGCCTGAGGATCTGCCCATACTTATGACATCATAGATGTTGTAAAGTCTTGTGATGTCAAATGGAGTGATGACCAATTGAGTGTGTTGGTGTATGTGTATGTGCACATGCACATAAAAATGTGTATATGTGTGTGGATATGGATGTGTATTGATGTGGTTGTGGGGAATCATAATATATTAAACCAGATAGAAACGATTTTTGGGTGATTTGCTGTTAGAATAGACTTTTTCTGGAGAGTTTTGAAATGAACATTCTAAAAGCCCAGGGGCCTCTGGCAGTGGGCACTGTGTTTGTATTCAGAGCTGTAGATCAGAGCAGAGGAAAGCAGAGACCCGAGGGCCCTGGAGGACAGACACTGCAGTGGCATGAGTAGGGGCAGGGGGTACCCTGTCGAGCCCCCCAACCCTTTCTGAGCCTCATTTTTCTCTCCTATAAAATGGGAGCTGTGTCTGCCCTCCCTTACCTCACAGGCCTGTTGTTGGAAACCATTTTGTCAGTGACTATAGAAATGTCAGTAATTTGGCTGTTGTTAAACCTACCTTTACAATCCAATCTGTGTTCCTTCTCACAGACTTCTCTAACTACCTCCCCCTCTCATTTGTCACTCTCCTCCCCTTTACTTCTTCTTCCCTGCCCCTGCCTTCTCTTCACTCCTTCCCTCTCCCTTTCCTCAGAGTACCATTTGTCTGTCTCCAAGGTCTGTTTCATATATGGGAGTGTATCATTATTTGATACCAGTCTGTGCTGGGTCCCTGCCTTCCCCTCCCAGAGGGCAGAGACTGACTCTTTAGAATTTTGTGTGACCTCCAGTGCCAAGGACTGGACCCAGCATGCCTTTGCATAATGGGATAGGGTGCTGACACGGACATTCAGCTGAATCTCAGTTAGAAGGATGCACAGTAACCAGCCATGGGTACAGGGTCTATGGAGCTGGGACGCCCCAGGCCTCTGACTCTAAACCTAGGTCTTGGTGCCCCCTTATCCCCCCCAGCTGCCTCTTATCAGAGTGCTTGAATGTCTCAGCTAAATGAATAGATTTCTCATCCAGTAGTTTTTGGAAAACGGGAGACGTTGTAATGCGCTTATAACACTTTGGGGTGAAGAAAGGCTCTTTGAAGGGCAGGAGGACAAATATGGCTCCTTCCTGACCAGAAATTCTTTGATTACTGAGCCAGGGAACACTTTCGGTTGAGCAGGCCTAGGGGAGGAGGGAGGCCGAGGCTGGCCAAGTTTGGCCCTGTCTCCCAACCTTCATCATGTCCCCCCTCCCTTGGAAATAGAAAATCTGGCTTCTATTCTGCGCTCACAGAGGCAGACTGGATTATGGGTAGAATCATACCAGTAGAAATTTATCTGGGATTATGGGAAATGTTCTCTAGACATGAATTTTCTAGAAACCATGTGCTGTAAAGAATAGAGCTGTTCTGGAAATTTGAGGATGAACTGGGGGTGAGGTTCACCAAGTCTAATTGTTCTGCCTCTTGGTGTGTCTTCTTTGTCACATGATGGGGACACAGGCAGTTAGATCCTTGTTATACCTGAAGCCCTGGGATTGGAACATTGCGAGCCTTCCAGGGATCTGAGTCCGCTAATTGACTGAGCATGAATCTGGGCTCAGTAGAACGGAGGTCTGGATTAGAACTGAGCCCATTGTACCACCAGGCCCACCATCCTTTAGATGAATTGTATGTAGTGGCTAATAAGAAACTCTAGCATTTGACCCTAAGAAAGGAAAGGAAAAGTGGATCTGGCCCAGGGTCCCTTTGTCTAGGACAAAGAGGAGAGATGGAAGAAATGAGCAGGGACCTGGGGGAGGTAGGAGGTGGTAAGGGAGATAGTCCTGGATTGAACTGAGAATCCCTCCTCTGCCATGTACTACTTACATGATCTTGGCTCAGTCACTTTGTGTCTCTGTGCCTCGCTTTCCTCTGATGTAAAATGAGAGAGATGTAGTAGATATTTCTGGTGTCCTTTCTAGCCCCTTCCAGACCCTAGGACCCAAAGGAGAGGCTCTTTGTGCCAGTTCCGAGCAGAGGAGAGGGTGCCTGGGGAGCTAATTGTGGGCTAGTGAGGCCTGAAGACTCTGGCCTAGATCCAGGCTTCCTTCAAACACCAAGTATTCTTTTTAATTTTAATCATGTTTGATGGAAATCTTTCTAATTGAATGTTACATACGCCTCTGCCCTCTTAGCTAAATAGGGTACCAAATGCTTTCTTGTGGTGTTCTCTGATTGTTTCCTGTGTTTGAGCCTAGCCTCGGCAAGACTGGAGCGGGTTCACATCGTGTTCTTCTTGTAGCAGAAGGAACACTTCCTTTGAGCCCCTGCTTTGATGCCCAGGTGACCTTGGGTGAATGACTTCAGCTTCCTTCTCTGTGAATAGACATATGCTGCTTGTGCTGCTTCCCAAAGCTGTGGTGAGAACAGCTCTGAGGCAAACCATGAAGGACCTCTGGTGTGGGCCAGCTGTCATTTGCATCCTCCCCAGCCCAGCAACATATTGGGCATATTGGAGGTACAGGATAAATACCCATCAATTGATTGATTGAATGTAAAATCGAGCTCAGAAAAAAAAATCTGAGTCTGTATATAGAAGCAAAAATCTGTCAGACAGATTAAACAGTGACAGCATGGCGAAAGCTAAGCTGCTTACACTGGGAAGGAAGGTAGATTGTTTAGTGAGACTGATGGGGTTCCTGTGACTGGGGATGGTAGTTGTCTCTAAAACCAGTAATGAGATAATAGCAGATTCATCTAAGCTGGGACAGACTTTGACTCCTCAGTGGGTCTGTGATCTCCTTGGAGGTCCCCCTGCCACCAGGGCAGATCACATGCCTTCTTATCCTGCTGGATGCTCATCCCTGGCTTCCTACCAATTCTCCATGGAGGAAGGTTTGTCCAATAGATGGATACTGTCCTCTGGTTCTCTGAATATTTCCTAGCTTCCAGGGCAGCCCTTGGGCTGTCCATCTATCATCCCTCACTGTTAATAAATGACTTGCCCACCTCTTCGTTTGGCAGTGCATGTTCTTGAAGATGTCTTCTGTTTCATTTTTCACATACAAGTAGTTTTGGTAACGTTACATATGAGATTCGTTACCTGAATTTCTGTCACGCCCACTTCCAATTTCAGTCAGAGTTAATGTAGATTTATTCAGGTATCTACTATATATGTTTATATAATATATATATGTATTTTATCCTTATGCCTCTGTGAAAAATAGGGATTTGTACTGGATTAAGGACTCCCTGTTCAACAAAAACCGCTGTAAAAACTGGGCAGCAGTATGGCAGAAATTAGGTTTAGACCAGCATCTCGCATCACGTGCCACATTAAGCTCCCAGCGGATATACGACCTCAATCTAAAAGAGGAGAAGGGGAGGAGATGATCTTCACAGCTGTGGATGGGGATGAAGTTTCTTGAACAGTCAAAGAATAGATTTGATCATTTAGAAGAAAAAGAAATAGAGGTAAAGATAAGGAGGTTTATGATCTTCTGAGATTTAAACAGCACAACCAAAGCTCCCAGACTCCCAAATGTGAAGTGGAGTAAGGGAAAATACTGATTCCCCCGTACCAGAAGCATTGTGGTAAGAGCCCTGGCTCACATCCAAATCCATATGACTTTGGGGAGATTCTTTCCCTTTACTTCACCAACTTGGGCCTCTGTTCGCTTGTCTGTGAATAGAGTTCTTTCCAGCTATTTTAACCTGATGACTGCTTATTCCAAAGTAGCAAAACCAATTCCCATATTTGTGGTGATTTTAAGCTTATGAAGTGATTTCTTCACAACCACCCTGTAGGAGAGATAGTGTGAGCATTATTGTCTCCATTTTACAGATGAGAAAACCGGGTCTAAAAGATATGAAATAACTTGTCTTTGTTCACTCAGCCTGTTAGGCCTGGAGCTAGGAGCTGAACGCTGGTTTCCATGTCCCTTCCCATCACACCATCGCTGCCTCCCTGTGCACACCTGCTCTTATACTGGAACCCTGAGACACTGTGATAGCTTCTTGTCTTTCCCCTGGACTGACCCCGGGGAAGCTGACAGCTGTCCTCCTGCTCCCAGCAGGCTCCAGGACTGGTCCTGGACTCTGCCCACAGGAGAGGGAGCGGTTCTGGGGCTGCCGTACTGGCCAGTCTGCTCTCCAGTGTCCACAACACGCCATCAGACAGAATTGTAATCTCTCTGTTCTCTATCTCTCCAAGGAGGAAGAGCGGACAGTGCCTCGCCTGCCAAATGGCGTGAAACTTGTGTGTTACGTAGGTTTCCCATTTTTGTTGTTTTCCCACTTTGTTCCATCCTTGGAGCACTGTTTGCACTCTGAGGGCACAGAACCATCGGGGCTTGTTTGGCTGCATGCTGGCTGTCCCCCTGAGGCCTTCTGGATCTTCCTGGGTCTCATCCCCTCTCTGGCACCTGGCACCTTTGGGACTCCTGATCCTTTTCTCTTCCCCTCCCCTCTGCCGGACCTCTGCTTTTCTCTTTTCTCCATCCTATCTAACCTAAGAATGACTGCTTTCCTAAGCGCTTCCTCTCTCTCTCCAGCTGCTCACTCTTTCCTCCTGCTCTTCTCTCATCCCACCATCCCCTCTATCCTCCCAGCACTTACAGTAATTACTCTTCATCCCTCCCCCCAAAGCTGATGGGAAGATTTTTGTGGGGTCATTGCCAGGCCTTAGGTTGGGAAACCAGAGGTAAGAACCCTTGGCCATTCCTGGGGAGGAGAGAGGGGAGAGGCAGGGAGCAGACACTCCGGCTGCTTTGTGGGTTTTCTTTGTACCCTGCAGCCTGCTGAAAGCTAGCCCTGCTCTGGGGGCTGGCTCTTTATCCCCCACCTTCCTCAGGCTGGGCTTGGGTGTCATAGCACCTTGCAGCTCACATGGGGTAGTGTGGAGGCAGAGCAGAAGTACCAGAGACAGAAGTGGGTGTTTTATTCTGGGGGACGTTACTTGAAAAATACCAGCTCTGCTTGCCCTAGATTTCCCCAAATACTCCATATAGACGTAGCTCAGACAGTCTGAAAATTCTCTCGGAGGCCCTTCAGAAAGCTGTCAGGGACTGTGAGAGATGTAGTACAGCAGGAAACCCCCCTTCCCCCCTCCCCCCGACTTGGAGTCACAGGCTACGGAGCTGAAGGAAGACTGTACACAATCGTCTCTGTACTTTACAGATGAGGACACTACATTCCAGAGAGAAGGGGGCTAGCTAGTTACCCAGCTTTTTTGGTGGTAGGACTGGGATCTGAACCCGTGGCTCCTGGCTCCAAATCCAGCGTTTTACCAGAGGACCAGGGCCCGGATGCCAGCTCTGCTATTTACTGACTGCGTGATCCTAGCCAAGTCCCTTTACATTGTTGGGTCTTAGTTTTACCATCTGTAAAATGTAGGGATTGAATTAGGTGGCCTCCGAGGTCCCTTCCAACTCTGACCCCTGGTGGTTCTGTCACACAAGTCTGATTTGTGCTCATCAGAAAAGACTGAAGTTAGACATTTGAAAGGGTTTCTCCCTCACAGGACTGACCCAGCATGGGTCCTGTAGGTGGGGCAGGGCTGTCCAAGATCTGGCTCAGGCCCCAGAGAAGCCCAGCTCCAGGGCTAGCTGCAAGATTTAGCAGAGGGACAGACACTATAGCTCAGTGATGCAACACCTCACACCCACAGGAGAGAACAGAGAAATCTCTTCTGAAGGGACTCCCAGCCTGATGGGGGACAGAGGAATCAGCAGAAGAGACAATTACAGGGACTTTCTCAGGACCAAGGGCTCTGGCCTTCAATGCCCAAGGCTCAGTAGGTTAAGGCAGGTGCCTGGGGTTGCACAGCCAGTGAGGGATCCTGGTGCTGGCTCTTTCTCCCCTGTGCCCTAGCTTGTTTTGGGTGGATGGAGAAGAGTGAATGAGACTACCTGACAGCTTAGGGAAGACCTCTAAGTATTTGGGTTTAGTGGCTCTGCCCTCCCCAGGTTCGTGTGTGTGTGTGTGTGCGCGCGCATGCGCGTGTGTGTTTGATTTTTGGTAGTAATCTAGGAAAGGGGAGAAGATAGGGGACTGAGGTTTGGGTTGGTGTGACCCAAGGCCCCTCTCTCCTGAAGAGGGGGCCAATCATTGGAAGTGTCTCTTCCCCACATACCTTTTTCTTCTCTCAGTTAGGGTCTGGGTCATCAGTCAGACTCCTGGGGGCTGTCAGCCAAGCATGGGAACCCACAGAGCCACCACAGTTGGAAGAATTGGAGGACCTCTCAGAAGCCAGCTCAGAGGCACCTTCCCAGGGATCCCAGCTTCCCTCCTGTTGGGCCGAGGGTCCGCCACAGGAAAGAGGGGTAAGGCAGCCCTGCTTCAGTGTGCATGGCTGGGGCTTGTCCCTTACAGTGTTAGGGCTCACACAGAAGCACTTCCGATATGATCCACCATACTTTGTGTCTTTTGGCTGGATCCTACTGTGATCTAATGTCAAGTCCTTTCTTCCTTCTACTCAGAATTCAGTCCCGTTCAAGAAACGTTTAGTAAATGCCTATTGTGTACAGAGCACAGTGCTAGATTCAGCGGGAGAAGCAAAATTCAGATGAGCCACAGTCCTTATTTCCAGAGTGCTCACAGTCTAATAAGGAGTTAAGAAGTACACAGCAATGAATAACTGGAATGCATGATATCACATATGTAATGTTATGTGATACATACTACAGAACATCACATGAGAAGGCCTTAGGGTCATTTGAGGTCTGGGAGGGAAGGCTAGACTACCTGGAGGGGATCTAGAAAGGCATCCAGTAAGAGGTGTCATCTGAGCTAGCCTTTTAAGGAATGGCCTGAGCAAAGGGGACTGAGGCCAAGGGATGGAGAACAGGGGGAGGGGGGAATCAGCAGGGCCTTGTTCTGTTTAGCTCTAGATCATAGAAATGCATAAGACCATACAAGACTGGAAAGGCAGGTGGGCACTAGATTATGTAGGGCCTTGAATGCCAGGAAATATGAAGAATTCCTGTTTTTTGTCGAGTTTTAAAGTTCCTGAAGCACGTGCCTCCCCACAACCTAGTGAGAACAAGCCCTTTCCCATCTGTTTGCTCATCTGTTTATGCTAGAACAGACTGCTGCTGGTTATAGTCACTGTGGGCTTTGTGTATATATCTTTCTTTTTTTCTTTATCAATAGCTGAAGACATTTGCCTTATTAATTGCTTTCTTGGCTAATGAATATTGCTAACATAATTGCTTCTCTGGCTAATGAATGTGATCAGGGTTGTAATTAATATAGAGCAACAGGTTTCAAAATCCCTTTTCAAACTAACTGTGCCAACAGGCCCGGCCTGCTTGTCCCTGTGAGCCCCTCCACCTTGGGGCCCAGGCTCCTGTGATAGGCAGGATGCTCCCCACCCCTTTCCCCTCAGGAACGTCATGGAGTGGGTAGCATTAGCAACACCTGGGCTCAAATCTCAGCTTTGCAGTCTACCAGCTTTGTGGCTTGGGGCACAGTCTTAACTTCTCCGGACCTCCATGTGCTCAGTATCCTGTCATTTGGAGAGAGCTCCACAAGATCATCTCCAAGGTTTGGAAAGAGCATTTGTTTTGGAATCAAAGGACCTGGGTTCAAATCCAACTTCTGCTGCTTCCTCTCTCTATGACCTTGGACAAATCACGTGCTCCTCTGGGCCTCAGTTTTATCATCTGTACAAATGAGGAAGCTGGACTAGGTGACCTCTGCAGGCCCTTCCAGCACTAAATCTAGGCTGCTTTGTCCTTTGAGAGGGAGCATAAGACTTGGGATCTAGTTGGCTCCTTGTCTGACCCCTCCAATGTCATCTTGGGGTGAGGGGGGGCTGCTGCCAGCGTTGCTCTGAACCCAAGCTCCTGCCTTCCCTTGCCCGGGCCTGGCTTCTGGCTGACAAATGCTGCTTTGTGATTTCGCCAGGGTCGACATCCCCCTAATACTTGATTTGTAGTAACTGGCTGGCATTTTTACTCGTCAGAAACTGTCTGCCCTTTTCTCCAGAACAGCTCTCCTGGGTTCTTTGTTATCCTCACAAATATTGCTTTGGGCATCTGTCATATCCTCATGTCTGTTTCCTCTTGTGTTGGAGGAGGGGGATACAGTGAGGAGGGATTTAGGCATGCAGAGTTGAGGGAGGGAGGGGAATGGATGAAGAGAGGGGGATGGGTGAAGGGAGGGGGATGGATGAAGGGAGGAGGCTCCAGAAGCCATTTAGTGGGATAAAGAGCTTAGAAGAATTAAAGTCACAGACCCTCAGGAGCCTTCTCATCCCACCCAAACATGACTGGAGAGTTTGTGCATTTCACTGGGTTCTTTCTGTCTTGTTTTTGTTTTTTACTGTCCAGCCATGTGGGATCATGGCATTCAGAGACAGAAGGACCTTAAAGGTTAACTGAGGCATAGAGAGGAGAAGGGTCTTGCTCAAGGTCACACAGACCATATGTCAGGCTTTTAGGCCAGATTTTCTGACTCCAGACCCACTGCTCTTGCTACTGGACCACACTGACCCCTGTGCTAAGTACGGTTGGTTCATTGGCAAAACATTCAGCTGCTCCTAGCTTGGGGGAAGGTCATCTGTTGGGCAGAGAAAGGCCCATGGCCTGTTGTCCATCTGTAAAACTGCATGGAGGCCATAAGGAAGTCTTACTATTCATTGAATCAAAGATGTGACTCATATGTCCTTCTTCCTCCTCATCCTCCCTCTTTGTCTGTCTCAGGGAAGCACCATGCCCTGGACCATCTGAGCAGCCTCCTCAGCACACATTGATGGACTTTCCCTTTGAGCCAACTGGGCCAACTATAGCCCTCAAGCTCGCCAGGCCTCAGTCCCGCCCACGTCCTTGAAATGCCAGGGAGGGTGTCTCTCATGTAATGCTTCAACGCAGGGATAGTTCTTCTGAGTCTCAACTCATCACCCTATCCCTTGTCTTAAAAAGGTCAGAATGAACTGCCTGGCATCTGATGGCTGGTAACACCTCTTTGACCCTGTGCCCCCAAGGCTTGGTATCCTCCCAGTGCTTGGCAGGGAGCAGTCACAGCAGCTTACCCGACTGCTGTACTCTGTCTTCTTCCCTTTTCCCTCTTTCCCCCTTTCTCCCTTTTCCTTTTTCTCTCTCCCCTTCTCTTCCTTCTTTCTCCCCTTCCCACATTTATCAAGTAACTACTGCATAGCCCTGAGCTAGGGAATACATAAAACCTAGAAAAGGCGTGCAGCCTGCCTTTACAGAGCTCTCAGTCCATTAGGGAAATGAGCCAAACACAACCGACCAATATGAGTTCTGATAAAGTGTTCCCAGTGGGGGCTCAGGACAAGCTTTAGGAAAAGATGGTATTTCTGCTGTACTGAAGAAAATGGGCGACATTAGCACTAGCCAAGGCTCTTTTTCTTAGGCTCAGTCATGGCCTTCCTAGAGTGTGAATGAGCTGGCCTCCAGCTGGCCATGTGGCTCTTGGCTCCAGACCCCATGGGGAAGTGGAGGAAAGCATTCCCCAGGGGTGGAGCCAGGCTGGCAGAGGGAGGAGGCTGGAAGCTAACTTCAGCCTCTCAGATCTGGAACCATGAAGGGAGGAGGTCTGCCCAGGTGAGTTAGGGGATTGCTTTGCTAGGGGCAGGCAGGATTGAGCTCAGTAAATGGGAAAAACAGACACTTCAGAGGTGGTTTCCCCTCCTGAGGAAACTGAGGAAAGGACCCCCCCCCCAAAAAAAAAAAAAACCTGGCACATTTAATAGCAGCAGCTCACAGCAGCCCTGGGAGGTGGTCATCCCAGATATCACCATCCCAGGGAAAGTGACTTGTCCAAGGCCTCACAGCTGATAACCTGGCAGAACAGGGATTGCCCTTGAGGTTTCCTGCCCCAAGTCCAGTGTTCTTCATTGAATCTCACTGAAGTTAAAGGAGGAGACTGTCTCCTGTATCTACTGGCAGTGTCTGTCCCCAAACAGCCAGGTGGCCAGGCAGAGGTCTGGGGGGGTTAAGGCTGCTCCAGGCAGCTCATTCTTGGGGAAGGCCAGACTGTGTGTGTGTGTGTGGGGGGGCAGGCTGTAGGGAGGAGGGAGAAGCACTTACTATGTTCAACTAGCTGTACAGATAGTGTCTTACTTGTTCCCTGGTTCCTGGAGCCTTTGCTTTTTTGGGAAATATCCCTGAGGCTTTGTGGAACTGACTCTGTCTGGGATTAGTGCTTTACACCAGAACTATAACAAGAACTTCTTCACCTGAGGCATAAACAATTGGGGGAGATGGTAGCAAACAGCAGAGGGAAGAAAGGGGGTCACCCCTATGGGGATGGGGGGAAAGTGGTCTCCAGGAGAAGGGGACTGCAGTGACAGAATCCTGTGGGAGGGGAGTAAAGAGGAAGCTCCCTCTCCCCCATTTTGTTCCCTTAAAGCCCTATGCCCCCCCCCCACCCCTGTTAATAACCTGCCTTACATAAAGACAGCAATAAATGTTTATTGAATTAATTTGGGAAGATAGGAGTTAATTGAGCCCAAGGTCCTCAGATTCTTGCCTTGGCCCATTTGGTCCCTGGAAGTTTCAGTTCTGGGTCAGGTGGTAGGGTTCAAGGTTCATTCCTTAGAGGTAGCTGCAAGATATTGGTTGTGGACAAATCCAGAGCCAGAGGTGAGTTTGCTTGTATCCATGATGCCCAGCAGGCCAGTGCTTTTCTCCATCGGGGATCTGGGAAGGAGATTTTGGGTCCAGCTCCTCTTACTGACCTACAGGGCCATGCCTGACTGATCAGCAAGCCAATTTCAAGTCTGTCTACTGGCCTGGATCAGCAGCGAATTTGGAGTAGCCAAAGCCTGCCGTTGGAGCTGCCCCCAGGGATGCTTGGGCTTGCCACGTCATGGGAAGTAGACAGTGAGGCATCAGGGGTCCAAGACCCCTGGAGGAGAACTGGGGAGGCAGGAATCCTTGCACAATCCTCACCCAGCTCAAAATAGTGTTGCTTTTGACCAAGGGCCAGATAAGGTCTCCATAGTTCAAGGCACGTGAATAAGTACTGGTTGATTGATTTGATTGCTTGAATACTTTTGCTTGGGCTCATTCATTCCCTCATTCACGGAGCAAAGCTAACCACAATGAGATCTTTTTTTAAATTTTAATTTATTTTTTCAGTGGACAAAAATTTACCTCTTCCATTCACCTTCCCCCTTAAATTTTGTTTTTGACAATGGGACCTTTAAAATAAATTATAAAAATAACAATAGAACAAAATTAGAATGAGTTTCTGAGTGGGAGAAGAGGTCATATTTTGGGGCGGATTTCACAGAAAGGAATCATCAGATGACTACAGGAAAGGCGACAGCAGCAGCTGGGGAGTAGAGCTCTGAGAAGAGCTGGGAGACCCTGGCTCTCAGTAGCTGCATGACCCTGGGCAAGTCACTAGACCTCTCTAGAGGCAGCACAGCCTGGGGGGAAAGAGCCAGCTGGCCTTGGAGTTGGGAATTCTGGGTTCAAATCTGTCCCTTAACATCTCAGTGCCTCAGCCAGGTTAATCTATGTTGATACGGAAGGGGCCTCCCACGGTGCTCTCTGGGCTGATGGAATTACAGGTCCAATAATGGGATGTTTGCTTGTCTGTAAGGTGAAAATGATGAGACTTGGGACATCTCTGCTGTTGGGAGGTGAATGCCAGCTTCCCGGGGCCTGATGGCTTGGGTAGGCTTACGGTGTTTTTTTATGAGTGTCCTGTGGACCATCCAGGAAACAACTGAGCTAAACTCTGGTAGATGGCGGTGTGGGGAGGAGGTGCTCAGCTGCAGCAGCTCACACAAATGACTGACTGAGGCAAAGAGAGGGAGCCCGCCGGGGAATGTCGGCCCAAAATAGCCAGAGGAAGTGCCCATCCCACAGGTGCTTGTGGTGAAAGTGTGTTGCCACCTAGGCAGCTCCGACTTAGCACGGAGTCTGTGTCCACCCCCCATGGTCAGCTGGTACCTTGGCAAGCTTGAAGACCTGCATGAGAGAGCACGCCCACCTTCCTCTCAAGGAGCCACCTTGGGAGATCATCAGAAGTGTTTCCTGACATCAGTCTTCAGTCTGCCTCTATATACATAGAGCAGAAATTCCTTTAGGGAAAAGACACTCTCATTTTTGTCTTTAATTTAGTGGATAGAATGCTGGGCCCAGAGTGAGGAAGACTCCTCTTCCTGAGTTCAAACCTGGACTCACACACTGACGAGCTGTGTGACCCTGGGCAAGTCACCTAACCCCATTTGCCTCAGTTTCTTCATCTGTAAAATGATGTGGAGAAGGAAATGGCAAAGCACTGTAGTATCTCAGCCATGTAAACCCCAGATAGTCATGAAGAATGAGACAGAACTGAAAAAAGCAACTGAACAACAACTGTCTGGTCCATGCTTGCCACCTAAATGATATGGTAACTTGGAAGGTTTTCTGATTCAAAGTGAACGCTTCACAGGGCTGAGTTTTCCTGTGCTCTGCCTGGGACCCACAATGTCTAGAGTATGATGTTAAGCACTGAACTCCACGTGTTAAGACAGATAATGACAAATGAGAGGACATCCAGAAGAAGGTAGCCAAGGTGCAGACCATGTGTGTGGAAAGACCTGGGAATAGCTGGAGAGGTAGATAGAGTCCGGAACCTGGAGTCAGGTTCAAATCCAGTCTTAGGTACTTAGTATCCGTGTGATCTTGGCCAAGTCACTTCACCTCTGTCTTCATCAGTAAAATGGGGATAATAATAACACCCACCTCCCAGGGGGTAGTTTGTGAAGCTCAAATGAGATAATATTTATGAAGTCCTTAGCACAGTCATTCACAGAGTAGGGACTCTACATGTGAGGAGAGAAGACTCCGAAGGGATAGAACCACAGAACTTTTAAGTGTCTGAAGGGTCCTCCTCTGGAAGAAAGATGTGTTCTTCTGGGCCCAGAAGGCAGAACTAGGAGTAGTGAGGTAAAGAGGCTAAGAGACACCTTTTGGCTTTGTGGAAGGGAAGATTTCCTAACTATTAGGGTCTGTCCAGGAGTAAAATTGGGTTCTGTGGAAGATAGCGTCCCAGAAGGTGTCAGTAATGTTGTAGAGGAGTGCTTCCTGGTCAGGCACATTGGATTCTATGGTCTTTCAGGTCCCTGTCCACTCAGGCTTTTTTTTTTTTTTTTTAAGGAAAACAAAATCTATTCTTGGTTTTCAACATTCACTTCCATATGATTTTGAGTTCTAGATTTTCTCCCCCTCCCTTCCTTCCTCTATCTCCAAGACGACATGCAGTCTGATACTGTAGGCTCTACTTCTGCATTCATAGTGAACGTATTTCCACATTAGTTGTGTTGTAAAAAATGAGAACTAATGGGAGAAACCACAAGAAAGAAGAAACAGACAAAAAAAGAGAGCCAATGGTCTGCTTGGGTTTGCATTCAGACTCCACAGTTCTCTCTCTGGATGTGGGAGCGTTTCCCATCATGAGCCTTTTGGAGTTGTCTTAGATCCTTGCATCGCTGTGAAAGGCTAAGTCCATCACAGTCTGTCATCGCACATGCTCACTGTTACTGTGTACAGTGTTCTCCTGGTTCTGCTCACTTTGCTCAGTATCAGTTCACATAAGTCTCTCCAGGTTTCTCTGAAGTCTGTCTGCTCATCATTTCTTATAGCACAATAGTATTCCATTATATTTGTATACCACAACTTGTTCAGTCATCTCTCAGTTGGTGGCCATCCCCTCAACTTCCAATTCTTGGCCACCACAAAAAGAGCTGCTATAAATATTTTTGTTCATGGTCCTTTCCCCTTTTTTACGATCTTTTTGGGATACAGACCTAGAAGTGCTATTGCTGGGTCAAAGGGTAGGCACAGTTTTATAGCCCTTTGGGCATAGTTCCAAATTGTTCTCCAGAATGATTGGATCAGTTCACAACTCCACCAACAATGCCTTCTACTTGGACTTTCTGTGTTCTATCAATCAACAAGCAAAGTCTTATAGTGGCACATGGTGTGCCAGGCACTAGACGTTGAATGAGTCCTTGTCCCCAAGGACCGTACATTGTACTAGAGGGATACAGCCTGTTCACAGATAAGGAAATGCAGGCTCTGCACAAAATAAATGCATTTCAGAGTGATTGGGGTGGGGGGAGGCAAGGAGGAAAGAAGCCTTGACAAGTGGTAATATCAGAAAAGGAGGAGGCAACCGTGGAAGTGAGCCTTGAAGGGAGCTGGGGCAAAGGGGAGGAAGGAGGGCCTTCCAGGGAGGGGGGACAGCTGGTACAAAGTCTGGGGGTGGGAGATGGGGTGTTATGTGCAGGAATCACCGAGTCAGCCAATTTAGCTGATGTTTAGAAAGCCTGAGGGGGGTTATTGTGCGCCCAGCCTAGGGAGGTGGGCAGGAGCCAGATTGTGAAGGACTTTACATAAAGAACATGGGAGTCTGTATTTGATCCTAAAGGCGATGGGAAGTTTGAGAAGCTTCTAGAATTGGTCAGTATGGTGGTCAGATCTGTGCTGGAGGGATGGCGCTTTGGGGGCTAGAGGGGGCAAAGCTGGGTGGGAGCAGAGGAACAGGGATGCAGGAGTACCTTCGGCAAGGAGCCTTCCCAGGCCTCCCCTCCAGTACCATGGCTCATGTCTGCAATGATTTGTCTGCATGTCAGCTCCTTGTTGGCCTGGGAGCTTCTTGAGAACAGGGCTGTCTGTGACCTTTCTTTGCATCCCCAGCACCTAGCACAGGCCTGGTGTGTAGGATGACAACTGCTAACTGCTGAGCTGATCAGAGTAGGGTGGTTGTCTGCTGAGTAGTGAGGCGGGGATGGATGAGAGAGAATGGAGAAGACCTGGCAACTGATTGGATCTCATTGTTGGAGAAGAGGGAAAAGTCAAGGACAGTTCCAAGATTATGAACCTGTGTGACTAGAGGAGCAGGAGCAGAGGGGAAGCTGGGGGAAGATGACGAGCTTGCTTCGAATGAATGTCTGAGGGACCTATGGCCCACTCAGGTAGAGGTATCCAGTGGGAAGGTGGGGATAGAGGCCTGAAACTCAGATGAGGCCTGGATGTGTAGGTCTGGGAGTCACTTGCATGGAGATGGCAGTTAAGTCAGTGGGAGCTAATGAAATTCCCCAGAGGGAGGGTAGAGTGAGAGGAGAGAACAGAACCTTGGGGGTATACATACATGTTAGGGCAGGAAATGTTGGATGAACCTATAAAGAAGACTGAGAAAGACCAGTGTCCCCAGGGGGAAGAGAGCCAGGACAGAGCAGTATCATGAGACCCTGGGAGCAAGGCATGGGGAGCAGGGGCACGTGCTACTGAAAGGCCAAGAAGGGAATGGTTGGGGGAAGACTGCTGCATTTATCAGCAAAAAGATCACTAGGGCCTTGGAGATGACAGCTTCAGCCCCATAGGAAAGGAAGACAGATTGCAAGGAGCTAACAAGAGAGTAGGAGGTAAAAAAGTAGATGCAGTGAGTGTAGAAGGTCTTTTTTTAGGAGTTAGGCCTGTGAAAGAGAGGTGAGTAAAGGGAGCAATAGCTTCTGGGGATGGTGAGGACAAGTCCAGGGTTTTACCACCAGGTTCATAGGCAGCAGAGGATGAATTAGGACAAGGAGAAGTTGAAGGTTAGGTCACTAGAGAAGACTCAATGGGTCATGCCCCTGGAAGAGATGAGAGAGGATGGGATACAAGGGTACAAGTAGGAGGATTGGCCTGGGCAAGAAAGAGGGCATCTGTGAGACTGGAGCAAAGGAGAGGAAGCTGGGGGTGGTACTGAAAGCAGAAAGGAGAAGGAGCTTCCCTAATTGACCATGGCCTTCATCCATTCAGTGAAGCATAACACCAGGAAGGAGTTGGGAGGTGTTGGTGTGGCTGCTGGAGAAGAGAAGGCTTGGAGCAGAGACCATACAGGAATGCAGTAGGGTCAGTCAGAGCAGAACAGGCTGAGGCAGTGAGGGCCCAGTTAAACTCTGTAGTGGACTGGGTCAGCTCTGATTTTTCCACCTTTAGCAGGAATGAAGAAGGCGGTTGGTAGGAGAGTTTGCAGGAAGGAGATGAGCAACCCTGACCTCACCAGCTGAGGCCTCCCTTTGGGCACCAGAAAAACCCTCCTCCTCAGTTGTATTGTCTCAAGGTGGCCCAGCTCCCTTGGGGCAATGGGGCTTTAGGATGCAGGGTATGCTGAAAGAGGCTGGGTCTGAGCCTTGAGTGGACGCCTCTTCTAGTTCTTTGCTTCTGTGCTTCTGTGAGGGGATGGGGAAAAGAGAGGACATCAGTGGAAGAAGGTGAGTGGATGGACTTTGGCTCCCACCTTCTGGAGAGCTTGTGAGTTCCAAGAGGGTGTGGACGATGTTATTGTTAAATTGTCTATCTCTCTCCAGGGCCGGCCCACAGTAGGTATTTGATAAATGTTTGTTGAATGAATGACTGGGAATGTGGGGTAGCAGCAGAGCCCCCTCCCCTGGCCTCTGCCCGTTCTTTGGCCTCCTTGCATTCTCTCCTGGAAGTGTCTGTGCTCACTGCCTCCTTCTCCCTTTTCCGTTCATCTCTGCTCTGATGGCTGATTCCAAAGGCAACCAAAGATGTCTTCAAGGAAGGGGAGAAGAAGCTGCTCTCGCAGCCGGGCAGAGCCTCTGTGCCCAGGCCCGCAGAGAAGTCACTGAACCCAGGTAAGCATGTGTGCCCCACTCCAGTCAGCAGGCCTGGACACCTGAAAGGAGGAGGGGGAGAGGCTACTGGGAGGAAGCAGGTTCTGAGGCTTCCATCGCTCCATAGGGTTCAGAGCTGGGAAGACACTGTCGGGGCTGCTAGGTGGGTCTGGAGTCAGGAAGACCTGAGTTTGAATCCTGCCTCAGACACATACTGGCGAATTGTTCAACCCCCCTCAGCCTCAGTTTCCTCATCTGTAAAATGGGGATAATTATAGCACCTCTGTCACAGGGATGTTGTGAGAATCAAATAAGATTGGTCTAGCCCTCTTCATTTTACAGAGAGGGAGACTGACGCCAGGGTGGGGAGTGATTTCCTTAGTCTCACAGGCAGCAGTGGCAGAGCTGGCTGTGGAACCTGAGCCTCTTATTGCGAATCTTGCACCTCTAGTAACCACTATGCCCTGTGGTTTCCCCATCTGTAAAATGAATGGTTTGGGTTGGCTGGTCTTGATAGCACCTTCTGGCTCTCGAAGTCTAGGTGGTGGGGAGGGGGTGGGCCTCCCTGCCGTGCTTGGTTCAGACTGTCCTTGAGAGACTCTATTAATGCTGTCACCCACCTCTTCCTTGGAGGCGATGTCCACCGGGAAGCTCGGCATTCCATACTCAGGAAGGGCTGGAGGAGCAGGCCTCTCCTTCCTCCCAGAGATGCTGAGTAGGTAGGAGAGAGGAGGCTCCTAGCTCCTCTTTCTCAGAGAACTGAGGAGCTCAGGACAGGGTAAGAGCAGTGGGCTGCGCCTCTGAGTATGGAACCCATGGGCTTCTGGGGGTTGCTTCTGGCCTGGCCCCTACTGGGAATGGAGGTGGAAGACCCAAGCCAAGTGAAAGTCAGTGGGCCTCTCATTCCTTCTGTGTCAGGAGCCACTTGGACCCTGCCTTTGAGGTGAGGGCAACCATCAGGGTGGCACCAGATGCCAAAGAATGAGTAATAGTAACTCCTGTTTGGAGGAGGCAAGGTGAGATAGTAGCAAGAGCTCCACATTTGGAATCAGGAGATCTGGGTTCAAACTTTGACTCGTTAATCATATGACCTTGGACAAGTCAGTTACCTTCTCCCAGCCTCATCTGTAAAATATGGGGATTGGACTAATTTTCAAGGTCCCTTTCAGCACACAGTCTTGCATAGTACTTTAATCCTTGCAAAGCACTTTGGTCCCAGCTCTGGGCAGGATATAGTGCAAATACAAACATACCCATTTTACTGAGAAAGAAACTGAGGCTCCCAGAAAAGGCCACTGAGCCAGTGAAGGGAGATGGTGAACCTAGGTCAGATCTTCACATGTGTGGTGTTCATTGATGGAGGCACGGCAGTTCTCCTGGCCTTCCTTCACCTGAATGCTGAGGCCAGGAGCTCCTTCAAGCCCAAGGCCTGAACCCTTCTCTTGGACTTTCAGCTGAGCACAAGGGACGGGAGCAGAAGAGGCGACCACCCAAGGAGAAGCCTCTGTCTGTACCAGGCCCTTCCCTGCAGCTCTCGGGGGAGCAGGTGCGCAGTGCTGTGGCTGAGTCCCTGAGGGAGGTGCTCTTGAAACGGTGAGGCCCCTTTCTGACCCACCTGGGAGACCCCAGCAATCTGAGGCTGACCTCAGTTTCCCTGCTAGCCTGGCTGCATGTTCTGGTTAGAGTCGTATGGAACCTCAGAGAGCATCTTATCCAGTTCCTCACTTTAGAGAGGGGGAAAGAGGGATCTTCCAGGGCACTTATGAAATGTTGAAGTGTGGGCAGACATGCCCAGTTCTTTGGGGACTCCCTGGTTGGGAAGGGGGCCACAGGCACACATGAATAAGGCACATAATAATAGGGTACGGAGACAAGAGGCAAGGGGGATACAGAAGCAGATGACATGATGAAGGGATGCAGGGGATGGGTTGGCGAAGGGAGGCAGGCAGCGTGAGGAAGAGGAAGGGGAGAGGCAGAGGCAGAGACCATGGCTCCAGTGACTGTGGATTATAATTAGAAGCACAGGACAGCCTGTAGAGGGAAGAGGGTTTGGGGGACAGGGGTTTCAGGTCTCATTTTCATAGGTTTTTGGGGGGAGCAGACCAATTTGTGCCATGTTGGGGTTAGTTCATTGACATACCGAAATTGTCTTGAAGTTATTGTTAAAACTTCAAAGTTAACATATCCACATCATCTTGAAATTATGAGTAACATTTGATATTCTGCTGGTCCTACTGCAAAGGTCTGGAACTGGTCCATATTTTTTAAATGACTGGGATTATTCAGGATTGGGGAACATCTGCTGTTTGAGACACTGGGCAAAGGTAGTGGGGTCTTAGGGGACAAACCCAGGATGTGGAGTTTGAAGAGAACTCTCACATGGCCCATCCTGCCAGCCAGGCTCCTCTCTCAAGGGGACAGAAGGTCTGGGAGCAGGCCCAGTTCTCCTGTTTACTGTCTGCGTGACCTTGGGCAAAGCATTCACTTCCCTAGGTCTCAGTCTCCCCATTTATAAAATGAGAGACTTGGACTAGGTGGTCTCTATAGTCTAGTTCGGGAAGGGTGCCCTGGTCTTTGGATCAGGGGCTAAACAATCAAAATTGAAAAAAACGATCAAGCACTTGACCTTTATGATAAAATACCAGCCCAGTCCACCAAATAATGAGCAGTTGGCAGCCAGAGGCCTACGATCTCCCATGCAGGGGCCCTGCCCTGGTCTCTTCCCACCTGTGACCTCTGCCTTTCCCAGGCTGCAGGAGCCTGCCAACCTGGCTGTGGGTGAGGAGGCTGTGAGGGGCATTGCTGCCAACATCGAGGCTGCCATCTTTGACCTCATGCAGTGTACCGACTACCGCTACAAGACCAAATACCGAAGCCTGGTGTTCAACCTGAGAGATCCCAGGAACAAGGTGAGCTGGGGCTGGCAGAGGTGGGGGGCGGTGAGGAGCAGGTGGAGAAAGTCCTATCCAAGGCCGTCACGGGGGACCCTTCACTCTGAGTGCTACAGAGGAGATTTTGGCCGGGGCGCAGGCTCTCTGAGGGGAGTATTGGGCATGTGACCTTGGACAAGTCCCCGCCATGGCTCGTCTCCTAGCCTTCACCACTGGAAATTTATTGTGAGTCCTGGGGGCCGGTTGGCCTATTGTGGCCATTGGTACTTGCAGGACCTGTTCCTCCAGGTGATCCGAGGAGACATCACCCCGCAGGGCCTGGTGCGAATGAGTGCCACTGAGCTGGCTTCCCAAGAGCTGGCAGAGTGGCGGGACCGAGAGGTGAAGCACGTGAGTGACTGAGCCAAGCCCACAGCTGGAGGTGGGGACAGGGAGATGGGGGATGGAGGGGAGGGATGAAGTGATGGAGAGGTGGGAGGCTGAGATCCCGAGAAAGGCCCAAGTCAGGGGGAAGCCAGACTTGGTGGGTGGGGGAAGAGTTATGAGGCCCTGCAGTCACAAGGACCTTAGAAGCAAAGAAATCCTGAGATAGAGAACCACAGGGAGCCTATGCTGTGTTGGGGACAGGGGTGGGGTTTGGAGGGGGAGCCAAAGGGTCAAATCTAGCTCCACTCTGACATCTACTTTGGGAGGAAGATGCTTTATAAATCCTCAAGTGCCTTGGGAATGCCAGTGGTTGTTATAATAGGGCAGCTAAGTGATTCCTGGAACCAAGGGGGCAAAACCAGGGTCTTGCTCCTGAGAGGCCTGGTCCTCACATCTAGGTTTGGCCTTGCAAATACTAGACACCTAATGGTCGGTCAGTTGTAGTCCTTGTTCTCGAGGAGGACCAACTTGACATCATCATGATAGAGTCAAGGTACATTGGATCTGACTGTGGCTGATCAGACCAACATGAGCTCGGAATGCTCTACCACAGGTTGGGTACAGATAGGCCATGTGAATATTTGGGGTGGATTCTCTAAATTTGTTCATCTTGTTTTTCTTTTGAGGTACTTCGATTCTGTTCTGCTCACAGAGCACAACCCCTTCTCTGATGAGGGCATTCCATCCATGCTGGACAGCTAGTGTCTCCTATGTTACACAATCAGTTCCAAAGTTCTTAAGAGAGACCTTGTATTGTCAATAAAGGTCATTATCACTGAGCTTTGAGATCTTCCTAGAGAGGACAGGCAGCCAGAGAGCACCTGCTTGAATAGATACAGAGGCTTCTACTGGGGAGATCTGTCAGCAGGTCACCAAGATTAAGATAATTCATTCATTTGTAAAATCCTAGAATCTGACTTGGAAAGGATCTGAGAGGCCACCGAACCAGACTATATCTAAGTAGGACTTCCTTGTGCAACATTCCCAGTGAATGGTCATTTAACTCTTTCTTGGTCACCCCTGATAACAGGGAACTCATTACCTTGCAAAATAATCCATTCCAGTTTTAGACAGCCCTAGTTGTTAGGAAGTTGTTCCTTACATCGAGCTGAAATCCACTTCACTGCTTCCCCAGTTCCCGCTCATTCTCTCCCTGCTCTCGGGGGTGGAGGGGTGGGGAGGGTGGGGGAGTGGGGGGCGGGGTCAAGCAGGACAAGTCTAATTGCATTGCCACACAGCAGCCCTTCAGATGCTTAAAGACTTGGTGCTCTCTGGGGCCCCTCCCCCCAAGTCTTCACTGCTCTCTGGGCTACACATATTGAATTCCTTCAGCTGATCATCACTTGGCGTGTTGTCCAGCTCCTCCCCATCATGGGGGGGCTGGCAGAATACTGAGTGCCTACACTCCACCGGCAATGCAATCATCTCCTGCCAGGCCTCCCCCACTTCTCCCCCCCACCCACTCTTGCTTTGGATAGATTGAATCGGAGCCTTGCTGCCCACACTTCAAATTCAATATGTTTTATACGGAATTCGTCATCGTCCCCCCCAACCCTACCCCCATTCCTTAGTTCCCTGTGTTTGTTGGTGGTACCATTTCCCTCCTACTCCCCCAGATTCAAGAGCTCATTGTTCAGTCCTCCTACCTCTCCTCCCCATCCCTGCTCCACCCCCCCCCCCATTGAGGTGCCAATTTTCCTACATTCCAAAAACATGTCTCGAATTCCCTTCTCCCCATCCCTCTGTCCCCACCTAGTCCAGCCCCCTCCCCCATCTCCTCTCAGCTGGTCAGCCCCTTCATTTTAGAGTTGAGGAAACTGAGGCCAGCATGGGGAAGGCACTTGTCCATGATCACAGCTGAGGCAGGATTTAAACTCGGATGTTTCTGACCACTGGGCTACCTGGCTGCTCTCATCTCCCCACATCCAACCTTAACACTACAATCTGCCCCTATAATCTTCAATTTAGCTCAGCTTTGAGCATGTCCATCTTCTGCTCAGTGCCTTTCATGGTCTACTGAAAGTCCAAATTCCTGGTGTGGCATTCAAAGCCTTTCCAGCCTTAGGCCCTCTGTCCA
Source organism: Notamacropus eugenii (assembly GCF_028372415.1). Lineage (NCBI taxonomy): Eukaryota > Metazoa > Chordata > Mammalia > Diprotodontia > Macropodidae > Notamacropus > Notamacropus eugenii. The sequence goes on from NC_092876.1 coordinate 77,997,686, forward strand.
CCCTATTCAAACTGCACTGTGTGCATTTGTCTAGCCATGTACCTTTTGCTTAGAATGTACTTCTCTCCTTGCACCCCTCCTCAAGAATCCATGTCAGAATTCTTTGCTTCCAAGGCCTCACTCAGGGTCCCCCTCCTCCATGAAGTCTTCCCTGATCCCCCTGAACCTCTCTGACCTCCACTGTGAGGTTGTTTATTTTCCACCTTGTATTCTATTAATAACAACATGTGCCAGCCTGTGAGTGGCTTGTGCTTATGTCCAGGCCCAGGGGTCAGGCTCCTCTTCTCATAATACATAAGGGACAGAAGCCCTGGGGGAGGGCCCAGTTACCTGAGCCACATCCCTTCTCCAGGGTCCAGGCAGCTCCTCCTATGTGAGATGGTTGCCATCCCTCACTCCTCATCACTGTCTTCTGAGAAGACAGTCTTCCCAGGTTTCTGTGGCTGAGAAATCTCATCTCCTAGAGATACTCCAGCTCTGGAGAGCTGTCTTTGCCCTGTCCATCCCTGGCCTCGGAGCCTTTTCAGCCTGACAGATTCCCCTGAATGGCTTTGAGCCCATCACGGTCACCCCTCTGCCACCATGCAGCTTGGGGGGCAGGACAGGGAGGATTGGCAGCCATAGCACCCCCCCCACACACACACAATGGTCCCATTTTATAGATGATGAATGTGAAATGGTTCTAGGAGAAATGATCCCTCAAAGTCAGGCAGTTAGGTGGCCCAAGAAATGGGGCTATAGGGCTCTTTGCGTTAGGCCCTGCTGCCTCCCCCCCAATTATCAGGTCCTACTGAGTCCATTAGTCAGCAGTCTGTAGCAAGTGCTTAGCTAACATGCCTGGCACAGGGTAAGATGCTGCAAAAAGAGAGGAGGAGATATATGTGGCAGACAGTCAGAGAAGTGATGAGACGCCCACAGCTGAAACCAACAGTGGCCGGTGTCTGGTAGACTGAATGAGGGCCCGAGGCAGTCCGAGGGAGGAAAGCAGCAGAGGCAGAGGGGAAGGTCAGAGGAGAGAGGAGTCTTCCTGGAGGAGGAGAGAGGAGTCTTCCTGGAGGAGGGGAGCATGAGCTGGGCTTTTGTGGGCCTGCCGTCCTAGGGGGGAGAGGGACAGCAAAAGGGCAGCCATGGAGCTGATACCAAAGGGGCAGTAGGTGAGGGCCAATCAACAGACCCCATCAAGCCTGGGCCTTCTCTACTGTACCAGGGCTTGGAGATCATTGAGAAGCAGCAGCGAGAGGCTCCAAGCTGTCGGGTCACCAAACTGACCCACAAAGGAGAGATTGAAATCCATCCAGATGTGGACCAGACCCTGACCTTGGAGGACTTGACCGTGAGTGGACGTCACTGTTTGAGCCAGCACTCCCATACCACTCCTACCCTTCAGGCCCTCCATTCTGCTGTTGGCCCCCCCATACCTGTCTTCTTGGGGCTGGGCCAAAAAGAGCATCAGTGGGGGGATGCTAGCCACTGTGGGTGACATCAATTTAATGACTAAAAATGTCAATGAGCAATTCCCAGCCCTGGCAAAAGACTGACAGAAGTCCTGGGTTCTAGTTACACCTTTGCTACCTACTCCCCATGTAGTCTCAGGTCATCAGTTTCTTTCTGTCCGATGAAGGCATTGTCCAAGGTGCTATTTAAGTCCTAGAACAGGGTACTGAGTAGACACGGAGGACAGAAGCAGATTAGGGCTGTGGAGGGGTAGAGGGCTGAGCAAGAGAATGAAATGATGTTTCAGAAAGATTCTCCTCTTGTCTGGGACTCTGGGCATCACTCTTGGCCTCCCCATCCTCCCTTCCCCAGGAGCCGGCCTCCCACCAGGACCTAAGCCTGCGCCCCCAGCCTGGGGCAGCCGAATCTCAGTCTGGCCGGGACACCACGGAGCAGCATGAGAGCCATTTCCTGGACCCTGACTGCCGAGTCTGCATGGGTGGGAGCAGGGCCTGGTGGAGGGGGCAGTTAAGTGTGAACATGTCTCAGGCCAGGAGGGAAGGGCCGGGGCCTGATGATCGTGGGGTGGGAGAAAAAGGACAGAGAGGCTGAGGAGGGGAGGAGGACTGGAGATGGAAGAAGAGGACAGAAAAGGGAAAGGGGCTGGGGGGACCCTTGGGTTAGGGAGCAAGCCACTGCTTGAGTCTGCTGGGGCCTTGGGAGGGTGATGCTCCTCACCAGACCCTGAGAACAGTTGTCCTTCTAAACCACTCTCACCCCACACTGTTGTCACATTAAGGTGAGGGGGAGACTGTAGGTACAGCTGCAGACCCAGGTGGGAATGGCTTTGGCATTCTCTCTTCTCCTCCAGAGCAACCTCAGCTCCTCTGCCCACATCCCAACCCCTCTGTCTGCACTTTACAGGCTGGGAGGCCCCTCGAGGGGGCAGAGGCTTCAATGCACCCAGGAGCACCCCAGCCTCCCGGAGCAGAGTCACTAGCACCCCACAGAGACTCCCTGGCCCTGCTTCCTTGCCTCGAGTAGACACCCCACTACCAGGGATGTCCAAAAGCAGGCCTGGCACTCGGACCCAGCCCCAGGACAGGTTTGGGAAGGGCTTGGGAGGTTAGGCATTGGGGAAACAGGGGGGTTTGGAGATGCTCCAATGAAGGCACAGGGTCACATCAGCATTCCTCCAGGGCCAGAGGGGCCAGCTAGCTAGGAGGGAATGGAGGGGAGCGGGATCAGCCCACCAGATTCTGTTTTGCTCTGTCCCAGGCCTGAGCTGGCCCCCTGCCCAAGGCAGACTCCAAAGCCGAAGGCCTTGCAGGGCCAGCTATTGTGGGAAGGTGCCATGGAAATGTTCTCCATCAAGCGATTTGCCACCAAAGCCTTTCTGGTTCATGGCTACAGCAGCCAGCTTATCCAGGTAACCTCAAGGCTTCTCTCCCTCCCCCTTCTTTTCTCCCCCTATTTCCTCCCTGTCTTTTTCCTAACTTCTTTCTTCCACCTCCCCTGCTTCCTCATTGTTTTTCCCTTCTCCCTGGGGAAGTCTGGGTGTACCCCCCTGGTCTCCATGAGCAGCCTGGGGACCCAACCGTGAGGATTCTCTTTGCTTGCCTTTTCTCAGCAGTACTCCCCTGAAACTGGTAGTCACCAGCACCCAAGCTAACTAATCCATTTACCCTCCCACCCCTTGCAGGCTTTGCCCAAGGTGATTCGCTCCTCAGGGTGTGTTGTCCCTGAAGTTGTCTGGGATTACTTGGACAGCATCTGGCCATCAGAAGCCAAGGTACTGCGAAGCTAAGGCTGGCCCATCACCCTAGTCTGTGTGTGAGTGTTCCCAAGGCTGCCCTGGCCTCACCTGCAGGCATCTTTGGCCTAGAGCAGGCTGGTTGAGCCTAACCTCTTAGCCTGTTCCACACCCATTCTAGCCATGTGCCTAGGCCTGGCAGAAAAGACAGAAGGCCCTGGGATACAAGGGACAGTGAAATAAGAGGGAAGGAACAGTCCTGGTCGCCTAGCCTGCTGAGATCCGGGGGGGGGGGGGGGGGGGGGGGGCAGGGGGCAGGGAAGATTCCTTATCACCGGTGGGGATGGGACAGGCTTCGGGGATAAGGGGTCCCTGGACTGGAGCAGTAAGAGAGGGAAGGACTTGAGCCCACAGATTTGGATCCGAGGCCATTCCAGCCATGGGAGTTGGCTTCAGGAAGGGCCCAGATGGGAGAGAGGGCAGGGTGAGAGCGTGGGATGAAGAGCGCTTGAGCTTGGCTGGGACACAGAGGTCAGCGGTGTGAGATAAAGCTGGGAAAGTGAGTTGGAGCCAGATTGTGGTGGGCCTTGAATGCCAAGATCCGGAGTTTCTCCTTTTTTGGGTAGACAATGGAAGGTTTTAGAATTGCATGGTGACAGGCTCAGTGCTATTCATTAAGAGGATTACTCAAGCAGCCCGTGAAAAGATGAATTGGAGAAGAGAGAGACAGGAGGGGGGAGATGAGCTGGGAGGCTCCTTCCTTTCTTCCCCTGCTCCTCCTACTCCTCATGCTTCCTGCTGTCTCCCTTAGGACATCAGCGTGCTCCGCCTGTGCCCTCGTGGGGCCCGGGATGCCCAGAATTACAACATGCTCTACTCGTACCTCAACAACAAGCAACGCTATGGCATGGTGGCCAGTGAGCACCTGGACATGTTCCTGGTGCCCCTGCCAGCTTTCCAGCCTGTGCCCCCCAAGCTGCGCCCTCTGGGAGGCCCAGGTATGGTCTGCCAGTGAAGAGGTCTGAATGGAACGTGTGGTCAAACAAGGTGCCTGCTCAAGGGCAGGGTGGGGGAGGCCTGACAGAACAGCTCCAGGGAGAAAGAGCTGGGGGTCTTAGCTGGCCAGCTCAGTAGAAGTCATTAGTATGGTTTGACCACCCCAAATGCCAGCTCAGCCTTCAGTGGCATTAATAATGGTGTCCTGGTCAGAATGAGGCCATTGATGATCTCCCTATATTTTCCCCTGGTCTGTTGGGCTCCGTTTTTAGCATCACATTCCAGGATGGACAACAGTGAGCAGCTGGGGGAGGCAGAGGAGAGTGAGGAAGATGGGCAGGGGGCCCCAAGCTGGGCCTGATTTACAAAGAAGAGTTGCAGGAACTGGGAGTGATTAGTCTCTAGAAGAGGAACAATTTATGGGGGAGGGCATAGAAACTGTCTTGGAGTGTCCACAGGGCTGGATTAGCTTTGTTCTGCTTGGCCCCTGGGACCAGTGGGTAGATGTTTGAGAGAGGCAGTACACAGAACTGTTTGGAGGTGAAGGATTTCCTTGGAGGACACAGGTTCCCCTCCTCCTGGAGGGCCTCTCTCTATGACTGGATCCATCATAGATACAGACCTGGGGGGGTGGGGCCTCCAAGGCCACCTAGGCCCAACTCTTCATTTTACAAATGGAGAAGTGGAGCTGTCCAAGGTCACACAGGCAGATATCATGGCATGTGTGTGGTAGAGACGGTTTGAAGCCAGGTCCTCTGACTGGAAAGCCAGTACTCTGGAGCATGGACTGTGTCTGCAGTTATGGGCCTGACCCTGTGCTAGGCAAGGGGAGAACAGATGTCACAGTGACACAAAGTCCCTGCCTTGGGGAGCCCATGTTCTCTTGGGTACCATGGGTTCACAGGATGTAGACACAGGGCAGATCTCTGATTTCTGAGGCAAAGGGAAGTCAAAACCACAGGGAGTCACCTGGGGTCAATTGGTCAGTCAGCATTTATTAAGTGCCTACTACGTGCTAAGCAGTGGGAATACTCAGAAAGGCACAAGGCAGGCCAGGTTAAGGGGATAGGGGTGGGGCAGCTGGCAGAGTCAGCTCTTGTCAGAGGGGCTCTGTGTGGTGCTGAGGCCCCAGGTCAGGCTGCCTTTCACATACCAGATCCAAAGTAAATCCACAATGGTTTGGGAAGGGATGCATCAGTCCTGGAGCTGATCTCTGAAGGGAATGGGCTTCTAAGAGGGTGAGCGAGGCAGTCTGCCAGGCATAGGAGGCAGACTGCAAAGGTACTAGGGAGGGAGATGTCTGGATCATTGACCAGTGGGTAGTTTTGGTTTGAGTGTAGACAGTGTTGTGGAGGTGGCAGGGTGGTGGGCAGTTGGAGGAGGAAGGAGGGGTAAGGTGTAATCATCTTAGAAAGGTAGGCTGCAGCCAGACTGTGCCAATGGCTAAGGCTCTGGATTTGAATTGAGCTTGACCTCAGAGGCAGTCTTGTCTCATGTTAGCTGTGTGACCCTGGGCAAGTCACCTGACATCTGGGTGCCTCATTTCCTTATCTGTAAAATGGGGGAGTTGGATTCAATGCTCTCCTAAGGCCACTACCAGCTGTATGATCCCATCTATGGCCATCTATGGGCAGTCTCTGAAGCCCTTCAGGCCACATGGTCAACCCTACACTTTTGGCAGTTGCGGGGAGGATGGCTTAGAGCAGGTTGGATGACTCTTGGCAATGTCCTAGTACAGGGGAGTCCTGTTCCATGGGAGTCCTGTTCCATAGCTCCCTTCCATCTCTTGACATTTTGTGATCCTGGGAACAATATCACTGTTTTTGAATATTTGACCTCAGGGCAGGGCCATAGCTATGGTGAGGCACCTGGGGCTCTGCCAGAGGGTGCTGAACTTGGAAATGTCCAAAAGCACTCAGTCCCAAAATATAGAAACAACAGAGCTTACTACCTGGTTAACAAGAATTTCCAGTTGCTCTTTGGTCACTGTTTTCTGCTGGAGTTTTCAAGGGGTGATCCTGGGGACCATCATTTCAGGGTCTCCTCCCTCCCTCACCCTTTGTGTCCCCTCAGGCCTGGAAGTCACTCATTGCAGCCTAGTGCTGGGTTTGATCCTGCCCAAGGCACCGCCAGGTGACTCCCGGCTAAATGGGGCCAGCCCCCTGCAGGAGAAGAAACGCAAGACAGTGACCTTTAAGGAGACGGTGGAGACAAAGTGCTACTCACCAGGGTTCAGAAGACTAGATCAGCTTTCCAAACCTGGGCCTTCCTGGGCCCCAAGGCCCAGCCTGCAGGGTCCCCCATCCTGGGAAAGTGTTTCAGCTGATCTCTTGGAAGAGGTGTCTGGGCATGTGGAGCAGGAGCAGCTGGACAGAGGGAGGGGACCCTATGACCTCCCCTTCTGCTGCCAACAGAAAACTGAGGGCCCAGGACCTGATGGTTCCTGCCCCCTGGGCAGCCTGGCCCCCCCAGATCCCCTACCCAGTTGGGATCAGCTCAACTCCAGGGGAAGGTTTCAGGGTCAGCGAGCCCAGCCATTGGCAGATGGTACAGGCCCAGGGCTGCTGCCTCTCAGTGCACCCTTACAGCCCGAGTGCGGAGGCCTGACTCCGGAGCTAGGTGCCCTCGGCCTCCTCCAGCTGGCCGGCTTGTTCCACTTTGGCAGCCCCCCAGCAGTGGCCCCGGCGCCAGCCCCCAACCTGCTCTCCCACCCCTCAGCTGCCGACTGTTACCATGCCTATCCTGACCACGCTGCTACCACCTGTCCCCACAGCACTGGTGGTGCCGTGTGCCCTCCCACTCCCACACCCCTCCTTCCTGCCGGGGAAGCCCTATCCCTCATTCAGCACCTCGAGGCCCTGGTGAAGATGAATAGCCAGCTGCAGGCCTCCTTGCAGATGTCTGCGCCAGACCCCTCCCTTCCTGGACCTGGGGCTGCAGGGGCCCCAGGGCCCATGCAGCTGGAGCACCCAGGTGGTGAGACAGAGAACCATGCAGGTCCACCACCTCCCCTCTTCCTGGCTCCCTTTTGTGAATCTGACCAGCCACCTCCTGGCTATTGAACACTCCCCCAGGGAGCCTCTTGTGCCAATGGGGTTTAAGGCCCCCATTGTCCTCCTCCTAGGTATGATGGGCTCAGACCCTTCAGGGTCCGCTAAGGGATACAGTCAGGCCCTAGTGGCATCTGGAGCTGGGAGGGGGCTGTGCCTTCCCCATCCTCCAAGTGAGGCTTGAGCCACTTTCTAGGCCAGGGTGCCCAGGGGGTAGGCACCAGCACCTACATGTTGGCATTTCCTGTTCTGCTTGTTTTTGTTCAGGGTTCAATAAAAAGTATCCACAAACCTTTCAGTGTTTCCTATCCCATGGCTGGGGTCTCTGTGCACAGGTTAGGGTGGGGTGGCCTGGGAACCCTGCCTCCACACCCAGATGGGCCTATGGGGCACATGTGGTTGATGAATGCTGTGTCAGGCACTGGGGCAGGGGTAGGGGTGGCCCTGGAGCAGAGTCTTGAGAGAGGAGGATTCCAGGAGCAGAGGTAAGACAGGAGCTTTCTGGCATGGGCTGGGGAGGCTGGGGGGTGCCCTGGGGAGATGGAGAGTCCAGGTGGCATGTGAAGGAAGCCTGGGGCTTCTGGGAAGGGACCCAGGTTGAGGAGCTGATCCAGAGAAGTGTCCGGGCCCAGGGTGTGGGTGGAAAGGTGGCTGGTAGCTTGGGGGTAGCAGGTGGCCAGGGGTGCCCACAGACACTCATCCCTTCCCTCTTCCCAGTCTGGGGCTGTGCCCAGGCAGTCTCCGCTTTGGGTGTGGGGGAGGAGCAGCACCCAGACTGGGAAGGGCGAGGCAGGGAGACACCTTGGTGTCCAGGCAACTGAGGGGAGTTTTGGGGGGCTGGTCGGAGGATGGGCAGCTGCTCCTGTCCTGTAGCTGGCAGCAGGGGGCGCCCTCAGCCTGGGTATGGACACCCCTAGCCTGAAGCCAGAGCATTCCTTGTGTGTGTGTGTGTGTGTGTGTGTGTGTGTGTGTGTGCGTGCGCGCGTGCGGGTGTGCGTGCGTGATAGGGATGGGAGGGGTGACATCAGCCTGGCCCTGCATCCTGGCCCGGGGATAGGGGGGAATGGACACCGTGGGGCATATGTAAGTGACACGTTTGAGCCAAGCACAAAGGGATGTCAATACTTGAGCCAGCATCCTCCCACACCCCACCATTGATGTATGTGGGTGAGAGAAATACATGGCTCTGCCATGGGGGATTGATGAGACTATGAGGGGGCAAGTCCATGAGAGTGGGAAGCCCTGGGTTCAAATCCTGCCACAGCTGTGTTCCACCTTGAGCAGGTCACTTCTCTGGGCCTCAGTTTCCTCATCTGTAAAATAGGGCTGGACTCAATGACCTTGGAGGTCCCTTGAAGTTCAGAAACTGCTATCTTCTGACTTGATGGCACTTCCATGACTATCCCTGCCATTCATGGAGGATCCCTATATGTCTGTCTCTGAAGTGGGTGCTGGCCCCAGGAGGTCATCTTATCCCAGGGTGCTCCCTGCCATGTGGGGGAGAGTGGCCCTAGCTCCAACCACTGTCAGTCAAGGCAGCCAGCTTGATTAAACACTGTGTACTAAGAGCTTCAGCAGAAACATAAGCAAAAATAAAGAATGGTCCTTGCCCTCAAGCTGAAAGGAGAGGGGGTGTGCAGGCAGAAGAGTTTGTGAGTTTGGAGGAGAAACAAGTCCAGGGAACCCGGAGCCCAGACCAGAGAGACCTGAAGGCAGCCAGAGGCAGATGGTGTAGCGGACAGAACCCTGGGAGATAATGACCAGGCAGCGCCAGCACTCTATAAATACTGGTTATTATCATCCAATCTAGCCCCTTCATTTCACTGAAGAGGAAAACACAGGCCCAGAGAAGGAAATTGACTTGCTCAAGGTCACATAGCTAATTAAGTGGGCAGAGCCGAACTTTGAACCCAGCTTTTGTGCCTCTGAACCCTTTGCTCCTTACACTTCTGGGCGCTCATGTGTATACTGGAAAGTTGTGGGGTGGGGTGTGCCAAGGCGGATGATGGGGCCTGCTCATTGGGGGCTTTTGGAAGGTTGAACAGATGTCCCTGAGGCCTCCCTGACAGGGCCATGATCATCATCAGTGTCCTGGGACGTCTGACTGCTATTGAGACCTGAACATAGAGGCAACTGACTGGCATCGATGCCTGAAGGTGGTGAGGACCCCGAGAACCCTACTGGGACCAAACTGATCCCAAAGAGCTGACCCTAGCTCTCAGAGTCTGCTTCTTGTTACTGTCCTCTACCTAGGCAGGCCCTATGAGCCAGCCATGGCCAATCACAATAGAAGTTGACTGGATGTAGAAGGTGAGGGATAGAGGGACACGTGGATAGGCTCCATCATTCCAGAGCTGCTGGGGTCCCCTCAGGCCACTTCTTGGCACATTCCTTCAGGACTTTGGCTCCACTGATGTGACCTGGATTAGGGCAGTGTTGACCATCTCAGGAGAGCCTGTCAGGAACTCTGATACTTATTAGCTATGTGACCTTGGGCAGGCCTCTCTCTCCAAGTCTCAGTTTCCTCATCTGCAGAATAGGGATAATAGTGATAATTTTAGCATTGCATACCTCATAGAGTTGTACAAAGACTATAGAAATGTATGCTATTGTTAAATATCCTCTATTTTCCTCCATGGCAGTGATAGACTCAGAGCTTATGGATCATTAAGTTCAATTGATCACGCATTTATTAAGAAAGTACTACGTACCAGGTGTTGGGCTAGCTGGAAACCTCAGTACGAAGACCCCACTCCAAGGGAACTCATACTCCAGTCCAACTCATGCATTTGACCATTTCCGGAGGTCTTATGGAGTCATTAGTTTCTAATTGGCCAGTTCTAATTTTTAAGGAGTTGTTTTCTTCAACAAGCTCTCATGCCTCTTTTTCCAAGCTATTAATTACCTTTTTATATATTTCTTTTCTAGCTTTTAATTTTCCTGTATTATTCTCTACTGGTTTCTGAAATAATTTTTTTGCATCCCCTCTCCCGCCATTTTGGTCTCTTGCTTTAATTCTTCTGGGAGTTCTTGCAGGGCTTGTGTCCAATCTGCATTGTTCTTTGAGATTCTGCTTGTAGATGTTTTTTTGAGTAATTGTCTAATTCTGAGTTTGTGGTCTGAGCTTCCCTGTCACCATAGTAGCTCATTATGATGGAAATCTGGTTTTGTTTGCTCATTCTTCCCTCTGGCTCCTTGACTTTAGACTTCATGTGAGGGCTGGGAGATTGGGTGTGGGTGTATGGGTATATGACTTGGGCTTCTGTCCTTCTGGGGCTTTCACACCCAGTTCAGGGGGGGCCTACAAGCTTTCAGTGCTCCCAAAGGGGTGTGATCCAGGGGCAAGTCTGTTCATCAACCTCTTGGTTTGAACTCTGCAAGTTCCTGACCCAGGGTAGGGTCTGTTGGCTCATCCTCGATTGAGAGTTCTGAAGGCTATTGGTGGACTCACTATTAGACTACTGAAGGGTTCTGCAGGTTCCAAGCAACTTAACTACCTACTCCCCTTTGGTCTGGGACCCTTAAATCTGCTCCTGGGGTGAGAGCTATAGTGTCCTTGCTCAGGATATAGCAAGAGATCTCCCAATGGTGACTAGAACTGGGTGGTGGACAACAGAGGTTCCAGATGGCACCCATTTCTGCCCCTAGCACTTGCTCAGGGATCCCCTGGGATCTCTGTCTGCCCTGGTGCCCCATCTTAGCTCCTTTTCTCTTCTCTAGCATGCAGGAGTGCTTCCCATGCTGCCTTGCCCTGTGCTCCTGGCCATCTTCCTTCCTGGCATCTGATTGCAGACCTCTCTGTGTGTCTCCCTAACACATTCTGGGCTAGAAAAATGACTCGCTGTGACTTTTTCTTGGTTATCCTGACAGGAATTCAGCCCAGTGCTGTATTCTAGAGCTTTGTTGAGTAGGTGGGCTGGTGTAAAATGCTTTCTTTCCCCCCACCATCTGGATCCTACTCCTGCCCTATCATTTTACAAGAGAAGAAAATCAAGATCCAAAAGGAAGTAAACAGAGTCAGAATTCAAACTCAGATTTTCAAGGAATCCCAAACGTGGTGCTGTTTGTCTCATTGATTCTGAAGAAGATGGGGGAGAAGGAACAAGCATTTATTAAGCACCTACTGTGTGTCCAGGCTAAACTGAGCACTTCACACATAGTATTTGATAAGATAGGTTCACAGCCTTCCTTGCTAAGACCTGGTTGGTCTCTGGGAACTCCATATGACCTCACAAATGCTAACATGAACCATCATCCAAAGACCCCACCTAAGCCACACCTGACTAACTCAACAATCGGGAAGATCCGAGTTCAAATTTTGCTTTAGACATACTTGCTAGCAATTTTAATGTTTTAGCCATTTAAATCTCTCTTCTGCCTCCATTTCTTCTTCTGTAAAATAGAGTAATAATAGCACCTACCTCACTAGCATGTTGTTAAGATCAAGTCAGATAATATGACAACAACTTTGCGAACCTTGAAGTGCTGTATAAATGCTAGCTATCATTATTACTGGCAGCTAGGTGGCCTAGCGGAGAGAGCGCCCTGGGCAGGAAGACTCATTTTCCTGAGTTCAAATCCAACCTGAAACCCTTATGAGCTGGGTGACCCTAGGCAAGTCACTTCACCCTTTTGGCCTCAGTTTCCTCGTCTATCAAATGAACTGGAGAAGAAATAGCAAACTACTCCAGTATCTCTGCCCAGAACACTCCAAATGTGGCGTCATGAAGAGTCAGACAGGACTGAAATGACAGAACAACAGTTGTCATTATTACTACACATAAAAATCCACACTGATTCCCCTCCTTCCTGACTACCCCCAACCTCTAGTGTCCCTTGGGACCACAGCCTCCTCCCTTGGCCTTGCCAGACCCCTAGTCTGTTCAGCTGGACAGCTGGATTCTAGGCCCCTCTAGGTCAGAGGCTATCTTTCGCCTTTTTTTGTATCCCAGTGCCTGGTACACAGTAGGTGCTTAATATATGTTTAGACTGACTGCCCAAAGACCAGTGAAAGGAACAGAACCTGAAGATCTCTAGGCTCCAGATCAGGACTCTGGGCCGAGTTACTGAAGCAACTTCTTAACTGCAGCTGCTTGGGCCCTGCAGCTCCTAGGGAAAATATTTGCTCAGCTTGTTAGCTTGAGGAGGATCTGGCTAATGAGGGCTAATTGACTGTCACAGCAGGGCTGGTCTGTGAGAGGGGTGGGTGGGGTGATGCTGCTGCTGGGGGTTAGGCAACCAAAGGTCCATGGTCTGAAAGGGGAGAGGCCTGGGCTCTGCAAACTCCTGCTCAGACCCTCCACTCCAGGACAGGCATCCTACCAGCTCTTGGGATCTTCTCCCACTAAGTTCTGATGCTCAGGCATGTCTCCCAAGAAAGCTGCTGCATGATTAAAGCCGTACTTCTCCGAAGCTTCCAGGTAGAGGAACCTAGACTGAAAGCTGGAAAGGATACTAGTCCATAAATAATTAAGAAGAGTCTTCTTTGTGTCAGGTGGGCAGCTAGGCGATGCAGTGGATAGAACTGCCTGGCCTGGAGTCAGGAAGATTCATCTTCATGAGTTCAAACCCAGTCTCAGACACTTACTAACAGTGTGACCCTGGGCAAGTCATGTCATTCTATTTATCTCAGTTTCCTCATCTGTCAAATGAACTGGAGAAGGAAATGGCAAACTATTTCAGTATCTTGGCCAAGAAATCCCCAAATGGGGTCGTGAAGAGTGAGATAGGACTAAGGCAGGCCAGAAATACAAAAAGATGCAAAAGAAATATTGAGGAGCGAGCATGGGGCTGGAACAATCAAATGGGTCATCAAGTCTAATCCCCTTGTTTTTACAAATAAAGGAACTGAGGTCCAGACATATTAAAGTAATTTGCCTAGGATCACCCATCTGAGGCTAGACTTCAGCCCAGGTGTTCTTGATTCCAAGCCTAGACCTCAGGCAGCCTTGTTGCCGAGCAGTGCTAAGAGAGATTGACGAGGATGAGCCAGTGTAGAGTGGAGTCTAAATTGGGAATGTTCACTGTTGGGAATCTGCTTTTTCTCCGCTTTTATTCTCTTGCTTCACTTTCCTAACAGAACAAGAGTTCTTGTCCCATCTTGTGACTGTGTTGCCTAAGGACGCTTTCTCAGAGGCACATTTTCAAATACATAAAATGTAATACATGGTATTCCAAAGGAAACCAATTGTACTGAAATACAGTCAATTCTAAAAATATTTATCTAATAACAATCAAGTTCACACACCCCTGTGTTAAGGATAAACCAAAGTGTCCTAGGCTACCAGTTCCTAATCTGGACTTTGCTTCTCCCCAGCCAGCTGACCTTGGGCAAATCCCTCCCCAGACCTCTCCTCCCTCATCTCTCCCATAAGGAGATAGAACCGAATCCACTCGGAGGTCTCTTCTTGGCTTGGACAGCCTGTGATTTGATCAGCTGTTAAAGTCGTGCTGATTTGCATGCTAATTTACATATCACTAGCACTCTGGGACCTCCACTGAAGTACTCCTTCGATGCCTCTTTGTGGCACAGAGGTGACCCTGGGCTCCTGGAGCCTGTGCTGGCAGAGCTGAAGCCCTGGTAAGGCCTGTCTTGTTAGAGAACCCTCAAGTAGAGATCAAGTGATTCTGGAGCTGGCCCACTGAGTCCATGGCAGCATGGCGGCTCCATCCAGTACAATGATTTAACAAGCATTTCTGCAGTGACTACTGGGAGTCAGGCATTGTGCTAAGTTAGGGACACACAGGCCCCAAAAGGAGAGGCATCCCTGCCCTCAAAAAGCTTCTGTTTTACTGAGGAACATACAGGCCTCCTCCTAAATTATGGAAGGAATATAGGATGGGAGATTAGAGCTGGGAAGTTCCTTAGCAGTCATCGAATCCAGTGCCCTGCACCCCTCCCTTGTGGGCTGAGGAAGCTGAGATCCAGAAGGGGAAGCCAATTGCCCAGAAGGACACAGACATTAAATGTCAGAGCCTGGATTTGGGCCCAGGCCCTGATTCCAAGTCTAGCATTCATTCCAGGGCACCACACTGGGATGATCTGTGACAAGGCGCGCTCCCACCCAGGAAATCCCAGCTCTTTGCAGTATTCAAGTGAGAATTGCAAGGATCCTTCTTCTCCTGTCTTTCTGGCCAGCCCTGGGGGGGCTAGCACTGGACCCCCTATGGACTCATAAGGCTTAGTCTTGCCCTCCCACCCTCTGTCCAAGGTCATGGGGGACATTCCAGGTGGACTGTGGAGGAACTTGGGAAGCTATTTCAAGGGGGAAGAGTATGAGCTTTGGGCTTAGACACTTAGGTTCTTCCATTAAATTCTGCCCCTAATTCCCTTCTACCCCAAGATACTCCACCCCTCACTCCTCATCTAGACCCTTCATCCTTAGATCTGTAAATGTCCTTAGGGCACAAAACACAAAAGAAAGTCTGAACTGTTAGGGAGCTTAAAGATTATCTAATTTAATCCCCTCATTTTACAGATAAGGAAACTGAGTCCCCCCCCCCCACGGGAGGGAAGGTGACATGTGCGCACAGATCATGCAGCTGACCAGCACTGGAGTGGGCATTAGAATCTGTTTTCTGACTGCCAGCCTAGGGGCACTTTCCAATGCATTGTGTGCCACTCTTCAGGGAGCATGTCAGACATGAGACTGGCATGAAACTAATTGGAGGAAGGTAATCTGAGGATCCACCAAAAAGAGGTCCTTTTCCATTGGCTCAGAAGGGATGGAGATTAGGATCCAGAAGGGTCTTCTCCACTTTGAACAGGGTGCATTTCTGGCCCAGGGGACCCCTGAGAGACTATTTACCAGGCTTCGGGTTGTATCTTCCTTGGTTCAAGATAGTCTTGTGTACAGTCTGGGCTCATCCAAGAAGATCTGCACGCTCCTGGGATTGCTGGGAGTAGGAGGAAGCTGGGGAACTGACAGGACTTCTGTCTCCATCACACTGATTACCAAGAGTTTATTCCTGGAGACATTTCATTATCACTGCTGAGATGGAGCTGGGGCCAGCAGTGGCTTCACTGAAGGCAGACACCTGTTGAAGACCACAGACTCTGAGGCTGAGAAACTGGGACTTCAGATGGCATTTAATTCTTCCCATCACTGAGCAGGAATCCCCTCTTTCACAACCTTTGTGTCCAGCACATAGTAGGAACTTTATGTTTGTTGACAGTTACCGACTCCCACATGGATGTTCTTCCTTTGCCCCATTCCATAGACAGCTCCTCCCCAGCCCATAAGTGGGACTGGACACACTCAAGGCCATATCACTGCTGCTACTGCCTGTTCTTCTAGGCTTTGCCTAGAACCCTGTTCCACCTTGTCAGCAATTTGATATTTTCCCATCCCTTGAAGATGATGGACAACTGACCTTCCAGTTGACTGGGCTTCATTTAGGAGCAAATGAGAAAGTCCATTTGGAGCAGAACAGACCTAGAAGTGGGGGACCTTATAGATCTCTCCATCCCTTGGTTAATCCTGCTGTCTACTAAGCAAAAGTTGTCAGAATATTGTTCAACTATTCCCCCTGGATATAGAGCAAGACAGAGCTGCTGGTGATCAGAGGACAATTAATAGGGCCCAAGGACAAGAGGGCACTTTTCAGGGAAAGGACACAGTCCAAGTCCTGATGGAAGAAGGCAAAGAAAATGCCCAAGTTGGTCAAGCTGTTAAGACTGCAATAAGGAAATAGTTGGCTATTCTCCCAGTCACAGGGCTTCCAGTGAATCCAGGCCTCATCCTCAACTCTCCACTCTCACTCTCCATCTCCAATCTTCTGCCAGATCATGTCAATTTAACCTTCCTAATATCTCTCCTAAAGTGCAGATCTGACCTTGTCACCTTCCTCCACCCACTCCCATTCAATAAACTCCAGTTCGTTTCCTGTTATTGCCAGGATCAACTGTGAAATCCTCTGTTTGGCTTTCAAAGCTTTTCCTAAGCCCTCTTCCTCTCTTTTCAGGCTCCGTAGGCCTCACTCCTTTCCACATCCTCTTTCATCAGGGACTGGCTTCCTTAGCTGTTCCTTGAACAAGGTACTCTCAACTCCAGGCAATGTTGTTTCCCAGGGATTTTTTGTTTTGGTCTTTCTTTGTATCACATGAATTTATTACAATGCTTGATAAATGCTTATTGACTGGACTTGAAAATGTCTGGTGATGGGACAGTCACTAACTCCCATTCCATTGTTGGACAACTGATTCTTAGGAAGTTTTTTCCTTACCTAAAGACTAAATTTTCCTCTTTGAGCACCCCCCATCTCATTCCCCCCCCCACTTAATCCCCACCCCCCACCCCCACACCTTGCTCCTGGTTCTGCCCTCTGACATCAAAGGGAATGAGTCTAATGCCTTTTTTATAAGTCAGCCCTTTGAATACTTGAAGACAGCAAAATGGTAGCTAGATGGTGCAGTGGATAGACTGTAAAGTCCTGGAGTCAGGAAGACTCATTTTCTTGAGTTCAAATCTGACACTTTCTAGCTGGGTGACTCTGGGCAAGTCACTTTACCTGGTTTGCCTCAGTTTCCTCATCTGTGAAATGAGCCGGAGAGGGAAATGGCAAATACTCTAGTGTCTTTGCCAAGAAAACCCCAAATGGGGTCATGAAGAGTCGGACAGGACTGAAAATGACTGAACAACAAAATCATGTCCATTAAATCTTTTCTCCAGGCCTAATTCCTTCAACTGACCTTTGTGTGACTTACGTTTCCAATCTCCTATTCATTCCAGGCACATGCTCTAGCCTGTTGAAGACTGCTTTAAAATATAATACCCAGATCTGGCTTCAAAATCCAGATGAGGTCTGTCCAGAACACAGGATGGAGGTTTCATGGGTCACTTCCTTATTCTGAAAACCCCAACTTCCTAATGCAGCCTAAGATCCCATTAAGCTTCTTTGGTGGCCAGACCATACCATGGACTCATATGCAGCTTGTAGTCCACTAACCCCCTCAGATTTTTTTCATATATACTCTTGTCCAGCTATACCTTTCCCAACTTTTGCTTGTGCAATTGATTTTTTGAACCTGAGCAGAGGACTTTACGTTAATCCTATTAAATTTCATCTGTTTAGACTAGGTCAAAGGCCTAGTCTATTGAGAACTTTTCAGATCTTTATTCTGCCATCTAACATGTTATACCTTTTCCCCTTTTCCTCAAGTGCAGAGAACTCAGTTGGCTCTGGGAAGATTGGAGATGAGAAAAGCATTCACTGAGGCCTTATCAATTGTACCTGGGGAGACAATACAATACAATACAGTTTCTGCCCTCACATATCAAATATTTTACATTTTAATAGGGGAAAACAACACACACTGGGAAATGGTGGCCAAGGGAGAAGGTTTTGGTCAGGAGAGTCAGAGAAAACTGAGATTGGAATAACAGTGGACTCGATTGATATATCCTTACTGGGCAGAATTGATTTGGTTTCTGTCCTTGGAAACAGAGTTGGAAGGGGAGGGCCTGAGAGCAGGCATAAGAAGGGTAAATGTTTACCAGTCAGAGCCTAGAGTCCCTGGGATGACTTAAGCTAAATAAGCAGCTCTAGGAAATGGGGTCTTGGGTAGGGAGGGGGGTAACTTTGGAGAGCAGGTCAGATAGTAAGGGTCCCTGTCTGTTGGTAGGTAACAGGGGAATGGTCTGGGGGCCTGTGGAGGAAGGATGGAAGGAAGTGAGCTGGTTGTCTTCTGCCTCTTTACCCACAGAGATGCTAGACTGGAAGTCTCCAAATGATAGGACGAGCCTCTTTTAGTAGGATGTAAACTCCTTGAAGAAGGGGGTTTATTGTTTTGTTTTGTTTTTTTGGTCACTGTATGTCCATACCTAGCACACTCCCTGGTACATAGTAGGCATTGCATTGCACTGAATCGAATTGACTTGCAGGGAGTTTGATGGAGGCTGGGAAGGTGTGGGCCAGCAAGGCCTCAGACTGGTCCTAGGAGGATGGCAGGGACACGAGGCTCAAGACAGTAATAACCATGAGGCTTGGCAGCAACCCTTCATCAGTTTAGGAGATCGCATTTTGGGCTCCTTCTCAGCTCCTCAGCAATTTCAATTCCAATAATACTTTGAGATTGAGGTAAGAGAGTAGATTCATCCGCAGGCTCAGAATTAACCAGCCTTCACTATCTGATGGTCTGAGGGATAGACTCCAGAGGACCAAACTAGGGATGGCTGATGGAGATAGCCCTGGGAGAGAGGGAAGGGAGCTCTGGGGGGCCAACTTGGGTTCAGTATAAAGAAGAACTAACTCCCTAAGAGTCCAAGCTGTCCATAAATCGAGTTTCTTAGAAGCCTTGAAAGGTAATGAGTTTCCTATCACTGAAAGTGGTTAAGCATACGTTTGATGCCCTCTCTGAGAATAGTGAATTTGTGGTCAGCACATAGTAGGTGTTTCATCAAAATGTTTGCTGAATTTTGTATGTGTGAGATAGCACTCTGGACTTGGGAATCACAGACACTTGGGTTCAAATATCCTGTCTGGCTCTTAGTGTGACCACAGGTGAGTCACTCAGCCCCTTCCAGGTTTCTTCCTCTTTATAGTAGCCACAAGAATACCTGCAGGGCCTTTGTTCCAGCCTCCCAGGGTTGTTGTTAGACTCAGATGAGCTAATACATGTAAAGTACTTGGCAAACTTGAAGGGACTGAGTAAATGTCAGTTATTATTAGAGAGGATTCATGCTTGGGGTGAAGAGCTGACCTGAATGAGACTGGAGGTTCCTCCTAGCTCTGAGGTTCTAGGGTTCTAACCAGGATCTCTCTCACCCAGCCTTGGGAGCTATTACCCACCCCATCCCCTACCCCAGGGGGAAACGACTTTACTCTCCCCTTCCCCTTTCCTCATAAAAGAAATGGAGACAGGTCCTGGGCAGGCAGGAGGAGGCTGGATTATGGAGTGACCAGATCCTATAGTTATCCCCATTAACCAATAGCTACCACAGGCCACCTGGCTCCTAGCCCCCAAAGTCCTTAATCCTAGCCAGATTGGAGTGAAAGAAAGCCCTTTAGTGCCTTGCCTGGAAGCCAGGTGACCGGGTTCATGTTCCATCTGGCCATTATCACTAACTCACTGTCATAAGCCCCCTTCCCTTTTCCAGGCCTCAGTTTCCCCATCTGTAAAACGAAGGAGTCATATACCGGGATCTGCCGCGGTCTCTTTCAGCCCAAGATCCTGTAATCCTCCAGCTGCTCCAGGCCCTCCTGGCTTCCCTGGCCGACAATTACATCCCCCTCCCCGAACGTGCCCAATTAAAAGTTAATAAGGCAGCAAACACCTGCAGCTTTGGAGGGGCATTAAGAGCACCAGCCTCACAATCCGCATGCAGATAAGTGAGTCATTAACAAGCAGAGTAGATGAATAGCGTAATTATGTCCCCTTGAGCGCCCTGTCCACTACATACAGCACTACGGATGGATGAGGGGCAGGCACACCTCGGATGGAACTGGGGTCTTGGGGGGAGCTCTGGCTTGGCCCGGGATTTCCCTGGCATGAGCAGATGTGCCCTCACACACATGCAAGCATGGGCATGTGTGCACCCACTTGGAGGCACGTGTGCCATCTATCCAGTCATCGTCTGAGAGTCTACAGGAAAGACTTCTCCTCCTGGACACCTGGCTTCCAATCCCAGCTCGGACATTTCGTTCCTTCCAGCCTCAGTTTTTCTCTGTTAAGTGGGAATGATGGCACCTGGAATATCTACCTGTTCCAGGGGGTTCTCGGGAGTCTGGCATGACTTAATGCCATTCCTTGCAAACTCAGGTGCTTTCTGATGGCTATCAATAGGCATTCATTGGCACTTGCTGCCAGCAGAGGAGAAGCAGCTTTCCTGCCCTCAGCAAGGCTTCAGGTCCTAGGGGAGGTCCGTCTCCTACCTATGAAATGAGCACCAACCAGCTCCCAACACACACAATGGTACAGATAGGGGGCCCATGGGCTCCCAGATCCCAGCAAACTCCCAGAGTAGGCAGGGAGGGCTCCCTGGAGGAGGTGAGCCATAAGTTGGTCCCTGAAGAATGCACAGGAAAGAAATCAAAACATCATAGGATTCTTTGGAGGATCCCAGACTGAGGACTAAAAGGAACCTCCAAGACCATCAAGTCTAGTTCCCTTGATTTACAGATGAGGACACTGAGACCCCAGGGGATGAAGTGATTTGTCTAAGGCCATGCAGGGAGTAAGAGCCAGAAGGATTTCAGCCCAGGACCTCAGCTAGGTGGTGTGGTGGTTAGAATGCTGGGTTTGAGCAAGGAAGATCTGAGTTCAAATCCTGCCTCAAACACTTATTTCCTAGGTGACCCTGGGCAAGTCACTTAACCCTGTTTGCCTCAGTTTCCCCTTCTGTAAAATGAGTTGGAAAAGGAAATGATACACCACTGCAATATCTCTGCCAAAAAAACCCCAAATGGGGTCATGAAGAGTCAGACAGAACAAAAACAAAACCTCTGACTCAGAGCCAACGCACCTTAAATGGTATCATGGTTCTTGAGTCCAACCCCTTGGTTTTATAGTGGGGGAAACTGAGACCCAATGAGAAGGGACTTGCAGCCAGGGTCACAATCCAGATTTCCTGACTGCAAACCCAGTGCCTTCTCTATGATTATGACATGAGCATTGTGGAGAGGTGGAATAGAAGTGAGGGGTGGGGAGTGAGGAATACTTTTTGTGGGAGACAATGAGTAGTCCAGTACGGCCCCAATAGAGGGTATGGGGATCGTGGGCTGTAGGGGTAGGTGAGTTAGAATAGAGACCATCAAGGTCTTGAATGCCAGAATCAGGAGTTTGGGGTCTCTCTCCTAGACCTTGGGAAGCTGTGCAAAGTCCTGAGTGGGGAGAGGACATGATATAAACTGGGCTGTAGGAAGGGAAATCAGGCAGCACAGTCCTGGCTTGGGGTATGGGCCGGTGGGAGTCACCCAGAAAGCAGAAGTCTGAATTCATACAACCCATAATGGTTTGTGAAATGCTTTACTCTTATTAGATTCTCAAAATAATATAAGGAGGTGGGTACTATGGTTATCCTCATTTTACAGATGAGGAACTTGAGACTAATGAGATCAAGGAATTTGCCCATGGTCCTCCAGCTAGTATGTGTCTGAGGCAACATTCAAACCCAGGACTTTTTGACCTCAGAGGACAGAACTCCTAGCCTCCATTTTCCACCAGCCTCCTTCCTGGGGTTCTTTCCCATTCCCCTATTCCATTTCTATGCCTGAAGACCCTGGGCTCCAATCCCCTTGGCCTGATCTTTTTAGGTGTCCCCCTAACCAGTCCTGCAGAAGCATTGGATTGTTCTGCTTGGCCCCAGAGGACCAGAACCAGGAGCAAGGTAGGGAAGCTGCAGAGAGGCAGATGCTGGTTCAATGTCAGGAAAAACTTCCCCAAGGTGAGATGGACCACCTCAGGAGGTAATGAGTTCCTCATCCCTAGAATTCTTCAAATAAGTCTGGACAACCATTGGTTAAGTAAGTTAGAGACTTGGTACACTCTGAAGACTGTCCTGCTGGTGGATTCTGGGAAGGTTTCATGGCTAGGGGACCTGTCCCTTCTTGCTCCTATCCCCTGTCTACTCTCTTGGGACAGGGCCCTGACTCCCCCATCAGACTTATGAGCATCCCACAGGGCCCATCCATCTGGAGAGCTAAGCCCTGCAGGACTAGGACCTAGTGGGGCCTGCACTGAAGCCTCAGGCCCTAGCCCCACTCTGCAGAGGGCTGGCCCATGGGTCCCCTGGCGCCTGCTTCACTGTTGGTATTCAGACCACGCTCAGCTCAGCATGTCTGTCCTGCTTTTCGCCCATCACAACCTGCCTCCTGCTCCACAGCCTCAGAGGAAGAGACTGGGAAAGCAAACAGGGGGATGGGGTGCTTAGGGCCATTGGGGCCCAGAATTAACTCCTTCATAGCCAGAGGAGTCTGCCCCTCTCTCCCATTTCCCTCCCATCCCAGCTGGATGTTGGACACCTGGGGAGGCCTCAGAACCTGGCACTGATGCTTTGGGGAGAGTACCCTCCCTCCTACCAGGATCATGGCTACACCGTGCCTTATGCAACTCAGCCTTATCCCTATCCCCAGGCTCTCATCTCCCTCCCTCGGGTTTGCAGTGGAAAGTAGGAGCCCCTGGTACTCTCCCTGGGGTCCCCCAGGGGATTGTGGCTGCACGAGGATGGGACCATCCGTCTTTCCTGGGTCAGTGTAGAGTTGTTTGATGGGGTGTCTCCGACCCCCTCCCCTAGTGCCTGAGCAGCTTGACTGTGCCATCCATCATGGATACTGAAGCAGGTATGACAAGGCATCTGTATATTCCCTTCAGCTTGAGGATATGTGGCATAATGGTTAGAGTGCTGAACTTGAAGTCAGGAACACTGAGGTTCAGACCCTGTCTAAAGCACTCGAGCTTCAGGACCTCTTGAAAATCATTTCATCTCTGTGGACCTCAGTTACCTATTCTGCAAAATGAAAGGGTTGGAAGAGATGGCCTCTGCTCTAAATCTGTGCCCCTGCTTCCTCCCTGGCAGACAGAGCTACCATAGTAGGGACAATGTCCCTTTTCCTGCCCTTTTCTCTCTTCCAGCCCCCTGCCTGAGTGGGGTCTATTTTCTCCTTGTTCCCCCAACAGGCTGACAGTTGCTGTAATAATGTTGGGCAAAGCTGAGTAGAGTCCCTTTCCCCTAAATTTGGCTTGTAGAAAATTCAAGAGCCACCTATAATGGGTCTTATTTGTCACCAAATTACTGTTTGTTCCAAAGCCTCATCTAAGAGGCTGACCTGCATTTAGGTCCATGCAGTAATGATAATAATACCAACACCAGCCAGAGGCCCCCATCTGCAGTCTGTGTCTTCAAAAGGCTTTCTTCACATCCACCCTAGTACTTCCTTAGCCCTTCACCCCTCGGTAGACGTGGCCTGTAGAGGCACTCCCAAGTCCCCTCACCTCTCTTGGGGTTATGCTCTTCCCAGAAAGAGAAACTGGACTTTTTGCGGTGAATGGGCACAGAAACACTTCTGTAGGAGGGCAGGTGGGAGCTGGAGGAGTGGGGATGTTGGGATGCATACAACTCAGTTACTGGATGCCCACCCTGCGTCTCAGAAAAATCTGGCAACTTGTACCTTCCTTAGGGTGACTCCCAGGGCTGCTGGGCTGTGCCTGGGGCCTGGGGCAGGACACATACACACATCTTTGTCTCTGTGTGGATCTCTTTTTATCTGTGTCTGTTGCACACAGACCCAAAGACATACAAACATACTCTCTCTCAGCTAGAGGAAAGGGGGCCCCTCCGACAAGGGCAGGAAAGGGGGAGACCCCTTCAGCTTATGCCCCTCCTTCTCCTCCGTTCCCCCTCAGGCCAGATGGCAAGAGGGAGGGGGGAGACTACTGTCCCTCTCTCTCTCCATCACTGACTAATCCGAGGCTGACAGGCGAGCTCGCTGGGCCCTGGCACAAGGGCGAGTGGGCAGACGGCTGTAAATAGGGAGGTAATGGTGCTTGGTGGCCCCCTCCCCTATGGAGACTGGTTGGTGGGGGTAGGGACATTGCCTGGAGTGACCCTGAGAAATGTGGTTTTCACAGAGCCCCCTCCATGGCAAGTCACATGGGAGCGTCTGTCTGAGTGGGCGAGCAAGTGACTCTGTGTGTGTCCTGCATGAGTGACTTTGCATATGTCTGTGTTTGAGTGTGTCCCACCTGAGTCAGCCTGCGGGTACATGCCTTGTGTGAATGTATGTGTATGGGGTCTAGGGAGATATGGGGACCAGGAGGGTCAGTCTTGGGTGAGTCTGTGTTTATCCTGTGTGAATGATTTTCTGTGTGTAGGGGAGATGCAGTTTCTTGTAGGAGTCTTTGTGTGTGTGTGAATGCATTGATGTGTGTGTATGTGTGTGTGTGTGTGTGTATGTCTTGTGTGAGTGAGCCTGTGTGGGTAGGTTTGTATAGCTGCCTGGGAGATGGCTTTGTGTCTGAAAGGCTAAACTCCCACCACCCTTCCTGAAATCCAAGGTCTCTGCTCTGTTTCCCTGTCCCTGATTTCTCTTGGCTCTCCAGTCACAGAAGCAGCCAGACCTACACACACCCACGCCCACCCCCCACATACACACACACTCACACATACACACACACACACACACACACACACACACACACACACAGAGAAGCATCTCTCTCCCATCTTTCTCCTCTGGTGGGGGTTCTGCCCTGTGGAGTCTATAGAGGAAGGAAGGGACTTTCTTCTGTTGGGAGGAAACAACACATAGAAAGGTCTGGGCCAGCCTGGATCCCTTCTTCCCACCTCTGGCAGGTATCTCAGGACAAGCCCCAGTGAATCCCATACCTGTGTGACATACATGGATAAAAAGAGACTCACACAGAGACAAAGATGTGTGTGCGTATGTCCTGCCCCAGGCCCCAGGCCCAGCCCAGCAGCCCTGGGAGTCACCCTAAGGAAGGTACAAGTTGCCAGATTTTTCTGAGACTCAGGGGAAGCATCCAGTAACTGAGTCACCAGATAGCCCCTTGGAGAGGCCTGCCACTAGGAGCTTGGGTTCCCAACCAAGAGACCCAGGAGTTTGAGCCCGGTAAAGGGCTTCCTCTGTCACTGATGGGTATGTGACCTTGGACAGGTCTCCTTCCCCTTTGGAGGCTCAGTTTTCTCCCCTATACAGTCTGATGAACCCAATGATTCATTTCCAAGGGCCATCTGCCATTCTGATGCCCGTTCATACATCTCTGGCCTCCCCAGGGTGGCGAGCGATCGAAGGGCCCTCCTGGGCTGGTTCCTGGCTGGCTGGGATCCCAACAGGGCAGACCCAGCCCTGGGCACTTGAGTCTTTGGCTCCTGAGCCTTCCTAGCTGGGTCTCAAGGGGGTTGGGATTACGGCTTGAGAGCAGAAAGTTCTACTTGTAGTCTGATTGAAGTCCTTAAGAAATCTCCGGGCTCTGTCCGTCATCTCCTCTGGCCCAGCCCCTCCCTGAGGCTAGACCCAGGCTTCCTCCCCCACCCAAATGAAAACTGACAGAAGCAATTTTCTCAGTTGGGGAAACAGATTGAGACTTCCTGGTCCCTGGGCCTCAGAGAGATAGAATGCCTGCTTACCATCTGTCTGTCTTTCTGTCTATCAGTCTGTCTATGCATCTGTCTGTCCTCCTGCCCATCTATCTGTCTGCCTCTTTCTGGGGGAGGAGGGGGGACCTAAGGGGTTGTTAAGGTCAGAGGGTGTCCAGCCTCACTTAAGGAGTGACAATGGGTTTCTACTGCAGGGGTGGGGATGGGGATGTGGGGATGGAATTTTGGAAGTGTGAATGGGAGACCAAGGGGGCTCAAATTCTTTCCACCCCCCCCCCCCGAAATCAATGGAAAAATCGTGGCTAGTCCAACTGACCCATTTGCTGTACTAGGGGACTCCTGAAGGCAGGAGATCTGTTCTTTAGTCTTGGCCCTCACCGTAACTTGGGTGATCTTGGGTGAGTCATTTCCCTACTCTAGGACTGAGTTTCTCCTTCGGGAAAATGAGGGGATAGGAATAGGTTTCTTTAAAGTGCTCACAAGCTTTTTTACATCACAACTTCTGTAACCCCTTAAGAATCGGAGAAGGAAGAGAAAGGGAGTAAGTATTTATAAAGCATTTACTGTGTGCCAGGCACTGGGCTAAGCGCTTTACAAAAATGATCTCATTTGATCATTTGAAACTGAGCTCCTCCCAGTATCCTCTCTAATGTCCTAGGATGATGGAGGGGAGGGGGATGTTTAAGAGGAAGGAAGGGGAACCAGAAAAGGGACTTGGGGGGTCATGGCAGCCAGCTCCCTGCTTCCCACCTGCTCTGGATACTGAGGTTCTGGGAGACCAGCTCTGCCCGAGGCTGCTCAGGCTCAGGGATTCCACTTGACAAGGTCTGCCAGTCCCCGGAATGCAAATACATGCAAATGAGATGTAAATTGGACAGTCCTAGATTAATGGAGAAATCCCCCAGTAGCCTCAGCCAGCTGCAGTGTCAGCAAGGGCTCCCCCATCCTCCCTCTGTCTCTGTCTGTGTCTCTCGCCATCTCTCTGACTCTGTCTCTGTTTCTTTCTCAGTGTCCTTGTCTGTCTGTCTCTCTCCATCCCTCTGTCTGTCTCTCTTGCCATCTCTGTCTCTGTCTCTCAGTGCCCTTGTCTGTCTGTCTCTCTTGCCATCCCTTTGTGTCCGTCAGGCTGTCTCCTTCCACCTCCGTTTTCTCTGCCTTTTGACTCATGGTTTCTGACTCTTTCTATCCCTTTCTTCTTAGTGTCTGTCTGACTCCCTGTCTCCCCCACTCCTCCTCGTCTGGTGGCTGGTGCGGGGGTGGGGGCTGGGTCTTTTCTGGGGGATTGGGCACTGCTGGGGGTCTCCAGTGGACACAGACCCTACTCGAGCCTGAGTCTGAATTGATGGAAGGAATCTTAAGTGGAGTTCCCCTGAGAGAGGAAGGTGCTGACACCTCCCTCTCCCAAATTTGCATTGCAGACATACGGATCCCACCAGATCTCCAAAGGAGTGACTTGCTCCATCAGAGTCACCTGGAAGGGGTCTCCTGTCACTAGCTCTCCAGATTGGGAGGGTGTGACTGATCTGGGGGCTCAGGCCACCTTTGAATGGAGACGATTGGAGAGGAAACGAGAAGAGAGGCTATAGGGAGAAGGCAAAGCAACAAATCTGGGAACTGGGGAGTGTTCTAGGGTAGGAAGATGTATGGAAGAGAAAGAAAGAGGGAGGGATCTGGACAATAGGGTAGAAGGGGAAGACGGGTCTGAGGGGGAAGGGTTGGTGAAAGGAAGGAGAGGGGCAATGTGGTGGGTGGTGGGTCTGAAGTCTGGGGGAGTTTCTGGGGTGGGAGAAAATGGGAGGAGGAAAGCGTGGGGGCAGAGGGAGGGGGAAGAGAAAAAGGAAGCACATGTCGGGGAGAAGGAGAGACAGGGGTGTTCTGGGCTACAGCCTTCAGACTAGCACCTCTGCTTGGGGCTGCTCTTCTATCATTATTAATGAGGTCGCGGGTGATGCTGGGGAGGAGCCAGCGCAAAGAACCTGTCAGTCTCAGGCAATGGCACCTGGTTTTGGGGGGCCAAGGTTAGGAAGGGTGGATGCCCAGCCCCAACTTCTAAAAATAAGGGTTGAGAGGGGGAAGGCTCCACTCATTGGCTCTACAGGATGCCCGTTGCCTTGGCAACCCCTTCTCCAGGGTACCTGCCTCCCCCTCTGCTTGCAAAAGGGTTTGGCTGCCAGTCTGCCTGTCCCTCTGTCTGCCTGTCTCTGTGTTCCTCTGTCTACCTGTCTCTGTGTTCCTCTGTCTACCTTTCCACTCCTCTACTCCCGGTCCCCCTACCTTCTATCCCTCTCCCCTCCCCCTCCCAAGGTGTATGTGTTGTGGGGAGGGAGCAAGATATGTATGGATGAAGAAAATGCCGCCCCTCCCCAGAGGAACCTAGCTTGTTTTTGTGAGTGTGTATTTACATGTGAGTATCTCTGTGTGTTGTCACAGTTTCATCTTTGTATGAGCATACATTATGTGTGCCTCAGTGACTCTGTGTGTGTGAGGAGTTATGTGCATATGTACCTTCCTGAGTGTGGGTGTATGAGGATGCGTTTTTGTGAGTCTGCTTGTTCATATAATGACTGGCTGGCTTTGGCTCCTCTCCCTTTGTGAGGAGTATCCTACTGTGGATGCCAGCGTCCTCTCCCTCTGCCCCACTCCCCTCACTCTGTCATATCCCAGACATCTCCCTTTCCAGCCTGTCCCCCCTTCCACTCAATTATTTTGTCATTTTTAACCTCTAATGAGAAAAACCAGCTACTTCAACCCATTACCTTCTGGCTATAGAGGCCTGAATACCCACACCACCCTCCCAGGACCAAGAACTGTTCTCTTTCTGGAGAAAGAACGCTTTCTCCCTTTCACTCTGAGCTCTGAGGCAGAACTGGAGAATGTGGGGAGGGAAGAAAGATAAATAAACCAAGAATCAGAAGACACCTGGGTGTGTAACCTTGAACAAGACATTTACACTCTCTCTGAGCCTGTTTCCTGGTCCATAAAATAGGGATAATAAGTGGTACCACCTCTTTTTGACCAGGGCTGGAGAAAACTCCCTGTAAACCTTCAGTAGCTGGAGAAGTGTGACCTATTATGAGTCCTTCCTGGTGTCTACCTTATATCCCTCCTGCTGTGAGTCATGTGGGGAGGTAGCTAGGCTGACCCGGTGAGGAGCTGGACAGAACCACAGCACCTGGGGCCACAGACAAATAGACCCAAGCCTCCTTTGGCCTTCAAAAGCAGTGGAGTGGTTTGTTTGTTCTCTCTTCCACTTCAGGGAGGAAGAGTGATTGTGTCTATGGGTGTCATCCCCCCTCTCCAGGGGTTTAGGGACCATGGAGTGATGGTCTTTCAGGGATGACTGGGGCTTGGTGGAACTGGCTTTTTACCTAGCAATACAGAGACTCTCAGGATACAGCCTGAAGGTGCAGGTGAGGGAGGTCAGACTCTGGACCTTAGATTCTCAGATCTGGGCTAGAATAAATGAATGAAAAAGTATCTATTGGGCATTTACCGTTTGCTGAACTCTAAGCACCAGAGATACTAGAAAAAAGCAAGACAGTCCCTGCTTTCAAGGAGCAAATTGGGGAGATAATACTGAGAAGTTCGGCTACATGGCAGATGGGAAGTCCCAGAATTCTTCAGGGCTCAGTGGTGGGGCACAGAGGTCTCTAGGTTACATGAGTAGTTCTGGCACTGTAGGCTGTTGCTGCTGGTCCTTTGTTGTCAAAGCAGACCAATGACATCATGGGATGATGTCTTGACTAGCAGGTGAATTGGATTTAAGTGAGGCAGAACTCTCCAAGGGGGCCAGCCTCACTCTATCCTCCAGAGTCATCAAAGTCCAGTGTCAGGATGAAAGTCAGGGTGACCAATGATGGCCTGGGATGCAGCAGCTGTAGGTTGTACAGGAGGGCAGACAATAAGGCCCAGAGGACTTTTGAAAGCAGTGACAGGGATGACAGACAGTAAAGCCTGGTGGTCCCCAATAATATTGAAAGAGACAAGCCCAGTGAGCAATTCAGCTGCCTGGGCAGGGTGAGGGAAGTAGCTGCCCATGGTGGTGCTGAGTCTAGTGATTCTCTCCCCCTCCTAAACTTTATGAATTCTGTGATCAGCCAGAGGAGGGGCCAGGGGAGGAAGGAAAGAGGGTATGCAGCCTATAGTGGTGGTCTACGAGAAGGATCTTGAGAAACCATCTAGTCTGATCTACTCATTTTATAAGTGGGGAAGCTAAGGGAACAGAACTGGTTAAATTCACATAGCTAACAAGAGGCCAAGGGAAGACTGGAATCTGGGTATCCAGGGGAGCTGGCTAAAAGTTGATTGTTAAATTTTCTATATGAGCATCCATACCTTGGAAATCAGAAAATGCTACAAATCAGGGCTTGATTTATTGATTTTTTTGATGTCTAGACTTAAGAAAGTGAAGGAGAAAATGCTGATAATGCAAGTTAAAATAAAAGTATGTCAAGCATACATTTTTTCCCCAGAGAGTTAGTTGTTAAACATTTACCAGCATACCCTTCCTCCCAGTCCAGAGATTCTTCTACTACACAATTTCCTAGGCCTGGGTAAGGGAGGCCAGGAGGAGTAGGGAAGTTGGAGCATAAGAAGCACCAATCTGCAAGGAAAAAAGGAATTAATTAATTAAGCTCTTTACTGAGCCGAAGAGGGAGGGCAGGGAGAGTGGGATCCCCGAGGGTCCAGATGTTAATAACTGGAGTATTAATAACTGACTGAGAAGGGGGCAAGGGGCCCTTGTATGTCCTCCCTCACCCTAGGAAGAAGCCTGACCTTGACTTTCTTCCAGCAGGCAGCAGATGGTTCCTGTGTGGCTGCCAAGCCTGGCACCAAGATGCCCACCTTCCCTACCCCCACTGTGGAAGGTGAAGCCAAATCTTCTGAAGGGATCCCAAGGGCCATATGCTAATGCTGATGGCAGTGCTGGGCTTGGGCATCTTAGAAAGAACAGGATGATAACAGGATCATAGGGCCTAGAGCTGGAAGAGGTCTTTGATATTATGATCCAGCCCAGGGATGGGGAACCTGTGACTTTGAGGCTACATGCGGCCCTCTAGGTCCTCAAGTGTGACCCTTTGACTGAATGTGAAGTTTGTATTCAGTCAAAGGCTTGCACTTGAGGACCTAGAGGGCCACATGCAGTCTCAAGGCTAAGTTTGGATTTAGTCAAAGGGCCTCATTTCCCCACCCCTGATCTAGTGCTACCTGAGTTCAAATCTGGCTTCAGACATTTACTAGCTGTGTGACCTGAGGCAAATCACTCAACCTCTGCCTGCCTCAGGTTCCTCAATGGTGAAATGGGGTTAATAATAATACCTGCCTCATTATCAAATGAGATAATATTTGCAAAATGCCTAGCATAGTGCCTGGTACATAATAGGCTTAATGAAAGCTCCTTCTCTTCCCTTCCCTTCCCTTCCCTCCAAACTCAAGTCCTCTCCCCCAGTTGAAGGATCTTTCCATGTTATGAAGGGGGTCTTGTTCCAGAGTAAGAGAACTGGTAGCCCAGATAAACCCCACCTAGAGGAGAAGTCTGGCACATAGTAGGTATTTCATAAAATGTTTACTGAATTGAATTAAATGCCTATTTGTGCAAGGCAGAGGAAACTGGTGTAGTGGATAGAGTCCTGTAGAGTCAGAAAGTCCTGAGTTCAAATCCTGCCTGTGACATTTCCCAAGGGTTATCCAGCTGGTAAGGGTCGGGGTCACTGAATGATTCTGAGCCTCAGCATGGAGCAGGGTGCACATAAATGCTTGTTGAGTGGACTTGAGAGGACAAGATATGAGAGATATCTTCAAGGACCTGAATAGCTGCCTGCTGGGAGAGGGGAGGTCTCAGAGAGCAGAGCTGGGGTCAGTGAGTATGAGTGAGCTGGGGGCAGATTTCTGCTCAACCTAAGGAAAAACTTGTCTTTGAGAGTCCTTGCCTGGGAGATAGGGGGGGTCTAGCCTCATCTCTGACACTGACTTGGGCAGAATCTTATCTTCCTTACCTGTAACATGAGGGAAGAGTCTTAGGTGGTTTCTAACTTTCCTCCCAGTCCAGTGATGGTTCTCAGCTTAGTCCCTGGTCCTTTGGCCCTGTGCCCACACTCTTGGCATCATGGGTATATGTACAGCCAGCTTGGGGTACTAGGAATGGGGGGTGGTGCTTCTGCTCAAACCCACTGCACTCTCTCTTCACCAGGGAGGAGAGGTATAGGTAGGTGGGGAGAGATTTTGACAGCTCCTGGCCTCAGTTGAAGCTCATAAATCCAGCTGTAAATTCAGTTGCCCAGACCTGGTCACCACAATTTATTTGTCTCCCCCTATCAATCAGTCAAATCTTTCTTGTTATGGTTACTGAGGGCACTCTCCAAGAAAAGAGAGGCAGCCGAGCTTTAGCTGAGCCAGAGATGAGGGGGTCCCAAGGTGCAGGGTGGGCACAGTCCTCCCAGTATTGAATGGAAAGACCTAGCAAAGGAAGGGCTTAAGGGAGAGGTATCTCCTTTATTAGACTGGGAGCTGCCTGAGAGCAGGGACTGGGTTTTTGCTATTCTTTGTATCCCTAACACTTAGCACATTGCCTTTTGCATAATACATTCTTGTAATTGTTGACTTGTTCTATCTGTTCCATAGCAGTGTAGGAGGACCTGGGCCAGAACACCTCAGACCCTTTCCACCAAGGTTCTGGGAGAAGAGTCTTTCTATCAGTGCCCATGACAAAGCTGAGGGGGTGAGAAGAAGGATGGAGGAAAAAGAGAGAGCAATGGCTTGACCCTGAAAGGCAGGGTCCCCTTAGTTTCCCCCTTGCTCTCTCCCCCTACGATGAGATGCACCTTGGATGAAGGTCATTGGGAAAGGTCCTTGGATAGGAATCTATGCTTGAAAAGTTCTAATGGGGTGAAGTGGTGCCTTGAGCTGGGGAGATAGTTGGGGGCTCGGGTCCTGATGGGATCTCCTCCTACCCTACCTCCTTCGTGCTTTCCCAGGGTTCAGGACCCCAAACTGACATACATGGGATAGGGGGTGAGATGGGAAGAAGGAAAAAGAGAGGAGGTCTGATGGAGGATGGGTTGATTCATAGAATGTCTGTCACTCTTGAAACAGAGAGCCCAGAGGCGGTGAGGCTCCAGGATGGAGACCCATATTCAGTTCCTTCATTTCAATCAATAAACAAGTGTTTGTTAATCATCTGCCATTTGCCAAGCATTGTGCTAGATTCAGGGGATTAATGTTGTTCAGTTGTTTTTCAGTCACGTCCGACTCTGTGACCCCATTTGGGCTTTTCTTGGCAAAAGTACTGGAATGGTTGGTCATTTCCTTCTCTAGCTCATTTTACAGATGAGGAAACTGAGGCAAACAGGGTGAAGTGACTTGCCCAGGATGATGCAGCTAATGTGTCTGAGGCCAGATTTGAACTCAGGAAGATGAGTCTTCCTGACTCTGGCACTCCACCACTGAACCATCCAGCTGCCCTAAGTGCTGGGAATACAAAGATAAAAATGGAAACAGTCGTTGGCCTCAAGGATCTTACATTCTCTGGGAAGAAATTGCACATGCAGATAAATCCCTACTTCAACCACCTTCCCTTAATCCCCTCTGCCCACCTTCTTACACCCTCTGTCCTCTGAGAGACTAGCCTTGATACGCTTCTTATGCAACGAGCCTGTTCTAATTGTCTTTTTCTCCTTCCTAGACTGTGAGCTTCCTTAGGTCTGGGTACAAAGAGCACAAGACTTGAGGGTCAGGGTACCAGAATTGAGTCTCTTCTGTTACTACCTGTATGACCTCCCTCTCTCTGAGATGGGGATCATAGTACCTGCCCTGCTAACCTGGAGGGTTGTTGGGATAGTCACATGGCAGAATATTCACAAATTATTTCGTTCGACCCAAAGGATTGGAAAAATAGGAGTGATTGCTCTATCCTAGAAACTCTATAGCTGGGTTCCTCACAGTGTTGCTTCTGTTTGGGTCTGTTCCCATCCTTCCCCTCTGCTCTTCCCTTCTCAAACACTCCTACTCCAAGTTCCTTCAGGAGTAAGGAACCTCCCTACATCTAGGCTCTGACCCAAGATTGGGTAACTCTTGGCTGGGGACCTGGACATGTATCCAGGAGTATACAAGTCAAGGCAGGGGCTTGAGCCTTGGAGGGATCCCAGAGAGATTCCAAAGTGAAATGAATGGGTTACTCCAGGAGATAGCGAGTTCCCCATTGAAGAGGGTGGTGGAGATTCTGTGAGCAAATACCATAAAACCTTGACTGGGGTAGAGCAAGGAATGTGAAGTGTGTCTTCAGTCAGTTGAGAGGGACAGAGACCACACTGGCTTGAAGCCATGGCCAGGTAGGCCACTACAATGATAAAGTGATCATTTATATAACCTTCAAGGTTTGAAAAAACGCCTTATAAATATATCCTTACAATGACGCTGCTATCACCTCAGTTTTATAGATGAAGAAATTGAGTCAAAATGAAGTAAAGTGACTTGGCTGAAGTCACAAAGCTAGTAAGTGTCTGAGGTCAGGTTTGAACTCGGGTCTTATTGATTCCAAGTCAGGCATTCTCTGTAGGACTACAATACGTCCCTATACCTGGTGGGGATGAGGGAGTGGGAGTAGGGCAAGGATCAACTCTGCCATCTGGTAGCTTCCTGTTTGAAGGAATTATTCTTACGAACTAGACACTGAGCTAGGAGGCTGGATCTGGTCAGAGGACCTTGGGTCAACTCCCAGCGCTGGTTTGGAGTCCAGGTCTGTCACAACCTTGGCATATTATGTACTTACAAATCACTTACTACCCTCTCTGGGCCAGTTTCCTGTCTTGTAAAACAAGGGGATTGGACATGATGACTTCTAATGTTCCCTAAATCTATGACTGGAAATGCTGTCAGCACCCTCCTATTTTAGGGCCTTGGATCAAACCCTAATTGCCCTGCCTTAGTTATAGATCTGGTCTTCAAGCAGAGGCTGGGCAACCAATTATAGAGAGGACTTTTGCATGGGGAAGGGTTCAAGTAGATGATCTTTGAGGCTTCTTCCAATCTGAACTTTCAGGAATCTGAAGCAATTATTGCCCCAAGCTGGGGAAAGGCCAGAGGACAAAGGATCATGTGTTCTAAGTAAGGTCTCCTCTCTGCACCCTACACCCCCTCACAGGGGAACAAGAGCTTGAGCTGGGTTGGGGAGATTGGAAAGGGGTTTAGGAATCATTATTTCTAAGAACTGATCATCCTTTTGATAGTTAGGGAAACTGAGGCACAGAGAGGGGGTGTGACTTTCAGTGATTGGTGTAGCAGCCAAGTAGGGGGTTCAGAAAAGGTAGTAATGAGGAATCAAGGTCAGCACCAGAATGCAGGTGCCCATCTCCCTGTAAGGAACCCTGAAGTAGCTATGGGGTTTCTATGAAAGAAGAAACTTTCACCCCAGCCCCCAAAGTGTGCTCTCTCTTTTCCTGGGCTCAGGACACCATCCAAGAGACATGTGCAATTTCTCTGAATGTCATTAGCCTAATAGCAGAGCTGGGTAGGAGTATGGAAATGTTGAGAATTCCTTTTCTTTCCTGTAGTTAACTTGAACAATGGGCCCCAGGTGAGAAAAGGGAGCCTGCCCCCTTGCCCCTTCCTGAGAACCTGCACAACTCTAGCCCTGCCTTTAGGTAGACTTCCATCCCGTCTGTTGATCAATCAGTAAACATTCATGGAGCACCTTAATTGGTGCTGAGTGAGAGGCAGAATATAGACTATTAGAACCTTAGAAAACACAACATAGAAAGGCAGAATGGTGCGATGAATAGAGCCAGTCTTTGAGCCAGGAAGACCTGGGTGCATGTCACGCCTATGGTACATACTGACTGAGTGACCCTAGGTAAGTCACTGAGCCTCTTAGTGTCCTGCAAAATTCTCCTCTCTGGAAGTTCTCTACACCAATGATTCTTGCTTCCTTGCTTTTCTGCCTCCAAGTTTCCCTGGCTTCCTTCAAGCCTCAATTTAAATCCTACCTTCTACAGTCCTCCCAGCTGCTAATGCATCCCCCTTTCAGATCACCTCCTATCTTGTCTGTACATATCTTGTACTTTTACCATTGTTGTTGTGGTTGTTCAGTTGTGACCCCATTTGGAGTTTTCTTGGCAAAGAAACTGAAGTAGGTTGCTATTTGCTTCTCCATCTCATTTTACAGATGAGGAAACTGAGGCAAACGGGGTTAAATGACTTGCCCAGGGTCACCCAGCTTGTAAGTGTCTGAGGCTGGATTTGAACTCAGGAGGATGAGTCTTTGTGATTCCAGGCCCAGTGCTCTATGTACTATGGCGCCACCTAACTGCCCCAAGAATGAACTTAATATCATATTCTGTCCCCAATTAGAATATATGCTCCTTGAGGACAGGGCCTGTATTGTTTCCTTTCTTTGTATATAGTACAAATAAGAATAGAGTGCCTGCCACATAGTAAGACCTTAATAAATGCTTGTTGACTGACAAAAAAATGTGTCAAGCGCTATGCTAGGTGCCAGGGAGACAAATACAAAAAAGATAGTTTCTGCCCTTATTTTTCAGGAGAGAAATACAACATATTCTCAGATAATCAATCAATAAACTTGTGGTAAGTGCCTGCTCTGTGTCAGGCATCATGCCAAGTGCTGGGGATGCAAAGAAAGGCAAAAAACAGTCCCTGCCCTCAAAACAACATGCGAGGAAATACATACCAAGCAAGCCATATATAGATAAGTAAATGCAGCATATACTCCAGGGTTTAACAGAGGCATAGAGTCAAGATTTGATTGACGCATTGGTATAGATAAAATAAATACAAAGTCATTGGGAAGGGGAAGATTAACAACTACCAAGGCTTCCTGTAGGAGGTGGCACTTGAGCTGAGCTTTGAAGGGAACCCAGGATTCTAAGAGTGGAGCAGAGAGGAGTGAGAACATTTCAGGTATGAGGGACAACCTGGGCAAAGGTATAGAGGTGGGAGACTGCATGTGTTATATAAGAAAGTAACAAATAGGCCTGGTTGGCTGTGTGTGGAGCATATGAAGGGCAACTTGGAAAAACAGACTGGAGCCATATTGGACTTTTAATGTAATAATATTTAATATAATTTAATAACAATATAATTATACTATTTAATAATTCAATATATAATAACATAATATTTAATATAATAATTATCTCATTCAGTGGCCAAAATCTCATTGAAATTATAACAATAACTAGCATTTACATAGCAATAGATCCGGAGTCAGGAAGACCTGAGTTCAAAGTTGTCCTCAGATGATTACTAACTGTGTGACCCTGGGCAGTCACTTAACTTTGTTTACCTTAGTTTCCTCATCTGTAAAATAAGCTGTGGAGGAAAATGGCAGACCACTCCAGCATCTTTGCCAAGAAAATCCCCCCCAAAAAAGTGCTAGAGAATCAGACAGTACTAAAATGACTCAACAGCAAATATACCATCCTCACAACAACCTTTCAAGGTAGGGGCTATTATTATTCCCATTTTACAGATGAAGAAACTGAGGCAGATAGAAGTTAAATGACTTGCCCAAAGTCACCCAGCTAGTAAGTATCTGAGGCTGGAGTTAGACTCAGGTCTAACTGACCCAGCGCTCTACCAAACAGAAGTTTGTGTTTTATTCTAGAGATAATAGAGAGTCACTGAAGATTCTTGACCAGTGATGCAGATGGGCCTGGGTATTAGCAGACGGACTTTGGCCACCGAGTGAAGGATGGTTTGGAGAGGGAAGGGATCAGATGCAGAGAAATGGAAAAGGAAGCTATAGCGACCATCCAGAGGTGAGGTGGGGAGGGCCTGGATCAGAGTGCTGCCCATTTGAGAGGAGAGAAGATGGACTGCTGTGATGTCGAGGCTTTAGACCAGAGGTGGGAAACCTGTGGCCTCAAGGCCATGTGTGGTGCACTTGAGGACCTAGAAGGCCACCCCTGGCCTTGAGGCCACAGAATCCCCACCTGTTCTAGAAGAGCAAGATAAGGCAGCTAGTTAGGTACAGGAGGGAAGATGATTTTGAGGCAGGACCCAGCGCAATTGGAAGGCTGAGAGGTGCCTTTAACAAAAACAGAGCGATCCCCCTTTGGGGACTGACATTGCCCCAGGCTTTATGGTTTACAAAGCACTTTGTCACACCATTATCTCCTAC
The DNA here is from genome assembly GCF_028372415.1 of Notamacropus eugenii. Classification (NCBI taxonomy): domain Eukaryota; kingdom Metazoa; phylum Chordata; class Mammalia; order Diprotodontia; family Macropodidae; genus Notamacropus; species Notamacropus eugenii. Next base: position 78,035,111 of record NC_092876.1, read on the forward strand.
AAATCTCAACGGTATCCTTATCCTCCAGTTACAAATGAGGAAAGTGAGACCCAGATAATCTGCACCAGCCAGTCCTGTGCACTTTCCTTGGCTCAGAATCCTCTGCTCTGCTCAGCTCAGGAACTATGGACTCCATGGAACCTTCCCTGATACCCCTGGCTGTCAGTCCTCTCCTGGTGGCCCAGTAGATAGAGGGCCGGACACGGAATCAGGAAGACCAGGGTTCAAATCCAGCCTCAGACACTTGCTAGCTGTGTGACCCTGGGCAAATCACTTAACCTTTACTAGCCTCTGTTTCCTCATCTGTAAAATGGGGATACTAATTGCACATATGTTCCAAGGTTGTTGATCAAAAATTAAATGAGATAATTATTGTGCCCGGCACATAGTAAGTACTATTGAAACGTTAGCTATTACTATTATTCTGTATTTATTATTATTTATTTGTATTTATCACTATAATTCTGTATTATTCTGTATCTGTATACATAAGCTATGCACCTCTCTCAACAGGATGCTAAGCTTCATGAGGGCACACAGGTTTGCATTCTGCATTCCCAGCATTTTCAGCTTCTACCACAAGACATTATAGGGTCTAGGAAGTGTTTGTTGAGTTGAAATGCAGGGGAATTTTCGGAGATCGGACAAAGCAAAGAAAGCTCTAGGGGCTGCCTCCTGCCTCCAAGCTCAGGGCTGTTTCTGTCTCAGCCTGGCTTACCTTCCCCATCTGCTCTGACCCTGCCCTCCAGGAAGCAGCCCTCATTCCTCTTGGAGGGCCCTTGAGGATCCTGACTCGTCAGAGCCTCACACCTTTCTGAGGAAGGTACTATGTAAGAGACAGTGTGGAGTGGGGGAAAGAATGCTAACTCTGGAGTCACCCTACCTGGGTTTAAAGCCTACCTCTGGGACTTACTACCTGAGTGACCTTAGACAGGTCATTTATCTCCCTGGGCCTCGGTTTCCCCATCTGTAAAATGAAGGAGTTAGAAGAGGTGCTTCTTTTTATGCCTTTAACTAGGCACAAATGGGAAGTCTCCATCTCCTCTAGAGGCGTATTCTGGGGGTGACGTCCAAGGACCCGGAAGGGGAATCCTTCTGTGGGTAGAAAAGGGAACAGCGAGGTTGACTTTAATCGTTCCAGGGCAGGGAATGAGTCTCTTTTTCCCTTGACTTCTCTTCTCCCCTCAATGTGCCTCATGAGAGACAGCACATAGTGTAGTAAATAGAAATAAGAGACTTGGAGTTAGGATTCCTGGGTTCACATCTCATCTCTGACATTATCAGGAGACTCATTCAATCTCTATGAATTTCAGTTTGTTAATTTGTAAAATGAGGATAATAACATTAAAAGTTTGTTCATCTAGATCAAGGGTAGGAAACCTGGATCTAGATTCTAGAAGGGACCTCAGAAGGCACCTATTCCAGTTATCCTTATTTTGCCAATGAGGAAACAGATTCGAGGAAATTCAGGGATTGCCCATGGTCACATATTAGTACAAGAAGTGGGATCCGAACTCTGGAGTCTCTAAATGCTCTTTCCACTGCCTTCTATAATACTTTCTTCACAGGGGTGTGAGGCTCAAATGAGATAATGGATGTAAAACGCTATAAGCCTGATTAGGTCAGGTAGCTGTTGGAAGTACATAGAGTGCTGCGGTCTTGAGTCAGGAAGACCTGAGTTCAAACTTGGCCTCAGACACTTGCTAGCTTTGTGACCCTGGGCTAGTCACCTAATTCTATCTGCTTCAGTTTCCTCATCTGTAAAATGAGCTGGAGAAAGAAATGTCAAACCACTCTGGTTTCTCTGCCAAGAAAATTCCAAATGGGGTCATGGAGAGTCAGATATAACTGAAAAAAAAGGACTGAACAAGCCTGATACATGTAAATTATTTATCCTATAAAATAGTAGAATCTCAGGGCTGAAAGAGGAATGAGAGGTGCTCTAGTTCCACTTATGCTGAAGTAGTTATCCTCTCTACAATATATCCAAACAGGTGGTCACTGGCCTCTCCTTGAAGAGTTTCAGTGATGGGCAACTCACTACCTATCAAAACAGCCCATTCATTCTACTTTTGGAGAGGGCTGGCAAGAATTACTGTATCATATTTTATATGTATATAAAAGTTGTATATAATCACACACATATTATACATGTATAATACATTATAAACAGTATATATTATGTGTTACTACATATTATACATATGTTTAATATATTATATACAATATATTCATATGTTAGTTACTATATTATAATAATGTTAAATATAAGTCAATATTAAGGTTTTCCTCTTCTGTTGAAATTAAATATATCTTTCTGGATTCTTCCCCACCTCAACTGCCTTGATCTGTGTTCTGCCCTCTGAGGCTAAACAGAAAAACCTTATTTTCTCTTTCCCATCACAGCCCTTCAAATATTTGAAGGCAATTATCATGACCCTTTCTCAGTCTTGTCTTTTCCAGGCTATAAACATGCTTAGTTCTTTTTTAAAAAAGTATTTTATTTGTTTCATAGGTGCAATTAGTATCCCCATTTTACAGATGAGGAAACAGAGGCTAGTAAAGGTTAAGGGATTTGCCCAGGGTCACACAGCTAGCAAGTGTCTGAGGCTGGATTTGAACCCTGGTCTTCCTGATTCCATGTCTGGCCCTCTATCTACTGGGCCACCAGGAGAGGACTGACAGCCAGGGGTATCAGGGAAGGCTCCATGGAGTCCGTAGTTCCTGCCTGTTCATATTGTTTTCTACAATCACTTCCATATATCTTAGATTTTTTTCCCCTCCCTCTACCTCTTTCCCCCCTCACTCCCCACTCCCTCCTCTAGATGGCCTGCAATCTTATATAGGTTCTACATATACATTCTTATTAAATACATTTTCACCTTAGTTATGTTGCATAGAAGAATTAAAATGAATGGGAGAAATCATAAAACAAAATAAAACACAAGAGAAAATTATCTGTTTCATTCTGCAATCCAATTCCATAGTTCTTTCTCTGGATGTTGAAAGTGTGTTACCTCAAGGGTCCATTGGGAATTTTTTAGGTCTTTGCATTGCAATGAAGTACTACCAGTAAGTCTACCAGAAAAATTCTCGCACACTGTGGTTGTTGCTGTGTACAGAGCTTTCCTGGTTCTGCTCCTTTCACTCAGCATCAGTTCAGGCCTCTCTGAAGTCTTCCTGTTCATCATTTCTTGTAGCACAATAGTATTCCATTACATTCATATACCACAACTTGTTCAGCCACTCCCCATTTGATGGGCATCCCCTTGATTTCCAGTTTTTGGCTATCACAAAGAAAGCTGCTATAAATATTTTTGTACATGTGGGACCCTTTCCTATTTTTACTATCTCTTTGGAATATAGTCCTAGAAGTGATATTGCTGGGTCAAAGGATATGCACATTTTTTGTAGCCCTTTGGGCATAGTTCCAAATTGCTCTCCAGAATGGTTGGATCAGCTCACAGCTCCACCAACAAGGAATTAGTGTTCCAACTCTCCCAAATCTTCTCCAACATTTATCATCTTCCTATTTTGTCATGTTAAAAGCCAGTCTGATAGGTGTGATGTGGTATCTCAGAGTTGTTTTGATTTGCATCTCCCTAATGAATAGTGATTTAGAGCATTTTTTTCATGTGACTATAAATAGCTTTAATTTCTTCCTCTGAAAACTGCCTGTTCATATCCTTTGACCATTTATCAATTGAGGAATGACTTATATTCTTGTAAATTTGACTCAGTTCTCCATATATTTTAGAAATGAGGCCTTTATCACAGACACTAGTTGCAAAAATTCTTTCCCAGTTTTCTGCTTCCCTCCTAATCTTGTTTGCATTGGATTTGTTTGTGCAAAACTTTTCAATTTAATGTAATCAAAATTATCCATTTTGCACCTCATAATGTTCTCTGTCTCACGTTTGGTCTAAAATTTCTCCATTCTCCATAAATCTGACAAATACTTTATTCCTTGCTCCCCTAATTTGTTTATAGGATCAGTCTTTATACATAGATCATATATCCATTTGTACTTTATTTTTGTGTGTGGATACCCTTAGTTCTTTAACCAATCTCTGTATGGCTTGTTTTCCAATTCCCTCCCATCATGATCTTCTCTTAACTATCAATGAACTCATCCATGTACTTCCTAAAATATTTTACCCAGAACTGAACTCAATACTCCAGGTGTGGCCTGAGCAGGGCAGAGGACCATGGGAAGATGATAACCTCCCTAACCTTGGCCAATGTGCCCCTCCTAATAGAGTCCAAGGCTGCCATGGGGAATTAACATTTTAGTGAAGCATTTTGGGTGTCAATAGCTCAGTAAAGTACTAAAGAGGAATGGAGGGCCTGGGATCTGCTTTTGTGGAGGAAATAGCCCGCACCAGTGAAATCCTAGATACCTGAGGAATAGGGGCTGTAGTCTTCTGGACTGCCACTCATACAGTAGACTCACATTGAGCTCCTTGTTACCTCTAAGGTCCTGTCTCCATTTCCCCTTAAAATCAACATTACAAGTACAACGTGCAAGTTCAGTGTGTTGGCTGGTGGTATGTCAGCCAAAAACAACAACTCCAAAATCAGTTTTATGTTTTCTATTCTTTTCCAATTGATTGCTCCATCTTGTACTTATGAGTTTTTCATTCCCGAAATGGTCCTCTGAACCTAGAACATCCTAGGCAAGCAATGTGGTACAGTGGAAAGAACTCCAGTTCCAGAGTCATAGGTTCTAATTCTGCCTCTGACACTACCTATGTGACCTTAGGCAAGTCACAGCTTTCATGGGCCTCAGTTTCCTTATTGGTCAAAGAAGGAGGTTGGACTCAGATTATCTCTGAGGTCTCCCAGGTCAAAATCCATGATTCCTTCTCACCCTTCCTTGCAGAATCCTTGGCTTCCTTCAAAGTCCAGCTCAGATGCCCCCCACCCCAAAGCCTTTCCTGATTGATTTCCCTTCCTTAATTCTCTTTGTCTCTCTCAGTCAATTGGCATTAATATGCTTTTTATTCGCTTACTGGTGTTCATATTTAATCCCCCACCCCTACCCCAGCAGAAGGTTGACAACACAGAAGCTGCTTTTTCCTTTTTGTATCTTCATACTCCCAGTACCTAGCACAGACCTGGCACGTAGTAGGTCTCTTAATAATTGTTTGTTGAATTGGATTATACAAGGATGGAGAAGGGTTTGGCAATCACAGCCTATAGAAAGATGGCCTGAAATAACTAGCAATGTTTAGCGAGGAGAATAAAAACCTTGATAACTGTCTTCCAGTCCTTGAAGGGCCATCTTATGGGAGAGTGCTTAGAGAGGGTCTGTTTGGCCCTGGAGGAAAGAATTAGGAAAAATGTGTGGCAAGTTTCAGAGAAGCACAGTTAGCTTTAATATCATGAAAAAAAAAACCCTTCCTAATGATCAGAGCCATTCCAAAGTGAATTGAGCTGCCTTCGGAGGTAGTGAGCTCCCTATCACCAGAGGTTTTCTCGAAGGCAGGAGCCTTAAGGCCTAAGTGAAAGACCAGAGAGGACTCTTGGTCTGGCCAGAGAGCCGGCTTTGACATTCTGTGATTCTGTGACTTGTTAGGGGGCTGAGGTTTATCCCTTCTTCCCGTGCGTTAGCCAGAAAGCCTGAAAAGAGAGGTAGGGAGGCTCCAGTCCCTACTTTTTCCCTAGACCTAATCTTTGGTCTTATTATTATGTGTGTGAATTTGGGGAGGTCTCTCTGAATACAGAGGAAAGAGTGGAAGACCTGGGTTTCAACTCTGCTACTTACTACTCTGTGTCTTTGGAGAAGTCATTTCTCCTCTCAGAATCTCTGTAAAATAAGGAGATCAGACTGGATGAGCTCTAAGGTGCCTCCCAGTTCTCAATGAACAGTCAGCTCATGAGGAGAAAAGGGGTATTAGTCCTGTGGAATGGCTTCTGTTGCTCATGAGGTAAAGGAGTCTAACTTCCTGAGCCTGGCATTCGAGGCCCTATCCCAACTAGCCCCAAATTCTGCATTCCGATCTCCCACAGTTTCCCAACATAGGTCATCTATCCCACCCTAGTTAGTATATTCCCTGTCCTGCTTCCTTTCTGCATTCCAGCCTTACTTTGTTCTTTTCCCTTGGAATTCCCTTCCTCCTTCAAAGACCACTTCCTCCTGTAACTTTTTTTCCCTGCAAAGCAAAAGATGTTTAACCAACCATAGCAAATTAAGTGATCAAAAAAATGTACAGTCACTCTCACAGGTTACTGTACCACCTGGTCAGTGATGGTGGTGGTAGTGGTGGGGGGGTAGAATATATTCCCAGAGAACATGTGTGAGTAGAGAACACACTCACTGGAAGGGGCATGCACACACACCCACACATCTCTGGGCACATCTGTCTAACACAGGTCATGCCTAGGTCCTAGTGAACTTAACTTGCATCTTGTTCTGAAGACGGCAGAAACCTTTCCTTCCCTGCTTTTCCTATGGTCATAGGCTTTTTTCAATATTTTTTATTGTCAGTTCCAGACTCTCTCCCTCCCTATCCCACTGGCCCCCAAGGTCTGGACTGCACCAGAGTCTTTCTCCCCACCCCCCACCTCCTCAAGCAAGGATTTTTGCAGGTATCTTTCTCTCTGTTCCCTACAACTTGGATGTGAACAAATGAGGAGGTCAGTAAAGACACACTCATTGGCTCCAGGCCACAGACATCCTGAAGGACCATCCAGAACTTTGGTCTAAACTCTGCTTTGAGAGAGGTGGGGATGGAACTCTGCACCAAGGCCTCTCCTAGGGACTCCATAAGGGGCCCCCATGGTGGGCATGGGCCAGTGGGTTGGGGGAATTGGATCTCTGTGCCAATGGAGATATATTTATTGCTTCCAAATTAAGCACCAATTTACCCGTGTAATTGTCTGCTAATTGACACAAAATCCTAATGCAATTAGCAGGAACCCTTATCTCCCTTGGAGCTAGAAGAGGGGAAGAGCTATAGTGGAAGGATACTCAGCTCTAAGGAGAAAGACGGAAGAAAGAGGAGACTCATTCCTTGCCCTCAGAGAGCTCCTGGTTTGAGGAAAGAAGCCGCCAGGTTGTAGAGGTGGGCGGAGCTAGATAGCTCCTCTTTCAGGATGAGGTCTCTTTTAACTAGGTGGAGTCCCTGACATCTCTTGATATGGCCTCATTTGCCTTCCTTCTCTGCTGGAAGCCTTGGTCCCTGCTTTCATTAGTCTCCTGCCAAACCTTGCCCTCTCATCCCCTGACCTTCTGAGGGGCCTGAAGAACATCCTGCTACAAATTTATCTGGCAGTAGTTCAGTGAGAACTACGTGGCTGGATATCTCCTGGATTCATGTATTATCACCTTGAATTTCCACCCACTAAGGAGGAAAACAGCTGGATTTGGAGGTAGGAAACTAAGCTCGAAACCTGATCCATTCATACTACCCATGTGACCTTGGGCAATTCCTTTCTCTTCCCTGGCCTCAATTGCCTCTACTACAAAATGAGGTTGTGCTAGGTGGCAAAGTGGATAGAGTATAAGGCCTGGAGTCAGGAAGACCTGAGTTCAAATCCAGATTCAGACACTTACTAGCTGTGTGACCGTGGGCAAGTCACTTAACCCTCTTTGTCTCAGTTTCCTCATTTGTAAAATAAGTTGGAGAAGGAAATGGCAAACCACTGCAGTATCTTTGCCAAGAAAACCTAAAATGGGGTCACAGAGAGGCAGATATGACTGTAAAAGGACTGAGCAGTAGTAGTAGTAATAAGAGTAGTAGTAGTAACAGTAGCAGTAGCAGCAGCTAACACTATATAGCACTTACTAAGTGCCAGGCACTAGGCTAAGTGCTTTACAGTAATTTTATTTGATCTCACAGCATCCCCAGCAAGTAGGTACTATTATTATCCCTATATTATAGAAAACTGAGGCAAAGAGAAGTAAGTGACTTGCCCAGGGTCACATAGCTAGTAAGTGTCTGAGGCCACATTTGAACTCAGATCCTCCTCCCTCTGGTTCTGGTGCTCCCTCCATTGTACCATGTGTACACGGTGCAGTGGCTGCTCTATCTCTGAGGTCCATTGCAGATGTCAGTCTCTGATCTTTTCCCTCAAACCAGTGGCTAGCTGCTGCCTCTGTTCCTCTCCCTCTCACCTCTGATTTGACTGACATCTTTCTCCCCATCTTTTCTTTCCCTTGGGTCTCTGAGGGAGAGTGCTTCCCTAAGCCCTGTACCCTTGATTGCCCCCCCCCCCCCACCTCCTTCCATAGCTCACCTATTCTCTTCACTCTCTTTGTCCCCTCTCCTTCCAAGCACACTCAGGTCTCCCTTCAGTTCTCCCACCCCCGTAAGCTGTCCTTCCTTCTCTCTCTTCCCTTTTATAGCCAAACACCTAAAAAGAGTTACCTCCACCCACTGCTTCCACTTCTTATCACAGGCTCACTCTCCAACCTCCAGCAATATTCTCCTCTCACCACTCTACCGAAAATGCTCTCTCCAAGGTCACCAATGACCTCTAATCCACAAATCCAATGGCTTCTTTTCCACTCTGATCATAGGAACATAAGTGTAAAAATTGGAAAGACCCTCCATTCTTCTGGTCTAGTCCCCTCATTTTATAGTTTGTCGGATAGATTTAGAACTAGGAAGGACCTCAGAGGCCATTAAGTCCAACCCCATCATTTTATAGATAAGGAAACTGAGGCAAACAGGGAGAAGTGACTTGCCCAGGGTCACACAGCTAGTAAGTGTCTAAAGCTATATTCAAAGTCAGATCTTCTACTCTAACCACTGAAACATGGCTGAATTCTAATTCATCCCCTCCCCCTTTAAATTGGCCCTTTCTCCCAACTTGTTTAGCTCTGTTCATGGTCCTATCACCCTTCCAATCACCCCAGCTTAAAACCCTGGAGTCCTCTCTGACTCCTCTCCCACTTCCAATGAGATGCCAAGTTCTGTTCTTTCTTTTTGCTGCAGGTCTCCAGAATCTGTCTCCTCTTTCTCTACTCCCACAGCCACGCCCCAGGTACAGTTCCTCCTTGCCACCCACTTGGACAATTGGTACAACAGCATCTTAATGGCTCTTTCTGCCTCTGTTCTCTCCCTTTTCCAATCCAACCTTCCCAGGCTGCTGGAAAAAGCCTTCTTAAGTGGCTGTGGTTGTGACACTGCTACTCAGAAGTGCTCCATGTCCCGCTCTGGAGCCCGTCTTTGGATGGATGGCAGCACCACAATTCTGGTACCGCCTACCATGAGTTCCATCTCATGTAATTCTCTACCACACACGCTTCTTGGTCAGTTGTTTCAGTCTTATCTGACTCTTTGTGATTCTGTTGGGGGTTTTCTTGGCAGAGATACTGGAGTGGTTTGCTATTTCCTTCTCCAGCTCATTTTACAGATGAGGAAACTGAGGCAAACAAGGTAAAGTGACTTGCCCAGGGTCACCCAGCTATGAAGTATCTGAGGCCGGATTTGCACTCATGAACATGAGTCTTCCTGACTCCAGGCCTCACACTGTATCTACTCCTCTACCTAGCTGCCTACCATGCACTCTATACATCAATAGAATTGAATTATTTTTTCCTGGCACATAGAAGGTGCTTGTTGATTGGTTTTCCACCTCTGTACCTTGGTCCTTCTTCATACTTGGCATGCTATCTCCCCTCTACCTTGCCCCTTGAAATGGCCCTGTTATTTATGTGAGTATGCACAGTGTGTTCAGCAGATCCTGGGCCCCTCCTTCTGGAAAGGACTGAGATGCCCTACCAGCCTGGGACTTTTGTCTATAGGCCTGGCTCTTTCCCAAGGCCTCCCCTTTTCTTGGCGGTGAGAGTCAAGCACAGTGGCAGGTGTTATCCACTCGAAGCTCCTGTGCCCTCTGAACTCTTCCTCAAACCAGCTATCTCTCTGTCTCTAGCAATGGCCTCTGTGGTTAGGATGTCCTGCTTAAGCTCTAACTGGCCCTGGTCAGAAAATGTCCTGGAAAGAGCCTCAGACCAGGAATCTGGAGACCTGCCTGGTTCCTACAGCCAACTCTGCCACTTACTCACTACATGACTGACCTTGGACTAGTCTCTTTCCCTGCCTGGGTCTCACTTTCCCCATCTCTACAATAAGGCAGTTAGGTGGTGGGTTACATGGAGTACTAGGTCTGGAGTCAGGAAAACCAGAGTTAAAATTTCACCTCAGGTGATTACTAGTTATATGACTCTGGGCACGCCAGTTAACTTCCCTTTGCTTCAGTTTCCTTAACCTTAAAAAGGAGGTGATATAATAGCACCTATACACCCCTCCCTCCAGGTTGTTGTGAGAATCAAATAAGATAATTTGTAAGGTGCTTAGCACAGAGTTGGTGCTATATAAATGTTATTTATTAGCTGTTATTATTAGACTGGATAATTCTTTCCCATTCCAATATTCTAATTTTATGTTCTAGCATCCCATTCCTAAGATTCCTCCAGCTCTGACATCCTGTACCCTAAAGACTCTTCCTGCTCTGACCTTCTGTGTTCTAAGGCCCTCCCAGGGCTGTCACTCTATAACATAAAGTCTCTCCTGCTCTAAGGGTCATAGATTTAGAGCTAGAATAAAATGTTGAGGTTATCTTGTCCAAGCCTCTCATTTTATTGATGAGGCACCTGAGGTCCATTGAGGCTAAATGACCGGCCCAAGTTCACATAGATGGCAAAAGGCAGAGGTGGGTGGGTTTTGAACCTATGTCCAAATCTAGCTCTTTTCACAGCTGCACATGTGTCCTGTGTTCTAACCTTCTCACTGTTAAGGCCTCTCCACCTTGGACATCTTGCTTAACCGGTCAGAATCTCCAGAGGGAAGTCCGTCCTGGGCTCTAGCCTGCCCTGTGACAGCCTCAAGTATGTGAGAGCCCCATTATCTAAGACAGATGACTCCCTGCCTCATTCCCCTGGAGACCCTGGGAGCGTGAAATGGGTTGTGCCCGATGGAGGGTGGCAGCTGTCCGCCTAACAGCCCGTCCTCTCTGGCTGTTGGCTCCCGAGTGCCCATTCGGGAGGGCAGGGAGGGTAGTGTGTGCACCAGAGCAGGACTTGGCCCTCACTCCTCAGCTTCCATGCCAGTTTAGACCCGGACACCTAAGATCCTTCTCAGCTTCACTTGCCAACATCTCCTGCCAGAGAGCCCTGAATGGGCAGGATGGTGCAGGGGTTGGTGCCAGGATGGGCTTGGGTCAGAACAGGGAAATATACAGGTTAAGTCTCTTGGTTTTCAGCTCCATAAGGGTTTAAAACTCTTATGGGTTTTAACTTGGGCCTGTGATCTCCCTGGTCCAGGTAGAGAGGGATTCTCACCCTTGACTCCCCTTCCCCCAGCCCCTGCCCCAAGCCCAGAGGGTGAGTCATTGCCCTTGGTGCCACATAGCTTGGGCAGGGCAGAGAGAATCCCTATTGGATCACCCTGGTATCTGTTGGGGTGGTCTGGCCTTGGTGGGTTGTGGGGTGGGGGATGAGAAGACAGAGTTTGTCCTTCCCCAAACGCTCATATACCACAGCTGCCTTTGAAATTCAAATTCTTCCTTTGCTCACTGGGCCCAGTCCGCCAGCCTCGGATCCCCAGCTGCTCTTGCCGGAATCACCACGTTTCATCCTGTCTAATTACCGCAGGCTGCCCAGATCGGAAATTAAAATTCATTCCAGGGGCGACCTTTGGAAACCAGCTCTGGGAGGAGGGGGCTTCCCTGGTGTGTTGGCTGCAGGATCAGCTCCTGGGGTCTGTGTCCACGTGCGTCTGTGATTGTGCTGAGCTCGGACCGTTCTTGTGTCCATATGTGAACAGGTCTGTGTCAGGGTCTAGATATAAGCTCACAGAGCTAGTGTTTGGTGCTACAGGTCTGGATGGGCCCTCTCCGGCTGTGTGACCTTGGGTCCCTCTCTGAGGCCAGGGAGGAGGGGCTAGTTCAAGATGGGGGAGAATAGGAGAGATGAGGGGGATGGTGGGGTGGGAGTGTGTGTGGGGAGGGAAGAGATTTAGGATTGAGTTTGGGAATAAAAGAGCCGAGATTCGGTTAAGGAAATGACTTCTGGGGGTGACAGTGAGGGGAGAGAGGGGTGAGAAAGAAGGGGCCCTGGGTAGGGAGGGGTCTGGAAAGAGGATGAAACCCCCAGAGTGGCAGACACACGCAGACCCATGCCATGAACGCTGGGCAGAACTAGAGCATCAGACATGCAGCTCAACCTGCCACAAACACTGTGAGCATACACACACACACACATACACACACACACACTCCACACACCCCCACACTGACGCACACACCCACACACTCTTGCTGGTGAGTTCAGCGCTCACCGCCCCCACAGTACCGTTGGGGAGTGTGCTCCAGGCGCCCCAGACACAAAGCCTCGCTCACAGCCCCCACGTAGCCCTCTCTCCTCACTTCCCAGTTCTACCTCCAGATCCTGGAGGTCCCTTCTCTCAGGGATCCTCTGGAAAGGTTTGTTGTTCTCCCCACCCCCACTCTCTCCTCATCTTTTGCAGTCTATCTGATCTTTAGGTCTGAGTTGGGACATTCTATTTCAGGTGTCTAGGCTGCAGAGGTTTCTGAGCTAGTCATTCCCACATCTAGTCTAGGCACAGAAAGACAGGGCCAAAGCTCTAGGCAAAGAGACATGGAGGAATCTTTTTTTTGCGGGGCGTGGTGGGGTGGTGAGGCTGAGCTTTCCAGGCCAAGAGAAAAGCCTGCCACCCCTGGATGGATCATCTAAACTGATTGTCAAACCCAGACCCCCTTCACCCCCATGACTCTGGGTATGGCAGGGTGGGACTGATATTTCTCATTCCCTGGTATGGAGAGACCGAAGGAACAAGTGGGACCCTTACTGAGGTAGAAGGTTTCAGGAAATACTAGCTGGAAAGGGTCATTCTTTTCAGCCCTGCCTTTCAAGGCTCTCACTTAATCCTTGTGGGGTTCAGCTCTGTGGGACCTGCTTTGGATCTGAAACATTTCCATCCTGTTCCTCCAAAGCATTCATCCTTTTCCCCAAATACTTCCCATCCTGTCCCCAAAGTCTCCTATCTTCCCCCCAAATATCCTGACCCTCAAACCTCCCCTCCTGTCCCCCACCTTATCCCCTTATCAGCCCCATTCCCCTCTCTAGCCCCCACTCTGCCCTAAAACCTCAGAGGGCCATTTTTAAAGGGATTAGGCCCCAAGGAGGAGTGTGTGGAAGAGGGGGGCAAGAAGCAGGTGTCTAGGGGAAAATTATCAGTAATCAGGGAAATAAATTGTTTTCTGCCGCTTCAGTGCAGACCCAGTCCCTGGGAGAGATGGAGTGGTGGAAGAAGAGAAGCCACTGGGGGAGGATTGGGAAAGGGATGAAGAGAGGGAGGATCTAGGGGATGGGACCAGAGGAGAAATTTAGGATAGGAGAAGGGGAGATGAGGTGTCTATGGAAACCCAGGGATCAGGGTTCAGAGTGGGGGATAACTGGAGATTATCAGGAGATGGAGATATCCTAAGTTTTTTCTGGGAAAAAAAGGTAGGGGAATCCCAGAGACTGAAGGGGGTCCTAGTATCTGAAACAGTGACCTCAAAAGTTGGTTAAATGGAGAGCTTAATTGACTCCCTGTAGGAGTTGGGGGGGTTGGACCCTTATTTCTAGGAGCAGTTAGGATGGTCATCAGAGACAGGGTGTTGGCTGAGAAGACCTACCTTGAGCAGTGAAGGAAAGCAGGGTTTGGTTCTCCTGATATTTTGGAGTCTTTGTGGTGATGGCTGGAGCAGCTGTTGGTAAAATGGATATGATAAAGTCTACCTAGCTGGACCCGTTCCTATACCCTGCCTCACCCAACCCTGGATGTCTAACTTTAGCTTCCTTAGAAAGAATCCCAGAACCTCAGATTTGGAAGGGGCTTCAGAAACAATCCCTTCCAACCAGTTCCTTAGCATGGATCTCTTGCTAAGGGAGGAAGGAAGGAAGGAAGGAAGGAAGGAAGGAAAGAAAGAAAGAGAGAAAGAAAGAAAGGAAGAAAGAAAGGAAGAAAGAAAGAAAGAACATTATTTACTATAAGCCAGACATACTATGCTAAGTTGCTGGAAACACAAAGATTAAAAAATGAGATGGTCCCTACCCTTCAATAGTTTACATTCTGGTTTTTTTTTTTACTTTCTTTTTCTTTTAGCTATTTTATTTATTTTTAGCTTTCAACATTCACTTTTATAAGATTTTGTGTTCCAAATTTTCCTCCTTCCTCCCCTTCCCACTCCACAAGATGGCAGGTAATCTAATATAGGCTATACACATACAATCATATTAAACGTTTCTTTATTAGTCATGTTGTAAAAGAAGAATCAGAACAAAAGAGAAAAACCACAAGAAAGAAAAAAAAAAGAGAGATAATAGTATGCTTTGATTTACATTCAGACTCCATAGTTCTTTCTCTGGGTGTGGATAGCATTTTCCATCATCAGTCTTTTGGAATTATCCTGCATCATTGTACTGCTGAGAAGAGTTAAGTCTATCAAAGCTGGTCGTCAAACAATGTTGCTGTTACTGTATACAATGTTCTCCTGGTTCTGCTTATTTCTCTCAGCATCAGTTCATGTAAGTCTTTCCAGGTTTTTCTGACATCCACCTGCTCATTGTTTCTTATGGAACAATATAGCATTCCATCACAATCATATACCACAACTTGTTCATCCATTCCCCAGTTGATGGACATCCCCTCAATTTCCAATTCTTGGTCATCACAAAAAGAGCTGCTACAAATATTTTTGTACATGTGGGTCTTTCCCCCTTTTTTATGATGATCCCTTTGCAACAGGGACCTAGTAGTGGTATTGCTGCATCAAAGGGTATGCCTAGTTTTATAGCTCTTTGGGCGTACTTCTAAATTACAAGGAACGTGTAATAAGGGCAGAAAATACATATAAGACAAAAGGGAACCAGAGAAGGGAACTGTGTTCTGGGAGATGAAGGAAGGAGGAGGTGTGGGGATCATCATCAGGGTGACAGTCAGATGGTGAGTTGGCTTGGGTGCCATGTGTGGATGGGGCATGAAGGTGAAGTATGGGATGGTGGCTAGGGTTGGGTCCTAGGATGGTGGCTCTAAAAAATGGGTGGATCAACTTTCCCAAGAACTGGAGCTTGGTTTCAGGAAGACTTAGATCTCAGATCCTGTGTGCTGAGGAGCTCACTACTTTGTAGAGTTCATTCCAGGTCAGGCCAGAGCATGGATTGGCATTCACTGCTGTACAGCAGAGATCAAGCCTCCCTCGTCACTTCCACGGTGGCTCTTAGTCTGTCCTCTGAGGCCAAGGAGAGCACATCTAATCCCTTCTCCATATGACAGTCTTTCAAACGCTTCAAGACAGCTATCATTTTCTCCTCCCGTTTTCTTCTCTCTTGGCTAATTTTTGCTGGTTTCTTTCATTCCCATTTTCTCTCTATCCTTTCTCTCTATACCTGCCTGTTCCCCTTCAACCCTCAACCTAGGGAATGAAGATTCCTCCCATTGCAGCTCCAGCCTGGCTGGCTAGATGCCTGTCTGGGGAGGGATCCAGGTGGCCAGGAGCCCAGGGGAGGCAGCCTCACTGTCCGCTAAGCCCCAGCTCCCCCAAGGGATTTCCCTTCAGCCCGGCACTGGCTACTCAGCTGGAAGGTAGGACTCCTGGGTCCTGCTCTTCCCAGCTGCTTCCCTTTCTCCCTCCCCACCCCTACAAGGTGAGGAGCAAGAAAGGGAGGGACACAAGGGGGTTGTGTCTGTAAGCCTGGGTGTGATGTTCCCAAGTTTGTTTGTGGGTCTGTGTGTGTGTGTGTGGTATATGTCAATGTCTTTGTGTGTATATGTGTGTGTTTCATGCAAACAGTGAAGGAAGACAGCAGTACAGTGAGAGAGAGAGAGAAAGAGAGAGAGAGAGAGAGAGAGAGAGATATGAAGATGAGCCAGAAACAGGGAAGTG
The DNA here is from genome assembly GCF_028372415.1 of Notamacropus eugenii. Classification (NCBI taxonomy): domain Eukaryota; kingdom Metazoa; phylum Chordata; class Mammalia; order Diprotodontia; family Macropodidae; genus Notamacropus; species Notamacropus eugenii. The sequence goes on from NC_092876.1 coordinate 78,051,011, forward strand.
GTCCAAATTCAATTTCTCTGCATGGAGACACACAGACATACAAATACAGACACAGGGACACACTGCTACACATACACACACACAAATATACACTTGCAGAGATTCATATACCTAGATCTCACATATAAACCCCAGGATCCTCCCAGGATCATCATGGTCAATCTCCTGCCTCTACTCAGCCCCCCACTGGGATGGGGGGTGGGGATCTCAGGTTTTGGAGCCCAGAGACACTGACCCAGAACCCCACTCCCACCAACCTCAAGACAGGTAGGTAGGGGGAGGTAGCACCTACCCTGCCTTTCCAGATCTTCTGTCTGTTTCCTCCAGTGACCAAGCATCTAATGCAGTCTTTCTACTGGCCTTCACTCCCTCCCCTGCAATAGGAAGACTTGAGGCTAGACTAAGGGAAAAACTCTCCATCCGTTAGGGGCTGTTAGGCACCTCTTCCAATGGAAGCCAGTGTCCAGGTAGGGAAGGAAGAGCCTCTGTGGAGGCAGGGGTGTGGATGAAATGACCCTGGGGAGGTGGGGGAATGCAGAGAACATGGAGCTAGAGGAGGTAAGGTCAAGGAGCCTGGCTGAAGATATACTCTGGGCTTTCACCTCCTCCTGCCAACCCAGGCCCCATCGAAGGAACCCTGCCTCGGCTCTAGGCCCAGTAAATAATGGGAAAGGAAATGAGAGTAGTTTCTAATCTGTTTAAAGAGCAATGAAGCATGGTCAAGACCTCCTCCCATGGGGAAGGAGGCCCAGCCTGTGCCAAGCCAGGGGAGCCTAGAGGAGGGCAAAGGGAAGGGAAGGAAGCTTCAGGTCCTTCAGCCCTTGGGAGCAAATTCACTCCTTTCCCCTCCTTGCCTTCTTCCTTCATTTATTAATTCATTCTCTTCTTTTTCCTTTTCCCTCCCTTTTATTCCTTCCTCATCTGTCCACCCACCCAATCAGGGAAGGGACATTCAACACACATCTGTGGGCTTACTGTGTCAGGCAGATGCTCTGGGGCACTGCTAGTAAAGGCAGTGGGAATCAAGGATTGTCCCTTACGCCAGCTGGGTATGGCCCACTCCCACTGCTTGGGCCTAAGTAGTTAGAAACTAGGGAAATTGTGCCTTGGGCATCTGTTTTGGTATCCTTTCACCTATGGGGCTGGAAGGCTAGGGTCAACTCCTACGGTGCCCAAAGGGCCAGAGGGCATTAGGACAAAGGGCTAGCAGAACCCTCCTGTCTCCCATTCTGCTCCAGGCCTAGGGTGCTTAGTTCTGATTTGGATGTCCTTCCCTCAACCCTAATTCTGACTCGCCTTCTCTCTTCTCTCCGCTCCTTTCTTTTTCCTCCCCCATGGGCCATTAGAGAAGTCAATTTGGCCTCAATCAGCTGCATTTGAATATGGAAATGATTTTTAATTACTTTAAGTCATCCTGGGTAGTTTTATCATCCAAATGGCTTTGAGGATTCCCTGGGGTGGGGACTTGAGAGGTGGTGGTGGTGGTTGGGGGAATTGCAGGAGATTTTCCCTTCTGAGAAAGGCCCTCCTGAGGTCTGGTCAAAGCGCTTTACAAACCTATCTTCCTTGGAGCCCCTGAGATCCTTCCCAGTCCTTGGACGTCAAGCTAACTGCCTCTCTTCCCTAAAGTCTTGGGGTATCCTCCTGCTAGATGCCCAGGGAAGGACAGGGGAGTCTCTATTTGTTCCAGAGACTGCATTTCCTGGGGGAGAGACCTGAGAAGAAGAGCCAGCTCCCTCTACCTGGAGCAGATTTTCTTGGGGGGAAATGGATCAGGAACCAGCTGTGGCACATTTGGAATGTGGAACCTTTCTCTGTCCCAGTTTCTGACTCTCACCAGTCAATCACTCATTCATTTACTTATTTATTTATTCAGCCATCTATTCAGCAACGTCTAGGTTCAAGGCCTTGAATTTTGTCATCGTGTAGAGGAAGATATCACGAGCCTTGTCATTAAGGACCTTACTTTCGTAGGAGAGGGAGGAAGGAGAGAGGAGGGAGGATCTCTCCCTGTATTTCTCTGGTCCTTGAGACCTTCATTTGTTAATTTTTTCTTTCATTCAACTACCATTTAGTACACACTGTCTGAGTTCTTTGTTTAGTCTGGAAGGGGACACCATCACAGGCACTCATGGAGATGGAGATTTGGGATCTCTCAGTCTTAAGGTCTCTCCCAGTTTCTGAGTCTTTCCCTGTCTCAGGGTATCTCTCAATCGCAGGGTCTCTGAATCTCTCTCCCTATCTTCACGTTTATTAATCTCTATGAATATTTATGAAGAGTTGATGGTCTCTCTCCGGTAGCTACTGGCCCCATTTTTATTCTATGTATAAAAATATACGCACACAAACATATATATGGGGGTGGAGGGAGTTGTCAGTACCTGGGGCGGGGAAAGGGCAGATGCAAAGACCACTTTCAGGCCCCTTCCCCATGGAAATGTTGCATGGGAGGGATGTGCTAGGGGAGCATCTTGGCTCCCAGTGTGTGAGAATTGGGTCTGCCCTCCTTACTCAGTCTTTAAACTGGCCTTCAGTGACACTGTTCCTGGGGACAGATCTTTGGTCAAGATTCCTAGTTTCTATTTCCCACAGGGGTCCCTAAGGTGAGGAGGGGGAAGATAAGAAAGCCCAACTCTGTAGGGGAGAGGGGAGAGGTTATCAGGGCTCAAGCCCTACTGACAGGTGAAGAGGGGGTATCGATACTCCTGTTTCTTGTCCGCCTTGGAGTGGGAAGATGCTCTTTCCTCTGATCTCCTCTTTGGCTGACTCACTGTCTCTACTCTCTGTAAACAGGAAAAGAGGACCCTAAGGAACCCTCCTGGGATGCTAGAGAGGGCATGGATGTTAGAGATAGTCTCACTCACTCAGACCTAGCCTCACTCCTTTATTTTAGACATGGGGAAACTGAGGTTCCAACCAGGGAAGAGAATACCCACAGAGGATGCAGCAGAATAGGGATTCCATCCCAGGTCTCCTGACTCCCCATCTAAAATGCAGCTAGGGGTTATTTGGGGAGGGGGAGAGGAAAGCATAATCTGAAGACTGAGGAGCTTACTCTCCCCCCACATAACCTTCTCTCTGTGGACCTCAGGCCATCGCTGGGAGGAGACCTTAGCCTGCAAGGCCAGAAGAAAGATTCCAGAAAACAGATTCCAAAATATCCCACAATACTTTTCTGGAACAGGATGTGGCTGGAAAGGAATCTTGGGGTACCTATTTCCCAGGGCCAAGTAGGGGACACAAAGCCCTATCTGGCCCCAGTTCTGGTCTCCTCTTCCCCTCCCCTAACTTCATAAATTTTTTAAGGTGATAGATGAGGGTCCTTTTCTATTAAGGTTACTAATCTCTTTCCGTCTCCGTCTCCGAGAACACATTTCACCCTCAAGGGGCAGTGCAGAGGGAGAGAAAGGGAGAGGGGTTCCTGGGAAAGCGGTTGGCTCTGTTGTGCTAGGGAAGACCAAGGCCAGGAAGCTGAGATCTGCTGGGAGATGGGAGATGCCCTTCCTAGTGCCTAGGGCCTACTTGCAGGTAAATTGTAATTTCCTGTCTTGGGAATGGGAGAACCTAGGTGGATCACTGACTGTTGCTTCTCCCTTCTATTTCTTCTTTCCCCTGCATCCTGATTTAAGTCTTAGAGGTAGAGTTGAGGGGGCCCTCTCCTTGCTCTGTGACACATCTGATGTGTGGGTAGGGTGGGGGAACAAGGGCACCAAACAAGACCTAGTAGGAGGAGCAGAGCGGCTTCTGGGAAGTTTTCACTATTCGTTGGGTCAGCAGTAGCCTCTCCGTAGTCTAACCCCAATCCATCCTGCTGCAGCCATCACTCTGGCTGGGACAGAGTGCCCAGAGCCTTCCCACTTCTCAGACCACAGCATTCTGCTCTCATATCCATCTGATTAACCTACTTGTCTCTGGCCTCGATGGCCGGCCTGGCCTCAGTGGTGAGCACCCTTCTCCCCCACCCCCAAGCTGGCCTCCCCTGGCCCACTGCCTGCTGCTCACACCACAAACCACCAGCAGGCATCCACTGAGTGATGCTCCCCCGGGCGTGGGGGATGGGCAGACATCACCGAGGATCTGGACTTGGAGCAGCTTTCCCAGAGGACTGGCTTTTCCAGGCTCGGGATGGGGCACACCGGCGTCGCCCCCTCCCCACAAAGGCATGAAACCCACGGTGTCTCCCGTCCTTTAGGGACTCCAACTTCTTCCCGCAACGGGGCACACCCGTGCAACACGCCAGCCCGAGGCCCCCGCGTGGAACACGTACTCTCCAGGGGCACACAGTGTGGAAATCATCCTGTGGAATACGCTTCCACCCTTCGGACATGTGAAGCATACCAGTACGAGTTTGGCACCCCAGAGGAAACTGGACCCACTCTTGGAGGAGCACCCCAGGGTCACCTCAAATCCTGCGGTGCAGGGGAGTGCAGGGGAGGGGAGGGGGAGACAGAGAGCCACCCGGGCAGTGAGGGTGGGGGGCCTTTGGGCGGGTGGGGGCGCGCCCCGGAGGCCCGCGGCCCCCTTAAGAGGAGGCGGTGCGCGCCGTCCCAGCCCCCTCCCCTCCCCTCCCCGGCGGAGCCCAGAGCCCGAGAAGCCACGGGCCCCTTCCTTGCCGAGTGTCGCGCAGAGCTGTCACTCAGGCCCCGCGCGCACCGCCCCTGCCCCCCTCCACACCCCCCGCCCCGGTTCCCAGCCCCTCCATCTTCGCACCCCTCCTCCCCCGTCCCCGGGTCTCGCGCAGCCGCGTGGTCCCGCCCCGCGCTGTCACTCAGCCCCGGCGCGCGCTGCGGGCAGCGGAGCCCGGGCACAGGCAGTGGCGGCGGCGGCAGCGGCGGCGGCCACCCCCGGCTCCCGGGCCCGGGCACAGGCGGCAGCGGCGGCCACCCCCGGCTCTCGGGCCGGCTCGAGGAGAAGGCAGCGGCGGCGGCAGAGGATGAAGAGGAGGCTCGGCGAACCCTGCGCGGCCGCCCGCGGATGAGGCGCGGGGCCGGGGGCGCGGGCAGGGGGCCGAGTCATGCCAGCGCGCGGCGGGCGGGCGGGCTCCGAGCTCGGGGCTCCGGGCGGTGGCGGCGGCGGCGGCGGCTACAGCTACAGGAGGAGGGGGCAGGAGGCGGCGGCGGTGCCCGCAGCCTGCCCGGCACTAGTTGCTCGCGTCCGCGGCTGCTCGGGCTGCTCCGGGCCGGTCTGAGCTTCTGAGCCCGGGGCGAGGCGGCGCTTCCGTTTGCATTGGATGCGCTTGGCGTTTGTTTTTTAAATTCAAAGGAGAACATTTTGAATTGGCTTTTGGCGTCACCTGCTGCCCCCCGAGCGGGCGCCCCGGCCGCCCTCCCCAGCCTCAGCCTCCCCGGCCTGATGGCAAAGTTGCGCCGTGGGGCCGCCCTCGACTCCTACTGACGGCGACCAGGTGAGTGCCTGCGGCCCGGCCTCGGCTGTCCTGCCCCCGGCCCGAGTTACCCCTGGCCCAAGTTAACCCCCTCTCCTGCCCTTTCCCTGGGGTCTGGAGCTGCCCCTCCTCCAGCGACTCCCCTCCTCTACCCTCCCCAGCACCCCTTCCCCCGACCTGCTGGCCTCTGCCCTCTCCTGGGGCCGCGACCGGGCCCGGGGGCTCGGGGGCCCGGGGCCCCGGGCAGAGGGGAGCCGAGCGGTCCGGGGATGCTCAGCCAGCGCCGGGGCGGGGGCGCTCTCCGCAGTTTTCCGCGCTGGCGGGGGGGTGGGGGGAGGGCGGGGGATGCCCATCAAAGCCTCCTTTGAGCAGCGCCCGGGCGGGGTGGGCCCAGTGTTCGGGGTTCGGGGGCTGGCCTGGCCCGGCTCCCCACGGGGGACCGGCTGCGAACTTTGGCTGGGGAGCCGGGAGAGAGATGCCGAGGCCGGCTCGGTCTCCGCGGGGCCTGCTCTCCGGCGGCCCCTGCCGGTGCCCCGAGCGGCGGTGGTCCCGGCCCCCAGCTCTGCCGGGTCCCCTCCCTCCTCGTCCGCCCCTTGTCGGGAGCCCGGTGGCTATTTCCCCGCACTCGGCCCTGGCACGGCAGTGAGGACCAGGCTTAGCACTGAGCATGCCCTCAGAGGCGCCCGGCCCTAAGTGAGCGCCCGTGGGCATCGGTGGGTGGAGGGGTCCACGTGGGCCGAGGACCCCGAGCCATGCACTCCCACACTTGACAAGGGACTTTGAGGTGTGACAGCGGGTACGGGCTCCCAAGTGTCCAGGCGCCTGGGTGCTGAGCGGCCGGGCAGGACCTTTGGTGAGGGGCTCTCGGGTTGGAGGAAGGACCTGGAATCACTTAGCCCCTCCCCGTCCCCCTGCCTAGGTAGGGATGTAACCACCTGCAGTGTGGGTCTCATTGGCACGCTGTCTTCCCGTGCTCCCCCTAGGCACTTTTAGGCCAATGGGCAGAAATGCCCTCCAGAGAGTATCGAGATCTGATGCCAAGAAGAGGAGGGGAGAGTTCCTGAGGTAGTAGTAATGAACTTGGGGGTCTGGGAGACATGTAGGTAGGGCCTAGGATACTAGGGGGGAGTGGAGCTAGTGTACCCCAAGGCCAGCCCCCTCCTCTCCAATCCAGAGACAGAATGTTCCTGGCAAGAAGAGAAATGGGGGGAGGGGTGGCCCTGGGGAGGGAGCCAGCCATTGGCAGGGCCTTTTCCTCATTCATCATTGCCCAGCCCTGGAAGGGAGGAAGGGAAAGGAGACTGGGAGGTGGGGGGTGGGAAGAGGGTCCAGGACCCTTCATTAGATTTCTCACCCCTCCCTCCCCTAGGTCTTTTGGGTGAGGTAGGGTTTGGAGGGGGAAGGAATGAGGGTGGAGACTTCAGAGTGCTGGTGCACTAGGTCCCAGCTGGGCATTCCCCCCAAAGAGGGCCTTGTTCTGTTTGTCTGGTGTCTGGGATGTTGTCTGTCTAGTCTGGTTTACAGCAGAGACAAGTCCCCCTCACTGCCTTTGAGAGCCATCTCTGAACTCACCCTCATTCTCAGAGCATTTAGCCTATCTTTCCTGATGGTCTTACGTGGAGCCATGGGTGGGGCTGGTGTGGGGGCAATGAAGAACCCTTGGGGATGGATGGGGACCCCTGAGACCTTTTCTTGCCCCAGATAGGGCACAACCTTGAACTTGATCTCCTTGGTGTGTGTGTGTGTGTGTGTGTGTGTGTGTGTGTGTGTGTGTGTGTGTGTGTGTGTGTGTGTGTGTAAGTAAGTAAGTAAGTAATGAGGGGTAGTTTGGGCTAAGTGCTTGGAGATCTTCAGATCAAAGTTGAGATAAGAGAACTCTTCTCAGGGGGCATTACTCTAACTATGTGGCTGGTTACTCCCAGAGCCCCAGGAGATGATGGTGAGGGGGATCTGAGTGTTGGATTGTTTGTGAGTGGCACTGGATTTGCTAATCACTTTGGGAGGGTGTTGAGGGTGGGTGGGGGGTAATACCACTAGAAGAAACTGGTGCCCAGGAGGGACTTTTAAAGAACCTGGCTTGGGCAGAGAAGAGACCTGCAGTTTTGGAATAATGATGACTGGTGGCAGCTGTGTGGGAGGGGCTGGGTGAGAGTGAGAGGAAATGCCCACAAGGCTTCCTGGTGACTGAGGATGCTTTGGTGGGGAAGAATCTGAGAAGCCTTGAGTCTCAAGGAAGTCACCAGGAGGGCCAGGTATTGTAAACCCAACTAGTGTCAGAGCATACAGTAGAATAGCCCAAGATCTGAACCCTTGCCAGCCTCTCGGAGGCCTTTGAAGGATGGCTGTCCCTGCCAGGTCCAGGGCTAGAAGGGGGACTCTTGTGTCCTCTCGACTAGGCCCCATCTTGTCTGGGGGGAGGTAGGCAGAGGTCTGGATCAGGTGACCAAGGCCCAGCAGCCACCAACCTGAGAGCAGCCCCTGCTAACTGCCAAAGGGATAGGGAAGCCAGAGCCCAGAACTCAAGGACCCTCTCTCATCCTAGAGTAGGGTTGGGGGTGTGTGGGGAGGAATGCTAAGGAGGCCAGTTTTCCAGTACCCCCACCCCCCTAGGCTAGAAGAACAAAAGGTTTCTTCTCATTTGTTCATGTAGCAAGACCGGCTGTTGCAAAGTTCTGGGGAGATGGGGTGGGCTGAGTCACCGCCCCCCTTCCCCTGCCTCCTCCAGGCTGGCTCGGTACCCAGGCACCACCTGGTGCCCCTGATGATGCACTGAGCTCTTCTTTCTCCTACTATCTCATCCCTTTTTCCCTTCTCCTCCTTCTGTTCCCTGGGCTGTATGTATGCATGTATGTATGTATGTATGTATGTATGTATGTATGTGGGGTAGAGAAAAGCCAGATTCTTCTCCCTCTTCTTCTCTCCCCTCTGCCAGTCACCAGAGGTAGGAGCAAAGCTTGTGAGACTCCTCCACCCCCAACCCCGCCCCCCCCCCCAGGAGCTGTTGGAAGAGTGGGGAGGCAGGCAGAAGTTGCTTGGCTAGGGCAGTGTCCATCTCAGAAGCCTTTCTTTGCCAAAATAGCAGATTTGGTTAATCTTGTGCTGCTTAGTGGCACTGCCCAGGGGGCTGTGTGGGCATGTTCCTGCCTGACACCTCAGCTGTTGGTTAGGGGGTTCCTAAAAAGATTCCAAAGGAAAGAAGGCAGAGAGCCAGAGGTGGGGGTGGTGGTTGGAGGGGGAATGCAGCTTTGGTAGGCCTTGTCCAGAGAAGAAGAACTGAGGCCTCTGGCTGTTTCTACCTGGGAGCTACCACTTGCTCCTGGACTGTTATATAAGACTGGGGTTTTGGGATCATTTCACCTCCTCATTTTATGCACGGGAACCCTGGGCCCAGGGAGGGCAAGGGACTTCTTCAAGACATACAGCAGAGCCCAGGATTAGGCTTAGGGTCTTGTGACTCCAGGACATTTCCCCCAATACCACATGGAGACTGTCCCTAAGAATGAATTGGAATGGGAGCTGCTAGCAGAGGAAGTAGGGGAGAATGCTTAGAGTCTGGACCTCCAAAATGACCTGCTCTGGTCGTGCAGAGCTGTTTGGGTCGAGGGACAGGACTGGGCATTCTTGGCTTCCTTCAGGGTCCAAGGCCTCTGGGACCACACGGCTGTTAGAATGTGTTGTGGGGCAGGGCATGGGGCTGATTGTAGGATCTAGGGGGGCAAGCCTAGGTCCCACCCAGCCTGGCCATACCCAGGCCAAGCCAGGTGGAAGCCCCTTCTTGTAATGGACTGTTTGGGAGGCCGAGCATGAGTGATGGCTGGGCAAATTAGAACTGCCAGGTTGGTAAACGGTGTGGACGTCCTTCCCGCTGTGTCTCCCTTCATATCCTCCATCAGGCCCTGGCAGAGCTTTCCCAGCCCACCCGACACTGGTCTGCATTCTACAGACACTCCCATGCCCTCCAGCCCCAGCGCTCAGGGCTGGCTCTCAACTTAGCCAGCTTCATGGGGGCTCCATGGCAAGCTGTCTCCTCTTCTACCCTCACCCAGCCCAAAGGACCAGGAGCCACTCCTAGGAAACCCCCACCTGCCTTCCTCCTTTGCTCACCTGTGCCTGTGTTTCCCTTTTCCTGCGGAGGTCCAGCATTAATCCCTCTCATTTCTATGTTTGCTCTGGGGCTCAAGAGGATGTGGCTTCTCATGGGCAGATCCTTGCAGAACGAGGTCCCCTTCAGAGTTACCTGAGGCCCTGGCTGTGGGGGATAGGACAAGGCTGGTTGTTGTGGGGATGAGGAAGGGGCTGGGCAGATGCCTGATGACTTGTGGCCCCTGGCTCTCAGGGGTAGCCTGTGATATAGTATGTTAGAGCTCAGAGAGGCTTTAGAAATCATGTCATCGGCTCCCCTCATTGTACAGGGAAGGCGCTCTTTCCCTTTGTATCCCTTGTCCAGCAGAATGACCAGTGCAGAGAAGACTAAATGAAGAATGGTTGATTGATAGGTACAGAAAAGGAAACTGAGGCTCAGAAGGATTAGAAATGATTTAGCCAGGTTCACACAGGGAGATTACACACTCTTCACTTCCTCAGGAAGGTAGATAACTCTGTGTGTGTGTGTGTGTGTGTGTATGTGTGTGTGTGAGAGAGAGAGACAGAGACAGAGACAGACAGAGAGAGTTTTTGGCTGTAAAAGTATCTGGCAAGGTTTAGCTACCAGAGTGGAGGGCTCCCCACTGAGCCCTAGAGGGTGTGATTTGGGGAGTCCAATGTGGCTCCCTATTGCCTTAGGAATAAAATATACCTCCCTCAGTTTGGTGTTTTGAACCCTTCACAATCAGACTTCAGTCTGTCTTTCTAGGCTTATTTCCTGCCATCCCCTTTCAGCCACTCTACATTCCAGCTTCACTTTACATTCCTTCCCGTTTGTCCCCAATCTCAGCATTTCATTACACACTCCCCACCTCTTTTGGTTTTTCTCAGGTGCCAATGGGGGACTCCTTCCTTCCTCACCTTTACCTCCCAGGCTCCCTGGCTTCATTCAGTGCTCATTCATTCAGTGCTGCCTTCCACTGTAGTAAACTTTTCCCCAATTTCGCCCTTCTCACTTAAAAAAAAAATTGTATTGCTATCTAATTTTTTTTACATCACCATTATTTCCAAAAGTATCCTCCTCCCTTCCCCTCTCTGGGCAACCATCCTTTGTAACAAAGAATAATAATAATAATAAAAGACTAATGTACGTCTCAGCCAAGTTTGATAGAATTCACAGTATTCCTCAGCGAGAACCCCTGAATTCTTCAAAGAAGGGAGACCCTTTTAGTTTGTAAATCTCTTCTTGCCTGGTAGAATATACTCTTCTTGAGGGCAGGAGGTGGTTTTCCCTTTTGTCCCTTAGCACATTGCCTGATCGAGAGCAGAAGCTCAAATGCTTACTGGATTGACTAGGAACCTCCCAAGAGGGGGATAGCAACCCTGGGGGACCCAACAAGCCCCACAACATCACCTGGACTACCTTCACTGAGGCTCGGAAGTAGGGGACCCGAATAAGGACAGCCTCACTGTTATCCCTTCTTACACCTTACTCTTTGCTAAAGTGCTCTGATTCAAGCCACTGGCTTTCTGGCTGATCCATGAATAAGGCCCTCCATCCCTGGGCTCCAGTTCCGGGCATGGGCACTCTCTCTGGCTACCCCCCAGACCTGGAAAGCTCTCTCTCCTCATCCCTGCCTACTGACCTCCCTGACTTCCTTGAAGCACCAACTAAAATCTGATCTTCTCCAGAAAGCCTTCCCCAACTCCTCTTAATTCTAGTGCCTTCCTGGTCTATATGTAACTTGTCTGTAGGCGTTTATTTACTTGTTATCCCCCCATTAGACTGAGTTCCTTGAGAGTAGGGACTGGCTTTTACCTTGACTTTTACCCTTAGTGCCTGGCGAATAGTAGGCATTCATTAATCTTTGTGGAGTGACCATAACTTCCCCATGCTTGGGTCATTACACCCAATGTACCAAGTCTCTGCTTCAGCAGAGATGCAGGGAAGAGGCTGGTTCTACATTCTGTAAAAGCCAGTCCCTCCCAGGCTAGGATATTCCCTGTCAAGGGAATTGTGGACTTGTCAAGAGATCTAGGATTTCAGACTCTGCCAGGAATCAGCTGTGGAAGTTGGGAAATTCCCTTCTCCCTGGCCTCAGTTTCCCCTTCTGTAGAATGAGAGAATTAGGCAAAATGATCTTCAAGGTCTTTCTCCCACTTCTAGAGTGCTGTAGGGTTTACAGTTGTTTCCCCTCTCCCCCATGACCTGGTAAATTTTGGTAATGCAATTAAATGTCCCCATTTTACAGAGGAGGAGACTGAGGATCAGAAAGGGTAAGTGGATTCTTCTATTTCCCTTTGTCATGTGAATGGGGAAACTGTACCTGGAGAGACTTTAGGGAAGTAGTGGCTCTGGGAGGCAGGGAGTCAGAAATGCCAGAGTGGACCTGGAGAGTGTATGTGCATTGGAACCCACAGCAGAGAAAAATGGGAAGGGATATGTGGAGGAGAGTGGAGGAAAAGAGATGGGGTATTCAGAGGTGGGCCTTTAGTGGCCAGGAGAGCAGAGTCCCTTGAGGGACTGACCAGAACAAATTCTCCAGTACTGGAGGGCAAACTCTGCATTTTGGGGGGAGATTATAGGACAGGGGTGGGGAACCTGAAACCTCGAGGCCGCATGTGACCTTCTAGGCCCTCGGGTATGGCCTTTTGACTAAGTTCAAGTTTTATAGAACAAATCCTTTTATTTAAAGAGATTTGTTCTGTGAAGTTTGGGTTCAGTCAGAGGGCCGCACCTGAGGATCTAGAGAGCCACATGTGGCCTCGAGCCTGCAGGTTCCCCACCTCTGGCTTAGGGGGTAGCTTGGTCTCAGCTGTTCTGAGAATTGAAAGGGAACTTAGAGATCTTAACCTTTCAATCCCTTTCGTTTTACAGGTGAAGAAACTGAGGTTTCTTCAGGCCCCAGATAGCAAATGACAAAACAGGGATTTGAAGGCAGCCCCATGACTCCAATTCAGTGTTCTTCCCAACAGGTGAACCTGTTTCCTGCTAAGACTTGATGGTGTACTCTATGGGGCAGGGCAGTGATGGGCACTGATTGGCATGTTTGCCTGGCCTTCCTCACACCTCCCTCACCAGTATGAAGGGAGAGTTAGGCTGAGGGGGCCCAGATAAATAGGGGGGATGGACATGGTTCAACAGCTTCCTGACAGCGGGGAATCTTTGGTCCCCACTTGGTGGTTTGGTTTCCCAAAGGTGTGGGAACTCTGACCCTAGACTGGCCCCCAGAGTCAGGCATACCTCTGTCCCTCTTTGGGGTGTGAAGGTGACATTTCAATACGAAGAAACTGTGTGATTTTCTTGTAGGCTCTGGCCTAGACCTCCTTTTCTCTCTCCTTTCCCTTCTTTGCCCCTCCCATGGGTTTAACTGTGACTTCCACCAAGAAGGGTTCCAGATGGATACATCCAGCCCAAGTTTCCCTCTTGAGCTCTAGCCCTGAATTCCCAAGGACCTCTTGGACATTTCTGAATGGATGTCTCACGGGCATCCCAAACTCAGGTGCCCTAACCAGAACTCAGCGTCTTCCCCACCCTTCTTCCAAGCTTCCCTGTTTTTGTCCAGAGCACCGTTGCCCTCCCAGTCGTCTCCCCTAACCCCAGCCCTCAGTCCCTTTGCCATCCCTGGAGCCTCACTGTCAGTCACCATGCAGAGCAGACAATGATTGGATCTGGGCACATATCTCCAAAGCATCTTTCACATCTTTCTCCAGTTTGGGTGCTCATCACCTGGACCATTTCCTGATTAGTCTTCCTGTCTCAAGCGTCTACGCTTCAGCCCACTTTTTAATCAGCCATCAAAGTGATTTACCTAATGTATAGATCTGCCCACATCACCTAACTCTTGCGCGCCCCCCCCCCCCCCCCAGTAAACCCTAGTGGCTCCCTCTTCTATCTAGAATCGAATTTAAATTTCTCTTTTAAGCATTCGAAATCCTTTGCCACCTGATCCTTTCTTACACTAGGCAGCTAGGTGGTGCAGTGCTGAGCTTGGAATCAGGAAGACCTGAATTCAAATCCTGTCTCATGCACTTACTAGTATGACCCTGGGCAAGTCAATTAACTTCTGTTTGCCTCAATTTCCTCAACTGTAAAATGTGGATAGTAATAGCACCTGCTTTTGGTTTACTTCAGTTTCCTCACTAAAATGAGGATAATAATGATAAAATTGTTATGAGACACTGTGTTTGTAAAACTCTTAGCACCATGCCTGGTACCTGTGGACACCGTATAAATACTTGTTCCATCACTCCCCTCAGTGCTCTCTGTGCTTCGGCCACCTAGACCTACCTGTGGTTCCATATACTCTATAAGCCACTCAGTTTCCCACCCGTGTGCCTGAGTACCGGCTGCCTCCCGTGCCCGGAATGTCTCCCTCCTCATCTCCAGGGCTCCCTCCAGACTCAGTGCATGACTGCTCTGTACAGAAGGCCCTTCCCTTTCAGGCTACATTGTATCTCCCTTCTCTACTTACGCATGGACGTGTAGTCTCTCTCTTTACAGAGGAAGCTACCTGAGGGCAGGGTATTTTTGCTTTTACCTCAGCCTTAGAGCAGTGTGTGGTAAACAGTTGATTGCTTAATAAATCCTTGTTGATTGATCGAACTGAGGGCCATCCTCAATTCCTAGTAAGGAGACAGTGAGAGAGAATGGGCTTCTGCAGCCTCAAGGCCGCTAGGTCCTTGGGTATGGCCTTTTGACTGAGTTCACATTTTACAGAACAAATCCTTTTATTGAGGGCTTTGGTCTGTGAGATTTGGACTCAATCAAAGGGCCACACTTGAGGACCTAGAGGGTCACATGTGGCCTCCAGGCTGCAGGTTCCCCATCTCTGCCTTATGCTGTAGTGGCAGGGACTGAGGCTAGATGCCAGGAAGAACTTATATAGGAGTATGGGATCCTGGAACAGATCTGGGCTCACCTATTTGCCCAGAGTAGAATTATGGGTAGCATCAGACCCAGGCCTTTTCTGCCCCAGGCTTTAAAGACCTGGGAGAGACAGAAGCAGTACTTTGTTCTTGTAGTCTCCCGTTTAAGGAGGGAGGAAGGGGAATGCAGACTTGGGGGGCCAAGGGTGGGAATGGAGAAGCCTCTCCCTCTCCCCTCCAGAATAGGTTGGTTGGCTGGCTGTGGGGGTTGCCTGATGAGCTAGCTGGGAACCTCCTGCGGCCCACAAGAAAAGGCATGGCTAATGAGAGCTCGCAGGGCTGATCAATTATCCATCATTGGCCCGTGCTCTGCTCCGGCTGCCTGCCTGCCCCCCATAGGAACACACGGGAGGGAGAAATGAATCTTACTCCGGGCCCCAAACCTCCTCTGCCTGCTCAATTTCTACTCGGCATCCCCCAGAAACCCCAGAGTGAGCCTGTGTGTGGATAAAGATGTGTGTGTCTGTAGACACCCGTGTACATAGGCATATACATGTGTGAATCAGGGAGGGAGATGGGAGGTGGGGTGAGGGGAGGTTCTCCTGCACCCTGTTCTTAGTTGGGGGGAAGGGGAGAGCCTGTCATAATGCTGCCTCCCCCATTCTTCTCTCCTTTCCTCCCTCCCTCCCTTTCTCCTTTTCTTCTTCCTTCCCCTCCCTCCCCCCTTCTCTGTCTCTCTTTTCCTCTGCTGAGCCTGGAAGCCGCAGCCTGAATTTTGCAACCTGCTTAAAAATAATTGGGGGCAGTGGGGGGATTGGACGTCACTCATCAGCTATTTACCCAGTGCCTGATGGCAAGCCTGGCATCTCCTGAGGGCTAGGCTGGGGCTGAAGAAGCATAGGGCCTGTCTCTGGATTTGGGAGGGAGCAAGGGAGTAAGTCCAGGCCCCTGGCTGGCAGTGGAGGCCGGCTTAGTCTCACCTCTATAGGAATTGCTTTGTGTGAGGCAGCATGGATGTAGGGGGATCCCAACCTTCCTATTGGATTCCCAACCAACCCTAAGAAGGTTGAATTTCATGGGCTAAATGCCCAGAATTGACAGTGGGGTTCACAGGGTTATCCATACCTTTGTATCTAGGTTTCCTGCTGACCAAGGGTATAAGTTGGTGAGAGGGCTGGGCTGGAAGAGTGTTGTGTGTGACTGGGACTCAGTGGGGTTTGAACTGGAGAGTGGATCTGGAAATCAGACTGGATCTGGAGTTTTAGGATGGTGGTATTGGGGAGTATGCCTGTGACTGGTTTCGGGCGATAGTGTGTGAGATTAGACCTGGCTCTGGGTAGGGTAGGGTCTTTTCTGTGGGTAAAATGGCAAGAATATGAATCCTCAGAGGTGCAAAGGACCTCCGAGTCTGACCCCATCTAATGTAGAAAATGGGTTTTGGGGTGATGATTTGTGAGACTTGGGGTATAATCCGGAGGCAGAGGTTCAGTATGTAGGGGTTAGGGTATGGTTTGTGGGATTGGGAATACCTAAGGCTGTTGGATATTATATTCTATATGGGTTTGGGAGGATGTCTGAGGATTGAAATATCACGTGGGAGACTGGGGGCTTGGGTGCAGTATGGGAGTAAGAGGATGGCAGATGGGTTGGGAGCTGTATTTGGGGGTTGAGAGGTAAGAATCCAGCCTGTGAACCTAGGGGAGAGCTGTGACTTAGGGACAGAGGGCGCTTCCCTTTGACCCCCATGCTGGCCTAGTCGCTGTGGGCCTTGGCTCTCTGATCAGCCTGAGTCAAACATATGGAAGAAGTAGGCATCTCTGGCAGAAACTCTGGGGAGAAGAACAATTAGCTAGTACCTCAACCACCCTTCTGTTTACACTTTAATTTCTGAAGCTAATTGTCAGTTTGCTTAAGGTTGGTATCCTGCAGGGATCCAAGGTGTGAGCACATCTGCCTGTACTCTTTAGCCAAGCTGCAAAGGGGAGGCTTGAGAAATTCAGACCTACTGAGTAGCCAAACATAAATTCATTTATTAATGAGTGTGGCTTAGAGTTCAATCCCCTAGCCACAAGTTTATGTGCATGCTGTGGGCAGAGCTGGGGCTTGCAAATCCAAATCATTCTAGACTTTTAGAGTTGGAAAGGACCTTAAAGGTCATCAAGTTCACCCCCAACCCCATTTCACTAATGGAGAAACTGGGACCCAGGGAGGGGAAGCCACGTAGCCAGTAAGCAGCAGGGCCAGTAAAAACTAGGTTCCCCCTTCGCCCCTCTGCCCCCTGCCCAGTTTCATGCTCTCTCTGTTTGGACCAAACCAGGACATTGTCTCTTATAATGTCTTCCCTTGCTTTGGATGGTGCCTTGCAGGTGCAAGGTGTAGCCTGCTATGGGATGCAGGAGTGTGCTAAAACTGACCTTGACAGTCCATAGAGCTCACTGTTAAATTTTCAGAGCTCTAACAATTCCAGTACCCCTGGACAGCAGGTGGAGCCCAAGCTTTGGAATAGTTGGGCCTTGAGAGCTGGTGGTTTCCCCCTACTTGGAGGTCTTCAGGCAGAAGTGATGACCACCAATCTGGTCTATTAGAATGGCAATTCTTTTTTAAGTAAGGATGGCTGCTGAGGTCTCTTCCAACTCAGAAATTCCATGATTCTGTGGCTTGGGTTAAAGCCGTGCCTCTAATGCTTGGCCTTGGACATATGACTTAATTTTATGTGTCCTCCTTTATCTCATCTATAAACCAAGAGGGTTGGATTTGGCCTCTGAAGACCCTTTCAGCTTTAAATCTATAATCCAGAGAGCCTGTGATTAGCCTGGTTGTCTAGAGCCAAAACCTGAGGCCCACATACAGAAAGGCACCTGTGCTCAGTCACTCAGCCTAGTTGTCAGTAGAAGCATCACCTGGCCTCCCACTGAGCCCAGGTCTCCTATTTCTCAGCTATGGGATGGAGCTAGGGGAGCCACCTTGGAAGTTTGTCATGCCTTGCCACTGGCCTATCCTGGATTGATCAGAGGTGAGCTGAGTATCTTCTTTCCTCCTGGTTTTTGGTCTTCTGAAACTACCGTTCACTCACATCCAGATTCAATTTCTCTGTTCTTTTGCCATTTGGATGTGGGTATGAGTGCCAGTGCCAGAATGTCTGTCTTCGTTATCAGCTCCTGCCCTCCCGGTGAGGGACTGTCTATGATTAATCCACTTCTGGGTACTTGAGCACCTACTGTGCCAGTAACTGGGTGCTCAGTGCTTCAGGGCTGTGGAGGCACAGGACATGGTCCCTGGTCTCATAGTCTATTTGGGGAGAGAAGACTCACATGCATAAAGCAATTGTGGAGCAGTACGAGACAGTCTGTAATTAAGTGGTAAATTGTGTGGTGCGGCTACGAATGCAGTAGGGTGGAAGGGGCAACCAGTGAAGAACCATCAGGAAGGATGGCAAAGTCAGGAACAGCTTCCTGGGAGAGAAAGGACCTGTGTCAGGCCTGGAAGGATGGGCATTCTGAGATGGACAAAGGTTGTTTACAAGCCAGAGGAGGATGGGGGTGGGGGAAATAGCTTGGTGATTTTGCTGAAAAAATGCTGATTTTGGAGTGAGGAGAAATTTGGGTTTGAATCCTAATTTGTATGCCTTCTAGTAAATCAAATTCTTTGAGCCTCCTTAGTTCCTTCATCTGTAAAATGGGGACTCTACCTACCTTCTGGGTTATCATGACTCTCTAATAAGATCATGAACATAATAGAAATATGATATCTAAAATTTATGTAAGATTTGCACGATGCTTCATATGGGTTATTTCATTGAGATAGGTGGCATTTATTACCCCCACTTTACAGATGAGGAAACTGAGGCAGACAGAAGTTAAGTGATTTGCTTCATAGTCACATAGTGTGTAAGACTGGATTTGAATTCTCCTGCCTTCAGGCCCAGCAGTCTGCCTGGTGTACCTGCTAGCCACCTGCAGTAAGTAACCATTAGGAGTTCAATAGAAGGGGAAGGATTCTATTCCACCAACATTTCATAAAGTCACAGGGCCATGTACAGACCACTGTGCCTCGCCCCAGGAGAGGTACAGGGTTAAATAAGACACAGTCCCTGCCTTCATGGTACTCACCATATAATAGTGAAATGAGACTACAGCTGCGAGGACTAGATATTCCCTGATAAGAGGACCTGAAAGGTCTAAGCAGAGTGCCACAGACAGGCCGGGGGAGAAGGATCAAAGGAAAAAGCTTCCCAGAGAAGGTGTCAGCCCAGCGGCCTTTTTAGGAATGGGGAGGGATTCTCTTGGCAAAGAGATGAAGGATGACATCAAAGAAGTTTAGGAGTAGAAAAAGAAAATGGCTTGGTCACCTGATGAGAATGAGGGCTGATTGGTGGGAGACCATGTGCTGCATGGGTCTCCTCTTAATGGGAAGACAAGGCAAGGGACCCCCTCTGTTGGCAATTTTCTTAGAATCGCACACACACATAGATAATCAGTGTGGCTAGAGACTTGAGAACACTAGTTCATCTGAGTTTGGAGTCTATTTTATTTACTTACCTGCTTACAGGTTGTTTTCTCCCACTAATAATAATAGTGCTAGACACTATGCTAAGTGCTTTGCAAATATCTTGTTTGGTCTTCACATCCATCCAATTCCATAAATATATATTAGTACCTACTATGCACTAGGTACAATTATTATCAACAATTCTGGGAGGTAGGTGCTATTATTATCCACATTTTATAGATGAGGAAACCAAGACAGAGGTTAAGTGACTTACCTAAGGTCACACAGCTAGTCAATAGTTAAGCAATATCTGAATTCAGCTCTTTCTGACACCAGGTCTGGCCCTCTGTCTACTGTGCCATCTCACTGTAAGCCCTTTGAGGACAAGGATCATTTTTTTTTGTTCATTATATCTCTAGAACTGTGCCTGGCACATAGTTGTCATAGGACCATAGATTTAGAGCCAGAAAGAACCTTAGAGGTTGTTGAGTCGGGCTGGGTGATTAAGGCCAGACGCCTTCTCCTCTCTGGGTCTCTGTTTCTGACTCTGTACAGTAGGAATGATCACTTAGGATCAACAAAATGAGACTGGAAGGGGCTTGGAAGCCATGTGGTCCAACCCTTTTATTCTATAGATGAAGAAACTGAGGACCGAGGATCCGTTCACCCTCCAACCCCCACATTTTAGAGATGAGGAAAAGATGAAGGCAGAGGTTAAGGGATTTGTCTTCACTTAACACTCCAGGGAGCAAAGGAGCAAAGAGAGGACTCCAACTCAGATCCTGTGACCCTCTTTATGTCACTGGAGATTTTCATAAACTGCTTTCTTCCCAACAAGCCTGTGAGGTAAGCAGTGCAAGCATTGTTATCATTATTGAAGGATACAGAAAGTGAGAAAATGAGATTTGAGAGGGAAAGTAATTTACCATAGTCATTCAATTCTAAAATGCTAAAGCAAGATGATTAAGAAATGCTTATTGATGTAAATCCCTTCCAAATACTCTGGGGAACCAGGAGCAAAGGCCAGTGAAGAATCTGGTTTGTCTAGAATAGGGGTGGGCAACCTGTGGCCTCGAGGCCACATGTGGACCTAGAGTTTTGATTCAATCAAAGGGCTGTGCTTGAGGACCTAGAGGGCCACGTGACCTTGAGGCCACAGGTTCCCCACCCCTAGAATGTATGACACATGACAAGAAGTAGTACAATGGATATCAGACATGGGAATTTGAACTTTATAAGGAGGTAATAAGGAGCCATTGAGGATTTTTGAGCGGAAGAGTGACAGTGCTTGAGTGCTTGAGAAAGATTATTTTGGCAGCTAGACATATGAAACTTTATGGAGTGCTTACCGTGTGCTTGGCACTGTGATAAGGCTGGGATTCAAATAGGACAAACAAGAAAGTTTCTATTTTTGTGGGGGGTCCTGTATAAAGCATATAAAGAGGAACTGGAATGGGGGGAAGAGGGAGGATTCCAGAGGGAGAGCTGAGCCAGGAGTCTAGTGGTTGTGTCTGAGGTCACCCCTGACATGGTACCTTGGGCCAGGACTTGCCAATGCAGAGAGCAGACTTTGGGGCTGAGGCATCTCAAGGCTCTGGCCGAAAAGGCTGAATGGTTAGAGGTGAAGGAGATAGAGGGGGTCCTGTAATAAAGGAACTGAACTAGATGGGGACAGGGGTATGTGTGTGTGGGGGCATGTATGAGCGGGGTGGGAGTGGGACAGGAGAGGTCCGACTTTGGACATGCTGCTGACCCACTGACCTCTGATCTCTTGCAGGGCAAGTGACATAGGATGACCCCGGCCTGTCCCCTCTTACTGTCTGCGATTCTGTCCCTGCGCCTCACCGTGGCCTTTGACCCTGCCCCCAGCGCCTGCTCGGCCTTGGCCTCAGGGGTCCTCTACGGGGCCTTCTCCCTTCAGGACCTCTTTCCCACCATTGCCTCAGGCTGCTCCTGGACCCTGGAGAACCCAGACCCCACCAAGTACTCTCTCTACTTGCGTTTCAACCGCCAGGACCAGGTGTGTGCCCACTTCTCGCCCAGGCTGCTGCCCTTGGATCACTACCTGGCCAACTTCACCTGCCTTCGGCAGGCACCAGAGCAGGAGCTGGAGCAGGAGCCAGAGCAGGCACCCGAGCAGGCGCCAGAGCCCGAGCAGGAGCCTGAGCAGGTGGCAGCAGCAGCGGCAGCCCAGGCTGGACTGCGGCAGGAGGAGGAAGAGGTGGGGGGTGGCCTGGAGTTGTGCCAAGGCTCCAACCCCTATACCTTTCTTCATTTTGACAAGAATTTTGTGCAGCTCTGCCTAACAGCAGAGCCCTGGGAGGCTCCCCGATTGCTAGCACCCTCGGCCCTGGAGTTCCGCTTTGTGGAGGTGCTGCTTATCAATAACAACAATTCGAGCCAGTTCACCTGTGGGGTGCTGTGCCGCTGGGGCCAGGAGTGCGGGCGGGCTGCAGGCCGGGCCTGTGGCATTTCTCAGCCAGGCTGCAGCTGCCAGGGGGAAGAGGCTGCGCCCCCGGGCCCTCCAGCCACTGTTCCTGCCCCGCCCCGCAGCCAGACCCTCTCCAATGCCCTGGTGCCAGGGAGTCCTCCAGGTGAGGCTGACCTACATGCAGGCAGCAGCAATGACCTCTTCCCACCCGAGATAAGATATGGTGAGTTTGCTTCCAACCCCTAGAGATGGGAGCGCCAGGGTCTGGCCGAGGGAGTGGGGCAGGTATATGTGCAAACCTCTGGGTATACAGGCTCCTGGGGTCAGAAGGACCCTCCCCAGGGCCTTTTTGCACTGGTTGGTAAACCTGTTAACTCCTGCCTGGGAAATCATGGATCAGGAAAGACTGAGGTACAGAGAGAAAAGTGGCAGGGAGAGAGACTGGGGCTCAGAGAGAAGAATTGGGGAAAACTAAGACAGGTGAAATGGAGACTAGGGTACATGGAGAGAAGGATGGGGTAGACTAGAGCATGGGGGGGGGGGACCGAGGCAGAGAGAGAGGAGCACAAGGGTACTGGGACATAAGGAAAAGGAGGGGGAGATGAGACTAGAGGGATCAAGAGTTGATCTGGCCAGAGAAAAGGGAGCCTGGGGCAGAGAGAGATTAGGGATTGCCAGTGGATGGAGACATGAAAAAGAGAAAGCCAGGAAGCCTGAAGCTTGGTTAGGGAATGAGGAGAGGGTGAGGAACACAGATGGAAAAGGACTGAAGAGAAATGAAGGAAGTCGGGGTGGGGAGAGAGGGAGGGAGGGGAAGAGGGAGAGAGAAAGAGAGAGAGATAGAGAGGAGAAGGAGAGAGAGAAAGAAAGGAAAGGAGAAGAGAAGGAAAGAGAGAGAGAGGGAGGGAGAGAGAAAAGAGAGAGAGATAGAGAGGAGAAGGAGAGAGAGAAAGGAGAGGAGAAGAGAAAGAAAGAGAGAGAGAAAAGAGAGAGAGGTAGAGAGGAGAAGGAGAGAGAGAAAGAAAGGAGAGGAGAAGAGAAGGAAAGAGAGAGAGGGAGGAGAGAGATAAGAGAGAGATAGAGAGGAGGAGAGAGAAAAAGAAAGGAGAGAAGAAGAGAAGGAAGGAGAGAGAGAAAAGAGAGAGATAGGAGGAGGAGAGAGAAAGGAAGGAAAGGAGAAGAGAAGGAAAGAGAGAGAGAGGGAGGGAGAGAGAAAAGAAAGGGAGGGAAAGAGAGAGAGATCAGAGGGGCACACACAGAGTTTGGAGTGAGCCAGGCTCCAACATCTCTTGCCCCCCTGGAGCATCCCTACTCCCTGTCACCAGAGGTTGATGCTGACTCTCCTTTGTACCAAGCTTTCCAAACTCCTCGGCTGGGACTGAGAACAGACCCCTTGGATGGAGACAGGGCCTGGGGCAGTCAGCCCAGAGCTACCCCACCTTATGCACCTAGCTGTGGCTGACATCAGAAGCCATCTGGCAGGAAGGAGGAGGGGTCAAGCTAAGCATACCCCCACATACATAAGCCCCAAGGCATTTTGAGGGCCCATGGGAGCTGCTCAGGACCCCCCACAGTCCAGAGCACCACCCTTATTCCAGAACCCCAAGGAGAGCTCTGGGCCTGCTACCCCCTGAAGCAGAAGCCCTCATCTGCAGGGGGACCCAGGCATCCTGCCCTCCCAGCTTACAGGGCTTGTTGCAGCAGCTGCCTCTGAAATGCTGAGTCAGGGTTTTGCTGTGGGCACTCCCCCCCTCCTCTCCCTTCCCTTTCTTTCTCCAGGCTTCTCTGCTCCTGTGAATTGTCCCCAGTCCCCGAGGCAGCCTTGACTAAGCCTTTTACGAGAGGCGCAGTGATTGGTGTGCAGGGCATGTTCCTCTCTGTGTCTCTCGCTAGCCCAAGACCCCAGGTTTTCCCCCCAATCCTCTGTGTTCTGGTGTTCTCTCCTTCTTCCCATCCAGGATCCCCAGGTCCAGGTGGGCTGGGTGCTGCCTTCTTTTCTCTTCTCTGCCCCTTACCCTGGTAGAAAGAGCCTGAGAACTGGGCATCAGGAGATCTGGTTCTAGCCCCAATTCTGTTCACTGTTCACTTTGGCAACTCCCAGCACTTTCTGGGCATGTTTCTTCCTCTATAAAATAAGCGGGGGGATCAGACAAATGGCCTTTGTAGTCCTTTCCAAAGCCCAGGACCTATAAGAGTCTCACTTTCCTCTTCTGTCTATTGGGAGAAAATACCACCTCCAGTGCTTGAGATCATATATGTGAAAACTATTTTAAAATATTCTTTGGTATCTCTGGGCAAGGGGATTGTTGCAATTACCCCCTCTTTCACCCAGGGACTGGGAGGGGGCTCCAGGATTTCCAGTTCATCCCTCCCTGTCACCATTCCAGAGCAGAGAAAGTTTGGGGCTACTTTCTTATTCTCAGGTTCTGTGCCACCCAACCCGCCATCCTCCAGGCGCACAGGGGCAGGAACCCAGTGAAGTCTGGTTCTATAGCTACTGATAAAGCCTACCAGGCAAGTAACAGTCCCAGGTCTTCAAGGCCTGAGCCAGGGAGGCAGGGGCAACACTGGACAGGTTTTAGATGCTTCCTGTGAACAGGAAACCCAGCGGGGGAGGCAGCTGGGACCTCAGATTTAGGGCCTTCAGGAGGAAATTGAATTTTGTTTCTTTGTTGAACATAACCAAGGAGAGTGGGGCCATATATCCAGTGATTTTATTATTCTCTCTGCTCTCCTCCAGGGCACATAGCAAGGTGCATATGGCTTTGGGGAAGAACTGGGAGGAAAGGTTGATGGGGAGAACCACCCCCTCCCTCAGTTTCCCTTCCACTTGAAGGAGAAGATTTTCCTGTCTGGCTTTCCCCTTGGGCTGTGGAGCGGTCAGAGAGAGAGGCTCTGCCCACACAGGCGGGCACCATCCAGGCACTGGGCCATCCAGGGCACTCTGCCAGGTGATGGCGGGTTGTTGTGAAGCCGGAAGAAGGATTTGGTCCGTTGCCCTGGTGACTTTGAGAGCCAGGAAATATTGGGGGCTGGGATGGGGTGGTCTGTTGAGGGAATGTAGCATCCTGGAAGGCCAGCAGTAGAGAGTCAGAGATGACTGGAACAGTGGCTTTGAGGGATACACACACAGAGGGTACATAGCTTCAGAACTGGGACCCCAGACCAGGGCAGGAGACCTGATGCCCAGAGCATCTTTCACCTGCCAGTCATCTCTGACAGTTAAAATCATGAGGCTGTATCTCATGGTATGGTGGATATAACCCTCCCTGCTCTTGGCATCACCCTACCCTGTGCCTGCTACAAATCATTCCTCATCCACACGGCATTTCTTAGAGGTTGCTGCCCACGAATGTGGGCCTCTAGGGAGAAGGGCAGGTGGTTGTCATCACCAATGGGCACTGGGAGGATCTGGCTTTGCTCTCTTGGTGGGAGAAGGGCCTGTGGGCAGCCTTGCACTCCAGGAGGGCAAGCTGGTTGCTATAGTGCACTGAGGCCCGTGGGTGCAGGGAGAGGCAGCCTTCCCTTCTGCTACCTCCTGCGCTGCCTAGGACCATCATTGGGCAGATTAGTGCCAATTAGCAGGGATAGCAGGCACTCAGCTCGGTTTGTTCTCCGTGGCAGGGAGTGTCTCTGGGGCCAGTGCCACCACCGGGGCCTGGAGAGGACCGTGCCTACATGGCATTGCCACTTGTGCCAAGCATTTGGCCTCTCCTGCACTCCTTCCCCCACCCCCTCTGTGCTAGGCCAGCTGGATGGCTGTATCGGCAGCAGGGAGACGGGCTGGCATTTTGCAGCGGACAGATTGCGATCAGGAATATGTGGGGATGGGAGAGAGAAGGCGGGTGGGTAACAAAGAGCCAACTCCAATTTCCTACGCTTGGCCCAGGAACTGGGAGAAAATGGGAGGAGAGCGAGACCCTGACCCTTTTCTCTAAACTTCAGCCTTCTGGTGTTCACCTTTTGTCATCTGAAGCAGCAATGGACAAGGCCCTACCTGCTGAGAGAGATGAAAGGAAGGAAGAAAAAGGAGCAGGATTTTCTGGAGTTCAGGATGGTGGTGGTGGGAATCAGTGGCACATGGGAGACACTTTATTGTGATAGCTGAATATGCATGTGTGTGTGTGCATGCGTGCACGCTGGACCAGACTTGCTTGGTACCAACTCTGTCTTGCAGCCAGCTTCCTGGGAACGGCTCCATCTCCCGATGTTCTGGCCAGTATATGCCTAGTAAGGGCAACTGTGAGTTTGGTCACAGGGATTATAGGAATTGGAGCTAGAAGAGGGACCTTAGGGATTCACTCCTTGCCCTATCCCACCGTGATACTCTTCCCTTTTACAGAGAAAGAAACTGAACCTCTATGGGCAAAAGTGACTTCCTGACTGTCATCCAACTAGTAAGTCATAGGACTATCCTGCAGGCCGAGGTCTTGTGAATTTAGTGGTCTTTGTGCTATGACCCAGAGGCTGTCCCTGAGTTGGAGAGTGGTAGCTAGGCCCTGTTCATCCTGATCATCCCTCTTGGCAGAGCTTTGGCATCTCCCAGCCTGGGCGAGGAGGGACATGCCCAGGCTAGAAGCCCTCTGGGTCCTCCTGGGGAGGCTGCTGCTCAGCCATCTGGACCAGGGTGGGCAAGGATGAGGTTTAGAGCAGTAGAGACAGTGGGGAGGAGTGGGAAAGCCAGAGGGGAGGGAGAGGAGGCCTGGCAGAGAGAAGAGAAATGGTATGGAAAGCAACCGTAGCAGGAGGAAAGTGGGGTGGGGAGTGGAGGACCAGAGGAGTTGGGGGGAGTGGATGGGAAGCTGGTAGTGGGAGGGGGGCAGGTGACAGAGTGACATCGGCGCCTCGGCCCGCCTCAGTGCTGAGCCCGAGTTTGACAAGAGGGTCTGGGTGCCTGTTAATTTCACGCAAACTGCCTTTGATAGATCTCTTGTTATTTTTGGTGAGTTGAGCTATAAATTTGCACCATCTTGCTGCTGCAATCTGTTAAGTGGGGGGGGGGGAGAGTGTGGGGTGAGGAAGGAACAGGAAGGAGTTAGGAGGTGGAGGCAGCATCCTATGCAGGCTTGGATGTTCGGGATGGGGTAGTTGCTGGGCCCTAGGACAGGTAGACAGTTATGGGGGCAGAGATGGTCCAGCTGACATGGGTAAGGAGACCTGGGAGTGGCAGCAGGAGGCCGGCAATCTCAGCTGGGGTACCTATCACTTGGTAGGGTAACAGTTCCCACAGTTCTTGCTTTCCAACCTTTAGTTACTGGAGAATCGGCGTCTGGTGCCAGCTGTGAGAAGGTAGCACGCTGGTGCCTGGGGCAGGGGAATGCTGCCTCCACCTCCTCATTCATAATTTGTGTTCCCTCCTCGCTTCCCTTCCCAAGTTTCTTGCTGGTATTACCAATTGTGATTTGTTTTCCTTGAGGTAGGGAGGGGTGAACTGCAGGACCCAGCCTGCCATGAAGGAAGGGAGACCCCATCAAGGCTACTTTCAATCGAGAAGATAAGGGAAGGCTTTGTGGAGAAGGAC
Source organism: Notamacropus eugenii (assembly GCF_028372415.1). Lineage (NCBI taxonomy): Eukaryota > Metazoa > Chordata > Mammalia > Diprotodontia > Macropodidae > Notamacropus > Notamacropus eugenii. The sequence goes on from NC_092876.1 coordinate 78,077,786, forward strand.
GGAGAGGATTTGGATGGGCTGAAATGAGAAGAGAGAGCCTTCTAGGAACAGTGAGAACAAAGACATGGCGGTGGGGGAGTGTGGGCCAAATTTGGGGAACCGTGAGTCATTTAGTTTGGCTGGAGCAGCAGGGTGCAGGAAATAGAGAGTAACACCTTTCCTACACCCATCCTCTGAGATGGGTGGTGCAAAGATTATTATTACCATTTTTAAATGAGAATAGCAACTTAGGTTAAGTGATTTGCCCATTTTCCAATAGCGAGTAAATGTCAGAACTGGCATGACAGGACAATGGGACTGTTCTCTCCTTTTCTCCCTTGGGTATTAGACTTCTATTAATATAGCCTAAGATCATATCATGTTCTGGTTTTTTTTTTTTTTTTTAGCTGCTGCATCACACTGTTGGCCCCTATTGAGCTGGTGGGTCATCGGAGACCTTTTTTATATGTCCTTCGATCAAGCTATGGCTTCCCTATTCTGTGCTTGTGCAATTGATTTTTTGACCCTAAATGTGGTTACTTTATCTTTGCTTGTCAGCCTATCCCAGAATTTTCTGGGAGTTCCTTCATTTGCCTTCCTGTCTGCTAGTGGACCAGGGCCAAAAGCTTGCGTTCTTCTTCATGATTGTACTCGACGACCTGGAAGATTCTATGAGATTCCTGTGTGGCTCCGGGCAAGTCACTTAACCCCTTTTGCCTCCAAAAACCAAAACCAAACAAACAAAAAGATTCTAAAAGAATTCCAGGGAAGGAAACTAGCAGCTCTGATTAGTGTCTCCTATGTGTCCAGGAGGTGGGAAGGGGGACATATATTTATTAAGTAACCAATTGTGTGCGAGGTGCTATACTAAATGCTTTATTGATGTTACCTCATTTAACAATAAGTATAATAACTAATATTTACATAACGCAAGGCACTATGCTAGGCTCTTTTCAAATATCTCATTTGATCATCACAACAACTCTGGGAGGAAAGTGCTATTATGATCCCCATTTTACAATTGAGAAAACTGAGGCAAACAGAGGTTAAGTGACTTGCCTGCATCACACAGCTAGCAAGTGTCTGAGGCTGGATTTGAACTTGATCTTTCTGGCCCAGCGTTCTGTTTAGGGAGTTTCCTAGGGGGAGCAGAACCTCATTGTCACCTTCTAGGAACTCCCCTTCTGGATTACATGGATAGAGGTACAGACAAAAATCCCCAGGACTAGGAGGGGCAACCTATCTGATTGAAGTTAAGGATAGCCAGAACTTTGTGGCTATGACCTCTCCCATCCAGGGGTGTTGATTGGCCACCCAGCAGTACTTCCTCATAATAACATTTAGATAACATTGAGATTCTTGCTTGCTTTCCTTACCACAAGCCCATGTTAAGTCATGCAGATAACCAATTATTCCCGTTTTATAGATGAAAACCGTGGCTCCAAAAGGTTTTTATTGAAGGTCACACAGGTAGTCAGTCTTTATGCTGGGGCTTGAACCCATATCTCCCAAGTTCTACCACTTTTGCCTCTTTCCCCTATAGCCTCAGGCAGCAGATATTCTCTCACGGGGCTAGAAGCTGAAATCTTACCCATCCCTGCCACCAGCTCTTTGATCTTGGACTGACACCTTCCCCTCTCTGAACACCTCCATAAAATGGGGATAAAAATCCTGGTCTGACTCTCCCAACATGGATCTTGTGAGGGGAGAGAGGTAAGGATAATGACATGGGAAAAGTTTTGGAAAAGTCAATACTTAGGAGCGTGAGATCCTGATACGGATTTGAGACTTTGCTTATCTGGGTTAGCTCCTCAGGGATTCCAGAGCTTCCCTGCCGATGACCTAGAGACCTTTGTTTTTAACCCGTGGACTTTACCTTTCCTTACTTGGTTAAAATTTTTTAAAATGATTTTTTCTTCTCATCTCCTTTCCCCCTTGAACAAAAGAAGAAAACTATCCTAATAATTATGCATAGTAAAGCAAAACAGATTCCAGTAATGACCATGTCCAAAAATGTCCAGGTCACTTTTGACCTTGAGTCCGTTGCCTCAATGACAGGAGGTAGGTGACATGCCTCAACCAAGGTCCTCTGAAATGGGGATTTGTCATTGCATTGATCAGAGTTCTCTTGCCTTTCAAAGGTACTTTTCTTTATGGTGCTGTTAATTTTATATAAATTATTCTCTTGGTTCTACTGACATCATTCTGCATCAGTTCACACAGGTCTTCTTAATTTTCTCACAAACTCTCCATTTTACCATTTCTAACGGTGCACTCAGTAACATTCCCTTATATCCATATACCAAAATTTATTTCTCTATTCCGCAGTAGATGGGCACCCTCAGTTTCCAGTTGTTGTTGTTTTTAACTCTGACCAAAAGAGCTGGTCCTTCTGTGCATGGTCTTTGTCATCTTTTTTTTGATCTCTTTGGAATATAGGCTAAGCAGTAAATAGTATCCTTGGATCAAAGGTTATGCATAATTTAGTGCTTTTAGTTTAGTTTTTTTTTGAGGGGGAGAATAGTTCCAAATTGAATAAAATGGAATAAAATATTTACAAAGCAATTTACAAACCTTAAAGCACTATAGAAATGCTATTATTATCATTATTGTTATTTTATTAATTGATAAATTCCAGAATGCCTGAAAATTCAGAAATGACTCCACCAACAATGCATCAGCGTGCCTGTTTGCCTGCATTTGCTCCAGACTTGTCATTTTTGTCAACTTTGTCCACCAGAATTGATCTAATTTACATTTCTTTCATTATTAGTGATCTGACCCATCCTTACTTTCTAAGGTTGCTCAGATCTCCTCCTGACTTTCCTTTGCCCTGAGACCTCTCAGCTTCTGCAGCTCAGAGACCTTTCTGGAGCCAGTCCTTGATACCCAACCCTCCCTTCTGCTGTTGACACTACCATAAGAGGATCCCAAAGACCTCTTGAGTTAGATTACTCTTTCTGTCCTCCCTACTATCTCTGCATCCTCCATACCAAAAGAGTACATTTTCTATGGTCTGTTTACAAGGGAAAGAAAAACCATGTACATTCAGAAAGAATATATTTTTAAGAAACTAAATCATATTAGACCCAAACTATGGAATGTACTCCTTGAAGGCAAGGGGTGCATCTCTAGTGCTTGGCACATAGTGGGCACTTGTTGAGATGAATTTACTCCTATTATCAGTTTAATAAAGAACATAAAAATCAAAACAAAACAAAAACAAATCTGCAAAATGAGGGAGGAGGACCAGAAGTTCTCCCATTTCTTTTTTTTCTCTGATATTCTTTGTTACCCCAGGAAACCCCCTTATGGGGCCAATGTTGCCCCTGGCAGTTCTTCCCACGGCAGATTGCATCAGGGTCCCCGAGTCTCCTGTCTCAGGCAACAAGAATAAAAATCCTCTGTTCCCCCCAAGCAGCTGAGATAATAATAATAAAAAAAGATGACTTTTCTGGGAAATTCAGAGCAAGATAAGGTACTAGCTTATGGTAGTCACGTTTGCAAATGTGGAGAGACATTCTCTCACTTACCCCTCTCTGATCTTGTCCCCCTGGGATTAGAGGAAGACAGGATTTCATTTCTAACTCAGGCCAGGAGAGCCACAGGGGGATTTGGGGACCTCAGGAGTCTGGGCAGGGGTGGCAGAGAGCACAGACAGAAATGGGCCATCGGCTTAGCACATCACCAAAGAGGAAAACCTTCTAGAAAGGATCCGAAGGATCCAAGGTAGAACTTTAAGCCTCGTTAAACTGGGTCAACGTCCCCCGGTTTTAGCTCCTCCTTGGAACTGATCCAAGAGACCTTTGACTTCAGAGCTTTCAATTCTCCTGACTTTCTGGGCATGCTGGGAGCCCCCTGAGCTTGCTCAGTCTCTGGGTTTGGAGCACCGCTACCCCTGATCCCTAATTAACTCCACTCCTCTCTGGCTCCTGCCATCCTCCTTGAATACCTGACTCTGGCCTTTACCCTTGCTGTCCCGTCTCTCCCCCGTCTTTAGACATGAACAGCGACTACAGCCGATTTTCTACGATTTGTCTTTGAGGGCAATAAAAAGATACTAATTTTGAAATAAAACACCAAAGTGAGGTCATTAGAAGTATAAATAAAAATCTCAGGCTGGGTGCCGCTTCATTTCTAGTCTAAGCCAGTTTATTGACTGCAGAACTTTTTATGTGCTTTGATCTTATAAGCTTAGTCCAGAAGGAAGGGAGGAAAGAAGAAAGGAAGGAAAGGAGGAGAGGAGGAAAGAAAGAAGGAAGGAAAGAAAGGAGGAGGAAGGAAAGGAGTAAGGGAGGAAAGAAGGAAAAAAGGAAGGGAGGAAGGAAAGAAGAAGAGAGAGAGGGAAGACACAAGGAAGGTAGGTACCAAGGTAGCATTTATAACGTGCCCATTATGTGATAAGCATTTTACAAATATTACCACAGCTGATCTTCACAACTCAGGGAGGTGAGTGCTATTATGATCCCCATTTACAGATGGAGAAACTAAGGCAGACAGAGGTTGTGACTTGTCTAGGGTCATACAGCTAGTGAGTGTTTGAAGCTAGATTTGAACTCAGGTCTTCCCACCTCTAGAGCCGGTGCTCTATTTACTGTGCCACCAGCTGCCTGACCCATTCTGATCCTTAAGGTCAAGTCAGAACCATTTATGGACCTCGAATAAGAACATTTCCCTTCCTCAAGAGCAAACTCAGGCTGGATCTGGCTCATGTATCTTTAGAATCATTCCAGGCTCACACTCAACCAGGTGAGATGCCACTTGACTGAGGAGTGGGATTTGGCTTCTTTGCCCCCCCTTAATATATCATCATCTATTTATTATCTCATCTGGTACCTCTCCTCACAGGTGTCAGAGTCTGGGCTTGGGATTCCTTGACTCACTGAATTGCAAAGCTGGAAGGATCAATCAACCAGTTCTTTACCAAGCACCTACTGTATGTCAGACTCGGGTCTAGGCACTGGAAATACAAAGACAAAAGTGAGATAGTCCTATCCTGGGAGGAACTTCCATCCTCCTCCTCCCTCTCACAACAATAACAATAATATCTGGTATTTATATAGCACTGTGCTAAGCACTTTTAAAAAATATCTCATTTAATCCTCACAACAACCGTACCAGGTAGGTGCTATTATGATTCCTATTTCACAGTTTAGGAAACTGAGGCAGATAGTGATGAAGTGACTTGCCCAGGAGTAAACCCCTATAGCTAGTGAGAGTCTGAGGTGGGATTTGAACCCAGGTCTTCCTGACTATAGGACCTAGGCTCTGTGTACTATGTACTATGACTGCCTGCATTCTATCATACACCTAGATGTGTATGTACAAAAGATTGGCAAAAGGTGTGGCCTGATCTGAGTTTTCAATTCAATTTTCCTAGATGTAGACATGGGAGGCATGTCAAAGGCCTTCAGTGCCCCTTCCTCCCACTTGCAGGAAGTGTCAGATTAGCCTGTGAAAGTGGAGCCAAGGCTCTTTCCACTGCACTGCACTACCTCCCATTGTTACAAGGGCTGCCCTCCTGGGCCAAAAGCAAGCATTGGTTCCTCTTCCATAGAGACCTGAAGACATCAATTATGGGAAGAATGATGGCTTTGGAGTCACACAACTCAGGTGAAGATTCTCTCTCTGCTGGTCAGTCACCTGTGTGACTTTTTCCTCTCTGGGTCTTTCTTACCTCATCTGTAAAACAAGAATATTCAATAAGATGATTTCTGAGACCCTAAAATCTCCATTGAGTCTTCTTTCCCGAAGCCTCAACATTCCTAGGTCATTCATGGAGCACGATCCAAGCACCTTGAGGGCAGGGACTATGTCTTTGCCTTTCTTTGTATCCACGGTACAAAGCTTAATAAATGCTTGTTGACTGATGGACCCTTCCTGTTCACCTTCCTGTTTCCATGCTCTAGTTTGTCAATTTCCTTCCAAAATATGGCTCCTTGAACTGAACTTCAGATCTATGGCCTGATGAAGACAGAGGACAGCAAGACTGGTCTTCTGATGGGTCTCCCCATCAGAGGGTGGGTTGTCCCCACTCCCATCCATCTCTACTCAACTGTCAGAACGATCTTTCTAAAACACAGGGCTGACCCCATCACTCTCCTGTTCAATCAATCAGCCATCATTTATTATTTATTACTTATTAACTATCATTCATTATTATTATTCAGTAAATTCCAGTGGCTTCCTATGATCTCCAGGCTTAAATGTCAGATCCTCTGTTTGATATTTAAAGCCCTTCATAATAGCCTGCCCCTCTTCTTGCCTTTCTGGTCTTTTTCTACCTTACTCCCACTTTTGTACTCAATAGTCCAGGGACATGAGCCTCCTTGCTGTTCCTCGAACCATACACTCCAATCTTCCCAACTCCTGGCACTCTCTCTCTGCCTGAAGCTTTCATCTCTTATCTCCTAGCTTCCTTAACTTTCTCCAAGTTCCAACTAAAATCCCACCTTCTGTAAGAAGTATTTCCCAGGCCTCCTTAATCTTACTGCCTTTACAATCTCCAGTTTATCCTGCTTATATCATATTTGCACATAATTGTCAGGCAGCTAGGTGGCATGGTGGACAAAATATAGGGCTTAGAGTCAGGAAGACTTATTTTTATGAGTTCAAATACAGCCTCCGATCCTTCTTAGCTATGTGACCCTGAACAAGTCACTTCACCCGGTTTGCCTCAGTTTTTTTATCTGTAAAATGAGAGGGAAATGGCAAACCACTCTAGGGTCTTTGCTAAGAAAATTCCAAATGGGGTCACAAAGAATCAAAAACAATTGAAAAACAGCTGAGCAACAACGTAGTTGTTTGCATGTTCTGTCCACCACTACGCTGTGAGTTCCTTAAGAGTGGGGACCGGGTTTCTTTCTTTCTTTCTTTCTTTCTTTTTTTTGCCTTCCTTTGTATCCCCAGCACTTAGCAGGCATTAATAAAGGCTAGTTGACTCTACTTGACAATGGGATCCTCACCTTCCTTGATGTAGACACTATGCCTGTGTGAACAGCCCAAGGTTACACTTACATCTCTGGTTGCTGCCTCATGCTTTTGACTCACCCTGTTTGCCACGTGGCAACACCTCTCAGGAGGGCCTGGGAAATGGGTGTCTAGGCAGGTTTGGTAACGGGGAGAAACTCTCCTGCCATTGTATTGGGCAGATTATTTCATCACACTCTGAGTGGGCTTGTCCCCTGTTATAGCTGTAAATTATAACTTTATTCTTCTCCTGTAAATAAAGTCCTTCCTACGCAGGCACTCTGTTAGACTGGGAGGAGGAAAAGAAGGAGGAGGAAGAAGAAAGGGGTCTGGAAAGGGAAGATGCAGCTTGGGGTTCAGCATTACAGACAAGATGGCATATGGCTCAAAGAGTTTGGCCTGCGGCAGGCCAGTCCAGCCAGGCTCTGTAAGCCCAGAGAGAATGAGTCATCATAGTGTTGTATGCTAACTTCATATATGCAGAGGATCAATAGGCTGAATAACCAGGACCATGTGTGAAAACCAGTGTTCCGGGCAGGGGATGACTGTCCAGTGGGAGTTCCTTGGGTGGCCCATTTCCCCTGCGGAAGGAATAGAACCCAGAGACAGGACTGATCAGAGATCCTGGGGCATGGTAGTGATAGATTTCTTAGCTAAGAAACTTTAGAATTTCCTAGCAAGGTCCTCCTATAGCCATCCTTAGAGGATCATCCTTAAAGGGTATCAGGGCTCAGGCATCCCATTGAAGGTTCAGGAAGTCAGATTCACCCCTTAGAGATAGCCCTGGCAGGGATAGGGTTGCCCCTAGAGGAAGACTGTAGGGCCCCATGATTTTCCCTGGGATTGTCTCTAGGGGATGCAGGGCCCTGAGGCTATCCGTGGGAGGTCTGGACACCCTAGAAGAAACACTAGACTGTTAGAAGGACAGAGGGTTGTCTCCAGGATGTACACAGTTTTAAGCTGATTTTGGGGGGAGAGATTGTCAAGTCAAACTGTGTCTTTCTCATCTCCTCCCAAATGTGTCTATCCTATTGATTTCAGCCTTCAAAGGGAAAGGATAAGGGATAGTCTGGTTGCCAGCAGACAAGGGCCTCTCCTCCTGTAACTTGCTTTTGCTTTGCTTTACCAGTGCCAAGGGCTGGGCAAACAATGGGCTGATGGCACGAACCTCGCCTCGCATTGTGACACTCACCAGTACAGCTCCAGTGACCCTGGGTACCTCCCACTGTTGCCCTACTTGCATTGTCTCTTCCCTACCCCCAACTCCCGAATAGAAGTTGTTGGACAGCTGTAAGTACACCTCTGTTTAAATTTAAGCTCCTGGAGGACAGGAGCTGTCTTTGCCTTTCTTTATACCCTCAGCTCTTAGAACAGTGCCTGGCCCATAGTAGGCACTTAATAAGTATATCAAGATACACAATGACTATCTACATCTCTGTCTTAACATGATATCTTGCACGTAGTAGGAATTTTACAGTATATAGAATGATTGAATAAGCTTAACCTGAGATCCTTGGCCTTCTCCATCACACACAGGCCAGGGAAGAGCTTGGCCTATTGTTTTGGGATGGGTAGAGTTGTTTAGTCATGTCCAACTCTTCATGACCCTTTTTGGGATTTTCTTGGCAGAGGTGCTGGAATAATTTGCCATTTCTTTAGCCCCCTCATTGTACAAGTGAAGAAACTAAGGGAGACAGGGTTAAGTGACTTGCCCAGGGGCACACTGCTAGTTAGTTTCTGAGGATGCATTTGAACTCAGGTCTTCCTGAATCCAGGTCCAGCACTCTCCTTGCCCCATGGGTGGAGTAACGTGAGCCCACTAATGAGAGAAAGCAGAACTATTCTACTCACATTTCGTTTCTGTTTTCCCAACAAGGAGAACAGCTTTCAGACAGAAAAGGGGAGAACAAACATCATTCAGAGGGAATTGCAGCTTAAGATAGGTGATGAGATAGGAAGGGAGCATTTAGCTCTTCTAAATGAGTTCGCGCCTCCAGACCCAGACAAATTATGTCCCAGCGTGCTGAAGGAATTCGCTGATGTGATCTCACACCCACTATCTGTAATCTCAGGGAAGCTGTGGAGAACGGAAGGGTGCTAGAAGACTGGAGAGGGGTAAATGTTCTCCTCCTCCTCAATAAGGGAGGAAAGGTGGCATTCCAGAAAGTAGAGCCAAACAAACTTGATCCTTGGCAAAAATACGAGTTCCAATCCTCAGACAGGTAGTTATGGACATTGAGAAGAGGACATAGTGATCCTTACAAACTAATGTTTATTCACTAAGGACAAATCATGTCCAGACAACTTGATTTATTTGGGGAGATGAGGATGATAGGTTTGCCCTTTGGGGAAATGCACATATATCTTGACTGCATTAAGCATTTGACAAAGTCTCACGTCATGTGGATGATGGTACTGTTAGGTGGATTCTCAGCTGCCTGCATAATCGTGCCCAAAGAGTAGGAGTCAATAGTTTTGGAGAGGCTATTAGAATCTTAGTATGAGGTCCTTGGGCTCTGAAACTCCGGGGATCAAAAGAACTGGATCCCTGTCATGGTTTTTTTCATCTGTAAAATGGGGATAACTCCTGCCTAAGTGCACAAAGTTGTGGGCAGTCAATCAACTAACATTTATTAAATGCTTCCTCTGTGTCAGGCACCATGCTAATTGCTGAGGATACAAAGAACAGAAAATGACAGGCCCTGCCCTTAAGAACCTTACAGTTTAATGGGAGAGACAATATGCAAAGAACTATGTACAAACTGCACAGAGACAGGATAAATTGAGAATAATCTCAGAGCACTGGAATTAAGGGGTCTTGGGACAGGTGGAACTTTAGCTGAGGCTTAAAGGAAGCCCAGAGATAAAGATGAGGAGGAATATCATTCCTGGCATGGGGGAGAACCCATGAAAACACTCAGAGTTGAGAGATAGGATATTGTATGCAAGAAAAAGCAAGGAAGCCCCTATCACTGCACCCCTTCACCCCAGCCAGGACATTGAGAGCAGTAAGGTGTAAGAAGAAAGCCAAACAGGAGATTTTCTATTTGATCCTGGAGGTGAGAGGAAGTCGCTGGAGTTTATTGACTATGGGGATGATGTGGTCAGATCTGTTCTTTTTAAGATCAATTCAAAAGCTGAATGGTTGGATTGGAGTGGGGATCGAGGCAAGGAGAGTCTCTGACAGGCTAGTGAGATAGTCCAGGTCTCAGGGGATGAGGGCCTGCTCTGGGGTAACAGCAGTGTCAGAAGAGAGAAGGGGGTGTAGATGAGAGATGTTGCGAAGGAAGAAATGACAGACCTTGACAATTAACTGGATATGGGGGAGGAGGTGAGAGAGACAGGAGTCAAGGATGACGCCTCAGTGGAGCCTGGGTGACTGGGAAGATGACAGTCCCTATACAGTAATAGGAAAGTTAGCAAGAGGGGAGGGCTTTGGGGGCAAGGGAATGCATTCACTTTTGGACATATTAAGCTTAAGATGCAGATGTCCAATAAACAACTGGAGATGTGAGACTGGAGGTTGGAAGAAAGGTTAGGGCTGGATCTGTACGCCTATCTACATAAAGATAATTGAACCCATGGGAGCTGGTGAGATCACCAAGTGAAATCAAAGAAATGGAGAAGAGAAGAGGGCCCAGGATAGGGCCGTGAGGGACATCTACCGTTAGCCAGCATGACCTGGAAGAGTATCCCGCAAAGGAAACGAGGAAGGAGCAGTCAGACAGGCAGGAGGAGAACCAGCAGGGGCAGAGTCACAAAAACTTAGAGAGAAGGGGGCGTCTTGAGGAGAAAAGGTGATGAACAGTTTCAGAGACTGTAGAAGGGTGGAGAAAGAAAGAGGATGATTGAGACAAGACCATCCGATTGGGCAGTTAAGGGAGCATTGGTCACTTTGCAAAGAGCAGTTTCAGGGGAATGGTGAGGTCAGAGGCCAGCCCACAAAGAGTTAACAGCAAGGTGGTGAAGGGGAAGTAGAGGCACTTAATGTAGACAGTTTTCTGGAGGAGTTTAGCCTCAAAAGGATTGTGGTAAAGATAGACCGTAATCCAGTTGCTAACAGGGACGGACAGAGCAAGTGAGGGCTTTTTAGGATGAGAGAGAGGTGGGTATGCTTCAGGATGGATGGAAGGAACCAGAGAACATTGGTGAGAGAGCAGGGATGACAGAGGGGACAGGCAGCTGGAGAAGGGGCTGGAATGGGATCACACAGAGAGGGATTTGCTTTGGTAAGGAGAAGGGCCACCTCTTCATGTGAGGCAGAGATGAAGGAGGAAACGGTGACAGAAAGCATCTGAGTGATAGGAGAATGGTAGGGGGGAGAAGACAGAGCTCTCGGCAAATGGCCTCAATTTTTTTTTTCCGTCAAATATGAGGCAAGGTTCTCAGCTGAGAGGGTGGGGGGAGGAGGAGCCATGGGAGGTTTGGGGAGGGATGAAAAGGTTTGGAAGAGCCACTGCGGAGAGTGGGAGAGCGAGTTAATTAGGGAGGTGTAGAAGGATCGCCTGAGGGCCCAGTTGAGGTTATGTAACAGAAATTTGTAGTGGACCCAATCAGCTTGATTTCATGATTTTCTTTCTCCATTTCCATTCAGCAGTGTGGATGCAGGAACAAAAGGAGTGGATGGTGAGAGTGAGTCAAGGCTGACGTTTGGAAGGGTGAAGGGACCAGAGAGTCAGTAGGATGGTGTAGATAGAGTTGAACTGGCTCACCAAGGGGTCGACACGTGAAAGGAACAGAGTGCAGGGATGGCCTGGGAGAGAACAGGGGGGGTGGAAGGATCGGAGGCAGAGGGGAAGGTGAAGAGCAGGATTAGAGGCTGCCTGGCAGAGGGAGATGTGGAAGGACCACAGGTTGGGATCAGACAGTGAAATGTCAAAGTTCATGAACATGGATGGGAATAAGGATGGCAAGAACACGGGGATGAACATCTCTGTATGTTGCTGTGGTGAAATGGAGGAAGAAATGGGTTAGTGAAGGAGTTGATAGGTTAGGGTGTCTTGAGAGGGTGTCTTGAGCATCTGGAGCTTTATGGAAATCAGATACAATGGTTGGTGGCAATGGTGCCAATCTGGAGGGGAGGGGTCCCTGATGAGGTGCCTCAGGACTCAATCCTTGAGTTCAAAAGACTGGAGAAAAGAAAGACTTTTGGGGGGATGGAGGAAACAGGACAGGAAAACCTTCAAATATTCAAAGGGCTGTTGTGTGAAAGAGAGAGGTCTTTCTCTGCCTATTCCCCACCCAGAGGGTAGAAGGGAACAAAGTTCAGATTTCAGCTTAGTATAAGAAAAAACTTCATAATTGCTAGAACTGGCCAGGAGTGGAACAGTGCTGCTTCAGGGAGTAATGACTTTCCCATTGTTGGAGGCTGTCAAAGAAGAATAAGCAAGGATTTTCAATCTTTTATTTCACCCATCCGGATGCTCTTAACCTTTTTCATGTACTGGGTCCCCTTGGCAATCTTGAAAAGTCTGTGGATCTCTTCCCAGAATCATGTTTTTAAATGCAAAAAAACACAACACATAGAACTGCAAAGGAAACCAGTTATATGGAAATAGTTAACAAAATTTTAAACAGAAACAAATTCACAGACCCCAGCTGAAGGACTTATATTCCAATCCATCCTCTGCACAGCTGACAAATTGATGTTCCTAAAGCATGAATCTGACCACGTCCCCTTATCAAGAAGTTTCAGTGGTTCCCTATTACTTCTATGTTAACAGAACTCGTGCCTCTCTTTAGTACTGCAACCCTTTATAATCTGTCTCTATCCTATCTTTCTGGACTCTGCCTCTCTCATCCCATATTCAAGTCTAACTGACCTATTTGCTGTTCTCTTTATATAAGATTACACCTCCCACTTCCATGCCTCTTGAAGGTGTCCTCCTTGCCTGGAACACCAGCATCCTTTCAGTTACCCACGTTGGTGTCATCTTCAAATACTCACACACTCTCTCTTTATTTTTAAAATAAAAATTATTTTTTGTTAGCCTGTCCCTCCCACTTTCCCTGCCCCCCCCATTGAACATCTTAAAAAAAACACAATGCTTATTTACACATTATGGCAAAACAAATCCACCTGTGTTTGAAAAAGTATGTCACTTTCTGTATGTTAAGTTTATCAGGAGGTGAGTTGCGTGTATCATATTTGGTCTTTTGAAGTCTGGTTTCATTATTGCTTTGATCAAATTCTATCATCCTTGAAAGTTGTTTTTCTTTACAATGCTGTTACTATTACAGGAACAGCTCTCCCAGTTCTGCTCACTTCACTTTGCATCAGTTCATAAAAGTCTTTCCAGTTTCTTCTGAAATTGACCGTTCCCCATTTCTCATGGCCCAGAGACACTTGGTCACATTCCTCTGCCACAATCTGCTGTGTAAAAGGGTTCACAAGACAGTGGGTTAGTTTTCTGGCTACAGCTACTCACTGTCACTCACCCCATGCAGCCAATCCATTGGCATATTTGATCCTTTCCCACGCCTCTTTTATCTCTCCCTTTCTTTCCATTCACACAACCATTCCCATTGGTCCATGTCACCTTTTTCTCCTTTGGCAGTTGTATAGCTGCCAAAATGATTTTCCTGTGTCACGTGAAAATAATCAAAGAAAGAGGAAAAGGATCTAAGTATACAAAAATATTTATAAAACTCTTTTTGTGGTAGCCCAGAAAGGGAAACTAAGAGGGTGTCCTATTGGAGAATAGCTTACCAAATTATAGTATATGAATGTGGTAGAATGTTTCTGTGCTAAGAAAAATGATAAAATTCTGTTAGGTACAGGTTGTGCTGATAAATGTTTTACAACCAGCTCTTGGAGGCGGAGGGGAGAAATGTATGCATGACACACTTTAAAAAAAATAAATGAATAAATAAGTAAATAAAAGTAAAATTTTATTTCTTTAGCTTTCATTTAGTATTTTATTTTTCCCCAGTTGTACATAAAGACAATTTTTAACAATAATTTTTTAAAACCTTGAGTTCCAATTTCTTCCCTCCTCCTTCCCCACCCAGCCCCCCTGCCCTTAAGAAGGCATGCAGTTTGATATTGGTTATACATGTGTAGCATGACATACTTTCAAGTATAGTCTGCATTAACCTTTTTTCCCATCACTTTCTTAAGCCTATACATTCAGGGAAGAGGGGAGGAGAGGGAGAGGGAGAAAATTTAAAACTCAAAATCTTATGGAAGTGAATGTTGAAAACTAAAAATAAATAAATATGTAAAAAGAAAAAAAAAGTCTAGACAATCAGCAGAGCCATGAATGGAGCCCTGATTTGTAGAGTTTGCCAGTTCCTGAGGTAAAAATAAATACACTGAAATTTTTTTTGGAGGCAATTAAGTGACTTGCCCAAGGTCACACAGCTAAGCGTCAAGTATCTGAGGTTGGATTTGAACTTAGGTCCTCCTGACTCCAGGACTGGCGCTGTATTGCCTGCATCGCCTACCTTCCACTTCACCCTGAAATTTAATAATGGTCCTCCTAAGCAGGTCAGAGCTGGCTCCAGCACTCCCCTATACAGGTCTCCTTTCTCAATAAACCCAATGACTCCATGTTACTTCTAGGACCCAGTGTAAACTCTCCTGGTTGATATTTAAAGCCTTTCACAACCTGGCTCCAGCCTAATTTTCCAGCCTTGGGTTTCCACACAGTCCAGACAAACTAGTTTTGCTGTGCCTCATGTGGGACATTCTTCCAAATTGCCTGATGGTTATTTAGTATCTATTTCATATCTGTTTATATAGGGCGATGCTTTCTCCTTAAAAGAATGTAAATTCCTTTGGCGTAAGAATGTTGCCTTTTATTGTATTTGTACCTTCAGTGCCGAGCACAGTTCCCAGCAGAGAGCAGGTGCCCCAATCATTGAATCAATCAGCATTTATTAAGCACCTGCAAATAAACATTTATTCATTACTTGGTTGTTTGGTACCAACTCCCTCTTTCCCTCTTCTCTCCTAGAATCCCTGAGATTTCCAGGCTCCCTCCGGTGCCACCTTCTAGGAGAAGCCTTCCTGATCCTGGCCCTCAAATTATTTTTTATTTACTTGGCATATATGGTTTGCAAACCATAAGCAGAGAGGCAGTATAGTATAGGGGATGATAGACCATCAGGCCTCAAAGCTAGGAAACCTGCTAAGACAGTGTAGTCCCATGGACCCCTGGGAAATTCCCAAGACTCTTGAAGAGGGGTCCATGGGGTAGAAACTTATTATTCCATTATTTATTTATTATTATACACTAGACTATTATAATAATAATATAATAATAATATTAATATATACCAATAATATAATTATTATATTATAATTATAGCAATTATATATTTTCATAATGATATTGTAAGACATAATGATATTGTGAGACTGGATTTTCTTCATGTATTTCAAAGCCAAAACAATGTATCTCAACATTCAGAATGCAGAAGGGGATAAGACAGACAATGCAGCGGTCTTTTCTAAAGCTAAGACATTAAAGAGATTTGTAAAAGTATGTAAAATGATACCACTCTTCTCACTAATTTTGCTTTGGAAAAGATATTTTTCATAAAATGTGTTATTTATGTTTATATGGAATAGGTTATTATACACATCACATGTATTTTACATATATATGATACATGTGGACCTTTACATGCATGTAATATACGTACATTTTACAAAATATTACATATATTTTGAAAATTTACTGGTTTGAATTTTAAATACAGTGAATATTGACAGATAATAACTCATGAAAACAAAAACCCTCTGGGGTCCCATTTTTAAGAGTATGAGGGGGTTCTGAGACCAAAAAGTCTGAGAATTGCTATTCTATATAAATAGCTACAAAGAAAGTGTGGATGTGCCTTTATTAGTGAGGGCATTTTCCTTACCTGAGAATCCAATCACAGGTTCAGTGTTTTTTGTTTTGTATCTGTTTACTGCTACTGTGTTCGTGTGACTTCCTCTAACCCTGGGAGGTCAGGGACTGCTTTTGCACAGTGCCTTGTATATAGGGTACTTAATTCAGGGTGTGTGTGTGTGTGTGTGTGTGTGTGTGTGTGTGTGTGTGTGTGTGTGTGTGTGTGTGTGTGTGTGTGTGTGTGTGTCTGTGTGTGTGTCTGTGTGTGTCTGTGTGTGTCTGTGTGTCTGTGTCTGTGTGTCTGTGTCTGTGTGTCTGTGTCTGTGTGTGTGTGTGTGTGTGTTCAGCTTTTTTTTTCAGTCATGTCTGACTTTTCATGACTCCCTTTGGAGTTTTCTTGGCAGAGAAAGCAGAGTGGTTTGCCATTTCCTTCTCCAGCTCTTTTTATAAATAAGGAAACTGAGGCAAACAGGGTGAAGTGACTTGCCCAGGGTCACACAGCTAGTAAGTGAATGAGGCTGGATTTGAACTCATGAAGATGAGTCTTCCTTGTCTTTAGAACTGAGGCTCTGTCTGCTGCACCACCCAACTGCCCAAGTCACATATGATTTGTACTCTACATCCTTTGAGGACTCTTTCAGATCTGGGATGCTGGGATTCTGAGATGCCTAATTCTGTGGTTCTGCATCTGAGCAACTCTAGAAAAATAGGAGTGGAGAATGTGGTGAGAAATCTGGGAAGGCTTCCTGTAGGAGGTAGCACTTGCTTTGAAAAATAGATAAAGGGCAGCTAGGTGGAGCATTGGGCCTGGAGTCAGGATAGACTTGAGTTCAAATCTTACCTGAGACACTAGCCATGTGACCTTGGGCAAGTCATTTAACCCCCTGATTGCCTCCAGGGAAAAAAAATTAGATATGTGCTAGGCACAAAGGCACAAAGGCTGGTGTGTATGTGTGTGTGTGTGTGTGTGTGTGTGTGTGTATTCATGTGTGTGTTAGATATAGTATTCTTATTCCTACTGCCAGGGGGTATGCTGGTAAACATTTAACAACTACCTATCTGAGGGGGAAGGTATGCTCAACACACTTTTTAATCTTTATTATTAATATTTCCTCTATCACTTTCTTAGATCTAGACAATCTACTTTTGAGGTATAAATACTTACCCTGAAAATTTTAAAATTTTCCTTTTGCCTTCAGATATGTCAAAACACAGACCCGGCTTGTTGGGGTCACAAGCTTCAAACTGGTCCTCTAGATCAATCGCTTCATTTTACAGATTAGAGAAACTGAGGCTTAGAGATACTTGCCCAGGATCACTCAGAGAGTAACTGGGAGAGCCAGGATTCGAATCCTGGGCTTCTGATTCTAAATCCAGCCCTCTTAATACCTACCATTTCCATAGACTTCTTTAGGTTTCTAAGCTGTGTCCTTCCACCAAACCTGTGACTCACAGAGTGGACAAGAGGCTTGCTCAGGACCACACAGTCAGCGTCTGATAGGAGATCAGAGGGTCAGAGAGCTGGAAAAGCCATTAGCCAATAACTAGACTAGATCACCCCATTTTTCAGATGAGGAAACTGATTCAAGGAGTTTATGACTTGCCCAAGATAACATAGAGGAGTAGGAGAATCAACATTTTCATTCCCA
The DNA here is from genome assembly GCF_028372415.1 of Notamacropus eugenii. NCBI lineage: Eukaryota > Metazoa > Chordata > Mammalia > Diprotodontia > Macropodidae > Notamacropus > Notamacropus eugenii. Next base: position 78,095,223 of record NC_092876.1, read on the forward strand.
ATGCTCTGCTTTTCAGCTATACCACTTTGTGAAACTTTTTGGTTGGGGACTTTGGGAAAGATTCCCCCCCTCCCTCAATGCATATATATCTATATATATCTACATATATATCTACAATATATATATATATATATATACCCGCATATCAAATGGTGGCCACCTATCCCCTTGGCACACAGCTGGCACCACACATGGACATTCTCCGCAACAATAGAGTGCCCAGAAAATGGTCTTTTTCTACCAACCTGAAGTCTCTGAGGAGGGTGCAGGGGACTGGGCCTGGGTGGTTGAGGCCACTTTGAGGATGGACCATTGTGTATGGGGGAGAGGGGCTGGGCTCATCAAGGCTTCTGCAGCCGAGCTAAGAGGTCAGCTAAGATCAATGAACTATTCCAGGAGAGGGTGCCATATGATAGAGACAGAGCCTTGCAAGGAAAGGACTCCTAGACTAGGAGCCGGTAGTTCTGGATTCAAATTCTAGTGCTGCCTTTCACTGTCTTTCAGTGTGGCACTAGAGAGAATTCCCTTTTCAGTTTCCTCATCTATAAAAGCAAGGAAGTGAATTAGATGATTTCTAGGTTTCCTTTCATTTCTAACATTCTGTGTTCCAAGACCCCTCCCAGCTCTGACATCCTATATTCTAAGACTTCTGTGTTCTAAAGGCCCTTCCATCTCTGAAATTTTGTGTTCTAAGGTACTCTTTAACATTGCCATTCTTTGGCTTTAGATCTCCCTCAACCTTCCTTTTCCAGACTGTCTTACTCATGGGTTTTGCATGTTCTCTGGAGACCCTGTGGATAGCCCCAGATTTGAGAGGATGGGGGATGGAGGAGAAGGGATTCTCTTTTCTCCCCCAGCCTCATCTCCTGCCCCAGCTGAGGGCATCTCCATGTTGCAGGTGAGGAGCCAGAAGAAGAGCCGAAGGTGAAAACCCAGTGGCCCAGGTCAGCCGACGAGCCCGGAGTGTACATGGCGCAGACAGGTAACCGAGTCTGTCTGAGTCTGCAAGCCTGTGATGTGTCTGCCCATGTGCTTAGTGCATCAGGGCATGTGCTTAGCATGTTGGGGGGTTGTGCTTGTTTCTGTGTGTCTGCAGCCTGTGCTAGGGCTTTCCTTCTCCCCAGCCCTTTGGGGAGAACAGGGGATTGCAGCAATAGGAGTTTGGGGACATTCTGGGAATGGGGACTTTCACTGGGGAGAGGTCCTTCCTCCATGCTGAGTCTGCTATGGCTGCAGACCAGCAAGGGGATAGTCAGAGTGTGTTTGGACTCTAGGATGGTAGCTGTGCTGCTGGTGGGAAGGAGGGTCTGCCCACAGGAAGGGAGAGGGAAGCCTGAGGCCTACAGTTAGGGAATTCCCCATGCTTGGAGCCATGCCATTGCCAGACATTACAAATGACCCTCTGAGAACAGAGGGATCAGCTCGGGGTCCCTGAAGCCAAGTCTAGATCGTCTCCCAGATCATTCCCTCCATGGTTTTGGTGCTATTTGAACAGTCTAGTGACCCTAGAATGTCTGCTCAGAACTGCCTGGTGACCCTAGAATCTCTGCTCAGTACTGCCTAGTGACCCTAGACTCTGCTTATGACTGCCTGGTGATTCTAGACTCTGTTCAGGACTGCCTGGTAACCATAAAGTCTGCTCAGTACTGCCTGGTAACCCTAGAATCTCTGCTTAGTACTGCCTGATGACTCTAGACTCTGCTCACGACTGCCTGGTGACCTTAGACTCTGCTCACGACTGCCTGGTGGCCAAAAAATCTGCTCAGTGCTGCCTGGTGACCTTAGACTCTGCTCAGAGCAGCCTACTAACCCCACAGTCACAGAATTGAACAGCCTGGTGACCCTCTAGTCACTGTTCAGAACAGCCTGGTGTCCTGATAGTCTTAGCACAGAATAGCCCTGGGTGGCATCTTTTGTCCCGCTGCACCCCGATACTCCATGTCCCTTTCTCCTAGGAGACCCTGCAGCTGAGGAGTGGTCTCAGTGGAGTGTGTGCTCTCTGACGTGTGGGCAGGGCCTTCAGGTTCGGACTCGCTCCTGTGTCTCCTCCCCGTATGGGACGTTGTGTAGTGGGCCACTGCGGGAGACTCGGACCTGCAACAACACGGACACCTGTCCAGGTACGGCCCTTGGGGCCGCCCATCTCCTAAACACACCGGAACCCTGGGTCACCAAGGGAGGGGCACTGCCCCCCACCCAGCTGCCAGGGTCTTTAGTCTAGAGTAGACATTCTCTGGGAAGGGATCAGGGTCCCTAACTGGAGACCCACTGACTGCTCATGTGAGGGGATGTCCTGGATAGGATGGGGAAAGATACTCTCATCTCTTCCCAGGTCCAGAGGAAGCCTGATAGTGTGGAAAGGGAATCAGGTTAGGAATCAGGACCTGGATTTGGATCCCACTGCCTGTTAATTTTCACCTGTGTGACGTGGCAATCTTGGGCAAGAGATCCTCTCTGGGCCTCCATTTCTTTTTTGTAAAAGGAAAGGGTTGTCTCCTCTAGCCCTGAATCTGATGATGGTCTGGGGAGGGCCCATGGCAGCAGGGATATCCCCACTACTCCAGGGTCAATTTCCTCTCCCTTCAGGGAGGAATTACTATACATCAGCTCCTTTACTTAGCAGGTTACTAGACACCTGGAAGGTCAGTTTCTGGCTCTCTGTGCAGGGAGACACATTGTTTTCTTGTCTTGAGGGTTTGAGGGGGAAAGAGAAAAGTGCCCTTTCAGCTGGTCAGCTGTGGGCTGCCTAGGACTAGGAGGGGGTACCGGCCCCCAAAAAGGGCTGGGGACAGGGTAGTCCTGCTTATGGCCATGGGGCCTCTAGTTGTGCCCCTGTGTGTCTGCGTGTCCTTGTCCTCTTGTCTGTCTCTGGTGGGCTGAGGGAGGCTGCTTGGCCCCCATCCTCCCTATACCTCTGCTACACCCCCGCACATGTAGCTCTTCTGCCAGCTCCCCAACTCTGAATCCCCCGACCCACATAGAAGTGATCGGCCCCGTCTCTCCACTTGGAGAGATAGCTTCTCATCCTGTTATCTTGGGTCCTCAGCAGCAGGCACCATGGTGCAGGGGGTGATGACCATGAGGGAGGCAGGTCTTTTCCATTTGACCTAAATTCAAATCCCAGCCATGCTGCCTAATGCCTGTGTGACCTTGGGCAAGTAACTTCCCCTCTCTGGGCCTCAGTTTCTTCATCTGTAAAATGAGCAGAGTAGTGTAGATGACCTCTAAGCTGTACATCAATGATCCTCAGGCCCACCCCTCTCTTCCTCTGGTTTGCATCCATCCATGTGCTTTCTCCTGTCTGATAGTGGAGGGGGCTGTCTTGTAGATATCTGGGGAAGGGGAGATGGTGTTCCTGTCAACCATGCCCAAGAGGCACTGGGTGATGGCATTGGTCTCCAGCTCTCCTCCAATGTCAGAATCTGGACAAGGACTTATGGCTTTTGTGGTGTAGTGGAAAGAGCCCTGGTTCTGAAGTTAGGAACCTTGGGCTCAAGGCTTGATTCTGCTCTGTGTCTTGTGACTGTTAGCTGATCCCTTCACCCCCTCTGGACCTCGATTTCTCCTGTATAAAAGGAGGGAGTTGGACCAGATGCTCCTGTAAAGTGCTTTTGTCCTCTGTCATTGTAGGGGGAACTTGCGCTTGCTGAGAGGAGGTAGTCCTGGGATCCTGACTGGGGGCAAGGGTCCTGGCCTTCCCTGGGGTGTGTGAAGCCTGGAGGTGGTGGGGGAGGGTGGGGAGAGGTGACTTGGGTGGCGTGCTTCCTTACAGTTCCTGGCCTGTGGGAGGAGTGGGGGCCCTGGAGCCTGTGTTCCCGCACCTGCGGGCGGGGGTCCCGGAGCCGGACGCGGACCTGTGTGCCCCCCCAGCACGGTGGGAAGACCTGCGAAGGTCCCGAGCTGCAGACTAAACTCTGCAACCTGGCTGCCTGTCCGGGTCAGTAGCGCCCACCCCTCACCACCTTTGCTCCCTCTCCCCTTCCCTACCTTCACCCCACCCCCAATCCTGTTGACTCCTCATCTTCTCTTTACCAGGGCGCTAGGGTTATTTACTGAGTTTCTTGGGCAGGAAGGAGCCCAAGATGTGGACTGGGCTGGGGTTGGGGTTTTCTGGGGCTGGGGAGGGACATAGAAGTGGAAAAGAGCCTCATGGGGAGACCCATCTTGGATTTTAAACTGTGTCCTGGCTGCTGGGGTTGGAGGGGGAGTCCCTGAGGCTTGGGTAGGGGGTCTTTCCAGTGTCTGCTTTATCATGAGCCCCCAAGGGAAGTGAGGGGAAAGACCACGTAACTCCATGTTTGAGGGCAGTTGGATTTATGGGGATGGGTTTGTGATAGTCTGATGGCAGACAACTCTGCAATCCCTTATCCTCGGAGTCCCAAGTGCCCCAGCACCCTGACCTTGGCCACAGAGAGGCCCGGCATTGGACAACAGCCTGGTAGCCTTGGGAAAGTATGTAATCTGATGACTTGGCCTGTCTGGACCTTAGGTTCTGTTCTGTAAAACAAGGGAGTTGTACAGGAAGAACCTCGTGATCCCTTCCACTTATAAACCCTGGCTGTGAAGGCCTAATTATAAATGTATGAAGGTGGTGAGGAAAGCTCTAGGGGGAGACTTAACCAGCTCAGATCTCTTACAAAGAGCCCCACATCCCCAGGGGTGGCAGCCTGGAGTGGGGGCCCTGCTTTTTCCTCTTCCTGGTACCCCCCAAAGTGAGTTTCTGAGGAGGAAGTGTACCTGTTGCAGAGGGTTCTGGGGCCTGGGGGAGACTCAGAGCTTGGCTTTGGGTCAAGGAGGTTGCTCTGTTAAGAGGCTTGGAGTTCTCAGGTGGGTTACAGAGACCCTTCCCCTGGAGCCTCCTTCTGGCCTCTCAGACAGCTCCCATTCTCTTCTAGTAGAATCCTCACAGGCTTAGGCTCTTCCCCAGCCATGGCTTATATCTCTGGGGGCTTGAGACAGGGACAAGGCACTGCCCACTAGGTTTTCCCTCTCTTATTTGTGACCAGCATTCCCTGGCTTGCTCCTGGGGGGCTGGAGTGGGCCAGGATACCATATTCAAGGCGAGCAGGTGCCCCCTATGCGTGAACCCAGCTAGTGTGGTATAATGGAAATGCCCCAAATATGTATTTGGAGGTGGAGGACATGAGGGGGATATCTGTCACATCACTACCTTTGAGTCCACATGATGAGTCTCCATTTCCTTGTCTGTACAGTGAGGGAGAGAGACTAGGCAGTTCCTAAGGTGCCTTCCCCCTCTTAAACCTGTGCCCTTTGCAGCTGCCCCCGCCCCTTCTCCTTAGCTCACCATCTGGCATCCTCTGTTTCTGTCTCCCTGGGGCAGTGGAAGGCCAGTGGCTGGAGTGGGGCCCCTGGAGCCGCTGCTCTGTGTCCTGTGCCAATGGGACCCAGCAGCGCAGCCGCCGGTGTAGTGTGACAGCCCATGGCTGGGGAGAGTGCCGGGGTGCCCATGCTGATGCCCGAGAGTGCAGCAATCCGGAGTGCCCAGGTGAGGGCCAGCTGTGGCCAGGGGAAGGGATGGGCAATGTGGTATGTTGGGGGGGGACCATGACCCATGATCACCATTACAGTGAAAGTCAGTGGGATAGAAAGTGCCCTGGGTTTGGGTGTCTGGGAACGTAGGTTCAAATCTCCTGCTTCCCTCTAGTGTGACCTTGAATGAGTCTGATTTCTCTGGGTTTGGTTTCCTTACCCATAAAATAAGAGGGGCCATTTCCAGTTCTAAGTCCTTTCATCTTTAGGCAGGCTCCCCAACCCTTTGCAGGGGGACCAAGAACTAGAGGTCAGGAGAGGTCACAGGTGCAGAGGGCAGTGGTCATAGATGGGAAGCCATGAATGAGCACACAACTGGGCCTCCTTTTCCTCCCCCCATGCCTCATGGATACTATCCTCCAATCAGCTGATGGCAAGTGGGGCCCGTGGAACCCCTGGAGCCTGTGCTCCAAGACGTGCGACACAGGCTGGCAGCGACGCTTCCGCATGTGCCAGGGCACGGGGGTTCAGGGATACCCCTGTGAGGGCAGCGGTGAAGAGGTGAAGACATGCAATGAAAAGAAATGTCCAGGTACCTTCTCGGGCCAGGATCCTGACATGCTATGGAACAGGGGCTGGGTTGGAAGGGAGATTGATGGAGAATGCCCAGGGTCATTCAGCCAGAGGAATACCATGGGCAAGGAAAATGGCGTTAGACTGGTTTCGTGGGGTCCCAGAACGAGAAGCAAGATGGCACCTGGAGAGGAGGAAAAACCTGCCAGTGATCATCTGTCTGAAGGGAGATTGGGCTGCCTTGGAAGGAGCAGGATTTGTCACTGATGTCCTTAGAGCCCAGATCTCCTGTTGGACAGGGACGAGATGCCTTCTGAGGGACCTCCCATCCTTAGGGAAGGCTTGATGATTTTGGGATCACCTGGGGGGACTGGGGGTGGAGACAGCTGGCAGAAGATGCTGTGGGCAGGGGTCAGCCAGGCATGGGGCTCAGGCTAAGCTGCCCCCTCCTTAGCCCTCCACGAGATGTGCAGGGATGAGTATGTCATGCTGATGACCTGGAAGAAGACAGCAGCGGGAGAAATCATCTACAATAAATGCCCACCCAATGCCACAGGTAGGAAGTCTCTGTCACCCAGGCCCTTTGCCTACTGGCCAGTGCTCCTTCTCCTTCCGTATATTGGGCATTCTTCTCTCTTCTAGGGTCTGCAAGCCGCCGCTGTCTGCTCAGTGCCCAGGGTGTCGCCTACTGGGGCCTGCCCAGCTTTGCCCGGTGCATCTCGCATGAATACCGATACCTGCATCTGTCGGTAGGTGCAGCCCAGGACCTCCTCTTCTACAACTCAGACTGCAATTCAGAGGAATATGTGGGTGGGCAGGACCCCATCCCCAGGTGTCAAATCTCATATATCCGAATGTAGGTGTGCAGATGTGTCTGTCTCTGAGTATCTGGGTATGTCCTGCTCTTGTCTCCACCTGCCCCTCTCTGAGTGTCTCTGTCTTCTCTCTCTCTCTCTCCCTCTCCCTCCCTCTCTCTCTCTCTCTCTCTCTCTCTCTCTCTCTCTCTCTCTCTCTCTCTCTCTCTCTCTCTCCCTCTCCCTCCCTCTCCCTCTCCCTCTCCCCCTCCCTTTCCTTCTCCCTCCCCCTCCCCCCCTCTCTCTCTCCCCATCTCTCTTTCTTTTTCTCTCTTTCTCCAGCTATTTCTGCATTTCCTTCTGTCTCTGGCATCCCTCACTCCTCTTTCCTCAGTACATCTGCCTCTTTCTCATTTCTTTTTCTCCTAATAGCATCTCTCTATGTGTCTTTAAGTCTGTCTCTAGGCCTGTCTGTCCCCTGAGTGGCAGACTTAGCATATTTAGGACTGTGGCTGAGTTGGTGGAGTCTGGATTGACCCTTAGAGCCGACCTCCCCCCACCCCTGACACATTCCTCTTGCCCCACAGCTGCGGGAACACCTTGCCAAGGGTCAACGGATGTTGGCTGGTGAGGGCATGTCTCAGGTGGTCCGAAGCCTGCTGGAGCTCCTGGCCCGGCGCACCTACTACAGTGGAGACCTGCTGTTTTCTGTGGACATCCTGAGGAATGTCACTGACACCTTCAAGAGAGCCACCTATGTGCCCTCGGCGGATGATGTCCAGGTGGCAGGGCGGGGTGCTTAGCACTGAGTTGGGAAGGGTCATCTGGTCTGACCTTCCCTGATGGGGTAACCCAGGCCTGGCAGAAGAGAGGGGACAAGCCAGTCATACAATGAGTACCAGAGAAGGCAGGATTAGAATCCCTTCCTTTCAGCTGTCCTCTGAGAACTCCCTCCTAGACAGCGGTCTGCCTTGGGGTAGGGTATGGCAGGTAGAGGATGTGCCCTCCATCTCTGGCAAGGAATGACACCTGCCTCTTGGGAGCTCTTGGCCTGGGGTGGGGAGCGGGGGAAATGCCAGGACACAGTGAGAAACCTGGTGCCCTGTGGGCTGGCACCACGGTGCCCTCAGGACCCCTTAAGATCCTCTCCCTTTCCCCACAGCGCTTCTTTCAGGTTGTCAGCTATATGGTGGATGCAGAGAATAAGGAGAAATGGGATGATGCCCAACAGGTAAGCAGCCAGGGCAGTTGGGAGGGGAGAGAGAGGAAGGGAGGGAGCAGATGCTGCCCCCAAAGATGGAAGTACCCCAGCCTGTGGAACAGAGGGGCCTGATCCTAGCCCTGAGGCTGTGGGTGGTGGGATGGGGAGGGGCCCCACCCAGGACCTTGGGCCCCCAGGCTCCTCATGCTGCCTATGGCCTTCCAGGTGTCCCCAGGCTCTGTTCACCTGCTGCGGGTGGTAGAGGATTTCATCCATCTGGTGGGTGATGCGCTCAAAGCTTTCCAGAGTTCCCTCATCGTCACCGACAACCTGGGTATGGGTCAGGCCAGGCTTACCTTGGCAGGGGGAGGGGGAGGCCAGAGGTGGGAGCAAAACAGACCTGGATGGTTAAATAGGGAGATGCTGCTGCTAATTCATTTCCCTCCTTGTCCCTTCCTTGCCCCCTTTCATCTCTCTGGGTCTCTCCTTGTATGATGGTTTCCATGTCTCTTCATCTCTGCACTTGGTCTCTTTCATTGTCTCTGTGTCTCTGACCTCTTCCTGTGTTTCTTCGTATCTCTGTCTCTGTTGGTGTGTCTCTGGATGCACACTTCTCTCCCATGTCTGGGGTCCTGTCCCTGTGCCCGCCTCAGTGATCAGCATTCAGAGGGAGCCAGTTTCTGCCGTCTCCAGTGACATCACCTTTCCCATGCGAGGCCGCCGTGGCATGAAGGACTGGGCCCGGCACTCTGAGGACCGGCTCTTCTTGCCCAAGGAGGTGCTGAGCCTCCCACCTTCCGGTAAGGCCTGCCCTGCTCTGGGCCATGGGGCAGCTGGTCTGGACCTATGTATCCCTGCATCTCCCCATTATCCCCTGATCTACTTTACCCAACTATCCCTCTCCCCACAGAAACAGATGAATCATCTTATTTTGTGATTGGGGCTGTGCTGTACCGGACTCTGGGCCTCATCTTGCCAGCACCCAGGTAAGGGCCGAGTCTGGGGATCCCCAAATCAGATGGACCCCAGACTCCCACAGCACCAGAGGAGCTGAGGATGAAGGATACCAGTTGTGCCACGCCTTCACGCCCTCTCCCTCTGTCTCCAGGCCCCCTCTAGCAGTCAGCTCCAGGGTCCTGACTGTCACAGTGCGGCCACCCACCAAGCCAACAGAGCCGCTCATTACTGTGGAGCTGTCCCATGTCATCAATGTGAGTGAGGCCAGGGGATCCCAGGCCCCAGAAGGCTGCTGCCCTCACTCCACTGGCAGTGGGAGGGTGGAGGTCCTTGTCTCTGTCTTCCTTGTTGCAGCCCCACCTCTGGAATCAATCTCTCTCAGGGAGCAACCCCTTTCTCTGCATCAGTATCCCATATCCTCCTCCTTTCTGGTTCTCTGCTCTCACACTTCCTCAGGGCTGGGCAGGGGGCAGGAAGATGGTCTGGGGACTAGGCCTCTCTCCTCATCACATCATTGTGTGTTCTGTTCCACAGGGTACCTCAGATCCTCACTGTGCCACATGGGATTACTCTAGAGCGTGAGTACCCCGGTGCCCAGAGGTGGGGCCTGCCTGGCCCTGGGAAGGACCTGGGTTGGGGTCAACAGAGATTCAGTCTGGGGTGTGGCACAGTCATACAGGGGCAGTGGGCCAGGCAGCACCTTCATCTCTGAGGGCAGTGCCCAGTTAGGCCTAAGTAAACTTTTTTCACCCTCACTGTTCTACTCTCCCTACCAGCCTCTATCTGGGCACCCAGGGAGTATGCTGGTCATCTGGGGGGGGGTCACCCCAACTCCCTGTGCTCACCAAGACCTTCCAGATTCAGGGCATTCGGACCAACCCTCGTCCACTTGGCACCATTGGCCAGGGGTGGGAGGGACAGGTAGGTGTCCCTTGGCCTCCTCTGGTCCCCACTCCCCCAGTGATGAGGATGCCTCCTCATCTGTAGGGATGCCAGCTCCGGGGAGTGGGACACGGAGAGCTGCCAGACCCTGGAGACCCAGCCTGCCCATACTCGTTGCCAATGCCAACAGCTGTCTACCTTTGCTGTTCTCGCACAGCTGCCCAAGGACCTGGTGAGGGGGTGTGTGCATGTGTGAATGAGAAAGCCATTCCAGTGTTCCATGTCCATGTATGGACGTACATGGATATAGCCAGGAGGTGTCCATATGGACAAGTCTTCCTCTCCCCTGCCTTCCCCGCCTCCACCCCTGGACTGCCCCTCCCCAGACTGCCCATGGAGGTGCCTCTGCTAAAGATTCCCCATGACCTCAGGCAAGTCCCTTCCCCATTCTGAGGCTCAGTTTCCCTATCTGTAAAATGAGTTCAGAGTAGGTGGTATTTAAGACTCTTTTCCACTGACTACTATGTTCTAAGCTTGCCCCATCCCCCCATCACCCATTTTTTACACTTTATATTGTAGGTTTCTTTATACCTCTAACATTCCATATTCTAAGATTCTTCTTAGCTCTGACGTTCTGTGTTCTAAGTTCCCTCCCAGCTCTGACATCCTGTGGTCTAAGGGCCCTCCCAATTCTGACATTCTGTGGTCTAAGGCCCCTCCCAGCTGTGACCCCCTGTATTTCGAGGCCCCTCTCAGCTCTGCCCTGCTCTGTACAATTCCTGTGACTCTCAGATGGAGTCACCAGCATGGACAATCCTATCTGACCCCATCCTCATTAGAGGATCTCTGGGGGAAGTGTGTGGATAGACCTAGAACCCAGCACTGCCTCTTCTCCGAGGACCCCCTCCTCCCCTTGCTGCTCCCTGACACCCCCTCTCTCTGGCCTAGAGTCTGGAGCTCTCAGGCGCCCCCTCCGTGCCCCTCATGATCGGCTGCGCTGTCTCCTGCATGGCCCTGCTCACCCTTCTTGCCATCTATGCTGCCTTTTGGAGGTGGGTGCATGCACGTGAGGGCCGGGGCACAGTGGGCACACGGGTTCAGGGGTGAGGGAGGGAGGTGGCTGGGGACCGACGTAGAGTCTCTTCAGGTAAAAGAACCCTGGGATGTAGAGTATAGAGCCCTGGGTTCTAGATCTTAGTTCTGTCAGGAACAACTGTGTGACTATAGGTAAGTCCCTTCCCCTCTTGGGACCTCAGCTTCCTTCTCTGTGAAATGGGCATAATAATGCCAGAGCGTCTACAGGGTTGCTGTAAAGAGGCCCTATGTAAAAGACAAAGCACTGTAGATGTGTGAGTCCTGGGAGGGAGGGTGAACTGGCCCAAGTGCTCTCTAGAGCCAGTTGGTGACCCTATCTGTGCCCCAGCCCCTCTGGAGCGGGTGCCTCTTCCCATACCTCTTTTGCCCACCCCCCAGATTCATCAAGTCTGAGCGCTCCATCATTCTCCTGAATTTCTGCGTCTCTATCCTGGCTTCCAACGTGCTCATCCTGGTGGGGCAGTCCCAGATTTTGAGCAAGGCAGGTGTCGGGAGACAGACTACTTGTCTGCTGGTGTCTCTGAACACATGTGGGGGGATGTGTGTGTGTGTGTGTGTGTGTGTGTATACACACACTGGTGAGTCCAGGCATGCTTACCTCTCCCTGTGACAGCGGAGGCTTTGAGCCTGTGTCTGTCCCTGGAGCTACGTCTGAGCGTGGGTGGCCTCCCCGCCTCTCCTGGCTGCCTGTGCGTGTCACCAGGCCTGTGTCGTGCTGTGTGTGGGCGCTGGAAGCTGGGGGCGCTCTGTGAGGCTCTGGCGCTGCTGGGGAGAGGGAGGGATGGGGCCCCGCCCCTTCACGCTCCGCAGGAGCCTGGAGCAGCTGCCAGGTGCCCATGCCCACTCTGTGAGAACACAGCAGAGGCACATCTGAAGAAAGGATGGGCAGCACACGTAAAGGGGCATCACATTTGGAATAAAGGGGCCTGGGTTCAAATCCTGACTGCTCCTTATTATTGTAGCATGCTCCCTCCAAGTGACAAGCATTCTGGAATTAAGAGAGACTTGGTTTCCAAATCTTAACCCCCCCATTCCCCACCCCACTCACTCACTAGCTTTGGGGCCAAGGGCTAGTTGTTTCACCTCTCTAAGCCTCAGTTTTCCTGTATGTTAAACAAAGGAGAATTGGCCTGATAAGGTCCCAGGTCTCTTTTGGTGCTGGTCCTGGCGATGGCCCGGCCACCTCAGGCCAGCCAAAGCAGAGGTTCTCCTCAGTGGAGAGAGGGACCAGCTGGAGGAACAGGTGCCTCCCTCCTGTTCCAGGGTGTCTGCACTATGACCGCGGCATTCCTTCATTTTTTCTTCCTCTCCTCCTTCTGCTGGGTGCTCACCGAGGCCTGGCAGTCCTACCTGTCTGTCATCGGCCGCATCCGCACGCGCCTTGTCCGCAAGCGCTTCCTGTGCCTGGGATGGGGTGAGTGGGACTGGGAGAGGCCAGCCGAGGGGACTTTGTGCTGAGGCCCAGGGAACCTGGGGTCCCATCTTCACTTCACCCCTTCCACCCGTGGGATCGTGGGTGAACCCTTCTCTGGGCCTCGTCTCCAGGGCTATGGTACAAGGAGGTTGGATTGGGTGACCTTCCAGGGTCTCCTCTGGCTCTAGGTCTGATATCCTTGGGTCTCCAAGAGAAATGGAAGCTGAGTGGGCAGGTGGGTGGGAGTGCAGAGTTGACCTGAAGGTAAACATGGCTGGGCCATTGGGTCAGAATAAGCTTTGGGAAAGCCCTAGATAGGTGCCTGGGTTGGGAGCCAGGAGGCTTGAGTTCCAATCTCACTATTGGCTTATTGTGACCTTGGGGGCCCCTTTCAGGCCTTTGCCTCCCAGAGGGCTATTGTGAGGGTAAGAAAGGCCAGGACCTCATGACTGCTACTGTCATCCCAGCCCTGGGCCTGGCTTGTTCAGCTGACCCTGGCTGCTGACCATGTGTGTTGGTGCTTGGGCTCAGGACCAAGAGGAGCAGAAGGGGTCACTGGAGTCACTCCACCAGGCTGGAAGTCCAGAGATTCCAGTTCACATTCTAGCTCTTCTACTAACTCATTGTTATAACCTTTGGGGCTTCAGTTTTCCCATCTGTAAAATGGCGGGCGGGGGTGTAGATTGGACTGACCACTGGGAGTCAGGCCTAAATGTTCTCTAACATTTTGTCTTTGTGCCTAGAGGTTCAGGGAGGCTCCTGGCCTCCCTGGACTGTCCTATCCTCTCTCTCACCCTCTCTCCTGTCTCCTGACCTCCCTCTTTCCCCAGGTTTGCCTGCCCTGGTGGTGGCTGTGTCCGTTGGCTTCACCCGGACGAAAGGTTATGGCACAGCCAGCTAGTACGTGAGACGCTCAGAGAAGGGGGGGGAGGTGTGCTTTAACCCAGGGCTAGAGAGGGGGGCAGGTGTGAGGCATTGGGTTCTTTGGGGAGGGGAGGATCACTTATTAAACACACTAAGTGCTGGGCACCCCATTAAGTGCTGGGGATACAAAGAATGAAACGTATCCTGCCCTCCAGGACCTTACAGTCTAGGTGATTTGCGCGCATGTGTGTGTGTGTGTGTATGTGTGTACATCTATGTATATACCCAAATGTGGACAAAATGAAGAGAGGCTAACTCTGGGGGGAGGGTCAGAGCAACTTTGGGGAGTTCAGGAAAGTCCTCATGGAGGGGGTCCTTGGCCCCGAGGCTTAAAGGAAACTAGAGATTCCAAGAGTGGGAGGTGAGCCCTGGCCCAGGAGTCAGCCAGACCTGGATTCTGGTTACAAGTTTGCCTCGAACTCACTGTGTGACATGGGGAAAGACCCTCCCCGTCTCCATACCTCAGTTTCCCCCAGTGTACAACGAGGGGGGTAAACTTGGTTTCTCAGACCCCTCCTGGCAGTATAGTTCTATAACAGTGTCTAAAAGGTTTGAGGTAGATGAAATACCATCCAGAAGTAAAGAGTAATGAATGGAATGTGATGGGTCATAGGAAGGGTTGGATGCCTGGAGTGGTTTGGCTGAGTGGGGACCAGAATGGGATATAGGGGGGAGGGTGTGAGGAGCTCCATCTCCCAGAACCTCAGTTTACCTATATGTAAAATGAGGAAGGTTAGATTTGATGATCTTTAAGTTCTTAAGTGACAGACTGTGTCCTAGGGTCCCTTCCACTTCTGACAGTCTGTGTTCTGTGTCACAGCTGCTGGCTCTCCCTAGAGGGGGGGCTGCTCTACGCCTTCGTGGGTCCCGCAGCAGTCATCGTCCTGGTAGGTGTTCCTTGCCTCGGGTCCTCTCCAGTACCCTTGCCCAGGGCTTTGGGGCACGCTGAAGGTGGAGGCGCCTGAAGGGGTCAGCTTGACCCTTCCTCTGCCTCCAGACAACTTGAGCCTGTCCAAGCAGGGCTCTCTGTCAGTATGGGGAGGGAGCAGATCTCCGTCCTCACCTGGGCACAGAGGGCACTCTGTGATGCCCTCTGTCCCCCTTTCCTCCCCACTGTTTCTCAGGTGAACATGCTCATCGGAATCATAGTCTTCAACAAGCTGATGACCCGAGATGGAATTTCAGACAAGTCTAAGAAGCAACGTGCTGCGTAAGCTAGACCCGGGGTCCTGGGCCCTGCTGTCTCATGCCCACCACTGTAGGAACTCTGGGTCCTGTCCCCACTGAGCCCTGGGGACTGCTGGCTCCTACTCCTGGCATTGGGGGGTATCAAGGGGGTGCCCCCAGGGGACCTGAGCTGTGAGGAGTCTCCCCCACACCTAAGGGCCTACAGCTGCTAACATAAGCACACACACAGAGCTCAAGAGGGAAGGAGGGCCAGGAGTGAAGCAATCTTTCAACAAATGTAATGAAAAGAGCACCAGACTTGAGATCAGGAGATCTGGGTTCAGATCCTAGTTCCCAAAGCTTTGAGTTGAGACCTTCTTTTGGCCTCAGTTTCCTCATCTGTAAAGTGGGTCTAATGGCATTCTGTACTGCCTCCCTCACCGGGCTTCTTCAAGGCCGTAAGGCTGTCTAGGAGCGTAGGCAGTTTTGGTGACCAGGGCTGTGGCCGTGCCCACACTAACCGGGCTCTCTCTTTCTCTCGTCTGCCCTTCCCCTCTCCACCGCTCCGGGGGTGGCTCTGCCTCTGTCTCTCCCTGGTTCTCCGTCCATCCCTCTCCTACCCTGTGTCTGTGCCACCCCCCTCCCCCCCAAGCCCGCAGCGGCTCCCCTGTACCAGCCTCCTCCTCTTCCCCTGCTCGGCCTGTGGAATGGTCCCCAGCCCCCTGCTCAGCTCGGTCACAGCCAGGAACGCCATGTTAGTCCTGCCCCACTGGCGGGGTTGGGTGGGGAGAGGGGGGATTGGGCAGAGGGTGGGGGAGTGGGGGCTGGAGCTAGGGGAGCTCCCAGGTTCTCCTTCCTGAGGAAGGGGAACAAGAGAACAGACACCTCCTTCTCCCTCCAGCCTGTCCTGTCTCCTTACTCTAAACCCTGAGAACCAAAGACTCCAGGGGCTATTGTTTGGAGTCCAAGGACCTGGGTTTGAATCCTGACTCCCTTATTTCTTTGTGTCCTTAGACAATTCACTTCCCTTATCCGTCATCTCAGTTTTCTTCTCCTTTAAAAAATGGTTGGAAGGTTGTCCTTGCAGATCTCTAAAGCCCCTTCCTACTTTCAGTCCTTTGAAAACTATAGCAGGGGACCTCAGAGGGTAGCCTATACTTAAGCAGAAACCTTACTTGCATCACCTTTGGCAAGTAAGCAGTCAATTCCATCTCTGCTTGAAGACCTCTAGTGATGGAGGGCTCACTACCCCCGAGAAGGTAGCCCATTCTATTTCAATATACAGAACCAAAGTCCTCTCTGCACCTTCTACCCATGGCTTCCAGTGCCTTCTGGGGCTGAGAGGAGCAAGAGTCTGACCTGCTTTCTTAGCACAGCCCTCCACACACTTAAAGACTAATGTAACCTTCCCATTTTTCTTATCTAAGCTAAACACCTAGTTCTTTCCGCTTCTTGGGACGGGGTTTCCAGGCCCCTCAACATCTTCCAGCTTGTCAGTGTCTCATTTATGATGCTGTGAGACCAGATAGACCTCTGATCTGACCCTGTCCATCCTTATGGGCACTTGTCAGAGGCATTGATCACTAATGCTAATGGTGGGGGGAGTGATCAGGTAGAAGCAGGGAGTGTGAGAGGGGACCTCCCTGAGCCCTGTCCTGAGATCTTGCCAGCCATTCTCTTTCTTTCCCTTGGGCCTGATGGCCCCCTCAGTGCTTTCTCCCTTCCTCTCTCCCCCTCAGTCCTGGAGCTGGGGCAGGGAGAGGGAAGGGAAAGTAAGTCAGGTAGTGGGGCAAGGGCATCTGCACAAAGCAGGGGCTGATGATGTTCTTGGGCATCATGGGGCACGGTCCCCAGGGACTCACTCACAGTTAGGGGAGGGAGTGGTTGAGGGAGAGGAGCATGTGTTTGAGATGGACTCATCCTACTGCCCTTTCAGTGAATCATTCACCCTCTGGTCCTCTCTTCTTGTCTCTGTCTTTCAATCTCAGTTTCTGTCTCTGTCTCTCTCTCCATCTCTCTTTCTGCCACACACACACACATACACACACACACACACACACACACACACACACACACACACACACACACACACTCTTCTGTATCTGTCTCATTCACAACAGCTCCCCCTTCCCTGCCTTTGTCCCTTCCAGGTGCCCCTCTGTGGGCACATCTCCACTCGCTTTTCTCGATAGTTTTCTCTTTGGCGTCTCTCTCTCTGGGAGGCCCCACAGTGTGATGAGAAAGGCACAGCTCTGAAATCAAGACCTTTGTTCAAATCTTGCCTCTGACCTTTAATGCCTGTGACTTAGGGCAGGGGGTTTAGCTTCCCCGTGACCCAGTTTCCCATTCTGTAAAAGGAGAGCATTGCACGTTCCAAGTCTCTCCCAGCTCTGCCATCCGTGGTCTCTGTTTGTGTCTGGATCTCTCTCAGTCTGACCTTTCTCTGTCTGCCTGTTTCTTCTTTGTCTCTCTGGCTCTGGGCCTGACTCTCAGGGGCCTCCCTTCTCCCCTGTAGTCTCGGGGTCCCCGCAGCTTGAGCCCCGACCTCCCCTGCTCTGGCCCAGGAGGAGCATGGGTGTGTGGAGGGGCCAATGGGCCGGCTTGTACCTCCCTGTCTTCTGCTGCAGGGCCTCGCTCTGGAGCTCCTGCGTGGTGCTGCCGCTGCTTGCCCTCACCTGGATGTCTGCAGTCCTGGCCATGACCGACCGACGCTCCGTCATCTTCCAGGTCCTCTTTGCCATCTTCAACTCCGTGCAGGGCTTCGTCATCATCGCTGTGCATTGCTTTCTCCGGAGAGAGGTGGGAGCGCCAGTCCTGCCAGCCCCGCCCCCCAGGGGCCTCTGTCCCCGGCAGATTTTCTCTGGTGACTTACCCCATAGTACAGAGGGAAGGATGAGGCCCAGAGATGAGGAGGGCCTGGTCCTGAGGTCACAGAGAGTATTGGAGATGGGTGCTGGACCCAAGGACCCCCACCTACCAGGCTAGGCACCTCCACTGGGCAGAGCCATCGCTGTTCGATGCTCAGTCTTTCCCGTTTGCACCTGTGTCCTTGGAGCTCTGTGAGACTCAGGCGGCAAATGGGGGAGAACAGAGAGGCACTGTAGGGCTGGAAGCTCTGTCCCTGGTTTGGTGGTAGATGAAGGGCAGCTGATGGCACAGTGGATAGAACACTGGACTTGGAATCAGGAAGACCTGCATTCAAATCCAGCCCCAGACACTTACCGACTTGACCCTGGGCAAGTTACTTCACTCTGTTTGCCTCAGTTTCCTTATTGTAAAATGAGGTGGAGAAGGAAATGGCAAAGCCCTCCTGTATCTTTGCCAAGAAAACCCCAAATGGGATCACAAAGAATCAGACACTACAACAAAAACAACAGAGAGTCAGAATCAGGGTTGCCTGATGCTTGTCTGGCTTTCAGTGCTCCCCAGTCTGTCTGTGCCTCCCTAGGGGCATATCTCCCCCCCTCCCTCCCTCCCTCCCTCCCTCCCTCTCTCTCTCTCTCTCTCTCTCTCCCTTTCTCCCTTTCTCTCTCCATCTCTCCTCTCTCTCTCTCCCTTTCTCCCTTTCTCTCTCCATCTCTCCTCTCTCTCTCTCCCTCTGTCTCTCTCTGTCTCTGTCCCTCTCTGTCTCTCTCCATCTCTCCCATCTCTCCCATCTTTCCCATTCTTCTCTAGCTGATGGACATCTGTCCAATCCCTGTGTCTCTCCAATTCTTGTCTCTCCTCAGTTTACACCTCCCTTCATCTTTCCCCTGCTATCCCCCTCTATCCACAAGTCTTTCATCTGTTCTTATCCTACCTTGTCTCTTCTCTGTTTCTTCAGAGTAGAAGTGGAGGTTCTAGCCTTTTGTTTTGCATAAGTGTGGGCAGGACAGGCCTAGGGGAGCGTGAGGAGGGAGAGTCAGGCTTTGAGGTGGGAAGGATCTGGGGGAGGGGGAGTATCTGTCTCTGGGAGGAGAGAGGAGCTGAGTTGGACCAGAGTGCCTGGGCACATTCTGGGGGAGGACTGCAGTGGGTGGAGTGTGCCTAGTATAGTACCAGGACCCATTGGCAAGTCATGGAGCTCATCAGGCTCCCTGTGGCTTTCCTGCTGGGTCCAGGAGGGCACATGCCCAATGAGTGCCTCTTGCCTGGCCTAGGTTCAAGATGTGGTGAAATGCCAGATTGGGGTTTGCAAGAGCCAGGAGAACGAGAACTCCCCCGGGTCATGTAAGAATGGGCAGATCCAGGTCATGGTGAGTGATTTGGGCAGGGCAGGGCACATAGGCACCTCTGGGAGGGTGACTGTGGCCCATCCCCACTCCTCATGTCCCTCTCTAGCATCTCCACTTCTCATGTCATGTCACCTCAAGGGTTAACCTTGGGGAGGTCTGAGGGGTATGTAGATGGAGCTAGCTCCTTGACTTCTAAGGTTGGGGAAAAGGATGGCTGAAGGGGGTTGGGCCTCATGGTGTCAGAGGCTGAGCCAGCAGACCTGGGTTTTTGTCTTGCCCTTGCCACTAAATTACTGTGTAACTTTGGGGAAGGTGTGCCTGCTTTCTGGGCCTCAGTTTCCCTGTGTGTAAAAAGAAGGGGTTGGATTTGACTCTTAAGGGGCCTCCTGGCTCAGGGTTACCTTCTGTCGCTGGCACTCTGTCCTATCTAGCTTGGAGGAATGAAAGAAGGGGAGGTCTAGGGACAGAGGAGGTCAGCCTCTTCCTTCCACTGTCCCTTTTATGTTTTTCCCTCCCTCCTTTCCAACCCCCTCCCCTTCTCTGCCTATAGACAGATTTTGAAAAGGATGTGGACTTGGCGTGTCAGACAGGTGAGAGTGATGAGACTCCAGATGGGGAGGGGTGAAGGGGAGGGAGGGAGCCAGGGTGGGAAAGGGGAAGCCTTTGCTAATGACCTCCTTCTGGGCTGCGAGGCTGCAGGGTCTTATTGTAACTTGGCTGTTCTGCCCAGGAATCTTTCAAGGTACCAGCACTGCCCAGGAAGATGGGAGGGGACCTGCTCTGGGCAGGAGGGATATATATGTGATATGTGGGGAGGAGAGGGAAGGAGGAATGTGCATGCGTGTGAGGGAATGGGGAAAGGGAGTCAGTGGCCATTTGGTAGCATTAGTGTGGTCTTATTAGAAGGTGGCCTAATCTGGGATCTGGCCCTGACTCTGTCACTGAATATTCTGTGACCCCTCCCTGGGCCTTCAAGTGGATGGTCTGTAAGGCCCCCACCCTCTGTGACAGTCTGTGACTCTGAGGTCCCTCCATCTGTTGTGAGACACCAATACAGTGCACAGGCCTAAGTCCAGATAGTCTGTCAGGCCATCGTGTAGGAGATGAACTCGCTCTTACACTGTGGGTACCTGTCCCTGGCCTCCAGTCTGCCCTGTGAGTGGGCTTTGGGGGAGGGGCTGGTGCCCTTCTGTATTCCTGAATCCACATCCTTTTCCCCCTCCCTAACATTTGCCCCCCACCAGTTCTGTTCAAGGAAGTCAACACGTGCAACCCCTCCACCATCACGGCCACATTGTCCCGCCTGTCACTGGATGAGGATGAAGACTCCAAGCCTTGCCTCATGGGCACGGAGAGCGGGCTGAACTTCTCCCCACTGCCAGGCAACATCTTGGTGCCAATGCCAGTACCCTCTCCTGGAGTAGGCGAGCCTCCCCACCCACATGATACCAACCCCGTGTACATGTGTGGGGAGAGCAGCCTCAGGCAGCTGGACTATACCTGGCTGAGGTCTGGGGACCCTGGGAGTGAGGGGGAGTACACGGTGCTGCCCCGGAGGACTCTGAGCCTCCAACCTGGTGGCCGGGAGGAGGCCAAGCGGGCCAGGCCCGAGGGTACCCCCCGTCGTGGGGGAAAGGGGTTGTCTCAGACAGAAGGCTACCCCAGCTTCCTGTCCGTGGACCATGTGGGCCTGGGCCTGGGCCCAGCCTATGGAACTCTGCAGAACCCCTATGGGGTGCCTTTCCAGCCCCCACCCCCGGCTCCATCTGGTGCTCGCCAGGGCCCTACCCCTGAGCCTGGCGAACGCAGCCGCACCATGCCCCGAACTGTGCCTGGCTCCACCATGAAGCTGGGCTCTCTGGAGGTGAGGAGACTGTTGGGGAGGGAGGAGCAGGAGCATACCCAGTCCTGTGTGTCCTTCTGGGCCCTGCCAGCCTCTGTCATTGGGGAGAACTGTAAGCTCAAGAACCGGCTTCTGTTTGCCTTTTAGGCTAGGATCTTTCTGTTTATCCCTAGTTTTCCAGCCTCCCTTAGATCCTTCAGTTTGATTTGGGAACTCTCTCCCACCTGCAGAGAACTGTGTTCTGGGCTGAGGGGAATGCAAGGTTTAGGAGTGGTCCAGGTCCTGCTCTCATGGAACTCAGCATCTAGTAATTCATGGTAATTCACACCCAGATAAAAGGGCAGGGAGCAAACAAAGGAAAATGCAAGGTGAAGAGGTTGGTGTTCAGTCACTGAGTGGGTTGGAGGGGTGAGGGAAATCAAGGAAGGCTTCCTGAAGTAGGCAGCATTCAACTTGGGTCTTAAGAAGATAGGTAGGAATTTGAAAAGCAAAACAAGGCATGGGGACCAGTGTGAGCCAGTGCACAGAGTTATGGGAACATATGTTGAAGGAAAAGAAAAGAATTCAGTTTGTCAATAATGTAGAGTGCATGGGAAAAGTATGAGACAAGGCTGGAGAGGCAGAGTGACAATAACCCATTGAAGACCTTGAATGCCAGGTGGAGAAGTCTGATCTTTGCTCTCTAGATAGTAGGGGACCATTGATGATTTCTGAGCAGAAAAGTGATGCAATCAGGAGAGTTATTCACAAAGATTATTCCGGCCAAGTGCAACAGATGGATTAGAGGAGGGAAGAGGAAGGAGGTGGGAGGCTGTCACAGTCATCTTGGAGCCTCTGTTATACTAGAGTGGGAGTAGGCATGAGGGGATGGGTTCTAGAGAGAATGCAAAGGTGGGAACCCCAGGACAAGATACGAGGTGAAAGAGAGGAGGAAAGCAAAGATAACATCAGGGTTTTCCTGGGCAAATGATAACAGAAATTGAAGAGACAGAAAAACAAGTTTAAGGAAAAGCCCTCTGCCAGCCCTGACATTTATATGATGGCATCCCAGATCAGCTGATTACTGATCACCCCTAAAGTGAAGACTTTTCTGCAATCCAAACTGAGTTTCCCCCTTAAACTCAGGAGACTAATCCTGAGAAATGTCCACAGGGGGTGAATTTAACCAATTGTTCTTCTCTAGCTCTGACTATATCTTGGATAATTTTGGGATGACTCTTTGGTCCTTCTTTCCTTTCCTTTTCCAGTCTTCTTAAGCAGTTCATAGGGGAGCTGAAGTCTTGGAGTAATGATGAAAGCTAGGTCTTAGAAAGGCTGGTTTCAGAGAAAAGGTCCAGGGAAACATTAAAAGAAACTGCAAAAGGTGATAAAGGCCTAGAATTGGGTGGGGGGCTTTAGGAGTGAAGAGGGGCCAGATGGAGAACAGTGACATTTTGAAGGGTAAAAAGGTCATAGTAGGAAGGAAAGTTCAGAGGTGATGCTCAAGTTTGCAGTGCCATGAACAGATATGGTTCCAGCTGGAAGGAGGAGCAGGTCCAAGAGAGGAACGTAGTCTTTTGGTCCAGATGTCAACAGGTTGGAATGTCCACTGGAATTCTCTGGGGCCTGAAAGTTTGGTAGTCACTTGCAAGGAAGTGGATGAAATTGCCAAGGGAGAGAATGAAGAAGAAGAAGGGAGAGAAGGAAGATGAATCATTGAATAACTATAGGTCTGTCTCTTACGACAAGAATGGTATCATGGAAGGCAAGGGAATCGTATCCAGACGGAGGAAGTGGGTCTTGTAGTTGGATGGTGTGAGGATGGGGGAGGGAGGATGAAGAATGAGTAAAGGTCCCTAGATCTGATAACCGGGAGGTCACCAATGACCTTGAAGTATTTTCAGTCATGTGGGAGGGGGTAGAACGTAGCCAGATAGAAAAGCAAGGAGGGAGATGGAAGGCAAGACATGATACACAGAACTGGGAGCCTGAAAGCCTGAACTCTCTGCCTAGCGATCCGCTGACCTGCTGGGTGATTTGGGGCAAGTCTCTTCCTCTTTCCAGTCCTGTTTTTTCCAGTCCGTTTTTATGGAGGAGAAACATAAAAATGAGGGGTTGGACTGATTGCTGAGGTTGCTTCAAGTTCTGAGATTCAATGACTTTGGGACCTTGGTGCGGTGAGAATGAATGGGGAAGACTGAGCCCAACCCAGCCCAGTGAACTATTGGTTCTCAAAGTTTTGAGGCTAAGGGAGAGAGGGACAAAGACAGAGACAGAAAGAGAGGGAAGGGGGAAGAGAGAGAGAAAAAGGAAGAGAGACGGGGGAGGGGACAAGAGAGACAGAGAGAGGAAGAGAGAGATGGAGAGAGAGTGCAAGTGAGGAAACAAGCTTGGGATCATGAGGCCAGAGCTAGTTTTTCCTAGGATTTTAAGATTCAAAGCTAGAAGAAATCTTTGTTGTTGTTCAGTCATTTCAGTGATGTCCAACTCTTTGTGACCCTGTTTAGACTTTCTTGGCAGTGGTTGGCCATTTCCTTCTCCAGCCCATTTCACAGATGAGGAAACTGGGGCAAACAGGGTGAAGTGACTTGCCCAGGGTCTCCCAGCTAGGAAGTATCTGAGGCTAGATTGGAGCTTAGATCTTCCCAACGCTAATCCTGGTCCTCTATCCATTGTTCCACCCAGTGTTCCTAGCAGAAATCCTAGAGATACTCTAATCCAACCCCTTCCGTTGGCAGATCCTCATCTGGGCCAGGCCCAGGGAAGGGGCTTGCCCAAGCTGTCATAGGTAGGAAGGAGCAGAGCCAACATTCAAACCCAGCTCCTCTAACGTCAGATCTTTTGTTCTTTTTGCTTACACCATTCAAGCCAGTCCATCAGTCAGTCAATCAACAAGCATCTCTTAAGGGCTTACTGTTTACCGGGGACCATGCTAAATTCTGGAGATACAAGGAAAATGCAAAAAGAGTTTCTTCCCTTAGGGAGCAGGCATGAAAGTGGAGGGGTGGGAATGACCCTAGCCTACAGAAGGAATCTCTTGACTCCATCACACACACACACACATACACACACACACACACACACACACACACACACACACACACACCACACTAAACACAGAGTAGCTAGAAGGCAACCTTAGTGGGGATGGCACCAGCTGCAGAGAAGACAGGGAAAGACCTCCTAGAGGAGATGACTCTTGAGTTGAGTATAAAAGGAATCCAGGGCTTCTAAGAGGCATTTATTAAGCACCTAGTGTATGCTTGAGACTGGGGTCACAATAGCGAGTCTTTGCCTACAGAGATCTTACATCAACTATTTGTCTCCAAGAGATGGGTGAGGTGTACCCAAGTATGTTTTTGGACCAAGGAGAGGAAGGGATGGAAGACATAGGAGAGAGAAATGAGTTGTGGATTGCTCATTGTGTCTGATCTTGGCCAAGAGTAGGGACAACTTTTCCTTGGAGGCTTGGAGAGGAGTAAGGTGGGGGTGTAGGAACAGAGAAAACTAGGGTGAAGTGGAACCTCTGCTGGCTGGCCTCTGAGGGAACACATGTGCTTCTCACCACCTCTCCATCTACGTGTGTATATCCGTCTCTTGGTGTGTGTCCTTTTGTGTGCATGTGTATGTCTTGTTTGTGGTGAGCTGGGGGGTATTGGTTGGCCTGCAGACCTTGTGGGGAGTTGGGTCTGATCTATGCGCTTGTGGTCACTGCCCCTGTCACCCACTTGGCTCCTTTACTCTACTGGGGTCTTCCACAAGCTCAGACCAATCAGCTGTTCTCCCTGCTACTCCAGGGAATGCCTAGGGTCAGCTGTGTGCTCTTTCTGCCTGAGGCTTCCCCCTGGCCCTAAGAATCCTGTCCTTATGGCTCCAAGCAACTAGGTAGACATAATCCTTGGCTCCCAGATCTCACCCCTGGGAAGTCCTTGTCATCTTTACTCCCAGTCATGTACTAATGCAGTTTTTTTCTCCCTCCCCTCCTCCTAATATCCCTTGCCCCGCAACAACTCCAGCGGAAAAAGTTACGCTATTCAGACCTGGATTTTGAGGTAAGAGCTGTGGAGGGAAGGGGGCCATGTGTAACGGGGTGCTTGGGAGGAACCTCCCTTATGCTCTGTAGCTTGTACACTCCCAGCCCCAGCCCTGGGGAGAAAGGAATTAGGACATGATTTAGAACCTAGACCCAGGTACCAAAGGGCGCCGTTTCAGTAGGGCTTATCCAAGATCACCATTTTCATTCAAGACCTTTTTTGGTGAGAGGGAATAGGGAGAAGTCAGGGTTCCTCCAGAAACAGTAGAAAAGGGGATGACCCCTTCTCTCAGACTGGATCTCTAGCCCCTAGTCATATAAGCCACTGCCAGAGGGGATGACTTCAGAG
Organism: Notamacropus eugenii; assembly: GCF_028372415.1. Taxonomy (NCBI): domain Eukaryota; kingdom Metazoa; phylum Chordata; class Mammalia; order Diprotodontia; family Macropodidae; genus Notamacropus; species Notamacropus eugenii. The sequence goes on from NC_092876.1 coordinate 78,120,138, forward strand.
CCACATCTGGGCCTATTTTTCACTAGATATGAAGCTGAGCAGGGTTCAGAACAAGGCCTATAGGGAGATGGGGAAGACAGTGGCTTCTGGGGTGGTGCCTACAGGGATAAGGGAGCAGTCAAAGGGGAAGGACAGGGGGAAAAGGAGAAACATCCCCCCCCATCCTCCTTCTCCCCCCAGAAGGTGATGCACACACGGAAGCGACATTCAGAGCTCTACCATGAGCTCAATCAGAAGTTCCACACCTTCGATCGCTACCGGGGCCCGACCTCAGGCAAGGTGAGAGGAAACCAGATACATTTTTTTTTTTAAATTTTAATTAATTAATTAATTTGTTTTCAGTTTTTAGTAATTACTTCCTTAAGTCTTAAATTTTCTCCCCTTCCCTCTCCCCTCCTTTCCCAAGACGGCATGTAATCTTATATGGGTTCTACACATATGTTCTTATTAAACACATAAATCTTAAAGCTGGTACAGTGCAGCAGCCCTGGCCCTGGAGTTAGAGGACCTGGGTTCAAATACAGCTCAGGAAAAATCTCTTCAGCCTCAGTTTCCTCTGATCTTCCTGCTTCTAAGCATTAGGATGCTCTGGCTCACCCTGGTCATCTTTCCTGGTCCCCCACGATGTGACAGTGGGTGACAGTGGGGTATTCCATGGGCACAGGAGGGTGAGTTGGGGGAAGCCCTGACTGGACTCCCTCCCTCCCCTCTGCAGAGAGAAAAACGATGGAGTGTGTCCTCGGGCGGGGCTGAACGCAGCGTTTCCACTGTAAGTGATGGTCCTGGGGCCAGGGTGGGGAGTTCTGGTCTGGGCTGGTATCTAGCATGGGGTCCAGGGCTCCCCTTCCCCAGTCAGACACTACAATGTTACCTTCTGGAGTACCCAGAATGATCCCGGACCCTGCTGCCCTTGGCTGTTGGGATTCTTAGACCAAAAGGGGATGAGGTCTTGAGGGTAGATTGATGGGCTGCATTTATGTGAGTGTGTGTGTGTCATGTCTCTCCTCAGAATCCATGAGAATTGCATTTCCTGGGAGGCATTAGTATGACATGGGTTAGGAAGAGAGGAAGGAAAGCTGGTTCTTTTGCCCGAGTCCCCCCACATACCAGCTGTTCAAGTTAGGTGCTATGTGGGAGAGAGAGAAGCCTTCACCTATCCTTACCCCTGGGTGCTCCCAATCCAGCTTGAGTGACAAACTGTCAACATCTGGAATGATTTTGGCAATATCAGAGCAGTGTGGGAAAAGAGCCCAGCCCCCAGGAGAGAGGAACCCTGGCTTCTTACTCCTTGCCCTGTTGTTGACTGTGGGATGTCTAAGGGAGGAGGTGGTGTGATATCATCAGATTTCCATCTTGATGTGTCCTTGGAGATAGACAGCCAGGTCCCAGTTAATGCACACAAGGAATCCTATGGGGTGATCGCATACATTCAGGTTGGCACTATTCAGGGTTATCACTGGGTAAAATATGGTCATTGGCTTTAACCCAGTGGAAGGATGCAACACAGATCTGAATAATGTGACCCCTTCACAGGATTTATTATTCTCACTAATCAGAACCCAGATGTATGTAATTCAACTCCTTCATATGAGCAGAGTTCTGGATCTGGGGCCATGTATTGTCTGCATGGCCTTGAGTGGGTCATTTAAACACTCTGTGCCTCAGTTTCATCCTCTGTAAAATGAGGAGGGAGGAGGTCTGACTTGGTGACCTGTAGGGTCCTTTCTGGCTCAGGTTCATTTTGTCGATGAGAAAAGAGCTGACAGGTCAAGACCTGCCCAAGATGAGAGTTACTAAGTAGAAAATCAATTGGAATCTGAACCCAAGTCTCTTAGGTTCCCTCCAGCCCTGGACTCTCAGCTGTATTCTAAAGTCTCTCTCCCAGTTCTGACATTCTCTGTACAATGTGAAAGGGGCTGCATTGGGAGTCAGGGTCTGAGTTCAATTTCTGATTCTGATATTTGCTATGTGACCTCAGGCAAGTCACATCCTGACCCTGACCTCTTTGGGCCTCTATTCTTCATCTGTAAAATGAGAGATTTGGACTAGACTTTTAAGGTCCTTTCCAGCTATGACATCCCATGTTGTAAGGTCCCTTCTAGTTCTGACATTCTAGGTTTTAAGGTTCCTCCCAGCTTTGATGGTCTGTGTTTTAAAGTCCTTCCCAACTCAGATGTTCTCTATTTTGAGTCCTATCAGATCTAAGAAGAGAGAGAGAGAGAGAGAGAGAGAGAGAGAGAGAGAGAGAGAGAGAGAGAGAGAGAGAGAGAGAGAGAGAGAGAGAGAGCGCACTGTGAATTGGAGTAGACAGGGGTGAAAGTTGTTTGGTTGGAGAAACTTTATTTAACCTAATATATATTTTCAGGGGAAGACAGGGAAGGAGGAAGGATAGAAGGAGGCAGAGTATGGTTTTTGCAGTCATTCTCATCTCACTGAGTTCCCATCTGTATCCCCACCAGCAGCTAGATGGGCCTGGAGTCAGAAAGACCTGAGTTCAAATCCAGCCTCAGATACTTAGTAGCTATGTGACCCTGGGCAAGTCACTTCACCACTATCTGCCTCAGTTTCCTCAGCTGTAAAATTGCAATAGTAATAGTACCTACCTCTCAGAGTTGTGAGGATTAAATGAGACAATATTTGGGTAAAGTGCTTAACCCAGTTCCTGGAACATAGTAGGTGCTTCATCAATTCTTGTTTCTTTCCTTTCTCATCTTCCCCATGTAGGAAAAGATAAGCCCAGGAGAGAGGCCACCCTCTCAACAGCAGCAGCAGCAGCAGCAGCCCCAGCGACATCAGAGTTGGAGTACCTTCAAGGCAATGACGTTGGGCTCGCTGCCCCCCAAGCCCCGTGAGCGGATGGGTCTGCATCGGACGCCTCGCTGGGAGTCAGCAGGCCTGGGTCTGGATGCTTCTGATGGTGACTTCCAGACGGAGGTGTGAGCCTGGCCAGCTGCCTAGGCATCTATAAATATATATATATCTCTATTTTCACACTCCAATTTGGAAAAAAAACAAGGAGCCAGGGACCCCCCCCCCCCTTTCTCTTCTCGTGTGCGGTCTTGGCCCTTGGAGGGAGACACAGCCGGACTCTGGCTCCAGACAAGGTGGGGACCCTGGACATGAGAGGGGTGGGCTGGACTCCAGAGACCTGCTTGCAGCCCAGAGAGGAGACAGAATAAGGGGCCCCCTTCTCATTTTTCAGAGCCTATAGCCCCAGGCCACCATGTCTCCTGCCCCCAAGCCTGTCCGTACGTCTGTCTGTCCCATCCGGGGCTGGGGGGGATCTTTGTTGGGAATAAAGTTCGCTCTGTGGAGTTGCCTGCCAAGTGACCTTCTAGGCTGGGGTGGGGGGTGGTGAGGGTAGAGTGGGGTGGTGAGAGGATGGGCTATTGGGTTTGTATCTCAATCAAGGTCTAGAGAGCCCCTTCTCCATTTCCTGCCTCCTGCATCTCAGCCCAGTCAGATTTCTTGTAAAGAAGCTTTGGTCCCAGAGCCTGTCTGGAGGACCCTAAGGGACCCCAGTTGGGACTTCTGTGCTAGGGAAAGCCTGACTACACAGGGAGCTTTCTAGATTTCAGGTTAAGCTTTGTTCATACAGGGTCCCAAGACTCCAACCTACTTACTAGGGCTCCTAGACCCCACCCCTGCCCCCAGCTGTCCAGGTTCTTGTCTCTCCTCACCATCAGAAGCGTACCAAAGTTCACTTGGTACAGCAATCTGGGCTACACCAGTCCGGTTGTTACTCTGGGATTTGGGCGGGGGTAGCCTGTCTCCTGTTCCTGTCCTAGCCCCCTTAGGAGAATCTTATTTCCAAAAGAAGTATTCATTCTCAGGTGTTTGAGGACTCTTGTCAGCTATGACTATGAAATAGGCCAGTTGTGGATAGAGAGGCAGGAGTAATTGAGGCCAGACCTTGGGCTTTCTGGGTGCCCAGTTTTACACATTCTCCACCCTCCAGGGCCTCCTTGGGCTTTCTACTCTGTCTCCGAACCGATGTGTTTATTTTCTGGGTATTTAACAGTGCATGATTGTGCGTGCGCACACACACACACACACACATTGTCCAACCTAAGAGGGAGAAAATGGCAGCCTCCAGGGACCAGAGATGGGGACCCAAGGTCAGCGAATGAGAATGAGAGGTGAAGAGCCTGAGATCAGGAACTTAATTAAGATCAAATAAGTCTGAAGATAGCACTCCAGAGCTTAGTCAAGTGGGTCCCTTTCCAGCCATCATCTCTACATTCTATTGGCCTTCCTTTTCCCTGGGCACAAGGAGGTCATAGACGTCATCATACATTCACTGCTGGAAGGGATCTCAGAGACCTACAATTCTGATCCCTCCCATTTTACAGATGAGAAGACAGGCCTAGGTTAAGGGACATGCCTAGAGTCATACCACTAGAAAGTATCTGAGGCAGGATTGGAACCTAGGTCCCTGCCTACCGCAGCTGGGTTTATGGAGAATGATGTGGATCCATGGGTCCTCTCTGGTCCACAGAGTCACTCTCAGAGCAGTGTGCCTTCCTTTGCTGTCTGCTGAGGGATGTTGATCTGTAGATGGCCAGTGCGTATACATATGACCTTCTCTTGCTAGGTAGGGAGGGGAGACTCCAGAGAAAGCTTCCTCATCCCCTTAGTCGGA